>NC_058503.1:15879425-17240531 GCF_020382885.2 Scatophagus argus | reverse complement strand
AGGCAAATGCAGGAGGGTGAGTGTGATAGAAGTCCAGGCAAGATTAAGATACACTTTTTTTTTTTCCCATTTTCATTCTCCATAATTAAGTGTTTTCTGTGTTTTCCTTCCCAACAATCTTTGAGCCTTTTCAGGATTTTTGATGGGGCTGATTATGAACCATGAAGCAGATGCTCTGTTGCCAAGATGTCCATTGACAATTACTGCTATTCTTCATAGCTCATTTCCCATGGAGCAGTGAGAGAAATTGAACACTGGTTCCATGTTATTAATAGTGCCACTTGCTATGGAAATGAGGCACTAATTTACCCAAAATACACCATTTTATTCTAGTGTGATTATCAAATGAACTGTGGCATTCTTGAAAAACTGTATTACATTTGTTAGTTCCAACAGATTTTAAACCACATTATTATTTCAGATTTTTTCATTTTCATAAAGAGAACAAACCTAATGTGATCATATTTCCATAATTTTTGGCCCATTTGATAAGCTTGTATTGTATCTTGTACTGAACCATTTTTTTTACTTGTTTATGTGTCTAAACAGATTGACTATTTCAAGGTAATTGGTTTGAATTTATTAACTTGTGAATGGTTGGACTTGAAATTTGTGTAATTTTCCCTCTCAAAAGATGCTTAAATGTGACATAAAACCAACACCTAAACAGCATTGTTAAGTCAAGCCTAAATATTAAAAGCAAATGTCAAATATAAATCTAAATGTTAAAGTTTAAAATCTTACTTTTCTGGTAATTGTTGAAATCAAATTCATATTGGACATTTATAATTTCAGCATTTATAATTTCTTTCATTTAATGCACATGCTTCAGCAGTGCAGCTCATGCGACAATACGGGATAATGACATGGTTTTGCTGTGGTGGCTTTGTTTTCAAAATAAATAATGAAAAGTCTTACTAAAGTCTCAGTTTGAGGCTGTTTACAGCTGTGCCAGAAAAACAATGTAGTGTTGTCACCACAAAGTAACAGTATCAACATCAGAAAAGAATTTCATGAAACAATTATTTTTTGGATGTCTGTTAGGTATGTTCCTATTGTCATATAGATTTAGCATTTACATTGTAATTGATCTTCTTTGGAAGAAAAACTAACAATGCGGGCTCATTTTTCAAAGTTGTAACACTTACAGTAACAGTGGCAAAGTGAGGATATTAAATTTGCTAACCGCTGTACAGTCTGCGTCTCATGTTAGTAAACAATATGCAGTCTGTCATGTCAGAAGTGAGGATGATTGGGTGCAAGATTTGAGGGAGAAATAAGACATCATGGCTTGATGACGAGGCGTCTCATTTCTCAGGCAGGGAGCTGATGATAACCTGTCGTTCTTCTGGTCTGCTACACCTGCACACTAACTGGCTGCTGGGACCGACTTCTTCCTGACAAGCTCCTGTCTTCTCTGCCCTTTCATGTCTTCGCTCAACAAAAGAGAGTTTGGAAGTCTTTTATCTGTGCCTGGGGGTACAGTTCCTTGTCTGCCAATAGAGGAATTCAACCAATTAAGCCTGTGGTACTATTCATACGAGCCATGCATCACAGGAACGACTCTAAGTGTTTTCAGTATTTCACACTGCATAATTGGCAAGCCTCTTTTGAATCACAGGAAAACTTAAATAGGAAAATTTGACACAACATGTTGTTTTACTGTATGCAAATGTGGATCTTGTTTTGTAGTCTCAAGGTTATCTTCTTAATTAACATGGTTAATAGGGGCGCTCATTCAATTCTGTTTAGGATATAATTTATTTGTGTTTTATCAGTTGTTACAATTTAATTTTCATACCAGGATTTTGTTTAAAATGGGAAGACTCTGAAAGCCTTCCCTTAAGACGTAATAAAACATTTTTCTCCCTTCCCTGACTGTTAATCAGGCTGACAGGTGTATCATTGCATAAAAATCTTGCTAACATGGACATCACAGAGGCCCAGCGGTCTATGATACATGCAAACCTGACGTCCTTGATTCGAGCCATCTCTCCCACTTTATATTTTCCTGTTACTCTCTGTACTTATAACCACCCAATGAAGGTGAAAAGTCATCTTAAAAAATATTGCCTCAAGTAACATTTTAAAGCTTAAAATATTCCTCTTCTGGATGGTACTTGAAATGTGCTTTCTTGTATCCACTACTTGTATATTTCATTTGCAAAGCACATAGCCGTGCTCCAAAGAGATACCCAGAATGGATGCATTACTGAGAGACTGTCGGTGAGCAATTGCTGATCCAGGCGAGTGATAAAGAGAGCCGGGCTGTCTGCAACCTGAAAAAAGAGACTGGAGAGAGTCATGGAGCGTATAGACCAGGAAGGTCACCAGCTGCCAAAGAAGGGCCAGACTATCTCCACAATGTCCTGGGCTTCTCCTCTGTTTACTGACATTTGCGACATTGGGAACATGCGGTGAAGGAATTTATAAGGAGGAAGAAGTATGTTTAGGACAAAGAAAACTACACAGTGATTCAAATGAATGCCTCCTGGACTGAAAAAACAGAATCCACATAAACACAAGACCAATTCAAAACCGTGACACAGTGATCTTGGCCTTTACACATGAACGCCGCAAGAGGATTGATTGGAAGATATGCAAATGCGATAATCCGCTGGACATCTTCACTATCGCTACCTTTGCATATGGTCATTTTAAGGACGTGCTTATCTCTGGCACCCAAATTTACTATGCTAATAGATTTATTTCCTTACAGCCCTTGACAATCAGTTTCTAGCATTTGCATTTGTTATGGGGAGGCTCACCTAAAAGTCACATTTAGTGAAACGAGAGTTTTGTGTCAAAAGAGCTCAAGCTTTATGACTTTTTGGCAGAAGCAACCAGCGTCTTTCATAAATCATTATTTTCAATTTTACACTCAATCCTTTGTCATCTCATGATCTGACAGACAATTGGATTTTAATTTTGGATCGGTTTTCTTGTTCTTGCTACCAGATTTTCAGCAGTGTTTAGTTACTTATTTATCTGCAGGCTTTCCCCATTCGCATTTCTAGGCAGGTGCACGGCTGCCTTCCACAAATTACGTCCAGGATAATTTCATATTGATTAATGCAGATGCGTTCCTCTTGGCTCTCATACCCTACCTGCAGTCTATTTGGTATAAATTACTGAAGCCATTTTGCTGCACAAAGCCAGCCCTCTCCAATAAGGTGCTGGCTCATGTGTCGACTGGGGCCCCCAAACTACCCCTCTGCCTGCAGGAACCACTAAAGCTTTTAATTGCCTTCTGTGCAAATGGTCCTTATGCACTTGATAAAGTATCTGGAAAGTCAGGCACGGGTTGCTGGAGGCTTAGGGGAGTGTGTGCACTTGCAGTATGTGCGAATGAGATAGAAAGTGTTTGTGAGAGATAGGGCGAGAGAGAAAGAGAGTACGATACGAATATATAGATAGTGAGACTTAGTGATGGCTGGTTGGTGAATCCTATCCATGATATTACAACCTTTATGAGTAGGGTGTTAAAGTTACCCTTTATGAGTGCAGTCACCACTCAGCAAAATACTTGAGTAAGCCAGCTAGTGGCCCATAGGATTATTTCCTTCTGTGTACATTCACTACAGTAGAGTGGCTGATAACCCTGGGTAAAGCGATAAACAATCAAAGTGCGGCTTCAGTGGAAATGATTACATTCTGTGCCTTGCCCCAGAGATGGGGGCCATTATTAACGTGGGTCCTGTCCTGACAATGCTATTTTCTGGAAGGTAATTGCAGATTCAGATCTCTGAGAGGGCCTGACTGAGAGTAAATGCCACCTCTTTAATTATGGTCTCCTCCACGTCTCCTCTATTGAGCCGCGGAGATGTCTATCGCTCTGCGGGATCCTGGGGAAAATGACTCTAATGGGAAATGACCAGTGTCTGGGAAGCTGGCTCAGATTAGAAGCGACATTTCTAATTGATGGCTAAAGAAATCCCTGGCCGGATGACTGGGAAAAGTCACTTTGGAGGAAATGTAATTGGAGTGATTGGAGTTCTAACAAGAATCAGTGGATAATCTCTCCTGATTTCAGCTTGTGCTAACGCAGACAACAAGCTCAACTAAAGCAGCACTGCATGGACTATAGTAGAAATTCACAAGTTTGACACGTTATGTGTTTCATACTGTAGGGTCAAGGGGACGCACAAAGTTTTACACTGTATTGTATGCTATTTCAAGGTGACATGCTATATCAGCAAACATGAAGGCAGATATGGTTGAGTCCAACTGATACCAAAGCAGAAATTAAACATTAAAATCAAATGCTTAAGAGAGATGTGTTCACCATAAAATGTGAAAAAAAAAAAAATTTCTAAACTGGTATAACGTAATTGAAATTATCACATCACATCAAAACACGCGGTGGGACAGATTAAGGAAAATTCAAAATATCACAAGAACATAACAGATCTATCACTATCACTAAATCAATGAAAAAATCCTTTTTATATAATGGGCTTGACTTCTGAATGACAGTGCTTTAACTCGTTAATGATTTGAAAATGACTTGTTCTTTCTGTTATTATTTCCATGTGCATGTATTTATATCTGCAGTAACACCATATGCATCAACTGTGCCACTAGACCTTTAAGACTGTCTGCAGCCTGCTGTATTGCGGATGTTCACCAGCTCTCGAATCCATCACTGTTTTCTGTCAGAGGTAACAAATCTGCTGCTCTTTTCCGACTGTCCGGTCATTAGTTGACATTCTGGTGCAGGGCAACAGGATCTCTGAGGTTCTCCAAGTGGTGCGAAATGTTGAAATGACAAAATAATAACAACATCTGTCTTGTGTCCAGGAGTATTGACATAACATTACAGGTACCAAATTGTTTGTGTTGTGAAGTGTGTCTCGAAGATACCTCAAACTTATGACTCTTGAAGCTCCAGACTGTGTCAGGGTTTCAGGGTTGATGGCTGATGTTTGGCTGTTAGACAAATATGTAATGCTTGTTTCAGCTCAGACTGTGAGACTACAACAGAGAAAAGACTCCTCCAATTAAACTCATAGCATGTATAATCACAGCAACCATATCAAGGCATTTCTGATATATGTGGTGTAGTTGGAAGGCAGATGTCTTTTCATTTTGTCTGTTAAAAACATAAAATGCAAGGGCAAAAGTGTGTTTGTCTGGTCGAATATAAACTACAAATGTTAGCATGTCCGGCCAACCAGCTCACTGCATGCAGTAGGAATCTAAACCAGCATAACAATCAAGTTCATGGAGCCATCTCTGGCTATCAACATTGCTTTGTGTTAAAAACGACACATTTAACTTGGAAGCTGGTCTTGAAATACTAGACATTACTTTTAACATGGGAGGTGGTGGCAAAAAAAAAACCATGTGTGGTAACTTTGGAGAGAGGGACATAACATACACTTAAACAGACAATGATTGTCGCTGATGGCTGCTCTTCCGGTTTATTGTTTAGCTTACTACACTGGCACTCCTGCTACTTCTTCAAAATAAGCTGAGGGCAATAAAACTGATGGTCACCAGCTAGAAATGAGAAGCCTTCTTCTGCCGAGCTCTGTCTGAAATTGGGGAACCATAGACTATATGATAGATAGACAGACAGATAGATACTTTATTGATCCTGAGGAAAATTCAAGATGCGTCACGACTACGGACCAGAACCCAAATGCACGACTCGACAGGAAAAAAACCTACACGAATCTAAGAAACCAAAACTCACTAGTCTGAAGCTAGGGTAAGAAAACGAACTGAAGATCACTAGAACAAAGCCACAAAGTAACAAGACCTTGCTATGGCAATAGGAATGGCAATGGCATAGAGATGCTGGTGGTTGTCTGACACAAGGGACAAGACAAACTGGCATAGGACAAAGGGAGGACCATATATACACACAAGGTAAGGGCACAGGTGGAAACAATCAGGGCAGAGACAGGCAATCTCAAAGGAGGGAAACAGACAAAGGGAAAAAGCAAAGTTGGTGACAATAGACACAGACAGGAAGTAGTGACAAAATAAAACAGGAAATCACTAGACAACATAGACACAAGACAAAACTGATAAATTAACTTAACGTTTTCTGGACATGACAATATGCATAAGTGCATAAAAGGAAAACTTAACATGTTTAGCGACTGAGTGGGGGTGGGACTTAACAGTCAACAAATCACAATATACAAAAGGAAGAAAAAACATTTTGTTACACAAAATACTGCACTGAAATATGAGGTTGGATAATTAAAAAAATATATTTTTAGGCATTTCAAAATGTGAAACAAAAAAGAGAAAATTTATTGACCCTCTTACTTGGTTTCCTTTGGCATAAAGCACCCATTTGCAACCATGAGTGCGCTATTTGCAATCTACTTCTGTCACCACCAGGTTTTCTGAAACTGAAGGTTAAAAATTTAGAAAGTTGAGTGCAGCTTTAGTGAGTGGAATCTGCCCCTCAGTTTAAAGACTCAATTCACTTCCAAAACTGAAATATGAACACTCCCTCTCATATAAATATATATTTTGAAATTATTCTCATTTCTACCTGCTCTCAAAGGTCAACATTCACGTCTTATTCAATGAGTATTTACTGACCTTGTCACCTACTTTGTATTGTGTGTGGACAAATGAATTAAGATTCAAGGGCCTTGGTAATGGAAAAGTGTTTTAATTTCCCCCTGACATTAAGGTGTTGTGCCTCATAGGCATGCGGTGGCACATTGCTCGGCGCCTGCTCTCTGGCTCTGCTGTTGCCCCTCATGTTCCACTTAAACACTTCAATCACAGCAAAAGATCAAAGGAGCTGTTAAACTAATCAAGTGGAGACACAAGAGATGAAACTTACCCTGTATTCACTGTTTTTCCTCAAACCCCACCCCCCCACCCCTACTCCCCTCCCGTAACCCTATTAACGAACACTGTAAATTCAAGGAGGAGGTTTACTGGCTCAATTGTCTGCAACATATATAGAACAAACAATGATCCTAAACAAATGGGCATGTATCCTCTAAGAGCTGCATTATTGAACAAGGAGCGAGAATCATCCCGGGAGTGTTCTTCTGCCTCTGCAGTACTTAATGATAGGGAACAACTACTTCACCATCATCCTCTGCACTACACTGTCCTGTGTCGCACCTGTATAGTATTACACAGAATGCACTGATAGCTATTATTGGTGACAGCTCCATCAAGACAGAATGTACTTAATTCTGCAACAACCGGTAGTTTCATCCCCAGTTGCATCAGATCAAAAGAATGCATGTCCCTTCTAGCAATATTAAATTCTAATGACACAAATAAGGCTGTAGGCAATAATGGGAGAAATGAAATGAACACATCTGACGGTAATACATTCATAAAATTCTGATCTGTATCTCCTTTCAGACAGCGAGCTCAAGAAGCAGCGCAGTGAAGGATTTCCTCTGTGAAATAATACTGTAAAAAACAAGACCCAAACTAAATTTGAAGCCGTGTGGTTTCATATTAAAACACTTGGAGGTTGAAGGACAGTCCCTAAGAGTCCATACCCCAGCTTAATAACACCTCAGCACAGACCCTCTGCCACTTTTCCCCAGCTCTCAAAAGGCTGCCATATTGGATAATAACTTGTTATCAAGCAGCTGAAAAAAGAAGTACATTTTGGAGTAAAAGGTCAGGGGGTGAGCTCCATTTTATTTTCTCCCTGAAGAAAACAATCTCAGAGATCTAACACATCTCATTTGCTGATACCCCCCCCTCCCCCTCCCCCCCAAAAAAAATCAGTAGTAGAGTCTTAAAGATACGCAGGATTTCTAAAAACAAAACAAAATATAAATATGTAACCATTAGCAACCTTAATGTAAGCATAATGCAAAGCAGATTCGGGTTCAGTAACTCTCATAAACTCCTGAGCGTTATGCTACATTTAATAAAGCAGGAGAAATACTTTGTACATATCGTTGCTGCAGGCCATTGCTCTGGTGTACAGGAACACCCAATGACATCTTTGAACATTGTATTCTTTTTGAAAGCTTCATCAAGCCCAGATTTTTCATTTGTTTCAACTGTGACCTATATACTGATATCTTGTCCCAGCGTAAGAATTCATTTTGGGTTTGATGCAGAAATGTAATGTACTGGAAAATGGGTTAATTTGACAGGTCTTTACATTTCAGTCACTAATTAAGTGGTTTCATTTAGGAGCCTAAATAAAGCAAACAATCAGTGAATATATGTTATGGCAGAAATAAACATCTGCAGCGCTGAAATGAAGCAATTAACGGTGAAAGACAGAAACTCATTAGTTTAATGGGGAAATTACAAAATAGAATAGTGCCTTGGGTGTTTTTATGCCATTGTCTGTTTGTTTTTAGTGATGATAAATGTGTCTGCATTAATAATATGACCACACTTTTTCTTTGTAAATCTCAATAGGTTTCTTAACTCTGTAATCATAATTGCAACATTTGTTCTATTATTGAATGGTGTCTGGATGAGATTAATTCATTCGTGAAACATTTTAAACAATTGACTAAATATTGCATTTCTAGCTTTCAGGAAATGGCTTTCGGGACACTGTCTTCTAAGATAGGGAAGACCGAGAACAACAATTAAAGGCAAAAAAGTACATGGAAGAAGGAGAAGTTTCGATCTGATTACTGAGGAGGGAAAGCAGCTCCTGACAAGGCACATAAACTCTTTGGAGCCCTGCTTTGAGTCTCCTTCTGCCGGTCCTTTCACAAGGAAGTTAATGATGCTGGCAAGAAGATGAATCACCTCAGACAGCACACAGAGCAGCTCTGACAAGTGAGCACCAGCGAGTCTGACACCTGCAAGTACCAGAAGAAAGACTAATAGTCATGTCAGCTGCTACCTGTAGAGTTGAGCTATGTCTGTCTGTGCTGAAAGAAACTGTCCCTCTGATTGTAGGTGAAAAGCAGCCTGAGGGATATGGCTGGCTGGACTTTAGCAAAACATAAAGTCATGTAGGGCCAATGAGAAGAAATGTTTGCTGACTTTTATTGTAGATTACAAAGTAGTTTTAGAGAAAGTGTTTGTATACTCCATAGGGAATTCTTACTTTTTTGGGAAAATTATTGATTACTTATTAGCTTATGAAACAAAGTTTGGTGGCAATAAAGACAAACAACCTGACTCTCATAACTGCTCTGTAGATTCAACCTGTTTGAGCTACTGAAATTCTGGTTGTACAGTATAAACTTAAATCCAAAAGTAGTGGTAGTAACTTTTAAATAAAGTTTTGTGGATTTCTCATATTTTAGTATTGTGCTTGATAGATCAGTAATTGTGTTGTAGTTTATCTTAATTATTCAACTTGTACAGTAATTTCTAGAGGACATTATAATAATAATATATGAATTAGAACTTTCTTTTGGACTATACCAAGTATATCAAGCTTCCTGTGGAAATGTACATAAACTGATGTCAAAGAGAGCTACGGTATTTCAGTTTCAGTTACCTTGACTCATTTCCTGTTGGTACTAAAGAAGAATCGCTTTATTGACAGTATATATATTTTTACATACACACACTGAATTTGTCTTCTGCGTTTGACCCATCCTTAGTTGAACACACACACATGCAACACCCGGCAAATTACATGCAGTGAAACACACACAGGAGCAGTGGGCAGCATCAAGCGCCCGGGGAGCAAACTGGGGGTTAAGTGACTTGCTCAAGGGCACATCAGCCGGCTAATGGAGGCGGGGAGCAATTTTTTTCGCTCACTCCACCACCCCCAAATTTTTCCTGCCCGTCCGGTGGGGGAATCGAACCGGCGACCCTCCGATCACAAGCCAATTCTCCGAACCTCTAGGCCACACCTGCCCCCAAAAGGGCAATAGAAACCCATATACTATTTTTTATACTCCCAATAATTTCCTTATTCTGTTGCAGTAACATTTCATCTGTCAGAGACTGAGGACACATCATGATTGACAAAGCCTTTGTCCACGATGGATCAAAACACTGCAGTTACAGATAATTAAAAACAGGGAAGCATAACAGCAAGTGGAACTAAAACCAAACTAAAATCAGGTCATTCAAAGCTAGCCAATTACATCTGCAACTCAAATTGCTCCCAGAGCCATGCATCACTCGCTCCCTCCCTCATGAGCGGGAAACATCTGTCAGAAACACCTTGCTTGCCCACCATTTGGGTTTATATGATTATAACTTCTGCGTTTAGGGGGGTCACAAATTTTAGCGATTTTCTTGCTTCTGCACAACACTTGACCACCCTTGTAACCTGCCTACACAACTGTTTCTCACTACTAAAAAGGGAACTTTGTCAAACACACAAGTGCCTTTGAAACTGCTGACATCCATCCATTTTCTATCTATATCTGTCAGCGTCACGGGGGAGCTGGAGCCTATCCCAGCTGACTACGGGCGAGAGGCGGGGTACACCCTGGACTAGTATGAGGCGACAGTGCTAACCACTGCACCACTGTGCCGCCCTTTATTTAGGACATGTAACCTACACTCCTGTAATGTGCTACTGGATGCTTGACTTTCTCTCTGGATCAATAAAGTATCTATCTGTCTATCTTATCTTATTTTTTTCCACAGAACAAATGATCAAACTGTAACAATCTATTTTTTTCTAGTTTTATTAGCATTAGAGGATGTCACCACAGCTAAGTGTTAATGAGAAATTTCTGCGCGTATCATCTTTTGAAAAGGGAGCCATTATCAAAAGCGGTAAAACAAATGTGACAGCCTTGAGACCGTCCTTTCTCCCTGGACCCTCGTAAAGTCCCCACAGGGATGGTGTGATGAACGATTCAAGGCCAGCTCTGGCCCAGGGATGCTCCACTGAACCATGCTTTGATCTATCATCCGGCCTTCCCATATTAATGATGAGGTCACAGCGTTGAGGGTCACGGCATTGCTGATAAAAGCGCAAAGCCTGCTATTTGTTATGAGCCCAACTTGACTGATCATAACTCTTTTGATGAAAGGGGACATGATTTCACACCCCCGTGCTGTCATACCCAAGACATGCCCGTGTTCCTCATGATATAATGTCGTTTGAGGATCACAGTGAATGAGCCCTATCATTGTCAATGTAGGAGTAAATGAAGTGGTTGTTATTACTCATAGGACAATGCTTATGGTCTTCTGGGGGCAGTTTGGGACTCCACCCCCACTGATATGACACAGGTACTCACTGTATGCACTGTTAAAAGTTTACAAGTTTGGATTTTTGTTAGCTGTAGAAGGCATGTGTTTGAGCAGAGGGCCAAAACAACTGTGGAAACGGACAGATTTTAGCACCACTTCCTCCTGTTACTTTATTTTATAAATATTTGTCACATGCCTTCTTAGTTTCAGCTTGTAACTGCGTTTAGCCTTTCTAGGGGAGTTTGTCTGCGTGAAGCATTTGTTGATTTTCCTGACTGTTCTCTTTGACGGGTTAAATAAATCTGCAGTGTTTTTGACTGATGTTGCAGCCTTTTGAGCACTAATGATTTGGCCTCTTTGGAGTTCTTTCAGATGTCTCACATTGCCTTTTTTTTTTAATAAAAAAAAAAAAATCACATTGCTGTTTGCTTCTAGCTGACACATGCAGCTTACTGGCGTTCAACCTTATTTGACCCACTTTAGTAGCAGCCTGGAAATGTGATTAAGTTACTTACGAGTCAAAGTCCTTTATCCTCTCCAAGTATTTCTCAAAATGTACATTCACACTTTGACTCACACCCAACCTACTGGAAAATCCAAAATGCCACTATCTTTCATTCTATTGTATTAGTATTAAGTATTAAGTACATTTGACCTTAATAGCCTTAATAGGAGAAAATTAATGGTACTTATTAGTAGTAGTATGTGGTGAAACAAATCATGAGGCCAAAAAAAGAATAAGTGTAAGAATTGTGTATGCATACACAATCAGAATAGGGATTTCCCATAGACAGCCGACACAGTATTGAGCGGTTGACATAGACTGCCTGTTTTCTCTTATATTCAATGGAAATATTGGTCATGAGTGTGAGTGTCTGCTGTGACAGGTAGCACCTGCAGATAGAAGCTCCCCGTGGTCGTCTCTCATCCACTTCACTGAATTTCTTTGCCAACATATGGCTTCATCCACAGGGAATCAGATCTCACTTGGATTGGTAACGAGGTCTGCTGAACAGCCCAAAGTAACCACAGCGGTTCAGGGATTAGCTGAACGCTTCAACTGGACGTGTCCAACTCGTGCTTTGATGTTGAGTGCATGAGGTTGAATGAAGATGGCCTGTACTAACACTGAAAGTTGGTGTAAAGAGAGAAGTGATGGCCTTGAGGCTACATGCATAACCCTCCAGGGTCAGGACTTAAATTACTGCAAAACCATTTCCAAAGCAGTTCTTAATATGATTTTATATTGTGCTGTTAGAATATGCATATTTGTGCCAATTTGTATTGTAGTGAATTTTTTTCCACCTCCTGCATGTTTGATCGGTCTAACACCAATTAGAATTTTAAGCATAAGCATCTAAAACCAGCACTACACTAAAGAAAAAAACAGAAAACCATTCAGCTTTGGTTAATTCTTGTAAAATTACAACAGGGAGGGGGAAATAAATAACATGTGCATGTTTTAAAATATATATATTTTTTTTAAATCAGCAGGCCTTGAAGTATCTGACAGCTAAATGATGTGGTGGTGAATCATAAGTCTCCTGCATCCTTCACTTCCCATCCTCTTCCTGTGTTGATCATACAGTAGGTCAGGTAATATTTGAATGCTGTTATTACTTAGCTTGCTAATGAAAAGATGAACGCAGCAAGCTCTCTAATGGTTTGCTGTGAATGTCAGCAGGGACAATAAATTAAGCTGTGACACAGCACTCTGACCCAGACTGGCATGCTTTCCAGTTGAGTGGAAGTCATCTTACAGGATCACTGCAATTTGTTCACATTAACTCATTGATGTTTGGTATACTCAGCGCCCGACATTATGGCTGAAGTCGTCACTCCTGAGAAACACACACTTTCCATGGAGCTGTTTGATGAGACAGTCCATTTTCAGCAGCTTGTGTTTCTGTGTGCATGCAAGCTTTACTGAAGGCACACACCATAGCTGATTCAATAGCCTGAGACAATGTTGAAATGCTACCTGCGCCACTCTGTGAAATCAGGCACAACTGTAAATGCCTTTCTATCTATCATAATATACTCTACGGGTTCTAAACTCTAATGTGAACTTTTAATGTACCATAAAAAATGTGTTCATTTAAATTGACGTTAAACTTGGTCAGGTTACAATCCACCCAGAAGTCATCTCTTCACGAGTTCTTTGTATTATCTTTTCTACTGCATCATCTTCATGCACATATTAAACGCTGCCAGTCAGATCTGACGTAAACTGCAATCTATTCTCGTACCCTTAGGGATCTACTGGGGTTCACTGAATGAATCTCAAAACATCAGAGCAATCACTGCCTGTGCTGAGTGGCATTCCTCTCTACACTCTCAGTGTAGCAGCCATGTTCCGCTTCATTTGAGCCGACATCCGGCCAGAGAATGATCTGAGTGTCCAGAGGAGTCTTCCCTGCCATTTTGTGGGTGTCTGGACGTCTTGGGCTCCTTTGTATTCATTAGCAGGCTAGTCACAGCGGTGCGATGGAGCATATCCTCTCAGCAGCCCGCAGGGACTGTCAGCAGAGTGACGGAGACGGATCGCAGGTGGACCAGCGAAGAGACCTGCCATAGATTAACTCGTCTGCCAGCAGGGGGACTCGGTGGTATCATTTGTTTTCAGCTCAACAGAAAAATTTTCTAATTAACCTTTAAATGTATTGCTTTATGTTGCATTTGCAGTGTGGAAAGACCACTGAGCACCTGCCGAACTTTTCTTTCAATCCTTCACGAAATGGCATATGTAAGGCTGAGTTCCTGTCGTTCAGGCTTCTTTATACGTGCACACTGTATGTGCCTATCACAAAATGTCAGCTTGGGTTTGCCTTGAAAGGAAACAGTATAGTATTGATCCAGGATATATACTGAGGGACCATAATAGAAGTCGCAAATCTTGATTGTGTGTTATTTAAGAGAGTGAGAGCGTGGAAATGAACAGTATGCAAGTGCTTTCATCAGCACACACAACCAGAGAAGCTTCACACAGGAAAGCATATCTGAGGAATACCTCATATGTAGTGATAAAACCCAACATCATCTAGCAGTGAGGCTGCAGACTGCAAAAGAAAACAATTTTTTCATAAAAAAAGAAAACACAATGAAATTGACAGCACCTGCGTCATGATTCCCCTACAACACATGAGGGTTTAGCCAGTAATAACCATGGAACATGGAAGACGAGATCACGGTAGAGGACCCTGAATTGATTAACTGATAATTGCAATCACATTGCTTATAAAGCTCATACAAAGTTCACAGCAGACTTGGACTCTGTGTGTCCCAAACTGCATAACTCCTACATAACCAGAAGGAAAATCACTTAAGTCAAAGACGCTCTGTGCTTTATCAAGTAGTAGTGTTTCATACTGCCACTTTTAATAATCATCACCACAGTCTTGGATACGAGACATGCTGGTTTTGAACTGCCCATGAGAAGAGAGAACATGCAAGAGTCTGTCCATTCTTGTTTAAAGCCCCGTATTTTCTGTCAGCTTTTCTCTTTTTAGAGCACGCCTTGTGAAATTACTTTTCTCTGACTCACTTGTTTCTCCAACTGTTGTCTCTCCTCTCATCTTTCCACTGTGTGAGTGCATCTTTCTCACTCACTTGAGTCACTGTGCTTTTCAGAACGGTGATAATCCTCAACAAATTATCAGTTTTACGTCGGGGTCCAGATCTGGACTGTGGTCTGCCTAGGAGGATGGAGAGGGACAAAAGTATTGCACCAACAGGGATTTTAATGACATCGTATTCTAAATATGCAGACAGCTTTTCAGCAATAGCAGCTTCCACTCTTCTGGGAAGGCTTACCACAATATGTAGGAGTGTTTTTGTGGGAATTTTTGTCCATTCACACAATAGAGCATTTGCAAGATCAGGCACTGATGTTAGATGAAAAGTTCTGAATCTCATTTCCAGTTCATCCCAAAGGTCAGAACCCTGTTTGGACCAGTCAAGTTCTTCCACACCAAACTCATCCAACCATGTCTTTATGGAGTTTGCTTTGTGCCCTGGGACACAGTCATGCTGGAATAGAAAAGGGCCTTCAACAAACTGTTGGAACAAAGTTGGAAGCACAGCATTGTCCAAAATGTCTTGATATGCTGAAACATTAAGATTTCCCCTCACTGGAAGTAAGGGGATTGGCCAACCGATGACAAACAGCTCCATACCAATACTTTTGTCTATATAGTGTATCATAGGCCAGTAAATCTATTTCAAACTAACCAAAAGGATAGTGACTGTTTGTTGAAATCACCAGACCAGTTTGTGAGTTTGACTTATCTCTTAGAGTGTAACCAAGTGGACTCAGGACATTTAATGTCAAACTTCATGTTTACCATCAAATGTTGCCCCCTGGGCAAGAGACTGTCTCCTCTGCAAATAAATCCAAAATGGCTATCCCTAGAAGATTTCCCCAAGCCTAGAGAGGTTCATGCTTTAGATTAAAAAATGTGTAATTCTGTAGCCATCTGGCTCGAGAAAGGAATTTAAGAGCTGTGTGGATGCCAGCCCAATGCAACATCTTGGAATGGGCTATTGCTTTTCAAATGGCTCTGGGCTGTGTCCCCTTCCATGTATTTGTGCAATATCATCAGCTTGTTTTCTGTCTGCCCTCCCCTCTTCCCAAAGTTTAAAAAGTAATCTTTTCTCAGAGCAAGGCTGTTTTTTTGATAAGGAATCTAAACTGGGTCAAGGACTCAGAGTAAAGTCATTGAACAGTAATTAAAGCACCCGCCGATGCCACAGTTCAAACTGTCTCCACCATGAGCTTTGAGATAGAAATCCATTCAAGGATTTGGAGAGCCATTGTTTCACTTTCCCCATGGGTAAAATCATTTCTTGCTATTTCTTTTTCTGGGAAGCCGAGTCTGTAATTAAGAAAGCTGAGTTATTATCAAGTCACTGGAGAGACTGAAGAAGTGCTGCCTGTTCACCTATAATGTGCAATGTCCACTCATTTAGTTGAGTGGCAAAGTGTGATTTTTGTAAACAACCAGAATTCTGTGCAGCTGAAGTTTTTGCTAATACAAATTTTGTCACTTGTAAAACCTGGTATAAAAGCAAAAGCCACAAGTTATGGATGTGTTACATTTTCTGTAACTGCACCATAGATTTGAGGAAAGTGATATAATAGTTTCGTGCCAATTCAATTTAAAGTCAAAACATCATAGTTCAAAGCTAAAACAACACAATATCTATCTATCTATCTATCTATCTATCTATCTATCTATCTATCCTCTATCTATTCTATTCTATCTACCCTCTATCTATTAATTTTTATTATATCAGACTGATTCCAACATTTTCTACTAAAAATTCAGTTTTGTTGGTTCCTCATGTAGGTGATATTAAACATATCATAAAACATTAAGGTTTTATATCAGAATTAACATTCCAAAATCATCGTTTTCAGAACCCAATCACTGTTAAGAAGCCATGAAAATCAGGAAGAGAAAAAAATAAATAGAAATATATGTAGATCTGTAGAACAATATGCACACTAATAATCTCACCAATGGGACCACCATTGCCTTGTGAAATTCATAATCCCTCTCTGTAAGAAGATGATATTTGGCAGCTACCTCCATCTACTGTAACACTGTGCCTGTGGTCTTTTTGTTTCTTTAGGAGAGCCTCTGGCTGAGCATTTGAAGTTTTTAATCTGGCGTTCTGGAGACTAAGGTCACCTTTCACTATTCCCCCCTCTCTTTTTTTTATTTGCTCTTGCTTAGTTCTGGTAACCCCTGCCATTTCACACACTATTAAAAGAAATCTGCTAATGCAAGGAGCGGGGTCCTTGGCTTGTGGGATGGAAAATGATGGCATTTCTGAATTCTGTCTCTCTTAAAAGACCGTAGGCATCTTGTGCAGGGTTTATGACCTCAAGATTAGTCACTTTTTGGAGCTGGATGTACTGCCTCGGGCTATTTCTGCCAGAAACTGATTTTCATATTGATGTGCGACGTTGAGCCCTCTCTAGTCCACATATTGGCTCATGCATCACCTGGACTCTGCAGCTGTCAAGCCTCAGTGATAGCAAGTGAAGCAGACAATTCCTCTGTTAATAAATAAACAAGTGAGACACTGCCAGTACATATTATATTCCTAAAGCTGGAGGCATCGAGCTAGGCACTGCACATTTCATTACCATTAACATTGCATGATGTTCAATCTCAATTTTGTCCTGATTTCCTTTCATGAAGCATAATTATGACATTTTTATGGATTACTTGCACACCAATCAACAATGCTAATGAATAACTATATAGTACACACATTCAGGGTTGCCATTCATTGTTGCTCATCAGGGCACATTTGTTTGTATTTGAATTGGCTTTTTATTCATCAGAAAATGGAATACAAAAATGATTACAAATTAGAAACCTGATATTAAGCCCTATTGGTATCTTCACATTTATGTTTAAGTAGCTTCTTTATGGACAAACTACTGACACCCGCAACAGCAAGAGTTGGTTAAAAAACATGCAGTATACTCCATACTACTGGCCTTTCTACCATTGCCAGTGGAAAAAAGAGCAGTTGGGGAATTACATGGAGCAGAGCTTTGCATGTATTACACAGTAGAAGACTAAGGAGAGATTATCCGAGGCCAGATGTGTCTCTCTCCAAGGAAAAAAAAAAACAAAAAAAAAAAAACATGCTGTCCGCTAAGAAGCAGCTATATCCTGCCGCTGGTAAGCGTCAAGCAGCAGGGCGTCAGCGGTCGGTTGTCTGGAGCATCATGCCAGCTGTCTCTGAATATGCAAGATTTCAGGTTTAGGAAGCGGTTGCCTTTTAATGTTGTCGACATATCATCCATCATACTTAAACAAACATTTACCAAGTTGACTGATTGACGGTAATGCAGCATTAGCCTCTGTTTCCTCAGAGACAAATGTCACTCCTGTTTATGCATTTCTGAGGAAGGAAAAATGTAGAGTTCAAATTTGTCTGTGAAAAGCCTTGTAAAGCTATTTCCATATGCAGCACAGGATACGAGAGAGCGTGGCGAGGCTAAACCAGCTCTAAAACAAAACTGATGTATCATTTTTTATTTCTAATATCATCACACTCTTTTTTTCTGGCTTAATTGTCAGGAGAAAATGTTCTCTGAAGAGCATCCCAAGGCAACGACACTGTAGTTCATGAGCTATGACTCCAGAGCAAAGAGCGTGCTTCTCCCAGTACAGATTGCGTTTTATTGAACCAGGGCTTGTCAGCATTTTTGGTGAGCTGGTAAAATATAATTGTGTCATCCTTTATAAAGCAGTGTTGGGGTGACAGCACCCACAGAAGCTTCATTACTCTGCTTTTTATTGGGGTGTGAAGAAGAAGGGACATTCTGTTGGTGATGAATAACATCTCTCTCTCATGAAGCCAAGGTAAAACACACTCACAGCTGTGGTGTGCTCCATTTGATGTACATGGATCATTTAAAATGAAATCAATTCAGCTGAAGAATTAGAGCTGGTAGCTATAATGGTTTTTATCTGACGCCCATCAATACCTGCATTGATTTGCTAGTAGGATCGAACCTTGCGAGAACTGAGAGCAAAAAAAAAATGCTACACACACACAAATATATGAACGACCTCGCGACAAATGCAGCACCATGTGACATCCATTAATTCATCATGATTTTCCTCAAACGGCTACACTGTTCGAGATGCAGGGAAATCCAGCCTAAGTGTTGTGAATATTTAATAATACCATAGCCTTGAAACTTTAAATCCCAAACCCCATCATGTTTTTATAATAACATGAGACACGTGCATATGTTCATTACTTGGTTGCCTGATTTTATGTGCTGCAAAGCATCCGTCTCTTTTCTCTGCAGGAGTTTAATCACTGATTCAAATTGTAATCGTTTCAAACAGTTCAGAAAAAGCAAAAATGTACAAAGACTATCATAAAATGCTACCATCTGTGGCTTGCATTGATTCTCACTGGTAGTCAGTGTTGCAGGGGAACTCCTCAACTTGTCTCGGTCTCTGTTATATGTGAAGAAGCTTCAGACTGACGACTAAATGGGATAGCAAATACCCCTATTTACCTTCACTGTGAATTGTCAAGTTAAACAACTTTATTAACTTTGTTGTGTTCAGATTCTCAACAGGGTTGTAAGCACCTCTTTTATAGACAGAAAACAGAACCGTTTGACAATTTAGGAGAACATTTCATTAGAATGGGTTTAGTTGGGAACACCGGTGAGGCGAAATAAAATGTAAGGACCCAGGGATCCTGATCGTAAGTTATTAAGACGGAGGGGTTGCTCCAGGGACCCTCGCTTTAAATAGAGCTCCAAAGTTTCCAACTTCATTTCATATGCACAATCAAGTCCACACCCATGAGAGGGAGGATATTTAAGATCCAATGAATGGATGTGAGCCAGAAACGGCATTTAATAAAAGCAAAAGACGAGATACTAGTTGATTAATGCACTGAAGAATAATAAAGCCATAGCAGATCTGCAGGGAAATGTAAGGTCTTATTTTCTTTTTTTCATGACGGGGATTAACTACAAATATCCTCGCTACTGGTATTAACTTCTGGCAGGACTGCACTGTGTCATGATCAGTTTTCACTGCAAGTCCTGTATCTGTTCAGTAACATAGCTGCAGGAGAGACAGACATCATCTTCAGTAATAACAGTAATAAAACACAGCAGATATCATCTGTAGGGTTTAACTGATAAGGATTTTTAAAGGCCTCTGTCATTACACGGAAGTCCTTGATAGCCACTATGGCAATATTCAAGTATTTTTTTATTTGGACATTTTCCTGCCAGAATAGTGTTAAGATTTTTCCATGTTCATCCCCTGCAACAGCATCACTAAACCTCTAAACATTAAATTATTTATTTACCTATGAATTCCAGACTAATGTAGCCTTGAAGTGTGAGCACATAGACATATAAAATGTGCAGCAATTTATCACGTTTCTTGGGGAAAACTCAGTCACAACTCTGATATCCGTCAGTTCATAAAATAACTGTTCCTTAACCAGTCAATCTAACCTTCATCATCTGATCATCTGACCAAAAACTACACAAGCAAAACAGCTAACATTGCATTGGGTATTTATGTTTTTTTTTCTTCCACATGCCACAACAGTAAGTGACAAGCAGAGCCCCAAACACTGAAGCATGTGAGGGGAATTGGGGTGTTTAGTGAGGGTAAACGTCACTGAGTGTAATTAAGGAGGATCTCGCCCTCAGGAACTCTCCCAGTTTGACAAAGTGAAAAACTGACAGTGAGAGTCACTGTTACTTTTATCAAATGAGCAAATATAGGCTTAAAAGAGCATGGCTTAGAGTCAGTATCAAGCTGTTTCTCAAAATTGTTATCACCGTTTGTCAGGCACATATAAAATTCTTTAGAAGTAATCTGTTTTTCACTTGAACTTTTTCCTCTCAACAAGAGAAGTTTCACAGTTGCAGCACAAAAACAAAAAGGCCTGAACTTGAATATATAATTTATGAATTCACTAAATGTGCTGTGTTATCTGTAATTGATCAAGATATGAACAGAAGGGTCCAATTAGTGGTGTTTTTGGCCTGGTTTATCTCTCACACTACTGGTACAAGATGTGGCATACAGAATAAATATTGTGCCATCACTTATCTGTGGCAATTTTCCAGTCCTGAAAATCTGACAAGAAGGCCTCGGATCACTAGATTAATGAGACTGACAAAGGTAAACTTGATTAGAGCGCAGTCACTCCATTCCACTCACACTTTCTGATTTGTGGTTAATCGTCTTGGACTGATTTAAGCCTGCGAGGTTGTAGGATCACTGCTATCTAGCACAATTTAACTTCAGTGACAGAAAAATACAGAATTTTGTAACTGGAATTTCTGACAAGTCTTATTGCATTTTAATTGATCTGGGATTTTAGAAATGAATTTAGGAAAAAAAAAAAATCCTCACAATCATCCGTCAAACAGCCTTTTTCTGCCGGACGAAGACCTGTGGAGGACACCTGCTATATAACAGCAGCTGCTAAACAGGACTAATTCTCCAGAATGAAATACGCCGCAGAGGCCAGCCATTTACAGGACTGGTATCAGAGCTATATTTCAAGGCCCGGCAGTGGTCTCTGGCCATTAAAGAGCGTGTGATGTATTTTAGGGCCAGTGTATGTCCTGCTCTAGTCTCAGAGAGGTCTGCGCATTGACATGATGGTTGATAGAAGACGCATCTGGTCTGGTACCAGCTCTCCATACAGAGAGGACCGAAGGGGAGGAGCTGAATTAAAGAAGATAGACATCTGAAGAGTCAATTTGGCCCGACAGTGAGCTTAGACACACCAAAATGCCATAATTCTTTTATCTTTAGAAATAAGTGGGATGGAAGTGGTTTTACAGGCAGGAATGTGTAGAGATATCAACACTAAATACATCCTGTGGTATCCACGTTTATTCAAAGCCAAACTATTCACTGTGAAGTCACCTTCAACAAAATGAATTCTTTAATATCAAGGATGAGTTTGTTCGGTGGAGTAGGAAGAGTTAAGGTGTTGGTTGGTCTCCGTGATTTTAATGATGTCTTAAGAGCTACAAAGAATAATGTTTGTGCAAGTTTTGAAAAATATGTTTCTCTTTCATTTCTCCTGAAACATCGTGGATGCAAATTTTTTGATGGCAAAGATGCATCCTTTTGATACCAAACCTTGTTCCACTATTTCATTTATTCCAGGATAATTAAGGCAACCTTACATGAGATCATGTATCTTCTCTAAGCCTCAGCACAGAAAGGCAACGAGTACACATAAAGCAAACGCTTTCCTAATGTGTTTCTCTCAGAAATTCATACATTTAAACCAGACTTGCCATTTAAGCACATACGCATACACCAAATGTGGACCAAACTGTCTTTATTGTTTGAAACAAGTCAGTAAATCAGGAAAATAATAATAAAATAATAAAAATGTAAATGTAATTACTTCACAACACTGTCACTACAATGTCAAGCTAGGGAGGGTCAGGTGGAAATATAAATGTACATCAAACGCTCTGAAGAGACATGGTTATTATGCCATCAGCTAATGAACAATTAGCAGGCAGTAAATAAAAACAGTCAGCAGCGAACAATATAACAATATCCTGCTGCTCGGAACTTCTAAGCATCATCAATCATTTCCAAAACAGGGTGATCTGTGAATATTTCATCACATTTATCTAGCAGAGAACTTCTTTGACGATAAGACACCAGTTGGCAAGTGAAGCAAATAGTTCTTGAAGAGCATTAGCGGCAAACAGTGTCTTGAGGTTGATTATCTCAGTGACTAATGCTCTGTCACTCTGTGGTATGAGAGGGCCCAGCGAGGACCCCCAGTAATGGAGCCTGAGCAGGTGCTGAAAGCTCACTGACATCAGGGGGGAGTGCACTGACAAGAATTTCTGATGAATTTCAATTACTGATCTATTAAAGCTAATGAGGTAAATGAGCAGCCAGAATGCATTTAGGAGATAGCTTGAGACAAGACCTCAGTGGTTTGATGTGATTTTGTGTGAGCGCAGCCACAGCAGACACAATGAGTTAAAAGTGTCTCCTTACTGGCTTGCTGAATGGGAAGTGAACATACAGGGATCAAACAGTAAATGTCTCCAAAGGAGACGTTAGGCATACTGTTTTTGATCATGTTTAATAGAAGTTGGTGTTCTCACACTAGGCTGTAACGCCATGTCTGTGAGATCAGTGCGCCATCTACTGGACTTCCTAAGATAGTGCACAGACACAGGATCACCTGTATTCTAGTACCATCTGCTGGCTTTAAGCTGAACAGCATGTTGAAGCTCCTGTCTGAAAAGTATCAATAAAAAAGTTTTCATTACTGATTTAGCTCTCTGTATAATCCTGAACATGTGATTTGTCTGAAGGGAATTAGCGACAGTGTCCTCATGATCGTGCTCTTATTCAGTTACTTTGTAAGAAAAATGTGGCCATAGTTTTAGCCAGAAAACCAAAGGTGCTCCAAACTTCAACATTTTGTGTGGCACTCTGCAGGACCATATTAGCATGGGAGAATGTAATGACGCTGCAGAAAGATCATTGCATGCTTTAGGTTGGTTTTGTTTTGATGTAAAAGTGACACAAACTGACAGCTTTTTACTGTTATCCTAAAAATATCAAGTAGGCTGGTACTGCCAAATTTTCTTACGTTTTATGCGTTTACGCTTGACAGTACGATGGCAGCCATTTGTGTAGCACACCGTCTTGTTATGCACTGTAATGCCAGAAGAATCAGCATATTAACATAGCAGAATATTTCCCAACAGCTTATTCACAGTTAGTATGGTCTTCACTGTTTTTCCTGGCCTACTTAAATATTTGTCTGTAGTGATGCACTCAGTTATAAGCACCAACTTATAGGTAAATTAAAACATTTTTGTTCTTCAGGGATACATGTGTTCAAAATCTAAAATTACTGCTGACTCAAACATCTGTCACCGAAGGAGTAGGAAATTAGTGAAAGGGAGAGAGCGTTCAGACCTCAAAAACTGCCAGCCATATGCCAGCTGTATGCATCTTCTTCTGTGCCTTTTATAAATATATTTGTATGATTAATTTAACAAATATTTACAATAATTTCACTTATTTATCATTAAATTGACCTATGAAAATTGAACATTCATATTATACCATATTTGCATGATGTGCTGATTTTGGTTAACTGACGTCTGACTGGATTTAATTTACAAAATTTATGACTTAAAAATGTTAAATTACTGTTAAGTTACAATAAGGACGACAAGTTTAGTGTGTATCTATATCTTATTGCACTGCACCAAGTGTAACTATTCAATTTTGTGTATTATAGCAGAATATTCAGTATTTTTCTAAGCATACGCATGGTGTCGAAACAGAAAACAGCTGTGTTGTTTGGTGTTTTTAGTAGATCATCTGTCAGGGACAGAGTTCAGGGGAAACTTCAATTTGACCTTTTGGACTGAAGCTGGCATCCGTGCCAGCCAGTATGTTTTCTCTCACTGTAGTTCAACCAGCATCACTTCTGTCAGGGGGTAAATATAAATGACTATTAATAGTGCTAATTGTGGTTGAAACGGTTCTGCTGAGGCTCCCTTGTGAGTTCGAGCTGCAGTGGAGGATTTAGTGGGGAGCTAAATAAATCTCATAGCTTACACAGATACTGACGAGTACTCATCTAGAGGGTAACCCAGCAAAACAGAGGAGAGAACATGTAAAGTCCAGAGGTCAATCTAAAAAGCAAAGTCGTACCACCTGAACTATATGTATTAACCCTTTTGCAGTCACATTTGTCTCGATGTTTTTAAGTTGATGAAGACCATCAAGACCATTGTCTAAATTGTCTGCTCATATATTATTGACATGTAAAACATTTATAAGATTTAGAAATTTCTCTATAGGTGAAAAATGACAATCATTCTCTTTAGCAAATAGTTGCCAGTCGAACTTAAAGGGGTTAAGTTAGTCTCTTGTTGCCTGTTTTGTTACTCATTACTTACTGCTAGAATCTGACAGCCTTTTGAAGTTTAATAACAAGCTACATGGAAATTTCCAGCCTTGTTGCACACCCAGTGCTTTTAATTCATTCTGTTATTGCTATTGTGGGTTGCTTTGCTTGTATCTTTCTTAGTTAGCTTCATTAATAATTCCCATTTTAATAACAAACATGTCCCCCAACTGCCACACCCCACTGAAGGACTGAAAGCAATTGTACTTATGTATTTGACCTGAAGTTCAACTTTCAGTGTAATGTTCAGTCTCTGCATGTCCTCAACACACCCCATATTGTAAAAAACACCCAAGCCTCCTTCAGTACACAGTGTGTATGTGTGTGTGTGTGTGTGTGAGATGATTCAACACCAACACTCAACACTGACATATGAATTTTCATGTTGACTTTGCAAATAGTTGCCTACTTATACAAATGAAACAGTCCAATATATACGGTAGTATATCTGTCTGCCAGTTGCAAGTAGTGTATGTATTTATGTAAGTATGTGGGCAGGGAAAGACAGTAAGGTGTGTCGCTAAAATATGTTTTGCAAGAAGTTACAAAACCTCAGAAAGCAAGAATAGAGACAGCTGTCTCATGCGTTCTGTGACGGCAATCAAGAACTCTTCAATGTGCAGCAGTAGGATGTAGGATGTCTTTATTGGACTCCACGTGAGGTTCTCACCACATGACAGGTAGGCCTACAAGTCAGCAAGTGAGATCTAAGAGGAAATTGGTGACTATCTGGGTTTTATCTGTGTGTATTCAGGTTCCGTTTTTACCTTAGTTTTGGTCAGGAAGTTTGCTCATCAGCTTACAATAAAATACAACATCAAATGCCCCCAGGCAGTCATGAGATGAGAACAACATAACAGGTTCTGATTGATTCTCAGGAAAAATAAACTTCTTCAGATCAACAGTTTGAGGTGTGGTCTCAATTTTTTAATTACTCACACTTATTGTTATAACTTGCCCCAGTGGTGAGGTAGGCTGTAAAAGTGGAACCCATTGTATTTGACATCAGTTAATGAGTATGTTGATATTGTTGGAGTAGTTGGAAACATTACTATTAGTAGTAGGCAAATAAGAGTACTTCGTGCCAATGTTTGAGAGAGGGAACTGAGAGTCGGCTAATAACTCTCCGTTGGTTCATCACTGTGAGTGAGCCCTGTCATAGGTAGGTCATAGGTGTGCACAAAATGTCTTCATTTTAGAGAGAGGTCCGACCTTGGTTTGACAGTATCAATTCAGAACTCACCACAAAGCCAGAATTGAGTGTGAGATATTTGAATGCAGTTGCTTTTTCTAAAGATATAAATTGATTTTGATACAGCTACAGAGTAAATGAGGTGAATATGACTTAAAAGACTGAAAACTAGAGCGCATGGTGAACTTAATCTTAGCAACAGGCAGATATACTGTGCTTAGGTCAAATGGCAGGGTAAAGTGAATGCAAGAAGAGAAATCAGAATTATCTTCTCATACTCAAGCATGAATGAGTATGCAGCTCAGATTGCTGTTGAAGAGTATCCTGCCATCTTTTTCAGCGCTGCACTTGTTTCTGAGAAGGTCTAACATGCCTGCTCTAATCTCTGGGGTGAACGACTCGTAGAAGTGATCTTTAGCTGTCATGAAATTCAGCAGAAGTTGTCCAGTCTGGCTGCTTGGATTGAAGCACTCTGTGATGTCGAAGGAATTGGGAATGACGTGCTCCTCATACTTCAGGCCCTGGCTCTTCAGGCAGGCAATAACCTGTCCTGATGATCGGTACTCTGTGATGGCGTCGACACAGAGCTCCTTCTTGTACGTCTTCCACAGGGTGTCCCAGCCACCTTTTTCTGAATAATATGAGATGAAAACAGATACATTAAGAAGAAATATATTTTTCTTACTTTCATACCAGTCTTATTTCCTTATCTTAATTTTTTTATAGTAAAATGCAGATTGTTACATATCTTTGCTGAAGTCAGGAGGAGGAAGAGCTACTTACCTGCTTCAATGATGATCATAAGAATGCCGTTGTTCTTCAGAAGGCTGTGGTAGAACTTGATTGTACTGGCGAGGTCATCCACATAGTAGATCATCTGTCACAGAGAGTGTGTGGGGAACCTTTAATAAGACATTTGGATTGAAGCTGCCATCAGTGCAAGCCCACAGAATGGAGTGTTTTCACTCACTGTAGTTCAATCAGGGACGCTTTTGTCAGAGGATAAAATCTATATGACTATTAATAGTAACTGTGTTAAACATCTGTTTGGCAGGAAGGGTTACGCTGCGGCAGTTCAAGCAGCAGCGGAGAGCTTAGCTGGGAGCTCAACAAATCTCATAGCCTACACAGAGTGAGACACTGACAGGTTTACAGTACTTGTTCAAGGGGTAAGCCAGGACCCCAAAATCTTCAGGTCATTTCATCATTAGTGACTATCCTCAAACCAAGTCATAATACCTGAATCATGTGAATGAAGTCAAATTTCTTGATGTCTCCCTTTGCTTTGACTTGACTTTCGTAGTCCTCACTATTCATGATATGCCAAGCAAATGGGATCTTCTGAAGGTTGGGCGTCTTTGCTACCAAAGCTAAAAGACAGAAACAGATGTTTACAGCCAGATGACAACAAAATGTTAATAACAATGATTTTGGTTCAGAAAAAAGGGCGGCACGGTGGTGCAGTGGTGAGCACTGTTGCCTCATAGCAGGAGGGTTCCAGGTTCGAATCCCAGTCTGGGCCCTTCTATGTGGAGTTTGCATGTTCTCCCTGTGCCTGCGTGGGTTTTCTCCGGGTACTCCGGCTTCCTCCCACAATACCAAACACATGCACATTAGGTTAATTGGCTACTCTAAATTGCCCCTAGGTGTGAGTGTGAGAGTGTGTGGTTGTCCGTCTTTGTCTGTTGGCCCTGTGATTGACTGGTGACCAGTCCAGGGTGAACCCCGCCTCTCGCCCGTAGTCAGCTGGGATAGGCTCCAGCTCCCCTGTGACCCTGACGGATAAGCGGTATAGAAAATGGATGGATGGTGGAATGGTTCAGAAAAAAAGACAGAAGAAGGTGAAGGGACAGAAGAGAGGAACGTGCAGACATTTCACCGGTGGTGTTTTCAACAGTCAATACCTTTGAAGTTGTCTGTGAGCTGAGAGCTGCCCTCCACAATGTCAGCAGTGATCGGCACAGCTGGGAACGCAGACTGAAGCAAAGTGAGCATCTGGACGTCCACCTGCCCTGGAAGAAATCAGGTAGCCTCAGTGAAAACCTGCTTCATTGTGAAAACCAACTTTTTACAAAAAAATGTTGTTGAATTGATTGAAAACTAATTTCAGTTTGATGTATCAAATATATTTGGGTTGCAAAGAAGAGGGAGCAATATGAACAATATTTTTATGGGCGCTTGACTATTGAGTTGAGACAGACTAGAAAAACGGTGTACCCTTTAAGCTACCTGTTCACTCTCTTATCCACCACATTCACTGTGCATTCTGTTCAGCCTCCCACCAACAGCACATCAACTAGAAATACATTAATAGCTGCAGTAAATTTCCTGTGTCAAGATTTCCAGCTTCATGTAATAAAAACATTCATGAGTATGCTTGAAATCTACTTTGCATTTATACGTATATAGACAAACTTTGACACATTGTTTTAACTTAAATGCATATGCTCAGGAAAGAAAACTGCTGAGTGGTACATTAACCCAACATCTATGATTCAACTTTACTTTGGGTACATCCTGTATCTAAATATTGTATTTGCCACAGTTACAGTAAAACTGATTTGGGGGGGAGACTTGAGTTAAATTTGTGTCACATTTTTGTCTGTAAGAGAAATACTGAACATGATAAAATTGCAGAACTGTGTATTTCCTTCTTTTACTTCCTTCAGCAACATGTGTTCATGCAACAGTTACCTGTTGCTTTGTCTCATCACATACCTCCACCACTTCCAACACCAAGAACATCCAGACTGCTTTTGCCTGCCCCAGCTCTGCATCAACACATGACACATGGAAAAATTAAAAGTTGAAATGGCATAAATATATAAATAAATCGATGCATCTATCTATCTATCTACCTATATACTATCTAGATAGACATATAGTAATCTAAATTACTATATTAATTATAATTACTATAGATATGTAGATAGTTAGATTTTATCACCCAACAAGTCCTGTGGAAATGTTTGTTTTATTGCCAGCTTTGTGCCCACATCAAATTACAGGCAATTTCATCTTAATCTTCATTAAGTTAGAAGTTGAGCTAAGTTATCCTTTGTTTTTAAACTGCACAAAAAATGTAAAATGTACCTTTTAAATTCTCCTGGCAGGATGTTGTGAACACACTGGAGAATGGCCTCGTGCTCTCCAGAATGTTCTAAGTAGAACTGAAAGCTTTGGACACTACTGCCCTCATAACAAGTCTGCTTTGCTTTTGCAGCCATGACTAGATCCTGCAATGTATTACACATAGTTGTTTGAAGTCAAATAAATAACGATGGTTTATGCATGCAAAAACTAACTGCAAAAGGTTTCACATCAGTTATGCAAAGTCAGTGTCCAGTTACCTTGAATCTGTGGAGAGCAAAGTCAGAGAGCTACTTGTTCTTCCACTCTTAAGCTGCAGATTTACTCCCCCTCCCACATGGTGGTGGTAGGGCCTCCTCCCATGAACCTCTATTACATAACTATTGAAACCTGAACTTTGCATCAGAGCCAGCGGCAGCTGTGCTGTCAGATTCCTAACGTATTCCACAACCATTTTGAAACCAGTGATGTCACTGGATTTTGCTGACAATCCAAATCTCTTTTACTGTAACATGTAATTAAAAACAACAAGCTGCATGTCAGGTTTTGGCTTCTGATCGGTAATTTTGAGATGCGGTGTCCATTGACAGGGATGCCAAACTTTTCCTGTTTAGCAAAGCAAAACTTCTGCAGCTCCCACATAAAAATGCTGTAAGGTGAGTTTACTACACGGAATTGAACAGATATTCTTGTCATCTTCAGCACAGAACTTGAGATGAGACTGACCTTTAAAGTGAAATGTGAGAGAGTTGTTCTAGTAAAGTTGTCAAAAATTAATGAATACGTGAAAAGATGAGGATTAAAGTTCACACACACACACAAACACAAAAAACTGGAAACTACAAATCATTAAAATACCGCATACCTCCACCAATGATACAAAATGTTCTAAATATGTGATTTAAAACAAGCTAACCAACACAAATCCAGCTTTGTTACAACAGCAATAAGAGGTTTGAGTCCACCAGCTGACTGACCAGCTATTTCATACTTCCACCCAGTGGCACTCACACAAATGATCACAACGTTCCTTGGCCCTTAGCTTAACATTTTCTCACATTTCACTGAAATGTATCCAATAGTTTGTCAGTAACGCTCAAAACAAACTGAAGGGCGTCTCTGTCAGGGGTCAAAACGCGAACTGACAAAGTAACAAGGAACACTTGTGCAATAAATTGCAATTCAGGACAACTACATTGCTGCAAGTATTACTTTTGTGAAGATAAGAATGGTGATACTGTGCCAGAGGTGTTAATACAACTCAATGGTAATTTGCAGAAGGCAGTTTATTGCCTTGTAATTACATTATGCTGAAGAACCACAGAGCTTTCATGCGCTTTTCAATTCAGTCATTACAAGTCAACCAGTTGTTTTCGGCAATGTACTTATTTATTTATTTGTGTGTGTGGTTTGGGGGGGGGAGCTGGATGGAATCCAGCTGCAGACTAATCATTACTCCTCCAGATTAAATTCATACACAACTGTCTGTAAAAGAGCAGCTCCTGTTACAGATGTGCTCTTACCAGCGGTGCCTCTGTGGGTTTTACAGGTAATTCTCAAACTGAACTGCTATAAACTCCACCGCTGATTAAGCTGTCCTTTCAAAAAATTGCACGGATTGTACTGTGATTTATAACTCAAGGTGTAAACATTAACAACAGACATGCTGTCTGACTTGGTCCAAAATGTACCAGTATTTAGGTAGCAGTAGTAGTATTTTGTGTTTTTTTGTTTTTTTTTTTTTGCTCTCACAAAATGCCACCACTATAAAGGCTTTATAAATTGTAAATGATTGCTTTATTAATGGTTCATAAGTCATGTACTACTGTTTTACAAGTCAGGTAAACAAAAGCAACAACAATAAGCAACAACATCTGGGTTTCCAGGTTGTGAAAACACTTTCAGTATGAATTCTGTTTTGTCCTTTTAGATCGGAGATGTCGGACGTCTGGACTGCATTTAACAGGATATGCTGGATAAAAAACCCCTTACAAATGGTCTTGAGAATGATCCTGATCATCGACTTTGAATAACCAATTTGGCCTAAAAGCTTTGTAGAAAGAATGAAAGTAACTTTTAGCAAAGGGACTCCCTCTGGAAAATAACGACTCCAATAGCCTGTGCAAAATGTCCCGCCTGAAGCACTGAATCAGTCATGAGTTATGCATTAACCACTGTGTCAGCATTGAGCTCATGCAATCCATCACGCAGTCTATCATGTCATGAACTTTTTTTTATTTCACAATGTTCAGGAAAGTTGGCAAGTTGGTATGTTCTTCCCAAATATGGAAGGATTCACACGTGGGAGTTGAACCCTTTTCTGCTACTGTCCACTGGAGCATCTGAATGCTAACTGTCTTTCACAGCACACATTTTATGAGTTGAAGCTGAGAGATTTTGAATGTAGGTTATGAGAGCAGTGAAAGCAGATTTTTTACAAAGAGGAGAAATGATGGATTTCAAGCTTGTTTTGAATGCTTTGCAGACCACAGGCAACATTAAAAAATAAAAACAACCCAGTAAACAGGCTCAGTTGTACCCACAGTTAATGGCACTTTAATGCAGATACCTCTGGCCATGATCTGTGCGTGTGTGTGGTTAGCTTGTAGTTTTCACGGCAGTATTGCAGGTAATTTTAACGTTAGTGTTCTAGACTCGTGTGTCTGTGTGTGCAGGTGTCAGTTACTTTCATGTAGGTGATCAGTGATCTGCTTTAGTTATTTTATTTGCCCTTTATTTAATCTGTCCTGCATTTTACAGCTGCTTATGCTGCCCTCAAGATGGTGCCAAAACCTCATACATATATATATATATGTGTGTCTTTATTGTTCTGGCTGGACAAACAGCGAGAACCCTTGTTTCTGTGTTTATCTAACCAACACATAGCATGTATCCATGTGAATATGGCAGGTTGTCAATTTGTAGAAGTTATGTATTAACAATGTGTGCATTTTAAAGTCAAACAATGATTGACATGGAAAGGAGATCACAGTAATTCCAAGCAAGTTTGTAATTTGTTCAATGTGTAACATTCAAAAGCAAACACATATATATTTTTTTTTAGTTTACCTAAAATGAACATCTCGATATATCTGTGGAAAACTTGTGAAATTTTCCATTTATTTTTAAGTAATATGATCCGATGAGTGCAGTGCAATGGGATTGGAGGCTGATTAAAACTATATTACTCTACCTACATTTTTGTTTGGACGGCTCACAACAATGAAGTCAAAAGTGCTTAGAAAAACAAAACACAATCAAGTCACTTTCATGGTGAACACACAAAGATTAGATAGAAGATTATGCACAATTAATAAATAATACATCATACTGAAATGAAGAGCTTCAGTATGAACAGAAAACAAATATTATCAAAATAGACTTTTGCAGTTTAGGCAGGAGATGGGAGACATTTCCCTCATGGGCTAAAAGCTTGCTAATACTGTATGTCAATTACAAACAATACAATTTGAAACAACTTTTTAAAAAATTAATTTATCAAAAATTAAAAACCAACTATGTTTTGGAGCTACTGCAAATTCCACAATCAATTAACAGCCTGTTTTAAGTGTGCTGATCTATGACTATAACTCCAAGGTTGTTGTTAAAGATAACTTTGCCATTGGACTCCACACTACAGTCTGGATGCCGGAGTAACTCCAGGACACCAGCTTTAAGCTCAGGTGAAGCCGTCTTGCTGAAGTCCAGCACCTCAGTGAGAAAATCAAGCAGCAGCTCTCCCTTCTCATCCCCCTCTGTGAAACACTCGGTGATATCCATCTGAGATGGCAGATCATAGCTCTGGTAGCTCACACCCTTTGAGTCCAGGTAGCTTTTGATGTCTGCAGTGGTCACACACTGACTCATTTCTGTGTTACTGAGCTGGTTCCTGAAAATCTGCCACAGTTTTCCCCAACCACTCTCACCTGAAACAGAAGACATGAAAACAAAGAGTCTGCAGCCATTCCTGTGGCTCTGTGAGGCTGCATTTAAGCAAAGCGGTGCATTAAACCAAATGCTAATCTCAGCAGGTTCACATCCCCAAAATGACAACGCTAAACCGCTAATGCAAAGCTTAATGTGGATATGAAAATGACTCACTTATTTCAGAGACATGCAGCTAAATCAGCAAACAAGAAAGCAACAACAACAAAAATGCACAAACAGCAGCAGCAATGCATGCTAAAATGTCCCTGTAGTCTGGGACATTTGGGGGATTTGCATATCAGAAAAATCACACTACAAAAACACACACACAAACACGGGGATTATGCTATTGCTCATCATTATGTACAGGCCAACCATGGCTCTGCAATTCCAGTGAATAGAAAAAAACCCTTCTTTTTAACCTCTTTGATTAAACACATATTTGCCACATGTATTAGTCCACTTTTGTTCTGATGACACATTTGTACCTATTTAAGATGTGTAGTCTGTGGACGCATTATTTTTCACAACCACACAAAACAAGTGTGGAATTTCTTACTACACTGAACCGACAAAAATAAGTTTAGATTCCAGCGTAAATGCTTCTCCTGCTTAGATCTGAGCAGTATATAAAGGGAACACCAGTGTTGTTTTTTAACCAACTCTGACAGTCACAGAAGTAGCTCTTTTTACTGCAATACATTGTTAAACTGGTTTTCAGCCCTGTATGTACTGTATGCATAAGCACCAGGAGCTGTATACAGAATAGGCCAAGAGATAAGGGGAAAAAAAAAAAAAAAAGTGTCTTGGCAATTTAAGATTAGATCCACTTACCAGACACAAGAATGATAAGAAGCTTCCCATCTTTGTCGAGGAGACTCTGGAAGAAGCTGACGGTCGCTCCAGGATTCTTCACATAATACAGCATCTGTCGATTTCAGCACAGATAATGAGCTGGTAACTGGATTCACAGAGCACCTAATTATGATGCTATGCTAGACAGATGTTCTAATGGGATTAATTGCTGGGAAGCACCGCCAAATGAACATGACCTAGATGTGTCAAAAATACAGAAGTCTGTGGACCAGAAGTGTTATGTTGGCATCACCAACCTGTATCAAGTGAATGAAGTCAGCCTTCTTAGTCATCTTTTTTGCTTTCCAGTGCTCCTCAAACTCAGAGGCAGTCATCTTGTTCCAGCTGAATTTGACATAATCTAAGCCTGGTTTCTGCGACACCAAAACTGCATAAACAGACACAAAACATCAGTGTACCAACACAACAACATTACAATGTCAAATATCACAATTTGTATTGAATCTGTATCTGTACTGAACAATGTCCTAATGTGATTATCATCTCTAAAAAATGAACTAACTTTGTTTCAGCTGTGTTGAACCTATGCCGATTCAAAAGGAGGAAAGTATTGCCAAGTCTTTAAATCACAAAAGATTCCAACAGACTTTGCAAAGTGCTTTAGAAATCACTGATTCTCGCAAAGGTGTGTGTCAACAGATACTGAGCTGAGAGAGCTACCTTCAGAGAGGGCAACTGCATCGATGGAAAACCCAACAAAAAAGTGATGGTGTGAGAACATAATGCAATCAGTGAAACATATTTTCTATGCCTGTAAATAAAGAGTGGGAGCAGTCCTACAACTATGTGAAACTACTGGTCAGACAGCAGCAGACTTGGAGCTGAGAGGGATTCAGTGTTTCACTCAAAGACACTTCAGAAAGGTTAGTACATGCTGACATGAGGGTGGTCATGCATTACTAGGACCATCGCCCAACTAATGCATGAATAATTCCATTGCTAATGTATTTGAGTGAACACTAAGGGCAGGATTAAAATGAATCTTCTGCATTAAAAATCCAATAAAAAGAAATATATATTTTATATCCCGTATTTGCTGTTAAATTAAAATATAGAAACATATTTTGGGGGCATATGAATATATGTACAGTATAAATTTGTGGTATGTGATATAAGTGTGTCTCTGTAAAAGCAGTACCTTTGTAGTTATGTAGCTGCTGGGCACTGGGCTCCACCACCTCGTTATCCACCGTCACCCCCGGGTGCTTCAGTCGCAGCTCGGAGAGCATCTCGAGGTCAATCTCACCTAGAGGCACCAGCACAGTTTTGAAAATCATTCATTTCCTGCAAAAGAAAATTTTGACCTACTTTTCCGACAGCACACAAACTGCTCAATAATAAAAAGAAATGACAGTGCACATCAACCAGCACTCATCACAATCCCCAAATTCAAACCATGCTGTATGTGAGGCTGTATTTAAGCAAAACGGTGCATTAAACCAAATGCTAATCTCAGCAGGTTCACATCCCCAAAATGACAATGCTACACCGCTAATGCAAAGCTTAATATGCATAAGAAAATGACTCAGTTATTTCAGAGACATGCAGCTAAATCAGCAAACAAGAAAACAAATTCAAACTATGCTGCATATTTAAGCCGGAAATTGCTAATAGCGATGCCAGTTTTACAGGAAATGATATCTTTCATATTGCAAGAGTATCAGAAAAAAAAAACCTTGACCCAAACCCAAAGAGTTGTCCCTTTCACATTCCTTTTCATCTCCTTTAGCCAGTGGCAGGTGATTTTGATCTGGTTCTTATTGAAACTGACAAGCAGCTATGTATAAAGAGATACATTTAAGTAAAGAATCTGATCTGGGCAGGCGCTGAATCTTTCTGATTAGATTGAATAATACCTTGTGGGAGAGTTTGTAGCCGTTCTAATGGATTTTACAGTCCATTAGAGAATCGGTAACATCGCTCCATTATGATACCAACATGACAGCTCAGGTAAATTAAAAGGATTGGCTTTGACATAAGTGAAGGGTAATAGCACTCGTGGGCAAGTCGTGGGTTTGCTCAGAAGCAAATTAACCTTGCTGTATTATGAGCGCTGGAAACAACACGCAGTAAAACCATGGACTGGTGAGGTCACTTTGTCTCAAGACTCAAGTTAAAGATTAATCTGACAACTGGACTGATGCAAAGCCCTGACAGTTATAAAGGTGAAAGTTTTCCTTTTATTTAACAACTGCGGCTATAAATGACAGGACAGCAATGGGAACAGCTACAGCAGGCCGATTCAACACCACCTCCTCACCTTTATTTAAAGGTGTCACACATTGCGCAAGGTGAGTTTGGCAGTGAAAGTGTCCCATAGATGGTGTGTGTTCTTACCAGCTCCACTTCCAACTCCAATGACATTTAGATGGGACTTTCCCTTTCCAATGCTGAGGGGAAGAGCAGAAAAACACTCAGAGTCTTCAGAACAGTCAAGTCTGGGAATTCACATCATCCAACCTGCCAAACGTGTGTCACATTTTTAGGCTTGCAACTGTCAATTCCGTCTAAAACCAGGAGTGTGCGAGATGTTCTGATCTTGCCTCTGAAGCATCTCCAACACTGAAGCTTTGATTGTTGCTATGACGCGTTCTGTCGCTCACCGTCTGATTTTTCAATAACGCTCTTTATTTAACTCGTGAGTCACATCTCTCCAGATTCCTCTCTGATGTGCTTCTTAGAGAGTCGCCGGGAGCAGCCAGTTGGGTTTAGTCCTCTGCACTGTTGCACTGGCCTCTTACAGCGCAGGCGTATTCCAAGGAATGCAAGGAGAGACATTTCCACAAACACTCGCTCATTGTCATTCGCAGACACGCACACCTTGTTTGGCTTGTTTAATCGATGTACATTTGCGTAGTCTAATACATGGATTTGTGGGTACAGCGTTAACAAACATACTTCATGATATAACCCATATGTTTTTGCAGAGTCTGTTTGGTTACATTGGTTGTGTGCTGAACAGCTCAACATTCAACACTTTTCCTTTATAACATTTCTAAATGGCACCAGAGTGGCATGTATAAAAACTGCACAGGAACACCTGCAGTATATGTCCTTCCTTTGGATTTGTGTCATGGACAATTCTCTTTGAAGACTTCAAATAAATTCCTCCCAGCGAATGGCTAATGAGGACTGAACTCGCTTTAAACCCGACGACGGTTATAAAAATCTGACGCAGGTTTCAGAGCGTCATACTGGTCGCCCACTTCTCTGTATTTTGCTAAGAATTCCAGCATTCAGTGTTTTCTCTTTTTCTGATCCTGGCTGTCTGATTCCCAGACTTTGGTACCTGCCCCTTACCTGTTCAGTTTGCCTACTGGGTTTTAACTTCTGCTTGTTCAAATTTTAAGATTTTGGGCTTTCATGTTGACCTGTACGGTCTTGTGTCACGCTTGTGGGTTTCTGCCTGTTCTGATACAGCACCGTCTCTCTCACACTCACACAATATGAATTAATAAGAGCCAGAGTATGGAGATGATCCTCCTTAATCACTGGTTCCTCTCTGATGTACTCTGAAATACTGAAACCTCCTCCCTCCTCTGCTTAAACGTTGAATCTTTTGCCTCATGGTAATCCAGTTAATCAGCAACAGTCATGTAATATCATAGCTGTAAGTTATATGCTTGCAGGGTTCTTCAGGCTGGTAAAAATGCTTGAGAGCTTTGTAATGACATACCATATTCAACATATTCAAATATTTATTCACTTTCATTTATTTAGGGTATTTTTAAGCTGGACGTGAAAAAAAAAAAAGAAAATTAAATTTGTCAAAGCCTTTTTGTGAACTATGTTGCACTCTTGTCTTGTTTCTCAAGAAATATCTCTGAACTGCAATGTTTTGAAAATTAAAATCAGTTGTTATATTGGTCTTATCTGCACTGGCAGTGTTGCACCAGTTTAGCGAACTTATGTTTCCTCAGTAAGAGCAAATTGTATCACTTTATAAGTTTATTCTATTCAAATATATTGTATTCAACTCTTCTCTGGTGTATTCGAATGTGATGATGTGATGTGGCTCATAAAAAGATTGTGTGTGTGTGTGTGAGATTACCTGGCCAGTATATCTGGTAGCTGAGAGTGGATGAAGTCCTGCATACACTGATGTTCAGACGAACGTTCCAGAAAAAGCTTGAAGGATTTCTGGTACCTGTTATCATCATTAGCCAGACTCTTCAGTGTAGACGCCATGGCCAAGTTCCCTGGTTAAAAAAAACGGTAAACATTTCAATGAACAAGTCAGAGCAACAATTTACAAAAAAGAGAGTGTGTCTGTGTTTTTTTTGTTCTGTTTAACTGTGCATTTATTTGAGCTTAAACATTGCTTTCACTGAACACATCACGTCAGTCCAACCGCGTGGGTGGCGCCACGCTGAGACACAAACTTACTATTAAAAACTTACTATTAAACTGTCATACTTCCTGTTACTCTGAGCCTCAATAAATATTTCTACTCGAAACACTTTATACTCGATTGTAATTTAACAATGTTTTGTTTCGCATTCACGCACACACACATAATGTGTATTTCTGGTTTTAGTTAAAGGACAGTCAGCCAGTCTTCACACACGGGCCACTGCCAGCCTTCGGTGAGTTTCCACCCGCTGGTGGAAAATGACAGCCCGACACCCAACATGAAGCATGAGCTCCACGCTGGAGACGAGGCGACATCGCTGAACCTGAACGCGTCTCCAGCTACTGCAAGTCATATCTGCACAACCATAACAGAGCCGACCCTGCATTTAGAGAAGCGTCTCCGAGAGCAGCGGAAACACTAGCAGCCCCGCACAGAGGAACGCCCCGCCGGTCGTCCCTCGACATGTTTACAGCTGGTCGGAACACGAAGTGCAAACGAGCCAACTTGTCGCTTGTTCGCTGAATGTCACTGCGCCCGTTTTGCATTATATTGACGGTGTGTGCGGTGCTGGATTCAGACAAACCGCGACGGTTTTTCTTTTTCTGACTTACATGTACGTGAGCAGCGAGTTTGTCCCGTGAGATCTGCGTGCTGAAATTAAACCCTCCCACAGTTTCGTTTTTAAGGCGGGCCAAAGGTGGCGGTAGAAGTCCTCCCAGAAAAGAAAAACAATCCAATGAGAAAACGCAAGTTTGTCTTTAAAGGCTTGTGAGTATTTAGTAAACTCCCAAGTAAAGCCACAATTGTTTGACTGTAATATCATGAATATGTAAACAGGTTAAACAGCATTAGAAAGTGTTAATAAGGAGGATTAAATCCGTGCTCTCATGTCTGTGTGGAGTAAAACTACTTCAATTTTGATGGCTGGGTGATCATTTGATTAATGTTTAGATTACAGCTGTACCTTCATGTTATAGGAACATAGCATTTAAAAATACTCCCCACCACCACAGCAGGGGTTGGAGTTTATTCAATGAAGACATAAAAGCAGATTGAAACTGATTTGGTATCAACAAACAAAACTGTGCAACTCAGATGGCGATAATAAACTTTCTGTCTGTTGGTCTTAAGCCTTACTGGTGCGAAGCTGACCGGTGATCCATTAGTGTTATTGTATGGCTGTAGGGCTGACAGCAAACATGAAGAAATCCCTTTAGAAATCAAAAGACAAGTTTATTTAGGTAGTGCATTTTTTTGCAACTAAAACATTGTGTACTTGTGTGTGTATTTCTTGCTTAATGGCAGCTTTGCTTTCTTTGTGCTGTACAGCCTTCATTTTTCAGGTGGTGCCAGACAGAGTTGCATATTGAAATATCAAAATATGGGTAAACAATGATAAGTCCAAGAATCAGGCAGATGGTCAGATAACATCAGGGCTGATGATGAGGGAAAGTTGAACCAAGGGAGTACCAGAGTGGGTTTAGTGGGCAGATGAGGGAAGGAGGAAAAAGTCTGAGGGCAGCTGGTGGAAGGAAGGAGGATGGCAAAGGTGGCGAGAAAATGCATGAGACTGGGCTGACTTAAGGGAAAGACAGAGAAGAAGAATGAACAAAAAGAAAGCACAGACAGCCACTGGGTTTGTTTCACTTTACTGTATGATTGTGCTGCACTGTACTAAAAACTTACTTGATTTAAGCAATCCATCATGTCAGTTTTACTGTTGTCAACCGCATTGGTTGCATAATGCGGTACAACGCACGAGTACGCAAAGAAAATGTATTTTTGACATGAATAAAAACAGACAATGTTTACTGTGAGTTAATTCCATTCCCAGCGAGCTGAGGCAATTTTCTCACAGTATGGAGACCAATGCATATGAAACTTTAGCACCCATTAAAAAGATCAGAGGAATGTTGGGAATGATGTGCTCTAAAAGACTACTGTAAGAAAAACACACTATAGGAAATCTGATATTTCGTATACTTTAATAATTGATGATGGTTAGTTTTGACTAAAAAAATAACTATATGGTTTAATTTCAAGGAAAGAGAATGAAGAAAATGCCATGTCTCTTGGTTTGTCCACAACTCCCAGATTTCTCACTTGTTAAAATGTCAGACAGGAATTAGGCCAGGAACCTAAATTAGATTGTAATTAGGCCACAGACCCAATCTGATAAGGTTTTAATCCAGGGAGTGAATCCTGAGAGGAGTCAGATACGATTTAGTAGCCAGTGGTCCACTGTGTAGTTGTTTAGATAAAAGACTAAAACAATATCCATTTTTAGACCCACCTCTGTAGTGAATATCAAGCACCTCAGTGAATCCCCAGGACAGATTTTGTCATATCTTTTCAGCTTTACCTGGCAATGGGGGCCATTAGAGTTCTGTTCTTAAACGACTTTGTGCAATCCACAAAGATAGTCAACGCTGTGATAAAACAGATTCCTTTTTTCTTTTGTTGTTTGCATGTGATGTCTACTGTTTCTTACGACTGACAGAAGTAAACAGATATCGGTACATCATAATTTCCACACCTTGAGGAAAACATCGTGGATACCTTCAGTTTGTACTGCTGGCAGAACATGAGTCAAAACTTGGAAAGTTTACTGTATTAAAACAATTTGTCCTCTCTACAGAGTCCAAGGCAGACTGAACTTCAAAGTCCCTTTGTCAATTACATAAGCTTGCACCATCTTATCTATTCGACCTCATTGTTCTCCATGTGCCGCCTCCGTGTTCTTGCAGGGGGCTAGTGTTCATATAATAAGGACAACTGTACCTTAAACCACAAAATGGGCAGTGTTTTTCTACCAAGCTTCACATCTTTGGAATGAATTCCCTCTTGCAGCCATGAAGCAGAAACCCAGACTGACTAACTCTAATTTACAGATACTCATTAAGATATCAAAGTAAACAACTGTCTCTCTATCTCTGTCTCCTACACACAGACAGACTCATCGCTGTGCATATTGGACAGCATTACTTTTGTTTTGCGTGATTATATAATGCTGCGCACGGCAAGGTCATATTTAATGGGAGCACAATCATGCTCACAGCTTTGTGAGGCAGTCCTTTGGCAAAGTGCTTCTTTGAGCCTAATGATAGCATCAGCATGCTAACATAATGATTATCATGGTGTTAGTATGCTATCAGTTGCTAATCAATACTACACTGAAGGCAAAGCTGAGGAAAAGCCATTTGTTGCATGTCAAGTTTGAATAAGGTATTGGACAATTAAATTTTCTGACCTGATGATGGTCTTGATGAAAGGTTAATAGTTTATTACGGTTCATCCTGAGGGGTTTGTGCAAATTTCATGGCAATTCTGTGAACTATGTGAGTCACAAGCGACACACAACTGTGTTTCCTGGTTCCAGCTGGAATGGCTTCATAGTCTCTCTTCTCATTGTTCTCTGCCATCAAAAAGTGATGTTCAATTATGTCTAAATACCACAAATACATTCCTAAGTAATTTTCTGGAAAATACAATAAATAAAGGTACAAATTCATTTTGGGAAGACAAAACTTCACCAGCAGGATGATGGGAACCAAGAATCTAATCACTCTGCTGGGTTGTAGACAAGATCATAATAAATCAGTGATACATTATAATCAACATTCATTATCTTAGAAGGTTATGCATTGTTGCGACTAAATATTCATTAGACTGTCACTCTGCTCTGCCAAAATACGGCACTCGGCATTTTATTAGAACGATTCAGCTTGAGGTAATAGATGAATCCTGATTAAAACTAGATGCCGCCATTGTCAAACTGTTCACATTTATCTTCACTGAAACCTGCAAATATGTCTTGAGAGCTCCTAAAATGAGATGAATTGGACATGACAAGATTAGCTGACGCCTTTGCCGCTGATCAGCTGGGCATGACACAAGCGTTCAAATTCAACCTTCTCTTAAACAAAAGTGACAGTCTTAAATAAATGAATTATATGACACAAAAGATTTAAACACTATTTTCATCACAACCTGCAAGCAAAGTGGAATCAGACTGGGAATCTCACTTGAGGACGAGATGAATCTTATCAGCTGATTATATATTCTGGGCTCTGCCTCCGAGCCTGTATCAGTAATTACAGTTTATCAGGGCTTGAGAGTCAATGAACTGATGAAGATCACAGCAGGAGCGGAGAATCTCTCTTGAAAAGATTTCACTCAGTTCGAGCTCCGAAATGTGAAACAAAGAGGAACGAATGCAGTCTGTTGTTTCCACAGGGTTCCACAATTTATTTGCATTTTTGTCCAGCTCTCCATGTACACACAGCAGTAACACAAATAGCATGGTACTGTAAACAATGAGTGAATATATTTTTTGATTTTCCTGAAAGTGACCAAATAGAATTCTCCTATCTGGTCAGAAGTCAGATGTCCTTTGTTTATACTGGTAATGTGTCCAGTTAATTGCCAGTTAGTTGATCTTGTTAATTAAAATTGTGAGCATTTTACAATTGGATTTTACATTGACTCAGCAGTCATTTGTTTCTTTGTTGGCCAAATATTAGAAACACTCCCTAAAAGAAACTACTCTAAATCTTTGCAAGGCCACTCGCAGCACTTTCTGCCAAAACAGATCAAGCATGCCTACATACAGTCAGCTGTTGAAATACAATTGTTACAACATGTAACAACCATATTTGCACAACCATTAAGATTATAGATTTACTGGTAAAATACATTCACAGGAGGTCAGATAAGATAAGACCAAATTTTCAGTTCACCGAGGCAGAAAGAGAAACAGCATAAAGTCTGGTCGGTGCCAAAACCATCAAGTGTTAGGAACATAACTCTCCACTGGGTGGTAGGAATAATGCACTCAAGGATTCATGTCTAATATAAGTGTTTGTGCTCCATTAAGATGCTTTGAGATGACGGCACGAAAAATTGTAGGTGTGAAAGGAAATCTGACAGAATCTCATGGCTGAATAAAACAAAACTCTGTTGTGTATGATGAGAAAAACAGAAATATGAGTGCTCACCAATACTATAAGTGCTCACCAATATTTGATATTTGCCGTCTTTCGTGTTTTGATCTCCGTCTTCTGAGTGTCACACAAAACTCCAAAACAATACAGTCAAAATCTATGTTCTCTGCTTGCTCTGTGTCTGCTGACCTTGCATTTGGATTTAATTGTTTCCAAAAATGGTGAAAAGGTATGACATCCTTATGATAAAAGTAAAGCATGTTTACTCCAGCGGATAATTTTTCATTTCTATGCTTATACCTGTTTCGGTGCATGATTTGCATTTGATGAAGGTGTTTTTATGAGGTATGAACTTTATCAGGCTGGTATTTGATAATTTGCTTTAAAGGTCTGTGTATGTTGTTCTCTGTTAATTCTCGACGTTTACTGCCAAAACAGTCTGCCATGATTCAGTAGAAATTTTGATTTTGAAGTTGTTTCTTATTTTTGTCCTCAGTGGCTGAGAGTCTTATAAGCATCAGCAAGGAGAAATTACTGCATCATTGTACTGTTAAATTCAAGGCAAGCCTGCTTTTGGTTTCCACATATACACAACATATGGCATCATCAACAAAACACAATCTGACAGCAACAACTTGCATTACAATTAAAACACTAGAAAAGTCATTTGAAAGGAGAAAACAAAAGTGAATCAGCACTAACGTAGTGCATAGAGCATCTTGTTTATTCTCAGAAGTTCAAAAAAAGGCTGTTTGTTTACCCAAAAGGCTTGTGACATTTCCTTTTACAAAGATCCAGCACTGATGGGCCAAGTCAAATGTCAAATGTTCCGCCTTTGAATGTCATGAGTGACTGCTAACTGAAGATATTTTGTCTCCTTCAGGACACGATAAGGGGCAGATGACCAGGCCGTCCCTCTGATTCTTGACACGCAAAAACTCCAGAATCATCGCTTGTGGATCAGGCTTGTCTTTGCCCTTGAGTAGTCCTTGTGATTTGTGGGCTGAAAACAGTGTTTCAAATCTGTGTTCACATTGCTAGTAGTTAAAAAAAGAAACCAGGAGTTCATTTATTTCATATGTCTAGAGACTTCTTATCTCATGTCCATCATTTTCAGCTTTGGTTCCTCTTCTGCGGCAAGGAAAGCTGGCTGAAGCCAAAAACGTGGGCTCCGTTGCCCTTCAGCAGCAAATTATTTGTGAGCATTGCTATTTGTCTGCTGCATTTTTTTTTTGCAATACAGTTGGCACTATAGCAAACAGTCGCCCAGCTTAAACTGGCCAACAATCAGTGTTATGTGATGGACGTGCTTGCTAAAAAACTGCACGAAGTCAGTAGTCCAAGGCTGAGCGTACTCTGTGTGAGGTATAGCAGTCTGGTTACATATCCATGTCGCCATCGTAAGCCAGGGTCAAAGGCTTCTGCGGAGGAGGAGACGTCTTTGTGGTTTTGGATGGCTTGCTGAAAAAAACAAAAAGACAAGAAAGAGAAGCTGAATGAGTATCTGATTTAGCAGCACAGAGCAGATCAACTATATTTCAGTCTTTACCAAGAATTCCATTATCTGATAACAGGAGCACACAGCAGACAAAATATTGTGAGGAATATAACTCATATTCAACAAGGTCCTTTTTGGAGAACACAGATGGTTAGTGTTCAGTCTGTTCTCATCTACAGTGTGTGTGTGTGTGACCAGCAATGGAGCTTTTGTTCTTGAAAACTTTGAAAGTGCACAGTTAGGAGTCTTGCAAGAAATTATTATAGTACATACCAGACCAGGAATGACAATGCAATAATGAAGAGTATTAAGATGAATCCAACAGCAGTCACAGCGTAAACCCACAGCTTCACTCTTCCATCTGTTCAATCAAAAAGTGCTTTTAATACAAAGGTTTTAAAATATATATATATATTTATATATATGCCTGCAGCTTTTGTCTGGAGATCTTCAGAACTTTTTCCTAACATTTCAGAATAAAGCAGCAGGTGTATTCTATTTTCAAACATACAGCAAAAGCACATCTACAATTTCATGACATTCATATGGTCCATTGAGTTTTTTAAGCATATAATGATGAGCCCAAGTAAAAACATTGACGAAGAATGGATTCAACCCTCAGCCTAGTGATCCTAGAGCTACAAAGGCTGGTTCAAAGGCAGGAGCGATCTCAGGTATGTCACTCGAGCTCTAAGGATGATTTCCATTTCAATACCTGGCCCAACAGGTCGTAAGGTCCACTCGTTGAAGAGGTCCTGGGCTTGAGATGGCCCGGGTTTTAATCTTCCAGAGCTGGTTTTCACATCAGCTTTCTTGTTGTTGTCCACCCCGGGGGTTCTGGTGCAGTAGTCCAAGAAGCCATGCGTGGTCATCACTTCAGTGTAACCCTTCTCACACCCACACACTCCACTCTGCATGGGGGGGAGTGAGCCCAGAAGAACATAATTTACAGCCAATACAAGAAGACTGCGATCGTTATTCTCCCATTGATGCAAAACACTGCTGACAGAACCGTCTGCCATGTATAGGGGCTACTGTGTTTAACTCTACTCTTTCAACCGACCTTTGGCTGTCAACGCAGATTTATATACCCCAACCCTGACATTAAACTGTGCTCTTCAGAGGGTAAATTGCACAGCATTTACAGGGATTTCACATGAAACATGAAATAGAATAGGATGTAATTTTATTGTCCAGCAGAGTGGAAAATTTAACACAAGAGACAACAGCAACAAGACACCACTAAGACAAACAAGAAAAAAAGTAAAGACTGTACTACAATACACAAATCAAACTTACACATATGATAAAAAACAAAGCATAAAAATATAAATATAAATCAAAATACTGTGGGGCAACATTTGTGGCTCCTTTCGAGCTTAAAATACTAAAAGACTTCTAAAAAATATTTTGGGTTGCCAAAGGCACCCTATAATAGGGAGACTCAAACTGAGAAAATAAAAGACTGTCAGAATGCTCAAGGCTCTGTCGCTTGTCCTCATAGCATATTGCTCACTCTGCTTCATCTGGGGCTCCCCAATTATTTCTGCTGCCAATGCCAACTATTGTAGCCAGCTTAATCCTCAGCCTGCAGCTCAGGTGACCAAGCCATGAAGTCAAATGGAATGTCAAAACACTCTTAATCAAGGGTTTGTAAACAATTTCTAAGGGACATTGCATGCCTCCTAAGAAGATGAAGCTGTTGCACTGTAAAAAGCACCAGCGCTAGATTGTTTTGCATTTTTAAGTGCAGTTACATGGAGGGTACTCAAAGGGGCAGTAAAACGTCAAGCTCAGGCTACTCTTTGTCATTCTCATGGTTGCTTGTGTGCAGTATTAATATGATTATTATTCACTGACAATTAAAAACTCTCTCTCAGTCACTCTCACTCAAAGACTCCTCGCCGAGAATGTGGCTGCAGTAAGAAATAGGAAAGCACAGCAAGGATAACAAAGATCACAGCTGCCTGATAAAAGTGTAGTGATCTTACCGGTGTACAGTGTGAGAAGGGTTTGGTGCACGGAGGATGGCAGTGTCTCACCGTGGTCGGCCTTTTCTGCGGGAAACACCCCCCTGGAGAGAAACAACAGGTTCTTATTTCTGTTCCTTCACCCATTGATCACTAAATTAATATACTGTCAGGCCTGATTAATGGGCTCAGTTGCCTATCAAGGTCCCTGATCAATCTGTGAACATTTTAATTCCAACATGGAAAATTGCATGTCAAAATATCAAAGAGTAATGCTTTGTGTTCCTGCTTTCTCTTGCAGAGGGAGACTATTCCTTCTGGGCTCATATTTGCCAGAAACACTTCCTTACAGCGATAAGATCACATTCACCCACTATTTACAGCACATCAAGCTCGCCTAAAGCTTTCGTTCCCACAGCACTATTACCTTTGTTCTGTTTCTCTATGCCTGCTTTACTTCCCACAAATACAAATACATGATTATATTTATATGGATTGAAAGCCTCCCAGCTCACAGTCTGGCTTATTGATTACTTTTGTTAAGAGGGAGAGGAGAAATCAATAGCGGCTGCACTGAGAATAGGAAGATCAAATAAGGTGTTAAATTTAACTAGAGCGATATACTAAAATTATTCTTTGTGTGTGCATCTGCATGCATGTGGACATGAAGGTTTGCCCTGCAGGCTGTCATGCAATTTTGAAATGATGCCATCTGATTTTTTTTTTTTTGCACGTATTAAAATAGCAGATCATATCTAAACCCATATAAAGTATACTAATGCTGTGAACTGAGAAGAACAATTGTAAAAAACATTGCATCCGATTTTGTATCCACCCTTTTCACATGTTTCCAAATGTTTCAATTATCTCCTGAGCCAACAAGGAAATCCATTCTAAATGTATTTCTAAACCACCTGCTACAGCCACCTCTGCCAAAATTACTGTTGTGACAGCTTTCTCAGAAGAAAGAAAGAAGATTCACTTACTGCCATGGCAATGCTTACAAATTCTTTTTTGAGCAATCAGATAATCTGATATTCTAGCACACAGACTGAACTGAAAAATGTGACTCCATGCAGCTTTTTGCTGTTCACACTGATTTGATTCATTGTGGGGGGAACAAAAACAGAACGCCGACACTTTCAGCTGCTGCTTGCATTAAACTGGACGAACATAAAGGCATATTTATATAAGAATGTGTGTGTGTGTGTGTTCCTATGAGAGGAACCTGTCTAGGGTGGACAGAAGACACAGCATATACTCGCCTGTGACATTGACACCATCTGAACGCTGACACCACACCACTCTCTCATTGTTGCTCCATCCTCCCGTCCTCCACTGGTATCTGTGGCATTTTCCTCCTGCAGGAGTGGCAGAGATGAAGCTCAGTAGCAGTTTCATTTGGGTATCCATCCCTGTTATCGGGTTGAACATAAGCCATGGACATAAACCACCTCTTCTGCTGCTTCCGTGCTACTTCATATTATAAGGTGATGCATATTATGTTTGCATTATGTGAAAGGAAAAGGGCACCTATATGTGCAATAAGACGAAGGCATCTTTAGAGGAATGAGATGGTAGACCGTGGTTGGAAATTCCTGGAGGGAGCTATAGGGAGAAACTGATTTGAAGAGAGGAACTGTCAAAGATGCTTAAATCTGATTTCATGTCATAAAGAAAACCTCGCAACACATGTGGGGTTAAATGACAAAATCACAAAGTGAAGAAACACACACAGCAGGAGGGGACTTATTATCGAGTTTACAGTTACACAGGTGTGCGGTATCAAAGGGAATGACACGCACGGGAGTGTTGCCATTTTAAATGAGGCTAATTAATGACAGAAAAGTAAGCCGGCATTTGGAACTCTAAATCTCTAAATTCAAAAAACTTGGGATGCTGTGTCAAAACAAACAAACAAAAAACAGCCCAGTAACAAAATATTTAATGTTTTGTATTATGAACTTCGTTTGTAAATATACGCTTATATGTTTCAGACAAATTTGCGGCACAAGTAGCGAGAAAGAAAGTTGAGGAATGCTGAGAAAACACCTGTTTGGGACAGTCCACATGTAAACTACTAGCTTTGGAGCTTAGAAGGTTAACTTGATTAGATTGGCATTTGCTGATTATTTTGAGAAGATTAATGAGTGTTTGTTGCCACACTTCCTCACTTAGAGTGCTGGCTGAGACTTGCTTCTGCGTCTTCTCCCTACTCTTTCATTCGCTTTTATCTGTGGAATCCCCATTTTTACTACATCACTCACTCTCTTCTGAGTGGTTTATCAGTGTGATAACAGATGATTTGGTTGTGGAGATGCTGGATTTCACAACTTAGTAAGGCTTTCAGATCAGGTTATGTTAAGACCCCTCTCATCATGGCCAATAAAATATTTTCTAATATTTGTACATCAGCGGTTTCAACAGTACCTTTACAGGGCTGGGTCTCAAAGACTTGATGTGGACAGCTGCCCTGGTTCTCCATGACCTGAATGATCACAGCTCTCGAGCGAGCTTGGCGACCAGTGGTCTCAAAGCTTCGCCCCTCCAGGCAAGTCAGCTGGCAAGAGCTCCAAGACGACCACACAGTCAAATGGCAGTCTCCTGAGGGCAAAAAGATACAGGAAAAAAACCCCATCACTGATAGACACAGCTCAGTCAATAACACCATCTAACACTTTATTTTCTGACTTTGGCGGGTGGTTTATATTCAGTTTGCCAACACTATTTCTGGAGTCCTTTTATTGGCTCCCCTGCTAGCTTCTGAAACATTTAAAACACATCGAAAACAACTTCAGCACACATCTGCGGCTGATAATGTACCAAACGCACAAACAAATTACTCCAGCAGCCCAGTGGGTATTCAGAAGTAATAGACCAACCAGAGCTATAAATTATACAATATAGGCTATAACTTTTATAACCCAACTGTAAAGGCAACACCCAATACTGAAACAGGTCTCTTAGGAGAAGAAAACCTCATTTGGGAAATGCTTTTAGTGGATAAAGGCTGGTTGATGTACTCTGTGAGTCTACAAATAACATGTCAACACTTTCCTACTGGAAGGTCAAGCATTAATATCCGACGTAATGCTTGATAGGGTCAGCTTGTAGTGATAATATCACCTGCTGCCACAGCCCCTCAGTCAGAACAACCTTCTGATTCTCTGCTCTGAATGCCCATGAGTGACTGTGGATTGACGCATCTCATTACCTTTCATGTTTATACAGATCCAATCAATCAGCTCTTCCCCCATGCTGCTAAGGCTGTGGAAACATGCTGTTGCAAAAGCTGCAGAATACAGCAAACACCAGCTCCGGCATACACACACAATGTACATACCATACAATCCCTCCTGGCCTCCACTCTGCGCCTGCCACTTTCACATCAACAGACACATGAAGCAAAAATACACACACGCACATCTGCTTCGGCCATCAAACACTTTTGATCCTGAGCCAAGGCTCACAGCAAAGGCGGGTTGAGTGATGAATCAAGGCAAGGATCAGAGGAGAGCGAGAGGCAGCTGAGCAAAAGCAAGCACTGCAAGATGGTGTCTCTTCATAGCAAAAGCTAACAAGAGCCTCGCTTGGAAAAAACATACCAAAGGAGATCAGGGTTGTCTTTTTATCTGATGATAATGATTGTGTTTTTCTTTAAAATGACAGAAAGAAATAGATCTATTGCATCCCACTTGTGGAGCTGGCATGCATGTCAACCGAGTATGGCTAAAGCTTCATTATAGCTTCAATGTAATATATTTTTAGTGTGGAAAGCGTGACAGGGACAAGTGATTTAGGTCACACACTTTCCTATTACTGGCAAATACTCAACAACTGAAAAAACTAAAAAAAAACTATGATCTGTTGGTATCTTATTGCTGTGCTAAGATTGACCATTTCACTGTGCACAGATACAATTAAAAAGCAAGATTACGCTTTAAGATATGGGTCCCTAATTTCTTCATCAATTTGATCAAATAAAAGCACTCTGTGACAGGCACAAGCAGTGCCAGGATTTTAACAGCTACAGCACAGGCAGCACTCTGCAAGAGCTGGTGCACTGTTACTGTTATCCATCAGAAAGCAGGGTGCTGCATGTGGTGTGATCTGCACCGCAGACTGCCAGCAATGAATAAAGTAACACTGTTAAACTGCAAGGAACAGACAGAGGGTCTGTTGCATGTCACAAGCAGTGGCTTCAGCTGCAACACTTCAAGCACACAAACACGCACGGCCATTTATTCAAGTTTATGAATGAATTCTACGTAATTAGGACCTCGTTTACTTGTTATTGTTGACACCTTCAGTCGATTTGATATGAGATGTAATTTGTCTAAGAATGCTCCTGTGACAGAAACGTAGTCGGCTAGTCAGTCACCCAGTTACTCCAAATAATATTGCTTAATGCTGCTTTAAGTGAACGATTGCAGTGCTTTGAGTGCTTCAGTTTTCCACCCTGCACACCGCTTTCATTTGTCCTGCAGTTTTTCTTAATAACAGACTACAACACACACACACACACAAAATAAAATATAATTTCAGTTAACAATGGTTGTTATTAAAAAAATCCACTTATTCAGTACTTTAGTAGTGCAGGAAGCAAATGTTGTTATTTTTTAAATGATGGGTGGTGATGTTTCCCATTAGATTTAAATCAAGGAAGCTTTTCTGGGAGCTGGCGGTTCTAAGTAATGGTCTGTCATTTCACAGAAATAAAATAATTCTCAAATCTCAAATAAAGTTGCATCAAAGTGTGAAGAGCCTCATGACATCAGTTGGGTGATGAAGGGACAACACACACTGCTCGTTATTTTCAAATACCCCCAACATCGATCTTGTAGCTGTGGGTACCATCGCTGCTTTTATCGCCAGCCCACACCACTGTGCCTGCATAATAATGTGTTACAATCACCTTGTAAAATCACCATGCTAAATAGCATTGTGATACAAAAGCAAAAGAAAAGAGAGGAGGCTAAGCTGGAGCAAACCAAATTGAATAATTTTATTTTATCATCTCATATGCTGTTATCATGCAGTGATAAATAAACATTAAATCTAATTAAAACTTTGCTTACAACTAGCTTCATTCTGCATTGTTGCTGTTACTTTTGCTCCGGCACACAAGCTCTCCACATGCAGAATTCTTATAGCTGCTCATAGCTGTTGACCGTGTCGTTGTAATAGGCAGAGTGATTTCTTTCAGCTCTGTAATCAGTGTGGATAATTGCTACAGTTAGCATGGGATGATTTCTCACTCATGCAACTTCTGGGTTGCTACATAATGAAGTATAAAAAAATCAATAGTGTTGTCAAGTTATTGATCGTAAAATCAGTGTTTCTTAATAACTCAGTACTGACTCTTGCAGCATTTGTGCTCTAAGATGATGAATTAACAAAAAATATGAACCTTTTTCTCCCAAATGGAGGTGTGTGTATGTGTGTGTGTGTGTTTTGTAGTTGTTACAGGACGCACCCATTCAGATCTGATAATGTACAACTAAAAGGGTCATTAGTTAGTCCATTGATTTTGTGATATTTATTGAGCAGCTGAAAATGTCAACAACTTGGAAGAGCACACAGTGTGTTTGTAGATTCCATCAAATGAGTTAGTAGTCAAAAACAACATTAGTGATTACAAAATAAGCGACCCAAGCCAAATAATGGCAGTCATGTGGTTTTGCTCTATTTGAGCAGATTATAAAATGATAATATGCTGTGTATTTCATGTAATTATATCAGTAAGGACACTTGATATCCTGAATGTCAACAGATTTGAGAAGTACAGCTTTACCTGGGCAGGGGACGAAGCAGGGCTGCTGCATCTCCTGTTTGATGCTCCACATCAGTTTGTCTCCGCAAAGCTCCTCCTCCACTGGCTGAGGAGGAGACTCAGCCCAGTTTCCCCAGTGGAAAACGCATGACAGGTTTCTTCTCTGAAGCCCCTCACCACACTCTGCTCCCTGCAAGAATGCACATATATGTCTTTTAAAAGATTTACATCTTCTGTGAAGTTCTCACAGAAGCATTTATTTGACTTGGGTGGATATCATGAACATAGTGAAAGAATGAGATGAAAACCAATTAAACTAGTTGGCTGTTGTTCCTAATCCTTTGTGGCATTACGCTTCACACTGGACTTAATCTGTCTAAAAATATCACAGAAAATTTGTTTTAAATCCATATGATTTTGACTACACTATACATTTCTGTGGGATTCAACACAACTGCACAATCTCATTTACAAACTGTGGCTGAAAGTGGTGGAGTTTCTCTTTGTATTCAACCACAATTCTATCAGCATCACGCTGCAGCTCTTACCTCTACAGTGCAAGCGGACCAGTCACTCAACAGCCATGTATAGCAAGGCTTTATGGGACATGGTTTGGTCTGGGTGAGTTGGTTGGGACAGGGTTGACCCTCCTCATGAGCCTCCTGCAGGATTCTTCGACTGCGCACAGACTGACCTGCAGAGGAGCAAGGCAGACACACCATCAGTAAGAACGCCAGATCAGAGGAGATCTGAGTACATTTGCAAGCTGCGTTTTCAATGTTCAAACTGAATACTCTTTTATGTCTTAATATGTATGAATCTCAAAAAGAGTGATATTTTCAGACCCACTGAAAAAAGAAAAAAATCATCTGTGAATAAAGAACAAAAACAAATGTGGGATTCATACACTGAGGAGAAGGCTACATGTGATTCAGTGCACAAGAAACAAATGAATCATTGCAAATACATGAAGCTCCAAAAATAAAAGTTAATAAAACGAGTGGCTGAAATGAATGATGATCATTTATCTGGGATTGAAAAGAGGCTGTGCCTTCTTTTCAGCCTGTGAAATATTTTCCTCATGACAGAAAGGAATTAGTGCACAGCACCATACATCTGTGTCACCATGCCACTTTATGCTTCCATCTAATGGTTTCCTACACAAGTGCTTTGTTCGAGTGAGCCATTAATCATGTATGAGAGAAAAAGTTCAGTAAATGGCAGCAGTTAAAACGGACTGGTCGCAAAGTGGCTTTGTTATGTAGTAACAGCTCCGTGTTCGGGTCCTGTGGAGGCAGGGCCTCCATCAGCAATCCAGTGGAGACACAAGCTGCTGGCTGAGATGCTGCACTCTGGCCCCAGGCAGACACAGCGAAAGGACTTTCAGCTGTGCCATCTCAAAAATCAAACCCAAAACATTAACTCTCCCATGGAATCCTGACAAAACCAGATCCCCGCGCCGTCTGACACAAATACAACACAAATATCTCATTAAGTCTGACAGATGTGTTTCACAATGTGAGAGAGTGGCAGAGTCACAGCGACAGAGCTGAAAGAGGGAGAGAGTTGGGTTTAAATCCCCAGTCGAAAGCCTCTGTTGGTGCGAGCTTATTGGAATGAGGGGTCAACTGTGGGAAGACAGACAGCCAATGGCAAATTAAAAATAATGAACTTTAATTAACAGAATAAGAGGCTTGCTTTGTGGGAGACTGGCTTTGGGAGCCCTGAGAAGCAGCGTATGCATCCAGGTTAAGTTTTGCATTTTGCATGAGGTTTAACTTGGCTCTCTCAAAGTGACGGCGGTGCCACAGGTTGGTGATTACTAATTGTATTTTTAAAATCATGCAGAGGAAGAGTATATATTTTATTTAGGAACAATGAATCATTTAGGGCATCCACAGAGGTCAACTGTATACAATTTAGCCTGAATGAACCTGCTGTTCATTCTCATAAAGCAAAGTTGACTATGTTAATTAAAAAATGAGCTTTATACAGAATGATAATGAGGTGGGAATATTAATATATACATTATTGGAATCAAAAAAAAAAAAAAAAGCACAGCACACTGTTTCCCCGTGTAATGAGGGTTTGGATCACATATACTCGTAAATATTAATGCATTTAAATGTATTCATGCACAATTCAACATCTCTGTGAATGTCTGAGTAGAAGAAATAATGAAGCACTGTGCATGTGGTCGACTCCGTGTCTATTCATCAGGTCGGTGCTCCCATTGGTTTAAGTTACCTTGGCTGCCACAGGTGTGTGAACATTCTGCCCACGGTGACCAATCAGAGAGCATACAGCTGACTGGACAGTCAACCACGCAGCTCTCCAACAGAACCCACTTGTTGATCAGACCAAACTGTCGAAAACAGGAGCAGAGCTGTGAGGAGGGCTGGTTAATTATTTCTTACTAACAAGAGAAAAGGAGCACCCGCATTTACATATTTTAAATAGACTGCAGTTCACTTCAGGACAGCTGAGATGCAGCAATTAAATCAATTTTACCATTAACTTTGCTTTGAAATGTTTTTGAGCTATACTTGAACATTCTTTGAATTTTAATGAAAGGGAATCACATTGTAAATTTAATTAATACTTAACATAGAGGTGACAACATCACAGCCTTCATCCCCATAACCCCCCTCCCCCCCTTCAACATCACTCTGGATAAACCAGAAGTGAACTGCATGTAGTGAAACAAGACTGATTTGCAGTTTGAAAGCCACCATTGAATACACAGTGACTTGCAGCATCTTTAAGGCCACCATCTGTCTTTGTATGATTAAGTCAAGGCAATAAAATGAAGTTGTGTTTGGCTTGGTGGCAAACTGCTTAGTGAAACATGAAGGACATTTTCACTTATATAAATTGGGCAACTGGGCTTTCAATAATGTATAAGCCTGTGGGAACAGAAGAGGAACTGGAGTACTGCTACATGAATCAATACTTCATATTAAAAAAAAAAAAAAGCTCTAAACAATATTCAAGTACGCTTCCAATGTTTCCTTTTCAGGGACTCGGCGCACTTCACGTCCTGTTGGCTCATTCCCATTTACATTGGTTAAAAGTATATGGTAGAACACAAATTGCTTTGTTATTACTTGTTTCAAAGGTCAATCATAGTAAAATCTTTGTATTTGTACTTTTTTGCTGCGACAAGACAAGCATCAGAGTTATCATAAAATGCCTGCTTATGTCTCACTGCATAGAGGAAAAAATATTTACTCAATAACTGTATTACCGTGAAAATATTTTAAGCTGTGGCATCCCATCATTAAGATCTGACATCATGATTACCTTCTCGCACTGCTGCAACTCCACTATCTTGCCATCGCTGCGAACGCAGTCCAGGAGACGTAACCGTGAACCGCGACCACAGATGCCATTTTCACTCAGCTGGCATGTAGTCCACTCTGCAACACGCACACACACATAAAACATAAGACAAACGGCAATGTATTGGTCTCGCTGTGACCTCCACCCAGCAACGTCTTGCGAAACTCATAACTCATAATGTTATGTCAGTCACATCGTCCTACCTGAGACTCTGTACTGGTAGGTGAAGCAGGTGCTGTTGAGGACACAGGGCTCTGACTGGACCAGCTCTGGACAGGCGGAGCTCTCCGAGGCTGGGAGTCGGAGGATGTGTCTGCTCCTGTTCCTTGTTGTTCCTTGGTCACATTCCTGTGCAACGATGACAACATTAACAAAAACGTGTAATTGTCAAGGGCACAGGTTTGCAGTTTTATTTTTGGCTTGCCACCAGATCACCAGATTCCTTATTGAAACACTTGAATAGTTTGCTTCTGGGCAAAATCAGTAAAGCTTTCCATATTAAACAACAGTTAACGACAATAGTATGTTAAACACCATTGGCCACAGAGCAAACTCTGCAGTTACATTAGACATCACATTTATTATTCACTTGCCCAACAGTAATACAGAGTTAATGTACAGTCCTGCGTTGAAAATCAGTATTCTGCTGGCGCTCTGCAGCGTACGTAGGGATCACTTTTGTGTACAAATTACAAGTTCAGCAGTCTTCTCTGCTTCATTGTTGCTGAGACAGATGACTTTTTCTCCTTTGACTCACAGTAAAGTCAGTGACAGATAAGAATGGAGTTTTGAGTCTGCTAAAATTAAAAAGTTGAAATGGGAATGTGTGTGTATTTCGCTATTAGTCATTATTACTATTTTTATAAAAAGAAAAATCTGCAGATGGAATACTTTTGTAGACATGAACTCTCAGGAATGGCAGCTGAAAAGCTAAATTTGGTACCAAGCATCTCCTCTTTGAGATTACTATGTTTTGGTCCCTGCATTGACACAACACTGTGGAGATAAATCTGTACATGAGAGACCCTGAAAAATACACCCACAATCCTTTTCTTGTTTGAAAGAAGCTATTTTTAAAAGCAGTTATTGTCAACTAAATAACTTTCATGAAAGAAAATCACGTTTCAAAGATTTTTGTGAAAATATCCAGTAGATGACCAAGAGGACCCAACCAAAAGCTAGAAACAGTTTTGAAAAGCCTCTGAATAACTGCTATGGGAAAGTCACAGAGAGACCTGGGAGGTGTTTTTGAGTCTTATCTGCTAATGTGATAAAAGAGAAATCTGTAGGTTAGAAATAAACCTTTGCAATTTGTTCCCAAATTCTGGGCCTGGAAGGGAACTGAAGGCAATCACAAGCCCCAAAGAATTTGCAAAGTAAGTCATTTATGCAGTTTGAACACGAAACATAAAGAGGACCTCTTGAAACATATTATAGGTCTTTTGCCATCTAAACCTCATTATTCCAACTCTCCACTTTTTATAATAATGTTTTAAAATTAGTCTCTGGACTCTGGTTTCACTGTGGTAGCCTGGTGTAACTGGACAACAACCTGAAAGTGTTGTATTCACTCCAGTCTTAACTGGCATCCATGTCATTGTGGGTTTGGAGTCACAAAGTAAGTAAGTAAAGCCAGCTCTCCATAATGAGTTCTATTATTTTTTTATTTAATAATCTATGACTTTCCAACATTGCTTCCCTCCTATAGAACCCCATTCCCGCACTTGAAAGTACATAAAACAAGAAGCCATCACAGAGTGACGTTCTGTGCAAATAAACAAGCTGCCACTTTTCATGTGAAAACATGGTGGCTTCTGTGTGATAATGTGTTAACACAACGTGTTAATGCTGTGAACAGGCTGAGCTTTTACAGTAAAGGTAATGCAAATTTACTAATACAAAGCTTTATAAACATCCTTTTATATCCCTTTACCCAAGACCTCAGAAGAAACTAGGACACACACACAGAATTCAACATTATTTGACGCATATACAGTAACTGCTGCCTTCTGTGTGCTATAAATACTGTATGTTCAGGCTGAATGTCTCAATAACCCCGCAAAGTGGGTAAAGTGGGAGAAACCTGAATTCCCTGTTGTATCGACTTTTACAGGGTGGAGGCAGATGAAGACGAGCGTGATGAGAGAGTTATTATGAGAGCTACAGCATTTACCAAACATCTACCAGGGGACAGTGGTATAGTGTGATGAGAGCAAATCAAGTCACCCTACATGAAAATGGAAATGTGTGAACAGAAGAACACAGTGTGTAGGAACTGTCAGCTCAGTCTCTGGGGGGAAGAAGACTACTGACAAAGGTCTTTGCATTGAGCTGGATTCGTCCCTCTGCCCCTGATGCATCAGGACTTGCACCTCAATCACTGTCACCTGCTAATGAGGGACCTCTGTGTGAGGCTCATGTATCAGCTGCAGTCACTGTTCCCTCAGTGTTTTCATACCAACTGTCACGCAGCAATGCACATGCATTTGGATGCTATATTAAGCATAAAGTGCTGCAATATGCAGGATAGACAGATTAGTACCAGGTAACTAGAAGAGCAAAACCTATTCAGTTCACAAAAGTAATAGATTAGGTCTGTTCATCTGTAAGATGAATTATCATAAGTTATCATAAAGCTCATAGTCAAAAGCACAGTAACATTATGCATATCTATTGCAAATGTACCCATACACACTGGGGATTCTTTTCCGTTGTTATTCATTATGTATAACTGGAATAATTGTGTATACCTGACCTGTAAATAAGTGTGTGTACAGAAAAGCAGAAAAACTGCAGGGAAGTCACAAGCAGCAATAAAACAAATTGTTGCAGGGCGTGTAAAATGAACAGTGAGGAAAGTTAGCAATATTAAACCCCAGAATTCATAGAAATAATAAGTTCAGATACATTGGATAGATCAGAGGAAGCACTGGTCTGCTTGTTTTTCTTGTGTCTCATCTTCTCCTAATCACTTGGAACATCAAAGCCGGGAAGAGACAATTATTATGTTTTCCTGAAGGAGGTACTACATAGCCTTAACTTTAATTTGTTGGTTTTCATCTTGACTGTTGCACAGTCAGCTACAGTCCATCCCAAGATGTGCTGGAGGAAGCAGCTTATGAATGAACGTGTTCATGAATATGAGTATAATGTTTGGCAAGTGTTTTGTTCTAAGAGAAATAGCCCAGCATTATTTTTATTTAGAAGTCTATGAGGAAAAAAACAGGTATAATCAATAGCAAATCACTGTTGTTCACAAACCAGTATTTTAACATTATTTAGCCCTACAATTTAAGTATTAGTTACGTTATTGCCCAATATTTTCCAAAGCCCACAGTGGTAATGTTGTTGTTTGCTGTATGTTTTTTCCTGCCTTCCAGGTTAAGGGAGGCCATTTGTTTTCTCTTCATTTCAGTTTGGTTTGTAATCTGTGATGCAATAATGAACCCAGTGAATTGCAGATTCACAAACAGATGACTGTTTCCTAAAATCAGCCACATGAAAATCATGGAACGGGTGAACAAAACACAATCATACAATTTTGGCGGGCAGTTACAAAGACAAAGTCAATTAACTGCAGTCTGCCTGTGTGCAAGCACATTTGGAGCTAAATTCAGTCTCCCCCAGAGATTGCACTTTCACCGACAAAGTTGGCTTAAACCCAGCTAAAGGAAAGGCCAGTCAAGAACGTACAGGGAACCATCACAGTGTTATTAACCATGGATCTTCATCACTTGGATACACTTGGATCCCACAACAGCACTGATCTCCTCACAATCCTGCACACATTAGACAACATCCTCATTCCAGCTGAATACAAAAATGGCCCACGGCTGTATAACTATCTCCAATTATGGCAGACTAGCAACTTTTACACAACGCATCTCTGTTTTCACTAACAGCATCCATTTGTAGGAAAGATTTCTCCTCCTGGGACTTCAGGAATTGAAATGTGTCTTTTCAAGATCTCCATCAGCGTCTCGGAGAACAAAGCCGCAGACATCAAGACAGGTGAGGATGAGACATGTTTGTCTCAGTGAGAAAAATAGATGCACTGTCAAGGCTGACTCAGTGACTGACCTTTTTGTATGGAAACACAGTGGGTTCATTTTGTACAATATGAAGAGATTTGATTTTGCAAAGATTGAAGAAATGGTTGAGCAGTGTGAGAACAGTCACTGCAGATCAGCTTAAATGTGTGGGGTAAAACGTTGATGCACAGAAATCACAGATTCGTCATTCATTATGGACATACCTGACAGATTGGCAGTTTACTTTATTTATGCAAAGAAGAGAAAAATCACTTGAGGTGGACTTTTGTAATTGCTTAGAGTTCAGTGGGGTACATAAACTGCTGTGTTTATGATGAGTCTAAACCACTGTAAACCACACTGAATTCTTGTCAATAAACTTTGCCAACTTCATAACTTAGACATTTGGTTGAATGAAAATAATACTTCCAGTATCATCATCTCCACAAACTGCTTCTGTGTGTGGAGTTGATGTGTTGATGTAACTGTAGGAACAAATCATCTACTGTATTTTCTGGACTATAAACCTCTACTTTTTTCCCACACCTTGAACTCTGCGGCCTAAACAACAATGCGGCTGATCTATAGATTTTTACGGGCTAACGGCCCGGTGATGCGAAGAGGAAGACGCTAGTTTTAAGCGTAACTTTTAACAGTCATTTTGCGTGTCATGCATATACCGTCATCATGGAAAACACTCAAAAAAATGCATATGATGCAGCTTTTAAGTTAAAAGCAATCAAACTGGCTGCCCAAGAAGGAAGTAGAGCTGCAGCACGTAAGCTTGGCGTAAATGAATCAATGGTGAGACGTTGGAGACGGCAGCGTGAAGAACTGACGCAACGCAAAAAGACGACAAAAGCTTTCAGAGGTCGTAAAAGCAGATGGCGCGGACTTGAAAACGTATGTCATGTTACAATGTGGACACCTGCAGCTTATAGTCAAGTGCGGCCTATATATGTACAAATATTATTATTTGTTTTAATTTGGTGGGTTCGGCTTATACTCGGGTGCGTTCGATAATCCAGAAAATACGGTATACCAGTTTTATATGGCTCTTATAGTTTAACTGTCTCTAAAGCTAATAGTTTAGCATTATAATATCACCAGATGCATTAAACGGCTGCATTTTCGGACGGTAAGAGTTCTGGCAAAGTCTGAAGATTGAAGGCTTGAAAGAGTCTGAAGAGAACTAACTAAGTAATCTTTATATCTCTATTTCGCAGCCTGTTCTCTCTCTCTCTGACTCCAGTGTTCCAGTCCACTGAACTGCTATGTTTGACAGGAAACCTATAACACGGCTACATGGCTGTGTGACCAGCAGCCTGTGGCTAGAGACTCTGAGAAACAGATGCTACATATTTTAGCCTGAGGGCTCACCTTTGCTGGAAAATACAAGCACATTAGTAGATTCAATTTAATTTGCAGTACCAGTACCGAAAGTTGTAGTGCAAAATGTGATTTCAAACCATACAAGGCAACAGAACAGCTTGGTGAATGTGCAGAGGAGCTATTGAGATTATGTTGTTTTTTGTTTTGTTTTGCTTTGTTTTTTTTCAAAACTCAACACATTTGTCTCAGTAACAACAAAATATTGATTGTGGGAAGATATTGTTGAGTATTTTAACAGTAGTGCAACTGTATAGTTTATTTAAATATCAGAGTCTATAAAGCAAGGTCCCAGTGATGGTCAACCAATCAGTCCCTACAGGTCAAAATGTAAAACAAAAAGGTTTTACAATATTAATTAATTACCTTCAAGTATTACTCTTAAGCTGAATATGTGAATTACATGTGCATCCAAATATTACAAAGATAAAAACAATGTTCCAGACGTCTAAATGCACATACACGTATATGTTACAATAATAATCAAATCTTTCTGTCTCGATGCTAATGGTTCATCTGGTTACGGTACCCCTCAACCTTCTCCAGTAGCTTTATTCATGAGGATTATGGACATGCAACAATAAATGATATGACTTAGCACATGACTTGTCACTCATTCATAGCTTCTTACCAGAGGGCAGTTGCTCCAGGGTCCCCAGGGTGCTGCGACACAGTCATTAGGGCAGGCCAGAAAGCAGACCTGGGCTCTGGGTGGCATTTCCTCCTGATCACACAGACTGTCGTCCACACTGCTGACCTCCCCACTCGTTGTTCCCTTCTTCACACACCTAGCAGAGAAGCAGATGTAGCTGTATAACTAGTCTCTGGGGCACTCCTACATCTCTGACTTAAAATAAATTACCGCCCCCTCCCCCCCTCCACAGGTGAGACTTGGCAGCATGTTTATTTCTACAAGTTCTGGGTTCTCTAAACATTTAGCTGTACAAAACTGAAACATGGGTTCAAAAAGTGTATTTGCTGTTTTCACTACATAAATGACAGCAACGGGTGGTGCGTTCAAATAACTTTGAATGACCCGTGTTTTTGATTTCTTGTGAACCGTCAAAGTTGGTTTCTTACAGTCCCGCTTTTCTGTGTAGTGTGCTGAAGAACTGGTGAATGACAAATCAGACAAATGTATTTTTAGACTAAAAAGAAAGAGTTCTCTCTTAGCAAACATGTCCTCAGTCTTTCACTTTTTGTTGCACTGTAATTAAAAAAAGTAATGATAAACCTGGAAACTGACAGGACTGTTGTCAGTTTAAAACTCAAACCAGTTGCCCAACATAGCTTTTCCCATTTCCAGTGATGCATGCAAAAAGTCAACCCTTCACTGCTTTCCTCTGTGGCTATTTTAAGCACCACTGAAAAGACACAGCAAAAAATCAAACACCACTCATTAGGAAGCAGTAGTTGGTTTTGACTGTTTGTATTCCCCTGGCATTGAAAGTGTCAGGACCAGTGAGAGTGCCAGCTACAGGACCGATGCCAGTCTGCTCCTCCCGGCATGTGTTGCAGTGCCAGGCTTGCGGTCGGGGCCAAGTCTGACCCGCTCACTGACCTGATCTTGCGGCTTTGGACTCCCTCCCCACAGGCTGGCAGGTCGTCCACGGTGTTGATGGTACAAATGGACCAGGGATCGATCCGCCACTCGTATTGGCTGCATTCACTGTGGCACCGCACAGCCTCGTACACCTGTATACACGTGCATGTGCAAACACGCACGTGAACACACACACAAACACATACCCCCACGTACACAGGGAAAGGGACACACATGAGGGATTAGGAAAAAGGAGTCGATTGTGTTACGGGAAAAAATGGAAACGCATACAAATCAGAACATACACACACACAAACAGAACACACACGCATGCTACATGTATACAGTTGTTGCATACATTTGTAAGGAATGTAGAAGATATTAGTAACACTCTGACTTTACACGGTATCCTAATGAGGTGCTTCTGTAGGCCACAGTCAGTATTCCTTACAGCTTTTCCTTTACAAGACTTGATGAAAAAGAAAACTTCTTTGTGCTTTCGGGTATAATTTATTGCCTTAATCTCGGAGTTCAGCGTGTCAACATGCTGCATCTATCGCTCAAGACTCATGCTTAAGAACTCAACACGTGCTTGCATTATCCTCTTTTTGTATTTATTTTTAAACATCAAGCAACTGTGCAATTATGGTTGCGCATATTGCGTCCCGAGATGTTTTGACGTCTGTTCCAGTTCCAATTAAGGGAAGAATTATTTAGTGTTGCCAAAGATACTCGAGTTTAACATCAAGATAATTATATATTTTATATATTTATTTTCCTTGCATTCAGATGACAAACTAAAAGTCAAAATTGAAAGCATGGCAGACTGAGAGTTCTAACAATTAAAAGGAACATTCAACGCCTCACAAAAGGATGTGCACCTTTCACCACAGAGGGGCTTTGAACTAACTGATATGCGCTTGACATGTCACTGCTGCAGAAAAGGACAAGGAAGTAATAAGATTCTTGACTCTGAAATAAGATGTGTGCATGATATGTAGTGAACAGCATGGGGTGTGTAAAGTGACAATGACCATGGCAATAGGCACTTCAGCAGAGGATGTAATTGGCTGGATGTTGAGCCTATTCGCTTCTCCCCTCTCAACCAGTGACTCTGGCATGCGCGTGTATAACCGAGGGAACAGCCAGTGAAATGCTCCTGTAAACACATGTTTACTCTCAATCTATGTAACAGTCTGCTGCAGTAAAAGGTATACTCTGGAGGACAATTTGTGGGAAAAGCTATGACAAGCTGTAATGGGTGTCTGTAAGTGTTTGTGTACGCGTTCGTGCACAGGCTGGGGAGAGAGAATGAGTGTGGAGTATTCCCTCCCCTACGGGCCCCACAGATGCCTATTACACACCCTCATCATCTCCCATCTGTCCCCGCAGATGCCCCTGCTGGGTACACTGGCAACTGCTCGGCTCCCACTTTCCCCACTACTACTGTAGAAACACAATCCCAGCTTAACAACTAATTTTCAATACCGGAAAAATGACTTTCCGGCCACTTTACACAGCATATACACTAGTTATTGTATTTACTTTCACTAACACCATTCAGTGAGAAATCAGGTGACCATAGCACTTGGGTCATACCGCCACGGCACGTAAGGTATCAGATAGATGCTTAATCATTTGTTGGCAGGTGAAAGTTAACATGCACAGGGAAGAAAGATACAACATTTACTCCACAAGTAGATCTTAAATAAGACACATCAAAGAGGAAAGAGGAGTAGACTATCCGTTAAAATCAGCTGCCTTGTGTGTGTGTGTGTGTATATATATATATATATATATATATATATAAATAGATAACTGCCAATTCAGGAATGATATTATTATTATTATCCATTATCATCAATTTCTTTGAGCACACTCTCAAAAAACGTTTTACAGACAATATAATGAAGTCCTGACATTTTGTTGGTTTTTTTTTTAAATATCTCTCCAGAGTCCCTTCAGTTAAAAAGCAGATGGAATATCATCCAAATGCACTTTACATAAATTATTTCCAACAGTGTAACACTTTCTCCAATCACACTATTGTTCTTTCTCTCAACCAAAAGACCTGAAGAGTCACAGGAGTATATGTGACTTGGACAGATCTGGCATGCATTTTGTCTTCATTAGCTGAAGCAGAGTATATGTACAGAATGAATGGCACTGACCTGAGCCTGCGTGGATGTCCATATTAGCAGTGCATGACAAGCCAGAAGTTGGGCAGGGGAGAAAAGAACAATGATATGATCATTAGTTTAGATTTAGCCTGCAGTGACAGAAATGTATGGTTTTTGCTTAAATTTGATTTTAAAATACTGCATTCTGTTCAGTATTTCATTAACGGGGGTAAAGGATGATTAAGTACTTCATCATCTACAGTGCATCCAGCATTCTTGGATATTTTGCCAAACTGAATGATTCATAGTGTTGAGAGAGAATTTTAAAGTGCTGCAGTCAGTTGCAACAGCTGTGCAATGGCCAGACCTGCAGCTGAAGGCAACTCCGAGAAATTAATTTGTCTGAGATGGTGAGAGGGAAGTTGGCGTGAATGAGCATATGCTGAGAGAGGCTCTATGTCCTCTGTATCAAAATAAGGTTACTGAAGGTGACTGTTTTGCTGCTGAAAAAGAAACTGGTAAGGCTGTCCTGATTTATTTTTCACAATAGAAGTAAAAATCCCCTGACCTGAGACAGCGCCAACATTTTTATGTACACAGATACCTTTGAATTGGACATTTACCACGCTCACAGTGTGCTGGTTTGAACCAAATACTGTTTGGAGTGACAAATGGTCACAATAAGAGCAAGAATCCATGTTTAAGCTGTTACTTTTGTGAATTTTTCCATCTTCATCCATTCATTCTTAGCTCATAGAAAAAGAAAGTGCATTTAATTTACCATGTGCATGGCATGGGAAGTAAACAGTAATCCCCGTAAACTCCCTCCATCTCTGTATAACATAATGATTATCACTTCCATCAAAAAAACAAAACAAAAACAAACCACACACACACACCTGCAAAGACTCGATGAGAACCCCATGCAGACAGACATAAACACAAACTGTATTTGCCAACACAACGATCTCATGCACACACATATAAAGTTAACATTCACCCACCCATTACACAAATAAACACGAGTATTCAAAGGGAGTGCTGACTGGCCCTCCTGCCGAGATGGTATTTTACTGTAAACAGCCGGAAAATGGGACAGAAAGCTTTAAAGAGGAGCTCTCTTTTCTGTACATCTCTCTAACTGTCATTCTGCGACTGCAACTTCAGATAAACTGCCCTATTACTGTCAGCAGCCCTATGGACGAGTCGAAAAACAACGGTTCCTCTGAGAAACACAGTGGGATCTATTCCCACATGATGATGGCCTCTTAAACACACTCATGAGATGACAAGTTGAAAATGTGCCAACATATAATGCAACCATTAAGATGACTGCCCGTGTGAGTGAAAAATACATTTGTCATTTTGAGAACATACAGATGCAGCATTGCTGCAAAAAGAACCTTTGTTGTTGCTGAAATCTAAGCTACTGCAAATGATTTAAATGAGAAAAAAATAAGACGAGATGCAGCCCCAAGGCTTGAAGCACGTGCCTTGACTGCTCACGTAACCAACACACTGAACCGGCAAACCGCCAAATAAAAAACAATTAATTCTGCAAACAAAAATCACAGCAACAAAATCAGCAAAACCCAATGCTTGCAACTTTGAGCAACAAGAGGCTCTGTGGCAAGGCAATAAAAAGCCTGAGTTTGTCATCCGCTCTTAAGCCTTACTGACACATCGATTCCTCTACTTCCTAATGACTGGGGGGATAACCCAGATGATCTCTTGAAGGGAATAAGACTCTGCCATGAGAAAGAAATGGGATCAAAGCACTCACGGTATTCTACATGTTATTTGAAATATCTGAGGATGTTATTCTGCTGAACTTGATGCACTTGGCTGCTTCCTCTCTTGCTGTATTTGAAATAAAACTGTAAGCTCGTTTAAATTTTCCTGGCACCCGAAACAACCCACCGATGTTTACTATCTCTACAGCATCTCAATTATGCCAGACGCTGTGAACCTGCAATGAGCAGTCAGCTGTAATTTTTCCATTTTCATCAGTATCACAAAAGCGCCTACACATGGCCTTGAGTGACATGACTATAAAATTGATTTCTTTGACAGCTGAGTTTGCCAACACATGATACTCTCTTCTACGGTCTTCCAATTAGGGAACTTAGTGCCGGAGATGTCAATGAACCAAAGGCCTTACGAGATTTGTGTTCAACGTCCTCCTTGGACCCTTTTGCTGTGTTGGCTCTTCCGCAGGGCAATGGTGTGACTTTCCATAATTTAATAAATTATTCGATCATCAAGCTCTATTTCCAGCGCTGAAATGATCTCTTTTTCTCATTCACTTTGTAATCTATTGCCAGGACACAGCTCAAAAAGGCGGGGACGCATTAGAAGAGACACTTCACAAGCGCTTGACCCTGCACCAGCTTTAAATCTGATCTTTTTCACATATTCGCACAAAAAATATTAGGAATGAGCTCCCCTATTATCAAAGCCAATGTCTCTTTTTCACAGTTTAAATGAGTATTGCATGTATGCTTCAAGGAAAAAACACTGGTAATGTCGCAACAACATTCGGAGGCTTCGTCTGTGCCCTGCAAGAGTTTTTTTTGCTGCTGACTGATAATTCTCTTTGAGGGGCCCAACAGTTAAAACCAGACAAAGAATGAAAGAGTAAAAGAAGTCTTGTCAGAGGGACCGTGTTTTGCAGCCTTAATGCAACAACTGTGCCTTTAAAAATACTCAAAGATGAGCAGATATTTAATATTTGCACAGCCATTTAATACAATTTTCTTTTCTAATAACCAAATAAAACCTGTGACTAACCTTTGTATCTGAAGTAAATACTAAGGGCCATCCGAGACTTTCAGCTAACATAGAGAGGCTCCAAAAGGTGGCAGACCGCCTTCACCAATATTCGCTGTTTGTAATGCAAAGAGACACCTCACTTTTTGGGCTGGGCCTACAGGGGGAGAATAACACATGCCCAAGCACTGCTCTATGTTAATTACAGCTCATTGGCCTTAGGAAGCTCCACCAGCAGCTGGTTCCAGAAGTCTTTCATTCTAATGAAGGACAGAAATGAGTTTACCACCTGGGTGCACTCTGGTAAAACATTTGTTTTCTTTTATCTTCTTCTTTTTTTTTTTTTTTTTGGATTTTTGGGATTCAGCCATTGTGTAGACTTGCTCTGGGCTGTTGTTGTCTACTGGCAGAGGGACAGCTTGTAGATGGATGAAAGAAACACTGAAGAGTTGAAATTTGCTGCAGATAATAATGGTTTCCAGAGAACGCGTCACAAGTTTTTTTGTAACCCCCTTAACTTAAGCAAGAACTTCACCCAGACTCCAAATTGTGATTCAGATTATATGCCCATTGACAAGAGGAGATAATCCATTACAAATTTGCTTCAAAATCTCAATGTATTACCATCCACAGTGGTGAGGACAACAGCTTAATGCTACCTGAAACTTGTCAGCTAATAATGAGTGATTGATGAATGCAGTTAACAACACCTGGATGCCATGGCTATCTTAGGGTTCCTAGTTAATGTGGTCCACTGAGGGTAGTGGTCTTGTTTGTAGAGCCACAAAAGGACAGGGAGGAGGCGTCTCTTTCACACAGTGTAGGTGGAGCATCCTGGCACAGAAGGAGCTGCCAAAAGCACTTATGGTTTGTGGGTGGAAGGTGTTGCACATAATGGATGGTTTGGTCATTACTCTTTTACCCCGACATACTCGAGGGAAACCAAAAAGCACCCGAGGACAGAGCCAACCTCCCTCATTAATTTGTCTCCTTTTGTCCGTAGTCATACCGGTGCCCCGGTGGAGAGCAGCACAGGAGATAACTAATGCCACCACAGAGTGCACTGTGTATTTAGGGCTGTCTTGGGTACTGCCTTATCCACCTTCAACAGGCAGAATGACACTAACCCTTCTTGTCAAGACCATTGTCATCTATTTTGTGTATCCAGGCCACCGTGTTTTTATGGAAACTATCAAAAACACAGTTTGTTAGAGCAGAAAACCTGTAAAATATGAAGCTGCTCTTGCTAAGAAAGGAGAGAAGGTTTTCTGTCAACTGCAGCTTTGGCAGCTTGATCCCTTGATTCTTCTGTTCACATGTCAAAGTGTTGAAGTTGAGCAATACATAGGACTCTCAATTCTTCCAGTGGTTATGCCAGTGCCTTTTTTAATTTGCTAATGTCTAACCTATGTTTTATCTGGCCAAATTCAATGAAAGCTTCCTGGCTTTAATGTTGCGCTGGAGGCAGATCCATTTCAGATTCACCCCACAAATCCTAAGGTACTTTCCCAAATTCATATGCATCAGTGATACATTTAACACAACTATGATTATGAGTTGTTTGAAACCTTTTGCAAATGCAGTTTTCTTAGCTTCAGATGATCAAAGTGAATAGAAAAGGAGACCGTCCTCAGAATGATGAAGGCATGGCTGATAGGAAAACAGCAGTAGATACATGGTTTCACTCACCATGCTGGGGTCTAAAGTAGGAAAGGACGAGCCTCTCCAGACTCATCATATGTTTGGACTGGGAACTGACCACCATTTACCCAATAATTTACCATCAGCCTTCAAAGAAAATGTACTAAGCAAAGAAAATGTACTAAGCAATCTGATTCACAACATAATGCTAGGACACATCAACTTTGCAGCAGATAATTCAATCAGTTATTCAAATCACAAACTCAAGGGTTTTGGCCTGGAGCGGACAAAATCTCCTCTATAAAAAGCAGCACTGATTGATAAACAGCAGATGGCCATGAGTTCATTGAGTGTGATCATAGTCCAGCAGCTTATTTAGCAAGTTTAACAAGAGCTGAGTTGCTTAGGCCAAATTTATGATATATGAACAGCAGTCATTGCTGTCACAAAATCCAAATGAATGTGATGGCCCAAAAACCATGTTGTGGTTGTCTGAAAGCCAGTTAAACAAGAAATCAGGATGAAGGATTTAAAGCCAATATACAAATATTACTCTCTATCATAGTAAAGACCATGCCAACAATATTTAATCTTTTCATGAATACCTCAAAACTAACTAAGCCCTGACACGAGAAGCCAAAATGTACTGCTGTGGTGACCACCAGTGTGAAACATCTCAGTATGTTGCAAAAAAAGAAACAACCAAAAGACTGGGCCTGGATAGATAGAAGCACCATAAGAGCTTAGGCTGGCAGCCATGATAGTCAGCACCGTGACATTGCCCAGAAGCAGCTCTCTGGGACGCCATAAAAACCCCTTGGAAAATGAATGCCCACAATCAACTGTATTTGAACATTTTCTAACCTGCTCTTCTACACAGGCAGCAAAGCAGAGCCCGAAGTACGCAGAGAAAAACAGGCAGCAGCATCAGCGCTCTCATAGCTTACTGACTTTTGCCAAGAAGACAAACACCCAGCTGAACCGTGCCAAGACATCCAATTATGATATGTGAGCACCAAGCAAGTTCCAAATGCTTAATTTGGTGTAGGAAAGCAGTGAGCCTGGGTACTCAGTATCGACAGTGGTAACACATACAGTGAATAAAACCATTTGTGAGACTTTCAATGATCCTGCGCCTTTAACATTGGGGGGCAGAATTGCACAATCACTATTATTAGATTGGTCAATGCTGGGAGTTGCCGAATGTTGTCAACAGCAGTGAACATGGAGCGCATGCATTATTATTGATGTGATGATCTGCACAAAGAGTGCTATAGTGCAAGCTTGCTGATTGCAGACTATTTAAAGCATCAGCAGCAACTTGGAGTAGAAGAGTGAGGCAGCTTCAGTGGACTGCACAGAGTGCGTTTTATATGGATTGTACAATATCAGATAATGTCAGGTGCAAGCATCAATTGACATATCAGCCTGAAGCTGATTATTATAGGATTGCCATGTGGCAGAATATGTGTTTTTCCATCTTATTTTTCAGCTATGTTTTCATATTTAATAAGAGTATATCACAGTACAATGTTCTTCCTTTTATGTGAAACCTTTATGATAGCCAGCACTTCCTTGTAAAACAGATTTTGAATTCTCAGTGGGAATACTCCTGGTAAAATACAAGCTAAATAAATCAAATAAATAACTCCCTTGCAGCGACAGATTTTAATGGTGTCAAAACCCAACACCCCTGTTCAACTGCGGCACTGTAGGAATATGCTTTCACCACATGACTAAAACAATATCAATGTTCTCTTGTGATTTCAGCCCATGCTGCCACGTGTTACTCGTTGTTTGTATGAAAGGGGCATAATTATTGAGTACTGATAATTATCTAATAATTAGAGTCCATTGAACTCCACTGTGGCTGTGTACTGAGGAAACTACTTGCATCAAGGCACCACAATACTTTTTAAAAGCATTATGAAAAGCTTTATTATATATAATTTTATCGCATTCAGAAAACCTTGTTTTTTTCATTTCCCCTCTGACCCGCAGTTGACCTGAAATAAGTAGAAACTCCAGCTGCTGACTTGCTCCGCACAACTCCAATTAACTAAATAAACAGGATGACATGTGATAATGACTAATCTGCCCAAATAACACATTCTTAAAAGTTTATTACAAAAAAACTGTTTATATTTGGTGATTTTGTGGTTTTGACTGTTCAGTTTTTATGTATGAGGGTAACACTTTGAGATGTAGCATCATGTTCCTTTTTTTGGGGGGTGGGGGGGGGGGGGGGGCACAGCAGCAAAAGTTGAGTAATCAACAGTCAGGTTAAATATTGTTGTTTCATAAGTTGCATAAGTGTTGCATAAGTTGCATAATACAAGAGTTAAGTGAAAAACTAAAAAAGCAAAGTCAGTGTCCGATTCCAGCTCCTCATCCCCACAAAAAAGGCACCTGTCTTGTACTCTTATAGATCTCTCACACACACTCTCCCAAACCTTCCAACACACACACACACATCGTATAGCCAAGGAGCATCAGAGGCGGACAGGAAGAATGTTTCTCCATAGGACAGAGCAAGAGTTGATGGAGTGGAGGCTCTGGGCAATAATAGAATAAAAAAATAGTCTGACAAGGATGCTGGCTGGCAGACAGTCAAGACAATTCTATTGTCTGCTATAGAAATAGCACATATGTCACTTGATATCTCAGGATTTGGCAGTAAACACTTGTGGGAGTTTTGACAAAATTCAAATGTCTCCTGTAATTACTGTTCGAGTTTGTGCGTTTCTCTGTGAGCTCCGCTTTGACATTTCTGAGCTCTCTGTAACTCTCAGGGAATCTTGTATTCAGATATGAGCTTTGAATAGCTGTCCTGTAAAAAATATGAATTAATCTATGAAGATCCACCACTTCATCAGCATTTGTAGAATTGCAAACAATATATGACCACAAAGTTTTCTTTAAATTAAAAAACAAATTCTGCAGATGCAAACAAATAAAGTGTGCAGGAGTGAAATAGTCTGAATACGTCAGTGAGAAAAGTAAAAGTAAGTAATTTATTCTTAAACAGAAGTATATTTGGACAGTGAAGGAAAAAATAAGATGCTCATATTGTGACTTTTAAAAAAGAAATCTTATATGTTGATATTCCACATCAGACTTAACAAGCACGTCTAGTCAAACTGTCCTTAATCAAGACAAAAACCTTTCAGGACATACAGCTGTTTTTCTTCTATATGAGGCTGTTCTAACACTTTACATAACACAATAACATAACCATGTCTGTCTGCTTAGCTTAAATAATTGGCCAAGCAAGGCAGAGGTTATGATGCCTTATTGTTTGTGTTTTTAAGCAGTATTTTTCACATTTTAATGTTACAAGAGCAAAAAGACTAATGAGTTTGGGCAGGTTTGCTGGAGTGTAGACTTCACTAAATTTAATTGAGACCCGGGCAGAGCACATAGGTAGTACAAGCCTTGTTATAGCCCCATGCACACTGCTTCAACATGTGGAGAAATCAAAAACTTGACAGGCCTGCCTTGCGGAATATGGTTGCTGGGGGAGAAGTTTAGCAAATGGTCAACTGAAAACATACCTGCAGCACAATTAAGAACATTAGGCTGAAATTTTGCTCCTTTCTCACCTGAATTCTTGGGTAAAAAAAAATCCACAAGGACAAGCTTTTCTGGATTATTTAGGTCATTTTAACAATAACGCAGAAAATCTTACAGACTGCCTAATTACCAGCTGACGTTACAGCCCATCTCCTACACACTCTGTTCAACTGAGTGGTCCAATGTGGCCATTTTGGCTCATTATTTTCAGTGTGGCACTCTCTCTCTCTCTCTCTCTCTCTCTCTCTCTCTCTCCATCTTCTATCTCTCTCCCTATCTTTCTTGCTCAGTCAACCATGTGATGAGAGGATGAGTTGTGGTGCACAGTAAATTTCATCTCTGTCAAGCCAGTCACTTTCTGGCTGCGGCTCGAGGGGAAACATCTGCTGGAGGGAGCAAGGCCACACTTTGGCCAGAGAGTAGCTCATAGTGGGTGAAATGAGAACAAGTGTTTGAGAGAGAGAAGGGAAGTCATTAGGAATGTGAATATTCCCATGCTGCACCCTAACAGAGATTATATGAAGCATGAAGCACAAACTGTAAACATGAATGCTGAACGGTGAAGTCTGCTTGCTTGAGGAGAAAGCAGATTTTTTTTTAGACTGTCAAGAACATAAGAGCAGCACCTGAACCAGACTAGAGGCTGTAGTATCTTTCCACCCACATCTCGAACAGATGTACTTCACTTAAATGGCCAATTTGATAATGTTAACAATGAGCCCTTGTCTACCCTCAGGGTATCGCCGAAAGGACAGTGGCAACAGCTAGCTTCAGTTTCAGTGCCGAGGGTTATTGCAGGGCATAACTACAGGGGCCATATAGACCTTGTTAGTGGGCACTTAACCATCTGTACACAAATCTCCACTCGAACACACCGGAATATTTTTCATTCAGCCGTGCCTCATTTTCACACTGACCTCTACAAACTCAGGTGTCCTTTCAAGCCCATTCAAGCATACAGGCAGCATTCATAAAACACTTCCCCTCTTTAAACCATGACCCCATGAGAGATAGGCTGTCACAAAAAATTCAGAGCTATGGATAAAACCTGGCTGCGGAATATCAAAAGCTCCCATCTGTCCACTTTGCCCTCGATGTCCCCCTCTTCTTTTTATTACTTAACAATGTCCTGTTTTTATGTCAAGGAAAGGGCATGTCTTGCAAGGCAAATGATTTGGTCTGACTACAGACACCAGAAAACGAACAGGTCATCCAGGAGTCCCACTGGCTGATGGGCAGTAAACCTTGTCATTGAAATGTGAGCAGAATGACACAGTTCCACCGTGTATTAATACAGAATTGGGCTGGGCAACACAACCAGGGCTGTAGGAAAATATAGTCCAACAGCATAGTGGAAGTGTGTAAAAATAGATAGAAAATAAAAATAAGATGCAAACAAATGCATGCACCATAATGATGTTCCTAGAGAGAGAGAATGTTGTGTGTCTGTGTAAAAGGTGGAGGGTCACAACAAGTAAACTACCTTTAGCATGGTCTTCCAGTTACACGTATGGAGGTGAACATGAGTGGAGTATAGATTGCCCCGATCTGCATTCTTTCATACATGTCCCAAGAAACAATCAAGTCTGGAAAGAAGTGACTTGAGTATAATGAAGTTGGATGATGAAGTTACTCTATTCGGCCATTTTATCTGTGTCTCCACAAACTAAAATGCTTTATTCTATTGTCCATAAACTGTGCATGAGCAAGAATACAGTCAAATGATGGATCAAAATGGCTCTTAAGTGCATTTCTTTACTTTAAGAACAGAGTAATGACATGGACGCTAGCATTCTGTCACAGTTACCTTTTGAAATCGGTCTCCTTCTTGTACTGTACAGGATGCTTTGGCTATACAAGCACTGGTGTATGTCTTACCTGGTTTTTCAAATCCAATCTGGGGCATGGGCGTCCCCCGTTGAAAGCTTTCTCCCTGAGCCACTTGGACCTGATCTTCAACCCACTGCCACAGGATGCACTGCAGGCTGACCAGGCTGACCAGTCACTGAGCTTACAGTCTAGGGGGCAAGGGATGTGGCAAACCTCCACCATGTAGCCTGAAATTGAACATTAGCAGACAGCGGAGAGAGAAAGAAAAAGAGAGAGAGAGAGAGGCCTGATTCAGACTTGGTCAGCATCTGCAGCGAGGACCACATTAATAATGTCAGGCAGACATGCCACTGGCCTGCACTCCGCCAGACCTTGGACTTACTCACCGTAATGCCATGAGCTAATTATCTGACTAATGAGTGTCTCATTCCTACACTGTGCCCACCCGGCAAACACTTTGCAGTTAGCAATTTTTTGTTAGTTTGCTATTTTTGGATAACTTTATTAATATTATTCAACCGACTGTCTTTCACACTGAAATAGGCCAAAAAATGGACCAAAGCAAAGGCAACCTAAGATTTCAAATCACCACCACCTTTAAGTTAGCATTACAGACAAGATTTCAACAATATTACAATTTTATTTTTCATTATTTACTATTGACTGCCAATATCTAAGCTGCATACTGGCGAGTAAAGAACAAGTGGTCCCTTGTCTCCAGCAGAGAATCAATGGCAGTGATTTGATTAAAAATAGCTGGCATGATGCCAAAAATGCCTTTTGACATCTTTGAATTTTGATACAGTCTCTGAAACACAACACAATGCTGTTAGTCCTGCCCACATCTGAGAATTGTTCACCGATGGGTCAGGTGTTGTGCCCACTGACGTATGTTTCATCTGGGCAGAGAAACAACTGATCAGTTAGAGCTTGGTAGAGGGGATAAAAATTCGGTTGTCATCTTACGACATACCCAACAAGTTGAGTTGGACTACATGTCTCTTGTTAAAGCCTGGTTAGAACAAATCAAAAATAACCCCAACAAGAAATGAACGTGAACCCAATGTCAGGCTTGAATGAACTAAGGGAAACAAAATGCTTATTCAGTCTAATTATCTGGTTACAGTTTTTGCAGGCTTGTAAAGGGCAAACATATTTATACTGGCAAAATATATTTCTGTGAGACCTACCTGAGTCTGTACACAGTGTGGGGTCGACCAGGTGTCCCTGTTGGTCAATGCAGGCCACCGCTCTGTAGCGCAGACCTTGTCCACACTCCTTTACCTCCCGCTGGCTCATCCAGGCTTTCAGGGAACCTGAAGCTGAAGGGTCGGGTAGGATACAAGCAGACCAGTTCCCATAGGGCTGGGACAAATACTGGTCACATGGACAGGTCTCGGCCTCCTCCAGAGGGTACAGCTTCTCATTCAGGCAATGCTCCTTCTTTTTACTACGACCTGAGCAGAAGAAGGAGAAAACAATGAAAGAGAATAAGAGCTGCTGAATGCATAAATAGATTTACTATTTGATTTTCAACCTCAGTTAATAGACAGCCAAAGGCAAAGAAAAAAGAACTGATATTTAAAACTGTACAATATAAAATGCTTTATTGTGTTCATTTATTTATGATCATTCATTCATGATCTTACAATGTTAGCAGGTAAGCAAACTACTTTTCTAGTGATGACTACAAAGCCATAAAATGATCATTTTAATCATTTTAATTGTGGATGACAAGGGCACATGCACCAGCTTTCCATTATTCACTTTCACTGCGGGATCCAACAGTGTCTACAAGGACTAAAGTCTACCAGCAATTAAATGAAGTAAAGATTTATCTAATGATCATTGTCTGACCAGGAGAGCTTAACCCCGACCAACCATGTGTTTCATGTGGTTTAGCACACTCTAGTATTCCACCCTTTAATGTGATGTTTTCAAATTAAGTGACATTTGCACTGAAAAAATCCATTAAATCATCATTATACATTTTTACCTTTTTGTCTATGAAACCAGGCAGTTGAACATAAATGTGTTTACCACTTTTCACAAATGGTTTCATCACAGACAGCGCTCTCTAAATGTCTGATTACCATAGGGGTTGGATTAAATTACCCACCTGTTTGTCTCACTCTGCTCTTTCCTATAGTTTGATCTTATTTCGTGCAGAGGAACCTAACATAACACAAGTAAAAGCCAATAAGTTCACCAAAGTGCTCAAAGACCAGAGGGGAGGCAACCTTTTTCTTTGTGAAATGACCCCAGGGAATGATTCGTGCTATTTGAAAGCAAATCACACTTTAATTTTTTATTTTTATTTTGAAGCCTCTTGGGAATTATGCACACTTAATGTCTGCCTTACATCACTACAACCATATGCTCTGAGGGTTGGACCTGGGAAATTGTTTTTCTAAATAATGTAGAGACATTTCATTCTGAATAAATATTACAAACAGGATTATCGTCTTATTCACCTAAAAGACCATTTCTAACTCTGTTGTTGTCATATGTCATTTGTATTCAAATGCACCTTATTTAGACACAGCACGTACTGTAAAGACACTGTATTTTACCGTTAGGACCAGGAAGAGGAAAAACTGTTGCAGCTGTGTTCACCCACTTAGGGGGGAAACACAGAAAGACAGATTTCCTCAAAAATATCTTGCCTTTTTTTTCTCGTGATGCACATTTATACACTGGCTTCCTTTTTCATCCATGACTTCTGCCAGCAGACAGTGGTTCCTGTTTATTATTAATGATCAGTGAGGCACAGGCGGGTTTTTGATTCAAGTGGTTGAAAACTGGAGAAACAGCAGAGACAGCGTAGAGCTGCACAGCTGTCCACTCACTGTTATATCACTGTTCAGTATGTCATTATTAAGTTCTGTAATTCTATTTTCAGTGAATCCACTCTCCCTCAGCCTGCTGTATCTCATTTATATCTTAATAATTTCTTGCTTTTAGTAACCCCTTGTTCTGTCTGTTCTAAAGAAGCAAAACACAACATGGCTTGGGCTTCCAGGTGATCCACGGAAGATCTGGTGCCAAAGTGTTTTTGTGAAATCAAACATAATTATTGATACACTAAAGAATAATAGAAAATGGATGGAGTGATGCACCATAGACTTACACCCATTGTGTATCAGCAGTGAATTTTTTCTTTTCCATCTCCAACTCCTCCGTCTAATAAGGGTGAGAATGAATTTTTTATTTCAAGTTGAAGACCTCCATTAAGACCTCCATTATGACTATTAGAACTGGGCACAGTTCACTTCAGGCTTCAAATAATTATTCCTGTCCATTATGTTTGATGAGTATTAATAGATGAGCATGAGCAGGAAAGTAACACAGCAGCTGAGAGACCTGTGTTCCTCTCAGACGCTGTCACTTTGCATATCTGGACAAGTAACAGATAAAGCCTGTCAAGCTGTCCAACCGCTCAAAAATCTTTCTCGTGATTGATTGTCTGCTTCACAACATTGAATAGGCTAGTGTTATATAACAGCCAATGTTCTGTTCTCAAGAGCTAGAAATATCCTTATTCTCTTGACATTGCTGTTGCGATAGTACATTGTTCAAAGAATTTAAGAGTGACAACAGTCAGTGCTTCTTCATGTACATGTCAATGCTAACCAGATCATGCAGCTGATATGAGTGCTGGGTCTGACCCCATGCTGGGTCTGAATTCAGTTCAGAGCATGTGATACAGACAAACTATCTAAGCTAATGCACCTGACTGAACTGGATTTAGGCAGATAAAAGCTATTAACAAATCTTCGTATTTAAAAATTTGCAATGTATATGTTCAAAGTGTGTTTCTTTGCTTTAATGACTGGATGAAAATGTCTTTCAAACAGAAGTGAAATAATCATGAATCACAAATGCTGTCTGTTGAATGAAAGGCTTTAAGATGCACGAGTCTACAAATGAACCAAACAAACTGAACTGTTATAGCACAAGCAACTGAAGGACAAGAAAGCCAAACCCCAGGATGAGCTGCACGAATGTTGGTGGCTCATTAGCTTTTCACTAAGTGCCATCATTAGGTCAAAAGCATCCTTGTGCCTATAGGTGCAGCCTCATAGAGCTGCTAGCATAGCAGCAGACTCATGGGTATTATTAATATACATACATCAGAATTGGATGCACGAACAGGCTGACAGTGATCAAAGTTTCCCAAAAAAACATTAGCAGCCAAATAATATCTGACAAACCGTTTAACAACATGACATTTATATAATATTTCTCCCCATAATGTGATTCGATGAAGCTTTTGCTGAGTTTTCCTTAATGTCCCTAAATGTTTTCAGGTCAGTTGCTTTAGACAGACATTATTATTAGATGACCTAAATGTGTGTATGTGGAATGGGATCACAAGCAGGAAACACCAAAGATGCCTTCTGGTGAGTTACACTGTGCTTACTTCTTGTTTTGCTTTTGTGATAAAGCCTTTGAAATGATCGTGTGACCTGCTGAAACATGGTTTGACATTTGCACAGGCAGAGAACAAAATAATCCAGGAGGTATAATGGCTGTCTAAAATTTGCTAACATTCAAGTACGAATCGAACTTTTAATCTGTAGGAGCAAGGGTGTTATTTTTTCTTTCAAAAGTTTCACAGTCTCGATTTAAAAGGATACAAATAAGACCTGCGCGTGTTATATTTTTGCTTAGGAACAGCCGGTATTATGTTGTTTTCATGTTCAGATACCATTGCTTTGTAAGTGCTTATTTCCTTGCTGTTTGGTTAAAATGAATCCTGCTGGTCCCAGATGAACAGAGCCAGCCAACACTTTGTGCTACATGCCCAAGTGTGGCTTTAATGAATTGCATTTCACACAGAAAAAGCAAATTGCGATGTAATTGTCATAATTTAAGTGCACACCTTGTTTCTGTACTGCAGAAGTACAGGAAAAGCCCCACACATTTAATAGACATCAGCACAAGACCTGGTGAAAGAGTTTCACTCAGGTTTGCTAACCCTGCTGTACTTCTGCACCCCTGTTTATTTCATAGATCCCGGGTGTCCTCGGCGTCCTGTGCGCCCAATGAGCAGCCCATCTGTTTCTGAAGTGGGTCTGATTGCGAACATTCCTCACAGAGTGTGAACTCACTGCCACAGCGCTGCAATTCACCAACAATCTGTTCAATTTATGCCACTGCTGGTGTTTGATTGAAGAGCACCAGTGCGATATCACTTCACTTTGACAACTACATTACAGGCAGTAGGAGGCCAACAGGGACCACAAACAATCTGCATTTAAGTCTGCATCATCCAGCTTGTTTTAACATCCTGCATTTGAATTAAACCTACATTAATAATTCAACATGATGGCTATGTTACATTTATTGAGCTGATGCTCCATTAGCAGCCTTAACACTGCACTGTCTGCTTGTTTCCAAAACAGTGCCAGAATGGTCCTGAAAAGCATCTGCATAAGTGGAGTGAGCGAAAGAGCTTTATCTTACTGTGGGATGGTCGGCCATGAACAGATTAGCTTGACAAAGATGTCAATAAATGTACAAAAGGTAACAGTGAAATGTCAACATGAATTAATCTATTTGATCTGATTGGATTAATGCCCGACACCTGGTCTGTTATTGGTTTGACTCCAGCTTTCGAAATGAAAAAAAAAAAAAAAATACAACACCTGCTGTAGAAAAACTGTAAACATAGAATCATTTCCCTCTGCAATGCAATGACTGGTGTTAATAGCTGTTGTATCATGTTAATGTTTAATTACTGGTTGATGCACATCTGAAGAGAATTAACAAATTCATGGGGATTTGTTAACAGTCAGAAAGCTAAGCCAATCACATGTTTTCTGACTGTAGGAAGCTGCAGGACCAAGAAAGTTTTGCAGTGTGATGTGAAGCGGGAACTTTAACTGAGAGTGGAAACTGGACTCGAAACTCTTTTCAAAGACTGATTTCAAACTGAGACGATCGACTGTTCCAACATTAACAGGAGAGCAACTAAAGGTAGTAAAGTTTGTGTTGATATCGCTAAGGCAGCATAACTGTCAATATTATCACACTTTTTATTACTGTATATATCTTACACATTTCACAATATGTGTTGCTCAAGTAAACTGTTGACATAAAAGTCATGTCGTAAAAGTCTGAATTCTCTTGCAGTTATCCCACCTCTTTTGTAATATATGGCTGACAATAAAATACATGTACTGTGAGATATCTCTATCATAAACCTCACAGAAATCCTCTCACTGCACTCTAGCCTAGCAGCCTAGCGCTTTGCATTCAGGTAGTACAGCCTTTTTCTTCCCACCTCCTTGGAAGTTTTAGTGCATTTCCTCGGAGTAGATTTCAATCAATCAGTCATCTCTTTCTATACAAATCTATCTATAAAGTGGCACATTTGATAAAAATTCAATTGAACTTAGATACATACAATTAAATAATTAATAACTGATTAACAGCATAAAAAATAACAAGAATTTGGGAGGGCAAGCAAAACCGAACAATAAATTCACTATATTTCAGTTGGAGCAATTCAGTGCAGATAATCATTACCCTACTAATACTCAGACATCAGCATAATTAATATAAACAAATCAGAATAAAGGCATCTATTCCACAGTTTTCAGAGTAAACAGTAAAAAATTTCAAAGCTCAACATTGTAATTGCTACAGGAAGAAACAGTCTTTTATTCATTTTAAATATATCAACATATCAGTGTCATTTAAATTTAATATATGACTCTTAAAAATGCTACTGGCAGCACTTTTAAAGGTGCAAATAATTGGAAACCAATGATCATATTAGTCTATAAAACAGCATGGACTTCATTTACTGTAGAGGAGTCCCACGTTTTGACTTAACTGGTTTAGGGCTCAGTCCAGGGTGTGTACCACCCCCCCACTTTGTCCGTAGGTAGTTGGGATAGGCTCCCTGACCCTGACGGATAAGCAGTATAGAAAATGGATGGATGGATAGATGGTTTAGGGCTCTGTCCCAGTATGCACAGAAATGGAGCTTAGCAAAAGTTCAGTCAGGAAGACTACTTCTTTTTCCCATACCTTCTATTTTCCCGCAATCCTTAATCACCCCACCATCTCATTTTCAACATCTTCCAATCACAATCACGTTACTCCTTTAGCCAGTCACTTAAAAATAAAAGAAGTGTTCTCTCTCCCTAAGGTCATTCAGCTGTCATTTCAGCTTCCTGATGTGCGGCAACCCACCTCCACCCCTTCACCACCTTTTCCGTGGATACCCAACTTCTTTCAAATCCTCCGGCTACAAGTTTCTTTTCATGAGTCATCGTTACTCCTCGCCAACATCACCACGAGCGACTGGGTCTGGAGTCTCCTTCATCAGGAAGCGCTTTGTTCATCAGAAGTTTTCCTGTGGTGTTCTACTTCTCGCTGGCGTCTAAGCACCAAAGATCAATTTTTGATTTCAATAAATTCACTATATTCAATTACCTCTTTTTTGAACAACAAGCTGGGAAGCAGCATGCACCTCTCCCCACTAATGCCAATCCATTCTTTGAGCTGCCTTCTTATACACACCAGTGGGTCAATTTGCACTCTCCAGTTCAAGTGATTCATACGGCATTTTGGACAGGATGCAGAAGGGGCTCAAATGTTGTATCAGTTACGAGAATGACTGGAAATTGGTTCTTTTTTTGCCTCTAGGCTACAGTCAATCTCTAGCACAAAGTGTGTGCATGTGTATGCAGAAAAAAATAACTAAAGAAAAAGAACTAAGTTGGCAGTTGGTGGTTTGGGGCTTACCTCGAGTTGGCAGCTAACCCACGAGCGACCAGCACAAACAGTGTCAAAGACATTCTTGCTCAAGTGTTGTTGTCTGGTTGGTCCAAATGGAAAACAGATCTGGAGGTATTGGGTTTAACAGTTCTCAGCAAAAGGCAAGTTTGAAAATATGTGTGGGCTCTCAACTGCCATGCGTGAGCAACAAATACACCTGGGCGAATTTAAGCCCAGTCCACTACCAGCCAGCCATAAAGAAAGAATGAAAATGGTAATGCCTGGCAAAGCCCACAGCAAAGGCACGCATTGGGTAAGAGGTGACAGATTTGTACAGATAATTTTTATTCTGAACATCAGTAGACCTTTTCACCCCTGTGGGCATAATAATAATAATAATAATAGTTTACTTAATCTGCATGTATTCTTTAGACTGTCGGAGTGGAATCGTAGTGCCAGGAAGAAACGGGATAACCATGCAAATTCCTTGGAGAAGTCAGTAGTGCACCTGAACATTCTTGCTTGTGAATGCTGTAACTCCCGAACCACCCACTGCTCTACTCATATGGATTGTATACACACACACACACACACACACACGCTCATTCATGCCGATGGGTATATTTACAGCTTTCAGTTCAAGTGACTCAATATTTTGGACAGCATCCCATATCTACATAAGGCCAAACAATCACAGAAATCTCTGAGTGAGTCAGATCAGATCAGATCTGATTTCCATATGTGTGTGTGTGTGTGTGCTTGAAGGAGTGGGGGGTGTCAGAAGTTATTAGTAAAGAAGTCATTCAGAGTCACACAGTGCAGAGGTGTGACTGTTCATTTCTGGCCTCTCTCCTTTCAAGTTCTCAATTTTTTTGATTTGCAAAAACACTGCTGTGAAGGTAATAATGAGTGGCATGATAGATGATGGAGGTTGTTGAATTTTTAAACAACAAAAAAATTATAAGTACAAAACACTTGTCATAATGTGCCCTCTCCTTCATCTAGGGTGAACATCCTGCCAATTTCCAACCTTATTTTGATGAATTAGTATTAGGACTTTTCTGTTCTCGCCGATGTTCCTTGTATGAATGCAGTTCACACATCATTTGCAGCTTTTACTTCTGCTAATCCTCTCTTTAGATAATGAAGATTTTTTTTTTTTCCTTCTCTCTACTCAAAGGTTGTATTTCCTGTGGAAATACAACAACCTTTTAGATGTTTAAGATTACCTCACCTAAAGTTGGCATAAAATAATTGTACTGTACTGAAGTACTGAACTATTATGATCATTTTGATCCTCTGAACATGAGCACACACTCTTTCCAAATAAAACCCACCACTGAGCTGAGGCTGATTTCATGTGTTGGACTGTAAGAGCATTATAGAAGAAGACAGGGTATGTTTACTACAACCCCTCTGGCATCGGATCAAATATTCATGAAGACAAATAGTATCCAGGCTGGTCTGCAACCACAGCGTGTAATTCAGATTTTGCCATGTGCACTGAAATAAGGGATTACCAGCTGAGAGAGAGACCTAATTTAGGACCTGATGTAAAACTACAGGGACAGTAGAAAGTTACAGTAACAGAACCAGAACAAGAAAAGAGGTTGGACAGGAATCCTAAGTGCCTTTTTCTTTAATGCTAACATCATGTGACGTTAATCGAGATTTGCCAGTCAATGTGAGAATGCTTGACCTAGGAATCAAGGTGAAGCGGTTGACATACGTGTCAAATGGTTTGTGAATAATAGCCCAGTCTTTACCTGTGAGCGAGCGCGTGCGGCTGCGGGAGCTGCCACATCCAGCGCAGTCAGAGAACTTGGACCACGCAGTTAGAGTGCAGTCATCCTTGCAAGGCACCCGGCATACCCTGATCTGAGGGGGCAAGGGGCCAGCCCACCGCAGGCACTCTGTCATATTGGCCGAGTCACCGCTCTCGTCAACGCAACTGATTCCTGCAAAGAGTGGAGCAAGAGTGTCATTTCATCTGTGCTCTAATGAGCCTGATTCAAGCATTAGGTCACATTCATATTCACAGTTTGATTGAACAGGAACAGGGAGGGAAAGATCTGGTCATCCATTTTTTTATGTTTAGGTTTAATGGTCTCAGGAAGAAAATTTAGCTACAGAATAGCCATCCCATCAGTCATATATACTGTATATATATGTGTGTGTGTGTGTGTGTGTGTAAAGAATATCCTTGTGCAGTTTTCATGTTAAGATCTAATGAAATGCTAAATCAACCTTCAGACAACTTTATCACGATTCTTCTGATAGCTATTATTTATTGAATATAAACATTCATAATAACAGACTGTGAAAGTTAATTATTTTTCAGCGAACGTATACATGCTTTGATCATATCATATCCATATCGATCAATGACAAACAAAGACATCACAGCTCTGTACTGTAGCTGAATATAATTATAAGAATAATTTGAACAAACAGCGAGACTAGATGGGCTTTTAAATACCTGATGTAGTACTCAGTTTACTGGAAGTAATGTGGTCCAATGTCGTTGCTTTTTAACTTATGTCAAAGTGAAAGCTGTCACACAAGTGAAGCCACTCTCTGTCAGAAAAGATGGGAATTAGCTGTAGCTAACAATTCAATAGAAGTTGAGAACAGGAGGCAGTAGATCTTATTGATTATCCACTGGATAGCAAAAGCTTGCCTTAAAATTGTGAAAAAATTGGCAGTGCTCTTGTGAGAGACAAAACCCAATAACATTAACCACAGTAAATTTCCTTACACCACAGGTTCCCTCTGTAGAGTAGATGATTTGATTTTCCAGTGCCTTGCTGCATATATTTACATATTAATAAGCGTTCCTGTGACGCTGGTACAATGTCTTTGTTTCAAGGTAAGTATTTTCTTGAGACATTTGAGCGTACATGTAAATATTTGTTTATTGAATCACTTTTCAACTTAAAACTCCTTGTATTCATCATAACACGCACTGAGTGACACACACACTTTTTGTTTTGCAATCTGTCAAGTATAACCTCCCATTTGATGTGTCAGATACTAGCATGCATTTGCACTGTGTCTCAGTCTCAGTATCTCAGTATTGTACTGCTTTGTCTAATGAATGTCTCAGCATGCAAGTTGGGGACACTAAACATCTAAATTTCCAAAACTGGAAGCATATTTAGCCACTTTGATTTCGACAAATTGGAAAACGATGAAACATCTTGCAGCACAGATTAGCTCTGGCCCCTGTCTCATTCTTGGGGGGGATTACGTGCTCATTTGACTGTATCATTTTTGCACAATGTGACTAGCGACAGTAATGTTGCGAATCAAGTGGTGCACTCAATTCAAACACTCCCAAGGTGGAGACATTATTTCCAACACTGCTAATTCGGTCTGCACGGCATGTTTGCAGGAATAATCACTCTGTGAGTGTCAAAGGGGAGCAACATAAATGAGAAACCTCAAAATAGTGATAATCTGAGTTTGTTAAATAAATCAAATTGAAGGAAAAAAGAACAAATGGGTAGATGTGTGGCCGTGTGGAGGCAGACTGAGAACCTTTGAAGCTTTGTCAGGTGTCACTGATTGGATAGGAGCAGTTGAGCGGACTGCAACTTTCTTAAAGAAGAAATTAGAGCAGATAGACACAATACACAGACAAAGACAACGTTCTCTTTACGGACACTGGGATTTAAGTAAAGCAATGTTATGAGCGGAGGAAACTTCTCTTCTATTTTAGAATTCACTGATATGCAAACATGCCTTTAATCCATTTTATTGATTTCTATTTGACTTTTAAATTTTGCCCTCTGACAAAAACTGTGTAGTTTCTACATTTCTGCTGGAAATGTGTGGGATGGTGATTTACATACAAGGCCTCTGCAAAGGCACTGACAGGGAGATGATAGCTATTATTGAGGTGCGTTTATGTAACACTGACAATCACAGCTATAAAAAAAGACCTTGTATTTTTCCATGTATGTGTCTAGGTTAAAGAGTGACGATATTGTCATGAATCTTGAAAGGTGAATTTTATTTTCGTCTTAACAAACGTGTTTGAAAAACAACAAATGATTAACAGCCGCTACAGATTTCGCTCAATTACCACCGGTAATAATAATGTGTCCCTGTTGACATTTAGTTCTGCCCATTTCCCTCGAATAGTCTTCTCTGTTCCCAACCTCCTCCACCAGTTACAACCCCATTCTGTCATCCCCAGTGTCTTTTATTAGCAGAGCCTAGCACTGCGAGCACTGACATTCTGATTTTAAACTGAATGTCATCCATTTTTAACATAATAATTGCAGCCTCTGGTTGCCCAAGCCCATTTATGTGGCCTCTCACATCATCTCTTCTCACTAAATTTTTGTCACGTAGCTCCGCCACTGACAGGGATCGTCTTTAATTATACAGTTACTTAGAAAGGTGAACATTTCTGAGGGCCAGCTGAAAGGAGATGCTTTGAAGAGGATTGTCACACTCCAGATTTATAAATATAAATCGATGGCTTTTATCAACATGACCCAGAGCAAGTTACATTTTTTATCATCATTTTAATACTAGGTTTTTCATCCACATAAAAAACCCCTCCAATCAAACATAATCTTTATGTTAATTCAGCCATACTGCTTGTTTACTATACTGTTATGTGATGCCTTGGGAAAAGTTACGTAAAAAGGATTCATCATTGCCTTAAAGTCTCATTTTTTTTCTGCAGAAAATGATCAGCATGACTCATTTTCTATTGGCCAATTTCTCACAACAGTTCCAGTTCTGCTAAGGGAGGGATATAACACATCCAGTTGGTTATGAGCCACAGTTTGGCAGAATTTAGACACAGTGTGTTGAGGTTCGTGTGAAATCCATTTTCTCATAGCACATTCTGAGTTGTCAGCTACAACTTCATATACACCTTTCAGAGGTACCTCTTTTATACGGTGAAAGATTTCCTTTGGCAATAGTTAAGGTTCCTCTTCTTAAAATCTTATTTAGTAACACCTTTTATCCATAACCGCTGGCGCATCAGTTCAGCATATGTGCCACAACCCTCACCTCATGCACTTGGTAAGACATTAGTATTCATTCAACATGGAGCCTTGCATCCGGCATGGGGCCAGACGCACACTGAGATGGGAGGAAGAATTTGTTCAAGCCATGGGCATGTTGGCTTTGTAAACTCCAAACCCAATCCCATGCATGTGTCAGAAACTTGGCCCTGATTCTAACCTTACAGTACATGCTTGAGCCAGTATAATCTGACCTGCAAACTGACTGGGATGAATAGCCATGATTGCTATTTGAACTGTTTGGTAACTGCTATTTGAATGTTTCAGCATCACTCACCATCTACCATTTTCCCATGGCCACACAGTATTTCTTCTAAAATGTCCTATTTTCGACCAACTCTCTTGTAATTCTCCCAGGAAAGCCATTTTGGCAGCCAAAATGATGCTTAGCTCAAGGAAAGTAAAATAAGTTTTTTGGTGGTTTTGTGCCTGGTTTTGACTCTCAATTAGTGTGAGTTCAGCCAGAATGTCACTGAAAATACACAACACAGAAGTTACAGGAGGTATATTTGTAATTAAGGGTGAAATGTTATGGGAAATTCTGTCATTCAAAGATATTTGAATGCAGCATGCATACAAACAAAGTCAACAGAGACATATGAATGGAGAGCTGATGCAGATGTGCACTAAGGGGCACAAAAAGAGGCAAAAGTGAGCTGAAAATATTCTATATAAGGAGGAAGAGTTTGGAGTTATTTTGAGTTGCATGACTCTCTGACTTCTACAGAGGCAGGAACAAAAAAAAAAGAGGGTCTCGAGGAAAATTTGGCGTTTGGTAAATTCTGAAACCAGCTAGTCTGAGCTGTGACACACAGAGTCGCAGTGAGACGGAAAAGACTGTCGCTGGTTATTTGTGGCTGGAAGCCAGGCAGACAGACATGATTACACCTTAAAGAACACAGCAGTGTGACATCTTTATCACTTTCTTACCACGCAACCCCTCACACTGAGAGCAAACATATGACTGATAGCATAAGGATAATAAACATATTTACTTATTCCTTTTTATTCACATGTGTTTTCATAATATAAACGAATTATGTAAATAATTAGTTCTAATTATATTGATTCCTCCATCCAGCCATCATCTATACCCACATGTACTTTAGAGCACATGTATCAAACCCAAGGCCTGCAAGCCGGATCAGAACGTGGCACAATTAACTCTGGTCCATTAGATGATTTTGATTTTCTATTAACACCCTATACTGACGCCTGCTTGTTACTATATCGACCACAACATACTGCACCACAGTCTCCAGCAACACTCTGCTTTGTAAACCAACTGGGTCTCCTGCTGAATCAATCGATTTCACTCACTTAAAAAAAAAACTAACAAAAACAAAAACAAACAAACAAAAAAAAACAAAAAAAACTGAAGGACCATAGGCAGATGAAAATACACACTCAAAATCTATAGAAATGACTGCCAACAGTTCATTTCCAAAAGAGTATAATCAGGATCATGTGCAGCTGGTATTAAAGGCAGAGGAGCAGAGGAGAAGGTGAGAGCTGGCCGATATTTTTCAGGGGAACAGGATGAATGACATGATAAAGGCTGCACGGCTTGCATGTTCATACTCAGCTTCTCAATGAAGAGAAATATCTGATACCCTCTCATGCTCTGGTCCCACCGCGGTGAATACAGCAGCTACAGCGAATACGGAGCTTATGGAAAATGATACAATGTCGAATATTATGAGTGCGACTGAAATTTATGTCAAGGAAATCTCGATTTCAAATGGCGTCGGAAACACAAGAAGTATTCCAAAAGAGGAAACACAGAACGAATAAAGCATGTGGACTTGCATGTTTGTCCAAAATGTACATCATCATCACATGGAAACTGCACACTTATTAGAGTAATTATATACACACAATAATATTGATATTCTGTACATACGACTGTTTTGTATTTTGTGCTGATTTGGGGTGGACGATGACATATCTGACACGTAAATGCAGCATCTTCAAAGGTCCATGAATGACATAATTGTGAAAGCCATTCTACAACTTGGTGCAAATCTTTGATGTGCCCTTATTCACTGTTCCTGCTCCCAATTATTGTATTCTAATTATGCTCCACTTCAACATTTTATGTCATTTCCACTGACTTGACTCAGTCATCCATTGTGTAAAATAAATCTGGATAAATTCTTTGTAGCTTAAAATCTATATTTAACTTCTGTATATCAAGTGCAAATTTCAGACTCACACTTCAGTTTCTGAAATGTCACAGGTATTTAACTTATTCATTTTCTAATCATATTCGAATAGGAAACTCTAAAGGTCAACGAGGGTTGCTCTTAACCTGGGAACACTACAGACACTTTTCCCATCCTCACCAAGAAGTCATAGAAACTCACTTGAGAAATGTCAGTCATAATTACACTGCCAAGAAAAAGCGAGCCAAGGTGAAGACAGAAATGCAAGAAAGTTTTCAAGGCGGCAAAAAAAAAAAAAAAAAAACCCTACTGAAAACTTCACCTGAATCGCATCAGTAAATTAGATAGAACAGCCAGTTTCTTGGATTTATTGGAACATTTGCTTTCCTCTAAATGAGTCTGAAAAGATCCAATTAAAACTCTGGCTTTTTAACGATTTGGGCCAGTGGCAGTCGTTTTCACAACTCCACTCAGAGAAACTCAGTTCTTCATGAAGACCAACGCGCAGGAATCTACGAAGTCCAGAAACTACACAACACATTCATACACTGAGAGAGCACAAACAATTATGGGTAATCAAAGGGACATGAGACCATACTTAAGATGTGCTGACAACAGTAATTACTGCATTATGATGCAGGAAATATGGTACATACATCAGAGACACACTGTAATAAGGTGTATAAAAGCTGCATAAACAAGGAAACACTATGGAGGAGTCATGTCATGTCACAGCAGTGTGGAGTTCAAGAAACTGAGATAAAACACACACACACACACACACAGCAGAGTTCAAATGTAAGCAGTAAAGGATGACTCGGTCTCTGATAATTACCTCAAAAATAACAACTTGTTAAAAGATAATATTAAATATATTGTTTTAATAAAAGATAATATTAAATATATATTTTTTTTAAATCTGCAACAATAACATATTTTGAGTACATTATTTAGTCACAACAGTATAATGTTTGTATGTTTTGTTGTTCAAAAATTATGAATTCCAAATGTCACAACATTTGCAGCCACCTAGTTTCATCTCCTATTAATATCATCATCATCATATCATATTATTATGCACTATCACTGTGTGTTGATATACACTGCGAGAGTGCATATTTTTGAGGACTGTTATCACAACAATCCACATTCACCAATAAAATATATTCTCTTGGTGAATGATATTTTGCCAGGAAAACACATTTTTACAGCGGGAGCGTTCATTTGTGGAAACATTTGTTGGATATTCATCTATAGACTGTGTGGAGGAGCCGAGGCTCACCGTCTACAAGTCATAAAGCAAGTTCATTTCTGTGGATTATGAATCGTTTTTGTTTATAGCTTTGCTCTTATTATGTTACACTATTAATGGATTATGTCCGGTGTTTATTTTCATTGTTTAATTTGCTGACCATAAATCACCGAACACTCTCAGTGTCAGACTTTATAAACTCAGGTTCTCGAGTCATTAACTACATATCCATTATTGGGCGATATCAAAAGTAATGACGCTGTTGTGTGAGCCCAACAATTTTCACACATGTGTCTGTATGTGTTGTGTGAAACAAGGCTGACTGTTTCTTTTAACTTGCATGTGGATGTCAGATTTGTTGCGTTTATGAATAGAAACCAGTTTTGTGATGAGATCATCAGCAAAAAGTTCATCTTGTTACACTCTACGGTCACACTCTATGTCTTTTATGCTTCCATCACTTGCTTGTTAAAGGAGCAGTTTTGAAAGGGCTATTAAGTCTCATTAAATAAGGATAGTAAAGATACAGAAGAGCCAAGCTTAAAACGGTGACGTGGTAGCAGCTGACAAGTGTGGAGAATAAAATAGGTCAGAAATAAAAAAAGAAAAAGAAAACACTTGCCTCTTGTTTCTAAACCATTTCCACAGGCCTCTCCTGGTCCAGATAATCCACGTCGAACAGAATCTGGAACCAGAGTACAGCTGTGCCACTTGTATGTCCTCCACCTACACAAAGACAGAAAGACGTAAATTACCACTTCAGTGAAATGCCAGGTGAAAGATTCTCCGGTTTTGTTCTGGTGTTTGGTTTTTTAATTGTTGATCTGAACCACATGCAGCCAACATGTAACCTCTATATACAGGCAAGAAAAGATAGCATATAAAATCATGAATTCATTAAACACAGCATACATCAAGCAAATTTTAATTAACTCTCAAGCAGCCCTTTCAGCTGACTATACCCTGTTTAGTGGCATTTACAATAATAATTACACTTGAAATATGGTAAAAATAACAGGTGGTAAGTTACAAACTCTGCACTCCTTATTGTGTAACAAAAGGTCAACATGAAAATGTCGCTCTCAATTTCCTTATGATTAAATTGAAGAATTCTGTCATTGCTGTGTGAATTTATCAGGCATTTACATATTCTAAATTGCTGATTGGATCATTTATATATTGTGAATTGCTGATTGGATAATTGAAATAACAAGAGAATTTGCATGATCTGAAATTCAAACCATCTCTTAAGCCATTTTGTTTATCACCATGTTCAAAGTACATAACACCAGTTTGTTATTCACGTTGTAAAATTCTCTTGTTTTTTTTTTTGTTTTGTTTTGTTTTTTACTGGACATGTCAATTGTTCAACTCAAGGTTTGACGAAGGAAGTGATTTATATTTTATAAAGGAATTATTTATGCATATACAGTGGTATGAAAAAGTTTGGGCACCCCTGATCATTTTCAGGATTTTCCTTTATAAATCATTGGTTGTTCGGATCAGCAATTTCAGTTAAATATATCATATAGCAGACAAACACAGTGATATTTCAGAAGTGAAATGAAGTTTATAGGATTAACAGAAAGTGTGCAACAATTACTTAAACAACATTAGGCAGGTGCATAAATTTGGGCACCCTTGTTGTTTTATTGATTTGAGTACCTTTAGCACTAATTATTGGAACACAAAGTTTGTTTGGTAAGCTCATTGACCCTTGACCTACATACACAGGTGAATCCGATCATGAGAAAGGGTATTTCAGGTGGCCAGTAGCAAGTTGTTCTCCCTTTTGCATCTTCTCTGAGGAGTGGCAACATGGGAGCCTCAAAACAACTCTCAAATGACCTGAAAACAAAGATTGTCCAACATCATGGTTTAGGGGAAGGATACAAAAAGCTGGCTCAGAGATTTAAGCTGTCAGTTTCCACTGTGAGGAACATAGTGAGGAAATGGAAGACCACAGGCACAGTCCTAGTTAAGGCCCGGAGTGGCAGGCCAAGAAAAATCTCTGATAAGCAGAGGCGAGGAATGGTGAGAACGGTCAAACTCAACCCACAGACCAGCTCCAAAGACCTACAACATGATCTTGCTGCAGATGGTGTCACTGTGCATCGTTCAACTATTCAGCGCACTTTGCACAAGGAGATGCTGTATGGGAGAGTAATGCGGCGGAAGCCTTTTCTACGCACATGCCACAAACAGAGTCGCTTGAGGTATGCTAAAGCACATTTGGACAAGCCAGCTTCCTTTTGGAATAAGGTGCTGTGGACTGATGAATGTAAAATTGAGTTATTTGGACATAACAAGGGGCGGTATGCATGGCGGAAGAAGAACACAGCATTCCAAGACAAACACTTGCTACTCACAGTAAAATTTGGTGGTGGTTCCATCATGCTGTGGGGCTGTGTGGCCAGTGCAGGTACTGGCAATCTTGTAAAAGTTGATGGTCGCATGGATTCCAGTCAGTATCAGCAGATTCTTGCCAACAATGTTCAAGAATCAGTGACAAAGTTGAAGTTGCGCCGGGGCTGGATACTTCAACAAGACAACGACCCCAAACACTGCTCAAACTCTACAAAGGCATTCATGCAGAGGAACAACTACAACGTTCTGGAATGGCCATCTCAGTCCCCAGACCTGAACATTATTGAAAATCTGTGGTGTGATTTAAAGCGGGCTGTCCATGCTCGGAAACCATCAAACCTGACTGAACTGGAGATTTTTTGTAAAGAAGAATGGTCAAAAATACCTTCAACCAGACTCCAGACCCTCATTGGAAGCTATAGGAAGCGTTTAGAGGCTGTTATTTCTGCAAAAGGAGGATCTACGAAATATTGATGTCATTTGTCTGTTGTGGTGCCCAAATTTATGCACCTGCCTAATGTTGTTTAAGTAATTATTGCACACTTTCTGTTAATCCTATAAACTTCATTTCACTTCTGAAATATCACTGTGTTTGTCTGCTATATGATATATTTAACTGAAATTGCTGATCCGAACAACCAATGATTTATAAAGGAAAATCCTGAAAATGATCAGGGGTGCCCAAACTTTTTCATACCACTGTATGTCTCAACAAGGAGGCACCATAAAAGTGAACCCCCAATGTTGCTAAAAAAAAACCAAGTGATATTAGCACGGTATTAGATGGAAATACTGCATATCAATTTTCCATATGTATCTAAGGGTGTCACGTGCTGTACGCATGTGCACTTTGTCCAGGCTGGTGACCATCTTGTCAACCTGTAATGATATGCTCTCTTACTTCATGTGATCACTGGTGCAGCATTTTCATGTAATTTATTATCCTTTCTTTTCTGTCCTGCTGCAGTATGATTTGTCTCGCTGAGCACGAAATGCAGTCGTGTCAAAAAGTAATAAGATGACACTGTAAGCAGTATAAGAGTATGTGTCAAATGCCGTGGTGTCTGGTGTCAGTCTCATTATTAAAGCTCATGCACACATTTCAAGTATTTCACAACATTAATGAACCCTTGTGACACCGACACGATTCAACAATAGGTTTCGCTTCTTCCTCCACATTGTGTTCTGTTACGCAGCAGATAAATATAGATAACTTATCCTTAGACGGAAAAGAAAAATGGTTGATACCAATTTATGCTTTTACCTAAACACTGGACATACAGGAAGTGATTCACACTCTCTCTCTTCATACAGTGTGTCGGGGCACTCTTGACCTCCATGAGCAGACCTCTGAATGATGGTCCTGTATCGAGACTGTGTAGCGGCAGTGGCGTTATCTGTTGAACATGAAACACAGTCTTCACAGCAAAAGAAAGCCTGTGTTCAGTGGCAGATTAGTTGCACGGTTGAATTTAACTTAATGTTTTCCAGGAGGGAAAAGAAAGAAAAATGATACCAAGACAAGCTCTCATATACAGGACACCAGATAAATGGAGACACGGTATCAACAGTGCAATCTCAAAGAGGCAGCTAAAGAACAAGTGGTCTCCAAGTTGATGTGATCCTGATTAGCTTGCCCTTGTGGCTGTGATGTCCTCAGCTTCACTGCAGTCTGTTTTTCGGACACACCACACTGTAATGGCTTCATTTGGCTCCCGCTCCAAGGCTCATTACACAACACTAATTACTAAACATCGAAAATGGTGCAATTAAGAAAGTGATTACATCATCAGCAGGCCCAATGGACTACAGCGTATTTACAGAGACGAGATGCCTGCTAAATTCTTTCAAAAACAATTACATACTTTTTGATTTCCAAGATACTTACAGTACACATATTGAAACCCATTAAATATCCATTTTCCTCTTGATCTGTCGGCTTAATGTAATGGACAGTTAACACTGGCATTTACACTTTGTAAATGTAATCTTTGAATACACTAGAGACATCAGAGCCCATTTGTAAGGCTGCATTTTAAAGCTCAGGTCTCTAGTGATGCTGTTATACTCTAACATATGGCGTCTCATACCTTGTGAGAGTTTGCTCATACTATACTGTCTTGAAATTGTAACAATATATGTTATACAATAATCAATGCATAGATTGTTCAGAACTGCGATAAACCATTCTTTTCAGTATTTTCTATTATTTACTGATCAGTCATATCAATTACAAAATTTCCAAAAGCTGAAATCTTATAATTTTAGATTTTTATTTTTTTTTTGTGTGTGTGTGTGTGTGTGTGGAGGAAATCTTTAAACGATTAATTTGGTATCAGAATTGTTGTTGCCTGTTCATTTTTTTGCCAGCTGACTAATCAATTATCCGACCCATTATTTCAGCTTTAATATTGTGTATCATACAGGTATATCGTTAAAGGGCAAATCCCACCCAAACTCATGCAGTTCAAAGGAAATAAGTTAAACTTATAAGAAGAAATTCTAAATTTGTAGTGTGTGCCATTAAGATTAGATTTTGATGCAGTCTATTTCTGTATATTAATAATGAAGGCTTTTCTGCATCAGGATATCTAGTAGGATTAATCTCACCGCAGAGCTATAAAACAGGCATTACCTAACAAAGTTCATAGAAATTCATGAGAAGTGCTACCTGGCATACAGGTTGTCGGGCAGGCTGTCCATTCACTGAAGGGTGTCACAATGCAGTCTTTCTTGCAGGGAAGCAAACAGGCTCGCACAGTTTCTGGACGAACAGAATCTGAACACCTAAACACACAAACAATGGTCTTAAATTCTCTTCATCCCCCAGGCGATGAATGATAAATGTCCCAAGTCTCGCTGGTAACAGGACAGTGCAGTGGAACAACTGCCCTGTCCTTGACATCACACATCTCCCCACAGAAAACATGATTGATTACATGTCCCTGTGTCTGCAACGCCCAGGCAAAAGGTGGAAAAATATAGCAATTTACAGTTTTCTCACATATTCAGTTGCATCCCCGGGCACAAATATTGCTCTATGAAAAAGGAAAAATCTTCCCACTATTCAAGTACACAAAGTGCCTGTATTTTATGGACTATAATATACTGTCAGTTTTAAAACCCAATTATCTTAAAGCTGCACTAATAAAAAGGTTTTATGTCAACAGTGGATCACATATACTGTGTCTAGTGTGACAGAGGTTGCCTGTTGTGAGGAATTATCACCCAGATTGCAGTTTCTCTCAGTTCTATGGAGCTTTTTTGGCTTTTTTTTTGGATCATTGTTTTGGATTTCCATCACACAGCTTTATTCTCATCAACCTCTTTGGCCACAAAAGGGAAAATCTGTTTTAAATAAAAAAGCTCTGACAAACACACTTTACACTGCCAGCCCATCGCCCAACAGAAGACAGTGTTAGCAGCTGGCTGGTGAAATAGTGCCGGAGAGCCAGACATTTTTTTTTTCTCAGGAGTTGCTGGAGACTAAAAACAAGGCTAAATGAATTCATATGAATGCTGTAGTCATCCGGATAAACCTCCTGAGACATATCATCTTGTTTTTAAGGGGTCTAAAAAACAAAAACACAACAATGCAAAGAGGAAAAGTAATCTACACACATACAAAAGAAAAACAGAAAAGAATTACAACAATAGTATGAAGGCTATCATAAGAAAAATGATAAAGCTATAGAGAAACAATAAGTAATAACATAATTGGAAATAATTTGCAGACAGATAATTTTGAGGGAGATACAATAACAATAACATATTTGTACAAAAAAACAAAACAAAACAAATGAATGAATATGTACAGGTAAATGGATGGAGCCAAAGGGGACCCTTAAAAGTGCCCAGTGAATTCGGAGAAACCCAGGAATCAGATATTAGAATCTATGTTCACCTAATGTTTTTGCTGGATTGAACATAAGTTATTCATTTGCTAAACTATGTCAGCTGTATACAGTGGTATGAAAAAGTTTGGGCACCCCTGATCATTTTCAGGATTTTCCTTTATAAATCATTGGTTGTTCGGATCAGCAATTTCAGTTAAATATATCATATAGCAGACAAACACAGTGATATTTCAGAAGTGAAATGAAGTTTATAGGATTAACAGAAAGTGTGCAATAATTACTTAAACAACATTAGGCAGGTGCATAAATTTGGGCACCACAACAGACAAATGACATCAATATTTCGTAGATCCTCCTTTTGCAGAAATAACAGCCTCTAAACGCTTCCTATAGCTTCCAATGAGGGTCTGGAGTCTGGTTGAAGGTATTTTTGACCATTCTTCTTTACAAAAAATCTCCAGTTCAGTCAGGTTTGATGGTTTCCGAGCATGGACAGCCCGCTTTAAATCACACCACAGATTTTCAATAATGTTCAGGTCTGGGGACTGAGATGGCCATTCCAGAACGTTGTAGTTGTTCCTCTGCATGAATGCCTTTGTAGAGTTTGAGCAGTGTTTGGGGTCGTTGTCTTGTTGAAGTATCCAGCCCCGGCGCAACTTCAACTTTGTCACTGATTCTTGAACATTGTTGGCAAGAATCTGCTGATACTGACTGGAATCCATGCGACCATCAACTTTTACAAGATTGCCAGTACCTGCACTGGCCACACAGCCCCACAGCATGATGGAACCACCACCAAATTTTACTGTGAGTAGCAAGTGTTTGTCTTGGAATGCTGTGTTCTTCTTCCGCCATGCATACCGCCCCTTGTTATGTCCAAATAACTCAATTTTACATTCATCAGTCCACAGCACCTTATTCCAAAAGGAAGCTGGCTTGTCCAAATGTGCTTTAGCATACCTCAAGCGACTCTGTTTGTGGCATGTGCGTAGAAAAGGCTTCCGCCGCATTACTCTCCCATACAGCATCTCCTTGTGCAAAGTGCGCTGAATAGTTGAACGATGCACAGTGACACCATCTGCAGCAAGATCATGTTGTAGGTCTTTGGAGCTGGTCTGTGGGTTGAGTTTGACCGTTCTCACCATTCCTCGCCTCTGCTTATCAGAGATTTTTCTTGGCCTGCCACTCCGGGCCTTAACTAGGACTGTGCCTGTGGTCTTCCATTTCCTCACTATGTTCCTCACAGTGGAAACTGACAGCTTAAATCTCTGAGCCAGCTTTTTGTATCCTTCCCCTAAACCATGATGTTGGACAATCTTTGTTTTCAGGTCATTTGAGAGTTGTTTTGAGGCTCCCATGTTGCCACTCCTCAGAGAAGATGCAAAAGGGAGAACAACTTGCTACTGGCCACCTGAAATACCCTTTCTCATGATCGGATTCACCTGTGTATGTAGGTCAAGGGTCAATGAGCTTACCAAACAAACTTTGTGTTCCAATAATTAGTGCTAAAGGTACTCAAATCAATAAAACAACAAGGGTGCCCAAATTTATGCACCTGCCTAATGTTGTTTAAGTAATTGTTGCACACTTTCTGTTAATCCTATAAACTTCATTTCACTTCTGAAATATCACTGTGTTTGTCTGCTATATGATATATTTAACTGAAATTGCTGATCCGAACAACCAATGATTTATAAAGGAAAATCCTGAAAATGATCAGGGGTGCCCAAACTTTTTCATACCACTGTATATGTCAGTACTGCGTTCAAGTCATTTCAATTGCCACCACATTGTCAGAAAATTTAATTCAGCTTCAAGAACTACTAACCAAAACCAATATTCAATATATACATATATATATAAAAAATCAAAGGGGAGCGTTTGTGGAAGGATACATAATACATGGAATTAATTACAAGCACTAAATGTGTTGCTAAAGGTCGGGGAAACAAATTTAGGTTTGGGTTTAAACAACCAGGTGAGTGCATTTATCTCCCCATATACATGTAAAGAGCAGTCTTTTGTTGCCATCAAGGAGACAGAGTGTTCTTGGAGGAAAAATCAATCAAAGTCCGGCATGGCTGCTAATTAAACCTGAGAAAAGTGAGGATATGCAAACTGTTTGCCAATGAATCATCCCTGCCACACCAAGGACACCATTACCAGGTTGTACAGAGCACTTCGCAGACTTTTACCAATTACTTCGTTTTAGAATAGGAAAAGAATCACACATTTGTGTCAGCTGCTGCACATCTTGTGAAACTTATCTGTGACGCACCCTTTAGCTGCAGTGCATTTTGTGTGCTGTGCAGCCTTGAAATGGTGCACATTAATACAGCTATGTAAAGTCAAATAAGTCTAAGCTTTGATGTCTTCATCAACAGGCAGCCTCTTCACAACTCCAACACACAAACACACGCACACACACACACACACAAAATCACATTTTTCATAGTGAGTGACTTCCTTTGCTCGACAACCAAATACAGGTCTCACTAGAGACCCAGTGTGGTGCCACATCCTAGCAACTGCAGAAAGCCAGCACGCACAGGACTGAGATCAAAGTATGCCAAAGCATAAGGAGGTGAGATACATAAAACCTATCCTTCCCTAGCTTTATCCCTCCTCTTCTCTCTCCCTCTTTGCAGCGATGCATGCCAGAGGGCATGGCAATGCAACAGAGCAGCTTGGGGAATATCGTGTGGCGCACCAAGAATGAGGGAGCCAGACTTACAGTCAAGGCCGCGATGCTCAACTGTGACATGACTGGGAATGTTAAATGTGTCTCACTCGCTGATTATCTCTTCAAAACTGCAATGTCTAACTGTGGTGACGTTACCAACTGGTGTGCTTTGCTCTGAATATGGTTAATACCAACAACATGACTCCTCAAAAATTATTAAAATCAAATATTATGGACGGCCTTTTAATTGTAATGAGTGTTGATATTTTCAGTCAGGTTTATTTAACAATGACCGTTACTACATAAAAAAGATAAGTTAGTACCCATACGATAAAAAATGTTGTATACTACACTAATTTTTCCACTGCTCAAGATCATCAATGAATATTTCATCCTGAAAATGTGAAAAGCAGAAATGAAAGTGAAAATCAATCCACTTTTTTCTTGAGGGCTCCATACTGATACCAAGAAATACCCACAAACGTTTCACTGAGTCACTGCTCACTGCTGAGATTATTGCTAAGCATGAAGTGCTTGGATGTTTACGGAGTGAAGTGACCCTGCTCAAGCAGCTCAACATCAAATGTATTCGGGGAGCATCTGCTCTTCAGATGCAAACGATTTAGAAATATTAAAGACGTTCTTGTACTTCAAAGATGTTTTAAGATAAACAGGGGTTAAAGAAATGGAAATGGCACAGTCTGAATACTCCTATCAGTGTAGGAAACATGCGAACAAAGACTGTCTGTTTTCTGTGCATTAATCTTGAGAAATTATGCAAAATCTGGACATGGCCAAAACTCTGATCATGTCTCACATTCGGCATGTTGGAAAGGCAGCAGAAAGACCCAGCAACTTGTTACTGATAGTCAAAATCAACTGTGATGAACAGCAGCATGCAGGGCTGTGTGTGTGGGTGCTGTTGCATTAAATGGACACTGTGGCGAAATATGAATAGCAAAGAAGTGATTGAATTCACAGCATACTGTACAGGTGAGATCTGTTGGTGGAACAGAAATGACAGATTTCATTAAAGCCTCTGTGGTGGGGAAAAGGACATTCATATGGAAACAAGCTTCTCCATAATCCACTTTATGGCCCTGTCAATAATATATTGAGCTAAAGAAGGGGAAATGCTCCGGATTATTTAGAAATCTGTCTTCCTGGTGTGGGCTATAATATCATTACAGTGACAGCACATAAGCCCTTAGCTGTGTTTGATATGGTATTGCTAACAGAGGAGTATATAATGGTGAAGCAGAAGCAAAATGAATCTCAGGTTTTTGTTCAAAAAGGAGAGGCAGAGAATACAAAAAAGGGCTCAGTGTACAAAATTTCACAGCACATGAAGTCTCTCAGGTCATTTGTCAGTGCGTAAAACCATACGCTGTACATCTTAATGTAAGCCCCTTTTAAATCTTAAAATTTGAATGGCTTTACAAAGTCCTGACCCTTAATTTTACTATTTATTTTTCTCTGTACCATTTTCAGGTATCTAAAACTTAGCAAAGCAGCAGCGTCAGATAGGAATGTAAGAAGATAATGTTCTGGTACAAAGTGCTGTACCTATCCTGACATAATGACTCAAGAATAGACCTTTCATTTGGTATATTTGAACTGTATAATTCTTGTCATTAACTCTGCGTCGAATAGATAACAAGCAGAAAACATCAATCCATCATATAACAGAAGCAGACAGAGAAAAGAAAAGTGTTTTACAAAAGCCACCGACATGTGAGGACATCATCCAAAGGAGAAGGGAAGGAGGAAATTTATTGATTTGCCACCAACTGACTGAAAAACATGTCTACAACAACATGCCTGCAGCCTAACACGTTGAGGTGTTAAGAGATGGTGCTACTTTGAAAAGACACTTCACTTTTCAGTCACAGGAAGTCTTGTATAGAATATAATGTATAGAAGAAGTGCCTGGTCAAAGAGTGTACCTTTTATTCATGACAGGTCCAGTGTTCATCCTCATGCAGGTGACTTTGCGGATCTGAACACCCACGGCACATGTAGGGGTCCCATTCCAGTAGGTGGTTCCATTGAGATCCATGGAGGCGTCCTCAATACAGGGACCCCAGACCGAGGCTTCCCAGTAGAAAACCATGCACGGGTGGTCATTGCAGACTCTCCACTCCTCCAGGGCTGCAGCAGCTGGACACACCTTCCCCTCTGGCCACCAACACATGAGGAAGAGCCACTCAGTCAAAGATGGTGTTTAGCTGTGTTTGTGAGCAAGCCAAAACTAGTGATCGTCTGATAAATCAATATTATTATCCACGGTACATGTGATTTGTACAAAACGTAAAACCTGCAAAGGCTGACCTAAAATAACAAGCTGTAGTTAGTGGCCGGAAGTCAAATGCTAATATTATCACTGAATGCTGGCTACTTAACGACAAAACAAATGTTTGTTCGGGTGAGCTGAGCGGACACTTTACAAGTTACAACTTGTAGAAGTTTGAATTACAAATGAAAAGTCAAAGTCAGGTCAGTGTAACAGAACTGGCAGGCCAGTTTTAACAATGTCCACAGCCACACCATAACAATCTTTTCCAGTCCCTGCTCCCTGAATCCTAGGTGTCACATATTTAGTCATTATTTGGACACACGCCAGGCTGTTCTATACTGAAAGCATGAAGTCTGTGAAAACTTGTGTTTATTCGCCAGGATGCTGTGTATGGCTGTGCAGTAGGGTGTCACAGCGAAAACAATATCACAGTGCAACATTATTACTATGTGACTTTTGCCATCTATTTGCAGACAGGTGACACTGTCAGTTAAATGTAACCATTGTTAGGCAAAAGCTCACATGTATGCATGTAAGTGCCAAAAGTGCAATAAATGAGCATATTATCAAGTGTTCATGGACTGTGCCATCCTTCAGTTCTATGCCATAACCACCTGACTGGCTATTTTTCCATTTTGTGCATATGTTTCCAACCCTAATGTGTCATTTTGTCTCTGTGCCTCACTCTATTGTGTAAATATTTGAGCACACACACACATATATACACGCAGAGAGTTAAGCAGTATCGTCTGCATATACACATGTACAAATGAAAATGTGCAACTGTGACTGAGATATAACGACACACATGAAGTGCAATGCGACCACATGTGTCAGTATGGGGTCTGAACAATCTGAACAGAAGTAAAACAAGGGACAGTTCACATAATTTAGGATCATAAATGTCATCTGGAGTGTGGTGTGTGCCCTAAAGTGAACTGTGACTCACAGAAGGGTAAGAATAAGTTTGTCACTGAACCACAACCAAATGAACACCTGCACCTTCTAGTCTGTATTCTGTTTTGCATTCTCTTGTTCTTCTATACTGGCACATAGTCTTACAAACAAGCAGGAATATGAGAACAAACACACACACACACACACACACTCACACACTAACACACACACACACACACAGGCAGCACCTCTGCCAGCAAAGAGATAGCCAGCAACATGGTAATAAACAACTCAGTTTGGAACCTGACTTAAGCTGTGAGATTCTTTCATCAGCTGTTATTGCAGATATGTGCTCGGTTACAGGGATTAATGGCTAGTCACAGGCTGCCAAGGCTCTGCTGTCTGACTTAAAAACACACTTGCAGAAAAATGCTGGCTAGAAAAAAGAGCCCTCGATAATGGATGGTCAACTCAAACCTCAAATGTTTCTGTGATGAAAAATGTGTAAATAAGGCTCCACAAGTAATCCACAGAAACATCTGCCAACACAAATCCACCATGCTGGTGAAAGCTGATAAAAACTTTGGCTGGATCAGTCTTCGTTCTTTAATTTCCTTGTTGAGTTTGGAGTTTATTAGTTTTGATTGTTAGTGATGATGCATTTTCTTAAGTTCTTCATTTTGGCAAACTCCACACCCCCAACACACATACAATTTGTTTTCTAACGGAAACAGTTTTTGTAATTTATCAATTGTAATTTAAAATCAGTGTAATTTAAAATCACTGTAAATATTTAATAGTACCAGAAGTACATATCTTACATTATTTCACCCCTCCTTATCCTCCTTTTGGTCTTAACAGGATGCTTCTATCTAAATTTTTGCAATGGCTGCATTTAGCATTTAATTGATAACCTGAATGTAACAGAATAAAAAGATATAAATCACAGCAGTAATCGCAGGTGAATAATCTAAAGCTCTGCTACCTGCAAAAAAAACAAGTTTCATCGGCAGAAAATGTAGAAAAACAAAACATCCCGGACATTTTTTTACTGAAAACTATAATCTGGGAAGTCTGGGACAGAAACAACGATAAAGATAACGACAAAGATAAAGGGTCATTAACATGGGATGGAAAGCTAAAGAAGTCGGAAGTATTGTTGCATTACCTTTCCCCGGGAGGGCCAACACTGTGCGAGTGCGGCTCTGTCGGCCCTCTGCGTTCTTGGTGGCACAGCTGTGTGAGCAGGGTGACCAGGAGGACCAGGGTCCAACCACACAGTCTGAGGAACAGGCGACTTCGCAGGCAACCTCTGTGGACGGAGGGTCACCTTCACAATGGGCAATGGGCACATCTTCCCCTGTAAAAGGCAATTTTGTTATACAAAAAACTGATATGGAAACATTCGTTTTTAAGAGCTCAAAATGTATCAAGATGACAACTTAGGCAGTGATACAGCCTCGTTTAAATGGAAAACAAATCGGGGCCGCGTTCACTTCTCAGTCCAGGCGAGTGATGCATGAAGTCACAGATGTATATGAGAAGCACAGAGTGAGCGTAACATTGTAACAGGCATAACTAACTATCTGTGCTGATCAGATTAAAGCTAACAGGGCAGAATGAAGACAGAGTGATTGTGATCCATATCAACAAACCACCTAAAGATCATTTCTGATCACACTGAAATAGAAAATAAATGCACTTCTCAAAGAGCATAACCAGCTGTACATGGTCAGCTTCTTTGACATGCTGTGCTTGTCTCAGTTGTCTAGTGTTTCACTTGTTTCCCGTTTTCTGTAGGATGGATGTGGTGCAGTCCTTATGAGATGTCCAGGTCTGAGAAGGGCAGAAATGCAGATGGAATCTCACTGTTGCCACTTTTTATGACCAGGTGTGAACACAATTAGGCTGAATCCAGATGTGATCTTACTATGAGCACATGATGATGCATGATGCAGTGTATAACCAATTTATGTGTCTTGTGGTAGTAGCAAGTTTAAAAATTTGCGATTATAATTTGAAGCATGTCAGTCTTTTTAAAATGATTTTTTAAATTAAAAATTAAATTACTTTTCTTTTTTTTCATATGCAAAATGTTTTTGATCCTTCGTGAAAGATTCACACCAAACTTGCAGGCATCCTTCTAAAGTGTTCCAAAAATTTGGTCACAAAACACAAATAGGATTTCATTTTATCCAAAGAAAATTATAAGGCCATCCCATTGGTATTCTGAGCCAGTTTTAAAAGCTATCCTTCAGCTTTCATCTTGTAGTCATGTAATAAAATATTTATCACAGCTCTCAGTTAACTCTTCTTTCTGGAGTGAAACCGTGACAGGAAAGACGGAGCCTTTTCTCTTTAGCGTACTTCCATGATAATGACTCTCTTATTGTGTGATCAAACACTATAATTACAACATACATACATATATATATAGATATATATGTGTGTGTGTGTGTGTGTGTGTATGTGTGTATGTGTGTGTGTTTTCTCTAAGGTCTCCCCGTCCAGGAGAAACAAAAAGATCAATTTCAGAACCACGGATGCCATCCTGATGTCAAAACAGAGCCAGCAGCAGCAGCAGCAGCCGGAGCATTGTTGTTGTTGGATACACACTCGCACACAGAAGTGTCATTAGCTTGGTTGAACTCTACCACTACATCATGGAGTATGGTTTAACAATAACAACCCCAGGGCAAATTTGTGATCAATTTGTCTTTTTTTTTTCCTCCTCTCTGAGTGAATACCCTTGATGCAGAGGAGGGCAGTGGAGAGAGCAAACGTAGGTATCGCCTCATCAGACAGATGTGAAAGACTCCCTAGGGGATTTTGAAAACCTTTCGCCCATAAAGTTAAATCATCAGTGAGCTCCAGCCGTCAAAGTGTATACAGCAGGAGCTATTAGACTGCTCGAAGTGATGCTAAATCCCACAGGCTAATGTATGGGATGAATTCTTTCCTTTATTCAAGAACATATATTTGGACATAAGATGGAGAGCACTCATGTTAGAGTTCAAAAAGTATTCTGAAGCATTTAGATGCAGGTGATATTTTTTTTTCACACAGTTGAGTCACATGAAGAAAAAAGTACATGGTTGAAGATGAGGTTAATATTGTCCACGACTTTTAAAACTCTGTGAAAACATCTTAAATGACTTTTAACCCTCAACCCCATCCAACACCTCTGGGATGAACTGGAATGGAGATCGTGAGTCAAGCCTTTTGGTTCAACATCAGTGTCTGACCTCACAAATGCTCTACAGTGTGAATGGGCAAAAATTCCCACAGAAACATTCCCAGAAGAGTGTAAGCTGTTACAGCTGCAAAGCTGCCTGTGTATGTAGAATGAGATGTCATTAAAGTCCCTGTTGGTGTAAAGGTCAGTCCCATTATTTATGTCCATAACGTGTATACATTAAATGGGAGTGAACAAACATGGATTCCATTGAAAAGGAGATGGCACATCTCAAGAGGTTTATATTCTATTTTTTATTTTTTTTTTATCCCAAATAGGAGTTGAATGTGAGTCCCAATACTTTACATACTTCTTTTATACTGGTAGTACAATTTCAAGCTGAGGGAACTAAATTGTCTTGGCCGTGGCTCCAACCAACTCAGGTAATTATATCAGGTGTCTTTGCTTTAAACTAAATGAGTATAAAAGGAAACAGGGTACACCCCACGGATTCTGTGAATCAGCCTCTGTGACCCACATTCAGAGAGTACTGTGCCTTTATATAGTTTCTGTGTAAATGCAGGCGATAAGAAATCTATTTTGCGCTTGGAATGTAAAACCAGACAATGAGATACAGCAAGACTATGTTTAAAAATTTCAAGTAGAACTGCAAAGTTTTAAAAGTTTTATCTAATGTTAGGGACGCATTTGTTACTTATAATTTTAAATGACTGGTGAATACCACTTTGTAATGAGAAACCAGACATAATGTTTTCAGGCAGAGAACATGCCAAAATACTGTAGTTCTACTGTTTAGCCTTGTAGTGACAAAACAAAACCCTGAAAAAGCAGAGTTTGTGAAGGTTGTACTTCCATTCACTGAAACAGTCAAACCAGCCAAATCAAATCAGTGTTTGCTTTTCACCTCAGAGGATATGTCACCATACATCATCTGTATGATCCTTTAAGAAACGTTTCACACTATCAACCTGTGAGATGAAAGATGCATATTACTACTTAAGTTTCTAACGCTTTCTTTGCATGTTTTGCTTTTTTTTCTAACGCAATATAGTGTGCAAATTGCTGTTATCAAGACAACACAAACAGACTCTATATAATATATGAGACTACTCTGACACATTTAAAATTACTACCTTAGATTTTACATTAAACAAATATAGAAGAATATAAAAGGATGTAACATCATGAAAACGGGAGGCATATTTTAAGAACGGTTCAGATGTATTATTGCCACTGGTGTAAGTATTTGCTATCTCTCATCAAACGGGAGAAAGTAAGTAATTATTCAACAATTGTTCTACTTGAAAATGACAAAGGACTAATGAATGTGTTAGCAAACAAAGCTAACAAATGACTCACAAAGCTCTGCCTGCCCTGAAACACTGCCTAAAGAAAAATGGTATGATAACATGAATCCAGAGTCCTGCATTAGTGTACTTGTGTGTATGTGTGAGACTACATGTTGGGACCTCTGCAAATAGATTGCTGCCCTGGGGGTGCTTTTGAATTATTAATACAGAGATCTGTAGTTGGGAATCAGATATAATACCACTGCCTCTTGCTTACAATTTTAACATGATTCCTATTCTGCTCACCCACTCACCAATTAATCTCCTTCACTGTTATTATTCAGGTAGATATAGCCAAAAAAAATCCTCACCTTTGCTTAGATGTTAATAATTACATCCACTCTGTGCGGGCAGCCTTTAAGTCAAAGCTGGTAGGCTAATGCAAACAACAAAGAACAAACAAAGAAAACTGGACTTTCCCAAGTTCATAATCTCTTAAGCATTGCCCAGTGGAGCAGTGGGAGCTCGTGCTGTTGGTAACCATACTATTGAATTATTGTTTCTGGGTTCTGAAATTTCAGTGTGTCTGTAAGTTTGGGAAGGTTAAAGGGTTAAATCTGTCCAGCTCGCCCTGTGATTGGGCATTCGCTGGGAAAAGGGGCAGACTACTCCATCGTTAATGGTCGATGTGCAGTTAGTGGTAGCTGTCAAAATAATTTTACAAAGCCTGGGGCAAAAAGACAGTGTGTTAGGCTAACACAGCATTTTGTTTATCTGTTTATCTATTTTATTTTCCAGAGTTTACAACCCAATAAAGTTATTGTGCAATATAAGAAGTGTCCATTACCCTCCCTGTGGAAGATCCCTTGTTATTTTGGGGATGCACTGATGACAATTGTGTTCTACGAAGTTAAAACTAACACGGTTAAAAGTTTGAAAGCTTCAGTCTCTGCATGAATGCCATGTTACGAAACAGGAGGGGTTTTCTCAATTGGACAGAACAACCCAACACTCTCTGTTGTCATCGTAAGACCTGCCTTATGTAAGTCAATCTAACAGAAGAATAAAAACAAATGCAGATCTGATCCCAGAACTCTGCGTAGCCCAATACAGCCTTACAATTTCAGTTCCCTCTTTATTAAAACATTGAACGATTTATTATTTTAATCCTTTGACAAGAAAGAAAAATAATAATAATAATAATAATAAATAAAAGCATCAGGAAAAACAAAGGAAATGTGATGATTTTTGATAAATGAGCTGCACATCCACACACACACACAATCAGCCAATAAGCAGTCTCACACATCATACAATATATCAGATTAAAGTCACAATGCATCTATGCCACAGATTGTAACGAACTCACATTCATTATGTAGGGACTTTATCGAATGCTTTTGAAATATAAAAATCTATGTTTCATTTAATCTATGAAAAAATAATACACACAATAAAACAACAGTGATTAGTAGCTGTAGTTATGAGTATCTATCTATCTATCTATCTATCTATCTATCTATCTATCTATCTATCTATCTATCTATCTATCTATCTATCTATCTATCTATCCCTCCTAAAATGTCCTTAAATACTAGGCCAGTGTTTCCCATTTTATCCATACCTGAGTGGCTTTAGGAATTACCTTGTGTATTCACTAAACAATAAAAGCTGCCATTTAGATGACAGAGAATGTTTTCAGATTGGTTGAGCAGCCATAGATAATAACTTAAATCCGTATTAGATAAACTTTGCAGAGAAAGTGCTGTCTCATACTGTCTAGAGGCATAGACTTTTCCCAGCCTTGAAAATGAGGACATTTTTTGCTGAGAAATTGGAAACCAAATGCTTACTCAATCAGGGAATAACATAGTAAAGCATATCATATCTCTTGGGTGCCTGTCACTTAACTCAAGCTCACAATCTTAAATTGCACCTGCCAGTTCAAACCTACTTCCCCTACTACACTTGAGTGTAAATATATGTTAACAACAATTACATTTTTTAGTAATATTTTCATGCCTGCTCACTGGGAAAATTTGCAAATCTCTGCTCCAAGTCACTCAACAGGTTGACAATGAACTGACCAATTTTCAATCCTGATCCCCAAAAAGTTGTATAAAACATAATAAAACAAAATTCAGTAATTTGTCCAGTTCCTTTTGACATTCAAAATGGCATATTAAAAGCCTACATGATTGTTGGAAGGATACTACTACATGGAGTCAGGTACATGGGGGTGAGATACTGTTGAGATGGCGTCTGGACATAGAGGGACCAAAAACAATTACTTCAATTTTGTTCCTGTTACAGTTAAGAAACTTGTTTGTCATTTAGCTTTTCATTTCTTCACTATCATCAGGTGGAGGTTGTAGGGAATCCCTAGATTTTAGTGTAGACATGATGGGAGATGTTATGCTTCCTAATAATGTTTCCAAGAGGGAGGGCGTACACGCAAAAAGCAAAATAGAAGCAGCCCCAGGGTAGATCCCTGAGGGACACCATAGGTGACAAGAGCAGAGGAAGAGCTACTGAGAAAGTCTTGTGATTAAGATTGGGTTTCAACCAGTTTAGCCCTGTACTCTTGGTACCAACAGCCTTTTCAAGACACATCAATAGGATATAGCGGTCCACAGCCTTAAAAGTAGCACTCAGGTCTAGTAGAACCAAGAAGACATTTTACTCCAGTTCACAGAGAGCAACAGGTCATTATTCACCTTTAACAGAGCTGTTTCAGTGCTGTGAGGGAATTCAAACAAATCAGAGGATCAAGGAGCCCATGGGTATTTAGGAGTGATTGTAGTTGTAGGAGTTTTTTTTTCTCCATTGTTTTGGAAACAAATGGCAATTTTCACCATTACAAATCATTGCATTGTGTTTTTATTCAGAGGCCTGCTTCTAAAGGATGAAGAAACAAGCTTGTCAGCAAAGGAAGAATTGGCCACCAACAATCACTCAGAGTTGGGTACTTGTATGTACTCTAAATAATAATTGACAATGAGTGCTGTTTCAGGATTTCAACACAGAAAAAATATCTAAGCAAATCTTTAAACACCAACATTGTCACTAATAATCACCCTCAACACTTGACATTCTGTGGCTGATGTGAACCTGATATTATCACATCATATAACAAACTGACTCTTCTTTGTGTAGCAATTTAAAAAAAAATCAACTCAACGAAACAAATGTGAAATGGCATTAAAACAAACCAGACTTTATTACATTACATAAAACATATTACACTTTAATAAGTGTAATATGAAAATGCACATGCTGTGCAAGTGCACTTACAAGTCAAGGGTAAAAGAAGGCTTTAAGTGAATGAGAGGGGAAGTCTGCTTAAAATGGGGACAGTGTGAAACTAGACCAGGGCAACAGGCTCTGACTCACTTAGTGGACTCCTTCCAATTAAAAATGTCTTTCTTCAAACAGCGAGACAGGGTAAGCCAGGATGAGTAGGGTTGCAGACTGCCTGTTTTTTTTTCCTTCTGCCAGAAACCCTTCACTTCTCATCCATTAACAGCCCTGAGCTCCATCTCCATCTCACAATCCTTGATGAACCCACAGAGCTCATCCAATAAGCTTTTCTGACAAAGACAGACAGGTCGGCTAATTTATTTGTATGATAAAAAGACAAGCTGCTACATCCACAAATATCACAGATGCTTACTATTTATGACAACGTATCATATTATTGTAAACAATCCTTTCATCATTGCAGAACCTCTCATTTCTCTGCCTCCTCACTGCTTGTCTCACCCTGTCAGATACTTTAATGTGATTTTGGAAAAAAAGAGAAAATGATTGAAAGTAAGCCAACGGTAGCTATGTATGCAGGTATTATACTCTCCACAGTCAGTCTAAACATTCCTGCTTCAGCAGCTCCAGACTCCCATGGATCTCTCCACAGAACAGTAAAATACTGTAAAATATTATTGGACACTCTTCACAGGAACCGCACCGCAGGAACCCAAAGATGTTGCAGATAACATCATTAACGATCCCCCTCCAGGGCTGGATTTACCTTGCTCTGATTGAAGCTGCAGTAAGAAACATCTGGGATGACTGGCGGTCTATAACAGTCACTATTTAATTTTTTTTTCTGAAATGTATTTTAAGATAGTGTATTAAGTTCTGAAACATGCATGGAAATTACTGAGTCCAGCACATTGGGTCTTTCAGACTGGTCTGGATTAAACACTAAACACAGACAAAGACACACTACTTGTGTAGCAGCTTGAGAACGAGAGGATGGATGTGATGAGCGTGAATGTGCAGACAGAGCGGCAATTAGTGGCTGCATCCTAAAGTGTCTATGTGTATGTCAAGCATAACAGAAAAGTAACTAAAAACATATTCTTTCTGGAGAAAAACTTGATCACAATCAAAGGTGGAGTCGCTCAGTCATTATCTACTTTTCCATCTGTCCACCATTCATTTAATTAAAGAAAAAGGACAACATTCAGTTTCAGAACAGTCCTTGGTGTGGTTGTGTTTTTTATTAATAATGAACATGTAGATGGTGCATTTTATTTGAATAAAATGAACTGACACTGTTTGTGTAAAAATCCTTGACATGAGGATTGCTGTCAGATCTTTTCTCATTAAGTTCATATTTTAGCAGAACTGTTCATTGCAAAAATCTAAAAGAAAAAGTAGAACATTTTTCATGTTTACAGCTACATGTGTTTATCAAATAATATGAAAATGCATTTGGCCGTTTTAAAAATAATTTTGCATTTGCATCGTGTAGATATGATGAGCAATATATGTAGTAGATGGTTGCAAAAAAAACATTTGTTTCAGTAATTGCAGAAATATTTCTCTTGTCACATCCATCCATCCTCCATCTGCTTTTCATAGAAACTTTATTAGCTGTCACCCTGTGTGATGTTATCAAGCTTAGTGACACAAGAAGTCCTTGCCTGTTTTATCATTATACCAGCCATTGTGTGAAAGAAAGGTCTTTACAGGATTATATGCCAACAACTTGGCCTTTACACTGTTGTGAGCATGCTAGAACAATAAGTCTGATAGGCCAATTAAGGAGGAAACAGTAAACAACTTGTCAACATTTACTTACAATAAATCCACAACAGATAATTTCATAAGCGTTTTCCCTCAAACCTGCCAAAGCTCCCATTCTTAGTTGTCCTGTCAAAACTCATTAGACTATCTTGTTGGCTAACACATTTGGACCCTCCATTGCCTTCCTGATAAACATACACATGATTCATTGTGACAGAATAATAAAACAGAGGCAAAAAAGGGTGCAATTAGGTTTATAATCTATGGAAATGAGCAATTAATGCTGGGTAGGAAGCAGTGATTCTGACTTTTAATCAGGCCAATGTTTTCTGTGCCCATAAACTCGGTGATGGACCATCATGAAAAATGCATGCTTCGTTAACAGTGATGTTCTGATGGCCCAGCATGATGGCTGAGCACAATGGCTCACATTATACCTGATAGTTCATGTGTCACAATGCTATTGATAACATTATGTGTCGAGACCACAGCGCTGGCAGGTGTATTAACGCCTTGGTGAATTTCACAGCTCCTTATATATCTACTTATAATGAGGCTGAATTGTCTATGTTTAGCTCATTTTAAAAGTCATGAAACCATAGTATTACTCAGCAATGGAAAATAAACATGCACTATGCAGACAAAAGTATGCAGACACCCCTCTGTATGGGGCTGTTTTTCAGGGGTTGGGCTAGACCCCTTACTTACAGTGAAGGAAATCTTAATGCTTCAGCAAACCAAATCATTTTGGACAATGCTATGCTTCCAACTCTGTGGCAGCAGGGATGGCCCTTTTCTATTCCAGCAGGACTGTGTCCCAGCGCACAAAACAAAGCTCCATAAAGACATGGTTGGATGAGTTTGGTGTGGAAGAGCTTGACTGGCCCACACAGAGTCCTGACCTCAACCCCATACAACACCTTTGGGATGAACTGGAACCGAGATTGTGAGCCAGGCCTTTTGGTCCAACATCAGTGCCTGGCCTCACAAATGCTCTACTACATAAATGGGCAAAAATTCCAGCAGAAACACTCCAAAATCTTGTGGAAACCCTTCCCAGAAGAGTGGAAGATGTTATAGCTGCAAAGCTTTTTATGTATTTGGAATGCAATGTGAAATTGAACTGAAGGACTGTCTGTATGCATGTTGTTCTTTTATGATGCAAATCGACGACATTACCTTCAGCACTGACACAGCTCACATTCTGGACTGCAGTTCCAGGACCACAGGAGCTTTTTGTGGGAATACATCTGTCTTCTGGTATGACCTGCCACAGGTAGCAGGCAGGATCCTCACAGGGGATGGACTCCACCAGATGTGGGCAGGTTCCCAGAGGACTGCTGGACTCCCATAATACCTCTCTCCTCCTCTGTCTGAAACCTGATCGAGAAAAGGATGGGGAGAGGGAGAGAGAGAATTGCTAAGTGTTGTCAGAGAAGCATGTTAACATCCCTGTTCAGACAGCAGTACTGAGCATGTTGACTCACACAAAGTATAGAGAAGCTCTCAAATAGAACAAAGCATTAAGATGTGTAAATTGCTGGGCATTTTCTCTGTGGTCAATTATTTAGGTCTCTTGTCAAGTTTTCTCAGCAGCAACGCCTCCCAACAAAAACATTCATGTCTCACTAATAACCTTTAAAGATGAATAATGAAAACAGGAGTTTGAAACAAGAAAGGGCGTGGGAGTCTGGGTCTATTTTACCTTTCTTTGCTAATGCCAGGCCACCATGACTTCCTTACAAAAAATTGTTCATGTTTGAAAAAAATAGACATTTGTAGCAATCTCATTCAGCATAATAACATTCATAATAACACATGCTCTAAGCTCAATTAACACCTTTTAATGGAAAGACAAGTGCTGCATTTATTTATTTATTAAACTCAAGGAGCTATCCACATTATCTTGGTGCTGAGTGACACTCAAAATGCATTTCCATTCTAAGTATTAAGTATGAAATTGTATTCATTTTGTTAAATCTGCATGAAAACGTTGTTATTGTTTCAATATACCCCAAAAGAAACTTTTGGAATTATTTTTTGTTTTTACTAAATAGTGGACATATTTCTCCTACCTGGTAGCTGTCAACTTCTCACTCCCATCCCATTTCCAGTTAGAGTTACAGTTAGAGTTACAGTTACAGTTAGACTTTCACAATGACACCTCTCCAATTACTGAGTCTCACCGTTTTTTTGCCGCTGCAGCTATTACAGTTACTATTAATGATGTTGTGATGTTTTTCAGGGTTTGGGTTGGGCCCCTGAGGTCCAATGAAGGGTCTTCTTAATGCTACAGGACAAAAAGGCATTTTAGCCATTTGGGTGCTTCCATCTTTGTGGCAACAACTTTCCTAAGACCCTTAGCTGTTAGCCTGGTTGTCCTGCTAATCTATGAGATCTATCGCTGTGGTGTTTGTGCATTGAACGAAGGCCTTTCCTGATGGTGGAATATTTTTAAATGACCTTTTTTAGAACAACCCAGTCATACGTGAGGGAATATGCCGAAGATGAAAGGTTGCTTGATGATGGTGGTGCAACAAAAACATCAGCGAAATAAAATGACCCTCTGGAATTATGACAAATCAGTTTGGGAGACTTTGGGTTGTTCTTAAAATCTGATTGAGATTATTGTTGATAAAAATCTATCAGACTTTTTCATTAAGTATTTAACAGGCTGATAAAATCTTATTAAATAGTGGACCATCTGTGAGCCATTAATAGTCAGGAGAAGTACACATTCAAGCAGAGAGGCAGCAGGTGAAAATGTGTGAAAAATAAGATTCTGCACTGCTGGGCTTTGGTCTGTGGTGCTGAACAGAGCTCCTGTAAAGACACCTTATATGCATCCAAGCATTAAAATGCTTATTTATATACTTTAAGCTGTGCCAGTTGTCTTCCACTTTTATCTGTGCAAAATCTCAGTATAGACTCTATACTGAGTAAATATGGAAAAAGAGAAAATGAATGTTAAGATGATCTTAAGATGAATTTCCCATGGAGTGCTATCTTATCACTGGATTACCACGTCACTGCACTCGCAGACGTGATTTCTGCTGGTTTACATTAACACATCCTAACTGCTAGTAATGCAGTTGTTTGGTAGTTTTAAATTTGATTATGTGTGTCCATACTCAACTGACACATTGTCGGATAATAAGCTCTGTTCTAACCAGAAATTGTTAATGGCAGTTAGTCCTTAGAAGACGTCACATTAATGGCTCTAATATGATTTAAATATGTGATTAGTAAATTATCCACTGACATGAACAATATTTTGACATAATCATTATCATTAAGCCAGTTACCTAATCGCTGATCTCTACAACACTGATTCTCTCCAAGCAGGATTTTTGATAAAATCTTTATTTCTCTATGAAAAGGTTACTTACTGAGCGGACACCTCACCTTCTATTCTACAGTCTCTATCGACCAATGAGCCCTTCCAGTTCCCTGACGACACAGAAAAATGTTCTTGCGGATGAAAAATGGTAGGATCACAATGCTTTTTTTTTAGGCTCCAGCACTCCAGCTCCAGTAAATGTCCATGATGCTTGAGCAGCAGCAGCTTTTCTTTTGGAGCCATACTCATTTTACCACATCTCTGACACTTTGCAGAGAGGTCCCACATTCTTTCCCTCCACAGGTGAACCTGCCTAACCTCAGGATCCCCACTCTACAAATTACATCCCCTGACCATCTCCTGGTGCCAGGAACCAGTTCAGGAGTTTGCCCGGGTGTGCTCTCCAAGAGAAAAGAGACTATGGATCGATCACAGCATTGCCCAGAGCACTTATTGCTTCTTGCATCCAAACCACAAAAAACAATTTGGTGTGGGCATGCCCCCATGGATATTAATAATGGAAAGGTTTCTTGGTCATACCAGGTTTATTTCAGGGAAACAGAGGCCACCCAGTGATTTTCAGAACACTGTTATTCGGAAATCCCCCCCTTCTTTCAGCCCTGTGACTTCCAGTAAAGGTATTAACACAATTCTATCATATAACCTCCCTTGCTCAATTCATTTTGCCACAGCTGCAAAATGTCATAGGCCAAGATAACATGAAAAAAAAACAAAACGTGAAAAGCACATGAAGCTGCTGCGAGGCAATTTAAATTTGTAATTTTCCAGAGAGCAAAGCTACAGAGGTATAAGCATTGTGGCTGGTTGGCTCTTCTACCTGAATATTGGGATCCCATGGGCCTCTCGTTTCCAGACCGATCACAGTTTATTCTGATGTTGTGAAACATAAAGGCTAAGTACACATTCAGCAGGAGCAAGAAATTCTCTGCAGCTCAAGGACCACGGGCGAACGGCTTGGAACATAACAATGCCTGCTGCTCAATAACTGTTCATAGCTTCACAGGCAATAGAGCTCCTTGCAAGTGATTTTCTGTTGGTTTCATACTCTGTTTGCTGTGGGCTGTGAATCTTTATGAATGCCATCAAAAGACAGTATGCCATGAGAGGACCCTGTGCAAAACAGCATGTGCTGTGTTTTCCACCCCTTGAAGTATATTAATGATGCTGTCTGTGAGAAGAGCTGGCTCATCCCATAGAGATCCAGCATTGGAGAGTGTGGGCATTGACCTGAACAATCCACACTTCAGTCGCTCCCCGGGGGGCTTTCATGGACATTTACTCACGGCAGGGGCGAGGTCATGCCGCCCTTTTAGTGCAGCACTAACACACTACAGCTCTGTCAGTGCTGCACACTGACTGAAACACACACACACACACACACACACACATATGCGTAGCTTCTCCGAAGCAGTCAGATATGACACGCATTCACCTGTGAAAAAAGACAAGAACATTCAGACAGCACAAGCTCGCTGAATACTTGAGCACACCTACACACACACACACACACACACACACACACACATAGACTACACATAGGCATACACACACTGACGGGAAGCATCTTGTCTGCTGATGCTGCTTTCACCCTCTCGGGGACTAAGAGCTGAACTACAGGTGTGCTCTCTTTCTGTCTTTCGTCTGCTGTGGGTTCTAAGTGTGCTGCCACTCTCCAGAGCTCGTTTCCTCTCAGCCTGCCGCTTATCAACAAACAATTTATGATTCAAACGCACACGGCCTCTCTCGTCTGCTCTGACAATATCACTCTTGCACTGCCATTCTCTCTCTAAGCCTCCGCCAGCCACAACAGCTCTAGCTATTGTTTTAGTGTTGCATGACACTGTGTATTGTTTAGGCATTCAGAACATAGTGCAATAATAAATTGAAAACATACAAGGTTAATATAAAGCCCCTTGTTGACCATATTGAAGGCACTCTACTCAGCAACAAGTGCCGTGAACAGCTGATTGTAAATGTGCAACAAGGCTATCTGTTAAAAAAAAACTCAACGGATAATTGTTTTTTGACTGAGGGCTTGTTATTTCACCGCTGCTCTATCTGTGCAATTATCAGTTTCAATTTTCTATCATAACAGCTTGTCAGAACAATATTCTGCTTTTCAAGACACGTGGAAGAATCAGCAGATACAGCTGCAAAGCTGTCTATGTATTTAGATTGGGATTTCATTAAACTCCCTGTCGGTGTAATGGTCGGGTGTCCCAGTACTTTTGTTGATAAAGTGTAGCTTTCAGTAGCTAGTGCCAGGAGCGCTTTTTTATATTAACACAGTAACACACAGTTATCATGACTCAGTTTACACAGAAAGATATGAGCTAAGCTTCTCCTGATACTGTTGGGATTCTGTGTTTTTTCCACTGCTCCACCTCCCTTCCCTTCCTTTTCCCCCTTTTGTGTTTTGTGGGTGTGTGTTGTGTTTTCCCAGTGGTCCAACCGGAGGCTGACTGGGCGTTCCTGTCTCCCTCACTGGCAGGTCCCTGCGCACCTGTTGACAGTCAGCTATCAAATCACCTTTTCCAATGCCTATATTAAGACCGGCTTCTCCATTCCAAATTATCCTGCTACTTCAGTGGTATTGTGATCGGCTTTGCACCTTGATGATTATTTGGACTCTGTTTCATTACGGCTTGTGATGCTAATCCATATTGTTTTCTTTCTTCGGTTCAGATTCACTCGCTGCTGCCAGCAAGGTTGCCCAGTCCAGCTCTGATTGCCTCCTGTTTTGCGTACCCCTGTGGATTCCAGTTTTGTTTGCTGTTGTACCTGTCGAGACTATGTGCACTCACCTGTCGTCCCGCACCACTGTTATTTGGGAAACTTTGTTATTATTCTGAGGAATTCAGTAAACTGAAGTTACTTTTTGTTAACCCTGTTCTCTGCCTAGAGTGTCTGCTTCTTGGGGTTCAGATTCTAGCATTCTTACCAGATACTGGATATTAACATACTTCCACCACAACTAAAGGTTTCACCTTTTTTTTCTGCTGTTGGGTGATACATGAAATTTGGAAGAGAACATGGGTGTTTGCAGTTGAATGTAAATCTTGCCATTCAACAAAACCTTTTACCAAGCTGTGAATTTTTTCTGTTCATGGGAGAGTGATCTTGTATTTATTCTGCTCATTTGATGACATTTTGGGAGCCCATTCAAAGCTTATTGAGTCTCACATCCAATTTACTCCATCATACCTTTTTTCCCCTGTGGTTCTTTGCAGTTGTCGTGTAAACAGGCACCCCAGGGTGACCACTGAGAAAGCAGGCAGCGGTGCTGGCAAGGGATGGAGCAGGGCTGGACGGCCGATGGGGGCTCTTCACCAGCACACAGCCTGGAATTGACAGGCCTGGACACTGAACAAACAAAAGGAACACAGATGAGGATATACTGGGTTTAAGTCAAGCTCAGACTCATACACAGACAATGGTGGAGTGTGTGTGTGTGTGTGTGTGTGTTTGCGTTGGTGCAGTTGCTGTCAACATGTTTGAATTTGTAATGCAGAGAGAAATATGTGCTTCATGTTGCAAAGAGAGTGAAGAAGATGAAGACGCTGTTGTTGAATGAATAGTACAGATTTAATTTTGTTCCGACTGGGAAGATAGTAGTGTACCTACAGGTAAAGGGTACACTGAGAGGCAGGGTTGTTTTAGCAAAGCTTATAGTGGGGTAAAAAATAAAGAAGAAAACAGAAAGAACCAAAAGAAAATTGCCCCTTATATCTCTTGCCTCGCTCAGGAGAATATTAAATAGAGGGCAGCAGCCAGCTAAGGGAGTAAACAGGAGCTGAACAGGGACATATTAAGGCAAGACACGGTATAACCAATTTACTGCTAAGCATGGCTGGTATCATTTATACATCACAGAAAGCTCAGCCACCTGTAATGGGCTTCAGCATTAGTCTCTCACACAGAATGAGCGGGTAGTTTTTGCCTGTCCACAACGCAGGGTTTTATTCAATCTAATATTCCATTTTGATGCACCTCCGCAAACCACTGAGTGGCAAATTTCCATTTAAATGAGAGCCCAAAGAGGAATTCACTAAGTGTCCATTGTACATTTTGTCTTCTTACTAAAAGTAATTTACATGGTGTTTGATCTCCTTTGTAAAAACGAGATGCCTGCTTAAACACATTCATAAAGGACATAGTACAGATCTTTTTGCTTCGCTCTGGAAATTGTGGTTTCTCGTTTTTTTGTAAATTGTGCTACCACAGTAGGTATCCAGCGGGAGATCTCCACTTTACAAGTAGATCTCAGTGTTGCAGGCATACAGCCAAACCTGTTTAAATTAGCTAGAGCTTTGCGGGTCACGTCAAAGTAAACATTACAGTTGATGTATTGATCTTTGTCCCTCACATTCATTGGTTCAAAGAACTGCCCTCATTTGTATTCTGTATTCAACATATTCACTGTCCAAATCCCCCAGCAGCTGCCATTACACCACAGCTATGAAATGAAGCCATCCAGGACTGATCAAGTAGGCAATATGAGAAAATATGGATGAGGCAAAACTATGTTATTATTAAATAAATGGTTGTGTTTATTAGGCAAGAAAGAGTATGATTGCAAAAGAAGATTTTATTGTTAAAAGCTATTAAACACTACCCACTGTGCTTAATTAAAAAGATAAATGAAGTACTTGGTATGCATGTGGTCCTAGTTTTGTGCTGATTGATTTTATGAGCCTAAAACTTTAATTTTGTTCAATTCAAATTTGGCAAAAGAATAATACTTTCGAGCAAAGCCTTTTGGAATTAATAAACACACAGTAATACTGGTTTCCTTGGTGAATCTGGCACTATTAAAATTTTGCATGCTTTCTGATGTCTATTCACATCAGTGTATTTACCAAAAGTAATTATCTTTGTCTTTACATAAAACCTGCTTCACCTGTGCTGTTACAACAGATTTTAGGTTGTCTCTTTTAATCTTGAGTTTTAAAAAAAATCTTCCACTTAAGAGGACAGTTTTCTGATTCTAGCAGGAGAAAGAGGAGTTTGTTTGGAATAAAATAACAGAGTGACGTGCAGAATGAGGACAGGCAGCACTGCAGAACGACAAAAAACCTGGGAAGCACAATTTGCAATAATGGAAAATGTGAGGAGGGTTAGGTCAAAGTTCCATATTGTAACTTTATCAGGTTTATTTATTTATTTATTTATCTTTAATATTCTTTGAATCAAGTCCAAATTCAAATGCCTATATGGCAAGTGCAAAACAGCAGGAAGCAAATATAATAAAGGCATGAGAACCAGATGAGTTGATTTGCCATGTCCAATAAGCTGGGTTATTGTGAAAAAGCATTCGTATGTATAAATCTTACATTTCACTATTGGCAGGATTCAAACTCTAATCTTCTGTATTACACTGTTATTACAGAAACGTGTTAGGTACTGCTTTTCATTTATGCTATTCTGGCTTTAAGTGCAAGAACTAAAGCAGAAGGAACACAACAGGCATGTGTGTATATACATGTATGTTTATACACTATGAGCTGTGGGTATGGCTGAGCATGACTGGGCAAGTTTAGGCATCAAATAATAATGAGATATTATAATATATATAATATATTATATAATGAGAGATATCCCCTCTTATAAGCCCCTTCTTTAATCCTTTCTTTAATTTTAGAAAAAAGCCAGTTATCAAGGAGCTTTATATAAAATAAATGAATTAATAAAAAAAAATCAAATCAAATACAAGATTAAGAGTCTGACCGGACATTCAAATCTCCAGTTTCGATACTTGAGGTTCAGTACCCTGCTCAAAAACTGAACTTTCATCCACTTGTCCCTCAGCAACTGATTTTTCATCGTTCCTCTTAAGGGATTCATTGTAAAAGAATATGAAGAACCAGTCTGGATGAACAATTACCATCTCCACGTCAAGCTCAGTCTGGCTGTCAGCACTGCTTTTAAGATGTAATTATGAAAACAAGTAATATACAAGCATTATTTTTGGTATGCAGGGGTTTTTTTTCTTTATTGAATTCTTGAATTCTCTACATTGTCTGACTCCATTATCTTATGTCGCCTCTCTACATTCAATTACGCCTTGTTAAACCTGCATGACACACATAAACATAATGCACAATAAAATAAGCATAATTCACATTGGGAGCGATGTGTCATATTTGATCCAATGTGAGAATACACTGCCCTGCAAGTCTGCATCAGCAATTCACCTCATGAAGCTATTTTACTTGCTATGTGAAAATGTCCATTTTCTCCTACAGTCCAAGCCAGGCACAATTCCACTAATGCTTGTAAAATATAAAGCAATCCTAGATGTTCAACTTACTGTGTCTGCTCCGACATTAAAGTGATTTAGTCGGTAAGAGTTCCTGCCCTAACTTTAATGGGAGAAGGATGTAAGACTAAAAACACTAAAGAAATTAGACACTTAAACTTTGGCTTTAATAATGCTTGTCTTTGGATTATTCATATGTGACTGGCTGAGTTTAGGAATTACCAGCTACTGTATCTTGCACTCCACCATGTTTCAACTGTGCAAATCAAATCTTGGAGTACAAAAACAGGGACAGCAAGGGGTAGACAATAATAATGGCAGCAATGACAAATAATAATAATTAACCACATCCATTGTTTTTAACAAATACCTTCTACAGTGAACTCCAACAAGGGCCACAAAGAAGCCACCTGGAGATTTACCTGTAATCTACAAAAAAAAAAAAAAAGGATTTGATACTAAAGGTAAAATATTTGTAATTTGTTATCATCCTTCACCATTTAATAATTTTGGATTTATTCTAAGCACAGTGGGAGCCTTCCATTTTTCATAGTCACTGGTAAGCTTCTTATTATAGGACTTTTTAACCTGAGCAGGAAGCAGCCATTCACAGTGCCTCTTATCATACATCGATGGCGGCAAAGCTGCTCTGGTCATCTGATGCAATTTGGTCTTCAGTGTCTTGCTCAGTTAGTTCCTGATATGAATATTACTGTCTCACAATGCTGCTAACATGACATCAAGACTTCATGTCGCTTTTACATTTAGGTTTAAGACGGCTTAAACAGATATATAATATGTATATATTAGCTTTAGCGGTGCTGGTAGATCAATAATATTGGACAGACTAGGTTGGTTGTTTCTTTGAGCTAAGTTAATGCATCAGTCTTTTTATCTACCTTTAGGGAGAAAAGCAAATACATTTCCCAAAATATTAAACTATGCCAAAAAGTGTGGAACATCTGCAGAACGAAATACATACCTGGTGCTTTTAAGTTTTTAATCCAGTGCAGGTTTTGCAGATTTGCTGTATGGTGTGAGCTACATTTATTAAAAAATGCCGTAAATCCGTTTTCATGCTTCTCTTTGCTGACCCTCAACATGAAATAAGAGCAAAAATAAAATTGTACTCCTGATTCTGCGACAAGTCTTTCAAATGCAAAAAAGTAAAATGAACTGTTTCACATGTAGAATAGTGGGTCTCCGCTGCTCAAAGCTACAGTATTTTGTAGCTCAGGAAAACACAGTATGAATAAAACTGTTATCCTTATTGTCCATTTGGTTTTTGAATATGCTTTAGCTACAGCAGCACAGCATGCTGATGATTGTTTTTCGCTGCAACCAACAGAATTCTCTGCTGCTCATACTTGAATAATTTATGTTCACAGCTTTTGTCAAAAAACACCATCGAGTTTACACGAAATTCATTTATGTTGTATCTCTTGAGTATCCATTTGCTTCCAGCGAGCCCTGGGTCAACTGATGAAGGCGGGTTTTCTCACCCTCTTTCCTGTGATGTGGTGCCAAGTCATCAGAGACTTGAACACAGTAGGTCTTCCTGGTCTGGATCCCCCGCCCGCACAGAATACTGATGTTAGCCGTCCGCCGGTCCTGCTGGCTCAGTAAAGGGAGGATGCGACATTCTTCCCAGTCAGTTGTCCTCCACACATACCTGACAGAGCAGAGTGCACATCGACACGCAAACATATTTGCAATGCGAAGAAGCAAACAGCAATTAAACTGAGTCACTGCTGGAGTCACTGTTTGATTTGTCGTAGAAGATTTACGGTATCATGTTTGTGTATTTTCAGAAATAAAGCTGGAATCCAATCAGAAACAGCTGATAAATAAAAAAGGGAAAGTTTCAGTAAACACCCAGCAATGTTATTTCACGAAAGCCACACAAAGCAAAAGACAAATTAGCAAGAGCAGGATCTGGCAAGAGCCTTTCTCACTGCATGTTAAGAGGAGGGAGGCATGATTATTTTGATTTCAGAAGTTCAAAACAAATGTTTGGTTTCAACTATGAAAAATGCAGTGGTGCATACAACAATATTATTGAAAGGGTTTACCAGAACAACAGCCTCTGGTAATCTATCAAATGCTTAATTTCCGTAATGAGTTTTTCCTAATCATGTAAATCCTCTGCTCTCAGGCACTCCATGTAGATTTAGCAAATAAAACAAATTCTACCAGCAGGGAAAATTATTCTCTATTGATTTCTTTGTTTATTGCATGTAATATTAGACAAAAAACTTTTATCTTAACTCAAATGCTCCTGAAACAATGAGGTTGTGTTAAGCACTGTTTGTCATCCATGTCATGTCCATTGAGACTCGCAACAGCACATGAGGTTACTGTAGGTGTCACAGGATAATTGGGGTACTGCCAACAAAAAGGCACAAAGTAATTCAGTACTCAAATCATGAATATTTGCCTCGAGGCCTTCTCTCATAATCCTTCAGGTGAGAAAGCTCAGAAAAGCAAAATTAAAATCATTATTTGGCTTTAGATTTTGACATTTTATGTGTAAACATCTATATCAGGAGATTACATGTTCACAAAGCTATTGTTTCTGAGTGTTGTGAACTCAAAATGAAATTGTCACGATCACTGCTAAGAACTACCTGGGGCAGTTTGGAAGTAAATCCCCTATGATGTTGCAAGCTTCTTTTTCCTCAAGGGCAGGACATCGTTTGCCCCCTCCGACCGGGATCTGCGTCATGATCCGTGACCGGAGGCGGTAACCAGGAGACAGGTCAGTAGACCTGCATGTCTTAGAGCAGGGACTCCACGATGACCAATCAGATGTCTGACAGTCTTTGGGCATCACACACGCCTGGAATGTCAGAGGGGCATTGTCCTTGGTGCAGAGACTGCAGATTGAGAAGAAAATAAAAAGTTAAAGAAGAAAACAGTACAATTGTGACACATCAAAGACACTTATCTAACCCAGTTTCCTAAGATAAAATCTTAACTTCATCAAAGATTGAGAAGAGAGTTGCTACAAGTACATGGAAAGAAGAGAATGACCAGAACAGTGGGACTTGTGGAAATTGTGAGAAATACCAACTCCTAGGAGAAACTACTTATGGATATCTTGATGCGGTGAGGACAAGCAAATAACCAGCCCTCTGGTTGACAATAATCAAACTGAAGTCCAGTCTCCTCAGCTTAAGCTCTTCTACACGACAATAATCAAAGCTATTATACATTATAATAAAACAGGTCTCAGACACCAAGTCCAGTCTTTACAGAAATGGTACAAAAAAGCTGATAGGCCATGTAAAAATATGGAACAAGTGCATTAGTCATGTAATTATAGCTCCCATTGTTTAATTTGGACAATTTAATTAGGTTATTAAGATGTGAGTACAATGCTCATTTTAGAATTTTACTTTGTAATCAGGCAGTAATTAGAAGTGCAGAATGAGGCAGAACTCAGGTGGGAAATCCATATTCAAAAGCTTCTTAGTAAATACCATGCTAATCAGACACTGTACTGTAAACGGTCCCTTCACACTGAAGCCGTAAAGCCAGTGAACTTTGCGTGCCTTGTCAAGGATAATAACATCAAAGTATCAAACGCATAACAAGATTTTTAAGCCCCTTTATCTAAATTACATGGGACAAACACAATTCATCACGTCAAAGCTGGCATGACTCTTAACACAGCACATCAAAGTTAAAATCGCTAAAACTGCCACTGTTTGGACTTTATTCAGGGAAGGCCCTCTATGGAGCGCCATTTGGTTTGTTCATTATGTGCAGCTGTAGAAACACGGTAGTGGTACACTGGTCCTTTAGAAGCAATGTCAAACAATAAAAATGCATGTCATTGATAAGTATTTAACATAGCTTTCGTGAACGGCACTCAAAAACTGATTTAAACAGTGAGGCAAATAGATGGCATAGTGGCATTTAGTCAATATGATATACATGCAGTATATACATGCAGTGATTTTCTCTCTCCTGGAAATGAAAGCACAAGATGAGATGTGGATTATTCGGAGGTGTGTGTGTATGTGTGTAACTGCTTGCTTTGTGTGAGAGCATGTACAGAAAAATCCATTCTTATCAAATCCAAATAGCAGGGTTAGCTGAAACAGCAGGGATGGGAGGGGAGCAGCTCTTGACATTTACCACAATGGTGCCACCACCATGCTAATATGCAGGAGGAACACCGGCTCTCATATAATCTAGTTATAATTGAATAAATAACCACCATCGATAAAAACGTTTTGTTTCAGTGAATACACCTCCGCATGAGGCAAATGACCCACTGGGATCGTGAGGGGGATGACCATTGATCACGTCCCTGTCATGTTATGAAACAATATGAGTGTGGCGCAACCATAAAAACAATCAACTCCATTAGGACTATTTCCCCTGACACCCACATTCAGCTACATCGCAATTTTTTACAACTCACCTCATCTGCTACACCAGTGGAAGAAGAGATTAATGTTAAACAAATCCAGTTATCTGTACAGGTCTGTTCCCCAGACAAATATAAACCAACTCTGCTCGCAGAGCCACCTTGTTTCCATTATTATCTTACACTCATCTTAGACGTTGAGAAATGTCCTATTTTTCACTGTGTAATCATGTATTCATTTCAGGTTCACCGTTCTTTTTTTTTTTGTTGTTGTTCTGATGTATGAAAGGTGCAGCACCTTATAGCACTTACCTCAGCATAGCGTTCTTGCCGTCACTCCGTGTACAGCGGACTTGTCTCGTCTGGTATCCAACCTCCAGTTCCCAGGACATGGGGTATTTGTGTGCATGAGTGTGGCGCTGGTGGTGGTGGTGGTGGTGGTGATGGGAGTGGTGATGAGACACCTGTGTGTGCAGTGTGACTGTGTTGTTCTCACTGGTGCTGGTGCTGAAGTCCACTGTAGTCCTTCCAATTAACTGACCATCTTTATGATGGGGTAGTCGGCACTCACTCCAGGCCCCCACTTTAAGGCTGTACTGGTACTCGCCCTCCCCAGCAGGGCATTCAACAGGGTTGGAGCAAGTCCTGGTCTCTGTCAGGTTGGGGCAATTTGCACCTCCGTACATTGGTGTGGCCAGCACATGCCGAGTCCGATGCTGCAGGCCAGCACCACAGGTTTTGGTGCAACTTGACCAGGAGGTGAAGTCTGAAACTATACAGTCCTGGGGACAAGGGATGAGGCATGCCTGCTCCACAGGTGGTTTCTGGGAAAAGAATTCACATATCCGTGAGGTGACTGTGGTACGGTTTGAAGCGCGTACACAGTGGACTTTGCGCCTCTGGATGCCATGCTGAGCTGTAATGCACTCAGCTGTCTTCAATGTGAGCTCGTTGGCAAAGAAAGGGACAAGAACACAGTCCCCCCAGTCTGACACCTCCCACTTAAAGAGGTCCTGGTGCCAGTCGCAGACTTTAAAGCAGTGCCTCTGGCTTTCCGGCTTGTCCATGTGCTGGCAGTGAGTATGGTGGGATGTCCAGCCCTCCGTGTGCACACACCATATTGTCCTTGTCTGAATCCCACCAGAACCACACTCGTCCCCAATGCAGTGACCCCACTGGCCTGGAAGCAAGAAAAGACACGGAGAGGGCAATTTCATTAAAACTTAGAACTTTAAGAAAGAAAAAAAAAGATTATTTAAATTGCAGCTATCTGGCAGCTTGCAATCAAGCACAATTCAAGACCATTCATTTAACCTCCATGATTGCTTTATTCATGAACTGAGGAAGAAAGGAAAGAATGAACACAAAGTAATCAAACCACCAGCGGATATCTTTTTTTTTTTTTTTTTAAATACAAGGTTACTCTCTAGATCCAAGGAACTAGATTCTCTGGGGTTCTTGATCCCATACTGATCCCTGTCTTGAGTTTTGTAAGATGTAGCTGCTGTGCAAGCCTGGTTGGTCAGGCAGTAATGTAAGAATGTCACTTTGCTGAAATTTAAAATGCTGTAAATTATTTTTTAAAGCATTATCTTGTTTTTTATTCTGATAATTATTCAACTGAGTCTCAGTAAAGTTACCTCTTCAATAGTTATTTTGAAAACGCACTGCACATATAATGTATTTATTGATTTACTCAACAAATGTTTGAGTTTATTTAAAATAACCCAAGCCAAACAAGGACAGGTCTGGTGCCGTGAACTCTTTGCTTGCAGCAGACTGGGGATTTAAGTTCTCTTAATGTGAATTACCAGCGCTGATTTGAATAATTGCTGAATACAATGAGGACCTGTCTTAAAAGGAAGGGCAAAAATCTTTTCCTTTTGTATGTTGAGGGCTTTAGGAACGGTTCAAATAGGGCAATCGTCAGATGTGCTTAATTACAGTTCATATTTCACAGGTCCTGGTAATTGGCTCAGTCAATGCCTGACAGGCTTGTCTGCAATATTCAAAAACACAAGAGGTGAATCAACAGTCATTTTGACAGTCTAATCCATTTGTCACAACAACTGCTTCAAAAATACATGCTCCTAGTGAATAAACTGTTAAGTATTCTGTATCTGTATGCAATCTTCTCTGGTCACATTTCATACTGTGTACTTAAATCATGAGACCAATATGATCAGTCTGATTGTCATTTGAAGCTTAGGGCCACACTAAATGTTAAACAACTACATCTGACACAGCAGCTAAGTTTATCTCCAGTCACAATCCCGTTTTTCACTCCAACAAATTTCGTACAGAGTCAAGTTGTGACAGAGTGGCAACTTCATTTTCAGGTATTCACCGTCATATATGAGTGATGATGTGGTTTTCCCCCCACTGCGTGAAACAGAACCACACTCCGCAGTCTCTACTGGCAACATCAAAATATGTGTGACAAAAACTCAGTAATTTTCCAGCTCTGAAAAATAGTGGAAAGTAGAAGAAGTCTGTGGTTAGAGGGGGAACAAAATTGCTGATACCTTTTCCACATTGTGAAAACTTGCATGGCCATCAAATTGTAGCTTAAAATGTAATAGAAGAATTCAAGCTGACCGCAACCTCTTTTTCTGTAAAGGAGGTAGTGACAAACTTTTCACAGCCACCTTCAAGTGTACAAAAAAATTGCCAGATTTTGGAAATAACTTTAGTTATTCAGCTGTTTTATCTATTTATGTGAGATAAAAACTGTGTTAGAATTTAAGTGATCATCTAACAGCGAGGTGTGGAGTTTAGTTTGTACTAAATGTTATTGTTGTGAATAGTTATCAAACTTACCTACACGCATTATTCGCTACAAGCCCAACTGCTGGGAAAGATACAACACAAACTGATGGTCAGACTCAAGAAAACAGCCACCATCATGAACCTACCGGGATGAGAGGCTGATGTCCTTGTAGCCTTCAATGAAACTCAATAAATAGCCGGTTGTCATGTGCAGGCAACCCTCTACCTCACTGTGTCTTTTCTTGCCTCTTTCGTGAGGTAGATTTCCCTCATTGACCATTTCTTTTGTTGAGTCCTAATTTCAATACGCTCTCAGATCTATGTTAGAATATACAGTGAACCATCTTAGAATGCATAGATTAAGGTTGTTAAAAGGTCTAATTAAATCGCAGCTTCATAAAATGATAAATTAATTTGTGAATCATAGAAACCCGATCTAAAAAACAGATATGTGCCCTGTTAATTTAGTTTCTGACCTTTTGTTCTCATTTTCGAAAGGAGCAGACATAATCAGAAACAAGAAGAAAAAAGGATATCAATTTGCTGATATGATGCTGTTATCAAGTCGGTCACATTCACTTCTCATCCAGTTATTTTGCCACATGCTATGAAAAGGATAATTTGATTCATTTCTTCTAATTGGAATTAAATTGATGTAATAATGAGATCCTACTGCTTCCCAAATTGCTTTCGAATGACAACTCGCTGAAACTGTTTCATGCCGGAGAAATCTGTTGTTAACACGTTGTTCCCTGGCCAGTCATCGGCATGACAATACTTCTTTGGTGCTGTTGCTTTCTGCTTAAGGGGGCAATATTTCAAAGTGCTGAATTGTTTCATAGCTCATCGAAGCACATCATTGAGTTTATTCGTCTTGGCTTTGCAATGTTAATGAGCACTTATGGTGTAACTAACATCATTATGTTCATATGATCTTTTTGTGAAGTGAACACATCATGACAAAGCTCAAATCATAAGACATGACAATTACTTTAATTAAAAAAGAGGGGTTTTCTTACACTGGAAATGAGATTCATGATTCATTGGTTTAATTTAAGTAACTAGGCAGGACATGTAAATAACGGTAAAGAGCTGCAGAGATGAGAACATGAATGTGTTTGTTTGACACAATGTGAAACGTGTTGCATGTGGTGCAGACTGATAAATACTTTGACAACACCCTTTTTTATTCACTCATATGTTAGACATATGTCCTGTATTGGACATACAGTGCATCCGGAAAGTATTCACACGCGTCGCTTTTTCCACATTTTGTTATGTTACAGCCTCATTCCAGAATGGATTAAATTAAATTTCTCCCTCAAAATTCTACACAAAATACCTGACAAAGTGAAACAAATTTGTTTGGAATTTTTGCAAATGTATTAAAAATGAAAAACAAAAAATCTAACATGTACACCCATGCATTCACACCCTTTGCCATGACACTCAAAATTGAGCTCAGGTGCATCCTGTTTCCATTGATCATCCTTCAGCAGTTTCTACTGGGAGTTGAGTCCACCTGTGGTAAATTCAGTTGATTGGGCATGATTTGGAAAGGCACACACATGTCCATATAAGCCCTCACAGTTGACAGAGCATGTTAGAGCATAAACCAAGCCATTAAGTCAAAAGAATTGTCTGTAGACCTGTGAGACGGGATTGTGTCAAGGCACAGATCTGGGGAAGGGTACAGAAAGATTTCTGCTGCATTAAAGATCCCAAAGAGCACAGCGGACTCCATAATCCATAAGTGGAAGAAGTTTGGCACCACCGGGACTCTTCCTGGAGCTGGCCGCCCAACTAAACTGAGTGATTGAGGTAGAAGGGCCTTAGTCTTGGTCAAGGAGGTGGACAAGAACCCAATGGTCACTCTGACAGAGCTCCAGTGTTGCTCTGTGGAGAAGGGAGAACCTTCAAGAAGGACAACCATTTCTGCAGCAATCTACCAATCAGGCCTGTATGGCAGAGTGGCCAGACAGAAACCACTCCTCAGTAAAATGCATATGAAAGCCTGCATGGAGTTTGTCAAAAGGCACCTGAAGGAATCTCGGACCACAAGACACAGAATTCTCTGGTCTGATCAAACAAAGATTGAACTCTTTGGCATGAATGACAAGCGTCATGTCTGGAGGACACCAGGCACTGCTCATCACCTGGCCAACACCATTCCTACTGTGAAGCATGATGGTGGTAGCATCATGCTGTGGGGATGTTTTGCGGCAGCAGGAACTGGGAGACTAGTAAGGGCCGAGGGAAAGATGACTGCAGCAATGTACAGAGACATCCTTGCTGACAACCTGCTCCAGAGTGCACTGGACCTCAGACTGGGGTGAAGGTTTGTCTTCCAACAGGACAACGACCCTAAGCATACAGCCAACATCACAAAGGAGTGGCTTCAGGACAACTCTGTGAATGTCCTTGAGTGGCCCAGCCAGAGCTCAGACTTGAACCCTCTTGAGCGTCTCTGAAGAGATCTGATCATTTGCACCGACGCTCCCCATCCAACCTGATGAAGCTTGAGAGGTTCTACATTGAAGAGTGGAAGAAAAGGCCCAAAAATAAGTGTGCCAAGCTGATAAGATCATACTCACAAAGATTTGAGGCTGTAATTGCTGCCAAAGGGACTTCAACGAAGTACAGATCACAGGGTGTGAATACTTATGTACATGTTAAATTTTTGTTTCTTTATTTTTAATAAATTTGTAAATGATTCAAGCAAACTTGTTTCATTTTGTCATTATGGGGTATTTTGTGTAGAATTTTGAGGGTAAAAATGAATTTAATCCATTTTGGAATGAGACTGTAACATAACAAAATGTGCAAAAGGTGAAGCGTTGTGAATACTTTCCGGATGCACTGTATAAGACGTATATAAGACATATGTGTGGCATATGGAGGAAAAAAAACCTTCTTTTTCTCTTAATTCAAATCAAGGTAAAATGTGACCTATATGTGACTTAAACTGAGCCATTCAGAATGTATGTTTTAAAATTGAGCAATTATATTATTTACCTTTTAATGGATGTTTTAATTAATGCCTCTGCCAGTGTTAACATGGAGGACAACAAAAGACAATAATGCAGAGAAAGCTACATAACAACTTCACTGGAGACACCGTGGTGTGCTTTAGGACGGGATGGAGGTCCCTTGGGAAAGGGACATAATTATCCTGTTATGGTTGTTCGACTTCCTCTGCTATGGTCAGCACTGAACATAGCGGACTGATTAGATAACAAGCTTTATGGGGAGAGATCTCTATTAAGAGGTCTGATAGTCACATCATGGCAAAAAAAAACAAATGGATACATTAGCCTTCATAAATAAAAGGCCATTTTTAAATAAATCTTGCTTAAATTGAGAATGAAACATGAGGCAAAATAAAATATGTGAAAATGGAAACATAAGCTAATGTCCAAAGTAGAGCAGGTTGGGTATGACACAGTTTCATAGCACATTTATGGGGCCTTCCCAATAAATGTGCTCAGATTCTCAACAGTTTGCGCCACTGACAACCCTTAAAATTTTCAGTCATTATGTTGTGATGTATGCACATTTACTCTGAAGCATGTTGTACAAAACTGAACCAACATCACTGCACTTCACTTTGAATTTATAAGTTTGAGCTGTGGCTTAAGATTACGTGAGCTGCCAAACTATTTGTTTACAACCTCAAAGACACTTGAAGCACTTTGAAAGGGAGAGACATGTTTTTTTTTTCTGTCAGAAGAGAGAAGAGGCTATGCAAGATCACTTGCAGCTGTGAAAGCACCTACAATACATGAAAACATTTTAATTAGACCATTATAAAGTAGGTACCAAACGTAATTTGAAAAAGCCTAGTCCCACTTTGAACATTCCTGCTCTGTAATGTGCTTAAAGAGATGTTCTCGATTTAGTCAACGCTGACAAGACCATAAAAATCTTATATGGGTTACATCCTAAAATAGACATGAAAAACCCTTCACAAAAATAAGATACGAGCAGCAATTCACAGCTCAAAGACCTTCAGTGTCGACACTGAGAGGCAGAGTACACTGCTCCTGTGGTCACCGATGGCACTCTTTCCCAATAACCACTCTTTCATCAGCATGACCACCTTCGCTCAACGGTTCTGTTTTCAAACTGTGCCAGGATATGTGTGTGTGATTTATGGGAGCGTGATTGGGAGTGATTCCACTGCCAGGGGAGCCAGCTAACACAAGCACTAGTTCATCTCCAAAGCTCTGAATAATCACTCTCTCGATCTGTCAGCATCAGCATCTGTCAGCCCCTCAGGAGGAACCAGTCACCCACAGCTCCTTCATTCCTGTCGCACTTAGTCGCCTTGCTTACACCTCCAGGGGGAACCCCCCCACACCGCCGGGGGGCCCCTGCTATATTTACTATTCCATTTACCTTGTGGTATTAACAAAAAAAAAACTTGGTAAGAAGCTGAGCAGACTTGACTACAATACAGGAACAGACAGAAATTAAACTTAGCCGCTGTAGCGTGACTGAATGCGTATTCTCTTTTTCAGTAGCATTCAGCTCAGCCCTTAAGTTGGACAAATGATACCAAAGTAACACAACAAAAGCAATCTACCCTATGGCCCGAAACCAGACAGACGGAGACAAAGGAGAAGCAAAGTGGTAAACTGTTGTTTAAACGGCAGCGAGCAGCTCTCCTTCTAGATAGAACTGCACTCAGCACTGTTAAATCTCTTGCCTCTCTGTTTTCTTTAATTACATTTGGTAAAAGCATCAATGAGTCAGGTCAGAAGTCTTATGGGATTTCTAAGTAATGAGCTTTCTAACTCCACGCCACCGTTTTGGTGCCATCAGTGTGCGGTGTTTACTAGTGCAACTTTAAACTTTTATACCCAAACAGCTACATTTCGCATGCACAAAAATGCTTCAGAATGAAAGGACAAAGTTCTGCGTAATCACAAAAACAGGCACAATGCTTTTCTGAGCATTTATGGATCATACTGAACTGTTCCAAACACTTGATTTAGCTTGAATTGCATAAAACAAACACAGCAGTTGCCTAAGTTCTGGAAAGATTTCGCCTTCAACGACATCTAACACTCAAACTTCAACAGAAGAGCGGCATCACACTTTTAATTACATGTTTATGGTTGTGAGATTCATTTGGTGACAGTCTCGCATAGTTTTTCACGCTATGCTGCAGTTTTCTGTCCATTTTCCTCACAAACATTGCTGGGTTTACTCACCATCCATCTTCAACTTCACTGCCTGAGTTTGACTGTTTGGATACGGGCGTCTTTTGTCACAACACTTTTTAATTAAATGATACCTGTGCCACTGAGCCTCATTATGCACGGCGCCGTCCCCCATACCACACTTCCATCAGTTGTAATTTATGAGCAGCGAGGTGCATCCTCAATTACAACATTCATATATGCAGAAATTCATCAGATTATCATCAGCCGCTCAATCCATCTCCAGAAGACCTGAATCAGCTAATTTTAGTGTTTATGTAGCAAGTTAGAAGGAAAATTGTGAAAATGTGAGCAAAAGGGAGTTAAAAATCATCACCAGAGGACAATTCTCAAGCAAATTAAGTGACAAAAACACTCATCACCTGCAGCTAAAAATAATGTGTGATAGTAAAAAGAATGAGCAGCTACTGTGGCAGGTTTGACCTTCCTGCTTGAATATAAATCATACATTTCCATAAATGCTCAATAAATGAATGCATTACAGTATTTGTGTTTTGGCTTGACAATGAGATTATTGCAGCTCACATTATCCCAAGGCAAAGCATCAAATGCAGCTACAATATCCCACACTAATGAATTACACACCCCGGGGCTGCAATACTATACACATGGCCCCAATGGGCTTTTATTATAATTTAGCATTCAGCCCTACAGCACCAGTGCCAGACCTACTTGAATGCCTAATCACTAACTGAACGGCCAGCAGTATATACAAGACAACACTAACACATGTTGTGCCCACTGAGTGATGTAATCCCTGTTCGGACCAATCAGTGACTAACCAAATAAGCACTGTAATGCAAAGTCATCTTTGGCCAAGTGATGTCATTTTAAAATGTCAAAGTGTTGCAAGAAAACTTGTTTCCTTCTATTAATGACAATCTGATCAGTGATCTACGTGCACTGGGGCTGAACCAGAGTCACTAGCCTGACTGTCAACGGTGGAGACAGTTTAAAGAGGCATTCCCACAAAGAAAAAGAAAACATACCAGCTCCTCTGCTCTGATTTATCTCAAATCAATAACGCAGTAAGTCATGTGGAGGATCATTTTAATACCAGCATGAAGACTGCTAAGTGAATAATCAATCATCTTTAGTCAGTGTTAACATGATTCATTGAGAGAGCGATCGCGTTGTGAGGCAAGGACGGTATTTAAATTGCACAGCAGTCAGACAACAGTGTAAGGCAGGCGCACAAGAAACAACAGAGGTCACGAGGAAGCTATGCCCTCTCTGATGTATTCGCTTTCTGGTTCCTGGGGATGTTTACCTCTTCAGCCAGCAAAACAAACAACACAGACAACACAGCACTGCATGAATATATGTCTGATTGTTTATATGCACCATGAGTAGCTTTCATAACCGAGCACTGAGATGGTTCCTGTGTCACACTGACCATCACCATGCACAAACACACTGATGGTGATACAACACAGCATCTGAAAAATTAACCACAGCGAAGAACTAACTGATTCAAACCTCATGATACTGACTGTTGATTGACTGGAGTTGTGTTACAGTAGCACAACCTCAGTGTGTGCTAATGCCTGCAGATGTGAAGTAGCAGTGCTTTGTTGAAACATACTTTTGTTCACTGACGAAGATGAACCTTTCATTTGTTGTTTTCTTCACTGCCTGATACATTTTTTCCAGGTCACATTTGTCTGTGTTTGTGCTCTGTGTATGTTAACTTGCCCACAGCAGTGGGCTGTCAGAGAGTTTCAAATGGGAGCTCTTGAAAGTACATGTTCCTCTCTGTCAAGTCAAGACAAGGTGGGTGGGTAAAAAACTTTAAAACAGTTGGGTTTCCATGCCTTCCCGATGCAGATCCTGTTACCTGTTGACTGGATTTCGTGAAGGAGCTGCACTACAAAAACTGATGATCTCTTCAAACTTCTAAAATTAGTCTCTTCTATAGTTACATTTGTAACTTGTTTATTTGCTCCTGTTGTTTACCTTGTAACACTCTGCTGTAAATAAATGATGACTAACTGCCATCATAACTTAAAGTTTTAATGTCCATAACTTTAACAGGTCGACAAATAGTATTCAATTATGTGTAGTGCCGTGGCAGGACAACACAGCAGGGCTCCAGTTTTTCTATATCCAGCTACAACAATAAATCCCATCCCAGTGACATTTCATTTTTCCCTAATAGTGATCGTGGCATGTCCCGCTGTCTTTGCTAAATATGCTCACGGTCAAATCCAGACAGGACTGAAATCAATGTTTAGCTGTTATATTAACTTGCCTTGGGAGAACTGGGAGTTCATCTACAAAGCAGATATTGTATTTCCTCTAAGATCTCGTTTATACATATAGATCCCGCTTTGACTTTAGGCTGGGAAACCCTTTCCAGGGGGTTTCTCTCAGAATCAATGTGTTTACAATAAATGTCACAGTACTTTTGCTGGTATCCCTTTAAGACATGAAAACGACAGCGGGGGCCAGCCCCGAGGTGCGCTGCACCTCTGCGGTGATCAGAATCTTTTTCAGTGTAATTGCTTGTCTCATGTGGTCTCCTCAAGTCTCTGCACCAACCTGTGTAGAGGTGACAAGTAATTGGGTAGGATGTCATTCACTCCTCTGTCTCCCTGTCTTCCGCTGACCTGGGATTTCTCTCCCGTAAGCACAGGAGCAGAACTAATGGCCATATCTACAGGCAGCAACCTGAGGAAAGACCCTGGTGTTTTGATAATGCAGGTGACAAGGGCCATGGCACCACAGAGATAAAGTGAAAATTGTGTCTCTGGAAATGTGGCACAGTCCCACATGATATATCTGCTGATTGTTCTATAACGAAAAAAAGGTGAAATCCAGCACAGGCAATCAGTCTAAAAATACTTTATCCATCGCACACCACAAAAAAAAGAAAAAAAAAATCAAGAAAGTTATTTATTCAGTCCCCGGTCAGGATAAATTGACATAAAGTTAAAGTTTATTTGATTTATGAACACAGGCGAGTTCATGGAAGTGAAATGTTCGACTTGAGTTGGCTGATTTGGTAATAGCTGCGGGAAGAATGGAGGATAAACCGACTGTATATGCACTTGCAAAGCAAGCCTCTTCTCTTTTTTTTTTTTTTTTTCTGAGTGGCGCCTTGACGAGGTTGCCTTCATGGTCAAACATCTGCTCAAACTTCATTTGAGCAGTGATTACTGATGCACCCCAGAGATTTTCCTTGGGCTGCTCTCAAATTGAGCAGCGATTCCCAAAGTGCTGCTCTATTTCTGCTCAAGTGTGAGGTGAGTGCACTTCAAACTGAGGCAGGCAGGCTTCATCCACCAGAACAATGCAAAGTATGCCTAGGAAGTGCTCACATCTGAACAACAACATAGCTTCAGTCCTTTAAATGGCCCAACTCAGTATGCTTTTATCCGGGTTCTCTTACACAGTTGCATTTAGACAACTAAAACTGCTTGGCTGAGGTCATGAGGAGATTAGATGTAAAGTGAAAGGAGTCGCGCAGTTGCGATGAATTCACAGAAAAGTGTCATTCGGTTCTGCTGATTCCCTTCACGTCTATGCAGTATTTCTCTTTGAGCAGTTTTACTGTGTGGTCCTGATAAACCTGCTACCTGTTTGCTCGTCACCACTGTCAAAGCCCTACCCTCCACACCTTTATGTTTCACGGTGTCACTGTGTGCCATGCAAGTTGCCTCATGTTTATGAAGAGGACAGTCTCCATAACACATACAGCTTTTATGTTTCTAGGTTCAGCAAACTGCCAAAGATGTGACTTCTTTCTTTGTTGTCAGTAATCATAAAAGTGTCTATTTGTTAAATCACTTTTTTTGCATTCAACCTTTTAAAACATTTGGTAAAACAAAATGCTGCAGATATCACATCATTCAACTCCACTCAAAAAGCTTTAAATGAAACCAACAATTTTATGAACTCCAAAGGATGCTTTGTGTTCTTTCTGACGGAGCAGAATTTGAGGCACCATCGAATTGCCTTTTTCTATGTGTTTGACACAATCTCCCAGAAATCTCACCATACCTCCTGTTGCTCTCCTCTATTTTCCCCTCCTCAGTGTATTGGTTTGTCTCTGTTGGTCCTCCCTCTCCTTGTCTGTGTTTGTGTGTGTGTGTGTGTCTACAGTTGGGTGTGGTGACCTACTTTCTTCCCAGCTCTTCACCTGCACACCTGCCGCTTATCTCCTGTAATCACCTTCACCCCAAGACTGCACTATAAAGAGACCAGCTCATTCATTCCAGACTGGCCAGATGCTTCTGTTATGTTTTGTGGTGACAATGCTTCAGGCCAAGTACTCTGCTTGTTTTTTGGGTTTTTTTTTTTTTTTTTTGTGGGTTTGAGCTTCTTGAGAACATTCAGGTTTTTTACTTTGTCCCAGGTCCACCCTGGCCTCCCTCCTCCATTCACCACACTCAGCCATTCCTTGTGTCTTTTCCGGATGTCCCTTGCTCTCCCTTTTCAGTCTCCCTGAATCACTTCTCTTCTCACTGACCAAGCGTTCCTCGTCTGCCAAACCAATGCCTGGATATTTGTTTACATTTTTAGGCTCTCTTTGGAGACATCCTGCATTTCTTTTTGTGTATTATGCATCTCTTTATGCAATTAAAACTTTTACTTGTGTCAGAGTGTTGTGCTCACCATTGAGGGTCCATTGTCTGTACAAATTCAAAACTTAACAGTGTTTCTGACTGTTTGCCATGAACACATGGGAAAAGCAAGGAATAGGTATTGTTCCTGTACTCTATTTTAATTTTGTGCAATTCAAATCATAAATTTTCATATTGTGTTTTGTGATTCATTTTGACTAAGATTATTTGTGAAAAATATTTCTGGAAATATTTAGATTCCCAAAAGGAGATTAGGATCTGAAGCATTAATATTTCAGTACTGATCTTGTGATTCCAACAAAGTTCCCCAACGTCACTGAAAACAGATGGCGATTCATGAATCCGCTGCTGTTTTTAAAGGCATCTTTGTCCACAGGGTTTTCATGTTCCAGATTCTTTTCATGCTGCAGACTTAAATCAGAGCAATTTGTTTTTCCCTTTAATCAACTACAAAATGACCCTAGAGCTGAATTGAGGTCCAATTCAATGAGCACCCTGAGCAAAGAGAGTTTCTCTGACACAAGAAGCGATTGTCTGAGTCAGGTAGCCTGCAGAGTGTAACCCGCAAAGGCTAAATACTTCACCTATCCTCCATTTGTCATTTGCTCTCCCTTTGTCCCTTAGTTATTAATCAGACACTCCCTTGTTATATGGTCATCTGTGGGAGATCAAATAAATAATGACTGGACAAAATAACATTTTTCCCGCCCCTCTCTTCCAAACCACCACCAAAATGTGGAAAGAGAAGTTACCTTGTGAAAAAGAAAAGTCTTTAACTTTGCTGACACCAAAGCCCAGTTTTCAGGATGCCACCTTTTTTTTCTATTTTTCACCTTAAGCTACAATATAGAAACAATACAATAGGCTTTCAGATGTGAAATTGAAAAATTCTTCAGAATACTCCGTAAGGCTGCTTTATGTATACATTGATACCCACATGATGCCCTGAGCCAAAACACACAACCCTGGCTGTTTTTATCAGGGCTCCAAACAAAGCCATCAGCCACTGTGAAGCCACAGTAGTTGTTATCTCTGAGTACATTAGAGATGTGCAGACACCTCAGACTCCATTCGTCTGGAAGACTTATTGGAAGGGACAGAAAAGTAATGGATAGTTTGGGATTTCTGATAGTTGGAGCTGTACCTTTCTTCAGCTCCCTCAGATAGCACAGACGAAGTGCCGCTGTTGCGTGCAGAAATGAAAGAATGGTATAAACTGCGTTGTTGTTTAAAGTGAGCATGTTGGTCAGTTCAGTCACTTAGCACATCCTTTTTGAGGTACCTTTACCAAGAACGAATAAATATTACTGATGAGAAGCTGTAATATTTATCGTCTCTCAGTTACAGTCATTGTCACAGGAGGATAAATTCTGGTGACTGGTTGAAACTTTTTGGTCCAGATTATAAAGTCCATCCAACGGCTGCCATGAAATTTTGCACAGCCATTCGTGTTCCCCTCAGGATGACAGAATTTGAACACGACATTTTCGTTGAACACCACCTTTAGGTCAAAATTTTTGCTTCTCTCAGACTTTAACTTTTATTCAAATACCTGCAAAAGTAATAATGTTCCCCTCTGGCTAAAATGTGTGTTTTGAGCAAATCCCCCTTTGTCATTCTGACCACATGACAACCACTACCAGTTTAACATTTACTGTAACATGTTTTTACATTTAACTTTATTTCGACCCCAAGGGGATAAGCGGGGTGCATCCAAATGCAGAGCTGGACGTGGGCATGTGAAATGGAGGAAGCAGACTTGACATGTAAGAATATGCTTCAGGCCACATTCTTGCAGCACCTTTATTGTGTAGAACCGTTCATACAATAAGAAACTACATGCTTCACATGAAACTAAAATGAAAATAGAAACATGGGGGGGAAAAAAAGACAAAATTGATTAAAAAGTAAGATGGAAAATAAAACTCACTTGACAACAAGAGCAAAAATTAGATGAAAAATAAAACCCACTGAATATTGATGGTAAAAAATAAAATTAAAATAGAACACATACAGTAAAGTGAAGGAAAATAAAACACTTTAAAAGAAGTGCATCATTGCAGATGAGAAGGCAAGTGTAAAAAAGAGAAGAATTTAGATTATTAAAGTAATATACATGAATTTTTCTCTCATGGTTACATCTCTTTAACAGGGCTGTTGAGATCATCTGTGTTGACATCAGCAGCAATACTGATACATACTACTATGTAGTGTCAAGTGTTCTCAACAGAACTCAGTAATCAGTCATAAACATCCAGATAGTTTAAAGTAAATTTCTTTAAAAAAAAAAAAAGTAAAACATCAACATCAATGCTTGTGTGGTAACTGTAACCCAAGCTATCAAACCTTAACCTGTAATTGTGAGTACTGAGTCCTTGACTGATCTTTTGTCATACAGCTCAGTATTGTCTTCTTCATTCTTGAATACACACACAGTAAGACGGGCAGTTATGTAAGCGTGGGTGCACATCAGGGAGAGGTGTGGGTGTGATGCATGGATTTTAAATGACATTAAACCTGGTGCAGCCCACCATGTATAGCAGCTGTGTGGCTTGGATTTTATGGCTCATAACTCAAGGCAGAAATTGAGACAAAGCATTCACAGCTCTGAGCATGAATTGAATATTCCCTGCTATGCACTGTGCTCCCAAATTGTTATGTACACCTGTTTTCAATTGCTATAAAATAGCCCTGCAGAAAATTCTAACTTCATGAATTATAATACCTCTAGTTTTTGTTAATACTTTGCTACCGAGATGTTGATTATAGTTATGTTGTCATTTTGGAGGCTGTAGTTTGTGGTGGTTAAACTTTGCTGTTTAATAATGATTATATTGTGTATATATATTTCACAGCAAAATGACTTTAGATAAACAAATATTAAACAAATATATTGTTTTGTTTTTTTTTTTCTCATGGACCTGGCACATCCTGCATCTATTATTTGTCAGATGCAACACTCTTACGTCTCATCTCGGTCTAACTGAAATACAAAATCTTGGGCTATCCAATCTCAGCTGTGTGAACATAAATCTGGCTACAGTCATCACGCTGCTAGCACCAGCGTTCACTTATCACATGTCCCGCTGACAGGGTACATGGTGAAGGAACAGAGATGATAAGTCAGTGCTGCTGAGGCTCTTGGTTTAGCTCTCACGCTGTTCTCTGCACAGATCAGGGAAACATAGAGAATAGACAGGAAGCTACTGGGAAACTCTTCTTCTCCATGGGAATCCAAAACACCCCACATACACACAGTGCTGTCAACAAAGTCTGTATCTACTGATGCCCAAGCAGCGCAGCCAAAACATTTAAAAGATACTGGGGAGAATTTGCAGTGCTGATATTATTGCAGTGCCAATTAATGTAGCAAAAAATGGATAAAATATACAAAATTATTCTTGATCTTAAATTATGGAGGCGTAGTAGGAGCAATAACAGGATTTTTATTGAGTCATCGCACATAATACAACAATACAAGAATACAAGAATCAGAATGCTTACATGAGCCTATTTTGTCTAAATTTTAATTCATTATTCCAATTATTATCCCCTTGTTCCTTTTTGAGTTTCAATAAATATAAATAAATATAAAATAAATTTAGTTTTCTTAATACTTAGGAGCTATTTACTGATGGCAGACCAAGTTTGGAGGATTTACAGCTAATTTTCCATAGCAAAAAGAAATCCCCTTCAGTTTTTTCCCAGCGCAAAGTAAATTTAACAGATTTTGCAAATGTTAATGTAAAGTATAAAAACCTTTGGACCAATCACCAACCCTTGGGTTTGTCCACAGACGACCTTCCTAAATCCTGACACAGTATTGTTAATTTGACGTCTTACTCGAACCTGAAGACATTCACCTGTTTTGAACATTTTTCGATATTTTCTGGAGCTCTTTTGCATGTGATAATACAATTAAAATATATTTTACTGGCACAGACAGTAAACAGTAAAAACCAAAAACGCCATAGTTTACATGCTTGTCAGTGTGTGGAGATTGGCCCTCACCTGTTTACAGCCTGGCAAGATAACCCACATTTAAAAGAATCAGCTGACATTTAAGGGTTCACCGGACTTTAATCAAGAGCCTTTCCATATTAAATTTTGGAGAAATAGATTAGACAAAGTGCCCGACCAGTTTTTCTCACCTGGCTGGGCAGAGAGTTTTAGAGTCAATTATGTTTTTGAGCGCTCATCTGCTGGGACCCTCCACAGTTTCCACCTGTCCTCTGCTTGAAATCAGCATTCATAATTACTCATACAGACTCAAAGACAGTTGCATAATGAAAAGTCTGAAATATCGCTCTCCTGAGTTTGATTTAGAAACTGCTATTTCCCGGTATGTTGCCCTTAAGGATTTATTCAGTTTCTACAGACAGTAGCACAACACAGTAAATACTGACAAACAAAATAACAAGACATAACTCAGCAAATAAAATATGAGGCTATTACTGTCACTGTCTCTAGAAGAAAGGGTTAATATTATGCTATGTCACCACAGTAGCATGTCCTTGCAAATATTGTACGTCGACAAGCAATAATTCTAGAGATACAGTCATTAGTTTAGCCTCTCGGTGACAGACAAAGTGATTTGATCATTAAATTCAAATGGAATCTTTCTGTTGTTCAAAACCAATATCTGACATGCACAGAAACACAGGGGCCATCTTCTTACCTCCACGGCGAAGGTAATAAAACACTGAACATCACATAGCGAATCCTAATTAAAAGTTCACCTGACTTGTCTCCTTGTGATTAAGTTTTGGCCGTTTGGGGTAGAAAAATGATGAATGGCTTATTCATCTTATATGATTTAAGTGCTACAAATTTCATGCACATTGACACCCTGCAAATTTGTGGTTGAATGTCTTTCCTTGCATCACACTTTTAGATTAAACTCCAAAACACAGTTTCAGCCAATCAGACGATGAGTGTGTTCTCATTCCTTCTCAGGGATTAATGAAAGCGACACAAGAGGATGATGGACACTTTTAGATATTCTGATAAACACAAGATGTTAGGATAATGAGGAAACTGAAGCACATAATTGTTATCTGTACTCCAATGGATATGAGAGATCAGCAGGAAACTGAGTGACCTGAGAAAACTGCAGCATTGTCTCCTTTTCAGTGCAGTTAAGTCAATAAAGTTAGAGAGAAATAAATAAAATTGATTCCTTGAACACAATGAGCATAATTCAGTGCAACATTCTCTTGGCTTTCTTGAAACACTGTACCGACTGTACCCATGATGCTTTTTTTTTTTCATTCAATATACAAGAGAAAAAAATTTGTCAGTGGCAAATTGGGCTGTAGAGGCCACACAGTATGTGCAGGCTAGTCTATTTCTGTTCCCATAATGAGTTCAGCTTGTTAGATCAGCACAAAGGTTCAGCCTAGGATGATCTTACTGCCTGATGGTCTTGTTTTAATCTGAGAGGAGCTGTACGTCACTCTGGATAACAGCATGTGCTAAATGTGGCTTTGATTCCGAATATGAAGCAAATTTAAATTAACTTTTTATTGTTAAACTAGCCAATTATCATCGTTCTTATTGTGCTCGTTATACATCTCACGATAATTATTGTTACCTGTGGCAGTGTGACATCACCTCTTCACGGGATGGAGAGGTTATAAAATATTAATTTAAGAACTAAGGGAATCACAGAAGTTAACAAATTTGAAATTCTAGATGGGGCTTTAAAGATCCTGCTTAACAGTGACAGCAATAAACAAGCTCAGCTGACACGTGAGGCTGATATATAGATTTAACTTTTGACTTTCTGCCTAAACTGGCTTTATCAGGCCTTACTTCATTTGTGATGAGTAGTTTCTTTGGCTATTTGGACTTTGTCATTGAGTTGCTGCTGCTGCCATTCTTTGGCTCAGGCCTCATGCTGCCAAATCAGTCAGTCTGAGAGCATGATCCCTGATCAAGGAAAGCCCCCGAAGCACCCCTACAGCAAAACCCACCAGCACCCTTTTCCCATCGCTGTCTGTTTATCATTACTCCAGTGTTCTCTCCCCTAGTTACATCTTATTGAAATTCAACTTTGTGAGCGCCTCATTTAAATCTCTGTGAACTGCACTCCCACTTGAGTTCCACAAGTTCAACATTACAACTTCAGGTTTCTGAAATTCAATAATATTTTTTCAACAGGATACAGGGTTTGAAGGCTGAGGAGATGTAGTCCTGAGGTAAAGTCACTTTCATGATATGAATAATTATAAAACCATTTGTGCCAACTCTCCCTTCTTCTGGAGATCGGCAATGTGGTATTAATTTAACATAATTGCAATTTCTCCAGAAGGACATTTTGGAATCTTATTTTGATAAAAAAAAATACTTATTTTCACACATTAATTACCTTGAAATCCTTACCTTGAAGTCATTTGATGAGTTCACCATTTTGGTCAGAACTGTAAGATATCAACAACCCTATTGGATGAATTGTCGCGGAATTTTACTCAGAAATCCATGGTACCCGGAAGGTAAATCCCTCAGACTTAAGTGATCACCCGACGTTTCATCTAGTGCCATTTTCAGGTTGAAATTTATAGTATTCAGCTAAATCTCCCAATAACTACCGGATGGTCAGCCTTGAAACCTGGTTCATGTCCCCCCTCAGGTCGACTTTAACTATACTTTGATTGTTTTTCCAGTGCAATCACCAGGATGAAATCTTTCAGTTTGCCTAATGGTCAAATATCTGCAAATTTCATGTCATTCACCAGGAAATTCTGCCTCCCCTGCTCTGTCTCGTTTGCATGTTATCTTCTCTCTCTCTCCTTCTGTGTGTGTTTGTCCTCCTATCTGTGTAAATGTTAATTTGTCTCTTCTGTTATTATTTTTTTATTTTTCAAGAAGAATAATAAGAACAATCACTTAATTGGCAGTATATATATTTTTACATACACACACTGAATTTTTCCTCTGCGTTTAACCCATCCTTGGTTGAATACACATGCAACCCCAGCAAATTACATGCAGTGAAACACACAGGAGCAGTGGGCTGCCACTGTCAGGCGAGCAAATTATGGGTTAAGTGCCTTGCTCAAGGGCAGATCAGTCGGCTAATGGAGGGGTGGGGGGCATTAACAGTATTCATATCTGAGTCAAACACACACTGAAAGAGGTGTTTTCTATATAGTCCTTCCTCCTATCCATACGGGGCATGAAATGGTTCATTTCCAATATGAATATGCACTAAAAAAGATGGACACACTACAAACCCCTGGTCTGTATATATATTCAGAACAGGGGTTTGAACAGGGTCTATTCATTCACTAATATGAGGCTTCAACTTTCTGTGCAATAGCCTAATGAAACAACCTACAATATTGATCTCATAATTATCTTGTGAGTACTAAATAATTACCATATACAGTGAGTTTAATTTGCCTGAAAATTATAGTGGAGATGTTGTGTTTATCTCCTGCAGATTTATTCCCTTTGCCCGTTTAGGAAATGACACTCTCTCACCTCATAAGTAGAACAAATTGTGAAGAAAAGTTCACACTGTGATGAAGTCATGCTCAAAAAAAATATATAAATAAATAAATAAATAAAATAAAATAAAAAATTATTCAACAACCGTGCTAAACAAAAAACAGGATGAAAGCCAAGCATTTGCAGAATTCATTAATTTGGTTTGTTGTGCCCATTGAATCCGATAGATCGATCCAGCTCTACTCTCAGCAACAAAGAATTATTTAGCTACTCATCTCAGGGGCAAATGAGAATGAACAAGTGGTAAGACTGACTAATTTAAAAAACTGACATGCTGCAAAGATATATTTATAAAGCAGCTGCAGGTCTGGCCAAACTCACAAAATAATTAACACAAATGAAATAATTGTGCACAAAATCCACCAAAGCCCATGAATAAGTGGCTGTATCAGTCATATCTGGGCTATAAGGTTGTAAAAGTCATCCATTTTTTAAGAAGCCAGACTGGGTAACTCACAAATGTGCAATCTACCATCTGTCATCATATGTCAGTACATTCTAGGATCTTTTAATTATTCCCAGTATAGTTGAACTCGCTCATGTTGGAAAGAAGAACATATTTGGTCTAAAAGGTCTCTGTGAAAGTTGTGCCCCTTATTTAAAACGTAGTCTACTGCAGCTACTGTCAGTGCAGGAGTTTTATGATTCCCTGTGCGCTTGTTATAAATCGGCAAGCAGGAAAGAAGTCCTGAGCAATCTTAGGGACATCAAAACATGACATTTTGAGGGTATGATGTTGATTGTAGTTGAACAACGCGCTACCGAACTGTGTATTAGCCACACAAGAATCTGAAATGGACTCGGGAATTCAGGCTCAAGTACAAGACGGTCCCAAATATTTATTTGTCGAAAATAAACTACTACTAGTAATACTACTCCTGCTACTGTGAAAAGAAAAAAACATTGCATAAAGAGAGCAAATGCCACAGACTGAAATATGCTCTGACTGCATCTTTATCACGAACACAACAATGGCCTTCAAGTTACAAAAACAAAACAAACAAAAAAAATCTTGTCTCCTAGAACTTTTGTTTATAAAACATCCAATTATATTCAGATAAAAAAAATGTAAATGCAATCTGGTTTAAGTTTAAAGGTGACACTTTTTTCAAGTGAAGGATACACAAGTGAAGCCAGAGGTCGAGGCTCACGTGAGTTCTGCATGCGATCAGGTGTAGGCGACAAAATAACTTGTGATTATGGTTGGGAAAAGATTGTGGTTTTAGAAAATATAAGTGAAGCAAGTAAGTATTGAAAGATATTGTAGGGAGAACAAAGCAAACAGAATAAAAATCACTTTCGTTTCTGCTCCCATTTTTCATAAATGGAATGAAAGATTCATTTATGCATACAAAAGACACACGTTAAAACTCGTGCTAGAGGGCACTTAGCCCTTGCCAAGATAACCCATCGACCTGACAGGTGCGGCATATCATGATGCCGATTACACAACATGATTATTGCACAGATGTGCTTTGAGCTGTCACAATAAAAATCCACTCTAAAATGTGCAGTTTCGTCTCAGAACTCAGTGCCACAGATGTCACAGAAGTGAACGGCTGAGCGTAGAAATGGACAGCAGACCATGTGTGACCACAGCTGCCCAGGACCTTTACATCTCACTTCTTCATTTGCATGGTCATATGAGACCAAGCTGATGCAATAGTTGATTTGCACAACCAAAGACTTTCTGCATAAACTGTTAGAAACCTTCTCTGGGGACCTCATCTTCTTGCTCGTCGTAACTCGCCATTTAAAGTGGCGTCTGGCACTTTGGAGAAGTGTTCTTTTCATGAATGAATCCTGGTTTACACTGTACTGCAGATAACAAGTAGTGTGTATGGCATCACGTGGACGAGTGGTTTGTTAATGTCAGCGTTGTCAACAAAGTTATGGTACAGGCAAACATGGGTGCATTTTATTGAAGGCACAGAGGTACCTTGCTGAGACCCTGAAGCTCATTGTTGTGCCATTCATCCGCTGTCGTCACCTCATACAGCATGATAACGCATGACCCCAACAACTTCCTCAACTCTCTGTGAAGGAGGTGTGTTGCACTGCATGAGGCAGCATGCTCTGGGGCATCTGTGACCAAAAAAATGCGCATCTGTAACCCTAGTTATGTTTTTTTTTTTTTCAAGTGGCATTTTACTGTGACCAGTCCAAAACACACCTGGGCAATAATCATGATGTTTATTCAGCACTGTTATATGCCACACCTGTCAGGGGGATGGATCATCTTGGCAAAGGGGAGGTGCTTATTAACTTAGATTTTAACATTTTTGTGCTTAATTCTGAGATAAATTAGTTTTTTGTACATAAAGGTCAAAAATATCCAGACACACCACTTTACAAGGCTGTTTTTCAGGTGTTACTGCTTACTTCCAGTGAAGGGAAATCTTAATGATTCAGCATACCAAGACATTTTGGACAATGTTATGCTTCCACCATTGTGGCAGCAGTTTGGGAAAGGCCCTTGTCTATTCCAACATGACTGTGCCCCAGTGTACAAAGCAAAGGCTCAATAAAGGCACGGAAGCTGTTATAGCTACAAAAGTGGGACCAACTCTACTCGCAACTGTCCCAATACTTTTGTCTATATGGGGTATATTCAGTATCAAAATTTTGCAATTCATCAGATGTGTTGAGCAACAACATTTCCCTTTTATGTTGCTCAAAACTCAATTCATGCAGCATTACATTTCCTATAAAATGCATTTTCTGTCACAGATAAATAATCTCTGGAAACAGAGCTACTCAGCAATGTCATTCCGATAACACGATGCAGCTGTCCGTAGAGCCTCTGTATGCATGTTCTTCAGTCTTATTTTTTCTGTTAGATGAATGCCATAAATCATAATTCCAAATGTATATATTCTGCATTGGCTATAGAATTAATACTAATAGGATGTCAATCTCTTCCTCACAGTCTCTCTCCCCTCTCCTTTGCACTTTTCCTTCTTACATACTCCATTCTGCTTAGTCTGTTCCAGTACAGCAGTTGATCAAAAGGTAAAATGAAACAAGTGCTCTTGATAGACAGTGCTCTGAAATCAGAAAATGACTCATATGAGAGTTATTTTCTCAGGTAGAAATGAAATCTATTTGGTTTCACCTCGCTGTCTCTCCAATGCGCTCCCCACTGGGTCAAATACACAGTAAACAGAGTAGGCTATTTTAACAGGTCTCTATAGAGGCTGCTGTTCAAACACAGAGACCATTATTAACATTTCCCTTCTTCTCTTCCTGTGGGTAGCATATCAGTAAGGAGTCCCCATCCTCCATTATTCTGAGATCTTTTAAGTGAGGCGAAACATCCACCCCAAGAAACAAATAGCACGTCATTAACTATCAAACAAAGGGGGATATAGTGATAGAAATGGTGTGGAACTTGCAAGAAAAAATGAGAAATCTTATCAGTTGGTAACCTATTTACTCCCACCTCTGTCTGCAGTATGGCATATAAGCTTGTGCTGACAGAGAAGACAGAGCACTACAACATGGAGAGCAGCTTGTCAAGGAAAACTTCACCGTGAAGAAGATGAACACAAAAGAGGTATTTTTTTTCTTAACCCTTTTTTGCACTGCTCTCCTATATTCTGCAGCTTTTCCCTCATACAGACTCGGGCTCTCTGGCTGAGACCCTCGGGCTTACAGTATTTGCAAAACCAAGAGGAGTTCATCCCATTAAAACTACTGTAATTAGATCAGGCGTGTTGTGTTTTGTTAAAGCAGCAAATACACACTTTTATGAACTGGAATTACACCAAAGCTAACTCACTAGACAGCCTTTATAGGGTATATTAAGAACCCTGCCCAAAATGAGGAACAGAATGATAGAGTAACAATGCAATGTGACACTGAGACTTAATTTATTTTGTAGTGTGCAGCAGAGGATGTCAGATACTTTGTCCGTTCATTTCATGCATTGATAAATTACTTTTACGATCCCTCTATGTGCCTGACCTTCACACAGACGTGTAACTTATAAAATACAAGGTCAGCCTCAAAACTCAATGCTCCTTCCATGCAGCATTTAGCAAAGAATCAAAGAACAATGTATGCTCACCCGTGGCTCTCTGTGTTGCTAATTTACTGAAATCTTTGCACTTGGCTCAGTTTGCAGCAGTGGAACAGGAGAACCTTCTGTCAGCAGGTGAGACTGTATTCCTAAAAGTAAGTCATTTGGTAGAATTTTTTTTCAATTACAAGTGGAGATCTTATCAAAAATTACTGTCCAGGTCGGACCTGGCGCTATAGACGGCACTGTATTCAAACTTGTCTGTGAACTTGTTTCGTCACATAAAAGTAAAGAAATTCAAAGAGCGTTGCAAAAAAAGAAAGCGCAAAATGTCCATTAAATCTCTAAATTAATTTCAGAGCGATGCATTAAGGATAGTACTCTGCTCACGTGAGGCTTTATCAAGCAATAATTAGAAGAGATGCCTTTTATGTATTTCAATATTAGTCTTACATGAAGCTGCAGGAGCCATTCAGTAATGAGATGACCTTTTTATATTTGATTCCCATCATTTACACAATGACACTTCTGGAGGGTTATTTCTAGTAGCCACAGGAGCTCTTTATAATTACTTCTGTCCCCAGTTACAAAGTAGTCACGGCTGTGTGTCTTTCCCTATTCCTCATTCATGCTCCTAATGGAAAAATTCAACTGTGGGAGATTTGACCAGAATAGGAACCTTTTTGTATAACGGTGATGTGAAAGCGCTGTGCTGCATGAAAGGGACCTCTGGAGGGGAGAGCTGCTCTCAAAGCTAACTCCTATGTGAGGATATTCTCATTGGATTAAGGATCTGACTGCAAGGAATCCCTGCCTCGTGGCTCTCATGAGACCAGCAGCCAGCTTTTATGACAACCTCAATCAGTTCACTGCCAGTCAGAATGAAGGACACAAGTTCAAAATGAGATCTCAATTGCATAATCAATGTAAAAGGCCTTTGAAGAGACGTGTCAAATTTTGTCAAGGTCGCTTTGATAGCTTGCATGTGTAGTTTACCATTACAAATACGGTGCTTTCAGTTCTGATCAAATTGAAATCGGCCAAAGCAGAGCATCCATTTGCCATTCACTTTATTGTTAATATTTTCTGTCAACGGTATGCCCAAGGCACTATTTAAGAAATGGAGAGTAGATGTGGGATTTGGGTTTTTAAAAAATGCGTGAGATATAGAATATCTAATTGGAGCAACATCTCCCTGCCTCAGATCAATAGTCGACTTTGAATTCTATTCACCTTGATCCTAATCAGGCAGACGTGGTGAACTAGATTTTGTCTGCTCAAGGGAGATATGCGTGGAAGCAAATAGCAAACCACATTTCTTTATTTCAAATTTTAATGAGACAACATTTGTGCACATTTGCAGGAATTTGCTGAATTGTAATGCCACGCTGCATAATTGATACTGTATGGATAGAATAAGGGAAAGATCTTGAAAGCTTTACAGTGTTTACAAAAAGGGGGAAAACACTTAACTCAAGTGTGTGTCACAACAAAGGGATGTGGAAGAAAGAGGTGGCATGAAAGCATTCTATGAACCACCTCAGAAGTCCTGTGTTCAAATTAAAGTTGTTCGTTTTGTGATAATTTGGTTGAAAACGCAGTTGAGAAACTGAACAGTTGACTAACTAACGCTAAAAATACTGGAGTATTTACTATTTCCCATTTTCTAATAACTTTTATGCTTGATCATTCATGATCTCAGAACCTTTAAAATAATAATATTCTCACTCCTCAAGTTAGAGGGAGGCGACTTAATGAGAGGGAATTGTGCGATGCTGATGTGTGGCTGCAATCCTAGAAACATGCTGCGGTTGCATCTGCCCTTTCCATTAAAGCACTCAGAAAATGGAAGTTTGAATTTTGTTTTAAATTAATTGCTTGTCAAATGACTGTACCACAATGCCGTGACATCCCTGTTTGGCATGCCCACTGAGGTTTTGGACCAGCTGTGCAACAACAACAGTTTTCTGTCCTGTGTGAATCATTGGTTAGTTACTTTTAAATCTCTCCATATGGCAGAAGAAACCTGACTTTGACAGGGTTTCCACATCTGTTGTCAAACTGCTGACAGCACAACACCAGAGCCCACAGGACAAATCACCTGGCAGCAGTTATTGTTGCGATCGCACTGAATTAAACCAGTGAGCTTGTATTTTCCAAAAAGTTAACACGCATGGTATCCTCAACATATTTTGTATCCCTTCATCAGAGTGGACTGCAGTTATTTGATAAACAGATAAAATCAGATGGACTGAATCAAACTGAACGACTAGATAAAAGCCTCAGTATCAGCAAAAAGGTTTAAGCTATCCCAGTTGGATATGAGAAATGACTGAAGGCTCAGGGAGATTTATGATGCTTAGTCCACAAGCCACAACACTTTAGAATAAAATGTGTTACAGCCTCAGCTGGGATGCTATATAATGTAAATGAACCTATATAACATGTTCCCCTCCTCTCCCCTCATCAGATCAACATATAATTCATTATTTTACGTCACTAACTGTGTGTCCAGTTCTCCTCGTAGTTTTGTCTCTCCCTCCCTCCCTCCCTCCCTCTTTCTCTCTGTATCTTTCTGCAGGTCTCTCTCCATCCAAGTCTACATGTTGAACTGCATCCGGCCCTCTGACAAACCCGGTGTCGACTTTCAACATCTGCCCATGTCGTTCTTCTATGTAGTGATATTATAACTAACTTAAGCAACATATCAGCTAAAAAACAAGTACATACAAAACACAGTCTTCAGAATTTCAATTATAACAACCTGTCATGTTTGTCCTTTGTAATGTATGATGTTTATTGCATGTATATTTCTCTCTCTCTCTTTCATCCTCTCTGTCCTGTCTACCTCTTCTTCTTCTCCTTCACCCGGCCAACTATCAGCAGGATGGGTCTCCCTTGTGAGTCGGGTCTTGCTCAAGGTTTCTTCCTGTTAAAAAGGAGTTTTTCCTTGCCACTGTCTGCTTGCTTGGGGATTCAGGCTCTGGGTCTCTTTAAGCATCTAGAGACAATTTTGATTGTATAAGGTGCTATAGAAATAAAATTGAATTGAATTGAATGAAAACAAAACAGTAAAATTATTATTTTACTTCATTAACATAATAAATAAGTTAGTTGAGTAACATGCTCTTGATCAGTTAAACAAGCCAACTGTGAGAGTGCTTCTCCGGTAAGCATCTTCTACAGGCAGATGAGACGTCCCATCACTGGCGATGGAGCAGATGTTAGGGGCCCGATGACGTCTATTCATTAGTCTTGCTTATGTTGTGCTCAGAGCTGCAGATGTTGCAAGTTTTCAGATTGTTTTTTTTATTGCTGTCAAAATACTTGCAAACATTGTACACATAACCTTACTAATAGTATTCTTATTAAGCTACAAGTTGCACTAATTGCACGACTCACACTTACACAACAGTTTACTGTCTTCTTTGTTGCTGGGTAAACTGAAAGAAAAATTACACGTCTCCCTTTCAGTCCAGTGTTGGATAGCTGACTCCTTGCATGGATGAAGTTAAAGGTGAACTGAAATCCACACTGGTTTAGCTTTTCATTTTGTAAATTGTATTTCCATTACAAGGAATTTGTGGTACAGATTCTGACTTTAGTTAGTCGAAGTACTTGACTGGCTTAGGGGGATGCAGTGGCACTCAGATGCCTCATTCAGTCAGCTGAGCAGGAGAGCAGTTTCAGGTGCTTCAAGCACTAAATTATCTTGAGAAAGATGATGCAGAATGAGGCACTAAAAATGAAAATACAGTTTAGACTCGGATGTGTAAATAAAGCACATATGCTGGACTAAATCTATGGACCAAATAACTGTTTTTTTAGCAGCCAAAACAAAACACGAACAGGTCAGTGACAACAGGTGGTGGACTGTGGTGATAATTTGAAATGACTGTTTGGGGCCACAGAAAGTTTGCATACATTACTGTTCAGTAAAAACTTTATTTTGGCATTTCAGTGTGTGACTACAGTTTTCTGTTCGAGTTTCCAAGGATTTGGAAAGGATGTTTTTGAGGTGTGAAAATTCCTTCTTGGTGTCCAAGGAAGGCTAAAATAGTAATGTTTGAAAGTTAAGCTGGCTTATACTGTGCACTTGTCCAGACACTTCCATGACAAGGCTCAGTAGGAAGTGCGAGCACAGAAGTGACATGAAAGGAAAGAAAATGACTCAATGCTATATCAAGATCCTTTCAGTCCATATCAGACTAAAACAGATATGTAGTTAAACCATAGGTAAGCATGTAAGCAGTTAGGAGAAAACATGAACTAATATTAAAGCTTGGATATACCAGACTCAGTTTAAATTTATCTCAAAACAGGTAATCAGTTATAGTGTCTATACCTGCAGCGCTGGTCAAATGAGACCTAAGTTCATGATTTATTGTTTGTGTCTTTCTCTGTTCGCTTCAAAGTCTCAAGTTTCAAATGAACACACCTTCTGGCCAGTTCCGTAATTACTATGCATAGCTGTGCTCCCAAGAGGAAGAAAGATGTAGGATCTGCAGAGCCCATGTTTTTCCCTCCAGCGCCACCATCAGGACAAGCTTTGACTTCTTTTATAAAACAATTCTATTACCTACAAGGTATAATATTGACTGTGACAGCACCAGCTGTCGAGTTGGTGCGCCTTTGCTGGTAACTAGATATTGTCCACTTGCAACAGCTTATCCAGTAATGCTAAGTTGCTAAAAATGCATTTGCCTAATGTATTTTTTTTGTTTTTGTCACCATAAAGTGAAACAGCACTCTGTAAATTATTCAGTGCCATTTGGTTTAATGTGAAATCGTGGTAGACTCCATCACAGCACTCTGCCTCCTTTGAGCTTATTTTCCAGAAACAACAGAAGCTCACTGCAGCACTGATGTTTGATTTGAGCTTTGATGGTGCAACAGTGTGGTGAAATTGCAAATAAATACACTGAGACCCTGAAATGAAATGTAAATGTTGCCTGACTGTATCACTGCACACGATTGGTTTATTTTTTCATACAGTCGCAAGGCCCCAGGAAAGTCCAGGTTCTGGAGCCTCAGCCTCGTAAGCTCTTTGAATAATGCACCAAGAGCAGTGATCCCTCTTATTAAGGAAAAATCTTTATCTCAGTTGTTTGAAAATCATTGTCTGTCAGCTGATTTTTACAGCGCAAAATTCCTGATGATGATGAACAGTAGACAGCTTAATTATTCAGTCCTCCAGAGAACTTTGGCAGGATTTATCAAAACTATGATTATATAATTTGATTTTTATAGCCATAAAATGAATATGAATGAGTCAAGCATGTAAATGAGGAAATACAGTCACTACATTCTTTTAAACATAGTGCTTACTGCAGACTTAATACTGTACACAGTCTCCAATGTGTTGTTATATCACATTTTCTCCTCAGACATAAAGATACCTCACTTTTCCAAACTAGTTGGATTCCCCAGTCAGAAAAAGTAAATGAAAGGGGTTTTTTTTCAAAAGAAAGAAGCTTTGATACAACAATATAACCCCGCCTGGGATGAGTTCTTGTATCTAAGAATAAAGCACATCTTTTCCTATTTTTTTAAAACTAGGCTGTAAAACACAAATAACTTCTGAAAGGTGAATCCAAGCATTTTAAGGACCCTTTACAGAGAAAATTTGCACTCATCTCAAAGATGACAAATGAAAACCTGGGAGAGTAGATCTCACTTCTTCAGCAGACTAAAGCTGACACTGGATGAGCACGGTGTCTTTCTGTCGTGCTTAAATGCAGATGCTTATGGAAATCAAAATAAATCCAATTTAAACGCTCTGTTTTGGAGGATATCAGCATCCTGAAGCCAACAGGGCTGTATATGATCTCTTGAATTTCGAAAACAAAACTGAAGAGGCAAAAGCTACAGTATGGCAGCTATGCAAACACTGGAACTTGTCTGTATTCTAAAATCAATTTTCTCAACACATAAACTAATTATATGCAATCTACAGCAGTGAAACAACCAAACCCTAATGTGATGAAGTACAACACTCACAAATCACAAATCAACATTCGACAGCAGCAATGTGTTGTAAAGGTATTTGCGGCAGGAAACATCCAGTCCTTATAATATTTCCCCTTGTTTTTTCCTCGCACAGAATTTGATAAGAGATAAATGATTGCTACCATCTGTAGTTTAGCATAAAGCCTTAAAAGCTCAGATGAGAGGTTTTTAACTTCCATTGCCATCTTGTAGTCTATTCTGATGCCTTTCAGTGTGCTCTGAGTTAATGGTAAGTGTGTACCTCCCTGTTAAAAAGGGCAAGTAAGGCTGTTAAAAAGGTATTGTCTTTGAACAGTCACTTTAAAGAGTTAAATAACAGTCCCATTAGTCGCAGTGTTTCAGTGCTCTATTCTGCTTCAAGACACTGATGAAGGTCAGGCTTAAATGGCTCCAGCTCTCTGTTTGAGCCAGAGACTCCCAGCTTAGCCACAGCTCTGGGAACTGGCTCAGACAAAAGATTTAAACCACAATGCTGCTGGCCTAGATAGACCCACCAAACACACAATAGGGTGGCTGTGCATAATTTAGAGCACATCTTTCCTGCATTGACAAGTCCAAAATTAAAAGGGAGCTTGTCAGCCCCTATTCAAATATATTACGGCCATGGCAGACATGGGGAAGTTAAATCAATATTTGCCAAAATGAATGTGCTTGTGACATAAAGCCAAGAGGTGCTGCAGAAACAGTGAGTGTGAGACAGATGTGTGGCCCCGAGGAATGTTTGCTCGTTTTAAGCTAAACTACACCAAATATGTCTCATAACGTGACTCAACACGTTTTATTGTACAACTGCTTGTCCTTCAACTGTTGTTAGATCTCACTTCAAAGCACTGTCATAGCGACTGATGCAGTTCCTCTGTTTTCCCAGAAGTCAAACAGACACATTCAGAGGTGAGGTATGGTACATTTGAGATTTCCTTTTTTTCATTGCCAGTTAAGCAACAACTCATCAGCATATCTTAGTTTTGCAAGTATGTCAAATCCTCACACTCGGTGTTGCGGTTACATCCCCTTTGAACACACGCTCTTTCAAGTGAAATTAATCAATCTTTTTATCACTTGGGCAGTGTCATTACCCAACCACAGAGTGAGAAATGAAAGTGCTAATCGCACAGCAAGTGGGGGTTTTATGTGGGGAGGCCAAATTTTCCTCCTCAATCTGCTTTGGAAATGCATTTTCAATTGAATTTGTTAAGCGAGTGAAGAATGAATCTTGAGATTCCCTCCTGTTCCTTTTATGAGGGGCTGAGGTATGACATGAGCTTTCAGCACACTTTTCAAAAGGTGATTTGCTTACAAAAATGATAAATTGCACAGATGCATATAAAAGGATTTGTAGTAAATATAAAATCTATACATTTGGACTCGACATTCACAGAACACTACATGTATTGTATATAGTGTGCTGTTCATTGAAAATGTTTCTACCAGACATAACTGGGGCCATAAATCCTCAGCGGAATATACCAGGATATGATTATTTAGTCTGTGCCAGTGTCTCATTAACCATGTCATGTTACCTCTGCATACACATCATTATGTCTTTGCTTGTCACCATGGGCCAGGGATGGATAACCTGTCAGAAAGAAGGTATTATTATGCTAAATGCCCCTAATGGCCCCCTGGTTTTATATGTCCAATAGCAGCCCGAGGTTAATGCTCCCACCAATGTATGTCAGAAAGAGGAGGATTACTTTCCCCATGGAATGGCTTGTGCTGAACATGAATGTAGTTGTACAATATTTTTCTCCTATAATGAGAAATGGAAATTACTCTTGTGTGAGCATACAGCCAGTATACCGGAGAGTGTGTCGAGGGGGATAATACATGCAGCACATCCAACTGTATGAACCGTTGCAGGTTCAAAGATGTTGAGTTGTTGAATCTTCACAGTTGCATGGTGAGAAAAAATAAGTATGTTTCATAGAATTCCAGTGAAGCAACCCCAGCAAATAAAGAGCAACAAAGTGTAGTTGTATATCTGAATGTGTGAAAGCCTTAAAATTGACCAAGAAAAGCAATTTGACCGGCGTGATTCAATCTGAAATGTCAAAAATGGGCACTGATTAACACATGTATACAGAGAGGAATAAACCTTTTTACCTGCTTTCCATGAGAAGTGATGGTCCTTTGGAAACACGAGGTCTGACTGGACTGAAAAGGAGAAGAGAGACAAGAAGAGAAAGAGGTTGAGGCTGTTCCCTGCTCGCCGTGTCCAGGCAATGACCCCAAAGTCATCTTTTAGAGTCATAGTCCAGCCCATTTCTTCCTCTCTTACTCCTGTGGGAAGAACATGAAATCCATCAGCATCTCAGTCACAAAAACAGCCAGAGACGTGGGCTGGAAGAACCACAGGAAGAGATTTTGTGTAGATCTTTACAAACAGGGAAAGTGAAGAGGTCCTCAGACACTCCGAGGCTGCTGTGTAGGAAATGTAGAAATGAAGCCCCCAGCCCAGAAACCTGGCATCCAGCGTCACCTTCCAAAGCACATAACACTCTCTCACATGTGAATCATAGTGGTTCATTTTGTTAAATCCGGCATATGAGTGTGAGACCATGCTCGCCTCTCCTCCCACATATACCAAAAATAATTAATCAGAGAGGCTTGGGCATCTCACCCTCCCAAGTCAGAAGTGGAAACATGCACTGAAGGTAGGGGAGACTTTAAGCTTGAAGTAATACAGGGTATTAGTACCTTTTTATTGCAGCTCATTTATTCCTATCTCCTGCCTCTGTGATTCATGTCCTAGGAGTGTTAGGGATTAGTCCTGGATTCACTAGGCCTCTAATTGTGTTTCACCAACAGCAAAATTAATGAATATGGAATTGAATCTTGAAACACCTGATGCTTTGAGAGACTGGCGTTATGGTGTTCATAACTACGGTGATTCATTTTCCAAAAACAAGTCTTGCTGCACTGTAGCACTTGGGTATTGTGAGATTTGTTATTATTGGCTTATCACCCCACAGAGCATTCCCTGCAGTTTTTTGTTCATGTCATTCTGCAATTGCTGAAACCAAAAACACTTCTTGATTCACAGGGAAAAAAAAAATCTAATCTCAACACATAATTTGGCATAAAATTAAATTCCCTGAATTTTGCAACATAGAGAGTTGTTCCATGTATAAGAGAGGGGAAAAAAAAACAGCTGAAGAACTGAAAAGTTAACACGTCCATGCAAAACGCAAACTGAGAAAAGCTCTTATATTCACACAGTTGTATTAGTGATACACATGGGTCAAGTGGTGAATTTACATTATTGTGAGATCTTAAGCCAAGATGCATCTGTCTTGAGATGCTATTTTTTTTAAGGAAAAGCACCATTTGCCTGAACTTGATCATAAATCATCTAATTTATCTTTTACAGATCACCACAAGAGCGTAGTTTTAGATTTGATGTTAACTAAATGAGATGAGAGTATCTAATGGTAGATTAACTACTGAGAGGCAGAAGCCATTTGAGATTTAGGATTATTTGCACATGGTGTGTCTCTAAAAACGATGGTTGCTAGATTATTTTTGCTTGACTTCATTCAAGGAAATTAGATTTTTACTTTGCCACTCTAGCTGTGTTTTCAGGGGGCAGAATTTGTTTAATGAGAAAGAATTACAGGCTGGAAATGTTCACAAGTGGGCTGCCAGATGCCCAGTTTTTGATCGACTGTCCAATTTTCCTCTGGGTTTGATGTTTTACTCTTTAGTCGTCTAAAGTGTTGTGGTCTCTTTATGTCAGAGGCTTTTAAAGTCACTGCAAACACAAATTTGGTATTTCAAAATATGACTCTTATTTGTGTCTGTTCTCACTACTGATCTTTGACACATAATGTCCAGGCACACCATTTGATATCTGTTAACCCAAAGAGCATTTATAGAGTAGACTGTTTTTTTCCTCTGCTTTTAATAAATTGACTTTTATTAGAAAGTGCATATTGTTTTTTTCTCTATTAAGACAGAGAATTTATTCTATTTGAATGAGCGAGCAGAGTAGTCTGGCACTTAAACAGCCATATGCCAATTAGACACCTCTGCTTGCTGATTACTAGCCAAGCTCTGGGGCTGCACTGCTCTGGAAGCCATACCTGACTGCACCCAGATTACATCCTCCCTCCAGCTAGCCTAATTTGACTATTCATGGGACAAGCAGCACTCTCCATCGGCTGACAGAACATGTCACAATTGATTGAAAAACATGTTCTTGAACAAAAAGAAGCAGTGAAAACAAGCATGACCCTAAGGGATCCCTTGTTTTTTTGCAGACATTTCAGATTACCATGGCGTTGGATATGGTTTGCAAAATCAGACGACTGCTTGTTTTTTTCTTCAACTTTGTCACTTCGGAGAGCTAGTGGCAAGACAGTCTTCATGCAGCAGAGACTGTGCCTGTCAGTAGAAAAGAAATAAAGGCTACCCTGAAAACCTTAAAAAAAAAAAAGAAAAGCTCCTAGAGCTGTTAAATATCTGGGTCACATCATGCCAGGCACTCAGTGGCTACTGAAAACCTGGCAAACAGCAGCGTGGCTCAGATGTTGCTGTGCATCCTATTAGATACTCCACGATCTGATGGAATGCAATCTGCTTCTCTGTCTCCTGTGGTCCTTGTTTGGGACTCACTCACTGGATTCAGAGGGTAAAGACCCTGCAGCTTCCATAAGGGAAAGATGAGCAACACTCCACAGCCTTCTCTTTCACAGGTGGTCACAATAATTAATGTTTGATTGGATCTTTCCAAATGAATGGCAAAAGCTGATCTGCTATGCCAAGGCTCTGAACAATCACTGTGTGATCCTCCAGCCTCTCTTTAAATAAGCCAAACAGCCAATTCTCTCTGGAGTGGAAACAAAGGCGTTTGATCCCAGTATGTTAACCAGAGATGCCATCCTCTTATTTTGATTTCACCACAATTATGCAGCCAGCCATCTCACTCTGTCCTCACATTCTCTGTTTAAATTACTGCCCATATCCCTGTGCTCTTCTTCATGTACTCCATCCAGTATATTTAGGTTGACACAGGTGCATGTATTTTCTCCATGTTGTGGTGAACGCAATTTTTTTTAATTGGACTTGGCAGTATAATAAAGAAAAATCCATCCTCACCCAAACAAGCACATTTTTGCAGATGCTTTCATTGGCAGGAATGACCGTGACTGCACTGAAACAATTGCAAATGCATTGCAAGTCACGGTTTAAGTATTCCTTTGATCACAGGCTTGTGGGTGCGGCTGCCTTTATCTATCGCTGTAAGGACTGATATTTGACAATATCGTCGCTGTCAACCTTCAATTTATTCGTGAATTCTTTTGACACAGTTTGCAGTTCTATTAAGTACTGTAACAAAAACAGTTTCCCAGTTTTATTGGCTGAACAGATGATGACAGTCTGTAAAATACTAGGTAAATACTAGGTTTCAAAAAGGTTGAGCCTCTTCTGACTTTTCATCATGACTGTACAAAAATAAGGCACTGCTCAAATGTGTATTAGACAAATGTGCACCCCACAGTGTATTTCCAATGGCTACGATCACAGCCAGCAAAAGCTAAGTGGGCTACCTTGTAAGTAACAAAAACAAAAAGTATTGTAAGGATGGTGTAGAATGTGGTGGATGGTTGTATACCAAGTTTTCCTGTCATGCAGGAGCCTGGAGTTCTTGTCCCATCATAGACCTGCAATTAACAGTTGCCTTTTGCCAACTGCTTAACCCTAACCATATCTATATAGGTAGTCTTTCCCTTTACCATATAGATGCGAAACAAAGATTAAAACAATAAAACACTGTAATTTAAAGTCATTAAAGTTATTATCTCAACAGCCCTTCCAACAACAACACAAAAGACAGCCAACTGACTGTAATGTTAATACAACAGCCACAGAACTCATTTCACATTAATGGTAGTGCAACAGGTCAATCTGCTAAATCAGTTTCTGAACAAGAGATACTGGCGGCAGAGGATCCTGTTTTGCCAATGACATGCTAGAAATGGCAGCGTGTGATTCCATGGATACATACAGCTTATGTCAATGAATAAGATTTGGGAAAAAGACAGCAGGATCCTTTCACACAATTTTCGTCTTCAAAGGTGACTTTTTCTTTAGCTTTAGTTTTGTTTCTGTCATGAAAAATAGGTTGTCAGCTAATATAGTATATTTCAAAGTTTCCATTGACAAAATGAAGGCTGGTCAGGACAGAAACGACAAAGAAATGTACAGTTGCTGCCGGGTCCAAGAATAAAAGACAGAAAGTATTAAATTCCCTCATGATCAACTCCCAGACTGCTTGCACATTTAAATACACTGCATCTGCACAGCATGGCTTGCAAGATATAACGTACCTGAGCAAGATGACTTCCAGTCATCCCTTTGGACAATCCGTTTGGTACAGTGGCAGATGATTTTACTAGTTCTTCCACAGAGGACAAGAATCGGGCAGAGGAGGCCTCCAACGACGTTAAGTTTGACAAGGACGGTAAATCAGCTGTACCAGCACTCCTGCCTGAAGCATCATGCAGTGACTTAATCCTGTGTGAATCAGTGTGTAGAGGGCTGGGACTGTGTCACACCTCCAGCAACACTGAGTCGTATTAACTCCCTGGTGCAGGCTCTGTCAAGTACCCAACAGCCGATGTTCCTACTGGGGTTGACACAAGAGTCAGCCTGGGCTACAGGGTCTGAAGTGAAGGAAGACAAAAAGAGGAAAGAAAAAAAGGCACATTGATATAAAACATCTGATAGTACAGCAGTAAAATCCGACATTTCACACACTGACATTGTCAAAATTATATTTCTTTCAAATGATGCATTGCTGATACTTATTTTGGATGACAGAGGTGTGCAAAAGCTATAAACACCAATAAGGAATGAAGAAGAGCGTGTCGATGCAGGAGGAACTTCATACAGATGCAACAGCCTTTCACTTTCTTATTGGTGGTCCAGAGATGCGACTTTGCTGTATTATATAATACATTCTTTTGTCCCGTCTTATTCATTCTGCCATGCATCTTAACAAATGATTCTCAGAAACAGTTTATGCATATACAAAATGATTCTTGAACTTTCTTCATTTAGTCTTGCTGCAGTTACAGAAAGGAAGGGCAACCTCGCTCATGCATCATATTAGTGCAGGGTTGGTTGTTTGTGAGTTTTACAAAAATACTGCAAGTCTTGTGGTGGTGATTTGTCTTCGCCTGTGTAACATTCTCACGGTGGTATCAAAGGCAAGAGTGCAGTCCCAGGCTTTGCTTTTTGCTCTCCTATGACATTCAATGATTACATGTCAACCCTCCAGCCAAGCCTGTTCTGAGAGCTCATCCAGAGGAAATTCTGATTCTATTAACACTTCCTGCCCTTGTCGCCCATTCACCCCAAACCCCTTCCTCACCAGGCCCACCTCTAAGCTCAGCTCCCCTTATTGACCTTCTTGGCCATGCTCCTGAAAACCCCAGATACCAGTAACCCAGACCTTATTTCCCAAGGCTTTTAAGTGCTTTGCCTGGCCATTCCATCGTGGCAAAAATGAGCTTGTCTCTGCAGATGCACTTCTCCTCTGGCTGGCTACTAACTAAATAAAAGTCAACAAATAGATTGGAAGAAAGGTGTTCCTGGAGGAGGGAGGAAAATCAATTGTGAACATGCTGTTTCAGGTGGGGACAAGTCATTCATTTAATCTTTATTCAGTCTCAAATTAAGACTTCTATTACAGTCAATGTGCTTGTGCTACCGTTAACTTTTTTCTCATCTCGTGTTGATTTAGAAACTTTGTTGATAGTAATTCTTGATTTGTAATTCTTGCTGTGTACTTGAAAAAAAAATAGAAATCAATTTGAAATCAAATTGTTTGAGCAGAAGCTGTCAATGTTTTTGCAGAGATGCAGAAAACACAATAATAAAGTATCTTAAAATACTGACACATACAGCTGCAGCACTGACGGTCTGATATGCTTGAGTCCAGACTGAATAGGAAACGTTATACCTGCTAAACATCAAGATGTTCACATTGTGTAAGCACTCTGACATTAGCAATAAATTGTACTTTAAAGATGGTTCTTTTTTTGTCATGCCATTGAGCTGTATTGTATTATTCTGTAAGATTCAAACATTTTAGACAAATGATTATATCCTAATACAGTTAATTAGCACCACTAACTACTCCAAAATAAGCACAAATTGGAATCAAGTCCTCTCTATAACAATTTCATGATGGCAGTTATTATTATACTGCCATTGTGTTGCACAATATTGTTTACGCTAAGGGATGTGAGTGCATTTTATGTTTAAAAAAAGTGAAGTGAAAAGTGAAGCCTACATTACATTATTTTAGCTTTTCTGACCAACTGACACTGGGACAGCCCTGTCCTCTACAATTTTCTCTGGTCCACTCCAGAGTACAACCCAAAGATACAAATACCTGCCAAATTCTGATGGCCTCAACCTCAACGTGCCCCATGCTTTGTACCTTCTTTCAGGAGCTGGTTACATCACCTGGCTTGGCACTATCTTCCAGTCCCATAGCCAAAAGCTCTCTTGACATGACTGTCAAGCTTTTGCTCTGCATCACATGCATTATTTTTCTTTAATGTCTATCCCAGAGTGCACTTGTAACCTGCCTCTGTGCTGTGTCTAACCTGCCAGCGTTTCACATCTCACAGCACATGTATCGTAGTTGTGAGACATTTCTTCTTTAGAAAGTTTAGGAAGTAGGAGACATCTGCAAGTTTGTACAAAACAACCCGACAAAATCTTAGCATTGCCCAGTTCAGATTTATGTGTTGAACAGATGACAACCCGTACTATTTCAAAAAAAAAAAGAAAGAAAGAAAGAAAGAAAAGCTCCGTATAAACAATGCACCAGTGAAACACAAGATTTCCTCCATGGCTGCCACCTGCATGATTTTGGGAGATGGGAAGACCTTTTTTCCTGATATCAGTGTAGGAAAGTTACATATTGTAATATAATATTGTGGAAATTCTCTGCATGTGGGTGGTTGTTGAACTTTTCTACCGCACATTACCATCTGTCTAATAATTTCTAGTTGCCTTTTACAGTTCATTCATTTTTTATTAAAATATATATATATATATATATATATATATATATAGGAGTGAAAGGAGAATTCACAGATGATATGAATGCACTTCAAACAAAAAACTCATTTACATGAAAACACAAACCTTTTGAAAACACTGAAAACACAGAACAGCAACTGTGTTTCTTTGCCAACAGTCACATCACTAAAACAGGCCATATATTTTTGCAAGTCTTCCAGAAACTCACAACCACCTTCCTAGACCGTTAAGATGTTGCATGTGGCTGTATCTAAAAAGAGAGGCATCTCTGCTCTGCCAGCACCTCAAACAGTCTGACAGCCCAAGCAGCTGCTCCTGAAGCCAGGGTTGTGAACTCAATCAGCTGCATGTTTATCGTTGTGGCACCAAACATACTATGGCTCTGCCTGCCTGCCTCCATGGGCTGTAGGTGCAGTTATATGGCTAGTTAAGCAAGCTGACAGGGTAACAACATTGATAACAGCATGAGAGAAGTTTAGCTCAGCCTCGCCCACAAAGCCTCACCTCACAATGATTTGTTAAATGATACCATCCATCAAAAAGTTCAGGTGTTGGATTTATGGTGGTTTCAAATCTTTTAATCTCTATTTTGTGACGTTTTCTTTATTCTCAATTTCTGAATAGAAAAACAGCCTTGAGCTGGATTAGAAATTAAAACACTGAATTAGCTGGCCTGGAAGCACATGCTTCTTTAGAAGATTGCTAAATTACGGTGATTAATTACACGGCAAATGTGATCAGACGTAAATTTACAAAAAAAAGGCTGCGATGTGGCACCTGGATTTTTGAATATGAACAGGCTGCAGGGAATTTCTCAATCAAATTAGTTACATCAAACATCATTGGAGGGTGGAAATCTTTACTTCAGTGTGCCGAAATATATTTTTAATTTTAGCCACAATCAGCAAATTCCTAAATCATCTTAATCAATTAATCTTAATTAATGGGGCAGTCGTGGATCAGCGGTTAGGGTGTCGGACCCGTAACCGGTGGATCGCTGGTTCGATTCCCCGTCCCGGTGTCCATGGCTGAGGTACCCTTGAGCAAGGTACCTAACCCCCACTGCTCCCCGGGCGCTGCACGCGGTCGCCCACTGCCCCGGGTTTGCTGTGTGTGTGTGTGCACGTCACTTGGGTGGGTTAAATGCAGAGAACAAATTTCGTTGGAGTGAGTTCCCTCCAATGACAAAATATGTCACTTACTTACTTACTTACTTACTTACTTACTCATAGTATTTCTTGGTAAGTGATTAACTTTTAGTGAAAGGAAAAATGAAACCAGCTGAAGCCGAACCGACAGCTGTGCTAACACACAAGCCATTCCACTTGCTCAAAATCAAATCTCTGATCCAGAATAAGAATCAGTGCTAAGTAAGATTGATTGCTGTTCATCCTCACGTTTATCAAAACAATTCAGAGTCAGTCAGAGACATGCAGGTACCCATTTAGAAAGATAAATTGATGTACAGGCTGTTAACAGACCCTGATGTTTAGCTGAGAATTCCTTCATGCTTCAACGCTGCTTTGAAAGATATAAAAGGTTTTTATTCCGTAGCTCGATATTCATGTGCCGTTTATTCATTTACACATTTCCTGTTGAAAGTGAATCAATAGCCTTTAGTGTAAAATGACACTAATTGATGTGGTGCCTAAAACAAAGCCACAAAGCGTTGTGTTGTTAGTTGTTATAATTCTCGCTGAATATTTTTATCGCACCCTAAATGTTTCATCAGGGACATGAAAAGGAATATCAGAGAATTTCAAATTAGTGTAGAACAACAACAGGACAAAAGTTGTGCGATGATAAGCCTTTTTGTATTTATTGGTGTGAACATGTTTGATAAGAATTAAGATAAATCCCCAAGGTGCGGGGAAAAAGGTAGAAATTATTTTAACTGTAAGGACATCTCTAATCTTCTTCATGCATGATTCTAATTGGTTATGTTTCAGGTGTTTCAACCTCACTGAAAATAAAGTAACTACAACCCCCTGAGAGGCTCATACAGAATGTGCAAAATAGAGCAAAAAGGGGATTTGGAGCAGAAACAGACACCAAAAACAAATGTCTGTGCTTTCTGAAGCGAAGCTGGGAAATTATTCCACAAAAGACAGAATGAGAGAGACGGAGAGCTTGAAAGAGAAACAAACAGTTCCTGGATAATCGGATTTGTTTTGTGTGGCTGTTCCACCTGGCCTCCCAGCCTCTACCTCCCCTTCATTAAAAAAGATTCTAATTAACGCAGCACTGGCTGTAATCCTGGTCACTCTGTCTCCCCTTTTCAATTGATAGGAGATTCTCGCGGGGCTGAGGTATGCAGGTGAGCGTGTCTGAGTCCCCACTCCTGAGGGAAAGGAGGGGATTGTCGCCAGAAAGGAAGAGAGAGAGAGAGAGCCATCAGTGTGAGCGCTGGGGGTGGCGTGACGGCGTCAGGATTAATTTTGAGGAGGCCCCGTTGCTGAGGCAGGCTGATAACATGGGTCAGCAGTTGCAGAGACACCTGGACCCTGAAGCCATGAGTGTCTCTCTGGAAAATAACTGTTAATGTACTGAGAGCTGTGTGTATTTATCTGTGTGCACTGGTGTGTGTGTGTGTGTGTGTGTGTGGGCGGGGTAGAGGAGGGGTTGCTACCTGCCTAGCCTGCAGAAGATGTCCAGAGATGGCTGAAACCTGCAAAAAGTCAATTATATAGAGGGGGGAAAAAGTGGAGGAGAGGGGAACCATGGGTGAAATTAAAAGCCTGGTTCTTGTGATAAGTGGTGGCAATGTGAAGTCTTCACCTAAAAAAAAAAAAAAGGTGGTTATCTGGGGTTGTGTAAAAAAATGTCAATATGTTCCAGATTTTTGGAGAAAGAAGGAGTGTGTGGAAGAGAGGTGAAAATGCGTTATTGTACTTGGACACAAGACTGTGTAGCTACTGTAGTCTTCCTTTGTAAAAATCAACGCAACCAGTTAACAACAGACTTTACATGGTTTTATTTTCTGTGAACAGATCAGACTACAATGCTCTGACCTGTTCGTGGCCCAACATGTTCTGAAGTCTGGCAATAACTGATGTAAAAGAAAATTACTGTATGACCCCCTTTGTGACTTCAAAAAAGGATATGAATAATAAAGACGTACATTTTTGTCTTTAAAGCATAACAGCATGTTTTTAGATCAAGGCGCAGTCGATGCTTTGCTAAGATTACAAAATATGTTATGTCATCAAAGCTGTAATGGGTCAACCAGAAAAAAGATAGGGCACAGACAAAACAAAACAAACTGGGGCTCGAAAACACGAGTCAGGGCTAAAAATTCAAATCTTACTTTGCAGATTCTAACATGAGACATTAGCTCATGCATAAAGACACCATTCTTGTATTTTGAGTCATCACAAACATTATTATTATCTTTCTCACTATCTCAGTTCTAAATGTCAGAACATTATGTTCACTTTGTTCATTGACCTTTCCAAACCCATCAACACTGCCAGCAGCACTAATAACCCAGATACGCACAGCTATGTTTCTATCTCATACTGCGCTATCTACATATTTGAAACAATGATGAACTATGTTTATTAATGTGCCAAAAGAAAACATGAGCGTGTGTGTGTGTGTGTGTGTGTGTGTGTGTGTGTGTGTGTGTGTGTGTGTGTGTGTGTGTGAAATTATCAACCCAAAGCTGTGGGGTGGATTAAAAGCGAGAAGGTGCCACACATCAGGGATGCACACTTATTTTCCACCTAATTGAAAAGACTTTTTATCAGAGGTCAGCCATGCACAGAAATTCACAACACGTTATTTGTTTGCCTTTTCAAAATAATAGAATCAAACATTTACAGCACCTGCCCACTGGTACCAACAAAACACAAATAACGAATGATGAGGCAACACAGAGATGCATTGATATCAGGCTGCTTACACACACACACACACACACACACAGAGTCACACTTCTGGGGACCTTACAGATTTACATTCATTAATTTACATTATAGGTTATAGGGACTTTTTTTGACCCTTACTTATGGGGTCTTTTGTCCCCATAAGTAAGGCAGGTCCTCACAATGTGACTGTGTAAACTGATTTTTGTCCCCACAGCTACAGGCATACGACTCCACACACACGCACACACATATACAACTATACAACCTAACCCAACACAAAGAACTTTTGAAGTCTCTTCCATGAAAGGGTAGAGTCTAAGCTCCACTGCGTCACAGCTCAAAGTTCACATTTTGAGGGGTTAAGGAAAACAGGTTGCCGCTTTGTGCTTTAAGGAGGCACCAGTATTGTGCCGAGAGATAAGGGCTCAGGACAATAGAGAAAGGCTGCCTGACAGACCGGCTGCTGAGTCCGTAGCCGTCTGGATTATCAGAGTGCAGCCGTGGATGGAAAAGAGAGGAAAGGAGATGAGATGAGAGGAGGCTGGTCTGGCATCTGTTACTGGGAATTATGGTTCCATGTAGAGGAAAGGCACTCAAACGGGTGACTTCCTGTATTGACTGATGGGTGTTCCATGGATTAAATCCTAACCTTGTATTGATCCAGATCACTGTGCAAGTGTAGATTCAGGGGAATGGCTCTAGTCTCAAGAGAGCTGTTACATTTCACATCACTGGTTTCTTAATTTTAATTGTTGTTGTTTTTGTCTCGTATGTATGCACAAAACAATAGACAGCAGGCTAGAAAATAATAAGGAAAAATCCAAGGTTAGAGCTTTAATGACTGAATTGTGTTGCTATAGTGAACACTACCTGTCAGGTACCCCAGCAAAGAAAAAAAAATGTATTATTTACAAGCAGTGTCTGACCCAGATCTGACAGGCAAATAACACTGTTGTTAGCTCACCATTAAGATAACTGAGGCCACTCACAAGTGTTGGCGCTACACAACACTGATGAGTGGAAAAGGAAGATGATATTTGTCACTCACTCACTTCATGAGTATTTATATAGGGTGTAGCATGAAAGGGAACAAGTGCCTACTCAAGTACCAAGTACACAGACAGTGTTCTGACAGCTGCAATTAGGCTCTTGGCAGAGCACGTGAACATTTGATTGGAATTGTCTTCAATCCTTGCAGCCTTTTAAAGAATACACAATAATTTCAGAAGATAAGTTTGTGAGTGATGGCAGCATAATGATGACAGGAGAGGGTGGCACTCTTGAACGATGGCAACATATACATTAAATCATTCGTGTCTTGCTGGTCGATGATTGGCTCCAGTGTTCCATACTCACGCTGCAGTACACACTACGGCTGACTCTCATTTGCATGAGTAAGTGGATCGTGACTATGATCGTGTTTTTCCTGCTGCTGCCTCATCAGAGCAGCCTCATACAAAGACTCAGAGAGGCAAAGTCAGTGCACACTTTTAAGAAGCATCTTCAAACTCACTTGTTTTTGTTGCACAGCGTGTGACCGTGATTTTATATGTGGCCTTGTGGCTTGTGTTCTATCTGCTCTCTGCCTTTTCTCCCTTCTGTAAACCCATTTATTACGACTGGTTTGGAGCCTGCAATATAAGAGCAATATAAAGGTTTAATGCTAAAGCCAACATGCATGAGGCTCTAAACAGCATTTATTCTGCCAATTGGCAGCTAGAGTCTGGCTTTAAAAACGTTTTCTGTATATCGCATTCCTGTTGTTCCTCTTCGCTTGCTAAATAGTGGTCAGTATAACCGTGTAGACCATTTGTGTGGTAATTACATTCATTTTTACTTTGTTTCTTCCTTCATTATTGCATGCCCTGTGCTCAAAAGCAAAAACAGAGTTCCCTTATTGGCTAAGCAGTTTGATCTGCCAGGTATGGCGAACAGCTTGTCTGCTGCTAGAAAAACAAAACTACAGTGGCCACAGGATGCCATCATCTTGGTAATCAGCCCACTTGTCTCTGCAATGGAGGAGCAGGTCAAAATCTAACTTGCATGGGCTTACCGGCTGCATATGCATCAAAAAAACAAAATACACATGAAGACATTGCCAACAGACGTATGTGCATTGTTTATGGTTCGCTTGAAACATGCATAGCTAATGAGAAATAGAGGAAGATTTTCACAAAATGACATTTTGAAGGCATGGATGGCTGTGGTGTTGGTACTTCATTTGAGTATAAATACATTTTCACAGTTGTCCACAGTCCACCCAACTGTTGCCACACAGATTGTTGACGTGCAAGCAGCTAAAGCCCACAAAAACATTGGTCAATGGTAAACCTAAACTGCTATATTTTCTATGATAAATTTGCATATGAAATTATCAAAATGTTTTGTATCTTAACATTTTGAACATGCAGATTATAACCTTGATAAATCAAAATATTAGGTTTAGCCAAAGGATGCAGTACTCCTTGTTTAGGATGCAGTACTCCTTGTTTTCTGGCTGAAAAAGGACTGTTGATGGTAGCAGAAACCTTGTACATGCTTCACTGTCACAAAGAGCTCACGTTTGCTTGCTAAACTGATTAAACTGTTAACATGAAAGGTCCATCTTTTGGTGGTGATGGTGAGCAGGACTTAAATCATACAAAGACCAGAAGGTGCACTAAAAAACCAAAACAAAAACAAACGTGGGTAATTGTGAGTGTGATTATTACTGGAGTAGGCAGGCCACCTCCTATAATGAGACAAATCCTCTCCAAATATGGCTTTTGTATTCATCATAACAAAACAAGTACTCAAGCACATGCTGTTACAAGCTCAAAATTCTCCCAACTTAGCACTCACAAGTACAGCGATGTTGTTCCCTCCACAAAGAGGTTTTTCGAGTAGTACATACCCATTAACTGAGAGTAGGAAGAAAATGTCATGTCTCAGCTTTTCAGAAAGAGTGATGACAAAAAAACATTATATAGAAAAATAGTTTTCGGAACAGAGCTCAGAAGTGGTTTCGTCTCTCTGTATTCCACACCTGTTCAATCTTGTACCAGACACACAATGTGCAAAGCACGAGGATTTGACAGGCAGCTGTCAGCCTTTTCTTTCGTGTCTGAAACCGGGTAACAGATAACATATTTCTGTAATTCCATTGTAAAGTAGAATAACACAATGAAATAAAGGCTTGAAATCCAGCTTAAAGAAAACGATGTCGAACCTGCTGACTGAGATATTACAGAGAGCCTATGTCAGCAATGAGGTGCGTTGTGAGTGCAATTTACAAAAAGAAAAAAAAAAACCTGAAACCTTTAATATGTGGCATATTATAAGACACAAAACATTATTTTAGAGCATTTCAAACTGGAGTCAAAACTTAAATGTCAGTTCTACACAAAACATGGGGAAGTTTTAGCAGAGCATCAGATCTAAAAATGTATGTGGGATTATATTAGTGTCAATGCACAATAAATAAAATGTACAGTATAAATATGCACTTTAGCTATTGTTTTCTGTAATGTATGCTGTGGAGTTAGTTGCAAACAGTATGACAGAAAATAAACAGCAACTTCAGTCAACCTGATAGAGATTAGGATGTAGGAACGGGTACACCAAATCTGGTCCAAGAAAGGCCAATAATTCTTTTTTTCTCAGTCTGAACTTCATGTTAGAAACATTTGAAACTATTATATTTTTTTTCTGTAGAGACCTGTACAAAGTAAAAAGGACACACAGAGGAAGGTTTCCTTCCTTAACCAGTTAATCCACCACACTGCCTAATCAGTGCATGAAAGGCAGAAAAAGAATACCACAGGAAACCAAACATTTTCACTATGTGCAGAGTGAAAAATTGGCACACCCAAAGCTACCATGTTTTGATACAATGCTGGAACAATGCTAAAATAGAAACTGTTTTTATAGGTGATTGAATTTTAAATGGAAATACAACTTTTAAGTGACATTTTATATTTCACTTAATGATTATGTCAGTGACTACATAAAAAATGTATTATCATACTATAAGGATGGAAACAGGTCACTCATACGAGGATTTCGATAACTTTAACTGTTAGTAACAGCTTAGCTTTTGCATAAGGCATTCTGCATCACTTAGCCACATCATCTTTAAATTAGATGTAGTTTGCCAATGAATAACAGTCTACAGATTGTTCTACAAAAGACTCAGCCTGTCACTGCATTGTATGACCGTATCACATCTCTAAAATAAGCTGGACAAGCAAGCCTTCACTCATAGATCGGATGCAAATGTAAACATAGAAAATATCACTTTCATTTATATGATTGAAAACTTAAAAGCATTTAATACAAGAAGCATAGTCCCTCACATCACAACACAAACTGAACAGTTTACACGCAAAAGACAAAACAATTAGACCTTCATGCAGTTAGGCAGCTCTACAGCATACTGACTGCACCATACTGTTTTTTCTTTCTTTTTTTTCTCTGTGTAAATGTAGGTAATATGACTGACCTGTGAGTCTCACTGGAGCAGCAGTGAATAAGAAATACTTTCTGCATCACTTTAAGTGTGAGAAAGGTAACAAAGGGCTTTTAGTTGAGGTAATGTACCATCTTGTGGCGATGTCAATCTTCAAGACACAACTCTTTGCTCTTTGAAGCAGAGAGCCAAAAGGTCAGCGGCAAAAGACTAGACGGATTATTTCTGTTGACTAACACTTGTGACCTGGACTGTGCTTATCAAGTATGTAACGATCTCTCTTATGAATCAAGGTGAAAGTTTAAGCGGCACTGAAAATACTGCTACCTCACACCTGGATATGACAATATTCAATACATAATCATACATACATAATCTGACTTTGCCGCACAATGGTAAAAGTCTTTCACAACTCCTGCTTTCCAGTACAACCCAGAATTCAAAGGCTCCTTCATGGAAGCAATTCTTGTTGTACATGAAATCTCCTAATGCCAGTGCAGAATCGGGTAGAGCTGGCCAAACAATGTCTGCACTAACTGTACTGTGTTCGGCAGCATTGTGATTCTCTGAGTCATAAAACTGACTCTGATCTCATGCCAATGATCCATGAAATCTTTCTGAATCCTCAAACATAAGTGGAGCTCGGAGGATAATTCATGGTCCTTTGAGGTGTGAGAACCAAGATGAATGGCGATGCTATTGCTGGAGCTTTGTTCAGGGCCAACACCAAGTAATAGGAGCAAGCAAACACACACATGATGAACTCAAAAACAGACATCATGCACACAATACGTGTAGCACAGAGTCGTTTGTCCACTTGGCCTGAGCTGGTTTAGGCTGTTTTGTTGCATGCAGGTACAGGCTCTATTTTTCATACTTTTTACACTGCTTGATTTAGTTTTACTGGAACATGTGCACTCCTATTTATCATTGTTCATCAACTGACTATAATGCAATGACAAAATGTACTGTTAACCAGGAAGATCTGGTCACAGAAATGCTCTGTATTTTTCATTTCAGATTTGTCATCAGAGTGGCCTGAGCCCAAGTTTATCTTATCCTCTAAAGCTGTAGGTGTATATTATAGCATGAAGAACTGTATAATTTCACTGTTACTTTGAGCTCAAAGCTGAAAGGGTTTTCAATGTCTGGAATGCGGTCTTTTTAACCAGACCAGATCGCCATGGGAACTTGTGCTGCACACCTGACCTAACCCAAAGGAGGTTACGTTCAGTGTTTCAGCATAAAATCGGCTTTAAAAAGCGTCACATTTTCACTAATCCTTTCTTTGACAATACTCTCTGTAAGCAATATCGATTCTCAGTTGAGTTGAGGGAATACATTATTTATGCAAATTTGTCGAGCCGTATGTTAGTAAGTATGTCACAGAACAAAGCTGAACATCTGACTCCTGAGCTGACTTATTGAGCTGATAATCACCTTTGTGTGACGGTTGATTGCTTTTGTTGAGGTTAGTGAAGTCATATGTTCTTGGTACATTGAATTTGCTTCATGGTACAAGACCCAGGACTACATTTCTATCTAAAATACAAACACAAGCATAATAACACAAGTCCAGTCTACCAAATGTGTCTCTTATTTAATGCTAATTTGATCAATGTACTGGGACTGAAACAATTACCCGAGGAACTTAAATAATTCAAGCAATAAAAACTTTCATTTTTAATATCTGTTATAGTGTGCAAAGCGCATGGACAAAGAAAAAAAAACTGCACAAAAAGCTGAAGCTGTGTATTAACAAGTTAAAATGGGAGAAAGAGAAAAGTCAAAAAATGTCTGTCAGTAAGAAAAAAAAATACTGAACAAGACGCTATATTTTGTGAGCATCTAAATTTGAAAGCAGTCAAAGCAGCCAAGAGCTATCTGGTTTGAGGTGGGATCTGTCTCTTGAACACAGTGTCAGCAGAGGAGGAGATGCCAACTGAACTACAGTGTAATACCAACGTATATACTGAAACATCACATTTGTTGTAAGAATTAAAGCCTGAGGCAAATATTCCTCATCGTTCAAGAATTCTACAAACTTTTAAATTAACCTGACTTAAGTTTGTCAAACCAGTTTGGTATTACCACCGCAGAAAGGAAAGAAAATGATTCACTGGCATGGAACACATCTCTCCATCTGATATCGGGTATAACCGCAGTGAGGAGTTGAAAAGTTTCTAGGTGTGTTGTCTATAGGTTCTGACAGGTGCTGTGCATCAGCAAAGAGCTCCGTCCGACCTTCCCCGCTGTTGAGTCCATTACGCTTCAATTAACGACAGCGGCCTGCTGCGACCAGAAGGAACAGCTGCTGGGCCCACATGGTGGTAATTCAATGAGAGTGCCAGACAGGAGGGGGGCAGAAAACCTGATCCACCAATCAGACACGCCTATGCACAAGGGGATACAAATTTACTTTGCTGTATTGGGCCTTGAGATGGAGGAGCAAGAACTGCGACCTGGAGTCCACAAGAGTCTCACAGTTTGCAAGAGCCAGTCAGAAATATTGCTGAGCTTCACCATATGGGTAATTCAATTTCACGGGCAACAAAAAAATCTGATTAGTGGCTATGCTCTCAGCTAATGGCTAAATTCATGCAAAAGTGATACAGAAATCTTTTTCACTTGTGTCTTATAATCATTTGAGTGAGTGGTTATGGTCTCATATCGTAAACGGGCTGTCCGTTTGTCTTCTTTCAAACTCTTAACAAGGCTCACAAAAGTCAGATATGTTCTAATACTACAAATAGATGCTTTAAATACAAGTGCACACAACTGAGGCAGAGTCTATAAGTGGTTAGATCAAAGGTGCAACATGTAGGGGAAATGTGTTAAGTCAAGCCTGTGGGTATTTTCTCAGTATTTAAGTATTGTTTTACTCAGGATGACCAAAACAAGATTTTGCACATTGCTAACCACTGAAAGTAGTTGGTAACAACCCATGAGCAATTGCAACCTTATTTTCAGCAAATTAGAGGCAAATTGAGAGTCGGATCAGAGGTGTCAAAGATCATGTGTAATAGCAGTACATCTGATGTGAGAAATGAGAGATACAAAGTGCTAATTAAGGCAAGGATTTCTTTGAAATAATCAAAATAAAAGACATCTATCATGCAAGGCCTTCTACACCATTAACTTGCAGTGCAAAAAGTGACCTTGAAACTTTTTGCTTATGATGCAAAGCAACACCCAATCCTGACAATGCAATTAACATGAAAAATGTGAAACAATATGTTTGTGTAGACAGGGTGTCCCAAAGGCCTCTAACAATGCCTACACCTTATCTGTAACTTCTCCAGGAGTCTTGGAGCGAGTGTAATTACACCGGGACCCGCCAGCCTGGGACGGTGCTGTTGGCCTGATTGGATCTCACCTTGACTTGACCTCGTCGACCCGGGGTGACTGAAACAACTCGCTACATCTCGACAAGGAACAATGCATTAGTTAATCAACTGATAAAAATGCCAGATAAAAGTCCTGATCCCATTAGAGCTGGAAATAACTATCCTCGCTCTGCTGGCAATTTTACTGCTGCGAAGAATATAGTGTAGCACCCTATATAGCCACGATCATTCAATATGGGTTGTGTTCTTAATGAGGAACTTTTCTGAACGTGGAGTCAGCACAACGTGTTCAGATGCAGAAATGTAATCAGTGTTGTCCTATGTATAGGTCATCTGAGAAAACAACAGTTCTATTTGTACAACCATATAGATAAAATAGACAATTTTTTATTTATTTATTTATTTTTTTAGATGTGCATGGTGAATCCTGAGCTAACTTGATTGTCCTTGCTCATAATTTTGTTCCTATTTATCCCTGCATATACACATTTTTTTCCCCAGAGCTATCAAACACCACCATCGGCCAAAAAGTACTTCTTGCAAAACAGTATAAATGACAAAAATATCAACACATTCACACACTTATCCCCCAATGCAAACACCCAGGGCCGGGGTGCCATCAGAGCTGCCTTGTGATGAGCTTTGCCAGAACAGCAGGTTACTGCAATTGAGTTAAGTGTGCAGATCTGATCACATGTACGAAAGGCAACACCCTGTGCCAGAGTTAAACACTCTTCTGTGTTTGGGCTTTCAGGGGTTGAAGCCGGCCCCAAAAGCCCAAACACAGTTCACAGAGTTCAGTTAAAAAATCCCCTCGTTGTTTGCAAAGATTTGATATACAGTTGAGTGTCTCATGGAGTTACTCGCCTCATGAATATCTTGAGATAATGATCTGTGAAAGTTTTAAGGTGTAGGAAATAATACCAGGAAAGGTGCAACTGAAGTTGAAACAATTATTATCACTGAATATTTTTGTCATCACCTGTCTGTGATCAGTGTGTAACTTCTAGAATGGTATGAAATTACTTTGACTTGAATTACTTTACTGTAGGGAGATGAGGATTTTTTTTTTTTTTTTTTGTCAGATACAGGTGAATGCTCCCTGGGGGACTTCAGCAGCATACGATCTATCTGTCTCACAGCAGCCTACAGTACAGGGATGGGACTGTCTTTGTCTCTATGAATCGTATAATCTACTCAGACCCTCAGTAGCAGAGCGTTAAGACAGCTCCTTCACAACCGTCACGTTTGAATAAACGAATCTGAAACAGGAAATGGAGTCTTGGATCAGCACTCGCTAACCAAAAACTGCTGTACTGAATAATGCATTCCTCATAACAACAATGTGCCACAAAGACATGAGAGACCAAAGAGGGGAGGGCCCTTCCTGCTGTGAATTAGATGGTAATTGAAATCTTGACAGCTAACACTGCTCTCAATTTCCAAGAAACACTTACGAAATACAGACGTTGTCAGATTGTTTACAGACAACAATAAAAATAGGTTATGGCGACATTCCACACATTGACTCACATGAATAAGACCTTTATTTAGACTGCTTGCACTTTTTTCTAACCAAATCAGTGCATCACAGATAGAAGAACAAATGAAAGAGAGTGAGCTTAGCACTTATGTGAAAATACATAAAAACAGAAAGCAATTTTATAAAATAAGTATTTAATGTATTTTTTTTTAAAAAAAAAAAAACAAAAAGAATATTGATTTACTATCCTGATCTCCAGCAAGACACTATTAGACACCATTAAAGGACTTGAAGCTGTGACTGCACAATGCCCTGGTGCCCTCTGTCTCTAGCATAGCTCTGGTAGAAGTGAACAAGGAGACATCAGCAGACCTGAGACTGCAAATAGAAATTTAAGGACAGAAGGTGCCAAGCAGACCGATGCCTGTAAGACTTTAAAATTGATTCTACAAGCAAAAGCAAACTCGTGAAGACAAGCCAAAATATGGCAAATGTGCTAAAACTGTCTACATCCTGTGAGTACCGTGTCAGCTGTGCTTTCTGTAAGCTACAGGCAGTCAATTGATCTCTGGAGCAGTCCCAAGAATAAAGAGCTACAGTAACCTAATGAAGATGAAGGCAGGGTTAAGGCTTTGTGCATCTTGGAATTAAACAAATGATGATACAAAACCAGTGGAACTCTATATGTTTCCTATTTACCTTTGAAGCATCCAAGACTATGTTTTTTTGACAGGTCTCAGGTCTCGCTTTATGGATAAGAAGAGTTTAACGGTGTATTGTTGTAGAATAACAGTCAAATGATTAAGAGATCATGAAATGAGCTATCAAGACCCCAAGAAGTGCTGTCTTCTAGCAGAAAATGAGTAGGCTAAGTCATGAAACAAATATTGTCATGCTAAATTTCACAGACCAAGGAACATTTGACATTTCCTATCTACTGCTAAATGTGATGTATAGCCAGAGCAGGAGGCGAGTCATTTGGCGTCTGTTTTGACACTACAGGAAGCATGTGCAAAGCATGCAATTTCCCTTCGCTAGGGAGCTGCTTTGAGTTGTTTATCAAGCAAGACTGGTGTTAGCACGAGCTTCAGGACAACTAGCTAACTTGGGGAGCTGACAGACAATTCAGTGAGGATTTCCACAGTATTTGCTGTGCAGTACTCATACAGTGCCAGGCATTCATGACACATGGGTAAATCCATGAATCACTGGATCTTTCACTGAAACTTATCATTCCATTTTTTACTTAGTGTGGGCAACTATAAAGGAAAAAATGTGCTTGTTGTGTTTCAGGATAACAGACACTAGATGGTCATCTATCAGTCACATTTCATCTTAGCTTGATTTGTAAATGTTTTTCTATTATATTTATTTATTTCAGTGATAACTTCAAGTCATCAAAAGACAGTCAGAATCAACACGAACACTATACAGACAAAAGTATTTGGACATACCTTTTTATCATTAAATTCAGTTGTTGTATGGGGTTGGAGTTGGGCTCGGTCCCGACTTCCAGCGCAGAGAAATCTTAATGCTTCAGCATACCAAGACATTTTGGACAATGCTATGCTTCCGATTCTGTGGCAACAGTTTGGGGAAGACCCTTTTCTATTCCAGCATGATTGTGCTCCAGTGCAAAATGCAATGGTCCACGAAAACATGGCCGCTGAATCAGGTGCAGAAAAACACGACTGACCCATACGAAGCCCCGACTTTAACCCCATCGAACCCTGCGAGACCACGAGCCAGGCCTCCAGTCCAACACCAGTACCCAACTCAGCAAACATTCCACTGCATGAATGGACCAGAATTCCCATGAAAACACTCCTATCGAAGCCTTCCCACAAGAGGGGAAGCTGCCTCAGCCACAAAGGGTGGACAAACTCCACACCAGTGTCCAGGAACTCTGAATGCAATGTCACCAAAGTCCTTGTTGGTTATTTATATATATATTATATATATATTTTATATATTTTTTATATATAGTCTAGCTTCATTATATCAACTCAGTTTACATTTCCTGGCTGTATCCATAATACAATCAATATTTTTTTATATACGAGAATAAACATATTGTACTTGATGCCTGTAATTAGGGTTTCATTTCATTAGCAGTTCATTTACTGCAGCCCACTTACTTGAGTGAAGAGCAGAAAATACAGCCCTTGTGGAGGTGTTCTGCCATCAAAGGCAAAACGATGTGCTCTTTCATTATTTCAATAATAAAGAAGATCAACTTCAGATAAGCAAAACATTGGCAAACTAGATGTGGTGTTATGGAAATGACAGAGTTGTATAAACATGCAATTAAACTGAGAGAAGCTGACATTCATTAAACATGAGCCTCGCTAAGAATAACTCTGTGCTGTACGATTCATAAAGCCCACATTAGCTGTTTACGTCCTTGTGAATTATGCCCTTGAGTGCCTTTTTGAAAAAAAAAAGTAAATAAGAAGAATAAGGGGTATTCAATTAATACTGTTTATATAGATCATGTTCTACTACATCATTTACATTTCGTTTCTGTTACATCTCTTTCCTGTTGACAGAAGTATCTTACTCTCTGCTGCTGAACTTCAACTCTCAACCCTTGTTCATCTCGGGCACAGTTGTCCATGTTTGGCACTCAGACTGCTCCCACTGACATGTTAAATAATTCTGCAGTTTCTGTGACCCATGACTACAATTCAGAAACGGTCCACTTGGGCCATTTTGAGCTCTGTGTATCCTTGTGCTGTTCACCACCTGTAGCTCCATGTGCATTAGTATTAACATCAGCACTCTGATGGTATCTGAGAATTTGTCTGTATGAACCCACAATGCTCCTTTCACCACAAACCAAGTCTACGCTGAGCAAAAGCAAAATGAAAAATAAAATGTACAGCTTCAGTCTTAAATTCTCCCACTTCCCAAACCACTAACTGAACCGTGACAGTTCCTGCACATATTAGGGCTGTGTTGCACAGTTAAGAAAGATCATCTTTGATGTGCACCTTTAATATTCTAGTTAAGATGTATAAATATTAAATAATTCTTTCAGCTCCACAGTATTACAGAATATTAATAGAGATACGGCCTCAATGAATAAATGCACAGGGTCAGCCTGCGGGATGAAACTTAACAGAGAAGATATATGGTAGCCACAAGTGGTCTTCGATTTTTAACTGCATCATAATGAAATGTCGCACTTTGATTGAACTCCCTCAGGACTATATTACACATTGATAACAATTAAAAAAAATATTTAACCTCCCACCCTAGAGCTCTAATTGTTGCACTCCTGGGTGGGAAGATGCTGCATGACATATGGACTCGCAGTGTGAGCTCTCTATCTCCTTTGTTGGTTGAGGCACTTATCTGATTGTGCTTCCCGGATAAGAGAGGAAAGAGAAAGGGAGGGGAGCTGAAAGTGGGACTTTATTGAACATTCTGTCTCCGTGGAAAACCCTGGGCCGGCTCACTTTGTGAAGGCAGAGACCTCACCGTGGACAAATCCAATCAAATGTTTTGAGGGCTGACAGGCTCAATCAGTCAGCGGCTGGTTGCTGCTCACCTCTCGGCTTCAGTTTAGGAAGAAAGCTTCTGGTTTAAGACTTTCACAGAGGCAGAAGGAAAACAATGTAGGTGAAAAATTACAAGACGAAGAACAAGATAAAACCGAAATGACAATGTTTTTCTTTCTCTCTATCTTGATGGCATCCCTTTTTTTAATTGCATCACAAAAATTGCACTGTTCCATCATTCCAACAAGTCATTTCCCTTGTAACACAGCAAGTATAGTTTGTAAGCTTTTTCACCACCAGTACAGTAAGCACAAACTCAATCTTTTTCATATATACAGTATATTGTTATCATTATTTTGGATTTATATTGTGAAATCTATGCTTCTAGTTATTCAAAGCAGGTTATATGGCTCTCCTAAAGATCTATGTATTGACACTGTGCAAGGTAGTGCTCCTACAGACTTCCATCACTATCTGATTAATAACTCCTTAGGCGTCTACTCACACAAAAGAACTGAAACTGTCTTTGAAATCCATGACAGTACAGTACAGATCTGCAGGTGAGAATGTTATCTTTCAGAGCTACAATAATCACAGCATGAAGTCTGCAGTAGAGGTGCGTTCACCCCAAGTTCAGCTTCTTTTCAATTTGGTTCAGCTGTTGTAAGTGTCAATAGTTGCCTCCTTTCCTCACCGAGTGCTACATGCTCCTGGGTGGCAAAATAACACGAGAGCTGCCGTGCCTCAAAAGGCCTGTGGTGCACTTCACTGGTAGTGAAACTAGTCAGAATACAATTCATACAATATTACTCATGCATAGCATAATACAAAAAAACTAGGATTTATCTTAATACTTGTATCAGTTTTTTGAAGTCAGAATTGTCAGCCATAGGCTTGCTTTTATCACTACTACTAATAATAACAAGCTGCAGTAAGGTAGCAAAGCATCATAAAGTCAAACAAGGCAGAAGTATACAGCGATAAATTAATACAATAGCTAAATGGCTAAAGTTATCATCAAGACAAAACTTACTTTGAAACACCATGATTAAAAAGACCAGTAAGAGACCACGGTGTCTGAACAACAGTGTTTATTCACAAATAAGTGATAAAAGAGGAAAAATAGCACTGCATGTGAATTATTTCAATCAGCATACAATCAAGTTAATTACTTAATAAAGAGAGGCATGTAATGATTTTCTTAACAGTGAAGTTAAAGTGTATCATAACAATGTAATCCCTTTATTTAATCACTTAAGCACCATGCTTGTTAGCAGTCAGTGAGTGGAGAATGATTGATATTCACAGTCAGGATAACAACCCTAATATTTTTGCAGTACATTTTTTATGACTACATGCGGCGCATTCAGATGTTGTATAGGAATAATAAATTATATCAATAATAATAAATAATGAATGACAATGATGGCTTAGTTTGTTTATCAGATTAAATGCTGATGTGCCGTGTGGCAGACAGAGTCAACCCGAACCAAGATCAATAGATTCGCTAATCAAGATTCACATACCATCTGTAGCAGGTGATCGCCTGAATTGTCCTCGAGTTGCTGCAGGTCAGTAATAAAATAAAGCCTATCCTCAAAGACAATCTCACAAAGGACTCCGATTTTGTGTTATATGGTTCACCCACCTCAGAACAAGAATTTGAAAGAGCCATAAAGAAATAATTTAGAGTTTCAAACTGACATGTCAGCCCGGTTTTTCTGCTTCCACTGTAGCTGTAAGACACTTCGGTTCAGCTGAGCAACACAACTGGCTGAGACAGGTTCCCATTTAACAGCTGAAATTCACCACCCTTCAGCTTGTAATCCAACAGCACCTCAACATGACAACAACTGTCTGCACAGTTTTCGTCACAGAGTAATAGCAAAAACTCTTACATAACCGTGTTATTCGAATCAACGCTATAATTTGAATTTCTAAATAGAAATTGTATCAATACAAACGAAGTATCTCAAAGTACAGCAAAGCCAAAAAGTACCCAAACTACAGGTTCACCTAAACTACAAGGTAAACTCACAGTATGTGTCAGATCCAGAAAGAGCTAAAGAATATGTACTTTTTTATAATTATACAATAACAGAATAAAATACTTCATTAAAAGTTTATTTTACTTATGTAGAAGCAGAGAATGGAAGTTCTGTAATCAAGAACCTCTAAACTGTACTTGCATACAGTTGGGCAATTATTTATTTTCCATTAAGTTTCTGTTTCCGTTATTCAACCATAGCACTGCACTATGAGGCAGCTGTTCCTTTTTTAATAAAACGTTTATGATATTTGCTCACCTGGTAACCAACATGCATTCAATTTGGCGATAGAGCTCTTTTTATAGCAGTCAGCAGTAAGTTAACCCAATGATGTATTTACCGGTCAGAACTCTTCTTCATGTGTGATATAAGTAATTAAGATTTATGATGGGCACTATAAATACAATTTTTACATTATAGTTACATGTGATAACATCACAGTATAATTTTTACCTCACAAGTGGGTTGTGATTAAGATGTGGTACAAGTACTGCTACTTTGAGAACATGTGCACTTCATCTTTGATGGTGTTTGATTGTGTCCAGATTTTGGCGATTTTTCAGATTTCACAGATTAAAACTGAAAATGTTGTTCATAATGTTCATAAGAGCATCAGGCAAGTGTTTGTCTTGTTGAGAGCTGCGTGACCATAGCTGGAAATGTACCAGCCTTGAGCTGAAGATGTCTCACAGCTTTGATAGGCATGCAGAATTCTTCTTTTTTTTATTTGTGGTAGTCTGGATAGTGCCCATAGCATGGTGGTATGCAGTCCCCAGATGATAAAAATGTCCAAGTGCCTTTCACAGTCACATTTTTAGAGCAGTGGGTTGCTTCCATCCTCCTAAATTGAATGACTGTCATTAAAAAAAAATGCATTTTATACCAGTACAAATGTTACAGACAACCCATGCATATTCATGTGATCTGTGCTGTACACCAGTTAATAAAGCATACCCATAATTAAGATCCATGTTGTCATTTGCATATATTCTTATCAGGCATCCCCGATTAGTCGATTGCCAGACATCACTTGGACTAGAAACTGCTTTGTTAATTGTATGATGAACTGGCTGAACCGATGGGACTGTAAAAGGATGATATAAAGCCAATGAAAGTCAATGGCATTTTAAATGTGTTCAGATTTTAATAAAACAACATGCCTGCAGTCTACTGGCAAATTCCTTTGATGAAAGGGAAAGAATCTGGGGTAATACATTATCACCATTTGAGCATATAAATGAACACGCAAATTCAATAATGGTCTCATTGATCTTGCAATTCATAATAAATAGTATAGTTGTTGTGCACTTATGGATCTGACACTCTGCCCATAAAAATGCTAAATTCTGACAACAAACCTAATATTTCACATCCTTACATGTGTCAATTTTGTTCGAAGTAATACCTTAAACTTGTAAGAGGGGAAATTAAGTAGTAATATTGAGCTTAGAACAAGAACTGCGGCTGTAAACAGTCCAGCGCAGTACAAAACAATGTATTATTTTCTTAATTGCCCATGCATGTCTGTATGTGTTGACATTTATCATACAAACCCTGATTTCAAAACAGTTGGGACGCTGCGTGAAATGTAAATGAAAACAAAGGTTTAATGAAGTGTTCCCGAGCCCATGTAGTAATATGCTTTATGCAGTGATGTGTTTCACAAAGTGTTGAACCATCCTTTCCTGGGAACCAATGAGCCTCTCAGGGTTGCCACTTTCAAATCCAGTCATAATCCTATCACTGGTTATAAATCTGTTTACCTGTGGGATGTGGGATGTTCCAAACAGGTGTTTTCTGAGAATCCTTCAGTTTTCTCAGCTTTGTGTTTTCCCTGTCCCAACTTGTTTGAAACATATTGCTATACACACACATATATATATGTATAATAAAATATCAAATATGTAAAATTGTCACATTCTGTTTTATTCATGTTTTGCAACTTCCTAACTTTTCTTGGGTTTCTGCACAAGATTTCAAAAGATTAAAATGTCTGTTAGAGAAATCTAAATCTAAATAACCAATTAAAACACAAAGGATTTAGGAGCTTGGGAAAACATTTGCTTCAGGAAGTAAAAAGCTTTTTAAAAGGGAATCTGCAGGGCTTCTCATTTTCAGTGAAATCCTCACATATAATTTGTTAAGGTTGTCCATGGAATTGCGTGGAAAACTGACAAAATAACTTAATAAACGTTCTCATGTAGAAATTTTGCATCTCTTTTAATTAGGGCAACCTTGTGTATTTTCTGTTATAATAAAAAAGCAATTCACCACTAAACCCACATTCAATTTCAGCCTTTACACACGTGGAAAGTCAAAATTATATTTGATTAGCTAAAATTACTGCTGCTAATTATGTGACATGGGATCAATGGAGGACAATTTTGTCACTGCGTGATATTCATTTTTTAGTGTCAATCATGCTTATAGGAAACAGCATGCTAAAATAATTTAATGCCTGTGAATTTTATACACTGTTTTAGTGCTACATCACTGGAATACTCATGATAAAACTGGTAGCGTATGTTTATAGACAGTAACCCAAGATATACAGTTTGCTGGAGTATTGTGTTTGTGACTAATACTGCAGCAAAAATAATAATATAATAATAAATATATTAATAAATTAATAGCAAGATTGAGTTGTAGTAATTCAGATAGGAACTAAATGGTCTGTTGACCAAGAGTGGCAAAGTCCACAGAGGTCAGACTGGATGGATTAGCCAAAAAAACAGTCAACTCAATCTTGAAGGCCATACTTTTTTTTCCCCTTTTTGCATCATAAAACATATCTGTTTTTCAGCAGTTGTAACATTTTTGGAAAATATAGACAAATTAGGTCATCTTGCTCATAGGGGCCTCAAATCAGAAAACACTTATGTGTGATGCTCCAGAGACCATGGACAAACAACATATTTTGTCATTTTGCTTGTTGGTAAGATCACTTTCCCAATTTATACCACAACAGCAAACAAAACGTAAATGAACAAAATCCAAAACCTTCATGGAATGGAAAGTCGAGTGAAGCATTTAACAGTTAAAGCACCAACAAATCCAAAGCCCCCCAAGAGCCAATAAGGTGATGTGGATAACCAATAAGCACCAGTAGGACCTGGCACTCATAAATGTGCCACATTTGTCTAAGGAGTGATTTCAATTCCAAAGCTCTGGCACTTGGCCAGGAGGCACTCAGCACCAGCACAAGAAACCAACCAGTGGAAGTCATTATCCCATTGTTTGGAAGCATACAGCCTGTCCTAATTAGATGCAAAAGAGAGAAACTGTATTTACTGGTACTGAGGATAGAGACGCATGTCACACAGCCTGCTGCACTTTGGAGTGTAATGAAATAATGAACTACCATGGATCATCTCCTCTGGAGAGTAAAAACATATCAACAGGCAGCCTTTTGAACCAGGTAGGGCTGGTTGAGAGCAAAGGTTCACCATAAAAAGACCTCCAACAATGATCCTTGCACTCCAGGTGTCAGAGCATGGAGGTGAAATGTTATCTTGAAAAATTGATCCTCACAGCTGCTCATCCACACATCTTAAAAAGAGCAAAATAGCAACAGAAAACCAGTAAATAGAAACATCAGGTTGGATTCCTCCAAGGACTTGGCATCCGGGGAGGAATATTTTCATTGTCTTTGTTGCAACTTCACATGCCTCTTGCCCCTTGACCACATATCACAAAAGACAGGATGATCACTGATCTGGCATCCATTTCTAAGAGTGCCAGAATGTTTCATCACATCCAAAACATTCACACAAGATAAGCACAGCTTGAAATTGTAACTAGGTTGTGTCTGTCAGTTCTGCTTGCCATTTAGGCAGGTAGCCAAGACTTTGCTCCAACACTCTGTTTATTCTTAACAGTTTTTATTTTGCTGCTAAACCAGACTCCTAAAGAAACTAGACTAAAAGAAACTCTGCATTCACTTATCACAGTGGACAGCTTATTAAAGGCTCGACTGCTTGCACTCATATTTTCATCTTAACAGAACAGTAAGTATTTAAACTCAGAAAGTGTTACGATGAGAATGGGCTTGTATTAGTTCTCAGGAAATACTTATCCATGGTCCATGAAACCCTCTCCTTCAGCATTCGCCTGAGTGTGAGTTTCTTGTGTTCTTAAAATTATTGTATGTCTGTGGTTAAGCACAGGGCGAGAGACAGAGGGGAGTTACAAAGAGCCAGAGTGAGTGCTGGAGAATATGAGGCAGGAAGAGATTCAGATAGAGGCAGCGCTAACATGAGTAGATTAGCAACTTCTAAAGACCAGAGCCCAGGGCTACCGAACTAGCACACTTCCTCTCTCTCTCTCACACACACACACACACATACTCAAGATATTTTAAAAGTGTAAAGCTTGAAGGTGATGTCTCGATGCCGATACACTCACATCGTATGAAATGCTCTGTTAGAAAACATAAAGGTCGTTAAAAGAGATACGTCTGCGTGTGGCTGTGTTTGTCTGTTTACACATCACCACGCAGCGCCAGAAATATGGATGTTAAATCTAACTTCAAAGTAAAACTATATATATGTATATAGTACACTGAAGTGACATCACCAGTATGAATGAGTGGGCCTTCGGCTGAGTACCAGAGGGATTAATGCATTGTTGGTTTTGGTCTTTTTATGGAATTTGTTGACAGTAATGAAAATAAAAACATTTAATAACATCAGTCATATGAGGAGAGTCTAGTCTTTTCCTGCAAGAACTCCTCATTATTCACAAAAAAGTACAAAGATAACCCCAACAGTTTGGCAGGTAACGCGTATGTCACTGCATTATGTTGTTTTACAGGGCTTGTACAATAAAATGTGTGATGAACTCACATGCTCTAAATTATCCTGTGCTGTGATCAGCATGTCTGATCGCTGTCCAACCAACACATCCAATTAGCCTTAAACATTTTAACTATAAAACATGTCAAATATATCATATTTAATTGTCTCAGCCCTTCTGCGTCTTGCCATTTTATGTTAGATGTTGTTGGCTCTGATAACGCCAAACACACAATACTGGAGCCCTCAAGATTCACATATTACATATCCCCATCTTCCTTGTTCAAGGAGGCAGCTTCTCGTCATGGTAAATCAGACAATATGCAACAGTGACATTAAAAAGAGACTTGCAGTGAATCAACTTTCCTCTCAAGCAGCTCCAGTGGGAACACTCTGGGCTCTCACCTCTCCAGTCTACATTACTAAGTGGTAAGGTATGCATCTTCCATTTGCCAGTCATTACCTGTGACATCCACTCGTGTAAAAATATCACCTCATTTCTGAGTCCATAGGACACAAAAGTGCGTTTGAATTCAAAATCAGAACCAAGCCCTGAAACTCAAAGTGGCATCACATCAAATCCAACTGACTTCAGCCGTACATTTCCATTAGAGCGATAGCAGGAACAGCATGTTTTCACCAGAGGTCATGTGTTCTCTTCAGGTGAACAACTCTGTTCCCTTCTCATTAGATGTAATTACCTGTGACACCTCAAAGACAGCAGGAGAATAGCAAGAAAGATACTGTCAGTTGAGACAGAGGGTCTGTACCCGAGATGGAAAAAAATACTCATTTGACCATTACGAGGGTGTATTGCTGCACTAATTCTATTAGGTGAAGGGAAGATTTAGTGAATACAGCCAGTGATCCGAATTTAATAGGGGTGACAAAAGCAGGAGATCCAAGCTAAAGGCCAGTGGGCCGTCAGGAGGCTGACCAGATTTGGTGACAGCTTTCTTCAGCTGCCTGACACCTGCATAACACTCAAGGAATAACCTGTGCAGCCAGTCGGAAAGGGCTACAGACAAATAAGCCGGTTACTCGACAAAGATCTTTGAAATAAAGCATGCTCAGGCTCCTACATTTGTATTCCAAGTTGGGTGGGGGGCTGGGGCAAATCTAATTGAAAACTGTTAAGGTGTTAGGGGTCAATAAATTCAGTAGGCTTGGGGGGTGTTTGTGTTTTGAGTAGCAATAGCCCAGCTGAGGATCACGATTCTTCTGGCCAAATAATAGCTTCCAGATCCTGATCTGCTACCCTCCATCAGCCTGATGTGAAGAGAGATGGGAGTGCAAAATCATTGCCACTAACTATGTCAAGGATAACACTCTCTGAAAGAGGTTTCCCCTGAGAAGGACTTCTTCATTGAAATGCAATCAGATTTTATACCGCAAAGTTTAAAAAAAAAAAAAAAAAGAAATACAGTTGCTTGCCATAACTGATGTTAGAGAGAATTTATCTGGGGAGTCCGTCATTCAGATGCATTACATGTCTGTAAAACATGAAGCAGCAATGAGCGACAGAACAGCACACGTCGTTTGAAGAGGTTCGATAAGTAAGACTGCAGCTTGAAAGAACAAATATAAAAATGGTGCTTCACTATAGTGAGCATTGCTAAAGGGCTACACTGAGCGATTTGACCTTCATCTCATTTTGATCTGAAGCTTTACTGCCCTGTGTCAGCAGAGGTAATGAGATCAAAGAATCCCTGGATTCTCCTATCATGGTTAATCACTTGATGAGCCAGTGCACGGAAAAACCCGGACACACTCAAATTTTTACATATAAGCTAATGAGAAATCCACCCTGAAATAAATCCCAGTCCATACAATTATGCTACTCATTTTCCAGTGTTGTTTGTTAATTTCTGCACTCATTAAACTCTATAGGGTAAAGCTTAATGTCCACTTGAAAATCAAAGCACAAATGCATGTGGCCATTAAAAAGACTGTCACTCACACAAAAGAAGAGCATAAATTCAGCAGCTTTCTTCCTCTATTTATATTCTCAAACACTCAGATAATCCCAATGCATGTTATATAAATGCATATTAAAATCTATGATTATTATTCATATTCTACGCACACAGTATGTTTACACTGCGAGATCCCCATGTGACATGAGAATGTTCTCTTTGTGAAGATGAAACCTTCTTCCCTTCTGGTTGCTCGAATAGGTTGAATGCGCTTTCGCCTACATAAAATAAGATTTTAAACTTTCAACTGAAATTACAAGTTAATAACAGTAATTTCTGTGAAAGAGCAAGGATAAAACCAGTACAAAGGACATAGCAGCACTTCTTGCCACTTTTCACTGTAGCAGTCCATCAGCTAAAGTACTGCTCCTCAGACTATGTATTTTCAATGATTACAGTAGTACAGCCATATGAACAGGGTAAATGTGAGTGAGCTTTGCTAGTTTTGCTAATAAATAAGTGACAGCAAGCTGTTTAATGATATGTCTGCATGCTTCATGAAGAGATTCAAGAAAAAGTAACAAAAGAGAATAACCATTCAGCAACAACTTCAGGTGCACCACACCTCCTGAGTGCTCCTGTTGGTTTAAAACTGCATTTGAACTATGGCACTGTGTTCATGCTGCAGATGAAGAGGCTGTCAAAACAGATCCACAGTGACACTCGTCTCCACAAAGTTTTAAGGAAGCCATCACAGGACAGCTGTGACGCAAGTTATATTTTCTTAATATGGAGGTTTTCATCTGTCAAGCATATCTTGGTTACCTCACAAAAGCCTACACTGGATTCACTGTGCAAATATATTACTGAGGAAAAAGGTAAAATATGCTCAAATTATGTCAGACTTTTATCTGTATTTGCATCAAGGAAAAAATGTTAAGGATGTCTCGCTTAACATCACACATTTCAAAGAGGCAAATTTGGTGCCACTGACGACTGCCTTACTGACAGAGGTGTAATGACAGTAAAGTCTTATGCAATCTCCAGTGTCTCATTTCACTATGGAAGATGTGTGAATCAGTAAACTGAGCTTTAGCAGATCCAGTGCTGATCTGGTGAAGAGTGAGATCACTGCATAAGAGCAGCAACTCTGAGTACCATCAGTTCGCACATCAGTTACTACACGCAAGTTAAACAGAAGGGACATTTGTGCAGAAATTCAATTCAACAATTCACATTGTTTGGACATTGTTAACGGTGTGGGTGTTGAGTATTTATGTCATGTAATTTTGGGGTCAGATGATTCAGAGTAAAGTAATGAAAAACTATTATAATAATTAAAAAAAAAATGTTTTATACAAGTGAAGACTTTTGTCCAATACAATATAGTTCATTGCTCTTGGCATCAATTTGATGGGTTCATGTGATATGTGATGTATACACTGTCATGTATATATGTATATATCAACATTGCAAAACTATTCTTATTAATACTGGAATATGTTACATGATTGTTTTTACCAGCCCTTGTATTTATGTAAGTGATTTCTGGAATATGCAGATACTGACTGATAGATTAAGTGATGGATTCATGTTTTGTTTTTTCAAACAAACAAACAAACAAAATCACACTGTTAAACAATGCAGCCCAGTAACTGATTTTCTTTATGACAAATGTGGTTTCAAAAATGTATGTGTCCAAAGGCTGTGTGAGCTCTGTATCTGTTAGAAAGCATCATTGCAGTGATATGCATATTGACTGCAAACGGCTCTTTCTAGTGCTTTTCAGATGCATCTAATCCTATTAGCAGAAGGATGTCATTGACAAATAGCTTCCTACTTGCCTACTTTGCCCTTCCACAGCATCATATCAGGACAGAGATATGCTATAATTCTGAGAGCCTTAAATATGTATGCACTAAACTATCTCTTCCCTATTCATCTTTTTGTAACGAGCAAAGCTCTCAAGTAAAGAAAATAAATCAGCTGTGTTACTTATTTCTTTTGCAACAAAGACCTTTTGCTCATTTTCATGACTTATTACACTGAAAACATATCATTTATTGTTAATAACAACCAGATACTTTTGTCTTTTGAAGTGGCCATAAATTGCCATTGCCCATAAGGCAAAGAAGCTGCATCACAGATTATAAAAGTGAAAAGACTAATATGCTATAGATTTTATTTATGAAAAATCACTTTGATTAGCCCTATTATTTTGAAATACCATTAGGCCATTCAAAGATTGCATACACCTACTCAACACAGGAACTGCACTTAGCTAAGTTGTAATCACTGAAAGTGCTTTCATGGTAATAACAGGCCTACTGAATGTGTTAGGCTCTGAATAATATGACAGCTATTTATTCATAGTCGCATGTCCCAATGTCAAATTGATGGTTAAAGCCACTAAACAGCTGTGAGTGGAATATAAGTTAGACTGGTCTCATACTTTTTTGTGTACATTTTTATTCGATTTTTACCTAAATGTTTTGATTCATGTTCAACATTTCAGTGGAGTAAGTAGCAAGTAGCAAGAATGCTAATGACAGCTCTCGAGATGACAATGTACCATGTACCATGTGTTATATACATAACATTGACGTTTTTGAACTCCAGAACAATCAGAAAATAGTATTTTATTTCTGTTTCACTGCTTTTTTGTCCTTTTGAACTTTCTGACCAAAATTAAACACAGCGGGGGTCACCCTTTAAAATTAGTAACACAAAGTTTTTTCTTCAGTTGATAACCAATAATTTTCATGGCCAATAAAATAACCAATAATTTCACATTTTTATATTTTAAAAAACTTAAAACCTATAGTTTGTGTAAGGCCCAGTTGCTTTGATAAATGATTTAATATTCAATGGTTCAATATGCACTTTGCACTGAAAATATTTAGTTTTGCCAATCTTGTTTTCCTCACCTGACTTTTTACAGTCAGCATCAGGTCAAAATTATTTTGACCAGTTTTCTTTTCTTTTATGACCAAATGCTCGCCAAACATTTCTTTCAGTCTCAGGTGTTTTGTGTGTCAAATAGCGCTAAAGCAAAGTGCTAAATAGCAAATATCAGGATCCTAATAACTAAGGGGGTGAACATGGTAATCATGTGTGACATCAGCTTGGGAGCATGTTATGTTAGCATTTAGCTCAAAGCACAGCTGTGCTTTAAGTGCAGCCTCACAGAACAGCTCGTGTGGCTCTCAACTCTCAGTCTTGTTTGCATTTCGAGGGAAGAGTGGCAACATTATGAAGACATTTAAATGCTCTTATGATTAAAAGACAAGTGGATGCGGATGCTTCATAACCAGCATCATCAGATCGATGTCTAAAGTGACACAGAACAGGGATGTCGAATTGAGTCCACACGGGACAAATATACAGTGACAGGGAGAGTTCGTCTCTCCTTTGGCTTTTCTCTGAACAGATTGGTAGCCAGATGAAGTTTCTTTGCCAAGAAACACTCTGCTCTACTGTACAAACTAATTTAATCTCTTGGCCTTGGCTCATGGTTATGTGTCCTGATAGGCTTATGAAAGATTAATTATCACATAATATCTCCAACGTTATTACAAATCTCACAAGATTCCACAGAAATGAAATTAGCACACACACACACACATGCACACAATCTATGTCCATTAAAAATGTTTGTTTTATGAAATCAAATAATCAATTTCACAGGGTTACGCCATCTGTAACTTGACCACCAACCTCAGAAGGTGTAAGACACCGCCTGCTTCCAGGAGTCCAATATACCAACCTCATATTTCAATCAATAATCGGGGTGGGATGCAATTAGTAGCTTGGAAGGGTTGTGAGAGCCACGTGACAGATCAATCGAGCAGAGAGGCGGCACACTCATTGGGGTGATTCACAGCCCAACAGTTTGTCCCCCGCTCAGCCTGAATCCATGCTGTCTATCTTCTTTATATGAAGCATTCAAGGCTGGAAATATGCATCTGTCAAACATCCCCCATTACTCCGGCTGCCTGTCACACCTGGGGCAGCTCACAACCAACCAGAAAAAGAAAAAAAAAAGGAGAGACGGAGTGTAGCTGTCAGCAGAGAACCCTCAGCGGACTGAAAAGGCACCAGCTCTCCCCATTTCTCTGACTCTAATTTCCTCAAAATGTGGATATTTTTTCTGGGTCTGTAGCTGAGTGCTGGGTTAATGACAGAGGCTGTGTCAGACGGGGAGCTGAGGCAGCTTCTTTTTTGCCCCAGATAACATGAACTCATTGTTTTAAATCAAGGTGTGTTAAACAAGATAACCAATACAGTATTATATCTTGGGGCTTGTGACTGCTGAGCTGAAATTGAAAAAATGTGTCATTAACATTGCTGAAGTTGTTTGACATAAGGAAGCCCACGCTAAGGATTCCTTCTCAGTACTGTGTGCAGTGTGCAGCGCAGTGCCCGGCAAATGGCATCGAAGCTACCAAGCCGCTACAGTGTGGCTGTGTGGTTGTAGGCTGTGGCCACTGTGGTTAAAAATGGCCAATTTTCAGAGTGGGTCCATACGTGCAGCTGACGCTTTAGCTCCTGCTGTTAATGTTTCTACTGCAGCACCTATGACTGCTCTCTCACCTCAACAACCAATGTCTTTTCACATCACAAAGCTATTTCTCTCATTTTTCTCCACAGTCCAAGAGAGCGCTGCAAAACTATGTCATGAATGAAATATAAGCACACCGCTGTATTACTTATGAGACCTAACGCAACTTTGCTGTGAGCTATTTTCAGATTTCATTTAAATTCATCAGCGTGATTAATATTCTCACGGCACAAAGGCGATAGGGCATCAGTCTGTGAGAAAATATTAGCTCTAAACTTCAGATTGCTTATCAGTAGAGACCACCTTTCAAATAACCAATAATGTCTACATCAATCATCATAGTAAAAGTCTTCTTGCGAGGCGCCTCAAAGTAATTCTGAGGCGGTGCAAACAGCGGCCAAGCCCAACGTGAGACATGATTCAAGTGACACTAATGTGCTTCACTGCTGAATTTCAGATGTAACATTGCATTGTACCATTGTTTATTTAAACTTCGAAAGCTGAGCATTGCAATCTGAAAATCATTGTACGTACATCATCCAAATGAGACAGACAAGATGAACAGGGCTGCTTCAGTCATTTATGCACATTCACATACTCATTTCAAAGCTTGCAGCTTGAAAAGGAGCCATTTTCACAGATTTGATGAAATTCATTGAATATTAATTACCACATAACTTCCACCATAACCTAACCTTTTCCTGTATCACACAACAGTGGACTGAATCTAATTGCCCTCCTTCTTGCAGTTTCCAGCAAATTAAGAGTTAATGTTCCATGTACAGACATTTACAATTTGTGTCAATTAGTCAGTAGGAGAAAATCAAATCTACAGCCACACATGTTCGGACTCAGAGAGGGTCCGCGAATGACAGCAACCGTCCTGTGTCCTTTATTTTTGCACCACACAGACAAATAGACTCTCTGCTGTAGATATGAAGTTATGTCCAAACACTCCATAAACGTCCCGATGAGACAGTCTCTCAAATCGGCTTCACTGGATTTAGCCTCAGCTTAGTTCTGCGAGGTCGCCCAGCTCCGGATCAATAGAGAGTCCACTTGCCACCTGCTGATCTGCGAACAAACACCTGGGCTCGTGGTTCCGCAACTCTAAACTCACTTCCTAACACCAGTTTTGATCAACGAAAGCCCATTTGCTCGTCTAATGCTGCCACTCCATCTTTCTCACTGCATCGCCTTCTTTCCCTGCCTGTGTATTTTTGTGTGATCTATCTTACACTGTGATGACTGAAGCCAGATTCCAGAAGTTGTCTTTGTCACAGCTTACAAGCCATGCAAGCACTTATAAAACCACCCCTGAAAGAATGAAACTTAGCACCCACAGTCCCTCTCAACACTATCAGCTTCCCACTTCAAATTCATCATGGCAAACAGTGCAACAAGAAAAACAGAGATTTGTGCACACTGCAGAGTGAGCAATGAGGTTCTCTATTTTCAGTGTCAAAGCCTCTCAGTGCAAAGTGAATAAATCAGAAAAAAAAGGTCTTACCTGGGCTCTTGGTGAGGCTGCTGCTGTTTGTAACAGATCCTATCTCTGCCTATGGGACAGAGTCTGAGAGAAAGAGAAAGAGGAGAGAGGCAGAAAGCAATGAGAGTAAGGAGGGGTGAGGTGAGGGACCACGAGTGCGGAAAAAGAAAGGGAGGGAAATCAGACAGAAGGCGAGAAAGTGCCTGTGGACAATGAGAGGGAAGCAGACACAGAGGAGAGAGCACTGACAGTGGTGCTCTCACACAGCGCTGCGTTACACTGAAGGGGATGTGCTGGCTGTGGGAGGTGGTACTTTTCAGTCAAATGACATCTGCCGCTCTCTTAAAAACCATTGGCTAAGAGGGATGATTTTCTAATAAGCCATCCCCGCTGTCTCCAAGTGAACACACCCCCTCCTTCTTTTTCACTGCTAATGCATAAGCAGATGCATGCACACGCACGCACAAAATGCAAAGCTATTCTTTAACTGTGAAGCCTCCAAAGATTGTCTTTGTCATGGCTTTTGTCTTCACGCTCCTCTCCCCGTTCTCTTTGCCGGCACTTTCCCATCTCTCTAGTCTCTCGGGTTCTTTCCTATATGTGCACTGTCATTTTTCACAATTGTTGCAGGAAGTGTTTTCATCTTGCATTTCAAAATTGCTTCCCTTTCAACTGTGCTTTCTTTTAAAGGTTATTTTAAGCCTCTTCCAGTACCTTTGTGCAAAGCAACGGCTGGCTTTTCATGTTCTATACTGTATAATGTATGACCTACCCATTTTAAAAGCATGTCATTTTTTAGCTATTATGCATAGGATCACTCTTGGTATATAATGACTATGATCATACTGAGCGGCCGTCATGAATGGAAGGCACTCATTGCTTTCAAACGCCCTCCACTTCTGCTAAAGAGGCAGAGATGTGTTAGAGTTTTCTAGTGCAGTTGTTTTGTTATTTATTACTTTTTTAAGTTTTATTGAGATTTATCTTGAGATTTAACAGATTTTTACCAATCAGATTCATCAGTTAACATATTAAGGTTGTTTCAAAAGTGTTTGTGTTTTAAATATGTGGGAGGAAAAAGATTAATGGAATGCTGGATATGAATGCACAAATTAATTGCTTTTCTCAAGTAGTGTCATTGATTAAAATGATTATTATCCATCCACTGTTATCGCCTACTCATACAGCAAATGTTAAGGAAAAAAATAAAGGCTTCAATAAAATTTCACAAGAATATTGTGTAGGCTTCAAGTGTGTGGTGTTTGGGATGCAACCTGAAAAAATGGAGAGAAAATATTCCTTGAAAATGACAAGATATTGCAGGCAGATTTCATGTGATTCCACTCCTGTAAATAAATTATGTATATAGACATTTTAAATTTTCATATTGCACTGGCTATAAACTTCTATTTTTCACAAATTTTAAAGTCACCATGAGGTTGGTGACCTTAAAAGAACAGTTCACCCAAAACAGAAGTTTCATTCATTATCTCACACCATTGGAAAGGCTAACTGAAGAAGCTTGGAGATGTTTTAAAACATAAAAACATGTACATAAAATGCCTCCATGCATCTTGTCTAACATAACCCAAATCTCCATACACCCAGATTAAGATCAAAAGACTTTACCTACAACCTTTTTTCAGCAGAAATCTTGAAAGTAGCTGCTAGCCTTAAAGTGGTGACTTAGGAGGCCATCTGAAGTGGATACATGAGCTCGAACAGATAGCGGGTAAACACATAAACAATAAGGTATTCAGAGTTCTCATTGATCCAGTGGTACATATACAGATAATGAATATATAGATATAATAAATAACCTTCAGGAGTTATTGGAGACCAAAAACAGACAAAAATAAAAGATAATATTCGATTTACATTCTCCAGGTGGACTCCGAATCAGTGTTGATGTTGCTCAGTGTATACCATATGTGCAAATAGGCAACCACTGACAAAAGTTTGTAGGTTGATAATAATGTGTTGTGTTCGCAGCTTGGTGCACTTCCCCAAAGGTCCAAGAAGTGTGGTAGTTGTATTATAATTCAGTCAGATAGGAAACTCAGACTATTCTCATCTAATTTCCTTTCCTTTGTCTGTTCTAATAAGCCCTATAAAACAATGGAAAAAGTAATGTGGACTGATGAGTCATACTTTTCTGTATTTTCCACATCACTATGGGTTTCATTTTTAGAAAGTCAAAGGATGCCGGCGAGCAGCAACGTCTACTGCCGACGGTTAAACATGGCGGAGGCTCTGCTATGGAGAGTCATTTCAAGGCATCTACATCTACAATTACATTGTCTGCTCCATCATACCAACCAATATGACACTACTGCGTGGTGTTGACATGTTTAATGATGATGATGGTCCACATTACATATCACCAAACAACTTTAAGACTGCTGCCAAAGCTTATCAGTTTGACTTTTACTCTACTTTCATAAATAACAGATGGACATGTGGAAGTTATTAGAGTGCTGGAGGGAAGCTGTGGCTGAAATGCAGCTGAGCAGCAGGTTTTAACAGCAGTATTATAGTGGGACAAAAGCAACATTGAACTTTAACAGCTTGAATAATATGTGTTTGTCATGGTCACATTTGTGGCTTGAGTGGTTGCCTTTGTGTTTTCCTGTCTTTCCCAGTGCTCTTCTCTCTCTCTCTCTCTCTCTCTCTCTCTCTCTCTCTCTCTCTCTCTCTCTCTCTCTGGGTGTGGTCTCCTTTCTTCACTCACCTTCTTACCAGTTCACCTGGTCTGCATCAGCCTTGTTGGTGCTGTTCCAATCCCAGCCAATCAGCTCCTCTTTTTTTTTCCTCACCTCAATCCCCTCACATGTGTGTCTCCACCTGCACCTCGTTCCCTCGTCAGTTTAGTGTGTATTTTAACCCAGTTTGGGTTCAGCTCTTTGTTGAGTCATGTTCTCTGTTTGTCTTCTTCTGTGGTCCTGTTGTTGTTTTCAGTAAATTAGTCCTGCTAGTCCTGGTGTCTGCTGTCTCCTGCATCGGGCTGCGAATGCTTAGCTCAGCTTGTGACAGTTAGATGGATGTTGCATGTTGCAGCAGGCAGAGCATGTCATGTGTGAGGGAAGCAACATCTCTCTGCTCAAAAGAGGTTTTAAGTCATTTTGTAGTGCTTATCAACTTTGTGTACAGATTTTAGCACGTGAGACCCACAACCAAAATAACGAAAAAATTGCAACAATGAATCCCAGCAGGTTTTAATTTGAGATACATGTAAAAAAAAAAATATTAATCACAATTAGGTTGATATAAGTTTTAGAGTAATTACAATGCTTTGATTATAAATGTGTGTATTAAATAAACAGTGATACACTGATACCAATTAGGCCCCTTGGATGATACTGGACATGCCTGCTAGTGAATCCATGTCCAGTATTGGAGGGTTTCAGAAATGGATGCATGTTGATCAGCATCACGGTCAGGTGAAGTGTCAGACTGCACACCTGTCAGTGCCTTCTCTCCAATTATTTTTTTGATTACTCAGGTCCACTTGTGGTCTGCCTCCCCCTGTCCTCCAGTTGTCATCATGGAACGCTTGGCTCGTGTTTTTTTTTCTTCTGTTTTTTAATGTCAAGCAACATTAATTTTGATGCTGACATGGCATTTACAGCTTCACAAATGTTTTTGCCATTGTTGAATTTTTGATTGTCCTGTAACAACTGTAGTGATAGGGAACTGTAGTGGTTTGAGTTAATGAACAGTATTACCAATGTCGCCTCTTCTAAAGTTCTGAAAGAGCAGATTTGGATGGTTAAGAAAATTTGGTGCATGTGAAGCACACTTATTTTATTCTCTAAACTACAAGCTAAGATTTTAAAAGGAAAATTAAGAGAATGTTGCTGTATGTGGTCCAGTGCATTATGATATTAACTGTTAAATCAAATTAAATTAAACTGTTCCCACCTGATGACTACAGGGAACAAAGTGTTGACAATCCTCAGCAAAAAGCTGAACCTATCCTGTTCAAGACATGGGATTTCTGTCAAAAACCATCAAAAATAAAAGTAAATTATATATATATATTTGTATAATTAAATTCCGGCACCGTCGGTAACACGTGTTTACTGTCAAGCCTTCGCCAAACGAGTTCACACAATGTTGGTTAAGTCTATCACCACCTCATAAACTTCTCTTTATTTGATAGTTAAAACTGAAGTCTGAAACTTCCCATGCTGGTGCACCAGGAGCATTTCACACCCGACCAGTAAAGGTTTACCATAACTGAAGGGAGGAGTAACTACATACTACTATAGTGACACATAATCTTGTAGTACACTTCTAGAACATAAGAAACACATGAATGCATGTACTGTTTATATACATGACATCCAAAAACAATGGATGACAAGTTAAGGTTTTGACACCAATCTACAATTTATGATTTTGTAAAATAGACTTTACGTTGGTAAATTTGGCCCAAGCCGAGATATTTCAGGATCAGAGCTCAGAAGAGTCATGGACATTATTCTTCCTTTTTCCACCAGTTCACTTGTACTCCCTATGACAAGTAAATTGATCTTAAAATCAATGAAAATCCTCTTTAAACAAAAGGTCACGTTGTTCTAATTCGCCATATAAATGACAGCATTAGCATCTCAGCCTTTATTGTTTTTTCCATTCTCCAAAGCTGTCTCTGTTGCATCTTTATTCCATATTTTGCAATTCATCGGGCTTATTAATGACCAGACAGGTTGAGGCATCTCCATTGTCCTTTTTCTCTATCAATTCTACTGTGGGAATATCTCACTGTTGGGACACACAGGCTTATCTGTTGGCAGTTTCATGTCCTCCATAATTGCATTTTTCATAGACTCCTTTTGTTTGACCCTTACTTTTCTCTCTGACACACTGTGGGGTAATTGGCTGAGCTACTGATAACCCCTTTGAGTTCCTGCCATTCTGCCATGACATCCCTGCGCCACCCCATACTTTTATCCAAAGGGAAATATAACCTAAGATAATTGGATTTTTTTCTTGTTCCAGTATCTGTCAACTTGCCTTTTGTTTTTTTAGAAACAAGAAACTTTCCTTTTGACAAGAACCACAAAACATCTGAACCATCACGCAGTAAACCCAGTACCTCACAGTATCTGACAGAATGATTAGATGGAACAAAGTTAATTAATCTGACAGCAAATGAGCCTTTGCTTCAGAATCTTCTGGTATAGAGGGCCAATAGGTTTTTATCATTTCCCAAAACTGTAGGTTTGCTAATTTATGAAGTGGCAAAAATATTCAGACAAAGCTTTCATCCTCAAACAGCGAATAAAAAATGCCAAGTGACTTCCCATGTTGTCCTCTCTCTTCTTTTGTTATCAGAAAGACTTTCATTCTGACATTCACGTGCGACGAGGCTGTGCTCCATAATGTGCTGTGTGCCATACTTGCCGCCCCCCTCACTAAAGGGCACACGGAGAGATCTCCCATAGTAGCTACATAGATTGGAAAACACTCTCTGAATAATCAGTCACAAACTGAAAAGCCACAGACAAAATCGAAATCTAGGCATGGCATTAATCCTGACAGTAAATTCAAATCACCCGACGCTGCAGGGGCTGATAGCTGACTCTCTGCATCTCAGCTTCTGGATGCTCTTTTTCATCCACAGAACCTCACCGAGCACCATGGCTGGCTGCCTGCGGTTTGATATCTGATTATGCATTTTAGGCTTTCCATCAGGTTACCTGTCTGTTTGCCTTTGAAGCATTTAACCTCACATGTCAGTGTCAACCAGATTCAAGCTCATGAAGTCATATCTTAAGCTGATTGCAACTAAATTCACTTATCATATTGGAACCCATTGCTATCAGCCTCTTTAAGCAATGGGATATCTCCTTAATTACACCCCAGCCATGGTGAGGCAGATAGCTTATCGTCTACTTTTAAAACAGAACTGATCACCTATTCCCTGACATTTAGTGGAGTAATTAAAATCACACAAGGCAGCATTGTAAACACAACATAATATTTGCTTAAGAGCACAAGGGATAAGTGCATAAGAGAAAACACTTGGTGCAAAAGCCCTGTCATTTTCAACCTTTACAGGCATCCAAACTCTCTAAGAGCATATTGGCGTGTAATTCAGTGGGCCGGTCTCGTTCAAAAATCCTGTTAAATGAAAGCAATGGATGGTTTGAATGGAGTGAAAATTGAAGAGTGCATTCCTTTATTAAGCTGTTAACAGCGGCAGCTAAATTTCACATAATAGCACAGATTTCAATCTTTTAAAATTGTCACTGTAGAAGCATAAGAGTAAAATGTCAATTAGAAGCAATAAAAAAAACCATAAAAGTGTCAAAAGTGCACTGGTAAGGATGATAATATTAGACAAAGTCATTACACATCAAGATGTATTGATGAACCCCTTTAGATATGATGATTTTGTGCTTATGCGGCTTTACGATTTATTTGTTTTTGCTAAATTGTTTGTGGCTCCAGTTGGTCATAATTCCAAAGGTGTGATTAATTTAGTTGATGTTAAAACGTGGTTCAGTGAAAATAAAAAGTTCATGATGCTGATGCAGACCTATATGACATGTAAAATCTGGTAGGTTTGGAAACACCATGTAAATGTGTTGAAGACTGAACTTTCAGGATCTATGATATGAATAAAAATAAAATTGAAAAAATTAAAATGGAAATATTGTTAACAGATCTACTTTCTTGGATTGTTTTCCAGAACTGTAATTTCCAGTTATGGGACTAATAAAGGATTATCTTAATCTATCTTAATTTTACCCAGACCTTGTGGTCTTTATCAGTGGGTCATATCTGCCTTCTTGTGACTGAAATTTTTTGTCAAACTTCTATAAGTAAAGAATAAATCATCAAGCTCCAAACATTATATATTTATGCTAATATTAGTATTATTGTTGTTGATGTGCTTTTTTTTCCCTAGTGTTCCAAGTGTTTCCATGCATTTGTAGCAAATCCTGATGGTCTTTTTTCTATTAGACTGTATGTAATATGGGATGTTTCTGGTTAACAAGGGCTGTCATTGTGGTATGACATGGCTGTGACTGAGCAAATCCACCAATGTGGTTTAATAACAAATGGTTGGAGATTTTGGGCTCACTGATGTTGATCAAGGCAGTGGCACTCTGATCAGGAACTGACAGCAGCTAAAATATGCTGTGCTACATTTTTTCATTCGACTAGAGAGTCCTGGTGAAGGTGATTATTGATTCTTTTATGGCTGCATCAAAATTAGGGCTAGCCCAGACAGATCAAACTTCTGCAGTGGCCATGCAAAGAAGATACTCTGAAATGTGCTCATGGTTCAAAGGTTATGCCCTGAAAGCTGATAGTTTCCACTTTAACTCATGGTTGAATGTATTGTCAGAGGAGAAGTAGTAGTTTGCAAAACAACAAAGAGAAAACTGTTGACTTTAATAACTAGTTGATGTGAACTGATACACTAGCTTTCCATACAAACGTGGCACAAGTTTTACACCAGTTAAGGTACCTTCTTCATGTATTTTCTTCTGTCAAACTGACATTGGCTGGTCAGTTAACAGAGGGTGGACCACACAGCTAACAACAACCTTAAAACCCACCAGGTGGTCTCTGTCGTGGTGTCTGATAAAGTCCAGGATAGACAGACTGGATCAGAACAAGCTTCTCCTTCTTTTTCTTGGTTACTACAAAGAAAAAAAATTGAATTAAAAGAAATGATGTGTTCGGAAGCAATATATTTTACACCAAACAAATTCTAACTATGCCTGCAAGGATTGTAATTATAAAGTTGCCATTGAGTGTGACATCAGAAAGCTTTAATTGTTTAATCTTAAAATGATTTAATGACTTTCTGACTGGATTAGTGTGTAATTTTTCTGTTTCTGTTTTTAATATATATCACATCTATGCTACTTTGTAATCGCATTTAGGGTTTTTTGATACAGCATTAATGACTGTTTTCCATCCATCCATTTTCTATACCGCTCATCCGTCAGGGTTGCAGGGGGGGCAGGAGCCTATCCCAGCTGACTACGGGCGAGAGGCGGGGTATAACCTGGACTGGTCGCCAGGCAATTGCATGGCTGACACACAAAGACAGACACATACACTCACACCTCGGGGCAATGTGGAGTAGCCAATTAACCTAATGTGGAGGTTTTTGGGATTGTGGGAGGAAGCCGGAGTACCAGGAAAAAACCCATGCAGGCACAGGGAGAACATGCAAACTATACATTGTATTATTATATTAATATATCAATTAAGCTATCAAACCTAATTCCCCTCAGCCTACCAGGAGGTATCTATCAATCAACCAGTAGGTGGAAGCCAAGTGTGTGGCTGAAAAGGTCAGAACTTCAATAGGGTCATCAAAACATCAACATAAGTAGCATGCATTTTACTTTATTTATTTCTTTTTTAATGGGACTCATTCTAAAGGGTGCAATGAAAACAGCGCAGGCGAGAGACAGTGAGTAATTGCAGGCTTGGCAGTGTTATCCATTACAGCTGAGAGTACTGAGAGGAGGGTAAGCTCACCCAGAAATGCTGTTCCTATTTACATTTAGACAAGCCCTTCTTTGATGCCAAACCCCCCATCTCCCTCATGACAAGGTTAACAGTCTTTTAATCTGCTGTTGATGGGCGAAGTCATGTGACTGATAAGCCCAGCTTCGGGACAGTCTACATGGTGGCAGTGGTGAAAGTATTAAACACAATGTTGGAAATCAAAGGCCTCTCATTTGTTTTTACAAGCATGTTAAAAGCAGCTTGCAGAGTCATACTGCTATGCTGCTGAGCACAATCCATCATTTTAAATTACCAGTTTCACGTTTTTCCAGGTACACTTTATAAGGTCATTCATAATCACTTCAGTTGCAATCACATCCAAATTAATTACATTCTACAGGACGTGTGAGGGAACAGATCGTTGCAGCACTCTGGCAAAATGTTTTTGCTTAGTTGTGCCATGAGTTTTGACTGCCAACATTTAGTGAAAAAATGCAAACGACAAAATCTCTTGAATAAAAGATAAAACTGTCTTTAGAGTCAGATCTTAATATACAAATGAGCTGAGGAATAAAATGTTCATAGGGTGAAAATATCCTTGCGTCGAAATGGAGCAAATGTCCGAACTTCAACATACCTCAGGAGGCCGAATTTTTCGACTTATGTTAGATTGTTGGATAAGGACATTTTTCTAAATCACATTCCACTTTCCAGCAAGCAGCTTTTTACTGGAGCGACAACTGACTCAACAGTTTATCTTGATGGTCAAAAGCATAACTTCACCAGCGGTATAAATCCCCCATAGAACAACCCTTCTTTGACCCGAAAATTCTGTGAATTATAAAACTTTGAAGTAACTTACTATTGAATGGCTCCTTCTGTCTCAAGGTACTGCAAAATTGTTGCCGGCTTTCTTTCTTTGCATCTTTTATATACGCAATTTTCCTTTGGCCTTAGTCTCTCCATTGCATGACTGTCTGGGGGACCTTTCCTTAATTGTCTATCAGCTCTAATATAATCTATAATCTATCTAGAGTAATCTATTCCACTTCTCTTCCATTACCTCTGGTTCACTTAAAACTCCCTTCATCTTTCCTTGAATAATTTAATCTCCGTGATCTATTATCCTCACTAAAGATGTGCCTTTTCTGTCAAGATGAGTACATGTTTGCCCCAAAACTCTTCAATTCCTTTACAGTCTTGAATTAGGCTTATGTTTTAGTTTTAGTTTTATAGCATTTTTATAGTGTTTTGTTTTGACTTTCAGACCCAGAAGTGTTTTGTTTCACCATGTTTGGGCTTTCATAGTGCCTTTCTCCAGCTGGAGCCGGCAGTAGCACTACCTGCTCTCCACCACATGGCAGACATAACAAAGCTTTGGCCTGAAACACAACTCCAAGAAAATGATAATTTGACTGCTTACCTGCTGCTGGAAGTGTCAGTAGGAAGCTAATGAATTTGCCAAATCCAAGGAAATATATCAGTTTTGTGCTCACCCAAGTGGCCAAAAATAACTTGAATGTTTAGATGGAGTTCATCTGTGAAGTATCATCATTATCATTATATCTTCTACTAAACATTTTGTTTTGAATTCATTTGTTGTATTCATACGTACGCTATAGAAAAATAGTCAGAATGTATATATTGCATAAAATATTACTGTAGTTGTGGAAGCTTGAAAGCTTGAAACTTGAAATGATCGTTCATCATTTTCAATCTGTAATTACTGTTCCTGGCAAATCATTCTAAAAAATCATTACATTATATTATATTATATTATATTATAACAAATCATTATAAAAAAGGCAATTATCCAGTTCTCAATGTGTACTGTTTAGAGAACAGAAGCTAATAACCGTAAATTTCCCCCTCTTGGAACTATTACTCAAGCTATTAAACTCAGACGAGTAGTATTTGCAGTTTCAGGCATCTCTGTGCACATGCATCAAGTATTTTTTTTTCACAGTAGTCATTTTCTGTAATTGTAACATATCACGTCCGAGGCATAAGCACAGTGACACAGTGGATCAAAGCTAACTGCATGTGAGGGAGCTCAAAGAGATCTAATTTTTCAACCTCCGCTGCCACCCTTCCATATTGGCACATTTACACACTCTTACACATTGAGCATACAAAACATAACTTCTGTTCACCTCCTGAACCACGTCCTTGGTGATGCAAATGCTGTCAGTGAGCTGTAGGCAGAGCTCATTTGTTTTTGAAGATCCAGATAAAGACGACGAACAAACAGAACACTACATCATCCTTGCAGCATCTCAGTGAAAATATTTCTGCAGGTGGATTTTAGGAAACAGCTGCATGGGCACTGTATCTAAGCTCAGCGTCAGCGAGCTGCAATTTGTAAAACACAGACATTCATTTCCTGAGTGAGCACAATTACAAATGTGTTTACAGGGAATGTACTGTAGCCATTCCAATTACTCCAATGTACCAGAAAATAACTTCTATTAACAACTACTCTGTCTTACTTGCATGGTTGCCTTTGAAGAAGAAATTCATCCCTTTTGTTGTGTGGTGGATTGGTATTCCTTATGTGTACAGTAAGCTATGAGTCCATGGGTGAGATGATGAAAGTGCTCCATCTTTAGGAACCAAGTGCTGAAAAAAGAAAAAACATACCGCCAGCTCTGTGCCATAGCCGTTCAAGTAACACAAATTCACATGAAACAGAAACTCGACCTCACACTCAAATGACCAAAGGCAAAGCTGGCACAATATTAAAAGGTGCTAATGTTTAACTAAGTACACCGACATAGTTTTGATTTAGTCATGAAAAATTCTCACCTTGCTTGATATTCTTGAGAATTAATAAATGAGTTACTTCAATTTTAAAAAATTGGAGTGGCTCAGCTCAGGAGCAAAGAGAAATTTAAAAGGCTACAAAACAGGAACAACAAACAAACAACAAAACATCACCAAAAATGTAAATGAAATTTGTAAAAACATAAAGAAAGACATATCTTTATTCTCCAGCCACAATAAACATGCTGGATAGCTTTTATCATTGTCCAGCAGCATTGCAACATGCTTTTTGTGACTACTAAATGCACAGTTGTCAAAGAGGCTCTGTGTCTTGCAGTGAAACGTGTGTGAAAAGTGTGTGAATGCTGTGAAAGGAAAAACAAACAAAATGAAGGCCACAGATGAAGGCCACCAATGATGCTAAAAGGAAAGTCTTATGATGGATGGGACTCAAACAGATCAAATACATTTCTATATGAAAATTCTACTCCACATTGTATCATTCATAGTTTCAGTGTAAACATAAGGAAACTGCCTGTAGATTTAAGGTGATGTGTCATGTGTGGTAATCTTAAGAGCATGATGAGGAGAAGGGTCATCAGGTTGTTCCCACTGTGAGGATACGCAGCTTTCTTTCCTGGCAAGGTGTATGAACGGTCACTGGGAGAAGAACAGCACACACACAACTGAATGAGCTTTGATTGAAATGATTCAAAAAGTCTCATTTTCACTTGATACGGTTGGCTGCCTGCAGGATCTGAAATGAGTTAACACACAAAGAGCACATGCAGATGAAGACTACAGATTTGCCTTGTGAGCATGTTTGAGGAGGAGGATGTGTTGTCAAAAGGAAAAATAGCAGATTTCCTGTTCCAGTCCCTCCACACACTCACAAAATCTCTCCATCCTGTGTTCAGTTTATCTCGCTCCCTACATGTTGCTCCATCTGACAAAATATTGTTTAATCAATGTCCCTAAAGAACTTTGGTCATATCAGCAGATCCAATCCCCCCTCATCTCCCATGACAGTTTCTAGGCGACTGTTTGTCCCATTATTTCATCTCTGATATCTCCTCCCATGTCAGGTTGGTCCACGGCAACATTCACAGTGTAGTCAATCTTACCTTTGTCATGATGCTGCACTGAGCAAACTGGGGCTACCTTGTGAATGCATGTGAAGAAGGAGATTGACAGGTAAAGGAGAAAACAATCAGGGCACAAGGTATGATAACGTGACAGGAAGTGAGAAAGAAACAAGGCTTCTGTAAACACAATGTGGAGCAAAATCAAGACTTGAATATACTGTCTTTAAGTTTGAGTTCACATGGACATTCACCTTGAACGAAAAAGAAATATTTGATGGAGTTAGATATGACAATTTGCTGCACAATTACTCTGTGAAGGGCAAAGGAATTACCATAGATGGATATTTTTATGGTGTTCATGCCCATGGGCCGAAATACTTGCTCTCCTCCATGCAAACTCATAAGGTTTCCTGTGATGTAAAATGAAATTAGCAAATCCAACGTAACTCTGTCTCTGTTTTTCGCTCCTCCGTGACAGATGGTTTATTATAGCGTGTGTCTGATGCCCTCATCTTTTGCCCCGGAAATCATTCACTATTAGCATTTACCAGTCACAATAGAAAAAGCCTCATCGGCAGCTCTAAGCCACAGCCACAGTGGTGCGACACTTACAAATGTGAAATGCCCATTTATAAATTGGAGAAGGACTTAAATTTAGGAAATACCCTCCTAGTCCTTCTTCACCCTGCCAAGGCAATTTCCTGTGGAAAAGGGTGGTAATAAATATAGTTAATGTGCTGAGGCGGTGATGTTATACCAACATGCTGTTAAAACGAGACATGAGATATTGGAGTGATTCCTCCCGCAATTGCGATGTGAAATCCTGAACCATAAACTAGTCCTGGATAGGATTAACCACATAGGGACCACCGAGAGGGTAAGTGTTAAGTCACCCTCCAAAAACACATCAGAAATTCAAAGAGAATAAACACTGAAGTTGTGAGGAATTGTCATGGCCTCGTTTCAAATTAGCCATGTGCTGAGGAGTTTTGGATGGCTCGCTCGAACAAGCAGAGAACTTCTTTAAACTCAGTCTAGATTCACACAAGAACCACAGCATGCTAACCTCCTCATCTTGTCTGTCATGTGCAAAGACCAAACAGAGCAGAATAATAAGACGGCTAACATTGTCGAGTGCTGCTGTCTGTGGTCGGAAAGCTGCTAGCTTTGTAGGCGACAGATTTAGGTATGGGATTTAATCTGGAATTTAAATTGGCTAATTAAGGTGAATTTAAACCATCTCACAGGGGGACACATCAATTTTTGTTGCCACCTCAGAGAATTAGGCTTTAAAGATGGGAGTGTTTTTCTTAGAAAATCTTGCTGGGTGCAGCTTTAAAGTGCCATTTAATGAGGAAACTTATGTACAAAGATACTGATAATAAGTCCAGGCAGAGGTAATGATAAAAGGGCTGAGAGGAAGAGATTCACTGTGATTTTTAATCCATGGTGATATAAGACATGACTCATTCAACATTCACTCCATTGTTTTAATTTGTTACCATGATAAGCAATTCAAAAACCCGAGTTAAATTTATAAGTATGAAAGAAGTACTAAGTCAGTGACAACTGGATAAATGTCTTGATTCTCCTATCACACAGCCTACAGTAGCCTATCACACAGTGGTGGGTAGTAACGAGTTAACTTTTTTGAGCAAAATGTGCTTTTGGGAGTAATTTTAATGCAGCATACTTTCACTTCAGTACGGTTTTAGAGAAAAGTCATTACTTTTCTGTGTTAAATTTCAGTAAATTCGTTGCACTTCTTTTATACAGGCCTATTTATTATTTTATGCACTCGTGCTCTTTTCCATTAAGAGGCAGGTGGTCAGCTGGTCCCAGATCTGTCGCTGCTCTATCAACCTACCAGCAGCCACACCATATGGTCACTACAGTATTGAGTCTGAAGTTCCCTTTGCCTTTTAATGGCTGCATTCGTGTTCAGTGGGGTCTCAGAAGAAAAGAAAAGAAAAAAATCTCAAATATCAGCAGCCTAGAAGAGGAGAAGACTGAGGAGAGGATTCATTTACGATGATCAAACTGGAACCCCCTCCTCAATATACTGTGATTATTTTGTGCAAATATTATAGAATAGACCTTTAAACAACTGACAAGTTTACCACTTCGTTGATGTCAGTAAGTTCAGGAATCAGTCTTGGAATTTTGAATTATAATAAGGCTGTACGGGGCGAAGGGTAAGTAAGCCTAACTGTGCACACTGTGACACAACCATCTCCTGCTATGTCTGGCCGGATGAGTTGTCTGCATCTGGGTACCATGCATCTCAGTGACAGGAGACAGATGGCATCTGACATAGGTCACCCATGCTGCACAGTCATGAGCCCTCTCCAAATGTGGCAGTTCACAACTCGCCCTCCTATTCATTATTCATAAAGAAGTCACAGGAAAGGGTGTAATTGCCACAGATTACCGCCTACTGAAGCTTAAAGATGATGCAATTTACGTTTGGAGACACTGTATTAATGACTCATCAAACTATGAAAGTGCAAGCTGGCATATGGCTAATGTAGATTCAGAGAGGCCATTAAACTATTGTCATTTCACTCTATTTCATCATAAAAAGCATCATTCAGTCTGGGACTGTTTCTTCCTAATAGGAGGAAATCAGTATAATTTCAAATGTTTCTTGTGACAGGACTGCACAAAATATGGAAAGACACACAGTGACAGGGGTGAAACGAGTTATTTCACCTTCGCGTCATTAAAATGTGGAAAACTGAGTTATTTTGTGCATAATATTTTGAAAATCCTTCAGTGACAATCATTGTGCCTGCTGTGAGAACTCAGAAGAGGGTTCATGTTCATGTTTTCCCTTTCTTTAATTCAATCCATCGATCCATCCTTTCTTTAATTGTGTAGAGAAAATTAGAGACGCCGCAATTACACCATGTGTCCAGATCACCTTGAGTTTTAAAAGACTGCTGCCATGTTATGTTACTGTCATGTTTCAGTGGATTTCTTGGCTAAGTGGATGACTGGGTTAAATGTTAGCGACCGAGAGGATATCGTGTCAGGCAGTAGACCAGATGCACCTCTCAACAATCAATCAACAAAGGTACCCACCTTCAGTTATGCTTTTATGGCACTGCTACTGGTCTTATCAAATGGTGTGGAAACAATAAGCTTTCCCTCAATTTCACAGCAACCTTAGGGCACCTCCCAGCATTAGCAGCCATTTGTGATTGTGCCTGGTAAGCATTTCAGCATTAACTGTGCTCATGTTTTTACCATAGAGGGAAATGAAAACAGCTGAATCTGGATCTGATAATGGCCTGCAGAGCTGCAAAAGGGGGTAAATGAGTGAATGGAAGATAACAGCCAATAGCCAACAGAAGAGCTATATAAAGAGTTGCGGCATGATGCAAGGGGCTTGTGGCGATGGCAGATCTTTTGTTCCCAACCTTCAATGCAGCAAGGTCTCCATTCTCTCTCAGTCTGAGGCCTTTTCCCTCCATCAGCAGCACAGATAAGTGCAGATCCCACCGAGAGATGAAGGAAGAAACAGATTAGACAGAAAATCTGATGCACAGAAACACCAGCAGGTCCCCCAGGACAGAAAAGGACTGGTTTAATGTCAGCCCCGCACCCCATCACTCTGACAGAGAAACAACGTCCACTATTACAATGAAAGAGGATTCACTCAACCAAATAGAAAGAGACAGTGAGACAGGGAAACATGCAAACAGTGTGGCTGAAAATGGAGAATTGTCATGAAGTTGTTACAAAAACTCATTTGTGATTAATGCTGAGAATACACAAAAGTAAAATAATGAGAGCAGTTTTATCATATCACACACTGATGTTTATCAAGCTTGTTGATCTGTGACTGAGAATTTTCATCGGGATCAATAAAGTATCTATCTACCTATCTATCTATCTATCTATCTATCTATAAGAGCAAAAACATGAAGGTTGAGTCCTCTGTTCTTTGGTTTCCCAAGTAAAGATTTATGTTAGTGTCCCCTGAGCAGCTGTAAGATAGCCTCACAAAGCCAGATGACATTTCAGGCACTGAGAGTCCCTGAAACTTATCTCCACTCAAAAACCTTGAACCTTACGCAACTACCTGATCTAGATGTTTCAAATGTGAAATGAAACATAATACTGTACTGTATTACCAATATTAAAAATAAAGAATTTCCCCTCTGGGATGAATAAAGGAATTTCTGATTGTGATTATGACACTATACAATATTTTAAGCCTTGATGCCAAAGTGCCATGATGAATAATAATACTGTTATGAGAGGACACGTATAAGGTGAGGCATATGAGAAAAAGAAGCTGTTTTTGAATGTGCCTGTTGCTCGGAGTCCGTCCCAGTAATCAATTTTCTGATTCTGGGTGTTTGCCAAGTGGATATGAGGGAGCACTGCATGGTTTGCGTGATGCTGCATGTGTGTAGCATTCAACCAGGAGTATCTGAAGGACTGTGGGTGATAGCATTTGTTGCAACAATTGTCCTAATACTGCTCTTCTTCACATGGTGATAGGAGCACTTATATCACTGCTACAAGTATTAACCACAGTAGCTGTGTCATAGATTCACAGGCTTGTCTGTGTGTGTGTGTGTGTGTGGGTGTGTGTGTAACATAAACTGAATTATATTTGTGTCTTAAAGTACCCCATTAAGTGCTTTGGGTTTCTGACTTCAATGTCCTCCCTCCCAGAGTTTAAGGCCAGCATCAAAGTCTCAGAATGGGATGGTTGAGCTCTATGGTGAATACCAATGCCCTTGTGTTTTGCACAGCCAGCCTACTAAATTAAATAGCAACCCAAAACCTCAACTGGTTATTATTAAGCCCAGCAAAAACCTGTGTCACCGCCCTCACATGTGGCAGACAGTCTATTATCACATTACCTGGAATAGCACATAAAACTTTACAGCCTGAACATCTTGCATTTAAACAGATAGTCACATCTGGTTTAAGGCCTGGCAGAACCTCTGTACTCTTGACAGCTAACCGTCTAACCTTTTCTGCACCCAAAATTCCATATTAAGATTCCATTTAGCTGGCTAAAACAGTATGTGATTTTTTTTTAGTACGTCCGAAACCTTATTTCTTAAACAAAAGTAAGCTAAATGACTATTATTGTTAAATATTACTGATGCAAGCACACAGTGCAATTTGGTTGTGATGAAAATAGCAACAACGTAACAGGCAACAGCAACCAGTTCAGCTGTGGTCTAGCATTAATAATGCTTCCTTAAATGTAAGGTTTAACTTTATCAGGTGTAATAAATTTTTAAAATTAATTCATGACTATGCCAGTCATGGTTACCACGGTTACGTGTCTCCAGCCGGTAAGGATGATTATTGATGTTGATGTTTTATAAACACTTTAATAAACACTGACACAAATTTTTCTATCATAGCTGACAGCAGTTTCTATTATCTCACTTTGAGTTAATTCAACCTTTTAAATTCAAGTAACATATTAACTGAACTGGACCCTATTTGGATCACAATTCCTTAAGCTAGTTTGACCCATGCTACTTTATTCCAGACTAATCCTGATGACTTTTTTGTTGTCATGTAGTGTTAGATATTTGTGACAGTGAAATGTCTCAATGACCACAGGTTGGATGGATTACCACAAAATTTGGTAAAGACTACCATGTCCTCTCATGATGAATTTCAGCGACTTTGAGCACCTGACTTTTCCTCTAGTGCCATCATCAGGTTAAAATTTTAGCTTTTCCAATTCTTTAGTTCGTGAGCAAATAGGACTGCACCTCCACAACTAACATCACAGCTTTAAACCAAAGCATGTGCAGGCAAGGCTACTGAAAAATGGTTTTATAGTTTAAAAGAGTTTCTATAACACCACACAACAAAATACAACAAGCACTCCTGCAATTCAAAATTCACAACAGATGCCAATGGAGCTGCTTTAATGTAGCCCAGATCATCTGCGCTTCCAAGGAAAACCAAGTTATCACCTCACATTTTTCCACCTTCCACCCCTTCTCAGCTGTTATGAAGCCTGGGGGCTGGAACCAAACCCAGGCTTCGAAGGGTGAGAGGTGTCGTACACCTGGGACAGCTTTCACTTGGAGACAGACAACCATTCAGTCTTATATTCACATCTACAGCCAATCTTCAGTGAACCTAGCCTGCATGTCTCCATCCATCCATTCATTTTCTATACCGCTTATCCATCAGGGTCGCGGGGGAGCTGGAGCCTATCCCAGCTGACTACGGGCGAGAGGCGGGGTTCACCCTGGACTGGTCGCCAGTCAATCACAGGGCCATCACACAAAGACAAACAACCACACACTCTCACACTCACACCTAGAGGCAATGTAGAGTAGCCAATTAACCTAATGTGCATGTTTTTGGTATTGTGGGAGGAACCCGGAGAACCCAGAGAAAACCCACACAGGCACAGGGAGAACATGCAAACTCCACACAGAAGGGCCCAGACCTGCATGTCTCCATGAAGGGGAAATTGCCTAAAGGAAATCCACACAGGTTCAGAGGGAACATGTAAACTGCGCACAGAAGTGTCAGCAGATTTTCTACAGAATTATAAAATGGAATTTAATTTCAACACTTGACCTGGTATCTACAGTATACAATAAGTAAATTAATAGCATCAGCAGAACTCAAGTGTGCAAATCAACAATAATTAGACATTACAAATGCCTAATCAGGATAAGATGTCAGAAGTGGCACATGATCTTGCACGCAGTATTTAGTATCATAATCTCTTTAAACGTGTGAAGGAGAAAATTTAGTGTCACGGTTAGACGGCCATTTTTAGCATGCTGCAGAAAATCTGCTACCGGAAGGAGATCTACCACATCTTCCCTGTATGTCACTGTCACTTACTGTAAAATCACCCATTTTTTTCCCTTCGGCCTTTGATAGCAGAACTGCAGAAAGGGGAAAATTACAGCAGCAAAGCAGCACAGTTCTGAGAGCGGCAGGACGCATTGTGCAGAGCTTGGCAGTACAAATGCCATTTCATTAGGAGGAGAAGGTCAATTGTATCCATCACCCTTGTTGAGATAAATGAACAATTGTGTGGCAGCTAAAAGATCATCAATTGATGAAAGACTAACATTGATCTGAAGAAACAGGCCTAGGAACTCCAGTGCCTAAAACATTAGTTAGACCGTGTTTCTGTGTTTCAAAATCAGCCTCTGAGGCACGTCCGTAAATGCTAAGCCTTTAATTAGCATGTTAAATGAATGCAATTCTGCACTATTATACATAATTACCAGGTGTCTGAGATAACAGCAGATTATTCACCCGTTTATCTTTATTAATTAGCACAGGGGTGACCTATGATACATCTGTGGACTAGTAAGACGAATCCAAAAAATATTCTTCAACACTTTATGACAGCTTGCTTCAATACCAGGATTCTTTGTTATTTATTGATTATACAGTTTTGTTTCAACACCCGAGGAAGACACCAGGTTTATTCTGACTGCTAACTTCCAATAAATATGTAAAAGATAAATGTAGTGTATTTTCCCTCCAGGTATGATCTTTAGCGTAAACAAAGCTGACGCAGACACTGGCCAGTGTAAAATCTCTGAGGGAAGTCTGGTTGGGGAGAGTCCTCCCCCCCAGTCAATGCATGAATAATGTATGAAGAATCTGGAGACATCACTTAGAGATGCTGTCAATATCAGCTGGGACCCTGCCCACCCCATGTGGCTGCTGCCCTTTACCACAACCTTTAAAAGGTGGATTCCCTTAATGCCGATGCACTTGTTTTCTAAAATACCCAAATGATAAGATAAAAATAAGCCATTCAGCTGCCACAATAATTTGCACTGGTGTGCATTTTGTTAGGGGACAGGGGAAATTTTCCTTATCGATACATAAAAAGGGTAAATTGGTATTCATGCTGTGTCTTCTTTTGTTTTTGCAACAAAAAAAAAGAAAAGAAAAGAAAAAAAGAAAAATTCACTCTTTTTCTGGCTTCTTGCTGGTGTTGAGCATTCTTATCAGTTACAGTTGTATGATTTTATTTTGCAACTCCAATTTCTTGTAACATTTCAGTTTTCAGATATGTTCTTAAAGCCTACACAGAGTTAAGAGTGAAGGCAGGCCCTATGAAGCACATGAGACTGGATACCAGTGCACCCAGTGCGGCCAGTGTGAAAGGCTGGGCTACTTTAATTAACTGGTTAAGGATATGGAAAGACTGTGGTTTTGATCAAATATTTACAAAGTCAACACATCACATCTCTCATATGTGAATATTGAATCAAACTTGACCAAGGTTCCTCAACATTTGCTAAGTGCTTGAGTTACTTGATCTTGACCTTAAAAACCTAAATCAACTTTCAGTTTCCAGCAGTGGATATTGTGGGGAATAATCAGACAAATTCCCACTTCGGCTTCATTATTATTCAAGACTGTCAGACAGTTTGATTCAACACCAACACTGACACAGATAAAATGTTCAACATTGCTCTCATACTCAGCTTGTCAAATGCTGTCTTGGTGTCTATGTCCTGGTTAGGTTTAGGAAAATATCGATGACATGTCTCAAAGAGATCGAATTGATGGTTTTATGTCTTTTAAGAGTCTGGAGAGACATGGATGTAAATTACAACTTGACTGATCAGGCCATAATTAAAAGTTCGAACATTTCCTCTTTGATCTGGTTGTATTCATTTCTTTGTTTACAGCACCAAAGTCAAGGCAAATTTAACTGTCATTAACTGAGATTAAAACCAATGTTATAAGTCATTTCTCAGTTGCTCACATAAATATTTAAAGTACTTTTCAGTGCCAACCATTTGTACAGTACATTTATGACCCAAGCCTTTCAAGGCTTGGTAGTTGTCAGTGGATTCACTTGTTTGCCCACTTGAGCTGTTTACTGAGGGAACAGGAAAGTCAAACCTTTGACTGAGCAAACTCACAAAAACTGTGTGAAAATCTGCTGAAGGATCTCAATTTCAAGATTTGCAGGTAAAATCCCAAAAGAGCTTTGCACTCAAAGCAAAGGTCTCCTGGTTCTGTAAATACAGTGTGTCACATTAGTGGTCAAAGAAGTCAGTGAGCAGTTTTACTCTGGTTGGGCAAACCGTCCCATGGTGGGAAGGTCACAATCTCCAGACTCCACTTTTAAAAGTCGACATGTCTGTAACTGTGTGAGTGCTTGATGAAAATCCACACTTGTTTAAAGTCTATCAAAAACCCACCATGCACTCTGACCTCCTTGGTGAAATGGAGCTAGACTTCATTTTCAGAGGAATCTGCAAAGGCAAAGCGTCCCTTACCTGTAACATGTTAGTTCAATGTTCAGAAACCCCAAATGGGTTTGTGCACACGCTGAGCTCCCAGTCTGTCCTGTTTTAACAGTTTCTTTTTCTGCCTGTCACTGATCAGAGTTTCATACATCAGGGAATCACACCAGCTTCTACTTTGGTACAGTCTGCAAGATTAATAGTGTATTAATAATAACAAACCTGAATCTAAGCAGTATTGTTTCTAAGAGTCGTCCTTTAGTCCACTTAAAAATGTGAATTGCTGGTGTTCACTCAGACTCATCAGTATTGCAGGCATCCTTGTGGATCAGTGCCCTCAGGTGAAAGGTGTCACTGCACTGGTGGGAGTTTTATCTGTTCTGTCAAGTAACATGTCAAGTAACTGTCTTTGACAAGTTGGCAAAGGAAATTCCTAAAAAGCACAGCTAAAAGAATTTGGATTATGGATTCAATCTGTGTCCACATTTGCAAACTTGCGAAAACTTCCCTCCCGTCTACGAGAAGTCTGCTGGAAAGACAAACTGGGACAGTTCAAAGTATTCTCGTGTCAAAAATCAAATCTAGTCGGTGTTTTTAAATCATCCCCAGGCTGAACAAAGTAACAGGGGAGTTTCGTGCAGAGTAAAAAAAAAGAATGCCTTCAAGCAGAGTCCCTTGCTCTTTTTGACAGGTGTGTGTTTGTTTTCTTCGAGAAAAGTCTCTCTTTATGAACTCCTTTAAAAAGAATGAGTCCCATATTCCACTTCTTGCTGTGTGCTACATTACCGAATCAGATTTTCTTAGTGCTGCCACTCTCATATTGTCCATGTCAGTGGTGACTGAATTGTGGTAAGTGGAGAATTAGTCCAGTGTTTTCTTACCTAGCAGGCATGTTCTATGACAGCTGTTGTGCTTCTTTGGATTTCCTGAATCATCAGCTTCAACCCACAGCCTTGACTTCACTGCTCCAAAGCCCTGAATCCAAGCAGCAGAGAAAACATGACTGAGTATTACTTGTAAAAGTCATTAAAAATTATAATAACTTTGTGATACAATAATTAAATTCAGAAGAAATAGCATAATATTATCATCTCTTCATTATGATTGTTTGCCTTCATTTCTCTGTAAGGTTTAATTTTGCATTGTGAGAGCTAATAAATCTGCCATTTTCTTCTTTAAGCAAATGCTGAAGAGGAGACATTTTGACAAGTTTGAAGTCAGAGCTGAGTGAAGCGGTGCGAAAGATCTAACGGAGTCACCCGTTTAGATTTGACAGTTCAGCAGTGGCAGATGATTCGGCAGAGTTGAGAGGGGCGGGGGTTCATTATCTCCTAATTACATGAGATAGAGCAGAGGCTTACTGAGCTGGAGCAGGAAAACACCTGCAGACTCAAGTGTGTCTCCCCAGATTCCAGAGCCAAGCCTCTGAAATGCTGCACACTAACCAAAGGATTACAGCATATGATATTGCCAGGCACCTTTGGAGATGAGCAAGCGAGAAGCTAAAACGAGAGGAGAAAGGGAGAGTGGTGATGGATGCCATCAGTTAATTAGCTCGTCCAATCAGTAATTGCTTTTCTTTTCTTTTTTTTGGCATTTTGCTTTGTTCCTGTTTGCCAAATCCCAGTAGTCCACTAAATAGACGGCTTTCATGACCAGGAAGCATCTGCTCTACGGCCATGATCTTTGAGAAAGTGTTACACACATCTGGCGCACGAAAAATAGCCAGGGGACATAGTGCACTCTTACAGCTTGACCAGATGCCGGGCTGCATTTTTAACAAAGAAAGGCTGTTTGTTTCCTCACCAGCCATTTTAAAATGAAATGAAAACTTTTCCTAATGCAAGTTCATGCAGCAGAGAGAGCAGCATGTTTTTGTAAATGGTCAACACCATGATATTCATATTTAAATCAATGCTACAAATGATGGTATCAGACAATCTCAGACGATCTGAGGGGACAGAAAAGCAATGAAGGGGCAGCTTGTTCCAGATGTTTGTGTAAATTCTCTCAGCAGCTGACAGAGAAGAGTGTACAGGAAAGAGCTTTCGTTATGGAACACTTAACTTTACCTGCATTACTCTGCAGCATGCTCTCTGGCCTCAGCAAGAAATCGCTGTGACAAACTTTCTGTCACATGCATTTAATCTTTTAGGAAAGGAGCACAAGAGCAAAGCATCTCAATCTGCAACTGACAGAGGTCACTAAGATTCATCTTTCTTTCTTAATGGGATGTGTTTGTGATAGAGACTGCGTGGTTGCAGAAAGGTTCTTCATCCACAAGTCAGATTAGAGAAACTAAGTTAGCTATACACAGGAGGTTTAAAATTGGATTGCAGTGTCTCATGTGGATTGACTGTAGGCTCCCGCCCCCTCCTCCGTTACTGCTAAATAATGAAAAGATACTGTGCCATCTAGTGGAAGGCTGGAGAACAACACCATTCCAACGTTTTCAGTGGAGCAAACAGCTGTGAGCGTTCAAGCTTTGCATTTATTTACCAGCCACTTCTATAAAACAAATCCATCTTTCCGAACGAGAGAAAATAGTACAGTTGACTGGTGCAATGAGGCAGCAACAGAGGACAGGAACACAGAGCATAGCAGCGTGTTATTGCTCCGGTCTACTCATCAGATTTTGAAAATTGAAAATGGTCTGAATTTATATTTGTATTTACATGCACCTGCCTATCTGTACAAAGCTAAAACAGAGTCAAATGAATGTGTCTCCAAAGAAAAGGTTCATTCATCACAGAGAAGCGCATATTAGTGCACCATCTTGATGCAACTCTGTTGACTGACCTCCAGGTTCCCTGCTTTGTTCACGACAGAGCAGGGGACTGATTGCACAAAGGAGTCAGTTTGATTCTTTTTTTCTGTATTGTGGACAAAAGCACAGATTTTATACAGAGATATACACTGAGACACTGACATAAAAACCCCTGCACTCAGGGCTTGTAGAGGCAATTCATTTGGTTCAATACCAGCACGGTTCAGAGAATGAAATTACATATCATGCCACTGCTGTAGTGGGACTCTCTTACTTAATGGAATACAGTTTGCTGGGTTGCAGGAGTGCAGGGATATGTGTCACAAGTAAAGCTCCGGGAGATACATAAAATAGCAAAAGAACCAAAATAGCGCACACTTTCTATCTGATTGCTCCTTTTTACAGTGGATCCACAGTGGATTTCATCCTACGAGACACTAATGGGAAACAGTAGACAGACCTGGGTCACAGACCCAGCCTGGCCAGTGCATCCAATTAGCAATTATGGCCAGGCCTCAGGCTGAGACTAATGGAAATGTAGATAAGATTCTATGTACAAATTGGAGGTAGGATATAATAAGAGACTGGCAGATGGAGACCAGGAACCTTAAGATGCTATCTTGCACACATGCCGGCTGGCCTGCTTCTGCTGACCAAGCATTAACAGGAGCCTTCACCCACAGAGCAAGAAGAAAGAGAGATAATTATGTCATATAATAATGCATTACACTGGCACCAGTACAGAGAAGTGTAGATTGCTACTTGCTAGATCGCTACCACTTGCTTAGTATGGCCTCCCATTTTGTTGAGTCAAATATAACCCTCGCAGTCGGGAATCCATTCCTTTGTGCTCTCCTCCTTCCCTCACTAAGAAAGAAGAATAATCGGAGAGAGGAGCAGTCTCTGGGTGCCAACTCTTTTCCATTACAATGTCTGAATACAAGCCACTTCGGCACTCAAGTGAAGACCAGACTTTGTGCTTTGTGTGTTGTGTCTCAGGGCAGCATGCATATTTCATGATAATTCATTTCTAATTGCATCAATGAGCAGTGAATGCAGAATTGTTTGTAGCTTGCAGTGACTTGTGTGACTACAGGGCAGGAGTTAAAACATGCAGCGTCCTGCTCAGCAGAGTGGATCGCTGAGACAGACTCCCTGAGTGTAATAAAGCTCTGGGCAGCTCACCGGGAGGAGGGGGGGGTTCGCTCTGCATGCAGCCATAGGTGATTTGTTAGTATGGGTGAGAATGTAGGAATATAATAGCGGGGAGAGGATCAGAATCTGTGTGCATTTGGGCATGAAGATGGTCTTCTTTGTATTTCATCACCTCAAATTATTCTTAGTTTTTTTGTTTCTTCCTTTTTTTGTTGTTGTTGCCTATAAGCAAAGCATTGATCGATGGATTGATTTTCCTTTTTATTGTAGGCTGGTGAAGGTTTCTTGTGTGTTTGCCTAGTTTCCAGAGGAGTAAGGTGTCCTCGGAGTATCGATTCAGTCACTAAAAAAGCACCCTTCACAGCATGTTTATAAAAACTTTGACTGTCAGGATCTAAGCACACTGTTAGTTCTGTAATGATCGGGATGTTGGCACAGTTACCTCAAACAAGCTCCTGAGTCCCCAGAAGTTGCATTTCACTACATAACTAAACTTTTTTTTTTGTCTCATTTGATATAGATAAACTGCAAAAGTAAGTGTGCCAAATCTAATCTTGTGTAAGTGGAGTGTTACATCTACAGCAATGAAGGTAATTAAACAATACTAATTAAGCTTCCTAAACAAACAGCTAATTACCTAAACTCCAGCGTCTGTGAGATAAAGCAAAGTTGCTTCATCATGAGCAGCTGAGGTGAGGTGGAAAGATTAGCCGATTTTTTTCTGGTTTGATGCAGCCAGCATATTCCACACTCAGCAGCCCGGCTTGCTTTATAATTAGAGAACATCACAGAGAAGACGCAGCTAAGGCAGATATTTACCTCAAGCAGCTTTTCATTTAGCCATGTCTGAGCTGCATTCAAATCTTCTCAGAGACTCTTTGTTGCCAAGCAACATGAACCTGAGGTACTTTATGGCATCCTGGTTATAGAGTTTTCCCTTCAGGCTTCGACAATTCATATTTGTGATATACACTGACATTCCCATCTTTTGACCTCAGCAAAGTCAATCTTCAAAATTAGAGCGCTGCTACGAGGTGTGCTGCTGATAACAGCTGCACACCAATGAGAAAGACCTCCTGTGATTCTCTTAAGGCAGGTATCTTTTCCTTTTCCTTAATAACTGGATACGTGTAGGACAAAGGAAAAGAGGTTATAGAATCACAATCAATGGAAAGCTATAAAACCAGGTTGAAATCCTTCAAGTGTACTCTTATATTCAAAAGCATTTCCAGCCAATATGAAGTTTAAAGAAAAAAATAATTGCTAAAGAGTGTATTCTTACTCTTGTCAGCGAAGATCCTGTTGGCCAATGAACTCACATTCACGGAATTTGGCAGCGCGCCAGACTGACATGGGTGAGGTTACAGAGTGTGACTGTCTTCACACCGAACTGTGTTGAAAAGTGACAGTTTGGCCAGGGTTCACTCTCTTGGGGTGAGAGATGAACCATAGTGGGCCACTCACGGTGTTGGAAGCTGTCCAGATTAATTAGAAGACATGTGAGAATGCAGAGAGCTGACTCCGAGCGCCAGCGTCTCTTCCTCCCTCGTCTGACAGGGATGCCATCACGAGTGGGAAATCTATCTGGGGATCTTGGGGAGCAGGAGGGCTGCATGATTTATCAGGGATAATTTTGCAGCCTACCTGCTGAATTTGTAAACAACATTGATCAGTCTGGCGTACCTTTTTAAAAATGCCTACAGTTTCTAAAAATGACTGATCATTACAATAAAGGTGCTGGGGCAGGAGAGTTGCAAATGTGAATCATGGCCCGGAGATAAACTAAGATAGATTCTGAACAGCATCATTGATTTCTCATGCATCAAGAGGACCAACAGCACAACACAGAACCTTACAATGAGGAGAGACAAAAAAAAAAATCATGCCAGAACAAACCACAGTCACTGAGACAAAGACAGAACAGCAGCCTTTTGTTATTAAACAGAAATTGCTTTGCTCACTGTGTTTTGTTCCACCAGCTCCTTGACAAGTTTGCGGCCCATTGTGCTTCTGCTGAATTCTCTTCTCTGCATATCAACTCCTTAATCTTTGAATGTGGCATTTTAATACTGCGTGGTGCTGAAGCACAAACTCAGAGCGCCGTCTGCAAAGATACAAAGGCTGATATTTTGGGTGCCTCTTTTCTGCTTGTGAGAGATCATTTGCCAAAGAAATACCTTTTTTTCCCGGCTTGATTCAGCATAGAAAATAAGACCTTAGGCTACAAACATATAGAATGAAGAAGAAGAGTAGAATAGACACTCTTTAAGCACAGTTTGTCTTCAACCTTCAACACAGCTGAAGAGCCTGAGAATTAGGGCAGTGCAATTTGCTTTGCATGCAGCTAAATGAACTGTAATTGCCTGGGGAGCTGGAAATCAGACTTGAGGGTACAGACAGGAAGGCAAAGCTCATTCAGTACTCTGATCAGCAGTGATGACTGGCAGGTCATTGTTAAGATTCAGAAAACAAACAACTCCCGCATAAAGAGCCACATTGCTCAACAGGGCCAACAAACAATGAGCTGGAAGTCACTGGGGACCAGTGATATCACCTTGGAGTAACTCAGCAACTCAGCCAAGAGATTTAAGATTATTTTGATAATGGAAATGCTTTGGCTTGTATTTAGAAACAATAAAGGAGGATATTAAAATGCATTAAGCGTAGATGATCAAGATATGTGATGGTGCAGTGTTATTAGAGTTTAACACAGTGTATCTGGCTTGGTAGGTCAAAGAAGTGATTAAAGAATGAATTTATGATGCACTAACTTTCCATATGCTTTGCTTTCTTTTGTGCATTTCGCTGTTGTTGTGAATTTTTATTTTGGTCTTTTAAATTAAACATAAATAAACAACAATAAGTCATAAGAAAACCAGAAACGAGAAAAACAAATATAACCTGACTGAAAAGGTGTGGGCTGAAGCCTCGTCTTATTTTGCCTTCTTACATTAAATTCTTATTCAGCTCCATTTTGTCTGGGCTGTAAAACAAAAGTTCCTTTCATATACCCTCAGCCCCTCCCACACCTTATAAACCCATATGGCAGTTTGATTTTCTGGTCACACGGCAGCAGCACAGCAGGATGTAAACTGACACCTTAAAAAGTTAATATGGCAAACAAGTTAGCCTACAGTCAGCCACACATCCAGGAGACATGGACAACATTTGCTGTGATTTCCACATTTTGATGTTTTGGCATTTTCTTTTGAATGCAGAATTAACTCACATTCACTCACTCTCCTTTTTGTCCTGTTTTTGTAAAATGCTGAAAAAAAATGTCTTAAATGCTCCACTTTGCCCCACTCGCTCAGACTACTGAGATTAAATTGAATTTTAAAAATGTTGAAAATAGCAGACATTTAGTTTCGAGATACTCTCTTAACACGCACCAGTTAGAGTTCTATCAAATTTGGGTATGCATGGGGCCACACAAGATGATTTTTAATAATTACACTGACCTGACTTTTCCTCAGGCTAAATGTTCCACTTGTACACTTCTCAGAATCTAATGGGTAAATTAATGAAATTTGCTGAACTGTTTCAGTGAGTGTCAACAGGTATGGCAGTTAAGTAGCTGGCTGTTGGCATTGAGGGTGTGCACTGACCTCCTAGGAGAATTTTGTGTTAGTGATACCTAAACCATTTTAACGTGCAAATAAAACAGAAAGCTGTGTTGATAGAACTGCCTTTCCTGAGCGCTGTGTTTGTTGACCTGCTGGGGGAAGTGCTGAAACATGCTGCATTTGTTTCACTTACAGAGAACGTGTGTGTGCTGTGCCGTTTGGGAGGGATGTTGTGGCTGACTGCATCTGAGTTCATTTAGCTTCATTAATGCGTTGAACATTTGAAGGGAGGGGGACAATCCCACATTAATTTTAAATATGGTAGAAAAGCTACACACAACATAAGGACTCCCCAGTTGTTAGATACCTATTTGCACTGAAATAAAAGGAATAATTTTTAAAAATCACTGGCTTCAGCAGGACCTCCCACTCCAAGTCAGACAGCAGCTCTATCTAGCAAGTTGCCTTCCTCCCACCCACACAAGCAAGCTTAGCTCTTTCTGTGTAGCCTTAGAGCGGAGACAAATGGCTTCTGTAAATTACCCAAAGCACACACTGCCAATAATGGCAGTGTAAGCACTGCAACAATGATTCACTGTAGGCTAAATCAATCTGAAAAATACTGTTAGTGTGGCAAACTTTTCTACAGTAAGCAGTCGACTTTTTGAGCTGTACAGTTTCCGCTTCAGTGTTTGGCGTGGTGGTCCTGATTGCTGGAAATACATCACCTTTGTTCACTTCTGGTTTACATATTCTGTAACCTGCTTTGTTTCCCTCGCCTTAACCATATGCTTTGTGCTAAAGATAACCATAAATAATGTTATCACGCCTTTCTTATCAGACGTAAATATTAGAATTAAAAACAAATGACAGAGCTTTTCTGCCATTAAAGATTTCCAATATAAACATCACAACGTGTCATAGTTAGGCTGAACATAATTCAGCATTTGTCCTAATCAGCATCACAATTCCATCTTCTCGCAAATTAGGTGAATTACAATGTGATATTTACAATGTGAGACAGAACTGCTCACTGATGGGTGGACAGGCTGCCCCTCGGCAAAGATGGTAAGCTTTAAAAAGAAATGTGTAGTTTTCACCCAATGGGCCTCATCACATTTCAGGATGTCCTCTGGAATCAAGAGGAACCTCCCTCACATTCTCATCTTCTCCAAAATAAATTGGCTGCCAGCTAGCTGGTCTGGATCGTCCGGGCCTAAATGAAGAGTGAGACAGAATAGACGGCCTTGTCAATTTGTTCCCAATATCCCGGCTCACAGTGCTCCCCAACCTGCCCACTTCAATCCTCTACACTATAAAGAGTATCTCAATCCGTGCAGAAAGGAGTGGAGCTATTAAAGCGAAGTCGTGTCAAGGCGCTCAGCTTTAATTATTACCTTATAAAAATTAAAACCCTGATATCCTGCACCAGTGGTGTCAGGTGAGTCACTTACCAGATGTGTGTGGGGAGTGTGACTTTATTATGCAGCAAACCGTGATGCGTGGTTTACTTCACAGTGGCTTTGGCATATACCTGTCAGGAGACTTTCCATTTCATTCAGATAAATGCTCTTGCAGCTCCCCCAGCACCCTGTCTTCATCACTTTACTCTCCTTTTGGAGACTTTATGGCAGTTTAGCAAATGGAGGCAGCACCCAGACAGGGTTTAGAGCAGGAGAAATGAGTGCCATTTCACCAACAACAACTGATATAAATGCTGACAATGTAATTTAAAGGCTTGTGTAACCTTTGACAAAACAGTTTGGTGAGACTGCTGGTCCCCAAACGGCTTTTTTCTGACATAAGGAAAAACAATCTGCATTTACCTTGATTTGTGTAAACCCATTTTCTTGGACAAACTGCCTGTAGCAAGAGATTAATGAGTTAATCCAAGCCACTCTTTTGTCCTCCCTGTCAGTAAAGGAAGTAAATAATCATGGATGTGAGTGTCATTATGTACTTAAGGTCTTTAGTCCTCCTGGATGCTGAGTAAAATGAGACAACTTCATCTCAATTGTGGCTGATAAACACCAAACCGATAAGAAAAAATACTTCAATGAATCAGGCATGAGAAGAGGTTTTGAGTGTAACAGCGGTCCACTTACAGTAGCCACTTATTGTTTGTTAATGTTTTAAATGGAGCTGGGTAATACTTCATCATAATGTGCTGTAAAATTTTTAACAAATAATTCCCACTCCATTGCGGGACTGATCTGAAAATGCAGATCAGCCATTGGGTTTTGTTTTAATTAAATTTTTCCTGTATTCTATAATACAACCTTCTCAACAAAACACTAATTTATTATCGTTATCATATTATCAATCCCACGATTTCATTTTCATGTTTTTTGTTTTAGCGTGTCAGTAATCTAATTCAGCACCACTCACATTTGCATGGCCGTTTGTTTGCACTGCCAAAATTCAAATACCAGTAAAAATCTTCTCTTGCATTTTTATTTTCAAATGAGCTTGTGTATCAAAACTGTGTGGGAGGAGACGAGGAGAGAAGCTGCCTAGTTCTTATTTATCCCAGTCAAATAAACTTGGGAAGATCGATATGAACTGATGCAAAGTGAGCCAAACGGGAGAGAACATGAGGAAGACACTTTTGGATTTTTTTTCCCCTTTATTTATTCAGTTAAGTTTCCCCGACAGCAACGCTCTCTTTTGCTCTTTCACAGCTGCCCAGTGAAACCACAGTCTGATCACCTGAGCGACTCCACCGGGGCAGCGGGGTTAAGGGCATTGCTCAAAGGTCCCTCAGTGGTGGTAATGAGGGAGGGAAACATGAATTTGCACAACGCTAGTGATTTAGTCTAGTGGGTTTGTTATGAAACAAAACTGTTTCCCAACGGCATGTTAACATTACTTAAGTCAGTCATAAAGTAATAGGGTCAGATTGCAGTATTGTATACACTGAAATCTACAAAGCTAACATATGCAATCACTTATGGTTTACACTAAAGTCACATAATCTTACCTCTCTTGGGATTAGTTAAGCTTGGTCTGGGCTGGGCCCACAACAAATAAAAGGATGTAAGGAAGCACAGGGGTTGAATGGATGTGAAGATGCAGTGAGTCTTGAAATGACCACTACCCACAACAGCATATGTGGTGCAATCTCCCCCAGGAAGACTGGCAAGACAGCCTGCTAAGTTAGTCCAGCTTGAACCTAAAAGGGTAAACCAGGAGGTGTAGTTGGCCCACTATGCATGTCTGCTCATGTGCTGTGAGTTTCCTTGGAAAATACAGAAGCAAACTAATTGTAAGTATTTAGTGCTGTTAATGATTGTGGAATGTTACGTTTTCCTTGTAATTTTTTTGTTTGCTGTAGTGAGCTGCCATGCTAAAATGCTACCAGTGGACACACTGCTGCTTTAGCAGCCAGTAGCTTATAGCTCACATGCGCTAACATTCATGTGCATCTGCAAACAGCAACCAAAACAAAGAACGGAGAAACTCAGACTAGAACAAGCTAAGCGTTAAATCATTCTCTGCTCAGGGAGAAATTACTACACTATCTTTACAGAGCAAATAGCTGCTCGCTGCCATTAATGTTTCAAATTCCACATACCTTCAGCTGCCCTATTAAAAATGAAACAATTGACATGTGACAATGAAACAACTGAAAGTCGAAATTAGCCTGCTAACATAAGTGCTGACGCCACATTTTACGCAGGTTATTTTAGCACCAGCTGAGAGGCACCACACTGGATTGTCTTAAAGACACTGGTCTACTATAATGTTAGAATCAGGCAGTGTTGGAAATAAATGTAGTAATTATCTATTATCTAACATACACAGAAGCACAGAAGCAGAAGAAGAACCTTGGACATTATTCAAATATCACTGAATTTTGTTAGTAGGAAAATAAGGCATTAAAAAAAATGGTGAAGTGTAAGTTTGGCTCAGGGCCTTTTTCAGGCTGTCACATAATTCGTTATATGTCTTTAACATAATTTTGTAGGAAATGTGGTTTCAAAAAGGCACAAAAAGAAAATGTTATTTGTTCTTATTTGTTTTGGTTTTTTTTGTTTTTTTTTACTTTTAGTATAATCTTATAACCACACTTGGCAGGGACATTTTTCGGGACAGTTTTGGGGATGGCTGATTTAAATAATCAGCCAATTTTCACTCAGCTGTCCCCAAAAACTGTGTAGATCTGAAGATTTGTCACCACTGCAGAAGACTGTAATGTGATAACAGGCAGGACATTACAGCTTTACACTGAGAGGGAGAGAGAAATAAGTTCAGTTTAGATAGCATCTGTCCAGGGATCATCATTTATTAAAACCGACTTGTTTTCTGCTGGCATTTTATTTTGGGTCATTTTCACCAAATTAAAATAGAACTAACTTTTTCTACTGCTATGCAAATATTTTTCCACAAATGTGCTATGGAGGTGAATGAAATATCACTTGAAATTATTATTATCATTAGAAAATACTTTAATGTTTAATGATTTTTTTTCCTGTTTTTTGTACCTTGTTGAAAAAAAAAACAACATGAACCAGCAGGGAACAATTTACCTTTTCTCAAAATAAGTGTGAACGATGGAACAGGAAGCTACACCTAAAATCAGAGTGCTGTGGATGAATGACTCATGTACTAAAAATGAACTTGACTGCATCATTCATGGTGAATTCATCGTATTTTAAAATTCATGTATCTACGGGCAATGTAATTCAAACAATGAAGGGCTTTGTATTATTCAAAGGACGGCACTCCACCTAGCATGATGCACGCAATGGACAGCATGGCACACATGAATAATTTTAATGCTCTTTGTGTTAAATGTTCTCACTTAGACAAGTTTCAACATTTCTTATGGCACGGAAAACTGTCTAACTGTACTGCTGTCTGGTGCTTTAAATCTTTCTGTTGCTCAATTTGACCTCACTGCAGTTTGTGTTTCAAACCTGTGTGTTGTAACCAGATTGGATCATCCCGGGACACAACCTCCACCCACTCATGCAAACAGCCATTTTCAAAATTATTTGACAGTTCAACAGACTCTTTATCAAATAGTTTATATAGCAGGATAATTTCATGAAAACTTTACTTTTTTTTTCTTTCTGAGACAGTGACAATCAGGCTGTCAAGCAATCAGTGGCAGCCATCCAAACCAATCATTTTATACATTCATGTTAAACTCTCTTTTATGTCCAACTAATATTTAAAAGCCATTATCCTGTTTCATTGTGAGTGGAAATTATTTGACAACCACTGACTGAGGGGTAATCTAGTGAAGGGATAAAACCTTCTACAAGAAAACATGTTTAAAAGTATAATAGGTGACTCTAAATCTGTAATCTGTGGGAGGTCTGTGTAATGATGCACATTTCCACTAGATGGCCCTTGAACCCAGCTGTGCTGCCTCTTCAGGAGTCATGTTTCATTAGCACTTGATCTGACTGCTACTTAATTATTGCTCTAGAAAAAGAAAAACAACAGTGATAATGACATGTAACTTTCAGATTAAGTCCATATTTTAAGTTAAGAGGAGACAGTGTAATAAGAAAAGAATGAATATTAATAGAGACTCATTCATTACTTAGAAAAACATTAACAAGTTGGATTTATGCACTCTGTTGTGTTATTTCTCATGATTATGTTTGTTACATAAGAGGTGCTTTTTTTGTGTACACCAGTTTACATGAACATCGTCAGCCACCCTCATTGAAAAACAACATTGGTGTGAAGAGTACAATATGTTCTCTCCTTTTGAGGAAGTGGTTTGCTCACCAGACTGTGTCACACGCAATCCGTCACTTTATGCCTAATATTGAAATGATTTCACTGTGCATCTTGTAATCACCCGCTCATGAGCAAAATAACTAACTTGCAGTTGTCTGCCCAAATGAACAATGGCCAGTGCGATGGCTGACTAATTCAGTGAACTAAAGCCAAGAAAGTCTCTTTGTAAAATGGGAGATGTCAGTCACTATCTGGTGCTGGACATAAATTGCTCTCTCCTCAATGATGGATTTCCCTCCCAAGGCCTCTCATAAACATCTCAGAGCTGAGACACAAACACACACACACATGCAAGTCAGCCTGTGGGCTCTCACTCACAATATTACAAGGTTTCTTTTGTTTCTTTCTGGCTGCATGGCACCCTGAGATCCATCCACACGGGCCCACATGGGGATACTAGGTGTCAGAGGAGTGCTCAGCCTTGACGTGGCTTCAAGGCACTAGCAAAGCTGTACTGGTAGAGCTGGTCCCATTCCTCTTGGTGATTTATAGTCCAAAGACGATGATAAAATATCGCAGGGGCTCCGATATTCTTCTAAAGGTAACTGTAGACAGCTCGGCGAGTGAGAGAGCGGGGGGATAGTTATGTGAGAGGGTTTTGTCCAAAGCCAAAAAGTCATCGGCCGGAGGGCAGGGTGTGAATGGGAGTGTGTGCAGGTGGTGGATGTGGGCTGTCCAGCCCTCAGCCTGGCTGGGTCAGTTTACTTCTCTGTCCCCACACACTGACCCTTTAATATGGGATATACCTCCTCTCCTTTCACCCTGGCTTTTAGGGCCCCATGTAAATCACTCTCCAGTAACACAAGCTCAGCCCTCCTCTAGCCCCTTTTCTTTTCAACACATTTATCCTCATGGAGGATTCAAAGAGGCACTGCGGCAGGGAGGTGGTATGTGGGCCTAGTCGACTTGAAATAGATTGAAAAAGGCTGAGGGATGATCAAAAAGGAGAAAGTCCGGAGCGAAACCTTAGACATGGGAACGGCTGGACACTCGAGTGGGCAAGAAAGCCCCACTCAGATGAAAGGCAGTCGTCCATCAATAAGTCATTAAAACAGGCAGAAATGTAGACCCAGAAACAAGAACGCTGACAATCACGGTCGTCTCTGCTCCAAGTGTGAGCTTGCGTTAAGCCTTAAGCTGCAAGGTGAGACTGAAGCTTGCCCTAAAATTAATAAAAGATTATATGAAAGCTGAGAATCAGTCAAATGAGGAAGTGATGAGCACCATCTGGTGGATTTTGTTTTTATGGCCTTAACTGCCGTTTATTCGCTCTGTGTGATGAGGAAAAAACCTACAAGCTCCAGGGACTTTTTGGGGGGCTATTTGCAATCAGTCTCTATTGCAAAACTGTAGGAGTGGAGTCAGCGCAAGGAGGTCACTAATTGCTCAGACAGGATTCCCTTTTACAACCTGGTGCTCGGCAATAAAATACCACCCAGAGCAGTCTGTCAGCTTTTACATCTTCAGGTCTCTATTTGTGTCTCTATTTATAGAAAGAGAGAACTACATGGGTGGATAAACAAACAAAAACACTGGACCCCTGACAGTTTTCTCCAGCTGGAGAAGGTGTATGTTGTTTGTTGATGTGTGTGCATCTGTGCATGTGTTCATTTTGACCTTGCCAAGGAAAAGTGAGGCAGCAACCTTTAAAGGGCTATAATTTTATCACTGGCGCTCCAGACAGCTATTCTTGACCCTGATCTGTCTTAGTTAACCAATAAGAGATATAATAGTCTGACAGGGGTCATACTAGCACTTATTCATGTTGCTAATGCCACACACTGAAAGTAGGAAACTTCTGGAGGGAAGCATATAACAAAATTTACTAGGCAGTAAATTCAGCTGCCTTAGCTGGTATACTGACAGCACAATGTTGGGTTTAGTGCCATAAAATCTGTGCACTGGGAGAGGAAAACCGTAGAAAAGGCAAACATATTTCAGGATGTTGCACACCAGATATAATTTCCAAGCTATTTCAGTAATAATTTGTGATATAAACCTCAGGACGCCTTAATTATTGAAATTTTGCGCCGAGTGTTAATATCACCTTTTCAGATTGCTTTGCATTTTCTCAGTGTGAGGTGTTATGCATCACTTCACAGTTGCAGAAAAATGCCTGCACTCAATGGGCCCTTGCGCCAAATCCTAATCATCTTATAGACTTCAGCTCTAAGCCAAGTAACGATTCTGAATAGCTTTGTGCAACTGATTGTGTAAAAGACTTGGCACCAGACAAAGTGATTGCAAAAACGTCTCCCCCCTTTTTAGCCATTAGTTGTGGGACACTTTAACCACTTACTATCAGGCCTTTCATGGCTCTGTGCTTGTTAGGGCTTTAATGACTTGAAATTCCCTGAACAAACACAGAGTGGGCAGAGAGGTCACACAGCTCTCCTTTCACTCTTTCACCGTGGGGTCAGTTTTGTTTGTTTGTTTGAAGGTGTCTTACCAATTTGACACAGAAACACCAGCCTAATTCTGGATTAGCGACCTCAATTAACCCTAAGCTCCCAAAATATAATACTATTCCCAACAAATTTTTGTAATTTTCTCAAATTAAATAAATCGAAAAGTGGAACAATTAGTAATGAGAAACAAGATATCATTTGATGTCATATCTGTGGCAGTGTATTTTGTCTTCATGATGAATTATGTGAAAGTAAAGCATTTTAAACTCTGAATGTTCGGGTCACTGACCTTTCACCTCTGCTTAAGATGAACAAAACAGGTTGTTGTGCCATTTTGTGAAAACTCTTATTTGTGCTTGAAGCACCATTCATTGTGCTGATTTTCAGTACAAGTAGCAAACGTTTCATGGCCACTCTTGGCCTTTCCAAAATGGCTGCCAAAGAATGCAAGCAATTTTCAAACTTTAAATGCAAATCGCTATGGAAACTGGCTGCATCTCTTGTATTGTGGTGTGATCTCAGACATCTGATAGTCCTGTGGTCTGCCTGTCAGAATGTTAATTTTCATTTGGAATTTTCGCTCGTCTGTTGTTATCTTGGATACACATAATTTGTTTTCTTTTGCTAAAAGGATCTTGGTCAAGCCGTGATCTTGGTACAACTGAGTCTTCCCATATAAATAATGCTGAACTTAACCAACCATTTGTGGCGAGAAATGGCTGTTTTTCCAGGTGGCCGGTGGAATAATTCCCTTCTGCAGTCTCGTCATTTTAATGATGATGGCCAACTTTCAGAGATCTAAATGTGGACAGAAAACATTCATCTACATTGGTGGATGTGGACCGAGTGTGTTAAGTGATGCATCATGAATGACTGGCAGTAGGACAGCTCTGTAGCTGGTCTTTTCCTGCCTAGTGAGCAGCTAATGATGCAGAGAGCACATCCCGGTGGGGGAGACAAACACTGTGGCCCTGCTATGATGCCAGATGTGCTGTCAACTCTGTATTGTCAGCAGCAACAAAGCACACACACCATGCTCGACACTCGTGGGGTATTCACATTCAGAATGAGATACTTTGCCATTAACGTTTCTGCTGCTTGCTCCCACCCGCCTACTCTGAGCACTACAAAAGTGCCATTCATTCTCATATTCGGCATTTAAGACTTGTTTTTCTGAAAACAAGAAAAACATCTGTCAGTGCGCTGACATAATTCCCCATCTTCTAGATGCACTTTCCCTCATTTCAGAAATTTCCAGCAAGTGAGTGGAAGAATCTTGACAGAATATGGCAGATGGGTGCATTAGTATCAGGAAAATGGCACTTAATTTGAGAAATTTCTCAGAGAAGTCGATTTGTGTTGAAAACAGGTGAAATTCTCAGACCTTTTTCCACCTGTTTTGATAAGAAAATAAGATCCATGGATTCAATGATTGAACAAATGACTTGTTAAAGTTGATTGAGGTTTATTCGCAGCGACATGAAGTGACCACACATGCATAACAAGACTCAACTGAGGCTTACTCACAAAACATCCAACTGTGAAAACACTACAGCTATACACAGACATGACACAGCCTTGGACACACACATACACAGATACAGACACACAAAGAAACATAAATACTTACACACACACACACACACACACACCCTCCCCCATTATTGAGGGAGGGGTGGCCATCTGCCCTCAGCAGCAGCAACACAATGACCAGATCAGAGGAATCTACTAATGAGACTTTTCTGCTGTAAAACAAAAAAACATTTTCTGCCTCTTGCTGTCAAGCCGCCTCTGCAGCTACATCACACATTACATTATACATTCATCTGAGGGGGCTGATCTGTTTGTCTCACACTGGTTCAACTGCTTTAGCGCTGATGACTTAATCACCTGTGGCTTATTTAAGCACCACATCACAGAGGTCAACTCCATGCTGGCTACGACTTGAAACCGTTCATTGCGTAAGGCTTCATGACTAAACCCTCTGGTGTTTTGATACAGTCTGACGCCAGCATGGCAGCATGAGGAGACAAAAACAAGCTCTCTGGAGCAGTCAATAGTTCATCTTTTCAAACCTCTCACGCAATGCGAGCTGAGGGAAGTGCGAGTCAGGCTGCTGCAGTGTCCCGTGATACGTGGCAGAGTGGGGGTGGAGGTGTGGGAGGTTATTGATCTCACTGTGGACATCTGTGGCATCTATCAGGAGGGTTGTCAGTCATCAGAGAGGGAAAGCGAGAGCAGAGTGGAGCGGCTTTATTTGTGTGCATGTGATGGGGCAGACAGACAACAACAAGTTCACTAAGAGTTCATCCTGTTTCACTAGTCTAACATAACCTACTCGTTTTTTGTCTCTCATCTAGATCTCTTCCTCTTTCCCTGTAGACTTCTCAGTCTCCATGCTGAACAATGAATGTGTGTGTGAGAGAGTGTTTATGTGCACACAAGGAGTTAACAAGACATGTTGTGTAAAAAGGACGCAGTAAAAGAGACAAGTGGAGTATCTGCAGTTTTTATTTAATTATCCAGACAATGAAAAATGGGATTACATGGGCCAAAAATCATAGATGGTGCCAACAAAATGTAGCACTGAGTTGATGATCCGCATTCTTTGGAGCCACTGGTTCCATGCACATTTATTTGTAAAAGATTTGGCCAAACCTCAGCCTGAAGTTTTAGAGATCATCTGAAAGAGAAAATGTTGTGATATCAGTAAACAGCGGTACTGACTCGCTCGCAAAATATAGATTAAATAATTCTCCTCTTTGTTGTGCACAGGTTTGGGTTATAGGTTTAGAGATGCTTTGATAGTTTAGAGAGAAAGCATCTCATCTGAAAACACAGTGCATTATTAAAGGACGGCACTGCGAGAGCTTGGAGACAGATCGAAGCAACTTGATTTATGACATTTTGCTGCCTCAGTGTTACAAAGCCAGTATGCTGTCATTATCTATGTAGGCGAAATAGAAAAGCCTGCAGATGATTTAGAAACTCGATGATGGAAGAAACTATCTTTCTCAACCTTTTATGATGGCAGCCAGCCGCTGGGCGTTCAAACACAGTAAATCTAATGAATCATGGGGGATGAGAGAAGGGGAGCCTGTAAAGAAAAGTAGCTGTGCATGATGTTGGGAAGGACGAGCTCAAATGCAGTGGGTGTTGCATGAGTCAACATTACCGGAGCCCCGTCAGAGACTACATTCAGTGTTAGGTGAGTAAGACTAATAATAGGCCTGAAAAACAGAAAGGTGAGTGAGATCAGGTTACAGGTGCAGGAGAAAGTCTGTTGCCTTATGTTTACCATGACGATTCATCACCAGCAGCGCCTGTGAAAACATGCATGGAGAAAGAGCTTGTTTAAGCTGAACTGCTTTGGTGATAAAGTGTGATTACATTTCCGTGTTTACATGGTGCAGGTCCAGGCATTATGAAGAAACCATCACTTTGTTTCCAATAGTAATGAATTTCCAAATAAATAATGACGTATTGTTAAAGATGCCCTCCAGACGTGTATTTTATGAAGGGAATCAGAAGGAAACAGGTAATGATACACAGAAATGAAGTGTTAAACAGCAACGTCTACATACCACAGTTATTCTTTGGTAAAGGACCAAAAACTTTCTTCCTTTTGAGTCTCTGTTAGTTTACAGCCTTGCTAGCTGTTTCGCCTTGCTCACAGCCTTTATGCTGACCTAAACTAACCATCTCGCTGTCATAGCTTCATATTTAGCATACGGGCACAAGAGTGGTATTGATTATCTCATCAAACTCTTTGCAGGAAAGAAAATAAGCCGATTTCCCACAGTGTTTTCCAGAACTTCTTCTTTAATAATTTTAACTCTAAACCTGCAGGAACAGATTTTGCTTACATGCCCAGCAGTTATGGAGCAGTGTTAGCTTTTATTTATAATCATGTTTGTGGCTTCCTGACAAATCTAAGAGCAATATTTGCTGTTTTTCAGCTCTATTTGTCCTGAGGGAAATATGCGTTTTTAGCTGGTAAATGCTGTGTTCACCAGATAGTCTGCTGTGCTGAGTAGGTAGTGTAGACCTATAGGAGAGTTTTATAGCTACAAACAGTTGTCTTCTGCATCCAGCAACAACTCTAGGGTACCCGTGAGACTGAACCGAAACAGTAAATTTGAGGATGACTGAACAATGAACTCAAGAAGCCGGAGCTGATTCAGGTGATAATTCTCACTTTCGCAGTCACATTGTTTCCAGTTTGTCATTTGATATGTTTTCATTGTTATAAACACATTCATTATAAGTATCTAGATAAAAATGAAGAGAAACAAATGGGGAAAGTGGACGTCTTTTCTGATTTCCCAGCTGAGCGAGTCGGAGAAAGGAGCTTCAGGGTTTCTCCTTTAGCCAAGGGCACATAGAAAACTTCCTTCATGATAAAAGAGATTTTGCCAAAATTCCTTGCTGTATCAACAGACATCCCCATAAAGTAGGTATTCATCATGACAGTGTGAATTTCTAAAGAAAGATCTTAGTTGTGACCACAATACAGTACGTGTGCTTTGTGTAAAACTTTGGGAGGAAGCCAGAAGTTCTATTCTGTTCTACAATTCTTATGAACTGTGAGCTGTGGTTTAATGTGATTTTACTTTGTTGTTGTGAAAGCTCAAATTTTTTTAGGCTATTGGAAAAAGATAACTAAAAAAATCAAACTGTCGTCAAATGCGGTCTTAACTCATGACATTTTTCTTTGAAGTCACGGAAAAGTGGTTATAAAAGGAAAGAGGAACTAATGTGTTTGTTTGTTGGGATCAAATGTTTCAGAGTTTGATGTGACTGAAGTGCCATGTCTGCAGTTTTTCCAAAAACGTCACAAACAACAGCAGAAAACTAAGTCATGAGACCCGAGGGATATTCCAACAAGTTCACCATCATCGTCTCAAATGTTCAGCTAAGGAATTATGTATTTCAGTACATTAGGTGACCACTCTCTAGACATTTATTTACCAGAAGGTGCTCTGGACATTAAAAGCATCCTCTTCGTCTCAACATCTGCTAATATATATGTCAAAGTCTCCTAATTTTGTCAGATAACATATAAAACCAGATGGAAAGCTCCCGAGGGGTCAGAGGCCCTCTTTAATTCTATTACTGTGTGTGCACACACACTCACACACACTAACACACACATCGGTCCAAGACATAAGCAGCTAGTGGATGCCACAGAGAGTAGTTCTTATAGATTCAAAGCTGCCCCGAAGGCGAGAGGCCCATGATGGATCAGACATTGATTTGATTTGAAGTGAGTGTGAAAGCTGCCGCCCGTGCCCTCTGCCAAAGAGGTGAACCATGATTGAGCAATGGCTGTCTGGAGGGTTCACTCAGGAAACTGTAAGTGGACAGGCTGGACCCGCTGCTAACAATCACCTTTTGTACAAATCGGCTGGAAATGAATTGTTGATTCACAGAGTGGAAACAAAAAGCAAGTCGCAGCTGCCAGTTATTCGCCACACCACACATCTCTGAGCTGTTGCTGAACACACACATGGATTTTATGTATAATATTTGTCTTGTGGTTTGCCCACATGATCACAGGATAACTTAAACAATCACTTTCCTACCATATATTAACATAACACAACATTAAAAGAATATACAGCACATCAGTTTCACTTCAACACACATCAACATTAAATTCTTTCTCAATCCATGAACCAACAGAACCAAACAACAACAAATCCCCCCAAAATAATGTTGTTGTAACTGGGATATAAAAACAGGGCCCATTAACAAACATAATTCTGGCCAACAAAACAAGACACACAAACTTACTGTGTATATCTAGCTCTACATATGCAATATAAATAAATTGCAGTGGTCAGTCCTCCATTGTGTAGCAACTACTTTTACCTCCTCTCCATTATCCATTAGGCAAGAGCAGCTGTTATTGCTAATCTGACATCCACCTCAAAACTGATAAAATATATCACAAACAGGCAAAATATGGACAGCCGGCTGAAATAAACTTACGGTACACAGCACAGATACAAGTTCAGGTGCCATGTAGCATTAAGTTGAACTCAAACTCAAACTCGAACCACCAACGACTCCGTAATAATAATAACAAAATTAACATCTGGGTTTTACCACAAACACACAAAACATCAACTCATAAAACGTAAGCTCTAAGCATTCTGTTTACAGACACATATTATCACCTCATACTTGCACAGTTAGAGACAATGAACTCCTTTGCAAAGTCTCCAAAACTTGCTCATTATAAAATCCTGGTGTCAGCTTGTCTGAAATCTAATCCGCTTACTCGAAGACAAACAAAACTGAGCAGCTAAAAACATCCACCACAGTTAGAGCAGTTGCATCTCTGGCCCCTTCCCGAACTTTTGACAGAAATAATTGTAAACAAATCAGGTTTTTAACGTGCTGTACGCTGTTGTGAGAGAAGTATTCAGATCATTTATTTAAGAAAAGTACCAGTTCCACACTGCGTATTACTTCATGACACACAAAAGTCCTGCATTTAAAGTCCTACTTATGTTATCATGTGGAGGACTTTTTGGTTTTGTTTTCTTTTGTTTTTGTTTGATAAATGGCTTAAGGTCAGCTTCTACATAGTGGCTTCATTTAATTTAGAGCAACTGGTAGCTTAGCTCACTACACTCTCCAAATAGCTTGTCCAACGCTGTGTATTTTATAAGAAAAGTGGATGATTTTTATGCAAAATTTTAATTCTAAGTAAACTGTTGTCTAAAACTGTTAAATTTACTGCAGTAAACAGTACAGAATTTGACCCTGACGTGAAGTGAAGTAAACAGTAAATCAGCAAGTTGCTGTAAAATGAATATACTCCAGTGTCAGTACAGTAAATGACTTATGTACTTAGTTGATCTACTGGCCACATATGGTTCACGAAAGTGTAAGTAAGCGCTCAGTTGAGTTCTCTTCATTTCTTTGTTACAGATGAAACAGTTTCTTGGTTTTGTCAATTGCCACTGCGGTGATTAAAATTACAACCAGATTACAAACCTATTTACATATACTGTTTGCATCTTAGGGGTTTTCTGAGGTGATTCAAAGGAAATGATGTGCTGTGCACCTGCAATGGGTGAAATAATCAGACAACAGAAACTTTAACTAAACCTCGATCGAAAGCAAATTTCGGGTACTATCCACAGCATTTGATTGACAGGGGATCTTACGTAACAGAGAGGAAGCGCTAAATAAGTTCCTAGCAACAAAGACAGAGACAAAACAAAAACGGCTGAGGATTTCAAGAAAGAGCACATGGAGGAAGTGGGGCACTGATGTTACCAGCTGGTGTGCAATAAACACTTGAAAATACGGAGGGTTTATCTAGATACAAGACGAAAGTAAACAGTGAATCACAGCAGGGCAAGGAGCTGACTGGAACACAAACACTGCTCCCACTGCCGTCATACAGATGTTGTTGATGAAAACCCAGAGGCTTTGTTGACACTCAGACACATTCTGACAGCTGCCTCGGGGTTGCCTTCTTTGGACACCACAGCTCAAAGCAAATATCCAAGTGTCTCACTGCTTGACAGATAATAATCAGTCTGAACAATATGAGTTCATAGGCGCTCGCTCCCACCTGAGGCCTGAAAAAGCTCTGTCTGCCCCCAGAAAAGACAACATTTATCACATCCTCTCATCGCGCCCAAGGTGTTGATAAGTCACATGCACTTGCTGCTAATGATTCATTAATGGATTATTTCCTTTGTCTTGCTGTTTGTCAGAAGAGCGTGTGTGCAGAGGTCAAGTGGAGACCAAGATATAATTTCCAGAAGCATAATGAGAACAAGCAGAGTTTGCCAGTAGACATAAGAGACAAAACAAACACTGAAACAAACAGCACCTGTCGTATCCTGATCAATAGCCTTCCTGTGGGAATACGGTGCTATTGGTATGCTGACAGAGTGACTAACGCCCATCCTATTTCCTGTCATAAACACCTCCAAAGCATGCAAAATAATCAAAAACTCAGGAGACCGGATGCTGGTCCAAGCACAGCACATCCAGATGTATTATTTACTCCACATCTTTGTTTACACAAAAACACAATAATCCTCACAGATTTGGGGCAGTGGGGGGTAGGAAAGGCAACACTCTGTATCAGTTGAGGGATCTACAGTCTTTTCAGTCTTTAGAAAAGAAAAGAAAAGAATTCAATTGTGCCAAGAAAATAAACCCAAAGGCAGCCAAGTACAAAGGGCTGTGGGTCCCAAGCGAGTGCCTTTAGGATTCGACCGAAGCGTTGGCTCGAGGAGGAAACTCTATCATAGGGCTGAGGGAGCACAGAGGGTTGGTGTGTTTAGCAGTAAATCTGGTATTTTTTAATTCACAAGGGGCACTCCCTGTCTGCCTCGATACAACTGTGAGGAGAAACAATCCAACACTCCTTTCATTGGCATTATGTCGTTCTTTTTGAAATAATGCACATTTGAGACCAAGAGCTTCCTTTCGTTTCCACATTCTCAGTTTTGCCCGAAAAGCTCCTAACATCACCAGCAAAAGAGACTCAGCAAAATGGTGAGTGTACATACATTTACCCCAGGTAAAATAAAAGTTGGCACATTATTTGAATTGCTTCACAACAGGCTCCGGTTAGGTTAACAGACGATGATTAACACACATGACTCATCAACTGAGAGCAACAGCAAGAAAAACAATTTTTTTATTTGTTGTGTTTTGTGTAAAGAGACGGTGACGGTTTTTACAACCCCTTGCTCTTTCCTGCAGGAGGGGGAAAAATAAAACACCTATTTGTTTTCTGTTCGCTTCAGGCAGTCAGTGTAGACGGTGTCATCTTTCAGACAAGCAGGCACCACAGGGGCGCTGAAGCGTCCCTCTGGCCAGGGCTGATAGATTTTCTACCACTGGTGCTTTGTTCTGGTCTGGTGCGAGACACTTGCCCGCCTCGCTCCAGACCAGAGCCTTATGTCACTCGTCACAGGAAGCTCTGTCCATCGATGAGGATGCGCGCACGCACAAATCCAGCTCATCACTTTTTCAGTGTTTCAATAATGAATGAAGTCTATCTTCGTGTGCTGAGTGGTGCTATAAATCAACACTAAAAGCAAAGCGCCAAAGGCCATTTTCTTTACACACACAGAGCCTCTCTGGAAAGGTTCAAATGTCAGGTTTACTTGAATAATCTGACACTGAGAGGTAAAGTGCTGTGATGGTTACTATGATGTTGCTCAGAAAAAAGATGCTGAGTAACAGAATAATATGAGATTTTTGACCCTTTTCTGCAAAAGTAACCTATGAAACCGTCTCAGATGTTAAACTTTGGTTCTGGCCAGTGTTTGTAAGATAAGCTGCTGCTTATGTGTGATTTTAAAAGATTCTCCTTCAAGACTCTTGACAGAAGGAGTAGTGAGGTGGTCCGGCTTGGCAGCAGGTTTATTCTTGCTCTCCCTCTCCTGGTCACCCGATTCTGGAAAGCTTATCTGCTGTCATCTGGCCTATTGTCCCTGTTATCTGAGGTGATCAGGGGTGAGCTGAGCCTCTGTTCACATTAGAGTCTCCTCCACCATCCACACAGGCCAGATGGAGGACCTCCACCTGCAGAGAGCCTGAAAGAACACTCGCTGTGATCTTCTGTCCTATGCGAATGCAGCGGAGGGATCTCCCAGTGTCTGGGGACAAAAGTGACTGGAGGACCTCATTCAGTGATTGAAATTCTGACGACTACATGTCTCTGATCTGCTGAAGCAGTACAATTATATAACCTTGTCTCTTTGAACAAACCTGAAAAGAACATTTTCATCAATAATCTGCAGGTAAATGAACACATTCAAATTATCTAAGCAGGGCAGTTTGCATTGGATTTGTTTCATTTATAGTCATCACAGACTAACCTCCATGAGGTAATGGAGGCTGAAGTTTTATTACTGTTGCAAAGCAAAACCACAGTGGAGCAGTTGGTGAAAAAGGAAAGGGAACCCCGGTTGCATTTATCTTGGACTCATAGAAAACACCCTTCCTAAGCTGCATTTCTCAACTGGCCTTGTGTCTTGCTTTGGATCTGTGCCATATGTGAATATATATTCTCTCCCCTAACTGCTCAAACGCTGTGTCACCCTTTTCAGTTTTTATTGGTTTGTGCCCTGTTGTATAATTCTGTCAGGACTCCAAGTCAAGACAGGCAGCGGCAGGATTCAGGCTTATCATCATGAAAATGTCCTGGAGTGAAAAGTTTACTCCTTCCAGTTGTTGCCCACCAACGTCGGCAGACTAGTGGCTGAGGAGCACGATTGTTAGTGCTCCATTAAGAAAAAAGTGCAAATGAGTTACTTAAGTTATCCTGTTGTAACCCAAAAATAACTTTAGCTCTGCATATCACGATGAATGTGTGTACACCGTGGACCTTCAATGGAAACAGATATTAATTCCAAACCTTTTGTAAATTGTGTGGCAAGTGTTCAAATGAGTTTAGGTGCTCAGTGCAGAAAACATTTAAAAAGACTTTGCTCAGTGTACCATGGCAGGTCATGAATCTAATAAACAAATTAGAAGTCAAATTCTCTCCAGGGCAGTAAAGTCAAGCATCCATCCACCTTTTTAATTCTGAATGAAACCAGGAATCTGTTTTACTGAATGCTGAATGGAAACGTGACCTTGACTTAGGTCAGCACAGACATTTTTAAAAGGGCCAACAACACATGCAGCACCACAGCCAAGTAGGAAGTTTAAGAGGGTGCCTTCCAAAGATAAGGGCCGAGCTTTGTCTTTAAAGTGGGTCTATTGTTCAAATTCAAGCTCTCTCTTTGAACATAAACATTTAAGCAAGCAAGCAACTCGGATGCTGTTACAAATATTTGTTTCTGTGTGCAAATATAATCGTTCATATTTTTCTGTGCCAACTCTCAGGGGAAAAAAGTTTCCACTCAGCGTGACTTCTTTCCAACATCTGCATTCACACGTTTAAAGTCTTGTGATAAGTTGTGCCTTAGAGTTTCATTTCTCTGGTGTCATGTTTCAGTCACTGAGGCTCAATGCATCTCACCTTGATGGAAGACAAAACCCTAACAATGGATGGGAGAGAATTGAGGATGAATCTCACATTTTGGCCGAGGACAGCCGACCCCCTCCGCCTTTCCCCCGTGGAAAAACATGAGCACCCTGGTGGAGCCTTGACTGATAGATAGATAAAGAAGTTATGCATTCCAGTGTGAGTAAAGAACATAACACTGTGCACAAACATGCAGGGACATTCACATCATTTCAAGTCACTTAAAAACAAAGAAATTCACATTTCAGCCCCCCTACTAACATTACAGAGAAAAAATTCACAATATATGCCACAAAATAAATTCAATACTCACTGCAGGTTCTTCATGTGACTGTGACAGTGTGAATAATAGTGTGTGGGGTGCAATACGAGATGGGTCGGTACTTTGATAAGTAGGGGATGTTTTCGGTGCACAAAATCAGACTGCCAGTGAAAAGGATCACTACAAATACAGAAACCTCTTGTCTCTCACAAATATGTGAGTCTGCATGCATTGGCAAGCAAGCACAGCTGTTATGTGCGTGTACTGAGCTGAAATACACACACCACTTTTTTAGAGCTCAGACAAAAGATTAAAGGTATTTGAGTTACCCAAAAAGTTTTGGTGCATTTATGGGCGACACCCAAAGTCAGCTTCAACAACAAAGGCATGGATGTTGTGTGGTGATTTAAAAAAGGAAAAAAAAAAAAAAGTGAAGGTGATATTTGAACACAGGTATCATTATGAAAAATTATCCCGTGCCAACTTGCTGAGGGGGCCGGGATGAGTTGGAACTGGAGGGCTGGTGTTGAGTGAACAGCACTGCTCATTCTTCTCTTTATCTCACTGCCATTCTTCTGCCTCATTTCAATAGCCATTCTTCACTGAAGAGCCCCCTTCGCTGCAGTTCACACTTGTTGTGATTTGTATTCTAAGTAGCTCACAGATCTTTTGTATTCCAGGCCGATAGCAATCTGAATCCTCACCCTGACAGTGGAGGCTGCAGATATCCTGCTGAACTCAGGAGTTCATCCTTTATTTATCATAGGAGGGAAATCTTGTTGTTGAAATCCTGCAAAACGATAAGCTGCATGTACACAGTCTCCACAGATGATGAAAGGTAAATTGCAAAAGCAGACTTATTGCACTGAACTGATTAATGAGCTGCAAGACCAAGGCAGAAATGTTTGTATGAATCAATAAAAAAAATGCCAAGAGACGGAGAAAATATTCAGAATTTTTGTGCCACCGCTTGAAACACGTCAAAGTTACAGCACTTTGATGAATCTGTGCTTTTTCCTCCAAATCCAAACATTCACTGAAATTTGATTAATGTACTTGTAGTGCCTTCTTTAAGCTATGTAATAAATGATATAATAAATGACTAAATGCTGTTTGTTTGTGGTGATTGTGCTATGTTGTGTTGAGTTGAATTCTGTCGGAAACATCATGCTCACACACATTTCATTTGAGGATGGCAAAGTGTTCTAATGCCTTGTGAATGGATCATTTCAGACCTCACCTTCACAATTCACTACACATAACATTGAATTTAAAATCAGTTCTGGGAAATTTGAGCAAAATTTGTGTTTTGTTTTTTTTTGTTTTTTTTTTTGCAAAGGATATGTACGCTTCAGGTGAAATACTAGAGCAAAAACATCAAAAACAAAACAACTTCATAAAGTGAGTCAGTGGAACTCCCCTCCAGAAATGAAAGTGATTTGGGGAATGTGAAAAATGAAATACCATATGTGACCTCGTGCGCAGATGAAATCCAGGACTTCTGCTTCCAGACAGATAAAAGAGCAACTCTCTGAGTCTGAATGACGTTGATAAGAGCATCATACCAATACAGTGGCCTTTCTTTGAGCTGCAGATTCCCCCTGTTCCTCTCCTCAGGAGTCCGACTGCGGGATTAGACTACAAGCATGCTGAGAAGCCCAGACACATGCATATTACCTTCATTTCCATCTACTGACTTGATATTAATTTATGTGTGAATTCTGGATTACATTATTAATTCGGTAATGTTTTGGTGTCATCTGTGAGCTCCTCATTTGTTTTGTTTTGTTTTGTTTGCTTGCATTTGTGTCACTGGTGTTTCAGCACAGCATATCAAATGTGTTTCCTTATAATTTTCTGAAGATGCTTCCAGCTGTTTCAATCCTAAGATGAAGATGAAAAATACGTCACCTCCCCTCACATCAGAGCATACAAGGAGAAAAGCCTTCATGAAGTGTCTACGGACTGAATCATTTCTGTCGATATGACTGAGAACAGCAAATGAGCTTGTGTCAAAATGTTCAATAATCATCACAACTATTTTTTTGGCAAATATGATGCTAGTCAGTTGTTTTCGGTGCTGCTTGGGAAGTCATGTAGCACAGTCGCAACCCAAATGTCAGTGGTTTCCACTGCATTTTAATAGCAGTGGGAGTTTAATGATTCAGCCATGACTGTGAAATCTTTTACCAGAGTTCCTCATTTGTATACACTGTCATTTCAGCACACTGCTGATGTTTTGAAAGTTGTGGTGAGTTTTGAAGGTTTTCAGGCTGCGGGGTTTTGAAATAGGTATATATATATATATATATGTTACAACAGAGCAGCTGTAGTTGCTAAACCTCAAGCATACCTTAACTTACCTCTGATATTTTACAAACAGCCAGCTGAGAAATGTTTTCGGTGCATATGTGTGGTCATGCATTATCTCTCTCTCAAACCATGAGGGCTAAGGCAAAGTAGATATATAAAAATTCAGTTTAGACAAGGGAAAATGTGGTGATGTCATATAAGAACGCCGCTTTAACACAAAGAGGGGACATCGATGAAATCAATGATGCGGACCGACTTATTCAGTTGATCACTGCTCTCATATATCAAAGACATGAAAAGGTATTTGCGCGTCACATGCAGGATATTCAGTTACATACAACCGTCAACTCCGTCTGGGAGGAGGGCGGGGAGTTTCGTGTGGCCTGGCCCTGTCATCTCTCACTGCTTTAACTGAAATCAGAGAGGTTCAGTAAGGCTGTGAGAGAGTGAATGATCTGCGCACTGAGGCTCCAAGGCGGTTTGATAGAAATCCCACATTATAGGGTGTGTGCGTCTTTGCGTGTGTGTGGTTCTTTTCAAATCTGCTGGGCGTAATTTAGCAATGCAGACATAACAGCACTTGAGATGTGACACAGATGTGAGGTGTGTATAACGGTGAGGGACAGATTCAGACCTCTGCTGATGAAAACCGTCCTCAGACAGAGTTATAAAGTGATTTGTAGACAAAAATAGGAGGCTGGAAGAGGACCCTCAATAGCCAATCTATGCAGCCCTCTGCTTCATCTTGAACAGGTTTCTGACATCTCCACAGTGATGCTCCCGTTGCTGCAATGTCAAAATGTTTGCATATCAGTATGCTTCCCAAAACGCATCATATAAGTAACATGGTTCTTGTTTGTTAAGGTCTTTACTTCCTACTCTGATGTCTGATTTGAATCAGGGAACAGCAAAAAAACAACACCAGAAATCAATTTAAATTAAAAGCCTCGGGTCATTAAATCATTGGATATAATATAAATATCGTTCAGTCATACCACACAGTCTTTGAAACGTTGCCACTTTGTCCCCAAAGTCTTAACTCAACTTTTTTTTTTCAAGGCAGCATGGGTTTTTTTTGGGGGGGGGGGGATGTTTGTTTTTTGTTTGTTTGTTTGTTTGAACCGATGCGGGTTTTTAGGACATAAGTTTCTCAACTGACAACTAACTGGCTTTATAGTGAAGCCGTATTTAGAGAGACGACCCTGTGCTGCTCCTCCCCCTCTAGGGGGGGAGGGGTCAGGCACCGGCGTATTTATTGACGTGAAGCGCGGCGACTATGATAGATCTGTCTCACAAGCCAACAGACGCAAGCTCACGCCGGTCCTGCCGTTACGTAACCAACGAGCGATGAGCATGGAGGTGAGTTTTACTAAAGTGATATCTCTCTTTAACATCGTGGGCTGTGTGTCTTTGTGTATCAGGCTGTTGGCAGTTAATGAAGATCATGTTTATTCTCTGCTATTTAACTTATATTCTGTTTTGAAATGAATGCATTTAGAAAAGCACGCTGAGCATTGGAATTTACACTTTTTTAAGAGAACTCCTGGCAAGTAATGTAAGCACCTACCTAAATCCGTTCAATTTCTCTTTTCTCTCAGTATGTGACATTTGGCATCTTGGACAACAGCACTGAAAACACCTCAGAGGAGTCGGGAGACTTCGACCTGGACTTGCCGGAGCCATGTGACATAGTGCAAAGTAACGACTTCAACAAGATCTTCCTACCAACAGTTTACGGAATAATATTTATTCTGGGAATCATTGGCAATGGATTAGTCATTGTTGTCATGGGGTACCAGAAAAAGGTCAAAACGATGACGGACAAGTACCGGCTCCATCTCTCCGTGGCTGACCTCCTGTTTGTCCTCACGCTGCCCTTCTGGGCCGTGGACGCCGCCAGCAGCTGGTACTTTGGAAGTTTCCTCTGTGTGTCTGTGCACATGATCTACACTGTCAACCTGTACAGCAGCGTGCTGATCCTGGCCTTCATCAGTCTAGACAGATACTTGGCAGTTGTGCGGGCCACCAACAGCCAAACCACAAGGAAGCTTCTTGCGAACAGAGTGATCTATCTGGGTGTCTGGCTGCCCGCAGCCGTGCTGACTGTACCAGATATGGTGTTTGCCAGGTTGCATGACACAGGGTCTTCAAACTTCTTCTTATCAGATGAAAGCATAGAGACTACAGACTCCAGGATCCTCTGCCAGCGCATCTACCCACAGGAAACCAGTCTCATTTGGATGGTTGTTTTTCGCTTCCAGCAAATCCTGGTGGGCTTCATACTGCCCGGTTTGGTCATCCTTATCTGCTATTGCATCATCATTGTGAAGTTATCACAAGGCACCAAGGGCCAGGCACTGAAGAAGAAAGCACTGAAGACCACAGTCATCCTCATCGTGTGTTTTTTCTCCTGCTGGCTGCCTTACTGTGTCGGCATCGTCTTGGATACCCTTATAATGCTGAACGTGGTCTCCTCCTCTTGTGAACTGCAACAAGCGGTTGAGAAGTGGATTTCTATCACTGAAGCTCTGGCCTATTTCCACTGCTGCCTCAACCCCATCCTCTATGCTTTCCTGGGCGTCAAATTTAAGAAATCAGCCAGGAGTGCGCTGACAGTCACCAGCAGATCAAGTCAGAAAGTGACTCTCATGACAAAAAAGCGAGGGCCAATTTCATCCGTGTCAACCGAGTCCGAGTCCTCAAGTGTTTTGTCAAGTTAACAAAAAGTCAACCTTGGAGTCTGTGACTTGATACTCTCAGGAGAGAAGAAAACTAAGCTTTAATTTCAAAGAACTTACTACATTTTGTACAGGTGTAAAAAGAAGAAGAGTTTTTTCTACATTTCGATTTGTTTGCTGAAATTGTGTGTCTTGTAAGGGTTTTTACTGCAATTTTTATGCATGTTTTTTGCTTCTCAAAGTGGATTGTGTCCTCAGGCAGGACCTCATTTTCATTCATTCAGCTTCACAATCAAGATCCATTTTTCCTGTTTTCACTGTAAAATTTGTGTTGCTGTATCAAAGCTCAGGCGTGCAATGCCATGCAGTGGGAAGGTGGCTGCTGTTGGAAACCTGTACATAGTTTGTAGCATTTGTGTGTTCGCACTTACGTTGTGTGATAATCTGAAAGCTTATTATTTATTGTCGTCATTCACACTGGAAGTTTTGTAAAAGAAAGAAACTGCATGCTGTTTTTTTTTACCATTTTTTTAATGTAAAAATAAAAAGATTGCTGTCTCTCATAATGACTGTGTTGTGTGAATTTTCAGTTAACACCAGCTCCACCCTCTTTCAGGGGGTGGGGGATGAGTTGTGTGTGTGTGTGTGTTGGAAGGGGTGTGTGGGGGTGGAAGGATCCCTGAACACAAATGTCTCCACCTGAGCTGACTAAAAAGCAGAAGGAGGACTGAGCTGACTGGCCCTGTAATTGCAAGAACATCTGTGCACTTTTACATCTTAAGCAGGAGTGTCACAAAAGCTAAAATCTTTGGTTATAATTAGCACCCATATGGCCTCTAAATGAAGAAAACGACATGTTAAGTCCTCCTCTGACTTCTTTTCTTTCTTTTCAGTTTGCCAGATATACTGCCTCTATTGTGTTCGGCTTGTAAACGAGTATTATCCTCATTCAATTCACAGAGTCGGTCACTGGGTCACCTCAGAATATAAAATAATCGTATTGAGAACAGTTATATATTCTGAAGATGCAAATAGGGAGACAGAGGCTTTGTTGAGCACTCATGAAATATATCATTGGCAATAAATCTGCAGGAATTATATCATGACAAGATAAAACACAAAAATGATATTTTTCAAACACACTTTCTGCGCGCTCTTCAATCTGCAAGACATACGAGAGATTTAATCTGGGTGGAATGGTGACAGAGTGATGTTCAAGTTGGAGACCAAAGGAAGCTGGCAACAATAGATGTCAAGGAGACTGAAGTCGTCAGATGGCTGCTGTGCAATGCAGTGCTGGCATCTATTCAAAACTCCAGTGGAGCTAAATTTCCATTTCTTTACATGTAAAAAAAGGTGTGAAGTGTCCCCATCAAGGCACAAGGTTAATGGATATCTGGGGCTCTGGTTACTCACAGTAAAACAAGTTAAAACAAAAGGTGCTTTTTCAGTTGGAAATGTTCCCAGAGAATTCAGAATTAGCATAAGCAGCTTCGCTACCTCAACCTGCACAGGGACCGATCTGCAATTAACACTTCACTATGTTCATATGGATCCTCCTAAGCTGCCTCTTTTACTGTCATCATGAAAGGTTATTGTTGATCTTGGCTTGGGGATCATATCAACCACCGAGTATACTGAATTGCTCTGTTTGTGCACATTTTAGGGTTACACAGTAAACTGATATTCAGGGATAATAACGATGTGAATCAGACATCTTAAATGCCCTTTATTTCTTCACAACAAGACACATAAATATTAAGACTGATGGCAAAAATCTCTACTACATACATCTAGAAGAATAAATGGACCCAAATTGTCCAGTTGAGCTCACAAAAAGCACTCATGCCCCCCTTGGGATTTAACCTTTAGAGGCAAAAAGTGCCCTTTCATTAATAATTAAAGCCTTTGTTCTCTCTGTGTTATGAGAAAATATTCACCACTCGAGAACATACACTTCTAAGTCCTTATACTGCCATGTTTGTAAAATCAGCATCAAGAAGTGTTTAATTTGATAAACTAGACTTTCCGAATATGATAATGATCTCATGATACTGTAGGTACATATTTTTTTTTTATTTCGTAAAACATCAAAATCATCTTCCTGTGCAGGAAATTCAACCTTTCTGACTTCTGATGTCTTCGTTAAAACAAACTCACATGTGTATATTGTAGTAGTGACAAGATTCTTGATTGCTTTATGGGTCAAAGGCCAAAGCTGTTGAAATGGACAGGAAATAGTTTCTGTGCTAGTGATTCATTACCAGTGTGCATCCATGTCTCACACTGCAGCTTGAGACCATTGCCCAATATGTAGTTGAGATGTAGTCAGTTTTTGAGTGACAGTGTCAGAAAGTACAGAAATTATTTTAAAGGACTATTGTAAGATAAGGATGAAAGGAACACCACAAGTTCCTTTTGGGCAGTGACCTGTTCCACTAATGGTTATATTGTTTTGGTTGGAAAGTGAGCAGCAGGAAGGCTCTTTCCTGTACCAGGATCTCCTGTGGCCAACAGCCTGAGAAAAAGCTTTGATGACCCCCCCCTCCACTGTATTTAAACTACCACTCACTGTGCATGGCCATTCCTGCAAAGGTCACTGGATACCTGGATGCACTTGGTGCACTTAACCAAAGGCGTGAGAGTAATTTCATGGAAGGTCACTTTTAGTGTTCATATGGATGTGTTAAAAAAAGCCCACACGTGGTTGTCATGTTGTAGTAGGTTCGCATTCTTATCACCATCAGTTTGTGTTCATGTTGTTGTAGGTGTGCAATGTTTATATACTTATTTAAAATATTACATTTTTTTAGGCAGTGATATTGTTATTGGTATAGCAGATTTTTAAGGTTTTTGAGCACTAAACCATCAAATTAAGATACTTTATACCACAAACTACTATTTGTGTAAGGTGACTGTGTACAAATATAACTCTATAATCTCGCTAATATTTGTGTATTTCCTCAGTGCAGGAAGGAGCACTACCACAGGTCCTTCATTCCTACTGCTGCTCCCTTATACAGACTTGTATATAACTGTTATTGTCCTGTGTTTACTTGTAAACGGTTTATTTATTATCTCTATATTTTTGTAACTATGTTTGCACACTTCTTGCTTCATGTACTCTATTCCGTTCTTGTGAGCTGCCACAACAAGTGAATTTCCCCAGTGCTGGATCAATAAAGTTCATCTTATCTTATCTTATTTTTGGCATTATTTTGTAATTAGGGAAACAGAAATACAAATGGAAATACTTTAAATACCTCTTGACACTGTAAGCTGCATGCCAGTCTTCACTACTTATTAACGTTTAAATTAAAGCTTCAGTTCAGATGTAGTAAGAAAACCATATGGTTTGCCTTTCTGAAAGCTTTCTACCTTTTTTTCCATGTAGTTTACTTCCCTTATCAAAGTAGCCAACTCATGTCCAGAATTTCTTTCAGAATCAATTGCAAGTGCAGCTAGTTGACACAATATGACTTATTTCAAAGCAGTATGTATACGTATGATCACGTATTACGTTTTAATACGTTTTTATTGCTTTCATTATGAGTTTTGATTATTCTGTGTTCCCCATGTGAAGGAAAATACAAATCAGTCGGAACACAATTTCTGGCATTCGTTTCTAGCCGAAACCTAAAGCATCCGGTATTTTGTGCTCCGCCAAAACAGGTCCTTCCTTCCTGTGCACGTCCATGCACGGAACAGCTGATTTGGTGCTTCTCTCTGTCAGACATCCGTGAAAGGTTTAGTCCTCGTTCTCCAAGAATATAACTCGACATGACTAAAGAGGAAGTAAAGGGGTAAGAATAGTGCTGAAGATGGGAATGTCAGAACTCACGTCTCACTGCATGTCCCGCACATGACGCTTAAACTAGCATGTGCTAACACTGGTGCGGACAGCAGCTTGCTAGCATTACCGAAGCATGCAGCAGATTGCGTCATCTGGCATTTTAAGTAAAGACATCAGAAAGTTTTACTCATTTCAGCTAAATAGCAGCAGTTTGAAGTAGAATATAAGCCTTATGCCTGCTAACTTATCTGTAGTCGTGATTTGTGCTCTTTGAACTCCAAATTACGTTAAAACTCAATTCATAATGGTCTTGGCTAAAGTTAAATTAGTGAAAAGATGTCAAAGGGTTTTTTTGGAGGTGTCTCTTGGATTTGACATCTTACAACCCGGGTAATGTGAAAGCAGGTTAGCATTTCGTCCTGGTACTTGTACTGTGAATGATGTAGAGCCAAAGTGTAATTTGTATAGACGCCTAACTGAAATCTGGCCTCTTGTTAATCAGGTAACATCTTGAGTCATATTCCTTCATACATTTTATTGTTTAGGTAACATACATACAACACAACATTTGACTTGAACTTTAAAAAACAACCAAAAAAAACCTGTCAGGTCGTGTTCGTGCACATTCCACTGCACTCCTGTCAGTTACGCCTCTGGTCATGGGCCTCGTGTTTAGTGTTACGTTTTAAAGTAGGATATGTTGAAAGGAAAACTCAAAAAACTTAGTTTGCTTTAAGTTACTTTAAACTTATTGTGGAGGACGTACTTAGTGGGAAGTTGTTTTCTTTACGTTTACAAATAAGGAGGAGCAAAAGTATTAGCAACACAAACAAGTACAACAACACCACAAACAGCACCTTCAACAGTTACCACTGAATTGAATTAAACAACATGTATTTGTTTCACAAGTTTGCAGGATTGCTTGATAGAATTTGAATGTGCTCCCAGTTGTTCCAATGTACTTTGGATGACTAAGCCTAATACAAAGACTGATAGCAGTTTTTATTTGTGCTGTTATATACATTTACTGTCCTTTTGTATACATGTGTTGTACAAATTACAGCGGATGTTATTCGGTAACCATAGTTTACTGATAAGCTCTTTAACTGTGCAAATATAATCAGTTGTCTGTGATGAATAAGATCCAGCATCAAGCTGGGACAACCAGAAAGTCTGTCTGAGAACTGATTTGATACCAGCTTGTGGGCGTTTGTAAAAAGCTGATCTCACATGCCTGAAGTTAAAAAATCGCTGATCCAGTTTAAGAAACTGGTTGGTGCAACAATGAACCAGCTCAACTACATCTTTGTTAATTTACATGATGCTCTGTCGAAATTCAGATTCATAGCACGGTTATATCCCATGGGATCAGTAGGCCCCTCATGTGCCTTAGGGGTCTTAGACGTGCTTTCAAAACTGTAGCAGAAGCCTTACAAAAAAAAAGTCATATTCAAATTTAGCTGAAAAAAATCATTTCCAGTATTGGGAAGAAATCCTTAATCTGGGTGGGACTTAAGATTCGTGATTTATTTTTTACAATATGTAATTTGATTTTGTGTGAAATTCTTGAGTTTCATTTTCATGGGAAGATTTGTCTGCATGTTGCTGGAAAAATGTTTTAAAAAAGCTTTGGATTAGGCAGTAGGGGAAGTAGAAAAGCTGGTCTGAAGTCCTGCCTGTGAAAACAAGGGCATTATCTGTTGTGATTTTTGTTTCTTGTTTAGGTTTTATTGCTATTTAAAGTTGGCCTTTGGTCCTTGTTATTTCCTGTGACTAAATAGGAGTGTTGCTCACGGGCTTCCTCCAGGTCTGGACACCTGGTCATCGGAAAAACCATACAGCACTCACTCACTCACCTGCAACCTTAGCAAGCTTTTATGACTGTGAATGCAAGTCTGGTTTGAAGAAGTGCAAAGTTCAGACTGTTTATAGTATTAACTCTGTGATCCCCTGCTTTACTGCAGCTCTATCTTGTCTGGCTTTTTAGTCTTTGACCTAAAATATAGACATATCATTTTCTCAGTAAGCCACACAAAATTGCCCTAAGATATCCCTGATATAGGCCAGCATAAATCACTTGCCCTTTTCTTTTTCTTTACTTTGAAAGCCAGTATTTCCTTAACTTACTAATTATTAGAACTCTTAAAAGCGCCAAGCAGTTTCTCTTTTGCCTTTTTGTCACAGCTGTGTAATGTTTATATTAGTTTTAGTATATTAGTTTTTGCTACATTGTTGTATATTATTGCTGTCCTGCATGTTGTATTGTGACCTAATTGTCACATCTAGATAAGAGTGTGGTGTTTTATTTAGTCTACTGTCCAGTTGCTGCTTCAAAGCAAACTTTATAGGCAAATGTCACACGCTTATCAGCACTGACACATGTTGTGCTGAGTGGTGTGTATGAGTGGTAGTAGCATTTAGCAAATAAAGACACCTTTACTTTCGGATAAGACTAAATGTTATCATAATCGGATAATCTGTAGTCTTCACAAATTCAATAATAGATTAGAAAGTGCTACTGAGACTACTGTCTTCTTAAGGCCATAGTGTTTATCTAGCTAATCTTACTTCTTGACATCTTTGCTTTTAGCCACTCTCCAAACTCCCATGTCTCCAGTCACACAGGCGACTGCTGTTTTGTCTGAATCAACAATGGGATTAAACGTAGCGCAGATTTAAAAGCTGGAGGTGACGATGGCTCAGAATTAATTTTCCCAGGCGGTCAACAACTTCCTCATGGGATGGAGGAGAAATAGAAGGTGGAAGTTGACTTAAATGTTTATGTTGTGTGCCTCTTCCTGTTTCAGGGCGACGGAGGAGGAGCAACAGGCTCCGTCAAAGAAAGGCCTGAAGAAACAGCAGAAGGAAGCAGAGAAAGCTGCAAAGAAGGCTGAGAAACAGGCCAAGCTGGTCAGTGGTGTTTTTTGTTTTTATACTGGTTTGTTGTTTCACATCCGTCGCCCCTTCTCAACAGCTGTTAAGGTTGTGACATGCGGTTCTGCTGGGCATTGTGCGTCCAGGAGGGTTAGCTAACCACAGGGGGGCCGAGAATATCCATTGTTTAAGTATTCCTGTCATTTTGGCTTTGTTTATGTCCACCCAAACAAAGTGCTATTTTCTTCTACTCTGAGTGCACGACATGTTACACAGTTGGATGTGTATGGGGTCACACTCACTACAGTTTTTTTTTTGCACTTTAACTCTCCTTGTTAACAACTTTTCAGTCCTCTGACCTTCATTGGGTCAAATTTTACCTGCTTTATCAAAGGACTTAATAAAATGAATACAATTGATCAACACTGTGTGCAGTTTTTTTGGTCTGTTCACGCAGTAAAGGTCCTAAAAACGCTTCATGTGCTTGTCTTTGACAGTCTCATCAAAGCTGATACCAACAGTGTTTGAGCATCGTGTTTCTTCATATCCAACAAAGCATATAGATCAGGGCCAAAGTAACTCTGTATTTACAGAGTACAAAAGGAGTGGAATTTGAGTTCCATTGCCACCAATGGATTTTCTTTGGAGATGTACTGATCTGACTTTTTTTCTGTCAGTTCTGATTGTGATGCCAAACAATATCCAAACTCAGGGTAAGGTCTTTCAAGGAGATCCAGTCTAATGCCTGGTGGTCTGTTTTCAGACCAGCATGACACTTAATGCACTTATTCTTATTGTTAAGTTAAGGCTTGTTCTAGACCTCACGCTCAACACTTATCATACGTCACACACTGAGCTTCTGTGATGAACTGTGACCAGATACACGCTTGCTCTCCTGTGTGCATCCACAGTACAGCTGAGGGAAAAGATGGTGGCTGAAGTGCACTTTTCCACAGGCCATCTGACCTCTTCACTTGTGTATCTGTCCCCCCCCCCCCCCAAAAAAAAACCAAAAGCGATTTGCTAGCCTTACTTTAATTAGCTCCTCCATAGTGTTTTTTACACGAGTTAGTAAAAGTTTGCTTTTAATAAGACTTAAACAGCATTTCCAGTGAAGATTTGGAAATGTTCACAGACAAGGTAATCTTTTTGAACATAATAACAGATGTCCTTGGATTTGAACAAATATACACCAAAGGCCTGGTTGGTTTTACACATTTTATTGCCGAAATGTTACTTATTGTATCGTTATATCAAAATCTGCTGGATAAAGATGAGTTCCGTGTCGATTGTTAGAACATGGATCATCTAGCTTGAGCAAGACTGATTGGACACCACATACATCACTGTGTCATAAGTCAAATGTTTTTTGTCGTTGAAAGCAACATTCAAAGTTCATCCAGCTGAATTCATGCAATCAGCATGTTTCATGGAAGAAGCAGGTGTGTCACTGTTTGATACACTGACCACTGGATGCTGAATGTTTATTGAGCGAATGTTAGCTGTGTTATTTGCCGCTGTGCGCTTTTTGTGCTGACGCTTGTCACTTTGGTGGGTTGCTTCATGGCCATAGCATGTCTGTATTCACTTGGTCATGAGCTTCAATATCATCCATCATGTGACTGGATTATCATATCGAGGATGGGCGATTCCAATTCACTCTGCTGCCACCAGCCGTTTCCATGCACCAATATCAATTTGCATATGAAATGGAACTGAGACTTTGCCAAGACTCGATCTCATCACACTCTGGGAGTCATTTGCCTGGAAGTCAGTGCAGAGATAAAGAATCTGTCCACTTAAAGTGTTTCTATTACAAAGCAATATCTCCTGCTGCCATTACTCATTGTCTATGATGTGTTGGAGCAGTGCGTAGGAGAGCTCTGTATTCCAGGGATCTGAGCCATGATTTATTAATTTTATTCAAATCCCTGATAGCACAAGATGAAAACATGATTTTCATGACTGTTGTAGCAAAACATTTTAAGTTGTTCCATTTGAAATTGAATATTGTTTTTAAAAAACTTTTTTTATAGTAGATATTGGTCTTGTTATTTCCTGACTATTTGCAATGCCCTTTAAACCCCCATCGCCACTTTGTGTTTCAGGCTGCCGAACAACAAAGCACAGAAGAAGATGTGAGTATCCTCTACAGATCACAGTGCTCATCCTCCAACCCCCCTGCCTTTCTGCCTGACTTTGATTCTTCCTCTGCTTTCACACCTTTGCAACAGTTTCTATGCAAATACCTGCACGCTGAGCTCCTTGTTTTATTCTGTCTGTTTGACCTTTTCCTCCTAAGATTGCGATAAACCTCATTATCTGTTCTGTCTGTCTGTTATCTCAACTGCAGTAGACAGACTGACGCTTACGAAATCAAAATGGTAGAGTTGCCTTTGAGCACAATAGGGAGTCGATGTGCTAAAAGCAGTGTGATGTTTTATTTATCTGTTTGATGAAGTGACTGATCTAGACGTCTAAGGTGTCATGCTTTTATTCCTTCAGGACTTTGCCAAGGACCGATATGGTGTGTCGCCTATGGTCCAGTCCCAACAAAAACTGGGTTCGTATGAAAGCTATCTCCCCCACTCATCCACCAGCCTAACACCTTCTTGTCATTTAAAATACAGAAAAATAACTGAGACATAATGTAGATGAAAGATTTTCAGCAGAACAAATTGCAAGGGATAAAACCTTTGTTTTGTCATGAGGTGACTACATGTGTGATGTATGACAGATTTATTTTTCTGTCATTGGTGTTTTTAAAAGTAAATGATTATAGTTTAATTTGGCAAAATTCTTGTCTTGGTCTTCCTCTGTCTCAGTTCAAAGCTTTAGATTGTGCCATGTTGCCATTCTCTTCTTCTCTTCCCAAACGTATGTGCACAATATCAACGTAGTGAAAGACGGATATACGCTCTGAAAGTGTGAAAAACAAATTCACACTTTGAAAATGAGGCAGCACATGCAGACTTAGACTTCCTTTGATTTCAACAAACACCTTGTTATAATATTTCCAGGTAACAGTGTAACTCATCCTTTTTTTCTTATCTTTGTGCTGCGTTATTCTCAGTTTCCTGTCAGTCAGTTACTATTTACTGTAAATGCAAAAAATAAAGACTTTCACTGAATGTGTTTGCTGTAGGATAGCAGTTAATTTTAAGTCAAGAAGAAGGGTGGGTGGCTGCACTCCTTCCTTCATCTTGTGTTAAAGATAAAGTCATTGATATACACATGGGTCAGCCCTATCTTATGAAACACAGGTTTAATACGGATTTTGGTTTAACGGCACATTTCACCATAACATCCCCATTTGAGATGAGGAAATTCACATGATGAAAAAAATCTGATGTCCCAAAATAAAGAATGTGCAGCGGCTCTCAAATTATGGTTTGATACAAGAAGACATCCCGGTCCAGAACTGCTCAGATTACCCTAGACTGTCAGAGGTTACAGATGACACGCTTGCAAATGATAAACATCAGGAAAAATGCTTGTCACGATTGCAGCACTGATAATTGCAGTAACTAATAGTGTGTGATAACTCCCGGATGAACGAGACGGCAGGCGGACCTGTCGAGGTCGTCCATCTGTCTGGATGCTCTTTCAGCTCCAGTGGCAGTAGACAGAGTGGGGCCTCCCTCACCTGCATGCCAAGCCCAGCCATGAGGACAGGTTGGGGGGGTGAGGGCTTTCATGTGGGTTGATGCAGAGTTCTCAGCCACAGGGGCGGCTTCATTTTCTCTGGTGTAGCCTCGTTGTCTGCTCCATGTGCTTGCTGATAATGAGGAGAAAGCATGCCTCTGAGTGACACAGGTGAAACTAGAGTCAATTTGTCATGTAGCCCACAGAGAATGGGTGAGTTAGGCAGCTTTTCAGCAGGCCTCCTAGCGTGTCTTATTTATTAGGTACGTCTGTAATTTGAGCATTTTATTGTGTGTACGTCTCCACATGCACATGCATGCTTATTCACATTTCTTTGTGCCCTTGGGAGAGTGCAGGGGGAGAAAGAGAAGCATAAAAGTCCTTTGAAGTAATAGAGTGTGTGTGTGTGTGTGTGTGTGTTTGTGTGTGTGTGTGAGCCAGACAGGGCGTTGGTGCGCGTCCAAGACCTAACTCCTGAGAAAGCGGACCAGCTGATCTGGCTGCGTGCCCGAGTCCACACCAGCAGGGCCAAAGGTGAGATCACCTCCCATATCTTTGTTCAATGAAAGACACAGACAGCCAAGATTAGATGACCCCCGTGTTAATCCCTGTGTATCATGGTGAAATGTCTCAAACTCCTGCTCTTGGGCCTCACTCTCTTATCCTCAAGATTGAATCAAAGCAGAACAGTTTGCCTTGAACTTGTTGTTAGATTTAGATTTAGGCTTATCACAGAAACAGACTTTTTTTTTTTGTGTGTGAAAATGCATAACAGAGTGTACCTTCACATAAAGTGACTCCCCCCATTTTCTTAAATAAATTCTTCTGTCAGATTGTGCGGACACGTAAAAAGGATTTCTTTTTCACTTCTTACACATTAAGCAGACTTTGACGACCTGAGGCTGTTCTTGATATCACTGTCAGACTCGCATGTCACTGCCAACTGGAAGCTCATATAACCTCTTGTTTTATTGGGTTCCAGCTACGGGCAGCCATGATGTCCTTATATTTTAATGCAATAAGCTTACTCAGATTTGTCAGGTTATTGTTATCTCTGTGTGAAACATCAAGTCTTTTGATGCCCTGTGATTACAAATTAACTAAGGGTTTGATGAATTGTTTTTTAGCCATTTCCTTACAAGATGACTTCCAGTGTCAAGAGTTACTTCCCTTCCACTCATGTCTTCATTCGCTCTGTAAGGATGTCCGTGTGAGCAGAATAACATCCTGATTTGCTCTGGGATGAGGTGCATCTGTTGGTGGGATTTCAGCATCGCTATTATCCCCACCATCTACCCCCCCGTTCTCACAGACAACAAACATCAAAGTACCTGGGTGGTCCGACTGTCTGCTTCCCTGCTTCCCTGAGTTTTTGTTGACTAACTTGTTTACACTCCTAGGTGTGTGTGTGTGTGTGTGTGTGTGTGTATTTGTTAGGAAGGTAGCAATCACCCTTTCTCCTCTCAGTGCTCTTCAAAGAAAAGGCTCCTTTCACAAATGTTTGACACGTCACCTGTAGATGACAAGGAAGATCACAGCTGAGTCACACGAAGACTTTTGACTGAACCAGCGTGCATTGCGTCAGAGAGAACACCGAGCTTTTAATGTGACATGCCTGTTAAACTTGCACAAAAAAGATCTTAACAGCCCGACACTATCTGTCGTTGTTGTTGTTTTTCAGGGAAGCAATGCTTCTTGGTCCTGCGTCAACAGCAGTTCAACGTGCAGGCACTGGTCGCAGTGGGAGATCGTGCCAGCAAGCAGATGGTCAAGTTTGCTGCAAAGTGAGTGCCGAGACTGCTCTTCCTGTCCAAGAGGGCACAAACAATGGTGGGAAAATCCTGGGCCCTAATAGTCCGCCAATCCATTTTCACACATTCTGAGCGAGGTTGAGGGTGGGGGAATCAATCATTTTTCACTCAGTGACAAAAGGTGGCTGTTAACAGGGTGGGATACAGCAGTGTTTTAATGGAACAGATCCTGTTGAGATGGTAGATACAGCAGCTTGAATCAGAGGAGGAAGAAATGCTTAAGAGCCAAGCATCATTAGTCATGTTATCAGCCAAGTTGTAGGCCTGCTGCTGCTGGTAGTCCATGAATGAACAGCGGATATGCACTTTATGAAAAAGACTCAAGAGGGAGGGCTGATAATCCCTCTGAGATTTGATGTTTACCAGCAGGCTCTTTGGTGAAATAGTTCTAAATTTGGGTTTAAAACCCACATAAAAAGCATTTGATGTAATTTACTACAACATGCAGTACATTCATCAGATGTTTGATAGGTTCCAGCCCACTGTTTGGTTTTTAGACTCACTATGGAATTTCGCCACAGGTCATGAAATTTTGTGAGCAAGAAAGGCTGACTGATGATCCAATCAGCCTGGAAGTCTGGCAATAAATTAATGAATAACCACCTTTGCACGGGATTGCTGGCAGTTGCTACTCTGAGGAAAATGGAAAGCGAACCGGTTGTCTTTGCCACAGCGGCGCCAACAATAATATCACTTGGAAATGTTGGGGGGGGGGGGGTTAAATGGCACCACCTTAGATATTGCTAAATTAGGCAAAGGGGAACACCCACATCTGTAATCTGCCAGAGCAAAATGGCAGTTAAGACATTGTATAATAAAGAACTTAAGCAATGCAGAGATTGCAGCTGTGTTTAAAACAAGACTCCCATTAAGTAGCAGGCTATCTATGTGTCAGCCTCACAGAAAGCTGCAGGTAAGACTGAAGTCAGAGTAAGTGCAGGCTGTTTCTTCCTGCCAGAGAATCTTAACAAAATCAAAAATCTGTTTGATGAAAACAAACTAAATACTGCAAAGCGGTTCCTGTGATGTGGATTGTTCCAGCACTGAGGCCACTGTGGTCTCCTTCTCACATCCCCTGATAGTTTAGGACCCAGCAGCAAAATAGTAGCTGCAAAACAGTCTGTATAACAGAAACTGAAAAACAAATATATTAGATGGCATCTCCAGCAAATGACAAAATAAATACTTTTGTAATTTATGTAATACTTTGGGAAAACATATACACACATTCAGTGAATCCAGATTAATTTAGAAGCATAAAAGAATTAATGAATGATGGAGATTATGTGCACACCTGTCTGAGTTACATGTAAACAAGTCAGAGCTATTAAATCTTTGATGCAATCCCAAATGTGCATAAATTACCATTTTTACACACACATTTGTTATACTCAGGTTTCATCAGAAAGACCCTTGGAGCCTCTTGGTTGAGTTGTTCACAGGAAACTACAGCTTAACACAAGTACATCTCTTTTTTGACCTCGACTTCTGACCTCTGCTGAACACACTGACCCCATTTGTTAGGAGTGTCAGACCGCTCTGACCACGCTGCAGTTCCTCTCAGTCACTCAGCTGGTCAATGGGATTCGTTATCCCAGTTCATTACCCTGCAGTGCTTTGTAGCTCCTGAAAGGGCCCAAACAGAGGCAACAGCAGGACCAGTGATTTCAAACTCAACATTGTCTAATTTTATAAAACAAAGTGTGGCCTATTTCTCAGGATATTGTGTTTCAGACATCGCTTTCATAACAGTATATTTTTGTAACTGTTTAATAGTTCTGCAATGTTGTGGTATAGCAGTTAGATTCTTGTGCAACACTTTGCCACCTTACAGCAGAGCAAGTGAAAGTGATGACACGGTTGCTAAGAAAACACGTTCACATCAGAAATAGCATTGTCGCTGCAACCCAGCGATTTACTAAGTCGGTTTCTGGGCGTTTCCTGTCAGCGTTGAAATGTGCTTTTTGTATTTTATTATTTGAGAACAGGTGGCACTACAATTTCCTGTGGCTTTCTACCCCATGTCTACTCACGCACTTCGGTGTGACGATTGACAAGCTGAGTAAGACCCTGGATTACAAGTGAATCCTCTCATAATCACGTTGAGGGCAGCGGTGAGATTGCTGGGGAAGTGTCCTTTCACACATTGTATGTCCAAGTCGTCCTCCTCTCACTCACAGAGTTTAATTAAGTGATCCTCAGGCTCTGCAACTTTAACTCGACTCAAGTACCTGAGGTGTGCAGAGTGTGAAGCAGAAGGGAGCTGCTCTGCTCTCTCTTGCGCTCGGCTTCTAAAATAGCTGGAATAACAATGTCTGATAGTTGTGTGCAGTGATGTTTAATTCAATCCAGTAGAACCTTTGAAATAATCATCATGTCCTGTAGTGTGTGCAAGACCCTCCAACTGCATGAAAGGTCTGTTGTAAGTAGTTTTAGAGGTCATCATGTCATGCAGATTTGTTTTTGATGTGGAGATTTTCAGATATCTCTCACTGAGATTTCTGACTCCACTCCAACATATTGTTAAATAAAATTTCAACATCTTTTACTTGTAAGCCTCGGGAATATGGGTTTAATTGAGATCTCAGGTCCTGAATGTGGTGTTTGGTACTGCTGACACACATGGTACATCCTCCATGTGCAGTAAGTTTCACTTTTGATTGATTGATCGAGGAAAAATATGGAGTGAGAGTCAGTTGAATGAATCCATGAAGGTAAAATGAATAAGTTTGAAGGTCCTATCATGCTGACCTTGTCATGAAAATTCAACTTGGATCTTTTCATTAGCTGCTTTCCCTGTCATTGTTGCTAAAAATGATGGAGTGGGAAGTTTCAGCCTTTTTTCTGCTGCTGAAGGGGTGCCAAGGACAATGGATCTAATTTGCTTTTTGTTTGTTGTTATACTATAGTAACAATAGGTACTATCTCCAGTAATAGTAGAACCAATCACTAGCAGTACTGGACCCAAGTTAAACTTTTGTTTGTAGTTTGTAAGCAGGGTTTCTGTGCTGGCCTCTGTGTTGTCCCATTAATACCAAAAGCAAATGTTGCATTCAGACTGAATCGGTATCCCAGGAACACTAACAATCTCTCTCTTTTTATTTCAAAGTCGCGTTTTTCATCTCTGTGTGGTATTGTCAACTCTCAGTCTTGAGTTAATCACTTTGTTTCCCTGGATGTGTGCTGTCTGTGTTGTCCTCAGCCTCCAGTCCGTGCAGTGGAGTTTATTAATGCAGGGATTTATTTATCTAACTGATCTCCCACTGGAAGGGAAGGGCTCTGGTGGCAGCTGTCGTGGGGCTGAAGGGACAGCAGCACCCCCAGCGTTTAGTCCCTCATTACTGCTTTTTAATGAGGAGGAGTGAAGGATTACAGCAGGTTTCCCATCTGGCCATGCGCTGCGTGACTACTCAGTGTTGTTTCTCGTATGTCTGATGAAGCTCTGGGTTGCAGTCGAAAACCTGTGGAGGAAAATGGTGCATAGTTTAGAAAACCCACAACGACAAATTTAAAAATGGGTTCCCCTCACATGTTGTGGTTTGCTTTTGCTTTAGTGCTTAATTTGGGAAATCACTGTCGGCATTGCTGTTTTTGTTGTAGAGCTGGGTACTTCCCACAAGCTCACGAATGTGATTATTTACGGTACTGAAATGTATCCCCTTCAGCTGCCTTGAAACTAGCTGGTGTTTGGTTAATATCACGCGCCCGATTTCAGAATTGGGTTGAGTAGAGCCAGCAGACAGAGACATCTCTCTGAAATCATAAAGTAAAATGGGCTCCTCTGGAAGATAATGTGGTGTCAGGAATCATTTTAGCATCCCAAGTGAGTAAAATTGTGTTGTAATGGTTATTTTATAATGGTATTTTTTTTTTTCCGCTATTCCATAACAGAGAGCCAAATTTGTCTAAAGTGAGACGTGTTGAGACGTTCTCTACCATGCTTCAACATGTTCGTTTGAGCCTAATGAAAGTAGATGCATCTTTGTCGAGCAAGGAAAACATGATTGTGGTTTTGTAATGAAAGCCACAAGTCCTTGTGTACTTGCCCCCTTTACCCCCCTCCACCCTCCCGGTTCCCTAACGTCACCCATCACGCCACTCAAAAATCACTCACCCATTTCCCACACTTCTCTCTTCACATCACACCACAAAAAACAAAAATGCTTGCCTGCAAGCATCAGTCACAGTTTAATGGAAATATTGTTCTCACACAGTTTTGCCTCCCACACAGTGGCGTTTGTTTTCAAAGTGTGATCTGTTTACACTCCTCCCTCCCAACTGTCTCCACTAGCATCACCAAGGAAAGCATCGTAGATGTGGAGGCGTTGGTGAGGAAAGTGGAGCAGAAGATTGAGAGCTGTTCCCAGCAGGACGTGGAGCTTCACATCGAGAGGGTGGGCATGCTTTTCACTGCAGTCATCAAACACACTCACACACACTCACACACACACACACACAGAGTCCTTAACGCACAGGAATGTAAACACACATATGGTTTTGTCCATATAAAAAACACACAGATATGTAAATTTTGCCAGCAAGCTCGTAGAGTATATGTGCACCCAGATGATGGATCATCTGTGATTCATATCACTGAAGCAGGTGAGAATGCATCTGCTCACACAGGAATTACACGGGTGTTATCCAGGTATGTAAACAACCACACACAATAATGCACTCAACATTTATCTCTTCATTTCTACTCTTCTCTCAGCAAAACACGTCATCATTAGTTACTCCAAACCATCACGTGTGTGTGTTTGTCTTGTATTCGGTACACTTCATACTGGCAACACAATATTTTGCACACACTCCAGAACAGCCACAACCTCTCTTTAAAACAAACTGGTCATCGACATAAATGTGATGGACCGTACTGCAGTATATTCGCCACATGTGCACGATTATTAGGAACACGAAAAGCAAGTCATTTTAACACATAGTCAGTCACTTGCACTTGATGTTTGAAGCATGAGGCTGTTATTGTCTTTCACTTTGAGTTCCTAAGTTGGTATGTGGTCTCTAGGTACTTTCCATCTCCTGAGCACCTTATGAGAACTTTAGTGGTTTGTCACCCTAATGCTCTATGTTTGGTTCCCCTCTCAGATTTTTGTCATCAGCCAGGCGGAGCCTCGTCTCCCTCTGCAGTTGGAGGATGCTGTCAGGCCTGATGGAGAAGGGGAAGAGGTGAGGATGAATGTAGGGATTGTTAGGTGTAGGCACTGACAACCACTGCTCCTCCAGTGCCATATCCTTCTGTTAATGCGAAGTATTGGCTGATGTCCAATGCTGATTTTATTCTGATTATTGCACTGACACCAACAATTTAGAGGTCTTGAAAAAGAATGAACATCCAAGAATGATACATTCTCAAAGATGAACTTTTTGCTGTCTGGTGAAAAGAGTCAGCATGTGATGTGAATGAGACAGCTCAGTCTACAGCTGTAGACTCCTCTAAACTCTGATTTGATTTGTAAAAAAAACTACATAAAAAAAGAAATAAGCCTTTTATCACTGTACTTTATATTAAAAACAAGTTGCAGCATATCCATGCACAAATTAACTTCAACTGTAACGACTAACAGCTGAGGCCAGTATCAAATTTCAAGTTAACATATTATTTTATACGCACATTATGAGCAAATTAATATATATGGGTCTTCATATCAGAGACAGCTGAGGGCCTGTCAGTGTTTATCCAGTAAGCCAATCTCTGCAGCAGCAGCATCGTCCCAGGTGTTCTCTGCTGGGATTTAACATGTCAGTCACACTCTTGTAGCAGCACCTGCTGTCTCGAGAGAACCAGGCCTTAACAGCATCGTCAATCTGACTGTCTGCTCGTCTAACCTTTTGTCCCCCTGCGTGGGGCTGTTTGGAGCAGGATGTGGCTATGCAGGCTATTAGCTCAAACCCCAGTGGGTCCTCTGAGGAAGCCTGACTTCCATGACCCTGGAAGCAGTGGTTCCTCCTTGTGATGAAACATTTATTCTTTCATTTGTTTTTTTTCTTTTTCCTATTGTAGTATTTTTTTGTTTTCTCTTTTATTGCCCTGTTACATCACATAGCAGATGTCTTTTGTTGCACTTGACCCTGTAGCAGTTCAGGAACAAAGCATCATTTTTTGTTAATTGTTTACAGGGACTTCTTTAAGGACATGCTGGCATTCAAAGGTACATTAAGCAAGAAAATTACTTGCTGAAACTCATTCTCGAGTTGTCAGATGCAGACTGTTTGAGTTGGCATGCCACTATGACCTGGGAGTCAGACTCAACAACTAAATATCTTTCTCCAGAATCCTCAATGCCCAGAAACCTCCTGCACGCAGCAAAAATAATAACAAAATAAAGCACATGTAGAGGGCAGGGTCTCTGCAGGCCCAGACAATGCCAGGCACCTCCTGTGGGTTGTAAGTGATGATTGAGCAGTACATAGTTTTTTATTTTGTTTTTAGTTTCACCAGGAAAAATAGTGAACCAATTATTGATTTTTCTGTTGTTTTGCAGGCGGATTGCCTTGTCTTAGCTTTTGGAACTGTCAGCAGCTGATGTGATCTATATAATCTAGGATTTTCAAGCAAAACAGCTAGCATTGGATGTTTCCTCATATTTTCTTCCTTGTAATTTATGAAACCTCCCCAAAAAAGCATTTACACATCACAGGCCACAAACACCCGCGTGAAAAGAACAACACAGGTTACATTGTTGAATATTTCATAGACGCAGGGTTTTGGGTGATGTGATAATATATTTTTTGTTTGCTCTCAGGAAGGCAGAGCCACAGTCAACCAGGACACCAAGCTGGACAACAGGGTGATTGATCTCAGGGTAAGTTTCTGCCAGAGCTGAGGAAAAAAACAACTGAGGAGAAAAAAAAATAACCACTATATACGTGACAAAGCCTGCAGAGAATTTTTCGGGATTCATCTAATCTTGCAAGTGACATGTTCTCATTTGAGGCTTGTGTAGCTGTCTTGAAGTATGAAAAAAGCTGTGAGCTCAGATATCTGAGGCCACGCCGTCTAAATTAGGCTTTAGTGAGCTAGTTATCCTCCACTGATATTAAGATCATTAGTTTTATTAGCCCTTCTTAAATGTAAAAATGCCTTAGTAACAGTTAATTTCAAAATTACAGAAATTATCATGTAATGATAATTACAATGAAACCTAAAAAGTGAAAACAGAGGAGAAAAGAAAAAAAGCATTTTTTCCACTTTACAACCTTTAGGCCACTGCGAATATTTTGAAACGCGACAAACCACCGCACCTCTACATTGATAAAGAAATAGGCTGTGATTTAGTGGGACGTTGCTCAGAATCTTTTGTAGCGTAGGAGATGTGCTAAACCCATGCGAGCAGCTGTATAGCCCGAGCCTCAAAGTGTCTCATTGTTTTGATGTGTGCCTCCCACGTGCGTGATGCAGCAGACAGGAAGGCACTAACACCACAGCACAGAGACGCGTAGCTTGCAAGCCTCACAACAACACCTGTTTCTGAAACACTGTGCACTTTGAGCTCATGGATGAGAGTCTGTCATCAGTTTGGCCCAGTGAAGCTATAAAGTGGTTCCCACACTGGCAGACAGACACTCCATAAGGGAACCATAAAACACCACCAATAATGCTTTAGTTCCTATGGAACTCCCCTTGTAACTGGACCATCCTCAACCGTAAGCTGCTTCACACTGAAGCACAATGGTGAAGTTGTAATTTTGATTTAGTTTGCATAAGGCAGCTGGGCTCACTTGGGGTTAGCTGCTGTTTGGTAGAGTTGAAACAAATTCCCCCAAAACGGTAGAGCTTACATGACCTCTGCTTTGCAGGCACGTGAGAAACTGCACATGAGCGTCATGTTTAGGGCAGCAAACAAAGATCATTTCTCATCATTAATTAATCTGCCTTCTATCAGTTTACTATCACTTGAGACAAAAAAAAGTAATGCATCCAATCAATTGATTATTAAAATTTTTGCTTGATAAATGTCTGTCAGTCACCAAATTGATTGATTATTTCAGCTCTTGTTCATTTTGTCATGTTTGACGTTGACTCTGGTCGCACAAAGAGAATTTGAAACTTGTGTTAAGTTCTCCCATAACGTCCCAATGACTTGTGGTCTATTAAACAAAAGCAGAGAAACTTGATAAGCGAAATTTCAAGCATCCAGTTGTTTAAATGTTGTGGAGTGAACTTTGACTGTGGCCTTTGAAACCTGGTTGTGGTGGATCATGACCACAGTTGAGTTTCAAGCCATTACTTTGTTCCGCTGAGAGGTACGGTACGTGAATGTTCAGGTCTGTTATATAAGAAGCCCACGCTGCGAGCACAGCGTCAGACAAGTGCCAGCTCTGAGATCGCACTGGGTGATATTTACCCACCCGTCTTCATGCATGCTCACTAGAAACATGCGGTAAACTGGGGTTGTTTTCTTCTTTTTTTGACTGACTAGCTTTACACTGGTTGGTTTTCTCAGGTGTAACTTGGGGTGCAGTCCAAAGTGTAGTACATGATGCGGCCAAGTCGGGGGAGTTCTGTGGTTAGCTTGGTTAATTTGGTTCACTGCTTTTTAAGAAACTTAGGGGGAAGTGTCTTGAAGCAGGAAAATTCTACATTTTTCCTCCACTTCCTCTTTTTGCTAAGTATTCAGATTGTAACTGACAGAAAAGTTTCAGCCAGACAGCCCTGAAGCAGTGTCTACAGATTAATGAGCTTGCCAGTGTTTAGACATTATCACCTTACCATTCTGCCAACTGTTCGTCAGACCAGACCTACTCAGGACTGAACAGGCACTAGAGATAGGGAAAAAATGTATGTGTGTGTTGGGAGGGGGGGGATGCAGAAATGAAATGAAATGAAACCTTTTAATTAACACAGGCCTGTGTGTAATGTATTGAAAGGTCTGTCTTCATGAGAATGTATAATGACTGGAGCTGAAAGCCGGTAAAGCTCAACTGTAGAAATCTTGTGGTCATTTGATATGAGTCAAACGACTGAGCATGTCAAAGTCTAGGAGAACACTCCCTAAAATCAACCAACTGTTACAGTTTTGGGGGGGTTTGGGGCTTTACAATAATCTCCTGGTTTAGTTGGTGCAGTTTGTCTCCCCGCCTTGGTTTCAGCATTTACATTTATAATGATAGGTTTAAAGTTCCTGGGGCTGTCTTTGGGTTTGAATGCATGTCTTGGCCTTGCCAGCAAATAAATGTTTCACCGTTCATGTCAGGAGGAGCTCCAAGAAAAGAATTTGGCGGTCTTGTTTTCACACATCTCTTATGATTGTGTAATAAATCCAACGAATCACGCTAAGTTTGGTAATGCCTCTCTGTGTGTGGCTGTGTGTGTGTGTGCGCGTGTGCCCGTGCCCTCTCAAAGACGACCACCAGCCAGGCCATCTTTCGCCTGCAGTCGGGAGTGTGCCAGCTCTTCAGGGACACCCTCACTAAAAAGGGCTTTGTGGAAATCCAGACCCCTAAAATCATATCAGGTACAAACACACACTCTCACACTGATCCTGCCCCATGGGGAAACTAACACGCACTGAATCGCTTTGGGTTAGACATTTCAGTAGAGCCACACTTGTTTCCATGTCACCTCCCACAGTTGTCCTGTGAGTCATCGTGTGACAGTTGTAGGGAGACTTCCTGTATGTGCTGACCATTTTTTTTTTTTTTTGCTAGACTGCAATTCAAATCAAGAACAAAAGTACACTTGAAACTGCTTCAGTGAGTAACAGATTTCTGTACAGTTTCTGTACCTAGTCATGGTCATGCGTATCTATGTTTTAGAAAGCCAAAGACAAGAAGGTGTTGGAAAGAGACCTAATACAGCCCATTGGGAATTCTGATGCATCGACCAACTCTCACATCAGCTCCTCGACCCTCACATTTTCACACAATCTCCTAATTTAACAGGGAAGGCCTCCTGTAAGCTTGCTCCCAAAAGACCTTATCACACTTTACTGAAAGAAGAGGAAAAACTCGAAACAGAAATCCGCTCACCACTTTCAGAAGACACCCAGGGGTGTGTCCAGAAGGGGGGCCCTTCAGGCTCCCCTGAAATCTGACTGGCCACCCTATTATACTGAGGTATGACTGGCTGTTTTCAAATGGATAGGCAGGACTTCAGTTTGAATTAACTGACTGGTATTTTAAATGTGCAGCGTTTTCTTTGGTGTGTTATGTACTTTCGGAGGTGTAATTTCATTTTCAGGACCTAAAGAACAAAGTATTGAAGCTTTATGTTATATATATTTCAGTCCTGAAGCTGTTGTGTTGCGATTGGTAAGATTGTTTATTTTTAAAATGCACTTATTTTGAGCCACTTTAGATAAACGTGTCAGGGAAATGAATATAATGTAACCAAATATATAAAACAAAGACAGATGTACATGTACTTCATGCCTCCCTTGCATAAGTCAGTGATACTCCAGTCAAAGAAGTGTGAACATGCCCCTGAAGGCATCTTTTTTTCAGCATCAGATATGTGAGATGAATATACGTATAGAATATGTTTTTCTCACGATAAAGTACACTCTTGCCCCAAGCCTCCCACATGGCTCTCATGTTTGAAATGATGAAACTTCTGATGCCCTCACTTCCTCTTTTCTTCAAGAACCAATGATATTGACTCAGCCTGGTACAAACTACATTCAAAACTGCCGCTCTTATATTTTGGCGGCATCTGTAAATCAGCACTGTGTACTTTCTGCAAAAAACCACATCTTCCTGACTGCCACCACCCATAGCACATACAGTGAACAGTTTGTTCTGTGTGAACCCCCACCCTGCTTTTCACGCCATGAGAATATCAGATAATGCCTTGTGACGTCTGTATCAAATAGGGAACCACAGATATGTTTTTCAAGTCTGGCCTGTCTCATCTCAGCCCTGTTTTAGGTTTGTTTTGAAAAACGTGCCAGCCATCTGTATTTAGTGCTTTATTGGACCAATCTTAAATATCAGTTACTTTTATTGACTTTTGGGGGCCGTAAGCTATAATAGAAATATTGTTTTGTTCAAAAAAGAGAATTAGTATTATAAAATATGGATACACAATATTGTATTTTTGATGACATCCTGATACTGCAAGCTCCTTTTGGCTGAGTTTGTTTTTTTCTCCCACCTAACTGGAGAGGACTTCAGGTCTCTCCAGTAGCAGTGTTAACTTATTGATATGCCTGCTCTTATCATGATGGTACACTGGCAGATGCAGACACACAGTGCTTTTCGCAATGTACACAATTAAAGATTCATCTTGACGTCAGAAATGTTCATTGCGAGCCAATTGCGATATTTCACCTTAAAGCCTTTATCAGCAGACTGTGATGACGTGCTGATAACATCATGGATTTCTGCTATAAGCTGGCTACATGCAGCTCAAACTAAAACATCTACTGAAAAGGTTATATGTCACAGTGATATAGAATTCTGTGATAGTGTGGAGTGGTCACAGAGTCAGTTGTCTTTGTCTAAAACCATATCAGCCCTTGCAGCTGGTGGTCAGCTTGTGCTGTGGGGAAGTAGAAAACTCATTTTATATCTAAAATGTTGCCTTTGTCTGCTTCTAGCTGCCAGTGAAGGTGGAGCAAATGTCTTCACGGTGTCTTACTTTAAAACCAGCGCCTACCTGGCCCAGTCTCCCCAGCTATACAAGCAGATGTGCATCTGTGCTGACTTTGACAAGGTCTTCTGTGTGGGTCCAGGTAAGACTCCCCTCCCATCTGTCCCCTCACGTTTACATTCACGTATGGGAAATGTTTTAAAATGGCTCCAAGCGCATTTAGATTGTTAAACTTTAACAGACCTCCCTCTGTTGCTTTCACACTGGTCAGAGCCACTGTGGAGTTCAGTGTGTTAGTCACACAATGGGACTTGTAAAAGACTTTATGGTGCTGTACTGAGTTTAATAAGAGGGCTGCTCTGTAGGTAAGCAAACACTGCCACCATGTGATGGTAGTGAATACAGTATGTAAGCAAAGCATCATTCACAAATGCAACAGTTCACTTTTAATTCGTTACTTGCATCTGATTTTAAGGTGATACATGTTTCTCCACCAACATAAAATAAAATTAAACATTTGAGAGAGGAATGCACATTGAGTATTCCACTGACAGCACCGAGTACTTTCTTTGCTTCTCTGTTGCTCCTCCAGAAAAATCAAAGGGCTTAAGGTCATCACCGCTTCTGAAGCAATTGTGTATTCACCACTGTTGCCTTAGTTACAGCCGTGCCAATTCAGCAACTAAGGAGACTCAGCTCTCCTCTAAAATCCCAATGGCCCAAAGTACTGTGTTTAAAATGCCTTTGCAGCTTTGATGCCACCATCTGAAATTAGCTAAGAGGTCCACCAGGGAACAACCAGATGTAAACACAGAGCTGGTGTTCAGCACAGAGGAGCAGATGTCATGTTAATTATGTTTGGAGTTGTTATCTTTTTTTCCCCCCTTGGTTGTTTCAGTAAATGTATGCTGGTGTGAGGTGCATAAACTGTAGGTTCAGGACTAAAATTCAAAGTGTGCATGCAAAAGCAGAACTATGCGCACACTGATTTATACAGCCGCACGTATGCGTGGTCGTGTTTCATAAATCTCCATCACATACATTCAGCCATATGTGGACGTGAACACCACCTTTAATCAGCTGTTGGTATGCATGTGTAAAGACTGTGCCACCTGTGTGAAGATGTGTCAATCAAAACAGAAAGACAGAAAACTCTCAATTTCACACGTGTAAGAACCAGAGCAGGCATTCTGATGTGCACTTGTAATGATGACCTGTGTCTAATTACAGGTTATTCATAATTATAGGTTAATCAGCATTGCTAGTGATAAAATGCACGGTTTGCTGTGCAGTTTGCGAGTGCTGTACGATAAAGGGTGTCTTGAAACAAAAGATAAAATGAAAGTACCTGAAGTAACTCTTTGCTATAATATTAGCATTTTAACAGCTTCACAATAAAAATTCAACTGATTTTATTTAGGCTACTGACCTTTTCCTCTCCTTTGTGAGCTGTTCCTATAACAAAATCATTTTCAGTGAAGCACAAAGTTTCATTTTAACAAACTGTACCCATTTCAAGAAATTTTATGGGACCGGGTTGAATTTAGCGTTAAATTCTGACTCTGAATTAAAGTCCTTTTCACCCCAAGACTTGTCAAAACCTGCCACATTATCCATAATTCCAGTTTTTTTAAATGTTCATATTAAATCTGCATCACCTCAGTTTTCAGGGCTGAGGACTCCAACACTCATCGTCACCTGACTGAGTTTGTGGGTCTGGATATTGAAATGGCCTTCAACTACCATTACCACGAAGTGATCGACTCCATCACTGACACTATGGTGCAGATCTTCAAGGGCCTGAGAGACAAGTAAGAATAGGCTTTATACAGTGAAGCTCAAACAAAGAAGTTTTTATTTTGACCTTTGTCTTGATATTTGTTATGCTTAGATTTTTGGTAAGTGAAGGAGACGATCGACACAGAAAACAAATTACATGCCACGGAGGCTCAAATTTTGTTATAGTACTCAAAGCGAGGTGAATTTTGACAGGATCGTTTCCTGGATCAATTCGTTGTGAGGGAAAAAGTCAAAATATTGTATTTCTTACTGAAAACGTTTCAGCTGTTTTCACCCATCCATATTAAGCGTTGTCAGCCCCTTCTGTCGGCTCTGTTGAAAGCCTGTGATTTCCACTCACTCTGCTGACAAGAAAATGTTGTGGTGTGACTTTATTGCCCCCTAGTGGCGCGAATCAGCACAGCATGTGTCGAGAGCTTTTGAAGACCTAATGGACTGGGATAATAAAGCAGCCCTTAAAGTTCTTTTCATGTGAGAACCCGAGCATTTTTGTCTTCACTCACCCTTGTACAGCAGAGGTTTTTTTGCTTTCACACGCTGGTATGACCGCACCATCATGGCAGCACAGCAGCATTGACAGGAAAAGGCACCAAGCATGACACCTTAGCTGTCATACAGGCTGCCTAATGATGGATTTTAAAATTTATTCTGAATTTTATTGTGATTTCACCCTAACAGCTCAAACGCTGACTTGCAGCAGCACGGGGTGAATCCTACCCCCCTGTGATACAGTCCAAAGTCTAAAAAGTCCCAATTTCACCATTAATCCTGTATATGATGACAGAGAAATGTGCTCCCTATTTAACCTGGCACAAAAATCACTTACCCAAGTCAAATAAAAAGCATCAAAGTTGAGCTTTTGTGCCCTTTTTCATTTGCTATGGCTTCTGTGGCCATACCTGTATTGTTTTTGATTTTATTGTTGTTGATTTTTGTCCTCGATAGCCTCCTTTACACTGTAAATGTCATTCTCTGTTGGTCTGTTTTCACTTGTGACCACAGTTCCTCTTTCTCATGACTTTTCAGATTGTAATCTCCTTTGACGTTAATAAACGTGCTTGCATGATTGATGTTCCAGTACTTGATAAGTCTAATTCAAAACCTTTTCAACTAGCTGTTACATTTTTAATGTGCTGTGACTTTTGTTATGTGAACTACCAAAGGCAAAAGCTGTCTGGCATTTATGTGAAGAGTTCTGAGTCATGGTCAGTAGGCTGTAATGTGTGTGTGCGCATGTGTCGGTCTTTATCAGCTTCCAGACAGAGATCCAGACGGTGAACAAGCAGTTCCCCAGTGAGCCTTTCAAATTCCTGGAGCCCACTCTGAGACTGGAGTACACCGAGGCCTTGGCCATGCTGCGTGAGGCCGGGGTGGAGATGGGTGATGAGGATGACCTCAGGTCAGAAAACATCGTGTGCCCTGTGCCCCACATCCCAGTCATTTGTCAGATGATCTAATGTGACAAAAGTTTAAAGACAAGAAGTGAAACTGAAGTGAAACAGACAAGTGTCAGCAATAGTTTGAGATTGATATCATTCATGTGATCATTGTTGTTCTATTTAACTGTTTTTACAGCACAGTTTAGAAATACATAGAAATAGTTTGATTGTCATGCAGTTGGTATAAAAGCTCAAAAAGAGATTTAAATAATTTCCTGAAATTAACTTGCGCTTCTTAACCTACAACTAGACAAGTTGCAGGTAAAGAAGATGACACAGTAAGATACTGGTATCAGTTTTAAAGCTAATGTCTTTCTGTCTTCTTTTTATTTAGTACGCCCAATGAAAAGCTGCTTGGCCGTCTCGTCAAGGAGAAGGTACGGTCAAATGTGTTTCATTAATTTAATACCTGCAGAAATAATAACACTGCTGTCAAAAACGTGTTTGCAGGTCAGAAAAAATCAAAAGTGTGGGTCTAAAGTATTAAAATAGCCATGGCGTGATTAGATGCAGCGATAAAATAAGCACCTGTCAGCTGTCAGGTTTCATCAGAGTGATCTCATTATCATCAGAGTGATCAAATTACCAAGGTAAAACACCTGAGACGTGGTGAGCATTTTCAGAATGTTCTGCTTTCTTTCAGTGGAGCTAAAAATGATAGAGGAAAGTTTATTTCCAACTTCAGATACTTCATCCTAACACATGTCCTGTAGTATTGAGGAGGATGTCGTTATAGTGCAGAATGTGGTTAATTTCATTGTGCGGCCTTTTGTTATATAAAGAAAAGAACAACTGTTGATTGCCTGCATCGACACTCTTTCTTTTCCCAGTATGATACCGACTTCTACGTGCTGGATAAGTACCCACTGGCAGTTAGGCCCTTCTACACCATGCCTGACCCAAGCAATCCTGTAAGTGTGACTCATACACACACATAGAGTAAACACAGTTACCTGCTGTTACATTTGCATTGAGGCCAGAGAGCAGCTGTAAACAAGCCAAAGACTCTTCGGCCTTCAGTCCTTGGCCAAATATACAGGTTGGATTTTATTGTAGATGTAGAGCTCCCTGCAGTGTGGTCGTGATGAATTTAACTGAAATAACAATATCATTTTTTTTTTTATATATATATAGTATCGTGAGTATCATGAGTTAGCAGGGTCACAGAAAAGCCATCATGCTGCCAATCTATTATTTATTACATACAGTATATACTATATATCTCTTGTGCTTCTCATCTTGGTGGGATTTATTTATGGAAATAGTTTATATTTTCGTCTTGAGTTGTGCAGTCCCATGTGAATCCAGACTGCTGTCTTCTTCTTTTAACTTTCCAAGTCTTTATGTCTACAGGTGTTTTTTCTGTCGGATTCTTGACCTGTGGCATTTCTTTTTTGCTTTCATCCAGAAATATTCCAACTCATATGACATGTTCATGAGGGGAGAGGAGATCCTGTCTGGTGCTCAGAGAGTCCACGACGCTCAGCTGCTGACCGAAAGGGCCATCCATCATCAGATTGGTGAGTGTGGAGAGCTGATGATGACACTACGAAGGCGGTAATGACTCATTTACATGTGGTTTGTCTCCCTCTATTGGTGTTCAGTATGAATTGCAACACCGTGGAATTTGTTGGTGAAAGCAAGCGAAAAATTTAAAGCCATAACAAGTTTTTCACAACTGAACTATTTTCTGTTTTGTGATACTACAGATCTGGAGAAGATCAAGGCATACATAGACTCCTTCCGGTACGGAGCTCCCCCACATGGCGGTGGAGGCATTGGTAAGAAATATTTGTTTTTGTGGAAACCGTGTTATTCTGTTTTATTGACCACAGATGACCTGTTTCTAGAAGAATATTATCAGTATGTACTGTATGTGAGTAAGGCTCCATGTGTCTTGTAGTTTTTTGTTTGTTTTTTTTTTTTTAATGGCAAAAATACAGATTTGTTGAATGACTGGAAATTTTCATCCCTCCCAGGCCTGGAGAGAGTCTGCATGTTGTACCTGGGTCTCCACAACGTGCGCCAGACCTCCATGTTCCCACGTGACCCTAAGCGCCTGACACCTTGAACCTTCAACCACATGGACAAACCCAGACATCACTGGACTAACATAGAGATTTTGGTGATGGGGAACAATACTAACTCATAATCCAGAAAGGGAGAAGGTAGACGTGCCACACTATGACTCTAACGTGCCACTAAGATTAACAATTTAGAACAGAATGAGGCAGTTGCAACAGTAGGGTATACTTTATTGATGGGTGTACTCAGTTGTCTTAACAACAACAAATAACAGATGCATAGGAGTTGGCCAGTGGTTTAAGGGAGCTGCTGTAAAGCGGCACACACTCTTTTAATCAGCGAGTCGGTGTTTGTCCAAGTTCTTTTCTATGGAGATGTTACCTTAGTACAGATCTGAGTCCCTCCAAATACCAGCACAGACTAAGGACTGATGATCATGGTCTCTAACTGTAACTCCAGGTGTTTTTTATGTAATTAGAGGACTAAAGACAAACAAGTAAAAAAAAAAACTATGAAATCATCAATAACTTGGTCTCCATTTTTGAATTGTTTGTTTTTTTTTTGTGTATTGCCTCTGAATTTATTAATGATAATGTCTGATAATAGCTCAGAGTCTAATAGATTGTCAAGAGCTTGAACATTTTACATCCTTGCCAGTATAGGCTCAGTGTAATCCCTCATGGCTACATGAAGCATGAAAGAAAGTGACATATTTTGTCATTGGAGGGAACTCACTCCAACGAAATTTGTTCTCTGCATTTAACCCACCCAAGTGACGTGCACACACACACAGCAAACCCGGGGCAGTGGGCGACCGCGTGCAGCGCCCGGGGAGCAGTGGGGGTTAGGTACCTTGCTCAAGGGTACCTCAGCCATGGACACCGGGACGGGGAATCGAACCAGCGATCCACCGGTTACGGGTCCGACACCCTAACCGCTGATCCACGACTGTCCCACAAAAAAAATTGCATGCATGTGCTACTAAAATACTATTGGCTGAAACGAAAAGGCAAGACAAACAACTATACTGAAGGCAGCACTTTAGTCTCCCCTTATTCACAGTAGGGTTAGTGAAAGACTTCATTCACTGTCCTGCGTCATGCAGTGCAAGAGTAAATCAAAGTGCTCAAGTGTTACTGGTGTAAAATGTAACTATAATTAAATGAACAGTTAGGATGTTTCATTACTCTCTATGGATGTTGAAATTCGTAAGTGACACACATGTACACATAGAATTTTGTTTAACAGATGTGATATTCTGTAAGTCCATGCTCGTAGACGACAGAGTGAGCTCTAACCACGGGCTTATTCAGTGGCGGCTCCGCTGACTTGGAGGATAAAGAGGAAGATGTGAACAATGTCGATGTAGAGAGAGAGGGCTCCGTAGATGTACTCCTCTGGGCTGAGTGCCAACTCCCGATTTCCAATAAGAAGCTGGGTGTTGTATACTAAAAACTAACATAGAAAGAGAAGACAGGACAAAGTTCAATCAAAGGGTCATGGGTTTGTCTTCTTCAACTGACTTTGCCGAGTGACCTATAGAGATACAAAGCATCGCAGACTTTGACAGAAAAAAAAAAGAATCCTGTTAACCCTAATTATGGTCACAAGCACAAAGCGTGTTGGCTAACTGGACTAAATTCAAATGGACATCCCCATCAGTCTCAGCTTCACATCAAACTGCACGAATAGCAAAGACTGATGTGGATGTCATTGATTTTAAAAGTTTAAAATTACAGGATACGTTAAAATTTTGACCTAATGATGATGATGACACTAGAGAGGAAGTCGAAGATGAACACCAAATCATCTTGAGGGCAACATAAATGTAGTTCCAGTAGTTGTTGAGACATTTCACACAAAAACACCTCAAAAATCAAGGGACCGCCAAGGTCATCAAGACACATCCTCTGGAAACCATCAATGACTGTACAAAATATTGTGCCTGTCCATCCACTGGATGTTGAGATATTTTTACAGGATATATCAAATTAGTGACTTAGTGGTGGTGCCAGAGGAAAGGTCAGAGCATCACCATAGTTAGGATATGTCCGCTGGGAATCTACGAAGGTCTCCAAAATGTCATGGAAATTCTCCAAATAGATGTTGAGATATTACATTCTAGACCAAATAGGTGCAGAGAGTCATAATTTCCTTTCTCAAGCATGAATAAATTTTAAAATCTAATGGGAAAATTGCAGTGAAACGTACTGATAATGTTCAGTTTATGAATGAACCCTCTCCATGCTGAACACTTCATGGTCTTTTGCTTTGCCACCACAGAGACCAAAACACCAATTTACCACATGATATCGCACCAATGTCAAGGCAAATCTGATGGATCTAAGGCTGTAGAATTACCAAACAATTGTGTATTTTGGGATGTAAGAATGGTTGTGTCTCTTGTTATTAGTAACAACCTTCAAATTCTCTCCTCAAATTCATGTGAGTGTAGACTCACCAGAGTGTAAACGATGGCTCCAATCGCAGCGTAGAGCATATGCAGCCAAGGGACCTGTTGAGTGACATAAGAAAGGCCTCTGAATGTGAAATCAGCCACACAGATACACCCCACTGAGCTGCTACTCCTCGCTCTGAGAAACGGGAGTAGAGAGAATAAATTAAAGCATTAGACCAAAGAGTGCTCACATATTGGAAGGAGAGGACGATGGCTGTAACAATCCCAATGATCATGAGCAAAACGGCGGCAATACAGAGAAATCCCCCGCAGGAGGTGAAGTCCACCTGTGATGTGAAACAAGTCATTACCAGGATGAAAGTGAATTTAATTTGCTTCAAACCATATGGCAGAGAGGTTAAGATAATTGACAAGAGGATCGGAAATCAGGTAAAAAAAATAAGATAAAATAAACAAGGGTGGATGTTTCATGTACCAGCTAAAAAAAAAAAAAAAAAATGTAACTGCTGCATCTCGAGTTGCGTCAGACAGAGAAGTTGGATTCACGTCTTATCACAAAATGTCATAAATATTTAAAGGAACTCAGTGCCCCATTGTAATGTGAGACAAAGGAGTTCTTTTACACTGACAACAAAGGCATCCTCTGACAAGCCACAGGCTACTGAGCTAGAGAGAGAGACAGACAGTTTACATCCCCATCTACCTTGGTTTGGAAGCAGAAGATTGTGACAGCTATACAAACTACTGCTGTTATTCCCATGGCAAGAAACACTGCCTTTGTTTCATAATAGCTGGAAAAGATACGTATTGTGATTAGAAGATAGAATATCACAGGGTGTGATAAATCATTATTAAAATGTACTGGATTTGTGAAATGTGGTGTGTTGCCTGAGCCAAAAACAAACCTTGAAATTGTTCCACACATGTAAGACAAGGCGAGAGTCTGCAAGATAAAACATGAGAACAATGTGTCATAAATGACAGAGTTGGTTTGGAGCCTTTTCAGGGTGTCTTTCTTCCTTCCTTCCTTTCTTTCTTGCTTACTGGCTGTTTTGTTTTACTTTTCCACTCAAATATCATTTCACTCACATTATGTTCTTAGTTTGGCCATATGGATCTGATGGACCATAAACAATATTTGATTTTCAACCATACTCTAACACACAGTACTTACAAATACTCCCAGCAGCACTAGATTCCATGGGAAACGCCTCCTAAAAACATTTCAATATTGTTAATAGTAACATATTAATGTTTTTAAATGTATACAAATAGGAATGGTTACTGGTTATAAATATTTTAATAAGATACACAACATTAGTGGTACTAAAACTATTTTCTAACTTAGTCACACAGCCCAGGGACACGCTTACCTCGGCTCTTTGCAGCAGATGAGGATGCAGTAAACCACAAAATAAACCACTCTACGGAGAGATAAATCACTAACGTTTTTCTGGGGAGTTGCTCATCAAATGTTCTTTTCATAAACTTAATTAGACTGAAAATATGTTTGTTGTTTTGTTTTTTTTTTTGTCTCTTAGGGTTAGGCTGAGTGCAACTCACAAAGATGCCCAGTAGATGCCGGGGTATCTGATGACAAACAGCCTCACTGGGTCACTATGAAAGCACAGACATAAGGGATCACTCAGAAGCAGACTGTTCACATCTTGTATCCCACGGTGCATTGAACAGTCGGATTTAATAATGCACTGCGATGAACGGTGACACTTACACAAATGTAAAGACAGCAACAACAGAAAAGGTGACGGCAAGCTGGGCTGCTAAAATTAAGTAAACCTGCCCACAAACACAGAACCAAGCAAAGTAACATTTCAGGGGCTGAATAGATGACATTAACATGATTGTCAGTGGACCTCTGAACAACAGAAAAACACACAATAAGGGTCTTTGTGTGACATGAAAAACAGAGAAACTCCATACCTTTCGAATGAAGGCGTGCCGAATAGCTGTGCTTTCCCACTGGATGCTCAGATAATCCTCCATGTCTCCTGAAGATTTGGGAATCACAAAGTATACTTATTTCACTTCGGAGCAAATCTAAATATAATGCAGGATATGATTATCTGTAGCCTTGTTTTATTTCCTCAGAACCTGGGTTGGATGCAGGCACTCCGGCAGACAAAGTTGGTATTGTGGTGGGCACCCCAGACGGAGAGAAGCCAGGGGCTGCCCACATCCCTTGCGGGTAGACACCCTCCTGGCCCCAGTAGCCAGGAAGGCCGGGGCACATGCCAGGACTGGGGCTGTAAGATGGAGGTGGTGGAAGAGGGGAGTCATGTTGTGGCTGGTGGGGGTAGTTTCCATACTTAGGATGGTGCAATGCGACCTCATAAGGTGGTGGATTATCAATTTTTGAAGTCATGCTCCCACCTTGAAAAGAAGATAAGTGGATATCAGCTACAACAGACTTATAATGTATGTCCTTAATTCAGTGGTGGTATAATAGCCTACCTTTAAAAAGAAAACATGTACTGGTCAGTTTGTAATAAACAGTTACCTAACACAATGTAAAATAACCTAACGATGCTAGAAAAGTCCAGGGGAACAAAGGCATGAATGAGACTCGTGGTAGAATAATCGGAATAAATACATTCAGCTTGAAAATAAAATGACATAAACCAAAGAGAAAAAGAATTTTTACTTACCTGTTGCCTTAAGCCTAAAATGGGAGCGCTGTGACCTTCAGTCTGTCCTCTCCTTAGGGGTGTGCAGACTTGCACCACGGGAGGATGTCATCTTTGTAATAAGATATGTTCACTGAAACCCACACTGTTGCTGTCTCAGAAAGCGAGACTACTGTTTGAAAAAAAATGTTGGTCTAGGCTATTTGTGTGCCAGAAACCTTTTTGCTAGATGGTAGGTAGCAATATTACTCTAAATCACATTTTTTTAAAGCAGTATTTCTGATTTTTATTTGTTTATTTATAGGCATATTATATCCATGACATTTTTCTTTCAAGTTCACCCAGATGATATTAAATACAGCAATGGTAACCAGGCTCAAGTCCATATTGATGCCATATAGGTACAATTAATGAATTAAGGTGGAATTAATTTCTATCATAGAGTAGCAAATATTGAAATATAGCCATAAAAATTTAAGTGAGTGTTTTTGCAGCCCTTAAATTAAGTTTGAATTGAATATGTTTAAGCTTAAAATAATGTCCAGAATGAAGTTACAGTTATAGTCAAACAACAACATCATAAAGTTTAATAACATTTTAATTTTACTTAAACATTCTGGAGAAGAAACAAACGGTATCTAGTGTCTGTTAATTAAACTAACAGAAACTTTAAAAACAAAATAGATATATTTTCTTTCATGAGACGTTTAGGATGTGAAAGAGGGAAAAACAACTTGGAAATGTTTTATTAATGCTACTTTTCAACATAAACACGTTGCACTACTTTTTTTTTTTTTCAATCCCTTCACTTCCGGGATTGGCGTGCTAGTTTAAACGTCATTACGTTACGCTAAGAGGCTATGGCGCTTCCTGACTGGATGATAACGCTATTTGCCACTGCATCCCTTTTCTGTTTCTTGTGTTTATGTGTTCGCTACAGACGTACAGGACAAGCGTTTTGGAGAAGACTGTTGAGCAAAGTAATGGCTCGCACGGAGAAGCCCTTGTTCCGAATTGCGTGAGTATATAACAGGGCCTCCTTTAATAAAAACAAGATCTCGATAGTGTGGCTTAACAACATGCAGTCATTCTAATGGAGAGGCCGTCCCACCAAACTGTATTTAAATATGTAGCAATTTTAAGTGTCTTTGCCTGTCGCCAAAGGTAGTTTAGCTGAAATTTTGATCTTGTATCTTAAGCAATGAACCAACCATAGCCACAGTCATATTCGGCATACATAAGATCAACAAATGTGGATTTTGACGAGATGCTGCTGTGACATGCCAACAAACTTCAATGCTAAAACGGTCTCATAATTAGTGCAGCATGGTGAAATGGACTTCACGTGATCTCACTTTTCGTGGTGTTTCAACTGATGTGGCCAGTTAGTTCTTGGGCCACGCTAAAAGCAGACGTGAAGCGCCTGTCATCTGGATAGATGGTCCCTACGTGGTGGGGTTAGCATTATGACCCCTGCTACCAGACACGTTGTTTCCTAGCCTTTTGAACTGTCTTCTAGGTACACACTTTACACAAGGACCAGGCTTGGCTACATGTACTACAAGAGGCAAATGAGGAAAGCCCGAGAGCACTACCCTGCTGGACATTCCACAGTGCAGCCCATGGAGTTCAATGGTATGCAGCAGTCTGGATTATATATTTTGTTTTCTTGTATGTTGTTTGGGTTATTGCAGGGTGATACTGATTCCTGTCCACAAAAACAGAAAGGCCCAGAAAGGCTCAAAAGGTGCTATAATTCCAAGACATACTATTCAATGTCTATACATAACTTGCATGCATTAAAAAACAAACAAAAATAAAAGTGTTGCATTTAGAAGTCTGTTGAGTGTAGTAAATATCTACCTCTACCATTCTAAATGTAAAAGTTAAGTACTGAGTAACTTATTTGTAATTTTCTGTCTGCCCACAGGTATCAAAATAATTCCCGTCTCGGTACTGTCTGACAACTACAGCTATCTTGTAATTGACACAGCCTCCAGTGTCGCGGTTGTTGTAGACCCTGCAGACCCTCAGACAGTTCAGGTGAATGCCTCTGCTAACAGTTGTGCGTATTGTGTGTGGATCAAAAATTCAGTAGATGTGATTGAACACATCTTGTACATTTTCAGCAGCATCCATTTCTAGCCCATAAGTAAAACCACTATTGTCACACAGTCTGAAGTATTTTGCAGCTCTGTGGGCCTTTGTATAAAATGCTGCGGATTGTTTTATGTCAAGGGTTTTAATAGAATTAGTTATTTTTTCAGGCAGTCCTTAAGGAAGAGGGAGTGACGTTAGAAGCAATACTCTGTACACACAAGCACTGGTGAGTTATATAGTTTTTATTTTTATATGCATGTAATTTTAATGTATGGTTTGATTTTATAAATGGAAATGTAAGGAGCTGGAGCTAAATATACACTGTGACAGATTAGATAAGATTTGCTATCCAGACTTAAACTGAAATAAAGAGTATGTTGTTGAAAAGACTTGGTTTGTGTAGGCTCAAGGCCAAAACAAATGCGATTTTCTAATTTGTCAATACTGGCAAAAACCTTTGCATGCTGTCAGTAGTGGCAAAACCTTTACACGCTTTGCATGATCCATCTACAGGGATCACAGTGGGGGAAATAAAGGGCTGAAAAGGCTTCACAGCTCCTGCAGAGTTTATGGAAATGCAGCTGATAACATTCCTGGCCTCACACAGTAAGTCTTAGCTTGAACAGTATAGCACGCAGCTTCCCACAGAATCAGTCTGACTGTACTGGGTTCTGTCTCGTTCTCTCTGTCAGCACTCACAGCAGCTGACTTCACAGTAAATTATCATGGAATGATAAACTGTTCCGTTATGTCTGGGGAGACTGTGGCTAGATAACATCCAAACCGCTCGACTCAAGTGACGATGAAGGATTTAACTGCATAAACCAGAAAAGTTGTTGTTTAAAAAATGTGATATATTTACAGTTTGTGAAGAGAAAAGACTTTTCTGTTTTAGAAATACTGTACATGTGATTGTTTTTTTAAATTATCTATTTGTGGTTCTAATTTTAGCGGTTTACTTGCCACTTCCCCATTCTAATTGTTAGGTCTGTTCTGGGTTTGGTTTTTGAGGTAATGCCCCACTTGTATCAAGTTATTATTTTTTTTTATTATTTGATAGTGTAACACATCGTGCAGCCATCAATACTCCTGAATCTTTAATTCTCCTAATAGCAGTTTGTATTTTCTTTCTTGTGGTCTCAGCCCTCTCTCCCACAAAGACTCCGTAACATTTGGCCGTATGCACTTTAAGGCCCTCTTCACTCCTGGACACACAGTGGGCCACATGATCTACCTCCTGGATGGGCGGGCGATCGGCACCCCCTCCAGCCTTTTCTCTGGTGACCTGGTGTTCCTCTCAGGATGTGGTGAGTTACAAGAGAACAGAACTCATGAGAATGATCACATCGAACTGACTTTCTGTTTCAGAGCAGCTTTTGCACAGAAGAGACTTTTGTGGTGTGTCTGTTTGATATGGAATCATTCTACTCTTAATGCTGGTCTTTGTACCGCCTAATGGACCACTGAATGACTGTAAGGAGATTCTGGGTGCTTTTCATTATATTAACGTTTGTAACGGCTCCTCGATTCTTTCATTCGTGGGTATTCCTCGCATCTTAGCCCCTCACTGTGAGTGAGGGGATTGAGTAGACACCTGTGTTTGCCCACCCCCATCCTCCATGATGGCCGAGGGGGAACGATTTCCATGTCACTGGAGGAGAGAGGACGCCAGAAAGAATAAGTTACGATAATGAAAAGCACAGTTTTGTGTTGTTTTGTCAGAACAGCTGACCAATTTAAAACTCAAAATCTCTATTTTAAGTTTTAAATTGAGTTGTAGAAGGCAATGAAAAGATCCTAACAAGAACTCTGCTGTTCTAAATGCAAATGCAGTACCTTTTAATTCTTATGGATGCTGTCTTTAACCAATTTTTGGTTAAAAACAGCATTACTCAAATTGAATTTCAGGGGCTGAATTGATGACAATTACTCGACTTGAGTGAAACCGGTTCTTGTTTTGTTTTCAGGGAGGATGTTTGAAGGCAATGCCACAACAATGCTGTCATCTCTCGACACAGTTGCCTCCTTAAGTGATGACACTCTATTATGGCCTGGTAGGAAAATCTTTTCAGTTGTCAGAGATGCTTCTGACAGTTTTTGTGTTATGTAGTTCGAATGTGCTGTGGGTTGATTTCTTCTGATTTCTTTAAAACACATACCGTAGCACAAGTGCACTTATGATCCCCAAAAAATGGAAATGAATGGAACTTTGTATTGTGTAAGCTTTGAATTGTGGGTATGATGTTTTATTTTTGTGTCCGTTCGCTGTCCCTCAGGTCATGAGTATGCGGAGGACAACCTGCTGTTTGCTGCTGAGGTTGAGCCATGCAATGCTGCCAGGGAAAGCAAGTATCAGTTGGTGCTGCAGCAGCGAGGCCAGAAGCTGTGCACGGTGAGAATACTACATCACCATTGTTATGCCTCTCCAGCACGCTGTGCCAGAAAGGATTCACGTTGTCCAGCACCTGGGAAGAAGGGCTTATCACCTGCCTACAGCACTTGTGTTGTCAAAGCTCGAATGTTCGCTTCCCTCTCTTTTCCCCCCTCTTCAACACTCTCAGAGTTGAATCTCATCTCTGATACACACTGCAGCAGACCAAAGGTTCACAGTGGAGTGTCTATGCAGAATTTAGATGAGTTTTTGTCTTCCATCTGTACAGCGTGGCACTAGAGGCGCTTTCACACAGCTGCATCTTCCTCAACTTATGTACCCAAAACACATAAGATGATCAGCTGCATTGTTTTGTCTGCGTCGTGTGTGTTCGTCGTACATGTAATATAGCTAGTTTCATTCCTCAAAAAATATTTAAGATAGATTTTGATCTCTTGGGTTGTTTTTGAGCATGAGTATGACAGGCAGATGAGGGATATATATAGAAAAAGTCATGCACACAACCAAAGAAAGTTTTGCTTTTAGCAGAGCTACCTAAAACATTAAGAGTTGCGACAAAGGAATATAAACTGGTGTGTCAAACAACTGAAACGTATTTCTATTGGATCTAAAGGTGTAGCCACGAGGAAACAAGAGATTCCAGGTTTAATTAGCTTCAGTGAGGCTTTCAAAACGCAAAGTGTGACTGGGACTTACGTTTTCCTCTTCTTCTAAAATGAAATCTTGAAAGATGCGGAAATGCAAACCTGTAGGCAGGTACAGCTTTGTTCTGCAAATAAAACAATCACTGTGGTCGTTGGAGAGACTTGAGCACATTGTGTTGAGAGTGTCTGTGTTTTGGGGGTCTTTTTTTCAGAGTCCCTCCACTATTGGGGAAGAGAGGCAGTACAACCCTTTCCTGCGCAGCCACTCTGCAGAGCTCCATCTGGCCCTAGGCCTCCAGCAGTTCCAGGATGAAGACTGGACCCAGTTCAGGGCCCGGGTGCTGGAGGAGCTGCGAAAACGCAAAGACCTCTACAACAGGAGATAGTACTGGACGCGCTAATACGACAAGTGAAATAAACACGGGCAAACAGAGGACGGTGGTACGAAAGCAGCGATCTGCAGCACTGAAGTAACAATGAGCGTAGCTTCGAGGTACTGTACACAATGCTAGTTCAAGGAGACTGGTAAATTTTGATAAATTTGAAGGGGCATTAATTAAGTTCCAGAGACAGCTAGGAACATAGTCACATCGTCATTATTGATTCTAATCAGTAAGCGTATTACCTCTCCACATACTGTATATTAAGCTAATTTTGTGTTTATAGACAGGACTGTGCTCAGTCACCACCTCTTTAACACAAACACATAAATAATAATGTAGATTTGCATGGGTAGTTTTCTGTCATTTTACCAGTTTTGTGGAACCAGATTCTGATCCCTGTGTGTGAAGCATAGTGTAGTAACAGGTTTGCACACCACATGGGTTAATGTAGCTTGTTAGGTACTGTGTTTTGTTTTGTTTTGTTTTGTTTTACTGAAGTAATATGTTGTTTAAACAGCCTTTGTCACTGGCTGTGTTTGGTATACCGGTCTCACGTTTACATTGCTGCTGAGCAGTAATTAACTTCTTCATGGAAAATGTGATCTTGACAAAAGTTTGTGAATATTTGATTTTTTTTTTTAATTGAATTTTTTCCTTTTTTGTGATTTTTGGAACGGTTAATTTAACAAATCACAGACACTCTTTGCTTTTGGTACAATGTATGGGGGGAAATGAAAATGAAATGAAAACTCTTGATTTTCATGTGAACCTTTGTATGTGGAATTAAGAGCCCTGTTTTAGAAGTTTTATAATTCACTCATGAAGGTGGAACATATATTTCATAGTAAGTACAGCCCTTGTTTGTGCCTTGCAGCACATTATTATTATTATTATTACTATTAGTATTATTATTATTTTTATTATTTTACCGAGCTAATTGTTCCACATATATATTGTGTTGTTTCACCATGTGAGCCCGAACAGCAGCATGCGTGAAGAATTTGCTATTACATTGTGATGTACGAAACGTGACTGAAGTGTTGATGAGGGGATGATTTCTTACATTAGACTGCAGAATGACTCATGACTGCAAGCAGTTACAATGAAGATAATGAAACACACAGCGTGATGTTGCATCAAGACATCTGGAGCCACACGCAATGTTTTTCAATCGGTTTGGACTTTGTGAATGTGTGACGTGGGTAATATGTGAGAGCAAGACCGTGATGAAACCACTTTCTTTCTCTCTTTTGATATGAGGACATAGTGTGCTGTTGACTGTGGCACTCACTTGAGAAGGAATGTTTTCATAGCCAATTTGAAGTCTTTGGAAAGAAACATTCTATGTATTTTTAATATATTGGAGGCTTTATTATACTGTAACAACACAGTGGATGAAAATTATTTCAGTATAATAAACAGTCTTCTTTACATGCGAATTTGAATGTTTCTTATGTGTTTTTGTATGTCTTGGTAAAGGAAGTGTAACGTAGCCTTTGTTTGGGTGGAAATGAGTGAGAATGCAAAGGAATAAGCCTTTAAAGATCTGAGGAGATAGGAACGCACTTCACTTTCCTCCATTGCTCCTGCAGAAGGGCTCGTACCAAAGCACCTTGTCCCCTGGTGATTTTTGACTAAAATGTTAGTCTGTTTGTTTGATGCAGATTCACAGCTTATTTGCATATGTTTGAGTTATGAATACCTCCACATGGGAGACTGTTTTACTTCAGGTTATGTTTTAATGAGGAAATATGAAAGTAAACTGCTTCATTAGAACTGTGTATGTGTTATTTGTTGTCTTTATGAGTGTTCAAAACTGACAGCTGAGTTATTTTTCCTGCAGCTCAAATACGAGCATAACCTACTTTATGCACATGCAAGAGAAACACTATGAAGGAAGAAGGTGAGTTGAACTTTTTTTCAACAAACCATAAAATGGGAACAACAAGCTGTGGGATTACAAGCCAAAGGTATTGTGTGTTGGTGTGTTGGTGTTTTATGTCTTCTCTGTAAATCACAGGGTCACTGATGAAGGTAGAATCAGTAATTTAATTGATTTGTTTACTTCTTCCCTATCAACATTATAATCCCCTAGAAAGGTTTAAAGCTGTAGTGCATTCATGCAGCCAGGAGAAGGCTTCATTAGTTCAGACACCGTGAAAATAAATCAATAAAATCTTTATTTAAAATAACCGCAACCTGAAACTGATGCATTGACTGACTCAATTTAATATGTCTTCTTGATCAGTGAGTATCGCTGTCCCCATTTTTGTTTTATTGCTATCCTCCATTTAGTCCTTTCTCACCAAAGTTTGATAACTGTATGAAGTTTATTATTAAAGGCCTTTGGTTTGGTTTGCCTGATATTGCAGAGTCCATCCATGCAGCCACCATGATATTTGTTTTCTCCCAAAAAGCTTCACTTTAAAGGTCTAAAATCAGATGTGTCATCACAGGAAAGTCCACTGTCCCTGTCATCTTCAATGTGTTAAAGAACACAAAATAAATCTATTCATTTTGAAACTATTCATTTAAAACTATAATAACTATATTATATAACTAATATTAAAACTATTCATTTTGTCGCTTTAACATCCTCTTATCATCTGGGATGTTTTTTGTTGCCTCTTTCACTCATCATACAGAACACATAATGCAATAAGCGATCTAGAAACGTTTGTTTTCTCTAATTGTGCCCCGTAAGTAGAACAACAGGTCGGAGGTTTGCCGTGTCTTTCTGATCTCCTCCGCTCCGTTTCAGTTAAAATGAATCCGTTCCGTGTTTTCAACCTGAACTCGTCGACGTCACGAGCAGGAAGTGGATGCGGAAGTGGGAGTAAACAGCTACAGGTCGTTTTCAGGCAGCGCTCACAAATCACAGCTTCTCCAGCAAGATGTTGAAGGCGGTTATTTTAATCGGAGGTCCCCAGAAAGGTGAGCACAAACCTCATCCTGGTCGTGTTTTCGAAGTCAGCTGTGCCAGGTTAAAAGCGATGCTAGGTTGCTAATGCTAACGGTACCTCTGAGGACCCGCTGAGCCTGTTTATGTCACTGACGTGGCATAATGACACAACACCCCGCAAACAACAGGGAACGACAAGTTTTAACATTTTTATGACCATACCACTGAAAGTAAAATGTAAAAGAACAATCTTGTCTATGCAGATAAGGTTAACAGTTTTGTAACCGTACTGTCGTTACTCTGTTTCTTGTTATTGGTTCAGTCAATAACACCCATTATCTGTCCTGTCAAGTGAACGTACCCCACTTTAAAAAGTGAGGTGTTGTAAAATTACTGTACGCTTACTACATAAATGAGAAAACTAATACGTCTAATCGTTAAAAAATGCTAAGATGAGAACAGTAAACCAATTTGGCGTTTTTGTGTGCTCTTAACTTGCTACCGAAGCTTTTATGTTGAACACCTGCTTGTACTTAAAGGCAAAACAAGGCAATGCGGCTTCATTCACACAGCAAATTTCAGAGTGCTTTCTATGGGACAGAAAACAGGAAATATTGACATTTAAAATACCACGTATCTGAAAGAGTTTTTATACAAGAGCTGTAAGAAAACTGAGGAAAGTTCTTATGTTCTGTTATCTGATTTATAAACCACATTGTATTGCAGGCACACGGTTCAGGCCGCTGTCATTTGAAGTTCCCAAACCCTTGTTTCCTGTAGCCGGTGTACCCATGCTGCAGCATCACATTGAAGCATGTGCCAAAGTGAGTGTTGCTGCAACATTAGTAACTCTGTAGTGGAAGCAAATGTAGTAAAACACACACACACACACATATATACATGGAGAGAGGTTGTAAATATGTTATGCATTCAAGCTAAAAACCGTATTTAAAAAGTTGTTTTGTGTACTTATTTTGGGTGTTATTAGCGTTCAGTTGAATATCAGTCTGGCTTTGCGCCTGCATAGCATCACATGACTCTTATTGTTTGATTCCAACCTAACTGAGAGTTAAAACAGTAAGTTTGTCATTTCCAGTTGCTGGTTGATGTTTATAATTTCTTTCCCTGTGTTGCTTTGTGATGCATAGAAAAGCCTTGAATGAATCAGAGCCATGATGAACATCTTTTGTGTCACTAGGTACCGAATATGAAGGAAATTTTGCTCATCGGCTTTTATCAGCCAAATGAAGAACTGACCCGATTCCTGTTTAATGCACAGCAGGATTTCAAAATTTCCATCAGGTAAAACAACAGAGCTCTGACCTTAACAAGTACAAATGCATCTGGTTACTTGCATGCAGAACATTCATAGCAGTTAATTGTATGTTGCTTGTATGTACTGCTAAGGTTTCATCAAGTTTCATAAAAAGTTTCACTTTCACCATACAAGAACTTATTTCTCTTCTTAACTCTCTTTTCTTAAGTGTAGTTTTTGTTCATATCTCTTGTTTTCTGTACGACTGGTGCTGTTGAATGACTCTGACTGACTCTGCACCGCAGGTATCTGCAGGAGTATGCAGCCCTGGGAACCGGAGGGGGCATCTACCACTTCAGAGATCAGATTGTCTCTGGCAGTCCAGAGGCTTTCTTTGTTCTGAATGCTGATGTCTGCTCAGCGTTTCCTCTCACAGAGATGCTCAGCTTCCAGAAAGAACACGGAGAACCAAACAGCTTTGTTATCCTTGGGACGACGGTGAGGTTTGGACAGTTGTTGCAGTCTATTACAACTTGAAAAATGTAGCGAAATAGGTGTCTTTTATTTGTGTTTAGCTTTTGACTTACTGAATATAAAGAAGGAGCTTCTTTAATGTCAAAATTTGGTATATCCTAAATTGTACTGCCTTTCTTGTCTTATCAGTCAAACAGAAAGCAATCCATGAATTATGGCTGTATTGTTGAAAACGAGGAAACACATGAGGTATTTAACCCTTCCTCTCTTATTTCCCCAAATGGTCACTCATAACTGTTTCACCTTGAAATCCTGACTACTCACGCCTTCTCTTTCAGGTGTTGCATTATGTGGAAAAGCCAAGCACGTTTGTGAGTGACATCATAAACTGCGGTATATACCTCTTTAACCCAGACATCTTCCAGCACATCGGCACTGTCTTTCAGAAGAATCAGCAGGACATGCTGTTGTGAGTTGGAGCTCTCTCTCCTGGGGATCTCTGTGTGGGAATGCATGTGAATACCATTTATTCCGTTTCTTTGGTTCTCTTCATTTGTCTTTTTCCCCTTCCTTTGTCCTCCCTGCCATCATTTCTGTTTCCTCACACAATCATCAGATATCCATATGATGGGTAAGTTGGTACATTTGGGCTGCGCTGTGTAGTCATAGAGCACTTTGTGCATGGTGTGAACTGTAGACAGATGACCCATCAGAAGGCTGAGAATGCATAGGGTGCTTTGTGAATGCTGCCTGTGCCCTTTTTTTCTGCCAAATTGTGCACCTTTCATTTTGCAAGCGGCGTGATTTTATGTTTTGTCTTTTTGCCCTTGAAATGGGAACTTCAGATTAAAGGAATAATATGACATTTTGGGTAATACGAGCTGTCTCCATGAGAAGAGACTGATGGATTGATGCAGCTCTCATATCTGTTTGGTAAATATGAAGCTACAGCCAGCAGGCAGTTAGCTTAGTTTAGCCCAGAGACTGGAAATGGGGATGAAACAACTCATCTGCATCTGTTCAGAGGTAACAAAATTCACCTATCACGACCTCTATAGCTGTTACTAATTGATGATGAACACTATTATTATTGAATTCAGGTGTGGTATGGGGCTGTTTTTTAGGTGTTGGGCTCGGCCCCTGACTTCCAGTGAAGGGAAATCTTAATGCTTCAGCACACTAAGACATTTTGGACAATGCTGTGCATCCAACTTTGTAGCAACAGTTTGGTGAAGGCCCTTTTCTGTTCCAGCATGACTGTGCCCCATGTATGATATTGGTATACTAATGAATTTGAATTTTAAAAAAATATGATTGAAATCCAAGTTTGAAGATAAAATTCACTTGAGATGGTCATATTCGTTAGTAAAGAAAAAAACCCTTTGTCTGATATTAAGGTTAAAGTGTGTCCTGGAAAAAATAAACACTTTATTGTATTTATTTGCATTTACTTTAATGTTGTCGCTCTGCTTCTTTAGTTTTGCTAGGAAAGACTAGTTAGTTTGTGTTTGCTAAAACTTTGTGTTGCACTGATGTAATAGTCTTGTGTCTCATGGATTCTTCCTGTTTGCTAGGTGCTACAGTCCCAGCTGTTTCTTCTGATCATTACAAAAAGCTTTGTGTCTGATCACAGCCCAAATGTGCATGTAGACAGACTGGTCACTCACAGAAGCCATCATAACACATGAGATTAATATATGGATATTTTCCTTTCCTTGGTGAACCTAATATTTGCACACTTGAAATATATCACAAAAGGTCAAACCGTGCTGTGCATAATTCACCTGCTAACATCAATAGCACTTAAATCAAGCAGGGCACCGAATCAGCAAAATTGTTGCGCACATCAGAGAAGCTTGATAGAAACGAGAAGAGTTATACTGCGAAATCTCTCCGGGAGTACTTTGCTTCTAACCACATCCCCTCCTTTCTGGTAAAACTTCGATTATGGGTGCTATCCTTTAAAATATTCTTTTCATCAATATTTAACACTCTGTTTCATCTTGGGGCTTTCACAATACACTATGCCAGAGACGCTGATTAATATGGAACACATTGACTCTTCTGCTTAAGTTTTGGATCACTACTAGATAATCAGCTTTGGTTTCAACCCAGCACTGACACCATCAAAGTTAGCATCAGTGATGAATTTTAACACACTGCTCTAATTTTTTATCCAAGGGCGGGATTGTAGGGCAATAAAATCATGTTTTTCTTTGCTTTTGAGAAAGGCTTTGGAAGTAATGGTGCCGCCGCTGGGCTGGTTTTGCACATAAGTGGATATATCTTAGAAATATCAAAGTGGGTTACAGAGAAAGCTGTGGGAACACATTTTGGATATTTAACTTGTTCATTAGGTAGTTGAACAGAATGGTAACGATGGTCATGAAACACTTAAAAACTTTAAATTGAGTGCATTTGGGCTTGCGTTAAACGTCAGCCTGCTTATCCAGTCAGTATTCTGTACAGGGAGAAATTTTGCCTGTAGTGTCTTATCATCTGCTTTGTATTTAGGTTATCATGTAGTACTTCCACTTTAGGGCCTTGACCTGTGGGAAATCATCTCATTTTTAAAAATGCTTCACTCCATTCATTCTTCTGAAAATATGGAGAAAGAAAATATTGATGGCCATAAATTTTCATTTTATAGTATGTTTTACTGTTTAAATCACAACTTTGTCTTGGATTTCATTCTAACCTCTAACTTTGTGCACAAGATTGTATTTTAATAAATGAGGCCCTAGGCCCTGGTTGGTGACTCAGTGCCATGAACCAATGCTCTGTCTCTTGCAGAGAGGAGCCAGCCAACGGCTGGCACCGAGCAGAGGCCATCAGGCTGGAGCAGGACATTTTCACTGCCCTGGCAGGACAGGGCAAGCTCTACGTATATAAAACCCTTAGCTTCTGGAGCCAGATTAAATCTGCAGGGTGAGTGCACATGTCATAAATGCTGACGCATTGAACAGGACATAAATTTGTCTTGGTGCCACGGACAAACCCACTCTGAGAACCAGACGAATCTGTGAGCTCATTTCTCATTTGCTCTGGCAGATCCATCTGGCCAACCTCACACTCATACAGAATTCGCTCCATCCTGTTTTGTGACAGGCCAATCACAACCGTTTATCTAATATGGGGCAGGTTTGATTTGGTACGATGGCTGACAGAGGAGCATCATCAGCCGATACTTGAAAAGTCACATGTCGCTCAATTCATTGCATCCAGGCCCATGCAACTCGGATCAAACTGGCAGTGCTGATCAAATATGTTTCAAGATTCTATTACATTACCTGTTTCTTACCTAAATTGTTTTCAGTCACAGATTTTAGCGTACTGTTGCTGTGTGCTTGCTGATAAAGTCCCTTGGAAATCAAAAATGAACTGAGAGCTTCCAGACTAATATGCATTTCAAAGTTTTCTGGACAAGGACCATCCTGTATCTTCCAAAAATGTCAGAGGAGAAGGCTTCCAAACTAGCCTAAGAGAACCCCACGCTGGACACTACTTTAATGTTTTTTAAAGCAAATTTCAGTTAACATTTATAACTTTGTGCTTTGAACAACAACATCATACATTAATGTAGCGTGATTTTCTTTTTTTTTTCTCTCTAGGTCTGCAATTTATGCTAGTCGTCTGTACCTCAACCAGTATCACAAAAATCATCCTGAAAGACTGGCCTCGAATAGGGAAGGAGGGCCAAAAATAAGTGGTGAGATTCATTAATCTTCTGTAGATTTGTTTCTTTTTTTATATTGACAGACAAATCTATTCATACTTTTTTCTCATTTGCATAGGTAATGTCTATGTTCATCCCACAGCCAACATTGACCCCACTGCTGTGGTAAGCATAGCCTTCCCTGTTGCGTTGTGCTTCCCACCATAAAGTCATACAAAATGAACATGTGCCACTGACAGAACACCCTTTTGTGGAATATCTTCAGTTATTATTCAGGAAAAAGTAAAAATGAGGTGTATCCTTGTCCTTCCTTTATCCAGTTGGGTCCCAATGTGTCTATTGGCACTGGAGTGACCATCGGTGCTGGGGTCAGAGTTCGAGAGTCCATCATCCTCCATGGTGCAACTCTGCAGGTGAGCCCCTGTGAAACTGTTTCCTGGCCCAAACAGGACCAGCCGGGACTTGTTGCGGCATAGTATTTTGGTGTTTTGCCACACGCTGCCGTGCAAGCAAGGTGACATGAATTGATAATGAAACTGAGTTTAAGGACGGTTTAAGGTTTTAGTTAAATAAGAGCAGCCTTTGCTAAAGATATCGACTTCACTCACAGTTTAGTGTGGAATTAAACTGGATCTCACGCTGAGCTGAAGGGAAATTTATCTGCCTATTTACTGCTGGTGACATCTTAACATTTCATTAAAAACATTATCTGCACTAAAATTTATCTTTAAGCTCCTGTGTCACTCCAGAAATATTGTTGCTTGCGCCTCTCGCAAAGATGTCATTTTTAATGATTTGGAGGCTGACGTAATTTAATCCCAAGTCTCCAGTGATGACCGTGTCCCTCTGAAATGAATTTAGACTCTGGGTGACTTATTGATTTCCATAGCATATTGCCTAAAAGGACGATTTGTTAGTTAAGCCATACTTCTAAATAAACACACAATTTGAGGTTATAGATAGTCTGATTCGACCATGCTCACTGTTTATTTTTACACATATAGGAATAGTATCTAGTACAGCAACCCCTGATATTTCAGTTGTTGTACAAATATTTGTTGATTATTTAAATACTTAAAAAAATATTAAATAATTTATTTAATTTTTTTTTTTAATTTAAATCATTTTTTCTGTCATGTCACCGTTCCTGTAGGATCACTGCTGCGTTTTGAACAGCATTGTGGGATGGGACAGCACCATTGGAAAGTGGGCCAGAGTAGAAGGAACCCCAAGTGACCCAAACCCCAATGATCCCTACGCCAAGATTGACAGCGAGACCCTCTTCAGAGACGGAAAGCTCACACCCTCAATTACCATCCTCGGTGAGCCTGCTCTGACCTTGAGTGAAAGTTGCAGCCCAAAGATGATTTGTTAAATATTCATTATATTCAGCATCATTTTTTTTTCTCTTCAGCAGCATTTTTCAAAATTGCTCTCTGACAAAACAAAGTTAGTGGATGATTGAATGGATGGAAGGTTTCCATTTCCCAAACTGTTGCTTAGATGATGGCTACTGGCATGTGTCGGGATAGTGATTCCATATATTTGAGCTTGCATTTATCTTTACATTTTTTAGCAATAAGCTGCCATCATGGTTAAATAACTCCACAAGAAGTGTTACTAAATTATACATCTGTGGATCACATCCTATATGCCAGGAGTGCAAGTTAAAGCTAGAATATGATGTCTTCATCTCTGTACTGCAGTGCACAGACTAAACACGCCTTGCATTTTCTCGTCAGGTTGTAACGTGACCATCCCCTCTGAGGTGATTATACTCAACTCGATTGTTCTCCCACACAAAGACCTCAACCGTGGCTTCAAAAACCAAATTATTCTCTAGTTAATCTTCCTCAAGCTCCTGTCCGCTTACTGTCGCTGATGAAGGATGCAGTTGGACGCCCGCTGGCACTGCCTGAGTTACTGTTTATAAGATGTCAAGAATGAAAATATGAGACGTTTGTTAAATAGTTTTGAAAGATAGATTTTTATATATTTGTCCTCAAGCCTCTATGCATCACTGGGTGTCAGCAACGTTAGAGAGAGGCTAATCACGCATGTTGATTCACCTTGAAAAACGCTGTCATGCCACAGGTTTATATTGGTTTTTTTTTTGGTTGTTTTTTTTTTTTTATTAGATTTACCGAACTGTAAAATTAGTGCAGACAGCAGTGTAATGTATTTCATTGGATGTAATATGATGTAAAAAAAAAAAAAAAAGTTTATAGACAACCTGTTTCTCAAGGACATCCTTGAGAAACTTGAAACTTGTCACTTGAATGTGAGGAGAGAAATTAGAAAACAAAAATCACAGGCTACTGACTGGTTAATTACCTGGAGGTGATTATTTGTGTGGAGCTCTGATTAAAACCTTTTAGTCTCAAAAATTACCACCAAAATAAATCAGTGGGCCTGAGATTTACATTGCAATCAAGTAATGTTGCCTTTTAAAATGTGAACTTAGCAGGGGGCCTCGAGACTCTGCCGTGTAAGCAGCAACAGCACATATTTTAAATTGGGCATTTGCAATCACTGGTAGAACTGTTCCAGTTTATGGATACAGCACATTAGCATTTACTTATTAAGCCCTCGAGCACTCATGATCACTTCAGCGCTTTTGTTCCAATTACGGCAAAGAGGGTGTCTATTAAGGAGCAATGTAAATTGTGATGCTGGAACTGCAGCATAATATATTTTAATCAAGTCTCTTCACAAACTGCCCTCAGAAAAAGAAAAAAAAATACTTAATGTACAGTTTTATTTATGGTGAATTTATTTCAGGTTTCATATGTAGACGCCTCTGCTTTTCATTGTTGATTCAGATGCCTTAACTGCTTCAAAATAACTGCCTCATGCCAGTCTGGGGCCCCTCATTACAGTGTTTTTACCCTCTTGATGGGACGTTGATCAGTCGGAATAAAACCTCTATGCTCCTCACATGAAAGGCAATCCCAAAAAACATTATCTCAGATAGGTTTTCCACTCTCGTAAGAGTGCAACTTACATTTCTATGCAGAGAAGTGCTTGCAGTGGGAGTTGAGCTTGTATCAGAATTCAGATACTACATACTGAATGCACCACATGTTGTTCAAAGCTTGTCCGTGTTTTTTCCTTTTCTTCTGCCTCGCAGTAGAAAATGTAGTCGGTTCTTACTGTAGCTCTGAGCAGGTCAGCAGGGGAAGGACAGGAGCTGGAATTGCGGTATAAAAGAGTAGAAAATATCAAGGTCAGAGTGATTTTTAAAAAACATCAGAATAGAAAGGACAGCAAAGGTGTGACATGTGACAAAAGCTGGATTCAAATCCCTCCCATCCTGTCCACAGGAAGAGAGTTTTAGTTTGGCGAGTCAAGACGTCAAATGCCAGAAAGTGTGTGTGTTTACCTTTTTTTAGTCAACATGGAAACGTTAAAAACAGATTTGAGCTTCTCTTCACCTTTAGTTTCTGTGACAGCTTTCTCATCTTGTCATGTGTTTTTTTTTTGGAAAAAGGTTGTTTTCATCACTTTCCTAAGTTTAGCTTGCTGACAACATTTAGAGGTTCATTGATACTGTTACTAATCAATAGTATTATTTGAAATTACAGACGTGCATAAATGAGCCCATGAAACTTTCTTCTTCCGTTATTATAATTTAATTTTCACACTCAGCGGTGCAGGTTTATGTATTGATAAGCTTTAATATCTGACACAACAGAGAAAATAAATAAAAGAAAATGTTGGCCCTTTCTTTTTCACAATGTTTATTAAACAGATGGTGATGTTTGGGGGATTCTTTTAACTCCTCTCCTTTTTAGTTTTTGAAGTCCTGGAAAGAGTCCAGGATGCTACAGAAATGTCTGAGTCCAGAATGGACCACATAATTAAAGTTACAAACTCCATTTGTTCTGTTGATGGCCTTATTTCTTCTATAGTATTGTTTTGTGTGTGTGTGTGTGTGTGTGTGTGTGTGTAGATATGGTGGAGCCTCTGCACAGGAGTGTCTGTTCTTTTCTGATAAGAACAATATGTGAAACTGAGGCACAATCAACTCAGGAAAATGTAAGATGTTGAAGTTCGGTTTGGCTCAAAAACAAAACAAAATCCCATGACATATTAGCTACTAGTTTCAAGCTTTTCCACTAACAGCTTCCGCGGTTGGACAAGTCATTGTTGTGGCAGGGGTTGTGTTTATCACAGGACAGTCAGTACAATATAACGGGTCTTCTGGAAATGAGGCATGAGGAAAGCCAAAGTGTCTTTATTAGCCTTTGGAAAGTCTCCAGTGGCAGGATGTGTTCTGTTTTTAACAGGAACCTCTGGTGAGGACACATGCGGGAGTTATGAGCTGATCAGGGGGCAATAGGATGTGACAGTACAGGTAATGAGAAGGTCAAATGAGGGCAAAAAACTAGCCAAGGTTTTCACATCAGAGCCAGTTTAGTAAACTAGAACTGCTGATGATGTCGGGGTGTAGAAGCACAATGATGGAGAAACTGAAACATCAACGTGAGATACTTATTAGGTGAAATGTTCCCATTTGATGGTCACTGCATGCAAACGCGAGTTGCGTCTATGACAGAGATTTTGAAATGAAACTAAACCGCACTGAAAGTATGTCACCAAGTAAATCAGTTACTATCAAACCAGCGCTTAAACATCGGTTTAAAGGCAAACAACTAAATCCATTCATCCAGTTTCTATACCGCGGGGGAGCTGGAGCCTATCCCAGCCGACTACGGGCGAGAGGCGGGGTTCACCCTGGACTGGTCGCCAGTCAATCGCAGGGCCAACACACAAAGACAAACAACCACACACTCTCACACTCACACCTAGGGGCAATTTAGAGTAGCCAGTTAACCTAATGTGCATGTTTTTGGTATTGTGGGAGGAAGCCGAAGTACCCGGAGAAAACCCACGCAGGCACAGAGAGAACATGCAAACTCCACATAGAAGGGCCCAGACCGGGATTCGAACCTGGAACCCTCTTGCTATGAGGCGACAGTGCTAACCACTGCACCACCGTGCCGTCCGCAAACATCTAAATATGCTCTTAAAAAATAAAAAAAAAAATAAAAAGGAATTTTGCAGCTAATGGGTTTCAAGTCTTGGTGTATTTTCAGTTCCCTCACTCTATGGATTCTTCTGAGTCTTCAGTGAACAAGTCAGTGGAGGCTCTTCGTGTTGTGGTCAAGATCCTTTTAGCAGTTGCTCACCTCCTATCCGCTCACATCCTCATGTCAGGCCTCTCCTATGTTTCAGATGTTGAGAAATGCTGGCTGCTGAGCTTTTTTTCCAGGGCTGTAGTTCCTTTCCAGGCTGTGAGATGCTGTATTCAAAAAAGCTCTGGGTGTAAGACTGTCGTGTCAGGATACCATAGACTTAGATAAAGGTGTGCTTATCCTGATTCAAAGGTCTGTCGAGCTCCAGCCTTCAGCTCTTCGTCAACTGCAGTTGCCATTCGCTCACCCCACCCACAGCTCCACCCCACTTCTATTTGTCATTCTCAGCCACTGAAAAGATTGTGTTTGCTGGTAAAACTGTATTCCAGGATTCAAAAAATGTCATTAAATATATGTTGTTGTTGTACTTGCTTTTGATGATTGTAGAAAATACCCGAGGCTTCTGTTAAATGGCTGAATATGGCTAAGAATGTGCAGAGAGACTTCTTTACTTCCTCTGAAGTGATCATTGACAAAATATGGTTGTTTACAACACTAAATTTATGGTGTTGGAAGCAGCCAAACAAGCAGACATCACCACAGGGGTCCATGTTTTTCCTGGCTTGGTAGCTTGAATGCAGGGATGCTGATAATGATGTTAATGATAACGATACAACTTTGCACATTCCCATTAAGGCACAGAATTTAAGATTTGGTTTGGAAAAAGCAACTGGCAGCTTAAAAACTTCAGTGGATAAACCAAATGTCTGCTCACATTAAAGAAATAAACCAAATAAATACAGCTTCAGTAGTCATTGTTTCCTCCCAGCCACTGTACTCTGTGTGTGTATGCGTGTGTGTGTGTGTGGATGTGCAGACTGACTATGGGCAAAGGTCCAGGAATGTTTCCACCTGAGAGGACAGGTGGAGGGTTTGCGTGCCTGTGCAGTGAAAGGATGATGCCTACCAGAAGTCTAAAGGACTGACAAATGAGCTGTCAAATAGAAACTGACATCTCACACTGCTCAGACTCATACCATAAAAGAAAACTTGGCTGTGGCTCATGCATCACCGGTGAATACTAATGTTTTGCTAAACTGTGCTTTGAAACATCAAAGAGCGCCAGTTCCCTCACGAGGTGTGAAGCTGCCGTTTTTGTTCCTGACTCAGCAAATGTGCTGTGTTCCAGAAATGTAAAGTCAGACTTCTTGACTTGTGACTTTGATAGATGCAGTGTAATACCTCCTGAAACAGAAACACCAATAAGACAACAAACTTGTCTCAACGATGTCAGCCCTGTTGCCAGATTACCCTGTTTGCACGGTTCTGTTTCCACAAACCACAGATGTGTTACTTTTTCATACGTATCACATCAGCATTTCTGGGATTTGTGTCACATAGTGATCAGATTGCACGCATGACACGTCGCCTCACAGTTCGAGACCACTTCAACCACACTGGGAACATTTTCATGGAGTCGTTGGGTGAGTTTCCAGCCGTGTTTTTGGCAGCTAAAGCTGATATCTGCAAGGAGGGAAGTTCTCCAGGTTGGGACGGAGAAAAGAAAAAAGACATTTTAAAAGAAAAAGGTGATCTTTTCCTAACCTTAACCAAACGTTTCCTGTACCAAACCAGACCATAAGCGCACTTGTGTCACAACATAAAATTGGAAACTGAAACGTAAAGAAATGTCAAGTGTCAACATTGAGTTTCAGTAATCCCTGGTTTTACAGAACCATTATTTATATAACCATTACAGAACCATTATTTATATTTATATAACCATTTATTTTGACAGTTGAGCTTGGCTGTCACAAACAGCACATTGTATTACTGAGCCAGAAATAACAAGTTGCATTTAATATCTTGTTAACAAATAGCAACACAATAAGCAACTTCACTAAGCTGAAACTTGTCAAGTAATTATCTTATATCGTCTTTAATATTTTATTTAAAAGATGATGAGTCCTTAAACTCAACTGAACACCATCTGCTCATTTCAGTCACTCCAGAACATACTGAGTCAAGGTTTAACAAGGTAAATAAAGCACTGGCATTTTCAAATGTTTACACTGACTAATGTTGCTGTGATTCATACTTTCATAGAACTAAATACCAGCTTTATTAAAAAGTGTGTATGTTCTTGTACTGATTACACAACTTGACTATTTTCATATGACATTGAATGTAGCCTCAGTAGCAGCTCTTACAGAAGTTGCCATGCAGCCTGATTAAAACTCACTGTTCGTGTCTTGTACCTCCATTTGTTTTTTGTGCCTTTCACTGTATGCTTTGGCAAGTTTAATACCGAAGGGCTAAGCCAAGTCAGAATCCCCCACATTGAAAACAGTCTTAGTTCCACTTCTCAGCAGCCCGAACTCTCATAAACTCAGCTTCTCCCCCTCTCTGGTCAAATACCTCTCAGCACAGGATTTAACACAAACAGCGTCAAACTAACCAAGAGAATTCACTGAACACAGAGCGGTGCAACTGCATGAACATGACATTGTGTAAACTTTTCTAACTGCAGTGTACAAAGCTGTGATAAACTTGTATTGAAAGGCACAAGGCTCTGTTTGCTTGCTGCTGAGGGGCTCGTGAAAGAATAAATTACAGGGAGAGGGCAGCATGTTTTCACAGGCTTGTATGACAGCACGTAGCTAACTTCTGTTGCCAATTCTTGGATCGTCGACTGCTTTGTAAAAATATGCTGCCTGGAGATGAAGTTGGAACAAAGTTTCAGGTCTTTTTCTTCTCTTTCCCGTGATGCCACAATTATAGCATAGTTGGCATTCTTGGCCGAAAAATGTCTCTCCATGTTTCTCTTGGCATATCGAATGTACAGCCTTTTGAACTGATACTGAAATATTTTTACGTCAACTCTTGGTTAAAAACATTTTAAAAATCTTTACTTTTTTGAAGCATTCATCCTTACTTATGTCTCTGTCTTCTCAGCCTATAGCATAGTTTGACACTTGAAGCAAATAAGCGAGAATATACTTGAGGCCTAAGGGTCCAAGCTAGACAACACCTCTGTTGGAATCAAGTAAATAGCCCATATCTCTAAAAAAAAGTTAACTTTTCATGAGCCCACAGAAAACAGCTTGTTTTCAGCTTTGCGACAATGTATTTTCCAGCTAATCCAAGAGGGAGTTAAAGTAGTTTATTTAGCTTAAGCGGGAGAATTTTCTCAATCCGTAAAGGAACACATTCAAAAACTGTGTCCAGGTCCAGTTTAACTGTAAGGCAGGGGTGAAACCTTCCTGTCATCTCGATGTCTTGATGTCATTGTATGTCTCAATAACAGAGTTTGTTTATTTCATTAACATACGCACACTGTCTTCATCTGAGCTATCACAGCTGATTTGAGAGGTTAAGATAAACACAGCACTAAATGAGTGGCAACCAGTGGAAAAATAAACATTTCAGTAATTAATCACGAAGGACACAACAATATTTGTTTTTTGCAACAGGGCAATGCACCTAATTCAGTTTACTGCTCTTGTGCAAAGTGACATCAGCTCCTTTGTGGTCCAAATTAGCCAGTGGAGACTTCTGCCCATCATTCAGACATGCAATGTACTTGCAGTCATGGACCAGAAACCACACAAAGCTGCTGCTTCAATTGCTGGGAAACCAACAGGATGGCAAAGTCTGAGCCTGCCCTCAGGTTAAAAATACTCAAATCGCCCACTTGAACTTGAGTGATGCAAGCGTTCAGCTATAGAGCAGCACACATCAAGCAGCAATGCAGGGCAAAATTAAATGATAAAATGACACAACACTCCAGAAGATGACAGTTGAACCCCTGGCTTACTCTGGAGGAAAAAAGTTAACTTTCCATCTCTATGGTTGTTACTTCATATTTTTCTGTCCTTCATATCCTCTCATTCTTTAATGATAAAGCAAATATCCCAACTCTGCAGAAATGTAATTCAAGGGGATGGGAAGCCAACGATTTCCAGCTTTGCTGACAACCTCACCATGACAGGCTGGCTTCCTAAGTTTTGAAGTGCTTGTTAATATCCACACCTAGTTGTGGGGAGGTTTCATTTTCAGCCTAAAACGGCTTTGACCATGACTGATTTCATCAGCAGCTCTTTGTATTTCTTGAGCTCCAGCTCAGCATGAAGCTTTTGAGTTGCCTCAGAGTTTTAAATCACTTGAGCTAACTCTGACACTGGAGATACAGAGCTAGAGGAAAGAGACAAGTAAAGCAAAAATCATCATCTATCTTCTACTCTGGATCGACAGAATATAATCTTCTTTATTTATCTAAAGAATATGGTGTTGTATGGTCAGGTCTGCCCAAACCTTTAGGTCAGGACTTACACTGATTAATCACTGTGGTTAGTTCCAGTCAGAGGTGTTGTATTTGACTTTGTCACTGAATGTTAGATATCCTTATCGTAACACTAAAAAAATCCACAAGTTTCATTGTCCATATTCTGAATTCACACTGAATGAGCGAGCTATTAATGTATTAGATTTATTGTTATATTCTGTTTTCAGTGGGTTGGATGGTAATAGTAAGTAGTACACAATACAGCTTCTGATCATTCTTGGCAAATTGCACAATCCACAAATCAAATTGGTTTGGCTCCAAACACTGTTTTCATTGTTTGCTGTTGCTATTAAATCAAACAGGCTATGTGGGCTAGAGAAAAAAAAAAAAATAGAAGACTAAAAGACTTTAAATATTGAAAAAAAAAAAAAAATTGGTTTTTGGACTCAAAGATACAAAGTTGCTCTTTACTATTTTTTGTATGATGATTGTTATTCTACTTCTTTATTGTAAGTAAACTTTTCAAAAAAAAAATGTTGTCTCACTTGTGTTGCTCATCACTTATTTACCTTTCTGACTTGTGCATGAATGTTGTGCAGCAGAGGTGATATTTTTCATCTCACACGATTAAAGGATGTTGTTCTTACGATGGTGAGGGATTGATTGTTTTTCAGATTTAGGCTTTGAGAAAAACTTTTTGACTGCAGCAATAATCAGTGAAAACATCCCTGATGTAGCCAAGATTAATGTTACATAAGACAACAGTCCTAACTGTTATCAAATTATGTTTGCAATCTACTCAAGTAACAAGTTTTTCAAACATTTTTTAGTCATCATACCTTTTCAAACATGATTGAGAATGTGGGATTGGATGGGGTAAACTGGGACAACCACATAAAGTTCTGTTTCTGTTCACACACACTCACACATACACACACACACACACACACATACACACAGAGTTGTTGTTCACCAAGTACAAATGTGAGACTCATTACTCAGCCACAAAATGAAAATATTCATGACCTATAATCAACTCAGTGAAATGTATTACAGAACATAATGGCACCACAGCATCAGGCAAAGAGAGAGCAACAGAAAGGGTGAGGAAGAGAGAAAGAGAGAGGGAGAATAAGACAATAAGAGAATAATTTAAATGAATTTCACTGAATTAACATAATAGGACCAGATCCATTAATTGTGTAGAGATATAGAGTACATTTCCTGATATTGTCCTTAATTTATTTCTTTAGGAAAGAAAAAAAAATATGACTCCTTTTATATTTACATGAATTCATGAAATGTCACTGAAAATGTTCTTATTCATCATCATTCTGTTCTCAGCATTTTTTCATTATGCTGTTTAAAAGCACTGAGCTGAGGTGGCACATGCCTTTTCATGCCTAATACAAGTGTCCCAGATTACAAGGTGCCCTGACACAGAATCAAATTCAGGCCACTAATAAGAGTGGTAACTCTCCTCTGGCTTCTTTCCTTCTGCCGTGGTTGATGAATGTTCTCCCCCCATTCTGTGACATCACCTCCATGAATCATGTGATTTCTGTGACATCACGTCCATACTAAACCTATGATAAATATTCAATTGACTATATCTTGTTAGAACAGGATATAAACACACTGGAGCTGATGTATTCCATATCACTGAATGTCCCAGATTACCTGAATTCGCCCCAGGCCCAACACTATATTATGTAAATGTAGTGAAAGATGGTGGTGCCATTAATATCATTATTAATGGGATGCATTAGATGCGTGAGTTTTAAGGTCATGGCATTTGGCACACGGGAGAAGTTAGCCTTCCAAGCTTTCTTCCTAACGTGTTATGAAAGGGTCTGTTTGTAACCTAAAGCCTGAGGGTTTCCTAAACTTGACCCAGTAGTTTTCTTTCCTAAACCAAACTAAAGTGCAACTGAAAACTGAAAGGGTTTTATGGTAAAATGCCTTCCTGATAGAATATATATATATATATATATATATATATATATATGTTTTTTTTGTTTTGTTTTGTTTTGTTTTTTTGCTAAGATGGCAAAGAAATTTCCTGCCCAACTCTGCCTCTGATTGGCTAGTGCTAGTTGCTTTCTTTGGTTGGGTTAGTTAGGTTAAGTTATGATGAGTGATGATTGGTTTGTGTTAAGTTAAGAATATCAGGGTTAGTCAGTCAGAAATAGGTAGGAGTAGGGTGGATCTTTCTCCATCTAAGGAAAAGAAATATGGACTTGGTCAATGGAGGGAAGCCATCATTAACGTGATCAGTTACACCTGTTCTTCTTCTGCTGTGACAAGTCAAATGTTGCTGTCAGGAAAAAGGCCTGTAAAACACAGGTAAATAACTTTGAAATATATTGTTTATATCTAACATCTGAGGGATATGTGTGTCCTGTTAAACAGTCACGGGCTGTTATATAAGTAAGAAATAGTGTTTTGTGTTATTTAATGAAAGTGTGATAAAGAAAGTAGACACACTTAACATTAAATGTGAACAGCTGAAGCTAACCAGGAACCTTGCAAATATTTGCTCAACATTAGAGCTGCCACAATTAGTTGATCAATCGATCGAAAAAAAAATTGTTACAATTAATGTTTTCGGTCAGTTTTCATAAAATTTGAAACATTTTTGGGGTCCAGCTTCTTAAATGTACTGAATTCTTGACAGTCTAACAAGAGTTTCTCATTTGCTGCTGTTGAACTTTCTCTGGTGTGCAACAGCCTGACTGGGAGCTCATCAGTTACACAAATGCATGCGATTTCATTAACTATGTTAAAAATCTGAACAACAAAAAAAAAAATCTGTACTTAGTTTGAGTAAACCAAAACATTAAAAAGACTACGCACTGAGCTGTACGTAATGTGGTGTAGACCCCAGTCCATAGAGAGAGAGAGAGGACGCACTGAGCTGCAGTCACACAAATGCTTATGAGTAACCACCGACAGTTGCTGGAGAGCAGAAGGGCAAAGCGGCCATGCAGCCAAGTGAAGCCTTGATAATGTGGGACTGGAAAGCTTCTTGATTTATGCAGTGGGGTAGATGGTCCAAATGTATCCTCCTGCAATATTTATTAGACATGCACACCATCACTTTGCATTCTGAATGCAGTTGTGGTGGATGGACGGAGCACTATGCACTGGACTGCATAATGCTGGGCTGTCACATACACATAATGGAGAATGGCAGTATGATTATCTGCATCATTTCCATAAGATCATAATTTTGCACTTTCTGTGCATCTGAGATTAAAGCATCTGCGAAACACCCTGCACAGGGGGTGGTGGTGGGGGTGGGGAGGGGTTGCTTCTGCTGTGCTGGCACCAGTTGTCAGACTGCTCCTGCATTAAAATAGACTTATGTATATTGATGTCTTGTCAAAGTATAGTTATGTTCACTAACACATCAGCTTCCCTTCCTCTGAGTGAGCTGGTTACTTAATAAGACCAGACCACACATAGTGCACTTGCAATTTCTATGCTCCTGCCTTGCTAGTATGTGATATGTACAAAATAAGTTAAAAACAAATACAGAAACGTATAAGAGCTAATGTCTTCAACTACTTGCCTCATATTTTATTCAATTGTAAACTGGTCTGTGACTATGAAACTGTTTCAACAGACTTTTGAAATGGAAAGGAACCTCCTGCTGGGAGCCGGATTGATCTAAACTGGAGCAGGCAAGTGTAGCCACACTACTCAAAACCTGCCAACATTTAGCTCAGACTGAAGTTCATTTTGCCACCAGTGTCTGCTGTGACTCACTCACGCAAATGCACATTAACTAGTAATGGGTGGTCCTGCAGTAGCTGTGTGTTCACAGTACTCAAGTCCAATAGTATATTTTCCATAACTTCTCAACTGATACTAAAACAACATCACAATATTGGGGAGTGATGGAAGGTAAACTCTATTGAGTTATTTTAAAAGTCTGTACAGTAAATAAAATTTTCTTGTTGTTTTTTTGTTTGTTTGTTTGTTTGTTTCTTGACTGTTCTTTTCGCAGATCTCTGGAGATTCACCTTCCAGCCGAGTTCTACACCAAAGTCTCCGAGTGCGGCTCAGGCACAGGGCAGTGCAATTACAGGCAGGAACAAAATTTCATTCTTTATTGATGTGAACACCTGTTTCCTAAAACGGGACTCCTGTTCAGCATTACCCTTGTCAGAGTTGAAGTTTAAAGGTTGGCTTCTCTGTCTCCAGTAGAGGGCACTGTGGGTATTTATTAAGGCCAAATATGTCTTGCGTGTGTCAATGTGTGACCCCCTCCCAGTTGTTACAGTGTTTGAGGAAAGCTGTTTGTATTTGGTTGACTTTGTGGCAGTCAGTATACAAGCTACAGTATACTGTAGCCCCCGCGACTTTCCTTACATCTAGCATTCCTGAACAAACCTCTCCATTCGGAAGGACAGCATAAATTAAAATACAACACATTTGTTATTGATCTCACAAACCTTTCCTGCAAACTGGAATTTTGGGATCCCAACACTTGATACAGATAAGCTTAATGGCAGATAATTATTTAGACATTGATATATTCATGAGGACATTTGAGTCCTATTGCTAGGGTGTTGATTTAGACATGTAAATTTAAATAACTCATAACTCATGCTACTGCATATTTGAGGATAAGCAGCGCTGTGGCATGCAAGTACAGATACAAACATTAATACAGTGCAAAATCTGTTTTGAACATTTTTAAATGAATAATATAACTCAACCTACTGTAATGCAAATGAGAACTGATACATCAGAGACGGAAATTATTTCAAATCTTGCAGGTGAGCTTTCACTACCACTTTCATCATCCAGTCTCTATAATGCTGTCTGTTTGAATGAGAAATGGGCAGAGTTATATTAATAGAACCTTTGAATCCTTTGTGTAGAGTAATTTCTGATTTATCTTTCCCTTTACCCAACTTTTTTTTCCCTCAGCTCTACCTTTTTTTGTCCCACCGTATACTCCTCTCCCACATTAATATACTCACACATTTATTTTGTATTATTGGTGTGTGCCTCCCTGTCCTCGTCTGTCTTTTTCTATGTCGATAATCCTACCTTGATTATAGAAATAGTTTTGCAGTCTAAATTAAATGCTCTTGCTGAGGCTTGTTGATAAAAAAAAAAAAAAAAAAAAGTGTCATCCTGATGAGGACAGTCGTGCAGAATCTGCTGTGTACAAAACAATATTCATAAAACACTCAAAATTATCAGCAGGCGGTAATAAGACACTGAATTTACTTGACATGTTTATTTAAATGAGATGTGGTTTATCCATGTCAGACCATAAACTGACAGAGCTGTTAATTGTCCTCTTTATTGCAGCTAAGTCTTAAAAGAACAGTAACAATTGCCTCAAACCTGCACTGCAGGACTTTTGTCTCCCCCTTCTGGAAGTGCGAGTAATTACACTGTCGAACTGCATTTACGACAAATGCCTACAGGTGAGCTCACCTCCAGTCTCTGCCGCCTCAAGAGCTCTCTCTTCAGATCCTCCTCTGAAGGCTGAGTTTGTCTTTTATCGCAAGAGTTTTTAACGCTTCCTAGACTCTTCCGCCTCAAGATCCACGAATCACCGTCGTTGCTGAAACCTACTCTGTTTCTATGGTTGCTTCCAACCTTCAGCTCTAGCAAACCAATCATAGCTGGCTGATGTAAAATACCTCATTTCAAGGCAGATGTGCCAGTTTGGGAAAGTCGCCCCAGACACCAGAATTCAGTTCAGTTCGATTTATTTATAAAGCGTCAAATCACAACAAAAGTTCTTTCATGACGCTTTCCAATTAGAGCAGGTTTAGACCAAACTCTTTGATTGATTGACTTGATTTAATTTAATTTAATTTAATTTGATTTTAAAACTCCAGTATACTGCGGAATACAGAGATTCATCTTGCAATGATGAGCTTAATCACTGTTAAGGGCAGCTGTAACAAGTTGGTTTACTCTGCATCTATGGAAGTGTAACCTGGTTATTACAACTGACAGGAAAAGAAAACTATGTCCAGTTTTGCTAAGATATCTTTAACCTTTAGTTGTTTTTTACATTAGGGCTGCATCACACACAGGCTCCCTAAATTAGCAGCAATAATACTAGTTAAAAGTAATAAGCAGGAAAACAGAATACTTGAAGCAGACCAGACATTCAACACTGTTGCTAGTCTTGTAACACAGATGATTTATCTCGTGTTAATTTTTAATACTTAATAATCCATATCTATGTGAAATATTCTACAGAAATATAGATGAAGATTCTCAGTTACCCAGGTCATGGTCAGGGTTGGAGAGTTCCAAGTCTTTCTGTGGTGCTGAGTCATTGTGGACAGCAATAAGTGAACAAATTCAGCAAAAATAATTAGGGGTCTGCCTGTCCCTCTGATTTTAAAGTGCACATCCTTAACTTGCACTAGAAAAGTTATTGCTTGTCTTTATTATCTGTGTTGGAGAATTGATGAACACAAACTGCAAGCGTCTAGAAAAGATTAACTCCACCTTCTAACTTCAGGTTAAAACTTAACCAACCCCTGCTGACTTACTGCCTTTGATAACAATAAAACTCACACACGTTTCTCTTTACTGTGAGGCTTTTTCTGTGATTTGGTGCAATGTGAGTAAATAAAACATTTAAAACCCTGCATTTGTTCACATTTTATCATCCAATGGTTAAAATGCCCAGAAAATACTACATGCCATATTCAATTGGTCAGTCTGTCTCAGTTGGCTGCACTCATTTTCACCATTTAGGATCACATCTCAAGTGCCCAAGTGGCTCAGAGTGAAAACCACTCACCCGCTACCATGAGAACTCCAGTTCAATCTCTGGCTGTGGTGCTTCTAACTTTGGCACATGGCTTTTCAAACACAGTGCTCACAGCCTTCTTTAAATAATAAAGAGGGGAGCCATCCACCACAGGTTATATGGCCCTTACTGGTCGGATCACAGGTGCCCAAGTTTGTCATTGTGTGAAATATCAGACATCAGTCTGAATCGCATTGAAAATAATCCTGGGACTTAAAGTATTGTAATTGACTTGTATTGTACTTAACTTTGCATTGAAAAAGGTGGACAAAGAACACCTGGGACAAATTTCCCAAGGTCCTGAGATAAAACTGGAATGTCTTAAGGCCTCTTCTGAGGCAGTGAGCATTTCAGACTCTGGTTGCAGCACTCAGCATGGTGATAGACACGGAACCCAGTTCAGGACTAATGGCTTTTTTGAATCCAGCCATATTGTTCAACCATACCCTGTCCTAGCTGCATCAAGTCTTTGAAATGTCTTCAGTTGGACAGAGAGCACTAAGAAAAACCTTGCACTTTGCTATTAACAAAAATTCACTGAGAAGAGTACTTTGCAAAACATTGCAAGCCCTTGAAACATTGATTTGTGTGTGTGTGTGTGTGTGTGTGTTGAATTTGTTTTCAGCACCATTATGGAGGCAGTGTGTTATAAGCAGAGGAGGTGAAAGCGTGGCACTCCAGGATCCTCTGGGAGCCATTACTGGCATCGCTGATGCAGGAAATAGATTCAATGTAGAAAATAATACCCCTGAATAATTAATTAGATGAGTTTTAAATCAACAGCAAACACACTGCCTGCACAAAGGCAACAGGTAAAATTCCAAGTGTTCTTTAAGAATGCTGTTAGATGCTTGTGAAACTTAATGATAATCAATAATAAGCTGAGTGTATGTGGTTAAACTTAATGATACACTTTTAAAGTCTGTAATTCGTATTCCTTTCTTATTTGTTGCACAGTAGAGGCCGTAGATATTTACCAAAATAAGCTCCATGTGCATCTCGAGGTTCAGCTAAGTTTTGAAAAAAAGAGGAAAGGTTTGGTCTTCCATTGCATCACAATCATGTTAATGTTATTGTTATATATGGTCATATTATGTTATGGAAAAGAATGTTGTTTACAGCAAAATGCATGTTTTATGAAAGCTTCCTTTTTTATACCTCTGTGCCATCCATAGCCATGGTAGGAGGAATTATTATTATTATTATTATTATTTTGCTCTGAATGCTTCTTATTTTTCACAATCAGCCAATTGTTTGTATTGCTGAAATAAATAATGTGGTCCTTTGTCTTGTAGTCAGGTGTGCATGAGCCGCCTCGGTAATTGGCAGCTGATAGGCAGGCTCAGTGAATGAAGCAGCAACTAGTACCAACAGCCCCTGAGTCATCTGCACTGCAGCTAACCACTAACAGCAGCAGCAGGTGCAGTCTGGTTTGTTGTCTCTGTCGTCATCGGTTCTGTTGAGTAAAGGAGAAAATATTCAACGTTCAGTACATTCAAAAACCTTGGGGGGTGAGTGGCTGGATACCTTCAACTCAGCAGCTCATTATTTTACACTTATTTGATCTATATTTAATTTTTCTATCCAGATAACTAAAATATATTTAGACATTTGAACACAGAAAGACATTAAGACTGTCATCAACTTCAAGGTCAAACGGACTCCTTTGGACATTTTGATACTGTGTTTCTTCCCTCCATTCATCTGCGATGTTTCCCAAAATGTTCTGGTGATCAGGGACAAGAAGGTCCAGAGGGGTTGGGGACTAAATGAAGAAAATATCTGGAGTGAATGAATGATTCCTTTCTAACCAGCAGCTTGTGAAATAGTTGTAACCTCTGTGAGATGTCTTGCTGAATATTGAAAGGTGAGAAAGTGATGGTACGTGTATATGTGTATATTATGAGAATAGCCAGTTTGACAGTAATTGTGAGGCAGCTGCATCTTCCCATATAGTTGTATGTTCAGTGCTTTACCGTTTGAATGTGGTAAACAATAGAGAGGAAAGTGGAATACTCTTTAAAACGTACCATGGTATCTCTTGAAGATACACACAAGTATAGTCCGGCTACAGAAGTAAATTCTTTTCAGATTTTGTACTGTAGAGCTGCATCCTGGATGTGCAGGACTTTCCTCCACTGGAGGCCAAACTTCCTCCTGGCGACTTTCACCCAAACAAGTTGCGATTTTCTATCCATTCTTTTAAGTTATGATAGAATTATCCAATGCGGTTAATTTCTTCTTCATGTTGATGGCCAAATGGTCAAATGTTCTAGCTAATGATTTCTTAAATATCACTAGTTCTTTTCATTTTCTACAGGTGTGTGGCATGAGAGATCTTAACTAAGTGCCAAAGGCAAATGGACATCTGATGCAATGCCTCTGGCAGCTTGTGGTGGCACTGGAAAGTCCATAGAGGTCAAACATTCAATGAGATTAAAAGATTGCTTGGTAAATCTGACTTGATGTGGAAACTCACAACTATCCTAGTATAGATTTGACTGCTTTTGAGGAAGTTCTGATGCATCCAACATGCCAATCTGCCATTTTTGTCGTAGTGGAGGTTGTCCAGTTTTCCAGACAGCAGGTCAGTGATGCTGCATACAAACGGAGCAGCAGTTAAAGGAGTAAGGGACATTATCATGCATATATCCCAAAACAGATAGAATTAAAAGATCTGAATGCAAATCTAAAAGTAGCATATACTTAAAGAGGATAAACAGGAAAGTAGATTTCTTCTATAGGTAACTACTATAGTACATATGAAGTACATCAATACCAATTTCCTCAGTTTTGTCATCAAAGATAAGCTCTATAGATGTGTTGTGTCAGATATACTGTATGACACATTCCCTGAGTTAACAAAAGATTTGCTCAATAAGACATAAGCAGTTTAGCATCCAATAAATTATTACATTTGGCACTTTGTCATTCCTTTGTGACCTGTTACTGAGCAGGTTGAAAGGGTTTATTTGGACTTTGCATCGCATTTTTTTGTCTCTGTCCCAGGATATGGAAAGTAAACTCATGAATATATTTTCAGTGTGCCTCTGCTTGCATATATTTACAGTAATTCAAGATGAGTCTTGCAGGGGGCAATACAATTTATCAAATCCATCATTGTATTACTGTGGACAGACATGAAAATATTAATTAGCTGGGTGTTATAATTTTGTGAAACTAATTATATAGAAATAACCGGGTTTTTCAGTCTATTTGGGATGATAAGCAGTAAAATCCCATCCGCTTCTGCTTGACGAGTTCAGGGTAATTTTGGAGCATTATGGAGAAACTCAAATCGAGTGAGATTAAAAAATCATTATCACTGTTTAATGGACATCTATTGTCATCGCCTGATATTAATATTTATACACTGCAGCAGTAATAAACAAAGACTAAGAAGATTACAGATTATTATTTTTCCCTATTTTGTCCCTTGTCTAACAGACCATGTTCTATGCTTATGACTGCTGATGGCTTGATGTTATTGAAGAAATTATACAGTTGAATGTAAAAATGAAGCTGGACATCCTGTCTATGCACAGATTCACTAACTTGCATCCAATAATAAAAAAGGGACAAACATGTTGGCCAGTGAGCCTGTAATGGAAATGCTGCAGCAGTCAAGCTATAAATAAATAAATAATTATAATTGAAAGTTTTAAGTAGATTTTTTTTAAAACATTTTAAAACTCCCTGATGCAGTCAAAGAGAGAGAGTCTATGCCATGACAAACTTGTCCTCTAGGTGTTAGTGGACTGTTCAGTTGGTGTTTAAAGACAAGAAAGTTAAATCCCTAATCTTTGATGACACTGACAGATAGCCTCGGGATTTATCAGGAACAATTAGAGAGGGACTGAATTTTTTCTTTAACTCAATTAACTCTGAAATGAATGCGACAGAAAGTCTTTTCCCCCATCAATCCGGAATTAGATAAAGTTAAAGATAAATTGCTTGAACCGCATATGAATTACTTATTTAAGGCGGAATTTTCCAGTTTGATTCCATTCGCATTCCTTTTTACTGCATCCAGTTTACTTTATTACCTGTTGCAAAAGTTCAAGTCCAAATGCATGCTTTATTCAGAACAATACAAATGGGAATATTAGGACAATGTTTTAAAGCTCGATGAAGCAGTTTTTATCCTGAAAATATTCTGGTATGATCCACCATTCTCTTCCCTGCTTGAGGACAGCTTCTATTAAAATGCTTACATTATTCAGTATTTTTGGCCTGTGCGCCCACTGCAGAGGCTAAAGCTTTGCTGAGAGACAGAGATCTGGAAATTATATTGTAGGAATAAGTTAAACTTCAACAGACCAGCAGAGACAGGAAGGAGTGTACTCCAATTGCTCCCAGTAGAAGTCCTGTACTATTGGACTTTCTCCCAGGTGGGAGACCAAGGATGACATCAAAGGCTTTGTGGGGCAGCAGATGACCAGGAACTGGGAGTCGGCAGGAGAGAAAAGAGGGTGTTTAGTGAGGGCTCGAGCAAGCAGGTGGCAGTGAAAGCACAGTTAGCCACATCCATGGGGGCTGCCAGAAGCGCTGGTTCAGGAAGAGCAGTGTGGCTGTCATTCAGATAACACGTGACCCGAGAAGTACGTCCCCACTGCAGGACCTGGGATTGTGATGTTATCTGGATGTGGAAGAATGTGCTGAGCCCCTTTAACTCAATCCTCCATGTCAATGCTGCTCCCACACAGGATGCGTTTGGGTTGGAGTTTTTCCTCAGAGGTCACCTGGCGGGATAACGCTTTTGGCTTGAGGTTGCACTATCCTGGTTGGTGAAACCATTGACTTTGTTTCACCCTCCTCCAGCCAGTGCCTCCTCTTCACCAGAGTGAAGGTCGGAGACAGTCAACTGGCGACAAAAACTTCTGATTGGTGGCTGAGCACTGAGAGAAAAGCTCCTACTCGAGAGTTTGATGCATCAACCTCCACAACAGCCTGACACAAGTGGTCAAGATGAGTTAGCGTGGATGTGTCTCTTTAGCTCAGAAAAAGCTGCTTCAGCATCAGGGTTCCAACAAAAGGGGGTTGCAGTAGGGGTGAACTGAGTAAAGGGCATGGCCACTCAAATGAAATATTGGTTAAAAAAATGGCCACCTGGATCTTTACTGGGTCTGTTTTCATTTGCCCAGTCTTAATGATGTATGCCAGCAAGAGGTACATTATTGTTTTTTTCTGCTTTTACAAAGAGTTTGCTCTCCAAAAGACTCTGAAGGACTTAAAACATGTTCCTCTGGGAGAAAAATGGGATGTCATCCATGTACCCAAAAATTGAATGATTCAGGATGGGTCTCAAGACACATCATTAAGAGCCTGGAAGAGAGTGGGTGTATTGTTGAGGCCATGTCTGTTGTTGAGGCCACGATGAGGTAATTGAAGTGGATGAGAGGCATACTTCATATTTCTTGCAGATGAGGTGGGATTGCAAATCCAGTTTAGAGAAAATGGAGGGTGAGATACCAGGGGCGACCTAAGACTGTGGGAGCTTGTGAGTAGGAGATGAGGTGAAACTGAATATATTCAGGATGGTTGCCAGAGAGAATGGTTTGCAGGAATTTGGGGCAGGTGAGGAGGTTACCATTCAGAGCATTAGCATCCAGGGGAATTTCAAGGGATTCATTGGCAAGTCAAGTTTGTGTAGCCTAGAAAACTCATCTGCCCAGAATCCACCAGAGCAAGCAAGGTAGAGACTGTTGATTCTAGCATAACATGGCTTCCCACTTTATTCTGAATCAGGGGCTCAGAGCTGGGGATCAGCTCACCAAAACCACCACTGCTACTGGTGAGCCTCCTGTTTTGGCCAACTGGGACAGGTGGCAAGGAAGTGGCCAGTTTGACCACAATACACACATTTCCCTTCTTGCATCCTCCAGAGTCATTTAGCTGTTGAAAGGCAAGCCAGACTTAGCTGCATATGCTCTTCTCTGGGGCAGGAGTATTAGAGCGAGGAACTGAGCTAGTGACTGAGAAAGAGCTCAACCCCTCTCTCATAAAGGATGAAGAGGAGCTGGAAGAGCTTTTCAAGGTGGCTGACGGCTATCCCTTTCCCTACGACTCTTGTGAAGGCGATTATCCAGTCTAATGGCTAGGGAAATTAAAGTGTCAAGATTAACAGGGTCATCCTTAGCCACTAGCTCATCCTTTAACTGTTCACTAAACCGACTTAAAAATATCTCCTGGAGTGCTGCATCTTTTCACCCTAAATCAGCATCTATAGTTCTAAAGGCCACTGAATGCTGCGCTACATTGTGGGAGCCCTGCCAGAGTGAAAGGAGGAGTTTGGAAGCATTGCTCCCCCAAATAGGGGCTTCAAACACTTTCTTCATCTCAAGTACAAAAGAAAAGAACCTCATCATAAGACTCATTAAGATTAGACTGAGTTTCCTTTACCACTGATGCCCACCCTAAAGCATTTCCTCTAAGTAGCTACATTACATAAGCAATCTGAGACTTATTGTGTATATATACTGTATTGTGTATATATACTGTGTATATATACATGTTCTGCTGCTCCAGAACAGGTGAACATTGAATTAGAAATGCTCTACAGGTGCTGAAATCATCCTCATCTGGGCTGAGGAGGAGATGAGGTTGAAGAGGGAGCAGCAGCTGATCTGGGGTTTGGCAAAGACACTGTGAGTCTGCGGGATCCATGTTGGCCAGGTTGCTCTGTTGTGACTGCGAAGGGGATCCAAGATCTGGACAGAACAGAGGCCAGGTCAGTTTTGGTGACTGATGGAAGGCAGGTGTGCAGACTGAAGTGATGAGCTGATTGCAGACAGATGTATACAATAATCAGAGTCAAAGAAAGGATATTTGGTGCATATTTGAATATTTCGGCAATGTGTCCAACCCAATATGTATTACAATTAGAACAGAATGCAGTAGGAAAGGCTTTATTTTCATAGTACTGTGCAAAATACAATGAAATTGAGAATATGACTCCTGGTTGGTTCATTAAAGTTTCCAACACATACACACAATATGTTCCCATAACTTTCAGCACAAAGCCAATATAAATAGTTAGATAAATAAATAACTATAAAGGTGCTGCAGTGTAATTGCACTGTGTGAAATCTCACAAGAGTCTTATTCAAAATTGTGAAAGTTGCCCAAGGACTTTTCATTTTGGGTTGGCTAAGAGTGCAAATGGCTTTAGGAAAGAAACTGTTCAGTGGTCTGAGTTTTTAATGATCTGTAGCACCTACTGGAAGGCACCAGGTCAAACAGGTGGTGGCAAAGGGGTAGATAGTCTTGTGTGAACAGTCACCCTTCAGCAGTGAAGGCATGTGGGCGAGTGGCATATGGTGTAATTAATATATGTATATTTTTATGTATGTTTATTTATTACATTTTATTTTCCCGCATTCTGTCACAATGACACACTCTCTCTTTTCCTCTGTGTTGGCGTTTATTGCATTGTATAACGATGTATTATTAACTTGTCCACTGATTACATTTGATTGAGCATTACCTCCACAACTGACTGACTTTGCAAATGGTTGATTTTTCGGCTGAACTGTAGACTATAGTTAGCCTGTCTGTGCCTCATATGAACTTGGGGTCCTGCGTTAATTGAATGTAGGCATATGACACATTGCACCTCCTATCTTGGCAAAGTTTTTACCATGTGTTATCGGACATACTACCAATTATAGCTTTCCGTAGGTGGGTGGAAAAACAAAACGTACACGCGGCATGGGAGTGTGTCGCAGTTGCAGTGAATGCATTGAGGCAGAAAGGCAGGACTGTGGCTGATGTTAATATGAAATAGTCTTGTTCAATAAATAATATGATATGATTAAGTGATGCAGTGTGTCCAAAAATAATGACTGTAGGTCTGCTAATTCCTCACACCTTTAATTTATAATTCCTGCCAGAGTGTTAATAAAGCTCATGCAAAGTTCAAGACAGGCTTGCACACGTGTTTCCCAAACGCCCTACGTAATCAGCTGGAAAATTACTTATGTCCAGGCTTTGTTTAGAGATAAGATCATTTCATTGTAAGGTTTTATAAATAAGTACTTATACATGGTCATCCGTCAGTCATATGTGCTTCAGATCAATGTTGAACATTAGTCTGTTTGATAAATGAGGCCTGTGGCGTTGTCCACGCTGTCATTCTGTCACGACTTTCACATGTAATTTTAGTCATCTAAACCTCCTAAATAAAATACCAACATAACATTTTTATTTTATACATTTTATATTATACAGTCAGTTCCGGTAGCGCGAGTTGTAACCACCCACAGTCCACTGTTTCTGATGCATCTTTGTCTCTCTCACACCCTCTTCTGCTCTTCGATGTTCATTCATCCGTCTTTTGTGGTGAAGAAAAGGATTTTTTGATACAATCTCAAGGTTTGTGATTTGAAAATTGCAGTCTTTCAAATCATGATTTCAATATCAAATTTATTTAATATCAAACCCTCATCTCTAGACCTATTGAAGGTGATTTTTTATCACTGAAACAGTGTCTATCCGCCACTCAAAGTTGCCCTTCAAGCCTTAACAAGCTGGGAAAACATACAATTGAACTCTAAAAGTAGCTGCGGCTGGGATGAGAATCAGCACTTCTAAATCCAAGGCTATGGTTCTCAACCAGAAAAAGGTGGTTTGCCTCCTCCAGGTTGGAGGAGAGGTCCTGCCTCCGTGTGGAGGAGTTCAAGTATCTTGGTGTCTTGTTCACGCGTGAGGGAAGATGGGAACGTGAGATTGACAGACGGATCGGTGCAGCAACAGCAGTAATGCGGCCGATGTATCGTTCTGTCGTGGTGAAGAAGGACCTGAGCTGAAAGGGGAGGATCTCGATTTACCACTCAATCTATGTTCCTATCCTCACCTATGGTCATGAACTTTGGGTCATGACTGAAAGAACAAGATCCTGGATACAAGCGGCCGAAATGAGCTTCCTCCACAGGGTGGCGGGGCGCTCCTTGGGGATAGGGTGAGGAGCTCTGTCACCCGGGAGGAGCTCGGAGTAGATCCACTGCTCCTCCACATCGAGATGAGCCAGTTGAGGTGCCTCGGGCATCTGTCTCGGATGCCTCCCGGACGCCTCCATGGATAGGTCTTTCAGGCATGTCCCACTGGGAGGAGGCCCTGAGGAAGACCCAGGACATGCTAGAGGGACTATGTCACTCAGCTAGCCTGGGAACGCCTTGGGGTCCACCTGGAAGAGCTGGAGGAAGTGTCCGGGGAGAGGGAAGTCTGGGCATCTCTGCTCAAGCTGCTCAAGCGACCCAGTCCCGGATAAAGCCAAAGAAAATGGGTGGATGGATGGATGGATATTCATACTTCAAGTTGAAGACAAATTGCAGACTGGTTTTCATACCTCAAGTTCTCAAAATCTCAAAATATAAACTCCACATACAGGGGATAACCCATGATGTCTTTGGGAGTGTGTGAAAGTAGCCAGAGCTGAACGAATACAGGAGTGACTGGAGGAGTGTCTGCTGCTGCTTGGGTCTGTAGTCTTCTTCGTATAATGCGTTGCCTGGAGTTATAAGTGTGACTTGCAAACTGACATACAGAAATGTCTCTTTTAGATCTCCTGATTGCGTGTGATGACTTGAAAGAAGTTGTATTCTGATTATGTATTCGTTCTGATTTTAGATAATGTATGTGTGTTTTAGATAATACTGTATATGCAACAGAAAATGATCATAGAACAATGTTTAGTATCATGGACGGTATCGCATCCAAGATTAATGTCACCAATTCAGTATTTGACCAACTGTGAACTATGGTCACAATCACCCCTTCCTTTTCTGAGTTATGGTATTGAATAATGGCCAGAAAAGTGTTTTTGCAGAACATTACAATGTTATAGTTAAGTTGGCCTTTGACCTTTTGAATAGAAAATATCATCACTTTATCTTCCTATCTTATTGGACATTTGTGCAAAATTATTGTATGGGTTTTGTGTTGGACTGGACCTATGTGGAAAGTTTGGTTTATCTGGTTTATTGTCATGCATAGGGGCAGATTTTAATAATATTAATCTTTACTGTAGAAGAAATGTACTTTTCTTTTTAAAATATTATCGCATTTTTGTTACAGAGGCTACTGTATTTGTCTTTGTTTCATTTCCCGTACATTAGCTTTCCACTTCAGCATTACAATGTTTTGTTTTCTCTTGTGGTTTGAGTTCATGCTTAATTGTGCAGGCTCTTATGTGATGCTTTTACGCTTCCACAAGGTGCAGTAACACACAAATTCACACACATGCACTGAGACATTGATGCATTTTAAGAGAAAACGATTACAACACAAATATGTTTTTGTTGTAGTGCTTTCAAGCTAAAACTACATTTTGAGTACTCTCAAATTTATTGCTGCTTTGACAGAGAAATTAAACTTCACTGTCGATCAGTGAACCTTTATAGTGCCTCTTTATAAGGCCCAAGGGGAACAAGTTATATTAGAAAGTCTTTACTGTCACTCAAACAAAAGAAAGCTTTAATGGGAGGTTTCATTAAGTTCTATTTTGCATGAACTTTGCTTTTATTATTTCATAATGGGCAACATAGATTTGAACTTGGCTTGCTGTTTATGTGAGATTGATAGTTGATGAAAAAAGGTTTTGTTATGGATAGAGATAATGTATTTGAATGTAAATGCTGTCGTTGTTTCCCACCTCACACAATATTTCCCATAAGAGATGAAAGATTACATTTTAGTTTTGTCAGATGATTATGAGTGGCACAACAACACATTCACTGTTCACTGAGCCTGGGGAGAAACTGGCACAGTGTCACCTCCCTGCCCTGACCATTTCCACACTAATCCATATGAAAGGAGTTTGAAGCACTTTCCCAGAAGGACCTCTCTACATGGTCTGATGCAGGTCATCAGCAAGAGATCTCTCAAGTCCAGTGTTGCCTCTCTGGACCTTTGCTTTCTTTGGGTGTCTTAGCTGCTTCTGTTACCTCGGCATTACGGGAACTGTGTACTACTTTCTGTTCGCTCGTATCACACGTTATAAAAAAAAGCGGGTGTCAGAGAAAACCTACCCTGCCTTTATATTCTGTAATATAAATCCTCTTAGAAAGTCTGCCTTTACTGCCTGTGAGCATCTGAGGGAGATCAGAAATATACCTGCAGAGCATCCAGAAAACATCACAAGTGCTATGTATGAGATGAATGGGGAAAGTTTCAAATACCTTAGTGCCAAAGCAGCAAGCTACCATGCTGAGGCCAGCTCGACTGGAAAAGGCTATACGGCCATTCAGCTCACTGCCTGTGGGACATGGTGAAGTCTTGTCACTTTAAGAAGGCCCACTGCATGCCAGAAGACAGTCTGTGAGTAATTTTCTCGCTTGCCTTTGAACTTAATCCTTTCAGCAGAGGTTTTGGCCTTAAGGCTCTCACAGTTGTATGGGAGATATGAATAAACCAAGAAATATGCATATAAACCACAGTGTATTGAAGAATCAAAGATTCCCCCCCGCCCTTTTTTTTTACCTGGTTTCAGAGTGTGATTGGTTTCATAGAAGATGGACAAATATATATATATATATATATAGTTCTTTTCTTCCAGTATAGAGTGTACACGTTGACTCATTTTGGACATCATCATTGGGAACTATTTCATCTATGAAGACAGTAACTAGACATCAAAGCAAAAACCTTTCTCTGTTTGATGTTCATGCCTTACTGTAGTATTTCTGCATCAATCCCTTATATTTTTGCCCAGTGGCCTTACATCTGACACTTAGTCACACACTATAAAATGATACATTTTCAGGTGTGATTTTTAGTTTGTTCTAGTGAACCATAGTTTCTTGTATTAGCTTCTTGACAAATTTTCTTAAAAGATTTGCAAAGTCTTCTGCACTGAGAGATGTGCATGATAGTTATCAAACTCGTGCACCAGCCTGGAAGTGATATGTCTCATCTCTAATTCATTTGCACGCCAGCGGTTGTGCATGTAGAGGGCGATATGATTTGTGTGGTTAACTGTACAGTCTGATGGATTCACTAAGGTTCATGCACTTGGCTGGGCACAGTTTAGCGTGTAAAATTGTCTGTGTTGAAAATCACTTAATGAAAGCTGTTGTGGGCAGAAAAGAATGTCTTCAAACCCCAAAAAACTGAATGAATTGCGCTGAATTAGCAGAGAAAACAGGACTGTGCTGTGTGAGTGGCTGAGAAACGTCATTGCTTGAGAAATTTTAAAAGAGCTTGTGGCAGAAGCTGGTTTGTCAGCTGCTGTGGGGTTTGAACCCAAGACCTTCGTTAAGATCTTTTTCGCTCGTGAATCAGAATCAGAATTAGAAATACTTTATTGATCCCTGGAGGAAATTGAGTTGTTAGAGTTGCTCACACCAAAGATGGTGCATTGATGAAAGAAAAATGTGACAAAGTGCAATGGAATCAGCCTTACACACACATTTCATTGTGTTTTCTAAATCTTTCACTGAGACTTGACTCATGTTCGTCTATAATTCTGTCGTCTTGGTGCACCTTTTTATTCTGCAACGATGTAATCGTACTCATCTGGAGAGTTAGTGCCCTCTGTTGTTTTTCTTGACAATAATTCATCAATAGTTGCACAATGGTAGCAGACGGAAGCAAGCATTAATTATCATTTTCTCTAAATTCATTTGAAATTGCTGAAGCATTTTGAAAATTTACATGTCTAGAAAGATTTTAGATTACACTTGGCAGTCAATGAAAGATTAACATTTCATTCTGCTTCAATATCCACATTCCACTATTACCATTATTTTGTTTTCTAGTACGTATTGAAATAATTGTTCTCGTTTGTTTTGCCGATTATTTTGCCTGTGTATCTCAGCGGTCTATAAGAAATCCTTGGAGGGAAAAGAGCACATTGCCTGCAGCTCAGTTTGTAATTTCAATGGAGGAAGCAGTGCCACTTTGATTCCCTTTTATGTAAAACATGGCCTTCGGTTTTCTTTGTTGATCAGGCGAAGGATTCGTTTGAGTAGACCACTAGAACATGAAGTAGTCATATGAGTATTGATGGACTGTGTGTTCAACGTGTCCACATTTTGTCAAAAATAAATTCTTTTTCTGTGTGTGAACTCCGGAAGTCATCACTCCCAGCCACAAGGGTTGGGTGGATTATTCTGTGGTATTTACAATCTCTTTCTATTTGATTAGAGATCTAAGAGCATCAAGGCAGATTAACTGAGCCCCTATGTTGTAAATAACCCCACCAATCTCTTCACATCCATGGCAGCGACTCACAAGGCATTAAGTTGTGAAGACTTTATCGATAGCTCTTGTGTTTGGGGGTTTAATTAAAACTCTGCTCACTCAGAGGGTACTGTCACTGCACTGAGATATCTCCCACAGAAAAAGATCAGGTTTTATCATTGTGTTTGTCATAACCTCATGTTAATATCTGTTGAATTACAATGCTGGCAAATCATATTGATGACAGCCATATCTTAGAAATATTACACTAAGAAAAAAAACGTGCAATATTCCACCAGTGGAGCAACACTGAAGTCTTACTAAAGCCAGAGTGAGTTTCTGGCTTACTTTCCCAAATCTAAGATAATAATAATGTGTATGATTGGTTTTTTTACAAGTTTGAAAAAGACAGTACTGGCAGCAGATGGTCAAGACTAGTTTTTACATGAGGTGCTATGTTATCTCCCTTGAGGCTGCCCGCTATAAGGTGGAAAACTTGAAATGATTGGTTTGCTCTTGAATTCACACTTATCTGTGGCCCTGGGGCTGGAGGTGGCATGCAGCCTGACACTTACCATATTCCAATACATGTGGGAGTTTGCTCCTCTGACCTTGTGGGCCATGAAAGTGTAATTGATGTCTTGGTTGTTAGTGTAAATTACCATTCTATTTATCAAGGTGATCATAAATAATGCATGAAAATACTTCTTATGCATGCAGCAAATGATAAAGTTTACCAAAAAAGAAACATACTGAATCTGATGTTGAGGCGCAAACCTGGTAGGACAAAACATCAAGTACAGTTCGATGTCTTTTGTTTTTTTTTAAATTGGATACGATTAATGTCAGAGAGGGTGGGAGAGTCCGTCTGTCACAGACACTTTTCACTTAATTTATCACCATGTCCAGTCAGTCACATGTGAGGCTGGTAACTCCAAAGCGTTGGGTTTCATATATTACACAATTCCAAATTTCCCCAAAACATTGAGCCTAATAAACAATTTCCAGTATTCAAAAGACGTCATAATCATATTCTGAGTTATTGAATAATAAATTCACAATCAGAATATCAGTAGTGCAGATGCAAAAGGGCACAGTACACAGCATAAATGCAGAATGTAACTTGTTGTTCGTGTGCAGATGTTTGTTAAACAGGTAACAGAGGCGACAGAGAGTAATGACTGTTTGTCTTTGTTAATAGGCTAAATGCTAGCAAAATGTTTATGTGAAGACGCAAACTCCATCAAAAGTGTCTGCAGTTAAAGCTGGCTGACAGCTGATCTCACTGCGATCAGCTGCCGCCGTCATCAGAAACAGCTTCACGTGACACTTAAGAGGAAAAAGAGGCTGTCATTTGTCTTTAAAAATGTATTCTCGTTTCCACTCTGTTGGCCTGGTTGCCTTGATGCAAGCGAGGGAAATGTGGATGCAATTTCAGGAAACTGAGATGTTCCCTTAGAGCACCGTAAGAACTTGAATTTGTGTTGTCTGTATATTCTCTTTGTTAGTTTAAGTGGCCCGTAATGAAAATGACAAAGTATATTACTAAAATACTTTCTCACTATAAGGTCATTAACCTGCTGCAACCACATTATAATTGGGACACCTGTCATGTGAGTCAAGTTTCATCCAGATTTATGTGCAACTTTGCTGTACATTTTATCCCAACAGTTCATATCTTCTGCTGTCAGTACATATACTGTAAGTGTAATATCCTGCAATCCAACTCATTGACTCAGTTTCTCTCATTGACTGTTTAGGGGAAATCCAACTTTACCCACAGGTAAACAGAGAAGAATAATGAATACATTTAAGATATTGTCATGTAGGGTAAGCATCGCCATTTCCTGCTCAGCAAGTATCCATAGCAACTCTAATTCTGCAGGCGGGGCCAGATCACTGGTGGTAATTGCTTCAAACCGCTGCATACTTTTACCAAATTGACCTTTATCAAAACCTTGAGCCATATTAATCATCTGTTTAGTTTCCATTTTGGCTGTGTTCTGACTTTGTGGAGTCATATTGATTTATAAAGCCGTCTGCAAGGAGGCACCAGGAAAACAGCTTCAGGCCTCAATGGTGCCATTTCATCCCATAGCTCGTGGTGAACAGATAAATAAATAAATAAAAACCTGGAAACATCATAACAGACTTCATTATAAAGCCTTTGCAGTATCTCTGAGTTATACAGGATCCAAGGACCTCAAATGGTGGCCATTTCATTTTCACTTCTTTTCTTCCTGAGACATTGACAGCTCAGGAGTCTTGAGTTTTCAGGGATTTCAGAAGAATGTTAGAAACATGTCATGCCATGTCCCCTGGCCAGCACAACACATGACACTGGTTCTACATGATGAAATAATTAATTTTGTTTAGTGTGAGGAACAGAACAATCAGAACAGAGTAATTGTATTCTTGTATAAAATGTGACTGTCAGACCAGCTTATTTTTAACTCACAGATATGGTGGCTCTATAGATTATCTTTCCATTAAACCATGCATGGGCAAGCTCTTCACCGCTGCACAATCATTTCAGAACAGTATTTTTCTTTGTCTGGTGTGCAATGACCAGTTTCAGAGGACTTCATCTTCATGTTTAAGTGCACCTTCTCCCCATGTCTGACTCATTCATACTAATGCTCCAGAAATAGGTAGCATGACGACTGAACCGTTTCTTCATCTCATCCATGGATTCATCTAGTTTGTGTGCTCTTCAAATTTTTTTCAAACATTAACTCTGCAATTGGCCTGTAACTATGTCTCTTAATTGCTTAACATGATTCACTCTTTTGCATTACACAGCTCATTGGATGTCCTAATTTAGTAATTTTCGTTTTTCGGGAAATGTATGTTCTCAAAAGCTCAAAACAGGCCATCTAACCCCCAGTACTCTTCTCTGTGTGTAATTAGATTCAAATCCTGTTCTCTGATCGTTGACATCACATTATCCTCTGTGTCAGTCCCACAAGCACCATTAGGGTGAGTAGCCCTGCTTCATTTGCCTGTCTTTTTCTTCTTTTTTTTTTATTTCTTCATCTTTAGCTGTGACCCCAAAGCTGTTTGCTAAGCGGAGGAATTGAGAAAGGATTCACTTAGATGAAATGACAGGCTAATAGTGTTTAATGAGATGTTTTGGCACGATGTCGTTCTCTTGAGCTTGTTTGCAGAGCAAGGCTATCTGACACCACCCATCTGCAACCTCCAACTGTGTGCATCGTGCATCTCTGACATGCATCAGTGGCTTTGTGTGTGTGTGTGTGTATGTGCATTTATCTGTGTTTTTGTGTATTTGTGTGGCTGTGATCAGAGAGGGGCAGGCTGACACAACTAATGGAGAGAGATGTACAGTGCAGACCTGGCAGTGCACAAGAAGCTTTCAGCTCCTCATCCTTGATTCAGAGATTCAGGAAGAGTGATGGTCTGAGAAGACGCCAGCTATACTAAAATCACCGGCAGGATAAGAGCTCTAGATGTGTTTCTAAGAGGAAAGATATGATTTGAACGAGATGGATGAGAAGCAGAGCCTAAAAATCTCTAAACTTGGATATGCACATGTGTACTAAGTTTCACCTCTTTGGTTAAAGCTGTGTTACTCAGACCTTTTTTTTTTTTTGCAACCCTTGCACCCCTTCAGAAGACAAAGTTCACACCTCCCACCTACCAGTCATTAGCAATCATAAGGGAAGCAACTAATAAAACAAGGATCCAAACTGAATTTTTGTGAAAACTGAAGGTCGGCTTGATAGTCCCAGCAAAACACTCTTTCCAGCACAAGTCATATTTATGCAGCTTATTTTCCCTGCCATAACTGTTGACAGCTCTTCAACTTGTTTATTCCCTGGTTATAACAGAAAACTATGATTTTAGGTCGGCTGAAGATGGAGTTTTATTGTAACGTGACTGCTGAACACCTTGATGGGGGGGTGCCTCAGTTCATCAATTTAGCTCTGCCTTTAACACCATTGTGCCAACAAAACTCTTGGTATTAGTTAGCTTGAAAAGCTGTTTAAACTCCGATATTTGCACTTATGTCACTCCGTCTGTGCTTGGTCATATGAATTTTTTTACCTGGCAGAGTTAAAGCAGCAAGGTTGGAAGGAAATCATTCTTTTGCTATCATGGAGCCTTAGTCCTTTACTTTACAGTACACTCAACTAAAAATCTTAATCCACATATAGAGACAACAATATGGCGGCCTATAAGGACAGACTGTGATATAACATTTGCTAGGTGCAGAGATAAAAATTATACTCCAGCACAGACAAAATCAAATGGATTATTATTGATTTTGAGGTGCACAACGTGAACCACTCACCAGTAACCATTGAGAGCACAGCTGTAAGTAGGACTGACTCATTTTAAATTCCTGTGAATACAGCTCTCCATCTGTCTTATTTGGTCTGAAAACTGTTTACTTTCTAAGCAAAGCTCAGAGAAGGCTTTACTCTTCCTGATGTCCTAAAAAGTTTGCAAAGACCGAATGTTTCTGTAAAACTATTGTAATTTGAAATGTTATGATAACAGCCTAGCTTAGCCTGTCTGATCCTGATATGGCTTTCATGAAATGCAAAACTCTACCTAAAGCACTTTGTAATAACCGCTGATTATAGCGTTTACTAAAGGAAATGTTCAAGGGCAGAAGGAAACTTGTCATTCAACCTTGAAGGGCATGTAAACAAACTATTTTCATTAAAAGTTTCATTTGCTAAGAAATCGGTTCAGCGGCAATTTTATGCCTTTTGAAAAGCCAAGAAATGGTTACAAGAGATAGTTCTGCGCTGCGTATGAATGAAATTGCTACAGTAAACATTAATTGGTTAATCTTGAGGTGATGTGGACCTCACTGAGTGTACAACCCTCAACTGCCACCCTCAATGTTACAATAAAAAAGTTAATTATGCAGCGTTGGTATTTTGCTTTAAATTATCTGCTGGAGTAATTCTATTTGCAATTAAGGAAGTCTTACATACCTAAATGTTACAAAAAGGTAACATGCTCCCTGCTTGAAATTAATTTCCACGACCACAGTGAACTTTGAATTTAATAAGCTATTATCACATAATCTGTATTATAGTTAAATGCAATAACTACTGCAGACGCAGAGTCACGAAAGGAAAGCCTAATGAGGTTTGCACGACTTATTGTCTGTCTTGCAGTCAGCTTCATTTATAGGCATGCTAAATTGATTTGGAAAATATTATTAAACCTACTGAACCATCATTTCCCTAATTATTACAGAGCAACCTCAACATTTATATTACTATATACACACACACACACAGTGAAGCTGTTTCATTCTACAACCCAAACTAAACCTTTTGAGCCCCCCTCTCTCATCTCTGTGCTGCTGCATGCCCTGAATGTTAAACTGCTAAAGAAAACAGTCTATTTCTAAGGCTTCCTTCCTCTTCCCTTGTGTTTAAACTGGAAAATCACCGTACACCCACCTTTAGTTGATGTTTAAGTGTGTGTTGAGCAGCTCAAGGGGCACCGTCCTAACAGCTTACACATTCAGAGCCATTAGATTTTTTCCAGGTCATTCTTATTTATTTATTTATTCCTGACATTCTGTCCTATAGCCCCTGGATCTTGATATTTAATATGTTCTAACTATGAGCAAACACATCATACCTGCTCAGTGTTAAAGATACCCAACCATTGTATAGTATGCAATATTCATCTTGTATGTCTGCATTATTTTGTCAAGACAAACCCCCTTATCCAGAAGTTGTAAGCTGCAGTGAGGGTAAAGTGTACATGTGTGAATCTGGTGAATGCTGTGATAATTGCTTCACTAATGTCCCACTGGTGGTGCAAGCCAAGAGGGGTTCATAACTTGCTATCAGATTACCCTCCTGGTCGGACGACAGGCCGATTGCATTCTCTCACTTTAGTTGAACCAGGCTTTGCTTTCACTGTGTGTTGATAATGTCAGATAAGGCACAGGTTGGCTCAGTAATTTAAGGGGATGGACGCTAATTTACACTGAAAGACACTAGCTGTGATTTGTCCCTCTTATCTATATGGATGGTCGTCTGCATGGTGTGCACTATAACTGGCTCTGCTGCCATCATTACCGCTGCTATGGAGACAGGAGGGCGGACAAGGTCTCATCCAAATCCATCAGTGAGTCTGAGTTATTCAGCCCTGCCCTGCTCTGGACAGGCTCATACGTAGAGTTCATACCAAGGGAGGGGAGTGGGGGCTGCTAAATCATTCTACATCAGACGGCAGCTTTAGAAAATCAATGCTTCTTCGTTTTTTGGGGGGTTTTTTTTCAGCCAACAGAAGTGTATGGGGTGAGAAGAGGAGGCTGCAGAGTGGGAAAGAAATAGAGTCTGTCTGCATGTTAAGGGTGGAAATAATTTTAATGTTAATGAAGATGAAATAAGAAGGAGCCAAGTACAGATAACCAAAGCCTCATCAGCAGGGACAACCATGCAGAAATGGCACACAGTGCTATCACATGCCTCACAGAGCAGTGCAGTCACAGTTACATGAGTGGGGTCGTGCTGAGCCAAGCCTGAACTGTGACCTCAGAGCCAGCAGAAAAGGCAATACAGCCTGTTGTGTGGACAACAAAATAGAATTTTCTGATATTAGAAAGTCTGCCAAGATACGACTTCGATTTAATTCAAATCAGGGGCCAGCGATCGATATGAGACGCTGTCATACATGTATGTACATTTAATAAGTTAAGAAGAAGCCACCACTGCTTTCTTTTCTGCTTTGCTTTAAAACAACATCAGCACATTAATAATTGTAAATGATTGAAACCAGCCTAACATTGTTGAAAGAGAGCAGCTGTTCAAACGGTGACACAGACATGAAACGGGAACTTCAGAATAAACGTGTGTGTTAAACGTAATGATATAAATCAATGTTTTCACTTCGCTGGATCTATTGTCCACATCGATTAACCACGTAAAAAGGATTGAATGGAAGTCTGTGACATGAGACGAGTTGATTTATAAAAAAACAAAAAAAACAAAAACAAAAAAAACTCACACACACTCAAAAGTTCAAATTAGTACAATAATAATCCCAAACCACACACTGAACATTTCTGAAAAGTAATTACCTTCAAATGTCTTTTGGTATGAGTCAGGAAAGATTAAAAATGAGCATGCAAATCTTTTATAAATAAGGCCCAGTTAGTGTTTTAAATCATTTAATTGAAAAGCATGATCCCTGCTAAGAGAGCGACTGTGCGACCAAAGTACAGATAGAATTTTAAAACATTGAAAACATTAAGTGTGTGTGTGTGTGTGTGTGTGTGTGTGTGTGTGTGTGTGTGTTGTGCCCTCGTCTCCCACGGTTACAGTAGAAGTTCCCAGAACAGAGAAATTGGAGAAAGTGTGTGAGGTTGATGTCTTCTGTAAACAGGAGATGAGACTGATGAAGCCCAGCTGTTGGAAAAACTTCCCACCATCACCTGCTCTCCCAGTGCTCTGTGTTATTAGTCTCATATCACCTCGTCTGCCACAGCTCAGCCACAGATTTATATCCTCGGCTTGGTGCTCAGGCCTTCTCAGGTGAGCGAAGGTAGGAGCTATAGTCTTAGCAGTAGAGGCGGTAAGCAAGAGAAATAATGGACTGGAAATGGTTTTCTGCATCAGATCATGACGGATGGCACTTGTTCACAGGAGAGACAGGTCTGTACAGTGGTTTTCACACTAATTGTTTTTGTTGTTCATTTGTAATCTTAGAAAAGGTTGTAGACTGAAACAACAAAGCCATCATTCTGAATAGTCTGCATGATCCAAAGGCGTGTCTGAGATCGACAAACTACAGGGATCTATTTAACTGTCTCTTTTTAAGAGATGGTCAGATGACTGGTGAGCTTCACACGGAGCTACAGTAATGACAAATACTGCAGTTGTGTACATATGGAAGTAAGCCGATATCCACTATGCCTCCCTCTCATAGATTCCTATGGGAGTCGTGTTCTCTCCACTGCAACAGATTAACCAGATGGACAAGCAGTGCTGTTAGCAAGTCCTGGATCAAGTCACATTTGAAAATATCATAAATAGTGTCTGCTGAATACTAAAACCAGCACTGCAGTCAGTGGATAAGCTGTGGTTAAAGTTAGATATTTTATGAAATTTGTTTTCACGCTTGAAAGGTTGCACTTCACACCAAGAACAATCGTTTGCATTGATTTTCAATAGTGATGATAGTTGATTTCAGTGGTGGGCCGTCAGGGCCAGCAAGGCCTTCTCTGGTGGCCTAAACACTATCAGAAGCACTGACCTACATTTACAACTTAAATTCTAATATTTGTTCCATGAAATTGTATTCATTTATTCCCAACAGTTTATTGTCCTCATTTCGTAGCATTTCTCTTGGCTGCACCGCTTCCAGTACGTGTATGTGGATGTTCGATTTTTGTCCAATCAGATTTCAGCATTTCATTTTAGCCATTGACTGTTCCTTTAACCAATCAGATTTCAGAATCCTCTCCATCTAGCTGGCTCTGTGAAGCGTCAGCATTCTTCCGTCCTCTGATTGGTTGATCAGAAAAAGTCACGGCCAACATGTTCTGAACTGCTCCAGATGATGTACATGGCACAGTTGCGGTTGTAGTGTAGAGGTCTGGAGTTTGGCCTGGCCTTTCTTAAAGCCTTGCAAATCAGCTTCAAAATTGAAGAGTCAGCCTCTTCAACCAGTAGTGAACCCACCCCTTTTTTTATTTTACTTTGTTTCTTTGGTTTTTCCTACTTTCTGTTGAGTATCGGAAGCTGCTGATTCTGCAGTACAGGTGTGTTCTCTCAGATCAGACTGCTATCCGTCACAAATGACCAAGAAAGAGAGAAGGTAATTTATCACTCATTACCTGCGATGAACGTTAGCTAAAAAAAAAAATAAGCCAGTGTTGATATGAAAGCATGTGTGGACTGGTCTTCTGGAGCAGAGGGATTTCCTCTGTGGGCTTGTTTACTCGTGTCTCAACAGTGAATCTGGCAACACTGATATGATCACTGTCACATCCTGTTTCGTAGTCCTTAGCCTTACTGCAGTATGAGCTTCATATACGTTATCTTTCTTACACGGCCACTTGTAATTCTTCTTTCAGTATTAATATCAAAACGGCCGACCCGTTCATTGTGATTAAGCTGCAAGTTTGTCTACAAAGGTGGTGCAAGTGTAATATGTTGTCCCTGTTGCAAAATGCAGCACATCAGCGAAACAGCAGCAGTCATGTCTCTGAGTCGAGTCCATCCATTCAGCCGCGGCTCTGCTGTGCACTCAGACGCTCTCAGCTCAATGCACAGGCAGTGTAGTTACATGCCTATAGCTGGTCTGTTGTGATCACGCTACAAAGTGAGCATTGTTTATATATGGAGGTGAAGGACAACAAACAAGAACCACAGCTCTCTTGCTAGCTGGGAGGTACAGTTTCTCCTCCTGTTTAAAAGAATAATGTCAGTAAAGCATCATATGTCCTGAGCCGTTACATGTCACAGTCAGTATTAACTAATCTGCTACCTTAAAGTGGTGGTTTTCAATTTAATTTGAATTGCAATGTAGCACGACATAATATTGCAAGTCAAGAGCCTTTTAATTCTTGTCAAACCACTCAGTGGACTAAATCTCTTGTCTCACAGCAATATTTTGGGTTTTGACCTTGTGTTGTTGTTTTCCTTTTCAGTAAAACTGGATGACCATTGAAATCCATTTTAGCCAACATGAATCTAACAACACTTTGTATCCTCCATGAAGAAGCAAGCAATGTCATGCATGAGTACCATAGTACTGTTAAATAATTTAATAAACTGAACATGGTGCATGTCTGAAGACAACCAAACCAAATTTCTCTTTTTCTGTCTTTGTCGCTCAGCTTGTACATCTCCGTCTTGGTTCTCTTCAGAGCTGCTGAATGTGGCATGATGACATTATCTGTACCAGCTTCCTTGAAATCTGACCTGCGTGAACCTTTTGACAAATCATAACATAAGTCAAATGTGATGGAGCAAAGTAGGTCAGAAACCCCACCTGTTAACCACACACCTCCCATAATCACTGCCTTATTTACAGCCCCTGACTGATGGAAGCCATCTCATTAATGCCACAGTAGTCCAAGGCCTAACATGTCCAATAAGCACATCCTCGTTCACTAGGGCTGTTGCACTGCGACTGAAACTCCACTGGAAGCTGACAGCAGTCCAGAAAAAGAGAAATGGGCCATACTGCCATGGAGCTTTGATGTTGTTTCAGAAAGTGGGAGAGAAAATGTAAAAAGGCGAACGGGGCATTGGCCAAAGGAGAGAGGTTAGATGCAAGGTTGTTTGTATGATGTGAATGATTTATTAGTGTATCTGGACACTTAATAATTACTGAACACACACACATAGATCACCTTTACAGTATTTCTGTCAGGCGACAGTGCAAGAATGGAAATGATATGTGATTGATACCAGGAAGCAAAGGCGCGGCCCAGGGGGGGGAAGCAGTGCAGGTCTTACTTATAAAAACATCAATCAGGGAACATGGTCTGTGAAGCCATGGCTTGTGAAACACCAGAGGTCCCCCACCCCCACTCTCACAGCTATGAACAAGACTTCCCTCAGAGAGAAGTAGGTTTCCTTCACTTGGCTAATGAAGACCCTGATGCTGTGCATGGCTGCTATATACAGAGGAAACATATCACAGTGCTGTCATGATGCACACCAGAGTGCAGGCTTGACTGTAAGCTGCAGACAAATAAGTAACTCTAAACAAGAACAACAATATGAAAGTGAACAGTAATGCTACTGTTACATTGAAAATAAGTGATCATTGGCTTTTAGATTAGTCCTCGTACTGCGGTAATACTCTTTGTGGTTGCACCAAAACACGTTTCAGGAGGGGAGACAGTTCATTAGACCTTTCTCAAATGGGAGTGGATTACAATAAATAAACTTGCATTGAACCAAGACCCCACTGCAGTACTAAAATCTTATTTTCATCACATTACGCATACACACTTTCCAAGAACGCAGACTGCTTTGGAGAGTAGTTAATTACTTTTGAAAACCTGAGATACCCCACTGTGTAATACAGCAAACTGGGAGGGCATAAGTCAGGCTCTGATGCTGGCAAATCTATCTACAGTAAAGTCTAACATTATAGCTTAGAAGTGGCTTCATTAGAATAGAGAAAGACAGTTCACAGTTCTAAAATCTATCCTGGGATTGTCTGGGTTTTCCCCGAGATGAGCTGTGAGAAGTATTTTGTCCTTTGAATTTTGACAGATGAAAGTAATAGCCTGCGTTGCGTCACTGCTACTGTTTCATAAAGGCCTCATATGGGCAAATGGAGTTTGATGTTGATGTGTGACTCTGGATGTTTGGAGGAAACCTTGACAAAGCTATACACGAAACATTATTAACTTTAGAAATGCTTTCTGTGACTGCGGAAGGTGCTCGGTTCTGCACTTTGTTTATGAGAAACAAATACGACCCAGAAATTATGAATTGCAGAGAGCTCATATCATGGCATGTCATTCGAGAGCAGCACAAACGCGAGCGATGCCTCAAGTCATGGAACTTGTTGTGTTTTGTGTTTCTCGGTACAACTGTTTACTGGGCACCACTTTGCTCATTATTTTTACCCTCAGAAAGGTCATTTGTCAAGCCTCTTTTAATTGGGTTATTTTTCATTGGTCAACAGCCCTCTGGAGAGCATTTCATTTAAATTGTTGATAAGCACCTGATTGTTCCTGTCTGTCATCTGCGTGATGTTACAACACGGGGACAGTGTTGAACCAGGGCTCTGACATTATGCAAATTCACGCTGGAACTGATGTGTTTCTTCAGCAGAGAAAAACAAAGAATCTCAGTGGCCACGTTATTGTCCAAGTGTTTATTATGAACACACAATAACGAGCATAATTCAGACTGTGTCTTTGCCATCTGGTAGGACGTTTTTGGAGTTAGTTTTAATTGTTTGTTTTCTCCTTTTCTCTTCCGGCCGTTTCATCTGAGACCTCCTTGAAGGAAATGTGAAAGCACTCGAGTTTCCCTCTGCTGCCTATTTGCATTGCATTACGGTGCAGGTGGGAAGGGTCTGGAACCATGCTAATGAACAACCTTGTTTTAATTAACTTCGAGTTAAAATGCCGTGAAATTGAAAATGATTATTGCCAAAGTAAACATGCCTAATTAGGATATAAGGGGTGTAAGTAAATTATTTGATAACTATTGTTTATTTGGCGCCGTGCATCACCTGGTTTGAGTTAGGAATTAATCTCCACAGCACATGCATGGTGGCAGACAATCTAATTTTCTGTGAGCGCTAAAGAAATTATCAGTACAGCTGCTCAATAATTTAAAGCTCTTTTACAGTTTACCTCAGTAATACATGTTTTGCTCCTAATGATTTCAGTGCTTGAGGACCAAGGAGGAGCGCTCGATAGGACGGTGCTCCATCTGCCCACATAAATAAGATAAGATAATCAATAAAAGAAGTCAATTAAATAGCATTGTGCATGAATTCAGCAGTCTCTTGTCTGTGTTTCTACAGCCACAATAGATTACAGAAACTGTTCGTACTGTTTCAATTAAATTCAATTCAAAATATTTTTCTCATCCCTCAAGGGACCTTTCAAGGCAAGCAAAGGGGCAAACAGAAGTCAAAACTAATCCATAAATACAAATTATTTGTGCGTCATCTAAACTACTGTAACTGAAAGAGCCAATAATAAGCTTTTTCAAAGGTTTTTCAGATCAAAGTTTTATTCTGAGCTGGTTGGAAAAAGTCTGCTCACCTGCACTGAACAATACTTTTGTATTTCAATCAGTGCAGCACTGCGCAGCAGGTTGAGAACCTGGCACTGACAGGCAGGAATCTGCCACTGGGTGATGAATGAGCCTGTCAGATTAGGGACAATTTGATCATGTCTATTGACTCCAAGTTTAATTTCACTGATGGCATCATGAGCAATGATGCATGTATGGACATATGCTCAATCATTACAACTCGGACTGGCATGTCCCTCATGTCCCTCCGTACTTTTTTACGATTTCCATTCTGAGCTGTAATTTCCACTGACATGACAGCAGTGGTGGAAAGTAACGTTAGTTGTTTTCGTTCATGCATTTGTCGTAACCTGTTATTGTTATTATTATTATTAGGCCATCAGAGAGTGTGCATACGGACAGAGGGACGTGCAGGCGCCAATCAGAAATTGGTCATGTGATCATGAAGCCCGAAATAACTGTGTGATTCTCATTAGTGATGCACCGATCGCACTTGTATCTGTGGGCATATAGTTGATCTGCAGATCAAATCATATAAATTAGCTCAACATTGTGATTCTCTAACAGTGCATTATAGTGAAATAGTGACATAAGGCTCAGCATCTGAACTTTATTAATTATTTAGGCTAACTTTCCCCACATGTTATAACGTTCTGTCTTCTTCTACACATCATAAAGGTCAAGGACAACAAAGAAATGTTAAAGGCTATTGTCAGTCTAGGAAACTGTTTTCAGGATTATTTTTAGTTTCTGTAAAGATAATTGTTCTTTTTAAATAATTCTGATAGAAGGCTAACCCTAACCCAAAGCAATAAAAAATGGTGTTATTGCAAAAATCAAAGAAAATAAATGTATTAATATTGTTAACTGAAGAAAATCATTCATATATCTTTTAGGGAATTTTTTTCTATGACTTTGGGAGCATAAAATCTTCAGTGAGAGATTGCAGTGCATCAGTAAGAAACCTATTAAATGATCGTCTGAATACACTAACAATGAAAACAGACAGCATGTGGCATGAAACAAGTTAAAGATAAACACAAGAAGTGACTCCGTTCAATAGTAATCCGTAACAGCAGAAGCTGTTTCAGCCTGGCAGTGTGTCAAGTGTTCACTTACTGCGACTGGACTTTCTGCAGCTTAAAACTCGTCTGAGTGGCTGTAGCTCACTGACGTTGGCTCTCTTTGGTACTCAAGCATTCTGAACGAGCTCTTCACCCACAAAACGGAGTCATCTGGTCACACTACACCATTTTAGCCTTTATTAGACGAGATGTTAATAATTGGAAGCAATGAAAATGATTTGATTCTGCTCGTAATCTCATAATTGAGGCAGTGCTGTGAACATTTTATTGAACTAATGCTACAGGAGTGTGTGTGTGTGTGTGTGTGTACCCAGCCTTGATTCAGTGAACAGTAATTTAAATCCTTATTCTCCAGCCAGCAACAATTTGCCTAATTTTATCTTATTAACTATAATTAAAGATAAGAGGATCAATAAAAACCAATACAACTTTGCTGGCACGTTGCCTCTCTTTCGCCAAATTCAGGCGGTGCTGGCAGGCCAGCCTGAGGCCGTTTTTCTTACTTGTGTATTTCAAAGATTGGTGCAGCAGTTTTTCTGTACTTTGGATCACCTACCAGTTTGAATGTCCCTTATACAACAGCTGCAGCTTAGTGGCTCCCTGCTGAGAAAAAGGGTGTCGTAATGTGCGGTTGTTTTCCTACGTTCACACGGGTAATCTCTGAAAGCTTTACTTTCCTTCCTATGCACGTTTAAGAACAGGGATTTGAAGGATTATAACGTTTTTTGTTTTTTTTTTTTACATTGACACACTTTGGAGGTTTTGCCACTTTTTCTGTTTTACAATGTCAGACACCAGCCTGGGCTCCAGTGGCTTTAATCAGCCTTTGTCATATGTCTAGAGATTTTGAAGTATTGTGCTTAAAGACCCAAAACCCAGTAATTGTTTCATCAGAAAATTCATCAGAATTGCAATGAATTGCAAGGCAATGAATCTCTTTAAGTGGGTAGTGAAGGACCATGTTAATATGTTGTTGAAGTGACTCCATTTTTCAAACAAAATTTTTACTTCTTTTGTTCACATTCTGATGTGCAGATTTCATTTTTGTTTGTTTTATTGATCTGATCTGCATCCACAACAAGATTTGTTCAGATTATCTTTGCAGTTTCTGCTTGTACCAGTGCATTTCTTTTTATGTCCAGTTATGGTTGTTGGTGATTCCACTGGCTCGCAGCAGTCTTCCCAGAACACTTGCATCTCCATGTGCCATTCAACATTAAACCTTATAAAGCTTTCCTTGAAAAACATAATGACAGCCTTACAAGGGTCTACTTAAAGTGTTCTTCTGTCTCAATTTAGAATAGTGTAATGTAAGTCTGCTGAAATAATTTTTCCTCAGAAGTTGAGATCTGCATTTGGATGGAAATGTTTGGCAGAGGGAAGGTCAAATACATATTTATATTACAGCACTCTAGTATTTTAGTGTAATATTCATGCATCAGGATGCATTAATACATTCTTAAAACTATGACGATGTGAGAGGTGTAAAAACAGGCTTTCACCGTAGAAAAAATGAGCAAGCTGTAAAATAGACAGCACTTAAAAAGGCAACAGATAGATAAAAAGCTGGATCAGGCTCCTTTGTGGGAACAATTTTACCAGGAATTTGCTGTGCTAAAAATATTTGTCCTATTAGTGTTCTCTGTCCAACTGCTGACCTGACAACTTGTCTGAATTATAGTTCAAAAACTGCTTTCTGTCAACACGTAATGATGTCTTTTTAGAGTTAGGTGCAATTAGAGATATTTTTCTGAATGACAACAATGGGATGTCGTTGACTGTTTATACGCTCACTCCAGTATTCTTGTGCATCTGGTCTTCGTGAAATAAGCACATTACAATCCCCAGCTGCTGGGAAACTCTGCTGGGAAACTCACAGCCAAGGCGATGGAAACATGCCACCGCCAGAGAAAAACGTATCCTGTGCCCTCAAATTCAAGAGGAGCCATGTAGGACTCGAGAAAATGCAGCTCAGAGATGGTCACATTCTGTTAGTATCATGCCAGGCAGTTATTTCTGTTGAGAGTGGCAGTTTGTAGCAGTGTAATGTGATAAAATACTATGAAGTGGTTTTTAGCTGTTTATTTGGCTTTTGTCACAGTCGCAAACAGTACAAAGAGTGGAGATGAATATACAGACGACCCAGATAACCCGCTACACCACCTCTCCTCCTAAACTTTACAACCCTCTGCTCAACCTTCACCCTTCACCAAACTCTCCAAACTTCACAACTCGACATCTGATGTCTGCATCTAAAGTTCCTCTTTAGCTAGCGGGCTTGAATAACATTTGACATTTGTGCATTTTTTGTGTATTGACTTACAGAAGAAAAAATTAAGTGCATTTAAGTTTGTATATCTGATTAAAATGTTGTGCTTTCAGTTTACTGGGCCCTGAATAAAAAGGTGTGGATATTTTCTCCAATAATAAAAAGAAAATAATAAATCGGTCAAACTTTTAAAATATATTTTTTATTATTATTATTGTCAGTGAGTCCAAAAAGATTTAATATTTAGATTCAGTCTCTTCATGTTATCCTGAGCTGCAGTGATGGAAGAAGTTGAAGTAACAGCTAATCAGCAGTCCTGTTTGCAATGAAACAAATACGGCAAAACATTCTTAATATCAACTCTCTTCCTGAAGTTAGAAATTTGGGTAAGTAATTATTGTGCAATAAGTCAATTCTTTGCACAGCCCAATTGCCCCCCCCCATTTTTTTTTTGTTTTAGCAGGCTGGTTTCTTTCATTCTTTTCTTTTTTTTTTTTTGAAAATAAAAGAAAAAAATCAGCATCTAGTTTATACTTGTGCTTTAAATGGGTAAAACATTCTCAAGGCAATTACACAGCTCTGAGTGGTGGGCTCAGATGTGACGCCGGAGGATTTCAGGAGGTTAACCTGGGAGAAGTCAGTTCATTTTTTGCGCTGCTGTTTGATAATCAGTGGATGTTTTCAGAGCTCAACTCCGTGAAGGGAAGATCTCTGTGGAAAATGCTCCAATTTAAACGAAAGAACAAAGTACTAAGCAGGAAAAATAGCTCCACAAGTGTGCAGTAAATTGGGGCAGAGGGAGACTTTTAATTATTAGTTTATTTCCAGCATCATGCAAGGCACTCTTAAAGTTCAATAGCAAAGGATCAACATATAAGCTTCAGTCGAAATACGGGTTGATAAATGTATTGTACTTATATAGCACTTTTCTCGCTGTACTGACCACTCAAAACGCTCTTACACTACTGTCAGGTTCACACATTCACACACTGAATGTCACACCATGAGAAAGGTATGATTCAAACATTCACACGCTGATGACGCAGCATCAGGAGCAATCTGGGGTTCAGCATCCAACCTTTTGATAAGTGGATGGGCCTTCTCCACCTCCTGAGCCACAGCCTGTTGATGTGATGTGAAACTCATCCATACAGAAATGACCACAACGCAGGTACACACTGTTTAAAGGCTGCTTGTGCTCAAGACTCCCCCATTGCTCTAATATTAATAATACTATGATAATCTCGTGGTAATAAGAGACTGTTAATTATTGAACCTGGGGAGGGAGATGGCTGGGATGTGGCTTTGGTTTGTTTTTTTTGTTTTGTTTTTTTTATCTTGACCCTCCCCAGAGCTAGAAAATGTTTTTCCTTGAGTCATGACCCTCCATTCACAGTAATTCTAGGTGGCTTTGAAGGCGACACAGCGAGCAGACAGCACGGAGGGAGTGAGAGTTATCACCGAAACAAACAGATAATTTCTTAAGCAAAATCCTCCTTCCACGTCATATCATCATAAAAGCTGTGTGTGCTTCAGCAGAATATGTGCACACAACTGTTGTCCCTCCTACCACACAAAACCAACAAAATCTAACAAAAATATACATCACACACATCACAGTGCGCACACACACACACACACACACACACACACAGAGTCAGCATTAGCAACATGTGCATATTCATGATGGTTTTCCCAGATGAAAATCTTAACACAACCCTGAGAAGGGTTGCAGAAGGGTCCAGAATGATAACAGCAACTTGGCACTGAGGTCATTTTTAGATTTCGAAAACTTACCCTTTAATAATCAAAAGTTACTTGCAAAATCCTTGAGCTGAAAATTTTGCTCTGGTGCAAGTCATCCTTTGCCTATCGCCTCCAACTTTTCATTAAAGGACCAGTGTGTAGCGAAAAGGTGCAATCTTCAGACACTGGGGGGCTTATCTTGGACTTGGACAGCTACGTAAAATAAAAATGTCCTGATAGCTGTGATGGAGCTCAGGATTCATCCATAAAGGCTGCTTTATTACAAAAAGAACCTGAGATCTGTGTGTAACAGCTGACCTGTGTCGATGTTTGTTGGTGGTGTTGGAGTTGTGTGTGTGCAGCTAAGGCCTTTGTGCTCCCTGCAGTTTTCATTATGGACCAATCTCTGTGCTGAAAGCTGGAGAAAAGAACTGAAAAAAAAAACTCAAACACTGTAAAAATAAGCGATCTTATATTAGCTGCATCCATGGCCAGTTGTGAAGCCCAGAAATGCATGGGGCTAAGCGCTACATTTTTGGGGCCTACAGGATGGACCCAAAGCTTTAGCTCACAGCTGCTGTGTTTGCTGTTGCTGCTGATGTGAACCCAAACGAGACTGAGGAAGTTTTCAGAGAAGGCACATAAGATAAGATAAGCCTTTATTAGTCCCGCAATGGGGAAAGGATAGCAAAAATAAAGGCGCATGTATGTCGCATAAAAAAGATATACAAAGTAAAAAATTATGTTTACTAATTACTTTTCTAAAGAAACTATATATATATGTATATATATATATGTATATATATATGATACAGTTGGTTAATGTGAATTTCCCCCTGGAGACCAATGAATGCATATCATAATTTATTGGATGATTATGTTCTATATTGTATATTGACTAAAGTTAACCATGTAGTGAGGTAAAAAGCACAGTATTTCCCTTTGAATTGCAGTGCAATAGAAGTATGAAGTGGTAGAATCAAAATACTCAAGGAACGCACGAGAACCTCCACTTGAGCGAATGCACTTTAGTTATTATTTTCCACCACTGGAGCAGACCACAAAGAAGTCTACAGCCACCTTTTAAATCACCTCTTTAGAATTACTTCTGATATCCATTAGTTATTGCAGTCCATTGCAGCATCAAATGAGTTATTACATTAAGTCCCTGTAATATAATACACCCATGTGAGCTGACAGTAGTCAGCAGTTAGCCTTGTCTAGATTGCAAAATGAGACCTGAAGCGATGTAATAAGTCTAAACATTATGATAGTGACTGATAGTTTTGCCTTGTGTTCGCCGTAGTCAACATTTAGTTTGCAGTATGCAGTGGAGCTGTAATGACAGCCTGTGGGCTGACAATAAATTGACAATATGCATTGTGGAACTGAAAATTGCAAGATCAATCAGATCTTTGCAACTGAACTGTCACTGGTCTGCATGAGTGCAGCTACAGTACTGCTCTGAAAATCAGTTTCTTATTTGTGGTGAATATGTGTGTCATTATTATTAGTAGTATAATTATATTTTTTTTAGAGCGCGCGCTCTAATGGATAGCGATCATGAAAAGGTAGACAGGAAGTGCAGGGAGAAAAATGAAACATCTTCTCCAACTGGAAGCTGACCACTACATCACCTCAAGCTTCTCTTTATTACAACAAAACAAAGTTCAGTATGTCAAAGTTACAACGCGCTTATTGTGTCTGCGTGACCACTGTTTCGTGACATTTAGAAAAATGACATCCACAACATTGAATTTAAGCAGTTTCCTTCTTTAAGCTCTCAGGATTTCTACTGTCGGCAAAAAAAAAAGAAAAAGAAAAAGAAATTAGCATAATGGAGCTTGTCTTTCTCTGTTTTTTCCAGTCGTAATGACAATTTGACGCCCCCTCCCTCAAACCGATTAGCACCGTACAATATCAACCGCTGTGTCTAAATCAATGATTCCAGAAACACAGTGAGGAAACAAATCAATTATTGTTTAAACACAAGGCTCTGATGTCCAGAAATCAATAGATGAGATGTATTACACTGCAGACGCTCTTTAGAGCTCTGAGACTCATTTTTATTTATTTTCCTTTGGATGGCAAAATCACATGGAGCTATTTGTCATTTGTGACCCAGTTAGAGACACTGCCATTATTTTACTGCCAATTAAATATGGACTTCAAATCAAAAAATATTTAGTGGAGTTTAAATATGACCATGCTTTTGTTTATTTTGGATCACCAGGGTGTGACCACCTGCTGAATAAGTTTCTCTCTTCTCTTTGTGTGTTTGTGGTTCAGATCTTGTTTTCGTTCTGCTCAGAGTTGATAGAAACACGCAGGTCTGAAAAAGGCAGCACGATTTCGGCGGCACTCTGCTGCTATCATTCTGTCGTTAATCGATAACGTCTGCCACAATGTGTCCCTTCATTTAGATTATGAGCTTTCATCTCCGTCAGCAAACGTAAAGTAATTACTTGTGCCATAACTGCATAAGCTTTCACTCAGTCTTTATGCTGCCGTAAGCGGAGTTGACTCCAGGTATTTTTATACTCTCAGCAGTTTGTATTCGGACATTTGTTAGCTGATTAAATCTGAAAATGTACTGCAATTATGTATTTTGTGTATTTCGCATTTGAAGCAGTTTTAGGACAAAATGTTGAGTGGAGCAGTCATTCACCTGTAAATTGCATGTTGTCATGTATTTTCCACATTCCAATTAATGCAATGGCAACATCACAGGTCTCACTTGGATGTAAGCCATTTTCTGAAACTCTCAGCTCAAAGTGCATTCGAGAGAAGGTCTGATTCAGAACCAGTTTGTGACTATGCCTTTGCCTTTTACAGCAGAATGAACAGATTCCTGCACTGACCGTCTGATCTCTAAAACCTACTGTATGCTCTCAGTTCCTTTGCTGATATCTTGAAGCTTTGCCAGGAGATTGTGAGCACACTTACCAAAGAGTGTGAGGCGTATTTATTTAAAGAGAAAGACACGTTTTCCTCACGTTTGTAGATTTGTACCTGACAAGTGTGTGTGATAATTTATATACTTGGTGTCTAGAGGAAGTGCTGTTACATCGCTGATGTGAGACAGTAATTGCAGTTTTGTGCAAAGGGAGTGGTTTTTAAATGACTTTAAATACATGTTTCATATGTTGAAGTTCTCTGACAGTACTGAAATGAAAAGTTCATTTTTATCTTTGAGGAAATATTCATCCATTTTCCATACATGTTACTGTGCTGTAATGCACAAACGGGTTAATAGAAAATGGCAGGGAGGTGCAGCACATGGTGCACATCTGCAGCTCTCACACTAAGGTCAGCTTTGAGCAATGACTGAATACTAACATGTCTGTCACAGTGACAGCCCTGTGGTCTTACCTGAGCTTCACTCAGCGAGATGCCAGGTATGAAATTTGTAACAATATGGAAATACTTGGGGATGTAAAATTCAAAACCCGGCATGTTTGCAAGAAAATGTTTTGAAGGATGTTGATTTTTATTTCACATGTTGAAATTGAATTATGTTGTTGTTGTTGTTGTTTTAATACTGTGGAGCAGACAGACTAACAAAACTAACATCAATAAAGTCCTCCAGTTTGTCACACTGGCAAACTGAAAAATATCAAATTGAAGAGCTGCAGACTTGAATTGTGACTGATAGTTGGTTTGTCAGTACAAATGACATCCTTAGAATTACTGGAATATCCAAAATATTTCTTATCAAACAGCCCAGGAAAGTAAAAAAAAAAAAAGTAAAATTTTCATTTTGGTTTTCTGGATTGTATCTTTAATTTTAGAATGTGACGACATGATGAGCTGCTCTTTCGCAGTCATTATTCCACCGTCATGCTGTCACTCAAATAAATTGTGGCAGAATTAGCCATGATTGCATTTGAAATGCAAAACAAGCAAGGCCTTTTAAGGCAGGAAGGCTGGTGAGGAGCCAGCAGATTTCAAAGTAATGCAAACTCCACCGCAAAGGTCTTATTAGCCGTTCCTAAATGTACATCTGTATTATCAAATGACAGCACACAACAGGCAGTCATCTCCTGTATGTGGATCCTCCTATTAGGATGCTTCCAGCAATCTCATTAATTACTTCTCTAAATCACAGGTTTTATGCAGGGGGTCCGGGGTTCATGTTTGATGGATGACATGACACTCTGGTGATTTTTTTTTTTTTTGCTTCAAGTCATTTCTTGCTGCGGTTTTCTTTACTTCAGCCAAGATGTGTGTGGCGTTGTTTATCAGAAATCCGCTACCCGGGATGTCTAGTTCCAAGCAGAACAGCAGGTGATGCAGTTGACACCCTGGAAACTCAGTTGAATCATGCAATGGAGCAGCTGCCCTTCAGCAATTATGGTTATGAAGCCATAAATCAGGTCCTAATAGGGGAGAGACTGGAGTGAAGCTAAAAGACATGTGCTACCTCAGTGGAATTGTCTCCTCATATATAGTGCCAGTTAATTTATTAAAAAGAACTCGTCTGACCTATATCTTCAAAGTGCATTTTCAGTAGTTATTTTTTTTATATTTTATTTTTTGGGATCCCAGACTTTGACTCTGAGCCTATATACATGTCAGAATAGCCCAAAAATATGGCGACTTCTAATGGTTTAATTGGCATAAATTCATGGAGCCAAGTATAAAATTGCAGGTTTGTGTATTTGTAATGCATGCATACTCATTTAAAGGGATTAAAACTCACCAGATGCTTTTAAACTGAAACTAGAACGTTTATTAATTTCACGTTTTCATCGGCACACTTGCCCACGCAGCATTTCAGAGGAGGTCTTCATTCTGTTTGCAGCACGCTTTGAAATCAAGCGAACAAATATGTGGTGGAATTACAGTAATGACTCACTGTTTTATAGTCTCAGTACTATGGATCTACTGCATGTGCTTTCCTATAGGGAGTATTTACTGTGTTTTTTTCTACATTATGGTTTATAACATTACTGCAAATTGATCTAAGAGGACTGTGAAAATACCATAAAGCTATTTGTACAGGATTAGCATTACCAAATGATTTAGAAATTACCTCCCCACATCTGTGCCTGAGTGCAACATCGTAAGCAAAGTCTGTATTTGACTTGATTTTCCTTCTGATATGAATAACGTGCCAACATCATTTTGCGCATTGAGACAGGCCTTTTCTGCTTTTCATGCGTCACTTAACGGCATCTGCATTAAGGTTTTCTCGTGTCGTGTGAGGTGAGAATTTCATAGGAGACTGGTGATGACTGGCGAGACATGAACAAAAACATCTAAAACTTGAAAAATGCAGAAGTTGTTAAATGACATGCTGCGTATGAGTTGGCCTTTTATACTGTGTGACGTGACAAATGCAAAATGTTCTCAAAAGCGGTGAGCTCTTTAAAAGCCGTTCCACGTGATCATGTTGACTTTGCAGAAGTGGAGCATCTGTTCTTCGGCTGCCACATTAATAGTCCACTTGTTTTGTCCACTCTCTGCATGAGTTCACATTTGCCAACAGAAAGCAAATTACTTTGGATGGCTTTGGATAGATTGGGAGACAATGGGAGTTCTGAATATCTTCATCTTAATTTTGCCTGACTTTGTGGTTGTCTGGTGTGTCTTTATAGTCATTCCTACATAGCGAATTGATTGACTTTCCAACACAAAATGTATTTCAAATTCACTTCAAACCGAGCCCCTGATCACTATTCAGTAGGCTAATCAAGTCAATATCTCTCCTACAATTCAACAAAGAAATTAAATTTTCTAAAAGATTTTATTGCACAAGGGCGGCACGGTGGTGCAGTGGTTAGCACTGTCGCCTCATAGCAAGAGGGTTCCAGATTCGAATCCCGGTCTGGGCCCTTCTATGTGGAGTTTGCATGTTCTCCCTGTGCCTGCGTGGGTTTTCTCCGGGTTCTCCGACTTCCTCCCACAATACCAAAAACATGCACATTAGGTTAATTGGCTACTCTACATTGCCCCATAGGTGTGAGTGTGAGAGTGTGTGGTTGTCCTTGTGTGTTGGCCCTGTGATTGACTGGTGACCAGTCCAGGGTGTACCCCGCCTCTCGCCCGTAGTCAGCTGGGATAGGCTCCAGCTCCCACGAATGGATGGATTTTGTTGCACACACCAAAGAACAATAGCATCTGACATTATGTAGCACTCATAACATTTCCAATTCGCTCCTAATCCTAACCTAATCTTTTAATAATAATGATAATGATAAGTCTTGTAACGGTGATAATGAGTCACATCTAAACAACTCTTGCAGAAGACGTGAGGTGTGTGGAGGCCTGAGGGAGGGGAGGTTGGTGCTCTGAGGGACTTGGTTGGCTGTGGAAGCCCTCTGTGAAAGGAGGGATAAACAAAGGTTAATCCTCTCAGACAGGCAGAGGAGAACAGCTCCGGTGTGACAGGTCTCCTGTTCATTCACCAATGCCTTCGCTACCTGGAGGCAAAATCCTCCCTGTCTCTCCATAAAGGCTTTTTGCTTAAACACGGATGGACACTTGTTTTCCTCGAGTGAATGAAAATGCAGCTGGAATTTTGCCCTGGAATTCAAACATTTTGTTCATCTTTATCATTTTGCTCCCTTTAAGCGCTTGTGGTATATAAAGCATATTTAAACTGAAGAACACTTGCAATTAACAATCTTTAGCATTACAGGAATACTTTTGAATTAAGAAGGAAAAAAAAACTCATTTGAATGCCATTAATTTAAAAAACGAAGTACTTTTTAAATTGTTTTTGCTCTAATACTGATGCATGACTGCACCTTTGCTACTCTGAGGAATTGTTGTCCCCAGTAATGAAATTTGAAAGGGTCTCTGGTTCAACTCTCTGTATATATGTGTCTGTATATATCCACATGTCACACTTTTGGATGTCGCTGATTGTATTTCTACAAAATGATGTGTTCTTTGGCATTTAGAAATTGAAGCAAGTCACCTAATGTGTGTTAGCATCTTTCACAGGTCTGCATCACACACACACACACACACACTTTATATAACTGTCTCTACAAGTGCAGTGGCCATTCAAAACATGCTTGTTTTGAATGGTTTCCAAACATGTTTGGATTACTCTATTTTGAACTTTGAGCTTTTCTTTATTCATCTGTCAGTCAAGACACACAATTATATATTTGGCACATCAGGAGCGTAGGTTTGTTTTCAGACACGGGTGGCACACGGACCTGAGAAAAGTCGAAGGTTTGACATAAAAATGTAATGTCAACAACAATTAACCTTGAAACTCAATACATAATTTGATTCCTACCTTCAGTTCCGATGACTTCTTAGGAGAATTATCTGTAAATAAAAACACAAAACGTAGAGCAGGTTTTTAGCCCTGAATCATCGGCCTTCCTCACAAGCCGCGTACAACACCAACAACCTCCCACTCAAAGACGGGGCAGCTTTTCTGTTGCCTCAGAGGAAAATCCAGCATAAAATCAGTTGTTAGTGCTTGTAAAGCTAATAACTGGAGGTGAATGAGATGAGACAGCAATAACTGTGGACCACTCAGATGGGCATTTCAACATGTTGATCAACTCAGGACGTCTCCCATCTGGATTCTGCTGGTGAGACGGTAAGAGAGGACACGGATCGCTGGTCTTTTAGTAAATTAACCACACCAAAACTACACAAAACTACACCTCCAAAATTGTGGACAGCTTATTAGGGTGACTTGCCCACAGTCAGAGCCTGTTCAGACATCTCTGGGGCCTCAGGCAAAAACTTCTGCTAAGGGGCCCTCCTACGTGACCTGTTAGCCATGTAAACCATTTACTGATACACTCGACACCCCATTGTAATCCTCCCTTCTTTCAAACAATTTGCCATCTGTCTGTCAAAGAACAAGTTGATCTAAACCAAACAGAATGAGGCACAAACAGACAACGTTTGACGATTACACAATTCCCCGTATAATCTCAGTGAATATTAACATTTGCAGTTTATAAACACTGCTTCTTGCAGGCTTTTGTCAGATGTAATAAATCCAAGCGGCTCTGCTGCCCTGTGAGGTTTGCAAGAAAGACAAAGATGCACTGCGAGCTGGAACATCAGCTTACTTACATCAAAGAGCGCAGAGCGCAGGTTTACCCGATTGCTGTTCGCTCTCGTGGTACTTTTTTTCTTCTTTTGAAGACCAGATGAAATGAGAGGATGAAGCCCATCCTCTCATCAAAGTTGTAAACACTGAGCAAGCGCTTTGACACGCGGGGAGGCGGGGCCAGGGCGTGAATCGCGGGGTGCACCTCCATACTGACCACATCAGTCTCTGCCCACAGCTGAACATCGACTCTACAATCTGATGTTGGCAAATGGCTTTTGCTTTTCCTTGTGTTGAGTCATGTCAGTTTTGTTCCAAGAGGCTGCTATAACAGAAAAGATCAACTTCTTAGTAGGTTTCAGAGGGTAATATTGTACTTTCAGCCCTTCTATATTTGCTCATATCAGCTTTACTTGCTTCTTACTGATTTAGATAAAGATTTTACACAAAGCAAAATAAAACGAAATAAAATATCTTTTAAAATACAACACATTTTTAAACTAAACTGTTCCCACGTTCAATCTTTTCCTCTCCTGACATCTTACGAACAGCAGGTGTAATTGGGGTCACAATTCAGATGTCTGAGTTGTTAACAGCTCCACAAAAAAAACCAAAAAACTTTCTTTTCAACAAATGTTCTAGTTAAGCATCTGAATACTTCTCCTTTCATTAAAATGTGCTTCTGTGTTCCCACAAAATTATGTTGAAGACTGTTGAGAGGAAATCTGAGAAAATGTTGCCCAGTCAATCTATCAACCTGGAGACAAGCTGTAATCCAAACCGTTATAAGGAGTGTATGGAGACATCGGGGGGAGTAAGGAGGCTCTGCTCCCTCACCCCTCCAGGGTGGCAGGGGCAGGTCAAGGGCTCTGATTGTCGCTGTTTATTAATGGGCCCTGCAGAGGGGAGTGACAGCAGGGTGATCTCTGTGATGATGATGATGATGTCTTATTGCTTTCCATGAGCGCCTCAGGTACATACATATTTATGACGTGCCGCCACCTTGACGCCAGCAAAAAAAAGAAAAAATATCAGTTTAACACTGGGCCCAGTCGCATGCTTACCAAAGCGGAGCCGGAAAACAAAACGACCTTTTAGCACTAACTGCGACGCAGTAACCTTAACAAACCACAGAATGACAGAATTTAAGGTGGCATGAAAGATATCAGAACGGTTTGAAGTTGTGTGTAGGTGAAATAGAAAAATGAAAATGCCATCAAGTTGCACAAGAGAAGCCGCCGTGACAGAATCAACCACACTATAAATCTCCCCCATACTGATGTCAGCACTTCATGTTAATCAGATGGCTTTTTGACCAGCAATTGAATTAATTCTAACTAATTTGTATGACAGATTGATTTGTGACACTACACGTGTATGTATTAAATATTAACAGCCAGCACTTCCCCAGGGACAGCTGGGATTTTAAAGGGCAACTCATACGCAGTCATTTAGTTGATTAATATGGGCCACTCGTTTTGAGCAGACAGATTTGTTTTACTTACTTATTCATGCCTGCAAAGAATACAGCTCTCCTCGATCTTATTCCTGTTTTTTTTTTTTTTCTCTTCTCAGCAACTTGGCTCTGTAGTCATCAGGATTCATTCAATAAAACGGGATGCTGTCACACTGTAGTTCAGTTCTGTTTACTGCCCAGACTGTGACATTCATTTTGTCACAAAGCATTGGCGTATTAATGCGATCAAAGTACTTCATAAAAGACAGGCACAGCAAAGAGGCAAGAACAGTGGCTTTAAATGAAAGACAGCTCACAGGCTTCCCAGTGTAAATAATGCTGAGGGAACACACGTGTGAACTACTTAGAGTCTTTGCAGCACAGGAAGAAGAGTGTGTTTCCATTTAGCTTTGTCTTTTGATACATGACTTTGGAACAGTTCAGTCAGTTTAATTGGAAATAAATCTGATAATTGAGTAACTGCTTAAGTCATTTATCAGTCAAAGACTTGCTGCTGTTCTGTTTCATATCATCATAAACACTGAATGTCTTCACATGTTAATCTGAGGAAACGAGGGATTTGAGACTCTAAGAAACTGATCACATCTTTTAAATTATTTCTTTTAAACCAAACGATTAATCGGTTTACCGCAAAGATAATCTGCACTTTAAACCTGCGGTGCGGAGCTTTTGTCTCCCCCCTTCTGCCAGTGAGAGTAATTACACAAACAGAATCGATGTGTTAATGACGCCATAGGCTCCGCTATGCTTCTAGTTGCTGTAGTCTGCTCCACTGTTACAGTTGCTTGAACGTGTTGCCACCAGTCCAACAGCAAATACAGAGAGAGAGATTTATTGGGCTCAATCAGCATTGTGTAACCTCGTTTGGCGGGGACCTGCATGTACTAGATGTCGATTTACATGAAAAAAAGTCTTGCACTGCAGGTTTACATGATGGTAGGTGCAGCCCTGTGTGTGTGTCTTTATACCTTCAGGAACAACTTGAATGAGGCAAAAACAGGAGCTTGTTGTGAGTGAAGATTGTGAGGTTTGGTGTGTTGGATAAACGCACCAGCAGCTCATGTGGATAAATCTTAGGTCAAACAGCTCTTCAGTGAGGTGTCTTCGCTCCGATGGCCCACAAATCATCTGGCACTTGATCTCACACTCCGGTTCGGTGTTGGTAGCGCTAGATTTGTGCTGGGCTTTTAAATCAAATGGTCTTTATCTTTCCTACCTCTCCCTTTAAACAAACAGAAAATATCTCTCCTCTGCAAATAAGTTGCAGGATTTATCCAGTGTGCGGTATGCTGTGATTTGTGATGACAGGAGTTGAATATTATGCTGATACTGTATGGCACTGTAAATCCACCGCCTCATCTCTGCTCCTGCTGTCAAATGTATTTTGAAGTTGTATTTCAGCCATGTCCCCTCAGCACCGAGCTCACTGAATAGAGAAATAATGAGTGCTGTCTAGAGACAATGTCACTATTATTTTAGATCTCCCAAACATCTCCCTGTCTCTCTCTCTCTCTCTCTCTCTGTCCATTTTCTTGGAGGTTTCTCCTCCACCTCATGTCCTCCCCACATTCTCCCTGCATCTCTCTGGCTCTGGTCCCTCAAAGCAGAGTCGCACCACCCACTCAGAGTCGATTTGCTTGTCTCTCCTCCCCTTTTGTAAGCTGCACCGTTAAGATCCTGTCGTTTGTGAATACACGTGAAATGTGCAAAGGCATCTCGGGCTCAGTCCGTGCGACGGTGCTGTAGAGAAATTAGGTTGCTTAGCTTGCTTACACAGAGGATGCATGCATCACGCCATCTGTTTGGCCGTTATCCACTCGTCTGCCCTGCTGTCACACAATATTTCCCATATTGATAAGTAAGCACATGTACAGCACGCAGATAAGAATCTTATATATTGTCTGTATAGAAGTCCTGTTCTGAGCCATGTACCTGACGGGAGATTCAAAATGATCAAGAGGGATTAAAACACCTCCATTAATATTTTTCTATATCTATTCAAAGAGATTTAAAGGGATGAGAAGGAATCAGTTTGTCTTGTTTTAAAAAGTTATTGCAGGTTGTTCCGTTTGTAAAGTGCGTAGTATCTTAAAGCCAATTTCTCAATCTCTGTGCTGACCTGATGATCTTCCAGGGCCGAATAGTCTCGAGACCTATGGTGCAGTGAGATCTTGACTTGTAGTGAAGAAGACATGAAGGGATAGTCAGGTAATGTGCCAAAAAATGCTTTATACATAAACTGAATGCAGTGCCGTTCTTTTCTGACTGCTAACGAATGGCAACCAACTTTCTCAGAGAGTAAACACTGATGAGTTCCAGAGCTGTCTCCACCTAAGGTCAGAATGATAGACTGCATCTCGAGGTTTGAGCGTGGAGGCAGGAGACTGCATATAAATTACATCACCGTAGTCCACAATGGACAATTTGCTTTCTGCAGTTTTAACTAACACATGCCTTATTTTTATTTCTAAAAATGCCTCTGTAAAACCCGATTGTCAAGACGGATTCTCTGAAACTAAAGCTGGATGTGATAGTTTGGAAATTGCCTTAGAATTATTTAGTTAGTTGGATTGAACGCCTTAATGCAGCGTTAGGAAGTAGGCTGCCGTCCAAAGGTCAGGGGTGCTCTCTGCTGCCACAGTCAGATTAAAAATATATGTTCGCCATTCAATTACAAATGGAGCTCAGCAACAGAACTGAGAGCCTTAAACATTTCACAGTTAGCAAAAAAGCACCAGTATAAGGTCTGAGTTTGTTTTTAGTTTGTCCTGCAAAGTGCATTATGGGTAGAGCCAGTGGGAGAAGCTTTTTCAAACATAAAACCTGAGGGGATAAAATGTTAATTGAATGAATCACATTATTCCTTTTTAGTGCGAACAAAGCAAAGCAATGAATAATTTTATCGGGTAAGTTGGCCAATCAGCGGATGACTCGCTTGTACGTGGTTTTTGCCAGGCACCGTCTCTCTTATGTAACACATCAGCAATTTCTGATCAAAATCAAGGATTGTTCCAGATTTTTCATGTTGGATTTCTTAAAAGGCACACGCTTGTTTGCGACGGAATAAATCTTTTCCTAAAAAAAAAAAAAAGTCTAAGGATGTGTGGGGGGGTTACAATCGTAAACCAGATAGCGCTAGGAGAAATCAGACAAAAATGACTGCTCAGAAAAGAGTTTTAAATTCATTCTGACAGTGATGAATGGTTTGGGTCTTTGTAGTTTTGTGTCAGCAACATTAATTAACCAGCTAATGTTCATATTTCCCACGATAAGACGTTCTGAACTATGGTTTGACAGCCACGCTTGCTAAAAATACAAAAATGTCCAGGTGAGTTTTTTGCATCCAAACCTTAATATCATCTGTTTTGGATATAATACTGCTCATGTTCAATAAACTTTATTTTCTGTACTTTATAGGGACATCACTTTCCTCAAGGGTTGAATATTGTTTCAAGAGGTGACACAGTGATACACAGTGATTGTACTTCCAAGAAGCAGGCGGGTTCAGATGAGACAAATTAAAAAAAGAAGAATGTAGCAGAGGCCAATATGTGCTAATGCTAATTGTTCAGTTGTTCATGATGTACAGTTTTCATAATGTAGCTCAACAATATCTTTAATTGCACAAAAATTCAACAGCCTTTGGAAAACCCCTCCTAGATATTTATCAGATTATAATTATAGTTATTTTCAGTTTCACATTTTAGGCTCTACATAAACATTATGTTTTTACAACCAGGGACGTACATTCACATACTGCAGGCACACGGGAATAATCCTATTAATCTTAAAATGTGTATGCAAAACTTCATATATCATATTTTTTCTTTCTCTTTGCCGATGGCATAAAAGTCAGTGAAATTTGACAGGGTTGCATTAAAAGCAGCGCAAAGGCAAATAGCAGCTGTCCAGCTGCCACCCCTCCTCCTCAACATATCTGTTTCAGAACAGAATGCAATTTGTTAAATACATTAACACTTCGGTGAAGGATCTGAAGAGGAAATTCATCAATCTGCCAGATGCTGGAGGAGCACCTGATTACTTCTCTCTTACTTGGAAAGGAGATATTATTTAATCATGCAAATATTCTCACTGAGTAATATGGATTTCTCTCTCTTCACAGTTCCTCCAAAAATACTTTTTCAAGCTCTATTTTGCCATATACTAGGCCAGATAAGGCTGTATAGTTTTTATCCTGGAATTTTCCTTTTAACTTTAATTTATTACAATATCATTTACCACCACTGTAGCCAGCTGCACATTTCACTCACTTGGCAGACGCAGTATTTTCACAGTCACTTAAATCTTAAATGTCACATTTAAATGGCCCTGCTATCAGCCAAAACATAAAGACAGTAATAGATTATTATTCTTCAGAAGTGGGTTCTTGGTGAGACTCGAGAAATCCCCGTTTCATTCATACGTGAGGGTTATAAAGATGGGACTGTGGCAGGTTGTTACGCACTACAGGCTTTTAAATGCTGTGGATTCAAAGCCTGATCACTGGGGCAAACTGGTGACTGGCGGCACTAAAAAAATGTATAAATACATTTTTGTTTGTTGATTCGCAACCCAAAGAATAACCCGATTCTTTGTCAAATACATGACAATAAACTGGATTTTGACTCACTATGTGCTCTGTCAGATAATCAGGAGGATCCCCCCCCAAACTCCTGGTACACTATATGAAAGTGACTTTGAGTGATGTCATTCACAGGCACAAACAAAGGTAATTTAGTTCCTGCCTTATTTTGCTTGTTTTAGTGTAACCCAAGGCTATTTAGAATGGATCTATCCAAGTCCCCTAACTTAATCTGCCATTTATAGGCTGAGCGGTGGGGGGTGTGAGGACAGGCATCGAGCTTTGTGATTGGCCAAAAAAGTAACCAAGGAAACCATACTGCTTTAAGTGTTGTAAATTGGTTAAAACTCATTTATCCGTAATGCGAGTTGCGAGATGTGCGAGACAAACATGATCAATCAGCGACTATGTCACAACACAATTTGTTTAGGCGGCAAGATTCTGGTTCCGCGATTGCTTGTGTTTTCAGGTTGCTTTAAGAAGACCACCCAAGTTCTGTATGCAAATCTGGAACATAATTAAGGAAAGCATTTCAAAGGTAGCCTCATAAATAATGCAAATTCAGTGTTAAATGTCCCTGACAGCCAATGCTGGCACTGCAGAATGTGAACCTCAAGAAAGGCTGAGCTGGTCTATCTGGTCATCAGGTGCCTCCCTCAGAGTGCTGTAAGTTGACAGAAATGGGTGACATTGCAGAATAAATGAGATCGCTCAAATGAGTAACGCTCCTTATTAATAAGATTCTCGACATGACACGATGAGAGTCCTAATTGGGACATAAAGAGTTAGTGCATCACGACACGTTAGGCTTGGCCAAACTACTGGCTGTTTGGATTGTATTTGTCATTTTTCACATTTCAGCTCTATTGATTAGCCAGATGCCAGCTATTGATGTTGAATTAACACTAATGCATTAAAATTAGTGGTGCCCCAGTGATTGATGTTGTTACTACAGTGTGGTCAGCGTTGCTGACGATGTGCTTCAGGATTAAAAAAGAAAAAAAAAACAGTGTCTGTTTGATGCCTTCATACATAATAGAACAAAACCCGTGTATTTGCACGATTTTGCAACATGCTGCTTTGATCTGTAGATGTTGTAAATATTAATAATACAGTGTAAATATTTGCCTGGATTTACAAATGTTTTATGATCACTACAATGCCAAATGCTGCAGAACCTTTAAACTAACATTTGTAAAATCCAGCTCACGCATATTTCTTCATTTGTGCTCTGGAAATAGAAAATGTTTATATTTTTCATTTCTCTTTCATGAAGAAAAATTGGACACAAAACAACATATATTTGACATAATACGTTTTCCAGCATTGACTGATATCATATATCTTTATAACTGAAATAACCAGAAGAATTGATCATATATCATAAGATTTTGGTAGAAAAAGAAAAAGAGTAAAATCTCTCTAAATGTACATGAACATTTAGTTTCACAGACATGGTTTTGTATCCCCATCACACAAAGAGTAGTATGAATCATAAACTACTACAAATAAACACTTTCACAACTTAGCTTCTGAACCAGTTGACTTGTTCTAATTTTCTTCTCTTTATCCATCTACCAAATAGGTTTCTTTTGAGTGTTCCTTCACTCACAAATGCACACAGCAGACAGGGCGACAGTCACTGATTACATAATTACCTGCTGCCTTACTTAATCAGACACTAATTTCATGCAGACAGCGAGCACAAGCTGAATGAAAACGTACAGCACATATTCTTCCTGCACTCTCATGTACTTAAGTCTGACCTGGTGTACTTGTATGGCACACGCAGGTAGTAAAAGAGGTAACAATTTCCCCATGTTTGGACTATTTTACGATTCTTTTGTTGTCCCCCTTTCTTTCTCCTCTTGCTCTTGCGTCATTTGCTACTTTTTTTCGCATGCAACTGTGACAGCGTAGCTGCATCCTAATTGGCTTCAGCTTGATTGGCTGAATTATATAAAAAATAAATCCCAAGATCCACATTAATAAGAAACATTTGATTAATTGACTTCTTTAATCAAGGAAATATCATCACAATGCAGTTTTGTGATTATTATTATTATTTTTTTTTCCCTCAGCTGTAATTATACCTGTCTTCCTGTGCTGGCATACGCTGCTCTAACATCATAAAATTTGGCCAGCACCTTAAGTTAGAAAGCCCACTAAAAGTCTGATATTTTACCCAGAGTGTGGTTCAGCCTCTCCAAGTATTGGTTGGTTTAGCCTCGAGGTCTGTGACGGATGTGGGTGATGTCTCTGCCCCAGATCTCCAGGACTGTGTCCCCTTTGATTTTCCTTGACTGCAGGGCTCACATAAGCACATTGAGGAAGAAGTCAAGGTCACTCCCACTCTGTCGCTGGAGCCTCATGAATATTATGATTAATCAGAGTCTTTTGGCTCGAATTAATAACAAACCCAGCATTGTTGTGCACAGCCCAAAGATTCAAGGCTGGCTTTTGAGGAAATGTTTGTGTAGCCCTCCCCAACCCACACCCATCCTTATTTTTTTTTAACCCACACACCCACCCAACACTCCCTGATGACACTTTTTACGCGAAACAAAACAACACAAGCTGTAACTGTAGCGTTGCCCTTGGGCTAAGGAATGATGCTGTATGCAACGCAGCATGTGGCGAGATGCATCACTTCTTTGAGCTTCATGGAAAAGTGCACAGTTGATTGAAATACAGTTCTTGAGGTGAAAGAAACCAAAACATCTCCCCACCTCATTCCAACTCTAATATTCCAATCAGTGTAATTTTGAAAATGCTGGAACGTCGTGCAGTGTACACTTTCTAAACTCAGTCTCACATATGCAACCCAAAAGTTGGGGCACTGTGTAAGACATAAATAAAACAGAATGCGATAATCTGACTTACATTCATCGAAAGTGGTACAAAGACAATCCGTTTAATGTTTTAGCTTCGCTTCATCATCGTCAGATTTTGTAAACAGTTGTCCTGAATTTGATGTCAGCTACACATTTCAAACCAGTCGCGAAAGGATCAACAAAAGACTGCTGACAAAACACAGGATGTTCTCCCATAGGTGTGAACAGGTTAATTTTAAGCTGGTGATGGGATCATGAGTAGGTGTGAAAGGGGCTTCCTCAAAAGCCTCAGTCTCTCATGAGTAAAAACTGAGTGGGGTTCACCACTTTGTGAAACACGTTTGTATTTAGGATATCACTACATGGACTCTGGCAACCAACCAGGATTAGGGTTAGGGTGTCGGCTTTGTGCGTTTCTCCAAAGCCACCGTTATGTTGAAACTTTACGTTTCAGTTTTCTGTTTTGCGTTGTGATAGTGCAGTGCTTGAGGTCTGGTTAGGTTTAGGAAAAGATCATGTTTACTTTCAAATATCTGGTTTTGCTGCCACAAAGACAGCTACCTTTCGCACCACCACCATCCCCTGCCACCCCTCCTCCTGAATCTTAACATGACAGGTATTAGAGAAATCACATATGAAATGTACAAATTGAATGAACCCTCAGTTATCTACAAGGCCAACATTTTGCTCTGACGACTGGGCTTGCCTGGTAACATTTTGTAAAACTGTTGTTGGTAAGCACGGTTCTTTGCAAATGGCTGCGTTATGTTTTTATTTCCATTTTACGCAGTGTTCCAACTTTTTTGGGATCAGGCTTATAAAATGTGACACACAGACAGACTTAGTCATAAGACTAGAAACAGTTATTGCTGTTATTGTTGGCTGCAACTAAATAATATAAAAAACGAGTTGGCCTATTGGAATTTCACTGACATTTATAAACCGTGGTATTTGAGGTAATAGCAGTGTCCTTTATGTATATTCCTGTGGCCAGGCTTTGGAATTTAAGTTAATTCACTGAACAAAGCGATGGGTGAACATGCATGTGTGACACGTGTGCTCAAGATAAGCTCATTTCATGCACATTGAATGCAATGATGCGTTAAAGCACCGAAAGGTCAGATCACCTAACAGGTGGTCAGAGCTGTGAAACCGAATGTACAAGACAAAAAGGTTTAATTCAGGCTTGATGTGACTTATATGCTGCATATCCAGACGCAAAGGGTAGGGCCAAAAACACATCTTCTTCTTGATGCTAACACATCACTCTGTGTCACTATGGAGCCAGTTGAGAAGATCCTGCTCTGGACAGGGAGGCCCACCCCTCTTTATCTGTCACCATGTTACTGGAGTGGAAACAGGTGTCTCATTTGATGTTCTCCAAGCCTCCAGACTGACTTTTTCCTCTTTTATTTATTTATTTTTGCTTCAATTGTGCACATGGTCCTCTCAAATTGAGTTGTTCCTCCCACCGGTGCACTCTGCTGACTGGCTGACAGCTCCTGGGATGTCGAGGGAAAAGCTTGATGGGCGGTGGACAGACACACATACAGTAGGCGGCATTAATCTACTCAGAAGGTCACCGTCACAAATTGTTTGAATAGTTCACGTGCAGATTTTCACTGATGATGTCTGTGGAATAATCACGACATTATGTGTGGCTTGAGACTTCGGTTTGAGTTTTAGAGCAGAAAGATAAGAGAATTGATATAAGATATATAAGCTATATAGATAGATAAGAAAAGATATAGAGCAAGTACGTTCCTATTCCGTTCGTGTTCATTTTCTCTGTGGAATGTGGTAAGTATCGGAAAGTGAGAAATTATATTTCATCTTAAAATTAACGTGTTGCAGCCCCACTCGTATTCTGCCGCGCCTTGCTGGAATGCAGACCTTTAGCTCTAATCTTAAGATTGTTTTAAGCCCTTTCCCTCAGTGTGAGAACAGAAAATGGGAAAAATACAAGAGTCTGAAAAAAAAACAACAGCTTTATCACAAATGCTGACCTTTAATTACAAAAACCTTTGCAGTGGGAGACCTTAGCTTTTACTTAAGTTGACATTTATAAATACCGAAATGTCCCCGTGAATTGCTTTTTGTTGAAGTCAGTGTATTGTTGAGTGAGATAGCATCAGTCCATTTGTCAAATAGTGTAACTGTTGGCTCAGGGGACTGGCAGGGTGTGTGCACAGGACAATGTATAGCTGCTCTGCACTGTCCACGTATGTAGAGGACAGACCAGTTAGCAAAGGGCCTCTCCTATCAGTCACGGCGGTGATGCAAAGTCGAGATAAAGATGGTACTCTGCCTTGCTACTGTGTTTGTGTGCCCAGGATAAGAAATCGATACAGCTGGTTTCAGAGACTGTTTTACAGTCAGAGCAGCTCTCAGCTTAAATGTTTGTCTGCTTTATTCAATGACACTTCTCTGCAAACTATTACCCGCAGGGAGCGGAGAACAAACGTGAAACAAATAAACTAGCCGACGACCCATCGCAGCATTGTTTGCGCTTACAGATGGAAAATGGATAGTGTGGAAATTTTCTTTACACAGTGTCAAAGCAAAATCTATCACAGCTAAGATCCAAGCCATTATATTACAGCCTCGGAGGAAATATTACTTCTCTGGCTGGCTTGTTTTATCCCTGATCTTTCTGTCCACCCATCATCACAGGGATATGGAGGCATCTATTGGGACATGCGCCTTCCATTGCCTCTCCCCTGATGAAAGAGGATTTCCCGTCTGATATGCAGTAAAGGTTATCTGGATCGTAGTCGTGTTTCTGTATAACATGCACTGCCAAGCAAAAACAGGAAAACATTTCTCCCCCAAAACTCATTTCAGCTTTGCTTTTCATTATTACCACCACAAACATACTGCACTTATGTGACCATAATTCTCTTTTCAGTCAGCACAACACAAGTCTGATTCCTTTAGGTCTGAAATGAAAACAAAATCTCCTGGTGATTCCAAGAAACCTTTAGGGTACTCCTGTAGTACTGCAGAGAGGAACATTAGCCGGGGAAAAAAAATGCTAATAATTGTAAGCCTGCACAAACTACTTCTTTCTCACAACAGAAATACCAAGACGAAGAGCGGAGCAAGAAAAATAAATAAAATTGCAATAGGATAATGTTTCATCCGATAATCTGGTTTTATATTTTGCAAGACATCGCTGTGGTTATGCACTTATGCAGATTATTTTTGGAAAATATTTGATGCAATTTCTCAAGCAAAAGCTTTCTCTTCTAACAGCAGGGCTCATTTGACAATTCAGTGTGAGGGGGGGGAAAAAAGAAAGAAAGGAGAAAATGGTGCCGGAGGCTGAGCAGAGCAGACAAGCAACAGCTTCACATCACTCACCTGGATTCAAAAAGGACAGAAATAGCACTAAAAGCACCCACTCTCACTTTGTAACTGTTCCTTTGTTTCCCTGTCTCTCCCGTTAGGCTACCTTCATGGCAGCCCATACACCCTGTGCCTCATTTCCCAAAGGGCTACTCACCATTGCATTACAGCCAGAGGTCACTCAGACTGGGAGGCACTCACAAAATATTTGCAAAAATTAAAATCTCGCAGGCTCACAGTGCAATGAAACTAAGTTTTAAATATGTATTTTATTTTATGACATTATATCTTAAATTGAATTTGGTGAAGCAAAGGTTATTTTTATTATTTTTGTATTTTTTTGTGATTGAAGCTTCTGAATTCTTCTGAGTGCACATATTTAAATTCTCCACTTCATTGCTACATTATATAAAACAAAGGGTGGATGAGGTGCTATGCATCACAATTAACCTCCATTTTCCAAAGGACAGACAGTCGCTAAGACATATAAAAGGTTCGTCAGCATTGATTTCTGGGAGGTCCGCACAGTTTTATCTACACACAGATTAAAATAAACGAGATTAAAATAATAATAAAAAAAGAATTTAAAAAATGCAAATTGTTAAATAGATTTAAATAGTTATTGGTATTTAAAATTTTTGGAGGTTGGTTTTTTTTTTTGTTTCTTTTTCTTTGGAATTGGCAATAATACCGAAGTCTTTAGTGACATGGATGGAAATTCATAAAATTTTCCATTAAAATAGGCTACAATCGAAGTCAGCAGATAAAAGACGCGTGTCCCTCACAAAAGTCTTGGGGTGACGTGAATTAGGTATGTGATTTGACAACTATTTTCCAACTTCTAAGCTATAGCAACTTTGGAATTAATTCTAGTTGCTTCTTCTCTCCATCTTTCTTTTTGCCATTCATTTGTAAAATGAAATAAGTTGCTTGTGAATATTTTGGCACCTTCTTCTTTACCAGTTTTCTCTTTAAAGCTCTCTCTTTTGATGTGGTCGAGGCAACAAAGAAGTTTGGTAGGGATTCAGATGTATGAATGAGGACCAAACTTCTTTAGTGCATAAACCTTGTAATATACCATAAAATGTGACATCATCATCACATAATTATCGGTTAAGGTCTAATCATCAGAACTTTTCAGATTTTCAAGCTTCCAAACTGCAGGCTTTTAACTGAAAGCTGCTAGAAATAGCTACAGACTCACTGCCATTACACAGATAAATACACTGTCTGTAAAACATTCAAACTTCAAGCTGAATGCAGACTTACAGTGATGATTGTAACAAACTATGCAAGGTTAAGAGAAGGTAAAAGGAGAACTGAGTTTCTCTCAGTTGATTCCATGTTTAACATGCTAACATCAACACATCCTCATAAATGACTCCCCAAATGAATGATGTATGACCACTGAACACGACCACCAATAAACTCGTGGTTAACGCTGGAAATAGCTGAAGTTTGGTAAGGTTTAGGCAACAACACTACTTGGTTAGGTTCTGGTTAGGTTTGGGTTACTGTACATAACATAATGTGCAGGTAACTTACATCACATCACACAACATAAGTTAAATTACAAAAGTAATTGAACTGACGTATGTTGACCTTAATGTTTGGTTTCATATTGGACACTCTCAGCACTTTGTTTGACCCTTCCCTCCACTCCAACCCTCTCCCTTTGTGGATTTTGTCGATCCTTATACTACACCACCTGACTTACTGTGCTTGCATCATAGTAACTATGGCCACCAAAATGGCTGCCTAACAGTAAACGCAAATATTGGTCATAGTAATCTGCTTCCTCGAAAAACTTGGTACAGTCAGGCTAAAATGCAAAAAAAAAAAAAAAATCTAAACATTAATTTATCCTTACAGTGTAGCCAAATATCTAGTGAAAATACGGCATATCTTTCGCATTCAACACCATACCTGCATCTGCTGAGACAGTTTTTGTCAGGTAAGGGCGATTATGAGCTGCTGAGAGCTTGACGTTCTCAGGCAAGGCAATCACTTGTTGTGACAGGGACAAGGAAGCTCCCTCTCCCTGCAGGAGGCTGATTGATTGGGCAGTCAGGAAGAGGGAAATGTCCTTCACAATGGGCAGGGAAGGACAGCAGGTTCGGGATACCCTCACTTTCCTCTAAGAACTTTGTGTTTTGCTAAACTAATCCTTACTGTTGACATCAAAGAACCGCTGCTGACGTGGGAATGAGCTCTGCAGGAAATGCTTCTGTCAAATGAGATGAATGCAAGTGGTCCAAATTCATGAAGTAGTGACTCTTTTTTTTTTTTTTTTTTTCAAACTCATCAAAAACTGGCAAAACGCAAGGTCTTTGCATCTAAGTGTATTTCTGCAGATCCAAACAGAGAGGAAGCTGCAGAGCAAGTATTGGATGTGCACTGCACCGTAGGGTGGATCAGCAAGATTATGTCAGTCCATATATCTTATCCATTTTATAATTTGTCACCCCTTGGTTTAGCAAAAGGTATTGCTTTGCAAATTCCAGTGCTGCCTTTCATTTTCATGACAGGAGGACAGTCATTGTGCAGTTTGAGGGGGAAAAAAATTACTTTAAAAAAGCAAACCTCAACTGAAATGCTCAAGAACAGCATCGTGGCCTCTGTGGTTATTATGCGAATCTTTGAATTGAAAAAAAGATGAGTTGGTATGGTATGGTATGGTATAATTACAACAAACTAGTGTTAGTTCAGTGTATATTTGAAGTAGGAACTACGCATCCATCTTCATTCCTGCTGTTATGAGTAAATACTGACTGAGAAACTTCTTAAAACGTGTCCGTTTTATTCTGTATCTTGTTTAGACAGTCGTACGGACATCCTTTTTTTTTCTTTTTTTAACTTAAATGAACATCTTAGAAATCCTTTCATATCTGCTGTGCTGTGCTGGACTGTGCTCCACATCTTTATCAAAATTTTAGCATCTGCCCAAATATACTGCTCAAAAACTATATATATATATATATATATAAATAAACAAGCAGCATGCAGAAAGCAGTATTCCCTCTGAGACATGAATTTCTATCACCTTCTTTACATTCATCCATTTCACTGAGAACCTTGTTAAATATTTGCACTGTGCCAAGTCATAGTGAGCCATGGCACTGTGGCCATTACCAATGAGGAAGGCTCCGCTTTTAAATGTTAATTGCCGTTCCTCACACTTTCTCATTACACTCATTCTAAATGATGTGCCATGAGCTCCACTGAAAGCGTTCCCATTTATTCTCAGAATGGTTTTAAAGATCCACACAGTTATACTGTATTCACATGTGTATGATGAAGTAAAAGGGATTTGTTTCTGCATGATTTAGTGTGTAATGCAGATGGGAGATATTGGGGGGAAAAACAGTCAGTCTTTATTCCACTCAGTAGAGTGCATTAATTGAGTCAAGAGTGGCTAAATGCATGCATGTGGATGTGGTGTGATCTTGTGAGGTTTCTCCAAGGATACGGCACATTTTTGTCACTTAGTCTGCCCGTGCAAAACACAGTGGACAGTCGCATTAAACACATAGATGTGGTTTTACCACAGAGTAAATTAACTATCATCTAGTGTTACCGATGAGTTTAGATTCAAAACCATCTGTTTTTTCTTTCATATGTCTGATTTCTTGGTCTACATAACCTCATTCAGCATCAGCCTTATTTATATGAAATTCAGGACACACATTCCCACTCAAAGTGCTTCAGCACAAACATGATGGAAACTTCAGAACCCAAATAAATGCCCGTAAAACAGCTTGTTTTTCAGGTATTCGGTTTACAAATGTGCTTCGCCCGTCACATGCAGTCCTTTGTTGTGGAGCTTGTGCTACAATGGCTTTGGTTCTGTCCTGGCTCTGTTGGTGCTTTCATTAATGATCGGTACCTTTATCATTTCTAACAAATCCTATTTACGCGAAAAAAAGAGTACAGACGTAATCTACATCACTACCAAACTATCTTTGCATCTTATGGATAACATCTGAACTTGGATGAATTCAATTTCAAACGTGCATTGAAAACAGAATGGGATTCACATAAACTCTGCATAATGCAATTTGTAATGGAACATAACATATAACTTCAAGCTTTGACAGAGTACAACATTCATTAAGATTGCAAATTTAATTAAAGTAATCTATTTACTTTTGGAAAACAAATAATTATGAAGATGTAGCCATTGCTTGGTTTATCACATACTGTCCTCCTGCGTGCAGTTATTAAGTTTGAAATGGTGTCTCAAAATCAGTGCTGGGCAAGCTACTTTAAAAGAGTAGCGAGCTAAGTTGCCAGTTACTCCAAAATAAATGAATCTTCACTACACTGAAGCTGCCCCGCCCCAGAGAAAGGTAGCAAGCAAAAACAGTAACATGAACAAGTAGTTTACTACACCAGAGGTATTTTTTAATATACTGAACCAACTTTCTTTCAAGTCACTGCTTTCTCGGAGATCAATATCTGTCAGCAGGCAAAAAAGTTCCACTGTTTATTAAACAATAAGCTGTGCTCTCTGCTCTCACAGCACCAAAGCCAATTTGACAGAAATAGCTCAGAATAACTAATAATAACATAATAACAAGCTATATTGTGTGTGGGTGTGCACTTACACTTGGCCAAATGAAAGACAAACTGTGCGTTAACATTATAACTCAGCTCAAACCACAGTAACAAAAGAATAAAGATCCTGACTCCCTTGGGATCAATTCCTCGCTGTCCTCACCGTCTGCCATACTTCCATCAAACAAACTTAAGCTGACATGCCTGGAGTCCCCTGCAGCAGAGACGCCGGAGGCGTCAGATTGGTGAGTGATGTCACTGTCATAAGGACGTGCTTCTGTTGGCTACACATACATGTTTGTCTGTAGCGGTGGCATCACTTTCTGGTCCTTTGCAGATTTCAGCTTCACAGATGCTTGGGGGAAAAGTAGCTGGTGTGGATGCTGCCACACGACTCGACCAATAAAAGCTACTGAATTTACTGAAAAGCAATTGGCTGCAGAAAACAGTGATGCTCCCACGTTACTCAGAAAAAAATAGCAATGCCACCACTGCCCAACATTGCTCCTAAAAATTACCTTATGAATAAGTACTATTGAAATATTTAAAATGGCTGTTGATCCTCAGAAAATATTCGTGTTCAAATCCGCTCGGGGGTTGCCTTGTGTCAAAGTCTTTTCAGGGAGGAAGATTAGCGTGTCAGTCATCAGGGACTAAGGCCGTGCACAATCCTCATCCAATGTGGCTGTAACCCCAAGTACTATAACACCAGCTGGCAGAAAGGTCATACCAACCTGAACTTCAATAAGATGTCATTCACGCTTTGGCTTTGGCTCTCTCTCTCTCTCTCTCTCTCTCTCTCTCTCTGTTTTACTTGATGGGTACAGACTGCGTCACACTTTGTGTATCATGTAAATTCACATTTGCCAAGCACTTTCAAATGGAAGTTGTGGCTTATGAATTTCTTAAATAGAGTAGAACAGGTGAAGGAGAGAAATGTTAAGGGTTGGATGCTGAGGAGGAGGTACGTGCTTGTCTGCCACGAAGTTAAACCAGTGTGCATCATTGGTAAGCATCACATGTCAGTTTTGAATGAGCTAGCTGAAGATCCCTTGCCTGAGGGAGATCACCACAGCATCACCACAGTCAGCGATGCAGAAACTGTCATACCCTGACACTTCCTGTGATCTTTCAGATATGGCACGGAGACAGCTTTGATTGGACATAATGCCTATCAGGTAGCACACTCAACTGTTCAGTGCATGCATATTTATAGAGTTCACTCTCGCTTGCTTTCTATTAGGGCCTGGAGTGCAAGGTAAGAATAATGAGGTCCATTATAGGATCCCACCTACTTCTCACTACATGCCATCTGTGTGCACTTTGTAAATCTTTAATAAGTAATTAACCTGGCTAAAATGCTAGAGTTGAAGTGACCCAACATGGCAAACATGCAGCATCTTGCTTGATGCCTTGTTGCCTTGGAAACATTGGATTTGATGCACCAAGCAGTGGGAAAGATAATATTGGAAGGAACATCAGCTCAGTGAGGAGAGAGAGAGAGAAAGAGAGAGAGAAAATTAATTGGTTTTGAGATTCAAATATAACTGACCGACAGCAGCTTTTGTAAACACGGGATGGGAACGGGAATATTGGAAAAAAAAAAGTGTTATAATCTGAATTCACTGGAAATAAGGATTGGTTCATGGCACGGAGAGGAATATGCTGCCTTAGCCTGTGAAGGCTATTTGGAGTGGGAGCTTAAGCTTGACACAATGTGCCCATACAATGGTTGGATCTGAGGTTCTTGGGGATCTGCGGAGGGAAGCGCAGTCATAACAGAAATCCCCACTACAAAGAGAAGAGGTGAAAAGGCAGTTATTTAACCAGATGCCCCACTCAGCAGAGAGAGGATTAAAATGCACTACTGCTTATCTGGCATGAAGACTTTGACTTTAAAACTGCAGGTTCCCTCAAAAACATGGTGTGAAGGTCAGCCCTTTATTAGATGCCTTTTTGTGTGCTAATGAGAATGCGGAGGGATTTATGTGTCGTTCCTCTGTTCTTCCACTCACCCCAAGCTTTAATGTAGAAAAGAAAGAATAACAAGGCTATGACCAAGTGCTGTTTTGTTTTCAGCCATTTCATGGGGTAAAGCAGGTTGTGATTGCACAGCAAACACACTGAAAGCAAAGGTAACTGTACGAGGTTCAAGTGCACCGTTAAAAGGGTGGGTTATTAATGGTGCCTTCACTCCAGATAATGTAAACAGTAAAAAAAACAAAAACATCAAAGACATTGTTTTTCAGTGAAACCACATTTATTTCATTTTTTTCTTCCCAACGTTCCCAGGTAACTCTGTTTTTAACAGTTTTCTCAGATCACTTTTTGTGGTTGTAGAGAAACTAGAACTTGTGGTATCTTGTAAATAACACAGGCCATGAGATGATGAGTATTTTTCGCACAGGACCAGGGCAGCTTGGCATGTGCTGTAATTTCTACGATACATCAGCTCATCTGTGCTCTGACATGTTGACTTACACCATGTGCATGTGTGTCCTAGCTGCATAGAAAGCCACGACGAATGCCACACTTTCTCCATATTTAACGAGAACATACTGGATGTGCAGAGTCCTCAAAGCACAAGTGTACTTTAATCACTTTTCCTATCTTTATCTTTTAAAAAGGAGACGCATGTTAATGTGGAATACCTGGAAAATGAATAATTAGCTGCCCATCTGAAGATAAATTCAAAAGAGACCTTAGCTTGTGATAATGGATTTTTATTTATTTATTTATTTTTTTTAACTTGTCAGTGAAGGACAACTTAAGTGTGAAGTGAGTGTTTAAACTGACACGCATTATTAAAAGACAAGTTATTTCAGCATTTATTTCAACGGTATTTTAAATTTGACAGTAAATTTGTGTCAGCTGTCAGTTTCGATATTAATGAAGCCTTTTGCGCTTTTCTCAGCTTCTCGGCACACTTCAAAGCCATCAGGTCCTTGGAGTGACATTAGTATTCTGCTCACATGCACAATAGCCTGTAAGCAATGGACACTGAATCAGGGGAGAGGTTTTGCTGAAGGTATGGCCACAGAACACATTAATCTTTTATTTTCCATCGATAATGTGGCACAGCTAATGATGAGGGGAAGATGAAGAAACGGCAAACACAACATGTTGTACAGTATACAACAGTGCAAGGCTGACAAGACCACAAAACTGTTGTTGGAATTATTTGTTAGTGCAGGTTAGTATTATTTACAGACACTTTGCCACACATGTACTCTGTTACAGAGTTTAAGATTTCCAGATGAAATGTGCAAATAATACATTTTTGTAGTCTGTGCTTACATTCTGTACTTGTGGTTCAAGGTATTCACAAATCATGACACTTCACTAAAGCGGCAAAGCAATAAAGCATTAAATTATGTTTGGTATCTGTGGCGTGCAAAGAATCTCTAAGGGGCAGGGTTACAAATAAAATTAAATTTAGATTTTAAAAAAGCCCCAGTTCAGGGTCATTTTGCCCACTCAAGTTATCTTCTGCTGTGGCATCAGGGTGAAAATTAAGCATGGACGCGTTCCATTAGGGCACCAACATATGCTCGCTGAATAAAGGTCTTAAAATAAGACACTTTGGCACACACAGCACAGAGGACAAGAGCTGTGGCCCTCATGCCAGTGATGGTGTGATTCTTTGAATGAAAATCAGCATCTTGGCATAAGACACCGTTTTGTTCAAGCTTAAGTGTGAGCCCTTGAACACAATCAGAGTCCAGTAGAACATTTCTTGTGGAACGACTGTCCTGAGTGGAAATCTACTTAATGTGTTTGCTACTAAATAGCAAATTAACTACGGCGGCTTAAACAAGCCAGTAGCTGGTGTAGGGTATTAAAGCAAGGTGTCGACGGTGGCTCATCTTTGCTTTTCTATCTTGTTCTTTTTGGTCCAATCTGAATTACCAGAAAGGGGGAAGTGACTCAAATGGTCAGCACTGCTCAAGTCATCAGTGGAAAAAAACAGGCGAAGGTGGATGAGGCTCAAGGAAATGGACATTTTTATGTCATGACAAGGTTATTTTGACAGGTTCATGCAGGTAATTAAAGGGACAGTTCACCGCAAATCAAAGTTACATATTTTTGCTTTTGCCTTTAGTGCCATTTGTCCATCTAGATTGGTTTTGTGTGAGTTGCTGAGTTTTGGAGATATCAGCTAATGGACCTAGATGACATCAAGTTAAGCTAACCGGTTTCATATATACAGTACACACCTGAGGTGGCTATCAGTCTTCTCATTCAACTCTCAACAAAGGAATGTGGAACTATTCCTTTGGCCCTGCACAGCTATGACTATCGATTAATATTTATATAAGAATAAAGCTTCTACTCATACAAAAGCCACCTCAAGGTGTTCAAGATTACAGATAGATGAGACCATTGTAATGTCATGTTATAGCTGTTAACAGTAACAGCAGTGCTGTTTTTGATTACACACTGATGAGTCAAAACCTCATGTTGCCATGAAAACCTAATTGAGATTCATTAGGATCTGCCTCGCTGGCTGCTGTCAATGTCAGCCTCGGGGCAAGTCATTTATTTATAAACATGTTTACAGTAGGTGGTATGTGCTTTGTTATACAGTTCACTTTCGAATGCCCTCAGGTTACTGTAGGGCTTGCCTTGGTACAGTGGGAAGGTCTTTGTCAGCACTGTTGGCGTGATTTGTCTGAATCTGACAAGGCTCACAGCAACATTTGACACAGGGTTTTCAGCATCAATCCATTCTTTATCAGCATATTTTTTTTGTTCAATCATTTTTCATGTGCCAACTTTCTGATAGATCTCCCTTCATAGTCCTTCTAACTAGAAGAGTGCTGCTTGTAATGAGAGCTCCAAAGTCCTGCAATGTGTCTTACGAGAGCACAAAGCATATGGGGGAGTGTTAGAGGCCCTCTGAGGTTGGGGAGAAAATTGGCCATTTGTCTGTCACATTCAGCCCATTCTCCCATTACCTGTACAGACCCATTACAAGCCTACAACTGTAATGACTCCTCATGATCTATGGCTGTGATGTGGCAAACAGTGAGACATGTGAACACTACGCAGGAGCTGGGTTTATGTCCATGTATATATTTTTCATGTGGGTTTTTGTTTATTTGCTTCTTTCTTTCTTTCTTTTAAGAAGCAGTTTGTAAGTGGGTTTTTCTGCTTGATTCCCAAATGACTTAAATTCTTAATGTGTGTGTTTTCAACTGTACTGCAGTCTTACCTCCTGAGATTATAAAGCCAATGACATATTCAAAACCCCAGAACTCATTCCTTCTGCTCAACAGTTTCCATCCCCTTTCAAGTCCTTGCCACAGAAGAGGAGCTCATGCAGAAAGGATTTGTCCTATCCAAGTATTGTACCTGCTGTAAATGATAGATTTAGAGAGAAGCAGAAAAATGGCAAAAAAAGAAAAAAAATAATAATCTCTTTGACATAAGACATGACAAGTGAATAGACATAAAAAAGAAACCAAGCACACAGAAAATTGGATTTTCGAGAGTGCCTTGTCTCACAAAAAATGACCAGTCACGGGGTGTTAGTGAGGCAGACTGGCTTTCATTAGCCTAGTCATTTGGCATCACTGAACCATGAAGATGGTTAAGTGATATTATGTTAACCTCCTGTTTTACATCTAGAGTCGAGATTAAATGTAATTAGGTGGCTTTTGTACTTCCCACACAGTCTTCTGGGTAATTGATGACTGACTGAAGTCATTTACTGACCGTCTGCGCTATTGTTCTGATTTCAGCCCCGCTGCCTGCCATTTATACAATGATTGACCAAGACTACAGACAGCAGCTAGTTCGCTAGGGCTTTGACTTTCACTGTGGCCACAGAAAAGGAAAAGGGTCGGTCCCGTTTAGCAATTTATGGTATCTCTGCCCTATTTTTATCCTAGGGTTGGCTGAAAAGATGTGATGAATGTTGAACGTTTTTATACCGCTGAAAATCATCAAGTGCATGCAGAGAACTGTGGAGCCAAACATCCAAGCGCTGTATCCTGCGTATGGTTATGTTTGACCTTTTAAAGCATAATTGATGGACCTGATTCTGTTGGCCTTTTTACCAGAAACATTTGCTATGACCACAGACAGTATTTTTACAAAAGCACACATTGTAGGAGGTCTGCAGTGCACTTTTGTCCCAAATTTCAAAAAGACTTCATATTATGTCCATTATGGAGACCCCATTCCAAGGGGGAGAAAACGTTGGGATGCCTTAAATTATAACAAATTGGTGTTTATTTGCACATTGACCTCCATGAGGATGCCCCTTTCATACCCAGTCATGATCCCCTCAACTGCGACACCCACTGAACCTGCTGAGCCGTTGGATGTTTCAAGCAGATATTTTCTGAAGATCCCATAACTTTCCCAGCCTTTTGCTGCTCCTGTCCCAACCAGTTTGAAATGTGTTGATAGCATCAAATCCAGAATAAGCATATATGTATAAAACTCACTCAAGTCAAAGCGTCCTGACTTCAGGTGATTCAGGCTTGTGTTTGGACTGTTGCTTCTGAGAATTTCATGGCTAAATTCTCACTAGGCTTGACTGAAAGACTAGAAGTGGTTCAGTAACATTTTAGTTGCATTGTTGGATAAAGCTGTTTTGCAGATATACTGTATCCCTTCGACTGAATAAAAACACGTCCTGTAGGTCAAATGTTTTTAACCCTGGGGAAGCACACAAGATAATGTGAAGATTACAAATCATGCAGGATCCCACAATACAACACTCAGAGGATTTTCTTGTCCTTTTCTTTGGTAAAAACTTAAAAAACAGAAACATAGAAAGTCCTTTTCACTCAACAACAAAGCACACTTACAGCGTGCAGTGAAATTTACACTGACTGATAGTGTTTTATTGCGAGACAAGTCAAATAAATAAGTTGGTTAATAATATTCATACAATTCCCAAATTAAATCTAAGTGCTTTAAATACTTCACACAGGAGACGTTCACACAATATAACCAGAGGTGTTTCTGGTCTATTTAGACCACAGGTGTCGGCCTGGGACCAGTTGTTCCAATTGAATTAACCCTGAAATTAAGTGTGCACAGTTTAGCAACAAGGTGGCCTGAGAAACATTTGCGAGGGTGTAATTTCCACTGAGGATAGGAGTTGGTTTCAGGTTGATTTTCGTATTGAAAACTCACAGGAACATTGTCCTCTCGCTGTCCAAACACCACAAGTCCAGATGAGAGGGTGGAAGAGTTGATAAAGATGTGGAAAGCACATCTTAGTCGCCTTCAATTACTACCTTACGCTGAAAGCAATTGGTTTAACTAGCAGGAACGAGTGATTCAAAGACATTTTTAGCCCTGGGTTTTGCCCCTCAGGCTGCATGTTGTCCTACCTGGTTATGTTAGCTACATCCTGAAAGTAAGGGGGGGGAGTTTTTTATTTTTATTTACAGTCAATCTTCTCTTAAAAAGAAGCAAATTATTGAAAGATAAGACAGTAAAGCTCAGTGCTAAAGCAAAAATGGACATTATAGCATGCCGATGTCATTTTTATGGCCCAAGTTACGACCCTTTTCAGATTAGAAGTAAAGGCTGGTGAAGGATTCGCCACATTCAATATTTAATCATAGTTAACGACAGGATGATATGTGGACAACAGATGCACTCTAAACAAACAAAAATAAACATACAGTCCTCATATCATACAGATAAGTGACACACATCTCTCACATAGCTTCAGTAACACGTACATCATTAAAAATCTTCATACCTAGTTATACGAGTAAAGATATGAGAGTCAAGTATATTAAACTGCTTCATACTGATGTCATTTTAAAGGTTTAGTTCCATTAAATGCATTAATTGGTGTACATAACCAACAGTATTTCTTAGATACTGAGTCTGTAGTAAAGCCGATAAACAAAACAAGGACAAAATAAACTTTAAGTGATTGTGACAATACAAATTTAGATTTTTTTCATGATTGCAGTTTGTATATCAGATGTTCTGGCTAACATCACACGAGAATCCACATTTAATTAGAAATACCACACGTGGTCAGTGGTGGGTCAAGGGCCCTCCTTTGTTCTCTGGATGTAGCTGTCATCACATTTTGTAAGGCGTAATTGACTCATGTTCAAGTGTCTTTCTGGTTCATCAGTTTTAGGCATTGTTTCCTTGTAGCCTCAAATTAATGTTATTAAAAAAGTTTTGCTGTTGTCTACTTTTCATCCGTGTCAGGCAGCTGGCTTTTTGTATAATCAGAGGTCAAATACATAGCTGGTCTCGCTGTCCTCCCAGTTTAATTCAAGATTTAGTCACATTTTGTCCTGTCCTGTCAGTTGTTTGGATCTCGGGTGTCCAGCCTGTGAGACAGCAAAGAAAGTGTGAACGAGAGCGCGTGAGGAGATCAGAGCATCACTGATTAAATTTTGATGATCCAAAAAGCCCAAGATTCTCATCTTATGCAGGAAGGACTGTTATTTTATTTCAGAGTCAAGGGTTAAAGAAAATATGTGTTTGAGAGGGTTTGGATGTTGCTGTGGAGGAGGTCATTAGCAATGTTAGCCGAGTGGAAAGTGAACTTAAGTTAATGATGTCTGCTAACTTCTGATGAGTCGAAATCCTGAACAGCTGCTGTTGCTTTACTGTCATATTCAAGTCATGGTGAACTGTGATTACAAATGTTCAGCTGAGAAACTTTGTCAGTTTGCTGTCATAATTAATGCTCAAGTGGGATTTGAGTGGATTTTGCAGTATGGTGACATGAGTTGTCATTACATAAAGTGTGTCAACATGAGCAGAAGCTGGAAATCATATTAATGTAGGACAATAAAATAACAGTCGCACAGAAACCAACAGCACATCTAGTAAAAAAGAATGTGTTGTGCAGTTTGTGAAGTGGTTCATTTTTAATTCATAATTTGAAGGTTAATTTAGATGCTTCAGATACAATCCTGAGCCTCCAAGGTGACTGATCTACCACATGACCACTCTGCCATTTCCAGTCAGACATTGTTTATCAACTAGGATATCACTTCGGTACAGTCTGAAATATCTCAAACACCACTGGATGGATTAACTTTTAAAGATTTTTTTAACCACTTTTAATGGTTGCCAGATGTTGAATCCCAATGACTTTGGTGATCCTCCGATTTCTTCTTTAGCGTGGCGCTAAATGGCTTTGAAACATCTCAACAACTAGGCTTGTTGGATGGAAATTGAAATTTGGTACAGGAAATCATGTGCTCTCAGGATGAATTGTAATCAGTTTGTGATCCATAAACTTTTCCTTTAGTGCCACCATCAGGTCACATTTTTTGATCTGACCAAATATCTGAAAAACAAATTCCCAATAGCCTACTACAGCAAATGCTAATATGCTAACATGCTAAACCAAGGCTGTGAGCCGAGGATCACACCTGTTTTTCATCTGTGTGTCAGCAGTGTCATTTTCACCGTACTGCTGACAGTAGCATTCAGCTTAAAACACTGCCTAAGTGCAGCCTCACAGAGCCACGAACATGTCTGGAGACTTTCAATCTCTTTTAACTGGCCTTTAATTGATCCAGGTTCTTCAATGTGACCTCGGAGTCCACACAGTTTGTAAGAACACAGCAGAGCACTTCAGTGGCCGCCAGCTAATCTTTCCTCCAACCTTTCTGCAGTGCTGGATGGAGATGATGATGAGAGTAGCTTTGGGGATAGAGACAGATGGGCCCTCATCCTCCCTTCCGCTCTCTGCCGGTCTGACCTCCACGTCCCCTGTGAATGCATGATACCTGTGAACGCTCTGATTATGGCCCCGCCAGGCTGCTCAGGCCTGCAACCCCTCACTGTGCAGGTGAGTGTTGAGGCAGTAGAGGACATGATTGACTCTCACTGCAAACCCTGTCAGAAAGCTGAATTCCAACAGGGAAAGACAAAGAGACAGAGGGAATGGGAGATGAAGAGAAAAAGAGAAAGCCCACCCTGCATTCTCTGGCTAATTAAGTCCTATTATGCTGCACAACAGGAGGTACCTGAGAAATAATTGGCCACAGAGACAGCTAAATGTTCCAATCTGGAGGTGAAGCCAAAAGCACTGTAAAAGGTCACATGCCATTATGCATTTCGCTGATCTTATTAGTGTCGCAGTCTGTCAAAAGACCCAGCATTAATTCATAGGCAAAATACTTTTAAGATTAAAAATATTCCACATCCCTTGATTTAAAGCCATTTAAGTCTTGTTTAGGTGAGAAAATTACATTTTTTGTGTGTGTGTGGTTTCTGACCTGTTAGTCAAAGAGACAGTCCCCTCAATTCTGGCTTTTATACTCACTTACCTAGTAAGGATTATGTCTATTTTGTAATGCAAATGTAAAATTAATCTATCAAATTATGAAACATATATCCTTACAAATGGATGGATTTTTTTTGCTTTTATCACCAAGATAACCAACAGTGTGTTGTGGTGTGTATGGAATATATTTCCCATTCTAACAGTCCTACTTCGCAATTTAAGAAATAAACACTTTTAACCTTCAAAAAGAGCAGAAACTAATCAATGAAATCAGCTGCTGTGCTCAGTTGTTGCGTTGGTATATTTGGCAAGACGTCCACTTTTTTTGTTGTTAATTTAAGCATAATGAAAAGAGTCAATAAATGTTGATTTAATGTCAGTACAGTATTTAGTTTAGATGTAAATTAGTGTATCTTTAGTTTTGTGAAAAGGGGAGCAAAATCTGTAGCTGTTGTTTTGTTTTGTTTTTTTTAGGTTTTATGCTTGAGTGACTGCTTACAGTCCAGCTGTGTAGTAATATTTGGTTGAGATAAATGTCAATGAAGCAGAATGAACTAACCAGCCAAACAAAAGAACAAAATCCTGTAGTCACATTCCTCCACTGTCGCTAAACTCAGCAGTTACTCAAAATTAGTGTTGAATAAATATGAATATGTGCCATTTAGAACTGATGGACCTTTTGTTTATTTATTTTTATATTTTATGTGCAATAAATCTGCCACTGAAATACAGTATACAGGTTATACAGTAATTCAGGTTATTAGCGGCTTAATACAGCTCTGATGTGGTTGCATGAGAATGTAAACAAACCACGTTGCTGATCATGAAATGGGTTACATACACGCAGCGAGTCACTTGTCCCTGTGAAGATAATCTGAATCCAGTGCAGGAATGGGGGTTTCGTGAAAATCTCCCAGGTTTTAACTTTAAACATGCAGACGCAACAGATCAGGAAAACACTTGCACATGTAGTCCAATGATGACTTTTCAAATCATCCACACTCCGTTTTCCATCCAGTTCTCCTGCTGTTGAAAGTTCTTTCAACTGATGCATCAAGGCAGGGTGTTTTACAGTTACCCAGTGCTTACGAACGCCTTTCTGGTAAATCAAACTTTTAAAGAGGGGTCAAATAGTTCACTTTCGCATTTAGTGTTCTTCTCATCCACTTCTTCGCTGAGCCACAAAAAAAAAAAAAAAAAAAATCAGTCTAAACTGGATATTTCAAGAAAAGAAAAAAAAAATAACCCAAGTTTGAGTGATGTAGCGTGCAAACCTTTTGATGCTGAAGCTCGATAAATTTAATGCTGGTCAGAGGTCTGCTAGGGTTGTGTAGATGTTTACATAATACTGTCACAGGGGAGCTTTAAGCAATACTGAAGAAATATTTCTATTTTAGCCAAACTTTGATCAAAGTAAACAATGATTTATCAGAAGTACTGTAGGGTCTCAAACTACAGAGGAGGCAAACTGAGTTGACAGTCTATGGCATTTAATAATAATGTCTACTGCCTGCTATTAATGTTTTTTTTCTTGCACTGATGGACAGTCTTTGTAATCCTGTAATTCTTCAATGCTATTGCTCTGTTCTGAATTTAAAACTTGCCAGCCGAAGGAGTTGCCTTCACTCAGTGGTGTATTTATGTTTTCTGGCTGGTTAACCTACATTTATATGGATTACAGACACATTTATTCCACAGTTATTTATTTGTTGCGGGCTTTACTCAGTAGTCACAAGTGTCAGGCTTGCTCATTCATCCCTTCAGTCCATTTTCCACACTGTTTGGCAGTGCCCAGCCATGATCCAGCCCCACCCCAACTGGTCACCAGCACTCAAAAACTACTGCAGTCCAGAAAGAAAAATGTATATACGGTTGGCTGTACCTCTACAGCTGTTATTACACAGTTACTTTTGTAGTCGTGGAACTATTTCACAGCAGGCATTTTTGTTTTTTCTACATAGGTATATGCATTAATAATGGGCCCGTTCTATTTGAGTGACCCAGTAAGCCTTGACAGTGTCACAGTGAGTCAGCAGGAACAACAACAGAACTGTGAAACTGATGCGGCTAAATGAAATTCAGCCATTATTAACTTTAACATTCACACCTGTTTCCTGCTGTGCTGTGTCAGAATGTCTTTCATGTAAAAAAAAAAAAGCCTGTTCCTGAATAGCATGGCGCAGTTTTTATTTTTTTATTTATTTTTTTATGATTTATTTTATGAACAGTTTCACAAGTGATGGCCAACAAATATGGGTTTGTTATTTGGGTTATAGGTTTGTAACAATTTGCCAAAGAAAGCTTTGATAACTCACCACCTTGAAGGGATTTTCACCCCTTGAAGTGAGTAAAACGCACATAAAGCAAAAACTAAACAATAAACTAATAACCATGTTCCCTAATAAGGAAAATGAGGAAGTAAATCCCTGTGAGATTGTAGCGTGAGACTCTTTGTTCCCACTGTGAGCAAGTGTTACATGAATTAATCAGCAACCAGGAGCGCAGTGTGGCGTTGTTTTAATGCTTTGATGAACTGAAGGAGCCATGGCAATACTTTTAATACAAGGGATTATTGCTTTCTTTATCTTTCCTCCGCAGAACAAAACAAGAATTGACGTGCGGTCATAAACTGACTGAACAATATGAGCTGCTGTCAGATGACTGAACATCATGCTGTGAATAGCCAGATTTTGTTAGCAACAGCTGACCTAGAAGTAGGGTATTATTCCAAGAAATAATAAGCGGTACCCATCTTCAGAGTTCTCACAGAGCAGATGGCTGATGCGAAAGCTCACCAAATCGTGTAAAACTGATCTCTCTCTCTCTATTTGCAATCGCAAGAATTGCATTATTGGGTGACCGCTTCACAATATTTATGCTTTTCACCCCGTGTTGATCCCCTCTATGATTGTCCTCCCTGCCCACACCGAGCCTCTTTGTCAGCCAATCATTCACCTGATGCTAATGACCAGGTGCCAGCTCTACTGTCTCTCAGATATCATGCCTGAAGACTGATGTATTGATCGGGCGAGATTGATCAGAGCAGGGATGATACAGCAACATTACATGATTTATTCAGCTTCTAATATCTCGCGTCAGGGCTGCCCCGTGGGACTCGGCTGTCTGGCCCCCGTATGCTTTCATCATCCATCCGAGTATCAGACCCTCTTTACAGATTACAACTTCAGCTTCTGCAAAAGCAAGAGGCAATGACAGCCTCCACATAGGGAGTGAGACTTTCCAAAAAAAAAAAAAAAAATCCCAGCACAGCCTGAAAACTGGTGCCTTTAATATTTTTCTCAGCTTTGCTAAACAGCTACACGATTAGCATTCTGTAGATGGGAAATTTTTTAAAGCAATTAAATGAGCAGTTTCCCATTTCCACAAAAACAAGACAATCTTGCCTTTCAAAATAACATATTAGTATTCATCAGTTGAAAAAACTCATTTGCGATGCATTAGACATACTCACTACACGCGCATGCTGTACTTATGCCATTTGTTTACAAAAGCTCACTAATCTAAAGCACACGATATCAAACTGTCTCCGTGGCGAGCAGAGAATTTGTTCAGGCTTCAGCAGGACAGTGAAGCAAGCTGCTCTGCTTAGCTGTCAGTGAAGAAGGAGGTTAAAGGTGGTTAGTTTCAAGTATGCATTCAAATAAATAAATAAATAAAAACAAGGAAAAGATGACCATATGATGCCAAAGGCTTTTCCGTAAATTTAATAAGCAGCTGACAGCTGACACAGGTACAAATGTTTTAGTCACAACTTCCTGAATTCTCCTCATAGCCCACCAGGGACCTGCAAACACACAACTGAGCTACAACTGAATGTTTATGTCATTGGAGATACATGAAGATGGTTTAAAAAAAAAAAAAGAGAGGTTATGGTTCCCTTTTAAACATGCTTATTTGTATTTGTATGTATTTAATTTATAACACCATCTTGTCCCAAGTTTAAGCAGTGATTTGTCAACGTAATTTTACTTGATAGAGAGCGGACTCACTGATCAACAGGGGGAAAAAGCTGGAAATTTTTTATCTCCTCCTGGCCAGATGTTAAATAGCACCCAAAAGACGGGCTAAGATGATGTTCATTTTGTATTAATATTACATCAGTGTCTACTATCAAACATAACCTCGGTACCTGCAGCTGCGACGGCTACTCCTGCACTCTCTAAGCAATTTGATATTTTTCCTCACACTTTCACAGACATTCCCTTCCCCAGCAACAGTTATTTATGCCACTGTTTATAAAATGTCACAGCCCTAATGAACGAGAAGTCTCCCAGTGGCTAGTGGAGAATTTGTTCAGGCTTCAGTGGGCCAGCGGTGCAGGCTGTTCGACTCAGCTGGCAGGGGAGTTCGCCCTGTTGTTCTGCGGGGCTTGAGGGCAGGTGAGCTCCTGTCAGAGTAGCGGATGGGTCGGGCCCATGATGCGTGTGGCATGTTGTTGTTGCAGCTGATGGGGAGGGGAAGAGGGTCAGCGGTACCTCCCAGGCTTCCCATCCCGTCTCCCCATCCCATCTGTCCCGCACACACTGGCTGTGAGCGGAATAACAAGTCAGCATCTGTCCAGTAATGAGATCCCCAGCTCAACATCAAGATATCAAATGTTAACAGGTAGACGATGATGATAGTATAGCTTCATCTGTACAGTCACTGTAATCACCTGTTCCTCTGCAAAATACTCTAAACAATGATTACTGATAGTTCTGCATTACACTGAAGGCAAAAAGAGTTACATGGCTTAGCTGAAATGTTTTGAATATGCAAAATGTTCAGGAGATATAATATCAGGGGATATATATATATATATATATATACATACATACATATATATATATATATATATAATTTAGAATATTTGATTGGAAATGTGAGCAACATAATGAGTAGTTTTCTCCACTTTTGCAAAGTCTCATTAAAGCAGGAGATTTCAACCTTTTGTAACTGAAGTTCTAATTTCTGAAAAAAAAATTGGAAACACAAACTGGGCTGTGACAGGATTTCACCACATTTAACACTCTGTGCTTTTGGCTCAGCTTCACAGCCTGCCATTAGGAATCCAAATTTATTACAGTGAAGGGCCAGAGAAACCCTTTTGGAACTTTTAGTGGCCCACATCACTTTTTCATTTCAAAAACTGATAGATTTTGTGTCACTCCATCTGAGGGAATCTTAGCTGTAGCTAATAGTGGCAGAACACAATCATCTCTACCTGATTATGTTGTGACTGGCGTGGTGATATTCAAATGTAACTGGTCATTGAAATCATGAATTTAATTTGAAGTTTTTACTTTAGAGCACATTCACATAGACACTTTATAGACAAAAGAATCCAGACACACCTCTTTATGGGGCTTTTTTTCAGGGGTTGCACTCGGCTCTTGACTTCCAGTGAAGGGAAATCTTAATGTTTCAGCATATCAAGACATTTTGGACAATGCTATGCTTCCAACGATGTGGCAACAGTTTGTTGAAAGCCTTTTTCTAATCCATCACGACTGTGGTCCAGTGCACAAATCAAAGCTCCATAAAGACATGACTGGATAAGTTTTTGTGTGGAAGAACTTGACTGGCCCACACAGAGTCCTGACCTCAACCCCATCCAACACCCTTTGGGATTGACTGGAATGGAGATTGTGATCCAGACCTTTTGGTCCACCATCAGTGTCTGACCTCACAAATGCTCTACTGCATGAATGGGCAAAAACTCCCACAGAAACACTGTCTTCCTAGAACAGTGGAAGCTGTTATAGTTGCAAAGTTGTGTATGTATTCAAAATTCAATGTCATTAAAGTCCCTGTTGGTGTAATGGCCAGGTGTCCCAATACTTTTGTCTGTAAGGTTTAACAGTAGCCAAACTATGTTTATAACATGTTAACAAGTACGTTTTAGAGGTGCTGGATGACTTTTTTTATATATATACTAATTTGGACAGAGCCAGGCTAGCTGTTTGCCTTCACTATTCACAATAATATGGGCTAATTACAATTCGTCACCGGTTCCGTGCAGAGACCTGAGATGAATATCACTCTTATCTCATTATCAAAAAGAAAGAAAATAAATTTATTTATTAAAATGTTGAATTAATCATTTAATCCTACACGCTTTCTTCGGAATAAAAGAACACAGTCAGCTAACAGACCAATGCTCATCACAGTCTTCTTTGTTACTGCAAGACTAAAAAAAACCACCCCGTGTATCTTCAAGAAGTCAGTTCATCTCTGTGTGGCATCAGTCTTCAGGTTCATAGCTTCAGCTGAATCTTAAATAACTACCAGTCGTATTTCCTCTTGACAATGCCTCCTCGTCCTCCTGCAGCCTGCTCAGAAACCCTAACAACACGAACTCTGAAATAAAGGAGTGAGAGTGTGCTGTTTGTTAAGAGCTTAGAAAGTAAGCTCATTTATTATTTACAATAAACTACATAAATTGTAGATGTTCCACATGAATGTGTTTTGGTTTAGAAAAGATTCAACTGGTGACATTTAGCTTTTGTTCCACTTGCTTGTGGGAAAGAGGGAATATATTTCATTTTTTATATGGAGGTCAGTTTACAGACTAAAAAAAAAAAAAAAGCACTTTAGAAAGAGGAAGCAAAGGCTCGGCTCAGTTACCTGCTTTGCTGCTGTGACCTTCAGCTACAAAGGCAGATCCCTGCTATTTTGCAAGTCGATTATTGGGTGCCCTTTGTCAACAGCCAACTTTTTTTAATTCAGCGTTTAGATCAATAATTTTACATTTGCTTCCATTTCTTTTGTTCTCATGGGAGTATAGTTGCCAGTCATCCTGGAGAAATCATTCACATTCAACTGGCAACAGAAAGGTTATGCCAAATTCAGACCCCTTTCTGTCCTGATACATATTTTCCAGCCTCTGGAGATGTTATGGCATATGCACGATTCTTTCACCTCAAGAAAACTACACAGTGGTCACGTTCATTGTTTAACTTTTTTTTTTTTATTTCCTTCTGTTTTGCATATACTCAGTCAGGGCGTGTATGAGTAATACGTTGCATGGCCGTACAAAGTGGAGTGCTGCATGGACTTGAAGAGAAGTGATCCTCAGGGCTATAGAAAAATAAAAAATAAAAAAAAATCAGTGAACCCTGCTCTCTGCGCCCATGTGCGAAGCATGGCAATTCCTCAGTCCACTGCACAAGCTGCCCACATTCCTTCCTTTGAGCAGTGTGTTCTTACACATACAGAAAAATGAGTACCCATATGGTCCTTCAGAAGATAGTACAGCCTTAATAATGAGGGCTCTCATTGGGCGGCGGAACCTCTGACTTTCATCTACTATTATAACGCGGTAGCAGAATTTGTGCTCGCAAAGGCTGAACTAAGCTACTGAACCACACCATGTCCAATCTCAGCATTAATGCAAGCCGATACGTTATACGTAGCAAGATACACTCGTCATTTCAGCATTTTCACAGTGATGAAAGCTTCAGTAAAACTGAAGTGTTTTGAATTTGCAATGAAGTGGTTAGCGAATGCCTCCAAATTCCCCTCCACAGTTCCACAGTGGAATCAGACTAATCCAGACTCACAAACGAACAGACATCTCCACAGTGTGGGTTCACATGAGCACAACCGTGGTTTACTTTGATCATTCTGTCTCACCGTGTGTTTTCATGCCATTTTGCCAGAGCTTCTCATTTGCTATGGACAAAATTTCAAGCTTCCCTTCTACTCTGTTAGTGTAGAGAGTGGCCATTATTTTTTTCTTTATTCTGCTTGTTTCTTTGCTTCAGCTTTTAGACCTGATTGGTGGTCTGTTGTGCTTTAAGAATTAAAGGCTTTTTGCTTGGCACATTGTACACAAATGTCTCAGTTAAGCTCCAGTAATGAAGTCTTGATCAGAGTGCAGATGATTAATACTCAGAAAATAACAACAACAACTACAAAAAACCTCATTCATGAGTTCTGACAAAATCACGTTTTCTGGACCACACATGTGCTCAATATGTAAATGGGAATTCGGAGACTGCAGTACTGCAGTATTTGTAATTTAGTATTTTTATTTTGAGATACACTTGTGACAAACTTTGTTCATGGGGGTATGTGAGATTACAATGCAATATAGCGTGAAACAAAATTTTGTTTATTGTTTACAATATAGTATGTGTTTTTTTTTTTCAATGCTACCAAATAATCTCAGCCACCGTCCTTGATTAGAAAAACAAAGCATTTGTCTGTCACTGTAGGCTAACTAAGTGACCAACGTATTCTCACTTGCCAGCAATGAGCTTCATGCCACATTCATGACATGTGGGAGTTACCTTATTACGCTGTTTCCAACTTGTAAATAAGTAAAGCTTATCCCCTTGTTTGTATAAAGTGTGTGTCATGCATTTCTCTCTGCTTTTTTTTTTTTTTTGATGCTACTGCACCACTGAACCTCACAGAAAAAAAGAATAATATGTTCAGTCTGAAACTCATACATCATTTCAAAGAGAGCTGTTAATGGTCTTTTCTCTTGAAAAATAGTGCATTGATTCTTATATGCTCTTTGGTTTTGTACCGAGTGTGCAGTGTATTGTGTCATCACCATAACCTGCATAGAAAGTCAACGCGTTCACTGATCATCTGCAGTGTAGGCAAAGCAGTGAAGAAGTGCTCGCCACAAGATGAAACCACAGTCATGCCATATCAATTAAATGTTAATTTTCTTTCAAACATTTATTATTCATTTATAATCAAGGGTGTGCTTATCAAAGTACTACCAATTATTTCAGTGCATAAATGGATAGATGAGTTGCAGCAGTATACAGAGCACATACACTGAACAGCCAGAACATTAAGCCGCCAGCTTAATATTGTGTGGGTCCTCCTTTTATTGCCAAAACTGCTCTGTTCTCTCAAGGCATAAACACAAGCCCCCTGAAGGTGTCCTGTGGTGTCTGGCACTGAGATGCTTTCAGTGGGTCCTTTAAGTCCAGTAAGTTGTGAGGTGGGGGCTCCATGGATCGGACTTGCCGGATAGATTTAGATCTGGAGAGTTTTGAGGCCAAGTGAATACCATCAACTCTTTGTTTTGTTCCTAGAACCATTCCTGAGCAATTCTTGCAGTGTGGCAGGGTGCTTTATTCTCCTGAAAGAGGCCCCTGCCATCAGGGAATACCATTGCCATGAGGAGGTTTACTTTGTCTGCAACACTATTTAGCTTGTCAAAGAAACATCCACTTGAATGCCTGGACTGGTTTCCCAGCAGAACTTTTGATTGTAAAGAGACAATCAGTGTTATTCACTTGACCTGTCGGTGGTTTTAATGTTGCGGCTGAATGGTAGCAAATATACACTAATACCATGCACACGTTACAGCAATACACAATACAACACGGAGTACCTTGACATATAGGTAGTTGAGGGGGTTTAGTTGTATACAGTGATTGTACAAAGCCTCTGATTGTCTTGTATTGGCTGCAGGCACGGAGAGTAAAGTGACAGCCAGTCTGTGAAACTTCGGGGACTGTCTCCAGTTCATGATGATAAACCATAGTGATACGCATAAATGGTTACATAGAACAGTTCCAGCACAGCATAGGATGACTTGTTTGAGCAGACTGGGATATGACTGTGATTTCGCGCCGACCCTTTCAAGGGTCAGATATGAAGACCATCGAAAGACCGGCTGCAGGAGGGTGTTAGGAAGGTTGGTGGGGCACTACCATGGCATTTTAGAAGATCTGTCATGCCTGATATTTTAAATGGGCTTGAGGGGGCACGGACACCATCCTCTGTGAATTCGTTTTACAGCTTCCATGGTGATGAAGATGGCTTTTTGCATGCTTGTTTATGCACATCTTGGTGTGCATAAATTTCTTGTGAACAAGACAAAAACACTTTTGCTTTTAGCCCAAACCACTGAGGTTCAGAAATTGCAGAAATTTCCATCACAACGCAATCATACTGAACAGCCCTCGATGTACAAAAAGCAGCAAAATCCAAACAAAAGCAATGCTGCTGATTTTAGCGAAGCTGTTAGATTAATGTTACTGATGGAAGAAGGTGTGTATGAAACAGAGAGCACCGTTGAAACATGACGCTTTAAGCCCAAAAGTAAATCTTACATGCATAAATGGGCAGTAGACATGAGGTGTAGAAAATAAATAATGAATATGACAACGAAAGGCTTTGTGAACACAGACTTTAGGGACTTAATTCACTCAAGTTCCCTTCAGGACATTTCCTCATTGGATTGTAACAGTTTAGTCTAAATTTTCTTCTCACTGAGCAGAGATCTCCGGCGTTTGCTCAAGGAAAAAAAAAAGAGCAAATATCAGCCCGCTGTCTGCAGCCTCCACGTTTCCGCACCTTCAAATATGAAATACCGTGAAAAACAAGAAATACAATATTTTGGGGCTTTTATGCTAATATGACATTTCCCCTGCCGGTTCCACGGAGCCAGGCTCTCTGTTGACCACAGATACTGCTGAGGCAGCAGCAGCCTGTGTTGCATTGACTCTTCATTATTTGTTATCAACAAGCAAGCAAGCCTAAAAGTTGAGCTGTTTGTGTACCAAATCTACAGGAAGTGTACTGCATGTCAAATCTATCAGTGTACCGGCCTATCTTGTGGCTGCACCTTCAGGACTGAATTACAGTGCATTGCTAGCAATTTTTATTTATATATTTATATTTTAGTTTCACTGAAGAGATTGGGGCAGAGATACAGCATAGTCCCAAAATACAATATAACCATCCATATGGCTCTTGATAATGTAACTTTACTTACTTCACTGGCATGTGCCTTCGTGTTTCGCCTGTTTGCCTGTTCCTGTGTTATTGATACAAACCAATCAATAAAGTCGAGCGATAATCAACCGCTGACAGTTTTAAGTTTCGTTCGTTATTTATATTCAAATTAGGAACTGCGGTGTTAAGCCAATTGATGAATTAAAATATCCTTCTCAGCAGATTTTTGAAGGACACTGGTGAGAATTTCACAAAGCTGTAAGTCAATAGTGAATCTTAACTCCAGTAGCATTTTATGCATTAACATGAGCAAGTAAACAACCAGTAGATCTTTAATTTGTCTGATTGAAGCTGCATTTGTCATGTTTGCATTTTGACAGTGTTTCTTCTGTGATTAAATCACTGTGTTTATTTCACAATGTAGTAAAGTTACAGAACTGAGCTTAGCAGCAAATGCAGCCATCCAGATGATTAATTTTAGACCTTTTGTGGTTTTTGTGCTTGTTCTTCACTATAAATTCACTTATTCAGGCTGAGGTGAATATGTCTTCTTTGCAATGATCCAAATTCGAAGCTGTAAAAAGCATGTTGGACAAAGATCTAATTAATTAGGTTCTGTGACAATAATTCAGGATTCAGGATCTGTTAAAATATGTCTGGTCCACGAAGTAGCCTTTTCTAGAGCTTTCAGCCATACTTCACCATCTTCTTCAGTGGCTGGAGCTTGTTCAGATGCAGGTTAAAGTTCTGGTCAAAGCCACAAAGTAGATCTTAAGAGTTAAAATTTAACTTAAGATTTCTTTTTATTTCATGATTTAAAAGATAATTTGCATTCACCATTTTTCACAATATTATAGGAGTGTATGGAAAGACATAACAGGTCCAAGAGTTGAATATTGGTTTAAAGCTCAGTAAAAGCAACAAAAACTTCAAAGAAACAAAAATTATTAGGGTAAAAAAAAATGATTAACTACAAATCCATTATAACTACATACATTTTAGATTATATTCCATATTTTACCTGCTGCACTATTTGATGTATTAGATTCTAATTACATTTTGTTCCACTTGCACAACTTTTCTTGACACAACATGTTTTACCCGTATTGTAAGAGTGTTTTTGAAGGGAGCCTGAGATTTAAGAATTTCCTTGCCAATGAGTTCTTCACTGTAAATCTACTGTATACGATGCACAATAAAGAGCCTGAACTTGAACTCAAGCACTAGTGAATTAGACTCCACTCATGGACTATTGATGTTTTTCATTTCCATCTGTGCACAAAAAGAAAAAAATTGTTGAAATGTAAAAAATTATGTACATTATAACTGCCATCCATGCTCTCAGGGGCATAAACCCATTTGATAAAAGAACTCTTTGCTTTAGCATCAAGCTATACATGAGTTTAATGAACAGTGTAGCCTCCAGGGGCTGCTAGTGAGGTCTCAGGCTTTGGGTCTTTGAAAAATCACAGTTTGATTATTAGTCTGCTTGCATGCAGGGTGAGAAGCTTGTGTTCTTTAAGGCTAGAAAGATATGGAAGCTGCTTTCAGTCCCACAGTTTTCAAATTTACAAACATACATCAAAATGTTTGCCACGAGCCTCCTTCCTCTCAAAATGTAAAAACTGAACCCACGGGTACCACTCTGAGTCCTAATGGATGGATGTATGGAGTGTGGTACTGCCATTCATTGCCATAGAAACTGAATGCTGAAACCTTCACTTTGCCACTTTTAAATTAAAGTTTCTCCCTCAATTCAGTTTAATGTAATTACACTGTGTAAACATGTTATGTCTCAGTGTGCACCAGAGCTTCTACCTCGCAGTGTACAAACCTAAAAGAAATAGACTATACAGCTTACACAGCTGTATGATCGGTTTATTTCACAGCCAATGTTGAGCTGCAGACCCCTTGAGGGTTGAAGTTGTGGGGTGTAAACCATTGTTTAGCTATAATACAAGATGGTCGACTGATTACATGATCACTACCAATCATTAAGAGACTGGTCTCACATTTGGAGCTGGTTAAATGGGTGTGTTTAGGTTACATAATATGCAGGGACATTTTCATTCAACCAAAGCAGTTTTTTGACTTTTCTTGTTGACTCCTATATAAATCACCAATGGAGGAAAATAAAATGCTTGTGTTTATTTGGATTAATATTTCAACATGTACCGTGTGCTCTATTAGATGTGCTGAGAACACAAACTAATTGGCCAGAGCCCAGCATAATAGCCTGTTTCCACTGCAGCATTTCCAGTAACTCAGGAACTGTTACAGTCTTCTGTTCGGAGAAACCAGGGTCTAAATCGAGTTCCTTTGTCAAATTGAGTTCCTGGACCCAAACAAAAAAAACTCCTGTTCCCTGAGGTAGCAGTTTCCTTTACGGCTGTCGGAGCAGAGTTTTCAGCGCTCAGCAGCTGTTAATAGCTAAGGAGAAAATCAATTACTGATACTCTGTTCCTTTTTAGTTAAATCATCTGTGTTATTATTATTATTATTATTATTATTATTATTATTATTGTAAGTTTGTCTTAAGCTGCCACACTGGAGTTTACATCAAAGCAGCAACTGACCATAGAGACATCCCGCCTTTGGATGAGATGATAAAGCTGTCAGCCTGTTCTCTCACGAAGGATATCACCTGTTCACATCTTCTAGTTTTAGAAACTACTTTTACATCTCAATAAGCAGGACCAAACAGACCAATTTCAAACCTCCTCGGCTGTTTTCATTCACAGCTAAGCCTTGTATTTAAAAAAGAGAAAAGCACTCAGGTCATGGCATTTGAATACTGTCTAACGTTTTAATTCACACCATTTATGGTTCTGTTAGAAAAGACCTGCAGTGCCACAAAAGCCCTGGCTCATGTATAATTGTTCCTGCAAAATGACACATTATTGACAGCGACAAAAATAAGTTGAAGGTCAGCGACATTTAATCCATTGTGTCTCATTTTTAGGGCATCAAACACAAAACAGACCCAGGGTTTGGAGTGTTATAGGTTCTGACAAACAAACATAATGCCATCCACTACACGAAGGGTATTCATGTGCCAGATGTGCTTGCGTGTTTTTTATTCACATTTGGTATTTAGTCATGGCGTGAACTGTGAGCTTTCATTTCCTCTGTGAGACTGTAAATAAGCCCAGCATCCTCTGGGAGTGACTACATAAAACACTCTGTGGTTAGCAGACCTCAGTGCCTGCCAGAGGCATAGCTAAAGCATGGATGCTTCAGTTCTGTCATGTAAACTCAATATCCTAGACACCTTTGTTTATCTAGCACAAGAACACACCGTCAAAAGACGATCCTACTATCAAAAAAGAAAAAAGCAAATGTCTTTTGTGAGATTGAGATGGGAGATGTTATGGGTTTTTCGTAACACGCCACAGAGATCAATTACGCACATTTGATCCGATTTAGATCTGATTTCTCTTAACATTCTAGGTTTGATTATATGATCAATTTTTCCATTTTTACAGCAAAAATGATAATGGATCAACATCACTAGGAGAGATGTCTGGGAGGCTAAGCAAAGGCAGCTTTATTTTGCACCTTTATTCTTTCTGCAGTTTTAAGTCATCTTTCCTCTCTGATGCTCCCTCAGACTTGGCACGTGTGTTTTGGAGCGGTTGAATTCACTTTTAAATATGCCTTTTCTCTGGAGGTCTCAGCCCCTTGTGATGTGACCCGCATGACTAATTCCATTTAAAGGGGAATAACATGCATTAGGACTCTCACTTTTCTGCCTCGCATTTGCATAATTTTGTTTGGCAACTTGGAAAAGGGCCATTAACAGCTCTAAGACACACACTGTAAAGGATAGGGACATAGGCAGATCAATACTTCATTTCAACATCTTTAGCAGCAATCGAGGTGCAGATCAGGAGGCTTTCACTAATTCAAATTCGTGCAGGAGTCTTGTGATGCTACCATTAGCTCCTGATAAGAAAACACCGTTGTAGTGCCTCTCTTAATCTCTGACAGACACTTTCGCTCGATCAATAGTCTGTTACTTTTTTGTTGCAAAGACAAGATTGATTGCCAGGAGTTGCTCGTGCTCAATTCCACTGCTTGCACTCCTCATTATTGTTTCAATTAGACATTCTCTAGAGACCTTGCTGGGGGTAGCATGAAAAACCGGTGACCCCCTGCGATTCACATCAAACGCCAGATGTTTGGCAGAACAACCTCTGACACCAACTTTATTCAGGGCAAGAAGTGGAAGCGCGGTCCAAACAAGTGGATTAAGCAGGCGGAGGGGAGGGGGGTGTCAGTGGGAAGCTCGTGGATGACCGGGGGAAGTTGCGACTCGCGCCAGTGAAGAGGAAATAATCACAATGTTACCTTCTCATGAAATATTAAGTACCCTGTGCCTATTTTAGTCCGACTCAAAATGCTGCATTTTCATCTGAGGGTCTGAGGCAGCGTGCAAGGGTGGGTTATTTTGGTTGTTGTTGTTTATTTGACAGCTGTATTAATGCTGATAAGCGGGACTGTGTGAGCTGATCAAGTAGTGAGACAAGCGTTCAGAGCAGTAGCAGCACAGCAGCAGCAGCGCTCTAGTCACAAGGAGCCGTGGCGGCAGGAGCAGCAGCAGCACTATCAGTCACAGCAGAGGCAGCAGAGGCAGCGGCAGCAGCAGCAGCAGCAAACTCTCTCCTGCCTTTTTCTCTTCTTTCTGGAGTTGGTTCCTGCTCGGAGGACAAAAGCCAAGGAAGTAGGAGGGAAGTGATCCAGGGCTGATAGCTGCCATCACAAACAAAACCAAAACGCAGACCTGGCTGCCCCCATGCCTATCGAATTTGTTTGCAAAATCAAATTTGCAGAGGAGGATGAGAAGCAGAAAAGCAAGCAGGATGGGGACAAGGAGAGCCTGATTGAGGAGAGCTGCACACCTCCAGCTAAGGACTTGGCTGGGTTCGCTAACTCCTGCTCCCTTCATGGGATTAACCACATCTTTGTCTCTGGTCGCCTGGGCATCCGGCAGACTCTCTGGGCTCTTGCCTTTTTGACATCGCTGGCGCTGTTTCTGTACCAAGCGGCTAAGTGTGCCATCTCCTACCTGGAACACCCTCATGTCACGGCTCTGAATGAAGAGGCGACACCAGAGATGGTTTTCCCTGCTGTGACCATCTGCAACATCAATCGCTTTCGCTTCTCCGCACTCACCGATGCCGACATCTACCACCTGGCTAACTTGACAGGTCTGCCCCCCAAAAACAAGGATGGGCACAAACCTACTGATTTAATGTATCCTGCCCCTGACATGCAGGACATCTTCAACAGGACAGGACATCAGTTAGAAGAGATGCTTATGAGCTGCAATTTCAGTGGACAGAACTGTTCAGTCGAGGACTTCTCTGTGGTGAGTGAAAAAGTTTTTCAAAGTTCTGTCTTTGCCCGACTCTGTGACAATCGTAGTGCACCACTTCATCTTGATTTATTGGCTTTATGACAACTTTTTTGGCGTAAAATGGGCTCAGTAAAAGTAAAACTTTCATATTTTCAACTCTGAGTTACGCTACTTTACGAGACTCGTCTTGTTCATACAAAACTACCAATAAGCATGAAAGCAAAATGAACACTTTGAGGCAAGGGGAATTGAAATTCTCTTTGTACTTGTACTCATCTCCAGGGGCCATGTGGTTCCCACGAAACATTTGTGCATGCAAGATTCATGGCTCAGTCATTGAGCTGTATCTCTTCTCACTAAGTTCCAAGCAGCAACAGTGTTTCTCTCCGGCCGTGAGACTCAGTCTGTAACTGAATCTATTATGTCAAAGAACAAAGGCTGCTCCCGAAGAAGAAAAACACAGAGCTGTCGTGTGTGGTTGTATACTTTTTCGAAGGCAAACTGTGCTTTAATGCTGCCTCCAACTCCAGTAACTGAGAGCGCATGGCAACAAAATTGTCATCGAAAATAGCCCAGTCTCTTCTTCCTCTCTTTTCCCATGTCTCTCCCCCTCTCTCTTTCTGACATTGCAGAGCTGCCGCCTTTCCCTCTCTCTCCTCTCTCCCTCTCTCTCCCTCTCTCGCTCTCTCAGCTCTTGTACCTTTCAGGAGAGGAAGGAGTAATGCTTCTTCAACGTTGTATTTCAATCTTGCTGCTGTTAAGATTAAATATTTAAAGACAGACATACATGATTTTTGCATTAGCCAGATTGACTAAAAGGAATAAAACAATTTCCATGAGAGAAGGGAAGTGTGTGTGTGTGTGTGTGTGTGTGTGTGTGTGTGTGTGGGAGGGGTGGGTGGGGGATCAGGTGAAAGCGGGAGAGTTTGTGCCTGTGTTTTGTGCACTATTTATGAAAGGCACTGTCCTTGCAGGAGATGGATTTCTTCATCTCTCCTGCAGGAATAGAAATATGCAATTGCTTTAGTGATGATAAAGTGCAGGTGTCAGGTCTTAATAGGGTATGTTGAACATTGATATTCTCACCTTCCTAAGACCTGAAGATCTCGTCTTATCACGGGATAGCACTGCATTACCTTTGATGCATCAAATTACACCAAAGAAATAATGACATTTCATTGCTTGGTTTCTCTAACGCCATATTTAGGGTTTATTTTTTCTTCTTTGTTTTCTTTGAAGCAGTCTCTCATATGGAGGTTGACAAAAGAAAAGTCAGACAAATCAGGCAAAAGAAAATGTCATGCTCCTCAGGGTCACTGCAAAGTTTGACAAAATTCAGTCCAAAGCAACAGCATGACTCTAAAAGTTTATGACGTGCTTGTAGCACACTTGATGGCGATGTCCTCTGACACTTTGACACTCAGTTCTCCCTGAGTACATTAATTAGTAGACAATTCTGACATCCAGGAAATGTCTGTCCTGTGTCAGTCTATGAAGCGTCCTGTAGCTCTCGTTGGACACTTGGTGACTTCATCACAGATTAAGATCCTGTTGAAAGTTCCCTAAGCTGCTGTTTCCTCTCTGTCGGCTATGTGATCTGCATTTTCCGGGGCTGTCAGTTAGATTTGTTACAGGCTACTTGCTGCCTCCACGCATGACGAATCTCTTACTCCGAGTCCTGGCTGGGGGAACACGACTGCACAGGGAGGAAGGACTGGGGACCAGGCAGGAGTGCAGAATGTAAAAGTAACACGGTGCAAATGAAACATGCATTCCCTCCTCTCCTGTTCCTGTTTGCATGACTGTGTATTTTGTAACTACAAATCGCACATCATTTGCTACAGCAAAGAGCCATTATTACAGGTGATGTGCTATTAATCACATGCGGTCATGTCCAAAGCCACATTGCGCACACATGCATACGTCTCCTGCATGCGTTGGTCATTATTCTTCCTCTAGTGGGTCCCTGCTTCGGAATCAGCTTCTTGTAATGTGTTTTCTTTCGATTGATCATTGTGGGAGCTCCAGATGTTTTATTTTAGTAATAGCTGAGATGTAGGGCTCTTGGGAAAATTGCATGATGAAATGTAATTGCAATGTTTTCTGACATCTCAGCTCCTCTGTAAACAGACCATGTTCTGTGCAACATACTGTACACCTGGTTTTGTTTTACTCCACAAAGAATTTCAAGTAATTTCAAGCTCATAATTTAGTTCATTATTGCATTTGAAAGGTAAATGCAGTCAAAATTCAGTGTCTCGTGAGTGTGCTTTAAAATACAGGAATCACAAAAAAAAAAGATCCACGGTTTAAATGTTCTTTTCTTTCCATTAAATGTTGTTAGTTTATTACAAAAAAATAAAAAATCACGAGTTGCTTCAAAATATTTAAAGCACAATTACAAGCACGATTGTTTGGCTGCTCTAATTTATGGGAGGAAAATACATAATCACATAGCAAAGAAATTTGTTTTCCTCTTTCCGTGATTATTTGACGTAGGTAATAAGGTCATTTTTTATAATTAAAGATTATATTATTGACTCGGATTAATCACAGAAGATAAAGCAGATTCAACAAGCCATGAATAAATAGATTATTTTTCTTCCAGACTAACTCTGAATAATTGTTCATCTATTGTGTGGTGCTGTCGTTGCAGAGATGAGCAGCGAGCCCTTTGGCTTTTTTTAAACAGAGCTCTGAATTGGTTCGCTCTGACTCTCAGCTGTGTTTGCTGCTGCATTATCAGATTTTGCTCTCAGCAAGGACAGATCCCTTCTGCATATATTCATGGAGATAACTAAACAGCTATAGGGAGGCATGCGAGGTGATCTATAAAACCCGGGTTAACGGGGACAACAGTGAAGAGCCCTCCACCTGCAATCTGTCATCACCCTGACCGAAGCACCTATTGTGTGTTTTATAGATAATTGAATGTTTAATAGTATAATCCACAGATGATGTTCACTCCCTCGCCCCAAACCCATCGTGGGTTGGTGTGGTGAAATTTTAAACCATTTTAAGGTAAAGAAATTGCACAAAAAAGACATTATTATTAGTAAATGTACTGTGCCCTGTTGGTTCATCAGAAAATTAAGTGTAAGAAAAGGAAAATCACATTTACAGCTGAGTAAGAAAAATTAAAATAAGGTCCTGATGATAACAAGCCGTGGCTTAAGCATGTGTTTAGACCTAGAGGAGTTTGCACAAAGAGCAGGGCAGCGTTTTGGTGTGTGTGAATTATAATTTGTACCAGCAATGTGCAGGATAAGGCTATGAGGTGGCATGACAGCGAGATGAGTCACCAGGACGACAACATGTCTGGTACAGCAGCTCTGTTTCCATTGTGAAACCCGTTTTAAATTTTCCTGCCGTGTTGAGGCCATGCACAAATTTTTATTTTTAACTCTCAGGTGCAAGGTCGCACCGCTTGCCAGTCTCCCTGACCCGACGTGGTGTGTGCAAGATGTGGTTTTCGAGTGGATGCATCTGTAGAAAGACACATGAGTGTGAACGTCCCTGTCGCCGCAAGAAATACCTTTGGCGTTATCTGTCTGCGCGTCCTGTGAAAACTCCCATGCACTGGCTTTCGTTCTCGATTTCATATATATGTTTGTGTATGTGTGAAAATTTGCTGTCTACATGTGCAGATGACTGCGAGAGTGACATCTACTCCTCTAGTGGGTGCACCCCTTAACAGCATACACACACACACACACACACACACATCTTGCCGAGCCACCCACCTTCCCCCTGGTGGAGAGCGAGGAGTGTGGGAGCGTGAAAGTGACTGGCTATCTGGACTGGCTTTCGTCTACAGCAGCCTGTCAATTAGCCGTCTACAGTTCCACTGCTGTGCTTGTCCCTGCAGTTTCGCATGCTACCTGATATCTGATCCACACACCCCACCCTGGAGGCCAGCAGTGAGCTTTGCTGCACCCCCAACCACCACCACCTCCTCCACAACCTCCTCCACAACCCATAAGCAAACAAATTCACACAACGGCTTCTCTTTTTCTTTCGTGTGAAATCCAACAAGAAATAACTGAACTCTAATGTCGTATCTTTCACGGCAAAAGGGAGGACTGCTCTTTGTGCAACCTACTTCAGTCCCACTGCACTCCTACCCCACCTTCTCCTCCTCCTCCTCCTCCTCCTCCTCCTCCTCCTCGTCTAGCATATGAGAGGAAGATGAATTACAGTGCAACTGGTCGGCTGCTCCTCCTGATATGCATCACCACTGTCTAATCAGATGAAGCCCACCTGTGACCAGCCACTGGATAACACCAATATGCAAACAGTTTATTTTTGGGAAGATTTACCCTTTCTATCACTGCCTGAGCTGGTTTCAAAACCTCTCACTGTGCCACGGTTTGGAGCGCGTGGTTTGATGAGGAGAATCTGTGGCTCAGAGACGGCTTTTAACTCACCGATAAAGGCTTCCGATGTTGTGGTACCGCTAAACCCCCTTTCTCTAACCCCTGGGAGTCTTTTACTCACACAGACATTTGTCTCTTCCTGACAAGTCACACACCAAGCTGTTGGTGGTGTTAATGTGGCTGCACACACACACACACACACACACACACACACACACACACACACACAGACACGCACACACAACATGTGTATCTGGAGTGTGCATAGTGCAGACAGAAAGCTTCCCCATACAAACACACACAGGTTTCGTCACAGATTGAGAGAGTTCGCTTGCAAGATTGATCATGACTCCTGACTGGGTGCCCCTCCCTCTCTGGAGGATCAATACATCCTTCAGTCAGATTGCTTCCCTGCCCTTCCTACTCCAAGCCTGGTGTGACTAATTATCTCATGCCTGTGTTTTGGGCCCAGTCTCAGCTGCATTTGTTAATGGCACCAGAGTTGGTGAGGAATTTGATCTGTGGAACAAGATATCTGTTTGTTTTAGCGTATATATCCAGCCCAAATCAATCAATATACACTGTCTACTTTTCCCCTAACGGGCACTGAAATGATCGAGCTCGGACTGTGTGGGTATTGAGAGGAATGAGAGAGGAATGAGCATTTTGATAAAGTGAAATGAAATCCAAAGTCTAAAAGTCACGACAGAGGTTTATGTACATATAAATACATATGTTTAGTTGATTGACATGGCTGAGTTAGCATCCACCTGCTGAAGAGCAAGAGGGAATTTGCTCTCTTGGACTTGATTATTTTACTCAGAAATTTAACTGAAAAATAACTACATTTGAATTAGTTCTTGCAAATAAATAGTGTGTCTACATGTTGCAGGGTTGTGACGGTAATGACATGCACATAAGTTCTGTCTTTACGATTTCTGTACTGCAGATGTTCTAGTAAACTGGGGCGTTTTCAAGTTGTGGTCGGTTCCTGTGTTAGCGCTTTGAGGGGTTTCGTCCGTGGCTACGTACAGCACTGCTTTCAACACTTGGCCAGGATCGTATTGAAAAGGAACCAAGTGTGTTTAGGAAGGACTTTGATCTCTATTTGAACAAAGCTAATGATTTGAGTTGTGGAATATGCATTTTTCTTAAAAATATAATTGATTTAAACTCCATTTTGGTTAATGAGGTGTTCCAGTCCTCTTGTACATCTGTCATAAGGCTTTTATTTATTTATCTATTTATTTATTTGCAGTTTACTGTGATGATGAATAGCATCCACTGTGCAGTTAACTATGATTATGAAAGCCTTTGGCTTTAGACGCACACTTTTCTTCTTAGCGGGCGATGTGAGCTTTTTATTTTGTCATGTCTCAGAGTCTCTGAATACATTAGTGGAAATTCCTCTGAAAAATTAACCAAGCTTGCTTTTAGGCCACCGCACATAATGGGTTTGTGCTTCTTCATTTCCCTTGCTCGTACAGTTTAATTAGTTTGCGAGAGATAGTACATGCAGGAGGTGGACAAAAAAATGGAGACACCTGGCAATGTAATTTTTTCAAATGAAAAATAAACTAACATTTTAAAATCCGTTAATCCACCAAAACATGCATAACAGTAAAGAATTTCCAAAATCTGCATCATCCAAAAAACATCAGTTTATTTTTCTGTTGTCAATGTCAAGTTGTCAAGTTGCACAGAAGAAATTTCCGGTAAGCACAATCCGAGATTTTTCTTGGGTTAATATGACTCACAATAGGAGTGTACATATGTGATTCATGGACTTGAGCCACCATATTAGAGGTTTTGAATGCGAGAGTAGTGTGTGGGATCATTTTAGGACCACCAGGAAGTATCAAACTTCGGTGCTTAACATCCCCTGGCAGCCATTTGAGGATTTGAACCAAAACTGAAAAGCCCCAAAAGTCAAAACACTCATCGACTGTGGCAACAGAGATGTCTTAAAATGTTTTAAGGTGAAAAATGCCTAAATGCTAGCTAACAATACCAAGGCTGGCATGAATGAGAGAAAAGCGGGTAGCCAACAGTGTAACGTCACGCCTCAGCGAAGCTGCTGCGATCCGGGCGGCCTGCAGACAGAGAAGCAGCTGCGGTGACTTTTAAGTTAAATCAGGGATGTCTACTATTATGTCAAACACTTGCTTTCAGAGGTAAAGTTTCTCATGCCCAGTTGTGTGCCTGCATTTGCTCTGACTTGTTTATTTCCCAATTTATGTAAAACTAAATTGCAAAAATAGAAGGCCATTAAATGAAAACTACAACAGATATGGTCCAAAGCTCAGAAACGAAAAGTCAAACACTGAGCGTGAGACTGTGTCAGAGAGGTGTTAAATAACCGCTGGGTATTTCTAAAGCTATAGATGCATTGCAGGGACATCATGAACACCATGCAGTCTATTGTGCTTACCCTCGCCGTGGGCACAACCTCGATTTTTGAAATTTTAAATAGATTTGAAATGTAGAAATCATGACCAGTGTGACTTGGATGAAAATGTCAGTCGGCCACAATTCAGCCGATGGAAATAGCATACAGCACAAATGTCACAGTGAATATTTACCCCTGGCACAGTCTGAACATGAGGGCCTCGTCTGTCCGCTTGGCTGGACACTTGGCCCTTATTCTGAATTATGTCTAATGTCACACACTTGCCTGTGCCCCTCGCCGCTTTTTTGAGTTTGTCACCGCACACATTTCACATAACGTCGGCTCGACGAATGCTTTTCAACATCCCAGTTCTGTCTCATTTTTTTCCCTATCCGTGTACATTACAGGCTTCAGTTATGCAAACAAGGTTTGAACTGCAGTACATGAACACAAAGGTGTCATGACAGGTGTGATATTTTGTCTGAATCTATATGACTTTGTGGTGTAAACCACCTGAACAGGCCTTGCTGCATATATGATGGTGTTTGCTGAACCTTGTAGATTCCTCTCAGGAGATGCATGCAGCGCTTTGTCAAATAGCTTCAAGGCTGGGTCAGCAGCGAGCAAACAGCAAATGCAGTTTTTTTGTTTGTTTTGTTTTTTTTTTTTCTCCTGTGTAATATTTATAAAGACTGAGAATCTCTGACATTCTATATTACTTAATAATGTACACCAAGCTTATGGAACAACACACTATGAGAGAACTTGCTGAATAATTCAAGTTAATGCCTTCCTAATGTCAGCATCTCCTACTGGCCTTCACTGAGGCCACTTCATGTGGAAGGACAGTGTTAATGTCTCTGTTTTGTAAAGCTAAGAGGAGTCAACAGCAGATTAAATGTTTTCATCAATTTTGTTTGTCTTTTTTTTTTATATCTTTGTTGTTCATGAACAACTGAACTGTTGCAGATGAGACATTTCAGTCATAAAACCCAACAAGAGCAGAAGAATTTTCCTGAACTCGGATAGCTTAGCTGTCTGGCTGCGGATTTTACAAGACAAAAAGTTTTAAAAAATAATAATTGCCTAACTGTGATTGATCAGACCAACATTATGATTAAAGTTGCAATTATTTTCTGTAAACTAAACTACACAGATCTGTATTTGTGATTTTAGCTAAGCTACTTTGTCTTTCAACCAGCTTATCAAACAAAAGAAAAAGACTGCAAGAGCTCCTATCTTCTAGGTTATTTCATTATTTGACATTAATCAAAAATATTAAGATATGTTCATGACATTCAGATGCAAACTGCTTACACTGATTTGACATGGCTGACAACACAGTGTTCACAGCTTTACGTCGTAGCCTTCTGAGCACATGATGTTAGCAGAGAGAAGATCCACTTCACAGAAGCAAACTTGTGGAGGTCCAACTTTAACACTGATGCTTTAAAAACAATGACTTAATGTGCTTAAAAGTTTAACTGTGGGATACTGACACTTTGTTAGCTGACTGCTACTTTTGACAGCTCGAGCTGGCTGCAAGCTACTCGCCCACATAAACTGTGTCCACTCGCTTTCTATCAAAATTAGATCTCTTGTTCCACAAAGCTGTTCAACACAACACACCCTTGAGCACAAAGAGTGTGTATTAACCACAGCCAGTAATGACAACAGCCAAGACTTTTTTTTTCAATCATTTATTTATTTATTTTTGTTTGTTTCACAAACTCTTCAAAATTTGTTAATTTCAGCCACAGCTGAGTAAATTTTCCAGGGAAATCAGTGGTTGCCTGAATAAATTTCCACTCACCACAGTTGTTGTTGTTGTTCTAATAATTAAAATTACAATTATAGCATAGTAAAATTAAATGGTGCATTTACACTGTTAAAATACATTTACACTGTTAAAATATGTGTACTTTTCTCCCCCCTCAACATACAATAACCTCCCACTGGCGTTTTCCCTTCGTCTCAGACGCTCTGTGTTTGCATCTTGTTTGCGTACCATGTGGACTGTAAATCTTTCACCTGATGTTGGCAGCTGTGTCATCAGACTCCGTTCTTGTTGACAAAACACTTGACCTTCAGGTGCAGCGAAATGTCATCTGATTTAGCACGCCCACTTTGAACTGCCACCACTCACTTTGTCATATGAGCACTGCATTTTGGTTAGGAAGTGTCAGAGCAAATGCATTACACTGTAATGGGCTTGCTTAAAGCAGCAGAATCGTGCGCATCATGAATCCTAACAGCATTTTGAACAGCTCTGTGTGAGTGTGTGTGTTTCACTGTAAAGAGTGTGAAGATAGATGAATATCCATTGCATGGTATTCTTTAGCTCTGATGCCAATTTGTTAGTCAAACAAATGTGAAACCAAGACCTTTTCAGCTCCGTATAACAGAGATTTATGGACATCGAATATGTGAAGTGGCGATCATGCTGAAAACCATAATTTTATCAAAAATGACAGTGAGCGAAACCATGATGCACCGAGGTCTTGCAACATTAAAGACGATATCGTGGATTGCTTTATCATTACTCACGCATGAAGCGACATTTCATTTATTTTTGGAAAATACACCATCGCCATGTTTTTTTTTTCCCCTTCCAAATTCATGCTTCTCCTTCAGTTAGCACAGTCGCTATTTGTCCAGCATAACGTCTGTCAAACTGTATTTACCTACATTCCTCGTGTCCCCTCCTCACGTGACGGCAGGCCACCGTTAGGCATGTTTGTTTAAACAAGCGTGTAACTGTAGTCGTGTCCCTCAATGGTGTTGTCAGGATTAATTCGGTGTTTTCCTAATGCATGCTAATGAGAAAGTAGTGTGCATTTGATTGTCAATAACGTGAAATACGGCCCGGCTCCCTAAATGTTGTCTCCGTTCAATAACCTATTAAAGTTGAATCACAGATAACTTGGCTCGCATCAGGAAAGCAATCTGAAATTTGTGCTGACATTGATCCAGCAGGAAGGAGACCTATTGCTCTGATTAACACTGTTGCCCCAGGAGAGGAGTCCCTTGGCCATTAATAGCCCACTGTCCCAGATTTTACTTAGACCATATAAAACGCTTTTATTTATGAGACACACACAGGGGCAAAGCATCATGGACACAGAATAGTGCCAACCTTTCCTGTCCTGTTGGTGATCACATTATGTTTCATTTTCAGGTAATGTTCTACCATTCACTTATTATATAGCAGCAGTCAGTGTTGCACTATGAGATGTGTATTTCTGCTAAGAAAGCAGCTTTCACAGTCACAATAGTTCACACAGTTCATATAAAGCTAACAAAAAATTATTGGAAAGTAGAGTAATAAATGTAAAGATAAAAAGACAACTAAAAGAAGCCTGTCATTTGTGGCACAAAAAGTATCTGATTTGACCAAAGCAGTTTTGATTTCTCTTAAACACCTTATAAATAACACAACACTGTCTCTGAGAAAATGTGGTTGTATATAATACTGATGTGCAAAAGCAAATACTTGCCTGTCAGAAGTCACAGTCTGGAGTCAAAGGTCCTGCATCCAACAACAACATTCAGCCAGTTAATAAGTTCCTCTTAAAATGTATGTTGGTATAACAAATAATTTGTGGAATAGTCATGTCATTTCTAGGAGACATAGTTGAATGAGGATATAATTTATTGTCTGTATTGCTCCTTTTCTGAAGATATGTATCCTCGGATTCTTTTTTTGTTTTCAGTTTATTTTATTTTTTGTCACTCACTATTTGATAATGAGCAAACTTCATTTTTATATTTTTTCAGCTAAATTTCAAAATCCTGAAAATGTGGAATTTGATGTGTCCTTAACACCACATTTAGCCTTTGAAGTTGGGAGCTTTACATTCCTACAGCTACAGTTTCTTGCACTTTGGATGTCATCTCAGAACCAGCTAATGGGTGTTTTGACACATTTTAAACAGTGCACAAGAACATCTGTAAAATGCCATGGACCCTTTCTAAGTGTGCCAATTATTTCTATAGCAGATGTCTGCGTGCTGCTGTAGTTTAATGCCAACTCATGGGAGGCTGCTATAATTAGACTCACTCAAAATGTGCTGGTCTGATCTTACAACGAGATGAAAAGCATATAACATGCATCATGGCTGGAAAAGACAAATAGCTCATCCATTAAACAACCCCCCAGGAACTTGGAGGGGGAAAATGACAGATCTTTTCAAAACTGTGGTCTCATCCATTTAATTATAAACACGGTGATAAGGGCATCTCTTTAGAATAAATATGACCAGTAATGAGGTATGGCATCGCTGTTTACCCGTGTCCTTGACATTCACTTTGAGAATAAGGAAAAGGGGTAACGGCATTCTTCTAAACAGATCTTGAAAGTCCACGGGAAGGGATAAATGTCAGTAGGCTTCACTCACAAATCACTGTGCTTTTTTCTTCTTCTCTGACCTTCACTACGTCTACTCCAAAAAGAATTAGCAGGATATTAATAAATAACTGGTATGTATGCTATGATGAAAGCGATCCCCTGAGACAGATTGAATGTCTTCCATAAAAGTATGCCCTTAAACTGACAATTAATTAGTGCATTTAGGTGATGATAAATAATTAATTAGTGTGACATTGAGGGACTTCTGGGACAGTGTGACAACAGGATAAATTACCAAGCATCACCGTAAGCCAAGTAAGTCTGAGACTGTAGCCCACGTCGCATAAATCCATTGTGTGTTTTGAATATCAGTGTAATCTAATTGGTGTCATCATATCTGTCTTGGCACGAGCTTCGCCTAAGGACACCATTTGGCTGCTCCAAGTGGAAGTGTACTGCGAACAGATCGATAGATGTAGTGGGCATGATTATGTTATGATTATACGCCGGAGAGACTCTTGTAAAGCCCAGAGAAAGGTGATGTGAAGAGAGGTGCCACACCTCTTTGGCACGCTTCCTTCGGCTGAAAAAAAGCTCAGTGGGAAGCAGAGCGGTCAGTGAGATTGGCTGCAGCCCTGCTTTAGGACCAGCTGGCTCGAGAGCAGAATTAGAGCCTCCCCCCTTGTTTCCACCTGCCGTATGCTGCTCAAGTGTTCCAAATCAAGCCATTATTTGCTTCATTTCCTTGCTGACTGACTCAGCTTGCAAGCATGTCAGCTGCTCTCGCCTGTAGCAGGACATCTTCCTGCTTAGCAAAACATCTAAAAGAAATCTAATGGTGAGAGCTCAGACAGGTACATTTATATTATTTCGACCATGTAGACAGATACAGATCAGGATCAGAGTGTTTTTGTCTTTCTTTCTTTGCCAGCAAAACAAGAGCAAGGTCAACATAAACCATAGTCTTCAAATATTATTTCCAACATGACTACAACAGAGCCGGTTTTCATTTGTGTGCATTTGAATCACTGAATCACCCACCACTCTTAGAATTCAGTTATGATGTGGAAAATAAATCAGGACTGGTCCTCACAGAGCTTATGATGATACTCAGATGAGGTCACCTTTAACCGTGCTTCTTTCTAATGCAGGTTATGCAGGTCTTTGGTCTGATCTCAGCAGACATCGTCTGTATACAGAGTAGATGCCACTGAATAAATAAAACCCTCACCCCTCCAAACACCAGCGTAAGATGCGAGGATTAGCATCTCATTAGACAGTACTTGCGCTGGTGGTTTGTGGACAAAGGAGTGTGAAATCAGGCAAAAGAGGGACTATTTGAAGTCCTTTGCCTGTATGTGGAAGAGATTTAGGTTTTTGCTTTCCCTGAAGAGTTTATTTTATAAAAGTAGAGGTGCAGCCTTATTTTAAATGAAAAAGATCACCTTTTGTGAATACTGGGAGCTTGTTGTGAGACATAATCACCTGCTCTGTATTAGCTGCATCATTATAGGATACTGTGGCAGAGATGTTGGCTGAAGGTACATATGAGCTTGTAGAGGCAAAATTCACCTATTTGATATTTTTAAAAGTGTAAGACTATTGCTAAAGTCTGTACACACAGGAAGAAAGTGTAATCTGTACCTCCAGAGTACTCGCACTCAGAAACTTGGTGACAGTTTGCTTTCGAGATAAATTGGCCCGAACAAAAGTGTCTCCTGCTGGTGGCCAGTCTGTGTTATCTGTGCCATGAACATGCAATTTCTCCTTGATTGTGCTACCCACGGATACGTAAACACATTCAGCAGAGCAGTAAACTACAACAGACAAGAGCCCAAAAGACAATAGTAATAATCTGCCTGAAGAGACAATTTAAAACTCTAATCCACAGAGATTCTGAAGATTGTAGATATTCAGATTGTCAGCCTGCAGTAAACATGTGGTCTGTTTTGGAGTATCCATTTATTAAGATAAAACTTGGATGTCAGTTTCTTCTTCCTGCTTGCCTCCAAAATACGAAGTAAACAAACCTTTATATCCACAATGATTTCCTGAATGTCTCCGGGAGATGTACTATATCTGACAGGTATGAATGAAATATGAAATGCCCAGAATATCCAACACCACCACCTCAATTTAGCCATACAAACAGCATTTTGCTGCATTGGATGGCTGGGTTAATGTTACAAACTTGCATGGAACAAAGTTTAAAAGGAAGGTTAATGTTGGTATTTCAATGGTGTTCCCAGGTGTGCAGACAAGACCAGGGGGTGTTAATGGATTGGATTGTGAAATATATTTCCATATCTAAGGTGAAATGATATGCCGAGCATATATGCTCCAAACAGAAGTGAAGTCTGAATGCTGATTGAAATGGCAGTGGTGTGTTTACCGCTGGCTGCTGATAGCAGCATAATCTCTCTCCAACTCTGACGACTGTTCCTTGTTAGCATGCAACACTATCATAAAAATCTTCATGTCACTATGGGCAGATCAAGAGATCATAATGTGAATTTTACTGTAAGTTAAACTGCCTTCCCTTTGCCTTGTCATCATGACATGCAGGTGATGTCTGCAGTTAACTTTTTATTTCACTGCCAAAGGCTGTAATCTAAAAAAAATTACCTGCCAAGAATAGTTTTATAGAGTTTTTATCAGCCAAAATAATAAATGTTTTTCTCACAGAAGTATGTCACACTATATGTTAAGTCTCTTTTTTTAAAAATAGGCTCGAGTCAGGTACTGCATGTAGATGAGTTTTGATTTTGACTTGCTTATAATCTCTTATCACAAGTTGATTTCACTGCTTCTCTACCTGCTGAGAGAAGCTTTTGTTCAGGCACACAGTGAACAGTCCATTAAAGGTTTTTAAAGGTGATGGAAAAAGGCATGCAGCAGCAATAGACTAGAGCATGGACTGCACATGCTCTAGTCTATTGCTGCTGCATGTGTGTTCATAAAACCATATGTTGTCCTTTTTTAAATTAAATTAAATATACTTAGAATATATACATATATATATCTACGTTTCTCAGATTTTACCAACCCCAGGTTTAAAAGCGTAAAGCAAGCTAATGTATCTTGTGTATCTCTCAGAATCAAAAGGGAAGTAATATAATGTTGTTTGAGCACCACAAAACCTCTTATGGAAGAGGTCTGAGGGCACTTGGAAGTGTTTTACCAATACTTAACATTAGTCATCTGTAACCACAGTTGTTTCTGGACCCTAACCAAATAGTGTTTGTGCCTAAACTCAACCAAATCCTAACAATAACAGTGGTCAGAACACAGAAAAATAGTCATATGAAGCCTTTCTGTTATGGTCATTTGTTTTGAATGGTTTTGGCAGCTACTGACAAACAATGTACTATGAAAAGCAGCAGATGATGCTCACATGGAGCAATTTTATGTAGCTTTAAGGACTTGTTGACCAAAAGCAACTTGTTAAGCTTTAAGGCATTGTTAATTTTAATGATTTAAAATTATGTTCTTTCACATTTACCATTGAATATACACGCATTGTGTATTGTTTCTATGAACAGTTAATTAGAAAAGGCATAAAAAATAGTCCCTGTTACATACATATGACCACGACAGGTTCAATCTTGGTTATCTGCCATCACTAAACTACTAATGATGCATTCAGGCAAAGGTCACCAGTTAATGGAAAAGCTGTTTGATCCATACCACCAGGATACTAATTCACACCTTCAGGCAATGGTCCACTCATCTTACAACAGTTGTCTTGTGCTCCACCTACTGTCAGACCTGTCAAATATTCACCGTATTTGTAATGTGAACTATGCTCTAATTAACTAGTCTATCATCCTGCAACAATCTTTTCTTTGAACATTGTCCCATCCTTTAAATTACTGAATTAAATTATTTTTGTGTTTGTGGTAGAAACATCAATGTGCAAAACTGGACATTGTGATTGCCATCTTAGATAGCTTCTTAATTCTAACTATGGCACTTTATCAGTTATTTTTGATCATTAGAGATGTGGAGATGATGATGAGCTCCGTTTTCCTTGGTAAAGACCACGGAAATGTTATTATTAATATTATTATTGCTATAATTTGAAAGGAAAGAGAATAGGTATGAACATATGATTGAAAAGTGGTAGGAGGCACTATCCTGCTCTCCTCGTTCTTTGATTCATCAACAGCGAGAAAAATTATCAAACAGAGCAGAACTGAAACTAGAAAAGCTGCTGTTGCTCAGCACCACCACACAGTGCCAAAACAGAAGTTTTAAACGCTGCGGCCTTGTGTCGGCTGAATAATGGAAAGCTGCTCAGAGGCATTGTTTTGCTTTGATGTAAATGACGGACAGCGTGTGGAGGCCAGCAGGGATGAAGTGTGAGAGCCAAGGCGATAAATGTTACTACTTTATGTTTATTACCAGATAATTTATATATATGTACATCATTTATGCTTTATACGGCCACAATTTCCACTTTCTCTTTGAAAGGGACAATTTCAAACAATCTCAATCTTCTGTTTGCTATATTTTTTAGAAAAGATCTTTGATAACATTATGTTAAAAGAAATGTTTACGCTATTTGAATTTAATTGTTTTATATATATATATATATTTGTCTCTATTGACAGAAAGGACCATGAAAACTGGATAATAGTTGAAATTTCATTTCATTTAAAAAATATATGAATTCATACAAAAGTAATTTCTGTCAGTCACCATGGCCTTCTGAAAGTGTCTGGTGTCCTTCTATCTACCTTATTTTCTCAATACTTTGTTCTGCTGGGGCATTTCTTGGTGTCAGCCTTTATGCTGCACTGTGTGTTCTCCAACCGATAACAACACCAGGTTGGGACTCCATAAAAACGTAGCAACCCAGTTTGCTGTCTCCATCTCTCTGCCAGTCTTAAAGAGATACAGGTCTGTCTGTGTGATCTATACTCAGGCAGGCAGGCTGAGCAGAGGCACACAGGGATAGGATGAAACCTTTAACACAAAATCTGGAGGGTTGTGCGGAGGTGTGGGCGTATTTGTCACTTGACCACCACTGCTCTCTTTGAATTGTGTGTTTATAAACAGCACCCAGAATATTCTACACATTATGCCTTGTAATATGTTTTGCTCTTGTAATGTAGCTGGAAGGGAACTGCACCTTGAATGTATTCTTTTAAATGACTTGAACCACATTTCACAGCAGAATTTCCCTTTCATCAATTTTATGCATATGTAGAAATCTTATGTATGTATGCATCACTGTAAATGTGGGGATTCAGGTTGCTCGGGGCAATGTTAGATGTGATTCAAACAATCTAAAGCTGGTAACTCCTCCTGTGAAATAATGATAAGTGTGTCTGGGAACTACTTCTCAAACAGTCTCCCTGTGCTGGAAAGTTAAGATCATTTGATCACCCACCTCAGAGACACCCGCAGCAGTGATTTACTCCCTGTATTTTATTTTATATTTTATCCTGCCGATCATCTATCTTGGCCTCAGCACATGGAGCCAGAATGTGCCCTCTGTATTCTGTCTTCCAGATTACAACAGGTTCAGCAGCCTGTCCACCGCCCACCACTCAGCTGAAGCCTTTTGTGGGGCCTGTGGGACGTGGCTCGGTGCCGATGATCCTGAGATGTTGCTGGAAGTTTAATCCCTGCACTGTGAGAAATGAGGTTCTCCCGCTCTCCCTCTTGCTCTTGCAACTTTGATCAAGCCCTAATGTGATTAGGCAGTGACCCTGACATGACTGGCACAAGAACTTGTAAAAGAAGCCCGGGGAGGGGGGGAGTGGAAGAGCGTCTTGATCTGGCCAGTAAACCAAGAGAAGAAAGGAATTATTCTGAAGGTGTCTTTCTTCTGTTGCTGTTCTGCCTTGTGGGTAATAAAGGTTTCATGTATTCGTTTTACGCCAGCAAAAATTGCGATCTATAATGACCTGACATTTCTTTTTTAAAACTAGCCAAGAGGCTCATGATTTGAATGTTAACCAGGGCTCTACTTTATGTAAGGTGCAGTCTACTGGGAGGAAGCTTCTTGAATTCTACGGGATCTTGGCCGCTCTCAGTTCAGTCTTCATGGTAAATTAATGTAATGTCTTCGTGTGCCTGTATTACAGAGCAAAACGTTTGTGTACACATCCTGTCAATGCATCATATTACTGTTATTCGCATGAGAAGGTGTCTCCACTTTAGCCCTCTCAGACATCTCTTGTTCAGAATCATGCACTGAGCCTGTTTACTGTGTCATGTATTGGACTGCTCCCATATGTGCTGCACATTATTCGTGCCGTCAACTCACTGATGATATGTGGGGTGAAACGCGGCGCTTTAACTTCTAAGGCCAAATGTGTCAGGTCTCAATATATTAACTTCACTCTAATGGACTTTATCAGCCATAGTGCAGAAAGTCATGGAGATTAGAGTGAGAGGGAGTGGATGTTTGATTATTTTTGCATTCTGCTTGGTTCCCTGCACCATGCCAGCAGCTGCATGAGGATACTTAAAATGCCCTTTTGAATCTGTTAAATATGTCATTATACTTCATTTTCAGGTACCTGCATTTCCCCCACTGATACAGAGGCTGGCCACAGCCCTGTAATCCTCACTTGTAATAAGTTCACAGTGATGTAGGGCTACGGTTTCTCTGTTTGGTGCCCTGAGATTTCATGTATGTTTTCAACAATTAATGATACTGTCAATATATTTGCAAAGTACAAAAATACATGCCACAGATGTTAGAATTAAATTCGACATTTACATCATTTTTCTAAAGGTATTTCAGTCAGATACAAGCTTAAAGAACCACCTACATATTATGTATTTCTTGCTTGCTTTGGCAACCCCAAAGGGACAATGTCAAAGCAGAGCGGAATGTGAAAGATGTCCTGTACAATTGGCAGTGAGATGGAAAAAGATGCTGCACCACAAGGGATCCTTTGCCATTAGTCTAGAATGAGGGAGCTGGTGTAGAATGGAAATAGGCTGATTTACAGACGTGATGGTGCTTTGGATCAAAAAAGTGTTGAATCGCTCACATTGTTGATTGCACTGAATGCTTATTTATTCCAGATATTAAGAAAGCAAGCAGTGCTGCATACACTGATCAGCCACAACATTAAAACCATTGACAGGTTAAATGAATTATGCTGATCGTCTCTTTATAATGAAAAGTTCTGTTGGGAAATTTTGGGTGCTGTCATTCGTGTGCCACCTACCTAAACACTGGCATGGACCAAGGTGTTCATGGTAATAATACAGTATATCCTGATAGCAGGGACCTCTTCAGCAGGACAGTGTCTTCTGCCACACCACAAAAACGTTCAGGAATTCCCCAAGGAATGACATGACAAACAGTTCAAGGTACTGACCTGGCACCCAAATTTCCCACACTCGGGCTGGAACAAGTGCAACCCACAGTGTCTCCACCTTGCAACCCACAGGACCCAAAAGATCTGCCACCGAGACACTTCAGGACATCCTCAGTGGTCTTGTGTCCATGCGTTAGTGGTGTAGGTCCTACAGGATGTAGCTTTAATGTTGTGGCTGATGGGTGTACATTGTGTTGAAGACATTTAAAATGTCACTATAAAGCTCACAAAGCTGCATATTAAGTTTGAGTTACCACAGCTTGCACAGTGTGGCTCACTCTAATACCGGGGGTTGAGTCTTACCATGGAATATCCATGGTAAGTACTATGGTAGCCTATGGTAGCCACTATGGTAGCCTTACTTTGTCTCATACTATCAGAATAGGGACAGGTAAACTAAATATTTCAGATATTTCAAAAGAAATGAATTGCACAGGTTTTTTTTACTGATCTGAACTATTCTGTAAGCCCTGCATGTACTGTGTGTTATTTGTATCAGAGGTAGAAAATACCCATGAGACCACTCTGTTTAGCAACAGGCGTTTTATGCAACAAGGTACGAAACAAGTTTTAGAGCTAGATCGTGTTTAGGTAAGACATGAAGGTTTTTGATTTTCTCTGAATAGAAAAAAAAGATCAAAATATCTGCATTTATATTGTTTGCAATTTATTTATATTTGCTGTGCTTGGATGTTTTGATTTTTATTCATTTTGCAGCCAGCGCCCTCTTGTTTGAGATAGTTTTGCCATTTTCTCGTAAATAACGCAGGTTTTCTGTTGATCCGTATCAACAAACAGTTTTATCAAATAAGGAATTTCATTTTCAGACAGGATTTATAATCTGAGGTGAGCATAGCACATATCACTGCAAAATACAATTCAATTCTGACAAACGCTTCGAAATTTCCCTTTTGCTCCATTAGGTCTTAGCATGCAACAACAGAGTGCCAGCTCTCTTGAGGCACTGGCAGCCCAAAGATACTGCCTGCCTGACGACATCTCGAGTTCCTCCACATTCAGCAGCATCATTCAAGGCCGTGTAGGGCTAGACAGGAACATAAACTAACACGGATGCTGGCATGGTGGCCTTGATATATCAGGCAATAAATATACCATTTGAGCAAGGTTCATTTATTTTCCTTCCCTATCTTACGATTGTTTTTTCTGGTCCGTAAATGTAAGGACCATGGATTGAGTCAATTATAATGAATACCACAAGTTCAGGCGAAGCATCTCTGGAGCTATGAATTCATTGTGCTGTGTTGTTTTTGCAATGCGCTTCTCAGAGTTCACTTGTTAACTCTTTAGGGCAGTATTGTGAACAGAGGCCATTTATGTAGCATTTCTATATTGCTTGCTGGTGGCTGGTAGAATCTACATCCAAATGGCTCCATCACCGCCACGCAAAAGGCAGGTTGAAGAGTGTAATGGCACATTTTAACCTTCTTTGAAACACTAAAGCATGCCACCTGAGACACACATTGAAACATATTTTTTTTCTATGTGAGTACATTTCATAAAATAAATATGCAGTTAATGTATGGACTCTGGAGCATGGAGGTAATCATCTTTTCTGCTGAAGAGGGTCTTTGTGTAGTACTCTGACCATGTGGTCAGGATGATAGGTGGTCATTTATCTGAATCATCTTGAGGATGGTGATTTAGTAATGCATATGGAGGATGAAATGGAATGCAAAAAATACACTGGAGCACAACATAGCTTCCTGTTCTAAGGCAGCTACGTTGTTTACCTGTGATCATAACAGAAACAGGTTAACTTCTCGGGTAAACACACTCCTGTTATGCATGAGTGAATACATCCCCGGCCTGTGAGCCATATTCTTTTTCCATACCCCAGATGGAAAGGAGCAAAAGTCAGCAGTTATTTTTAAGATACGGTAGCAGTTTATTACATTAGATGGAACCATTTCTCTCCAAGATGTTGGCTGATATGAGTGCTCACATTAAGAGCCTCTAATTTCACAAGCAAAAGACCAAGGCAACTCTGTGCACTATAGCAAGGGTTTTCAAATTCACTGAGGGACCCCTCTCTAAGACAAACAGACAGACAGCTGCACACCCATCCCAATTCAAAACTATGCCAGATTAGCTGTTAGCTGCTGCAGCTGCATCTGCTGACTGTATTGCTAAGCTGGCCAAGTCAGTGGATCTATCGACTACAGCCTCACTAACTTGCTTTCAGTACAGCAGCATTCCAGCAGGGTACTTGCATTACAATATCCCCATATTTAAAACAAACAGAACAAATTGAAAAAGAATTAAAGGTGGGGCAAGTGATTCTGGAGGAAGATGGTTGATTGCTCTTTTCATCAAATACAGACACTTTGTGTTGTAGGCTTGGTCAGAGTCAATATTGTTTATTGTTGACTCTCATTCCCAGGTCTTCAAATAAGACCACCAGGGAGCGAGACTCGACAATGAACAGTCTTTGTCGAGAATCACTCACCCCACCTTTTGAGGTGCTGTAGTTAGAGTCGTTGGTTGTTTAATTTGTCAGATTTATAGTATTTGTCGTCTCTTTACCCTGCACACATTTCTATCTCTACACTTACTGTTTTACTGAAACATGTTTGCTTTTTCACATTGGTGCCCTGGCCTCAAAAATAAAAGACAAAACACCTTTCCACTCCACCAAAATAGAAAACATACAAGTAGTTTACATCCCACACAGGCATCCCACCTTCTTCTGTGTTGGCTCTTTGTTACTCCTGTTTTTCAACGTTTCACACACACACACACTCACACACACACACCCTACCTGCTGTCCTTTCAGCTGTATTGTGGTCTAGTATATCAACAGAGACCTCAAAGTAGATCTTCCCCCAAGGGAAGTCAATCAAAGCCTCCCAGCAGTGAGCCATTTCTCCAGGCCTAGCTGATCATTTTCCCTCTAATATCCCCAGTTCCAGCAGCTCAGAGGCTGATCAATGTTGTTGAAAACAAAAACTGTCCATTCTGTCTGGGAGCGATGGAGGAAGTGAAAAACAAACCGAATTGATGACTTTGTAAATGGAGGCTGGGGTAGCCTTTGTGACACCCATGGTTTCCCACCGTCCTCAAAATACATTCCCTGTCGTCCTGATCACAAACAAATTAGCAATTCAGAGTGTGGCCCTGGGGTTGCCGAGTGTTTATGTGGATGCCCAGTGTGATGAAGGCTCACATTTGTCTCCTGTCACTGACCTGTCACTCTTTCGGCCATTAGGGCCAAAACCAACTTTGATTTTTAACCTTAAATAGCAGCAAAGACGTTCACTGTGACCAAAGAGGGAGGGACAGCAAAACAGAAACAAGCAGAGAAGGGAGATCTGTTCAGATCACACACAACCCTCCCAATCATCCACACACACATCAAACAAAAGCAGACGTTATCCCATCAAAGCTCTGGGAGAGAAATGCCCTTCACAAAAGTGGTGAGCTGGCACACTCGGTCTCACAGTAGATTACATGGTGAGAGACAGGCTCCCTTTTTTTAAAACATTATTATATGGGATCAATAATCCTAATTAGCATTTCTAAAGCAGTCTTAAGTATTTGTCAGATTTCCAGATTATATTTTCCAATGTGTGGATCAATTAGCCGTTTGAAGTGTCATCTTAGTTGTGCCACAGTGGTTCTCGCCCTGGAAGCCTTATAAAGAAAACTTTTCTGCCTTCCCAGAATATGGAGGTTCATCGTAGTCTTTTAAAAGACAAATTACAGTACCTTTACATCGAGTTTAAGCTAAAAGATGTGGCTTAGTCCCAAAGCATACACCTCACATTGTGCAAGGTAGATTAGCAGAAAAGCGCATTACATTTAAATGGCATTTAATGCTGTACATCACGCTGATCCAAAATACCAACAGCAGGTGTTAAATGAGATTCAGTGCGAGGAATGCAAGTGTGGAGATGAAGGTGGAAATATCGCCTCGTGTTATACATGGGATTAGTTCATATTCAGTGCCAACAGATACTGTATACCTTCAGTCTTAAAGTCAATGCATGTTGACCGTTAACCAGTTGTATAGATTAATAAGATGTTTTTGGCCTATATGGAAGCAAATGTTCAGTCTTAATGTTTCATTTGTATATTGTGAGAATAAAAGGGTATTAAATGAGGTTGCTATTAAATGTACTTTGTTGAGATATTTTGTAGGGAAACAAATAATCAGCTTTTCCTCACTGCATGAAATGTTTGCTTCCATTTACAAACCTGACACTTTGTTTTTATCCATGTTTAAAACACAACATTGACATCTTTTCACTTTATAATAGTGAATTAGTGAGCAACAGTTGCTCATTTACACACCCAGAAAGTATCATTAGCAAACATTTGGAATGCTAATGCCCAATTTTCTCCTCTCCTTTCTTCCTTCATACACCTGAGGGAAATACCTGAATATTTAGCTGCAAATTAATTTCCTATGTTCACTAGTTCACTAGTCACTAACTTTGCATGCTGTGTATTTGTGTGTGTGTGTGTGTGTGTGTGTGTTATTTAGTTAAATCAGACTGTTTTGCTTTTTGGTACATTAATCATTTAACATGCTGTTTTGTGGAACGTTCAATAGATCAACAAACCTGCTGTCGACCAAAATGTGTAATTTACATGATGCATTTTGATGTTCAAAGGTGAATGATGCAGCCAAAAGAGAGTGTACATCACAATACAGTAACTGTCCTGAAAATCAATTAAGAAATTGTTTACAATAACCATACTGTACTTTTACTATGTTTGATTATTCATTCTTTTTCATTTGGAACTTCAATACTAACAAAAACAAAAGTCCCAGAAGAGTAAAACTAACATCCTCTCCAAACAGAAGATTTAAGTTTTCAAATGAGACCAATAATTTAAAATGTTAGACATGTTAAGGTTAACAGGTACAAATAAATACCAGCCTGATTTCAGACAGTGCAGTATAACAATCATTAGTATTAGTGTTACCTGTCATGTGAAAACGTGGTAAGCTGTCCCACTGCTCAGATCACATTAACTGACACGACTGACGTTGACTAACTACTGACTTTAACCCACATGAGGTCAGACCCATTTTTTATTATAGGAAAATGAATATAAAACAGATCAAATGGACCACATCCATACATTTCTGGAATTGTTTTGGAAAATTTAGCCCCTGTGTCCAAGATCTGCAGTGTTACATACATGTTACCTCTGGCATTTATGGTCAGTTTTCTCCTCATTTAAAAGTTTGTGACGCCTGTGTCACTGTGGGTTCTTATGAATTAAGACGTTCTTTTAACATGCATTTCTGTGTGAATGTCATTCAGCACATGTGAATTGTAACAAAACAGCACAGCTTACCTCATAAAACAGAGTAATCAACGTGTTGTTTCTGGCCACATTTTTATCCACCAGTTCCATATGGGATGACAGCTCTTTGTGGCTGCACAGTCTTATTAAATTCAATAGCGGTCATGTCAGCTCAGGTTTTATATATGTGGTGTTTGTCCACTGCTGACCCTAATTATTTAAATGTAACATTAATCCTCGGGATCCAGGGGATTGTGAAGCTGAATTAAGGTCAGCCAGAGGTTAATGATGGTCAGAATTATCTGGGTGGTTCTTGGCAGTCTTTTCAAAAACATGTATTTAATATGGCTGCTGTGTGATTGTAGCTTGTGGACTCAATTTTTCCCCACCTGCTGGAGCACCTGATTTGTTCATGGATGTGTGGAACCAAACACAAACATTGCTACCATCCACTTACAAATGTTTTTTTTTTTTTGTATTTGTATTTGACATGTTGTCAACAGTGAAAGCCCACCACACAGAGCGCAGTTTAATAATACAGATCCCAGTGGCAAGATTTGACTGCCTTTGTTTCTGTCAAAAGATCGTGAGTGTCTGTTCTTTTCAGTGTGCTGTAGCCTGATCAATAAGAACTTGGGTGACCACTTACATGTTCTGCGTGAAAACATTCAGTTGAGTATAGTTTCTTGCAAAACAGTAAAGTGAATACTGAAAAACCAACTGAGCTATGTGAAAGAATGTCTCCATAGTCAGTTGTCAGGTAAAGCAGGGGCTGCATGTGGGACAAATTACAGTGAGACTTGATGATGATGATTATCGTATTTTTTGATAGCTTTGGTAGTTTTCCTTTTTAATCTTATGCATATAAATAATAGCAAACTAACTGAATTTAAAAGACACCACTAATTGTTATAAACCAGATCCAGACTGCAGTGCATACATTTTCAAATAATACCCCAGAAAGCAATTTTAATTAACACTATGTAATGTCCACTTTTATTACTTTTCCTCATTTTTGAGGTAAACACATTACAATAAATTTACAAGCAGTTTTCTCATCAAGGTTTGGTTGTCCTAACTGTGAAAACCAAAGTCATTCCAGCACTTGGATGCCATCAGGTGCTAGTTGAAGATGTATTTCCATTCACTATCCTAAGCTTGTTTTCAGAATATATCCTGTATGCTGCACCTTCAATCTCATTGTTTAACTTGGTTTGAATGCAGTAAAAACAATGATTGATGAATACTGAATCATTTTCCTTTGAGGTTTTATTACTGGAAACATTTTTTTTTTTTAAGATGTTCAAAAAAACTCTCATTGCATGCTCATCACACTCAGAACGGAGGACGCTGCCTGAAGCCTCACCTGTTTGTGATCTTAATAAGGAGATCAGACAGTCAGACAAGAAGGGCTTTAACTTAATTAATAACATGTCATGGCGTAGCTGGCATACGTGTAGTATTAGATGCCCCGTAGCTCTCGTCAGGTCTAACATGACGGTGCTGGTAGCTCGTGACTTAGCATAAGCAGTATCTAAGGAGGACGGGGCCCAGGGGTGCGTTTGATTTGGCCATCAACATAATTAGGTAATTTTAAACAGATTGCCGCTGAGACAGATAATAGGCACATCATCAATGCGCCAGCCTGACCTTTACTAACAAAGCATAAAACTGCCACACTCTGGCTTGATGTTCATGTTCTCAGGGTACTACTACATTAAGCCCTCGTAACAAGTGATGAAGTTTCCAGGCAGTTTTTATTGCTCCTTGGAAATTATATGCCAATTCATACAAATCTATATTGATTAATACATCATTTCCAGATTTCCAAGGTCATTATTTTTATATGAATATTTATGCATGCATTTATGCATAAATCTTAATGAAAATGATGTTACTAAAAAACAGGCCTTTATTTTCAATTGTGTTTAGCCAAGAAACACACAAAATGGTTTAACAATTTATAATCTAGAATTCAAATTCTTATTCTGACATAGTTTTCCATATAAAGGTTTTAAATTACTAGTTAGCAAAAAAGTCAAAGTTTAATAATCAGATAAGTGCATACTAGCAAAAATCGTAAAAGGCAGGAAAGGTTCAGAATAACAGCTGTATTAGTAGTAATTATAAAATCAAACTAAAATCAAAATTTCAAAGCTATCCATCCAATATTTGTCAAGATAGATTTTTTCTGTGTCTACCAAATTAATTCCTCAAAGGCTTTTCTAAAAAATTAATTTAATTTTCCCTGAGAATCACCGTGAATACATGTTTTAATTTTGGCTCTTGTTCAGTATGGGGAATCACCTTGCACTGAAACCTCGGCACACTAAATGGAGGAACTGGCAGTGCAAGCCTGTTATTTACTTTGTACAAAGTGACAACCTCAAATGGCAACTGTGTTCTGACTGATGTTCTCATCTTACCATGCTACTCAATGAGAGAGGCGCACTCCATCTCTGGTCAGTGAGGAATTGTGGAGTGCTTTTGGGTAGATATGCCAACTTGTATGCACTGTCAAGTCTCGGCAGGGCTTAGACTGATCTGTTGTAGCTGTGGGCTTTCATTCTGAGGTGTGCGTGTGATTTGATGGGGTTTTTTTGGGGGGCGGGATTTCCATCATGTGCACTGCTTTTCTTTGCTGGTGAGAACACGCGACCCCTACATTTGTTTTAATGAGAAAAATGAGACAACACAGTAACATTGACAAATATGATGAATTAAAGCTACTAGGCCCATGTGGAATATTCAGGAAATCCAGGTTATTGATTACAACCGTCATAAAATGCATTCAGAATTTTGTTTCTGGGGTTCGCCCTCTGTTGGAGCGAATGAGCATCAACCAGGTTATCAGCCATAACAGCGACGTGGCAAACTCTGAAACGAGTGCTGGAAAATAAATATAACTATATAACTATCTGCAATGTTTCATATGCAGCCTAAGCCAGATCCATGTGTAGTGAAGATAGCTAGTTCACTAACCTCAGTCTGTTAGCTTAGGTTGCAGTTAGCTCGTTGACCTCCTCATCTTGCATCGCTCTTAACTGGCAGAAAGCAGTTGTTTGTTATACGCTCTTGTTTTCTACTGTTACATCGTTTGTTGTTGACAGTGTTTTGCAACATTCGCTAGCTAACCAAGCTAGCTAAAATAAATAAATAAATAAATAAACAATATCACAATATATTTCACATGCTTTGCAGTAATGTTAGCTTTGACATTGGATTTTGTGTCGGACTCTGTTGCAGTGGGAGGCAGTTATTTGTAGACATTTGACTGTATTTTTAAGTTAACTTTGGCTGGTGGTTCACACTGTTGCTGCTACAGAGCAGTGGATGTGGGAAAGGCATTAGGGAGGGCGCGTAAACATTTCATTTCCACAGGCTGTTTTGCTTATTTTGCCTGGCAATTTGGTCACAGGTTGGCAATACAATGCATTTAATACAAATGCTTCACTTTAGTTTATATTGTAGACTACATTTAAGTACAGCTTAAAATTAATCTGCCCGTGAAAGAGCTCATTGTGGCCAGTTGGCTTTATGGTTAATTTCAGCATGGGCTTTTGAGAATAACAATCAGCTACATCATCTCACAAATGATTTTCTAATGCTTTACATAACAAATGTGATTGCCTAAAAAGTAAATGTAATAATACAGCGTAATAGTCTTTATGTATCGTGGATCGTTTATGATGAGTATTATCAACATCCCAGTCGTTAGGCATCATAGACAAATGCTCACTGTTGCTGGCAACAGACATTAGAAAGATGGAGAACAGCAGTTTGTAGAGGAATGTCTTGTCCATATTCTTCTTCCAACCAAATTTCTGGGGAATTTGTTGTGCCGTTCTGTTGCCTAATTAAGCCTTTTTATATGTAAATTCCTTAGAGATATGAACAGATGATTTCCATTATTGATTTCTTTGTGGAAAAATGTTTTGACATATGTTTTGCATACATGACTTGAATGTTACAAACATCATATTACTTTTGACATGTAATTACCTGCTGTCTACTGAATCATTTCATATTTACTATCAGTTACACAGACTAAAAATGTTTTATAATAGCCATCCATTTTCTATATCCCTTATCTGTGCGGGGTCTCTTAGATTAATGTTTCTGCCGCCCCTCGGTCCTTGTCAATAGTACAGCAGATAACATGATAGAGCAGCACTGCAGATTAAAAATGTCAATTTCAAACATCACTTCGCTCTATGCAGTCCCACCTGGGGTTGGGAATGCAAACAGGAATCTGAACAAGATTGCTCTGCTCTCCACTCAAATGTCTTAAAGAAAACACCTGCTAGAGCCACATTCACTCACACACACACACACATACATATACACACAGACAGGACGTGACTGTCTTTACTCCTCATGACATGACTATACACTCTAAGCTCCGTTAGGGTTCACCTGGTGTGGTTCATGCTTCGGTCTGAATAATGTTTCTCCATCCGCTGCCTCCTAAGCCATGCTGGCCTTTGACTTGTTTGCACAGATTAAAGATGTGATGTTGAAACATGTGCTGGATCAAACAGCACCGCTGCCACGGTGTAACAAATGTCAGCATGATGAAGGTGAGGACTCTAATGCTGTATTGTGTCTGCTTCACTGTTTAGTGGATACAAAAGGGGAAGCAGGTGTGATGAATGTCCGGCAGAGACAGGCACACATTTCTACCTGTTTCCACCTGTGTGTTAGAGGGAGGTGGGGGTGGCAATCTATTTAACCGGGAGAGTGGGGGTTGGGTCAGACAATCCAATCTGAAGATGTTTGCTGGTTGACGGGGTGGAAGCAGTGAATCGACATGGCACAGTTTGGCCCTGGGAGATTTCTGTCTGACACTGCCAGGGAGGATACACAGGAGTGGGTCGTCGACAAAATGGGAAGGTCAGCACAGGACAGACAGGTGTCACCTGATGTATTGTGGGTTAACAGCCTCCGAATGATGTTGCCGTCGGCTCAGCCCACAACAGAGAAATCTATGAAACTGGACTGAATTCCTTCTTTTTCTCTGCATGGCTCTCATGTTACACAATTGAGTCCAGCAAATCTTATCTTCCTGATTTTCTGTATTTTGTTGAGGAATATTAAAACTAAAATATAATCCTATAAAGAGATTTAAAGCACTTCTGCCTTGGCTTTACTTTTCATACCATGCAACTTGATCCATATAGTGAATGGTTTGGACTGACGTTGACCTTAAAAGGTTTTGGGGCTGTCACGCTGCTTCCAGTTTAGCTCCAAACAGACAATAATCATACTTCAAAGGGCACTTAGAGGTCTGGTTAGCATTGGTCATAACAGGTTTTTGAGCAAATGACAAATGCTCATTTTGTCAAAAATCCACCAGAGAAATAATAAATGATATATTCCATCACTATCAGTACACAGCTACATTTTACCTTTTTTTTTTAAAGTCATCCATCATCCGTCACGTGGACTGCCTGAGTCAACAGTCAGTCAGTAAATTGCTTTTCAGATTCCTTTGATTTAGATAATGAATCACATAGTTTTATCAGCAGTGAATGTAAGTCAAGCTTCATTTTCAATGATGTGGACAAAGAAATCCCACTATGGAAAAAAGAGCATGAGATCACGTCGGTGTCACATTTCTGAGAAGAGAAACAAGCCCTGGTTTAAACATGTAAAATAATTAGAATATAGCATACTGACCTTTTCTCTGACCCTTTTTTAAAGGCTGCTCTGCTGACAGACTCTAATTAACATTAGCCTCCAGCAGCTGACTGCTGTCTTCTGGGAAGAAAAGAACAATTCTAGCCAGGCTGTGGTCCTGTACAACACAGCAAAAGGCCATCAGTTCATCTGTTCACCCTCCCCCCTACTCATCTCCCTCTCTTCCCCCCTCCTCTCGCCACCCACCTCCTTCTCGTCTTCTACTCCTGTGGAAAAAAATGGCCATTAAAGATGCTTTCTCTCTGTTCTTACCTTTAATCTTTTCACTGCATATTCATAGTCATGTAGAGCCTCACGCAGAAGCACTTAAAGACACGAAGGACATAAGTTCAAGCAGGTTTAGGCAGACTGAACAACATGCTGAGAATTTGACAGCTTGGCAAGTATTGCTGGAAACTATGTAGATAGGTGGATAGATGAGCCTTTATCGACATTTTACGAAAAAAAAAATATACAATGAGATTATGAGTGCTAAGGTCTAAACAAGTGCCAGACATCCAATCTAAAATGAAAAAAAATAAAAAAGACGGCCCACATGAAATTGCAAAGTTGTTACCCGTTAAAGATGTTAAGAATCAGTTGTTTGGATGAGGAATATCATGCAAAATATTTTGTCCGTTTGGTATCTGATAATTGTTACACACACTTGCAGCAATATTGCAGTTACTGTGGGTTACCGGACATCATCATGTCAAGACGCATCACTTTCCCTGGCATTAGCGCTCCAGAAATGAATTTTATCACATTCTGCCTCCAGATTGGCACATTCTGGATACTTAAAAAGACACTCTTCACTTCAGTTTTTCAAGTGACTGAAAATGAAGTTCAGTTTGCACTTCATATGAGTACCTCTCAGTCTGTGAAGACAGTTGTCTGATAATGTCTTCTGTGGCTTTGTGGAGTGCTTTCCAAAGTTTTGGGGCTGGTTCAGAAATAAGATGGCTCAACAAAGAGTCATTGATGTCATTCTTCAGACAGGCAAATCTGTGTATTATTTTTCGATGTGGACAATCAACCAACAAAGCTTGTCATCTCTTCTAGTACATAGTCTTTGGATGGGTTAAAATCCTAGCCACTGTAGAAACTGATATTGTTTAGACATGGAGATGTGGGTGCACCTTCTCAGACAGTTTGTCCTGAAGGACATTCATGGAGCTGCACTCAGTGGCTAACAACAAAAGTGCCACAGTTTTGTGACATGAAAAAACAAACAGTCATAGAGAGAAGCATCACTCTTAAACTAGAAGTCAGCATATCTTGGCCTCTGCTAATTTCATTATGATCGGTCTTTGTAACTGAAATACCATTTCAGCAACTTCTTTTATTTCCTGTATGCCTAGTGTGCAGATGTGAAATAGACTTTAAGGATGAGAAATTGGACAAATCTATAGTCTGTATAACTTAAACTGGTGATCACGCTGTTTTCTCTGACGTGACTTTTTAATGACATGAATTGGAGAGTTATTTGCTTTTTCTTCAATATGTAAATGTAATCAAGGACACTCCTCCGCATGATAGAGCGCACCTGTGTCTCCTATTTAATGTTTGCTGACCCTGAAGAGGACACGTTGGTGATTCATTAAAGCATTTTTGAATTGAACCTGTGAATGTGCAACTGCCTTCTTTCACACAGATGTGAAAACATGTCCAGTGTTTGTTGTCCTTTAGGCCCTGCTGTTCGCAGAGATTCAATCAAACACAGCACGAAATTGTTAAAAACTAAAATCTTTCTTCTGCCTTTGTGCATTTTGACTGTGATAAATGCACAGGAGCGGTCAAAGGTCTAGTCTTTCTGTACGAGCCGAGGCTGCAAATCAATGAATGCACGCCAGTCCTTTTTTCCCCTCGAAGTTTGCTGTCCTTGATCTGAGACGCACCTGATTCAGTTGCTTATTGCTGAAGATGCTAAGGTCCTGATATCACAGAATAGTGCAGTTGACTGGACATTGTCTCTGTGCTGCTCGGTGTTGTATTTACTCAGGCTTCTGTTACCCCTTATGCAGTTTGTGATATCCATATTGATTAAATATCTAAATATTTGTTGGACTCCGAAGCTGCCAGCTGTGGCACACCGGATCGCTTTGCCTTAAATACAGATTCTCTGATCTGTCACAGCAAAATGATTTTCTTACGTTTTTATTTTTTAATGATAAGCAAAGACGATCACTGCAAAATTATATAAACCCAGAGTGAGTTTTCTGATCTGCAAGAGGCTCAAATTCAGTCAGGGTCAAAACATCTCAATTCCAGGCATACAGTGCCTTCTCACCCTGCCAGATAAATTCATCTTGTGTGAGAGCACCTTCTGAAAACGATCCCCATGCCTTTTACTTGCGATTTGTGTTGTGCCGACAAGTACTCCCTACGCACCTTCTATTTTTCACTGAAAAAAATCAATCAGCTGCATCAGGGAGGCTCATTTTCATCATCACTTCATTGACTTTCTCCCCAGCTAAATGTTCTTTACAACTACCTAGTGATACAGCTCGAGGCCAGGGAGATCAGAGTATGTCTTAATGAGCTTCTGTGTGCATGCACTTCTTTTTCCTTCAGCCTTGTTATCTTACATTTAGCAAAGGTGTTCATACGTTGCTGACAAAGGCATTCCCTGTCATGTTCAGTGAGGCACAAGCAATTCTGTACTGGTGCTTGGCTGGTCAGAGAACACATCAGATGGTCAGAGGTCAGAAAAACAAATGAGTTGACACAGAAAGCCCTCGCTGGGATTTTGTGTAGATTTAGCGATTTTACACGTGACTTTAGTGGTCTGATTTTTTTTTCCTTACAACTTACAGTCATGTCATCATATGGTAATAACTTCTGCAGGATATGATGTTTCATTAGACTGATCCAAAAACCTGCCAATTTAATTTAATATCACATTATCACATCCAGATCAAGTAATGGAACTAATGAAAAGTTATATTACATTTTTAGTCATTATGGTTCATCAATTACCAATATGCCAACATTTTTTGATGCCATAAGCACCAATCATGAAAAAGTATCATCTCTACAGCTTCATCTTGGCTCCTAAAGTAAACCACTGCTTATCCAGTGAATATACTGGTCCAGTTCTTAACCCAGTAGAAGGAAATGCTGGTAGGTAAACATTTGATTATTCCATTAGGCATGACTAAAGGTCTGGCAACTTATCAATAATTACAGCATAAACTGGGCCTTTTGTTGTGGCTCCACCGGCTAGGAAAACAGACATTTTCCTTTTATGTGCAGCTGTCTATCCTTGAGAAGTAGCTGTGGTTGTCTAATAATTCCCCCACATCTTGACTCAGCATCGTCCTTGTAGCCACTGAGGTCTCCTATGCTTTTCGATGCTGACCTTATTCCCAGTATGTGTGATGTGATCCAACATGACATTTAAGTGTCTCCCCTGGACCACCGAATGGCTCTTAGTGCCCGGCTGTCTGATTCCCTCTGCCAACCTACAGGGAATGAGCTGATCAACTCTTGTTTTCCAAATGGACTGTAGGTTCTGCACCGAGGCAGCAAGAGCACCAGTATAGAGCGGCTGCTCAAGTTGTCTGGTAGGTGGAAAAGTGTGGGTGAATGTCACAGAGGAAAAGAAAGGCGTGTTTGGATTGTTGCTTTTTTTAAAAATCAGATCTACATACAGTGTACCACTGCTCAGTTGAAGAAAGGGGGCACTTAAGTGCACCCTAAGACCACAGTGGTCACAGTGATCTCTAAAGGCACTGAAGTGTGAACAAACCGAATGTTCAAATATCCTGACTAGCATGGCTCTCGAGAGATGTGAACAGCACTAATGGAAATCACTGGCATTTCAATTGTGATTTAACGAGATGTGTGAATTTACCAAGAGAAAAGAGATAACTTGATCCAAAGAGTAAACTGATCCAGGACAACCTGATAGACGTCGCCCAGTGGTATTATATAATATCTTTCGAGGCGAGTGGATGTGAGCCAAACATGGGCTGAGTGTCCACCCACTGTTATGTCAAAAAGACCTGATGCTAAATGTTGCAGTGTGGGGCTCCAACCAAAAGCTCACAGAGGACAGATGGCCCAGGGGTAATCATTGGTACCTAACACCAGCAGGAGCAAAAAGACAAGGGCAGGATACTGTGAAATGTTAGTCTGTGATATTACTAGCTGAGGTACAGATCTAAAATCGAAGTTACGTGGGTGTCGGATGTGTTTTAGAAGGTTCCCCTCGAGAATCATGTTGAGACATGTTCTTTGCCGTAGGAAAGGGAGAGTGAGAAAACTCATTTTTATCAGCTGAGATGCACAGTTCAAAGGTGAGTTAGCAACCTCTTAATCTCACCTCCTTATTATTTTAGAACAAATAGCATTCTTGCCACTTCAAAAAAAAAAACAAAGCATTTTTCCCTTGCTGTATTGTTTGTCCAATGTAAAACAAGTGATCCACATACATACTGAACATTGCAAAGACTTGTTTGTTCTGTGCATGACACTGAACTGACTCGCAGTGGAGGCTCTCTCAGAGTAACAGTATTTATTTCCACCCATTAATTTTTCAAATGTTTATTTTAGAAAGGCTAGCTTGCATCCCACTTGTAAACATTGTGAATGACTGTGAGAGGACTAATAGATTATAGAACTGCAGTGTTTTTCTTTGCTGTGATAGAACTTTTGCCATTGAAGTGTTAATATGCTGATGGCCGATTGTGTTTGCAGTCGCTCTTAATAGCGAGAAACTGCTGTTATCTTCAGATTACAGGGTCTGAATCAGATAAACTTTGAAAAACGAGGGATTAATGGACTTTATTAGCTTAATGATGAAATAATGGGCATTGTGCTTCATTGCATGTTTTAAATATGTTCCATTGCCTCAAGAGGTGAGGAATGACAATTAGGATGGGTTTGTTAGGCTTGGATAATGGCCCTCATGCACACAGATGTTAAATGAGTATGTTGTTCATTTGGATGAATAGAACAAAGTCAAAAAGAAACTTGGGAGAAAGTGAGAGGCTGTGAGCAGAAAGCTGCCCATTTGGCAGACAGACAGCTGCTGTAGCAGCTCCCACCAGCTTTCTGTAGACTGCCTTTGACAGCCAGGGATAAGTGGCCATTAAAATCCCATGATCACTTAATACACCTGTCATTAGCCATCAACTGTGCATTAACACTGCTAGCTGGGGCTTATACAAGAGAAGAAAAAATACAGTATTGCTCAATTTAAAAAAAAAAAAAAAAAAAAACACAAAAAGAAAGAAAGAAAAAAAATGACCAAGTTGCCTGGTTATTATTATGCTCAGTTGAGTGTTCTTGGAAAAGTTAAAGAAAGATGTTAAAGACCTCGCACAAAACTTCAATATGTGATCTGTGGAAGTCGGCATTTATGAACACAAATTTGTGTTAAAGCTTAAAAAGGCAGAGCAAAAATCACTAAGCAAAATGTTTTAGCTCACACAAGGGGAGATGTTGACCTTGGCTGCAAGGATCAAAATTAGGACAACAGAAGAGATTTTTTATGTTATTCTGACGTTAAAGGCAATAACTACATACTGCCTTTCAAAATGAAGGAGGATTTTGTTGTTTGTTACCTCTAAGGTTCAAGGTTCAGTCAAAGTTAGGTGACTAAAACTGCAAGCCAAATGTGAAGAAAACATTGTAGTGATTATGAAGGTCGGAGAAAGGTTATTTCTGCTAACACAAATTAGTAGAAGATCAGATGCTGCGGTCTCTTGTGTCAATGTCACACCCGACTGTCCACCTTGACCTCCTTCCTAAGATGTTTTGCAGCTGTATGGATACATCACACTTCTTCTTGCTGCCTTAAATCAACCCGTGGTGTAATTGTCCTGATGAGGACAGACAGCTGCCTTGGTTGGTGTTTCCAGTTTTGCAGATATCTTGTGCGATATCACTGTGCGTTATTGTCTCACCACATGCTAAAGTGACATTTAAATACATCCAGCTGCTAATGCACTAAAGGAACATTTGGTCCCCAAATTTATTCCTGGGGCTTATGTCGTTGGGCAATGACAGTATTTTCTAGGACAGGGGACATATTTTCATAACTGTAAATCTCATTTTTATGAAAAGGCTCAGACAGCCTTACATTGTTGCAGAATCACTTTCAGAAAATGTAGTTAGACACAAGAACATATGAGGAACCCTGCACTCCTGATTCTCGCATTTGGATGAAGTTCTCTGTGTAAACAAATACAGTATTGACTGGTCTGTTGGAAATCTCCAACATTATGATGCATAACTGCAGTTTTTATTACAGATTTGCTCTGAAAAGACAACAGGAAGTTTGTGTCAAAATGTTTTCTCTCATTTTACCTTATAAAAAAAAAAAAAAACGAGTTGGGAAAGCGGCCAGTCAGTGGAATGTTATCATTAATAGAGTCATTAAAAGAATAGGAAGCTGTATATGTATAAATGGATTTTCTGGTAATTGTTTTTGTAGCCTGAGGCTCGGGATGTGGATTTGTTTTGTTGGTCTGCTTATTTCTTCAGTATCATAGCTAAGGGTAGCTCATTTTGTGCATGTTTGAAAAAGCGTAGATGCCAGGTCATTTTAATTAGTTCCAAACGTCCAAAACAAAGCATCTTCCCTGCCAACACTTGTAACTCTTCCTCTTGTTGTTTCATCACAAATTGATAAGTTGGATTGAGTCAGAAGCTGCCCATCTAACCTCTTTACATTTAGCAGTGGTGTAAACAAGCTGTGAGATACAGGGCTTCACAAATTATAATAAACCCTTTTAGACACTCACTGTAGCCTTATAGTTACAGATTTACAGAGTAACAGGAATTTGAGAGATGACTTATTTCAATAGATGCACAGTACTTTTACTTTAATACTTTAACTATATTTCCCTGCTAATTCTTTTACTTAAGAAAGACTTTTCATGCAAGTCATTTGCTTGTAATGGAGTATTTTTACATTGCTGTAATATTAATTTTACTTACATAAAGAATCTGAACATTCCTTTCAACACTGCTTACTGCACCTTTGAATGGTGTGTTTACAAACAGCTATGGATAAATTCTGCACAGTATACCTTTAAAGTGGAAATAACTGATGAATGTGATGTGGTCAGCAGAAACAACAAAGAAGAACATACATGACACCATTTTGTTTATTTATTTTTTAATAAATCTTATTATTTTCAGGAGGTGGATATTCAGGAACAGCCAGTGACAGGAAAATCAAACGATTGAATGATTCGTTTTTCTCTCTTCATGCAATTTTTTTATAATTGCTGCAGCTCTAATTGAGTGCATAAAGTAATACCTCTCTCTCTCTCTCTCTCTCTCTCTCTCTCTCCTGTTGTTACATGGAGCCCTCCAGAAAAGCTTGTCGCATTCAAGGTTTAAACTTAAATGGTGGTTGAAAGGTCAAGTAGAAGAGAGCATCAGAAAGATTTTGAGATCTGTTTTCTTTTCCTCCTGGAGGCGGTCCGATTGTTTTGTGCTGTGATTACCAGTTGGGATGAGCCCGTTGTAGGCCTACAGTACTGGCTGCCCTTGTGCATATTACACTGTCATCTACTAATCACAGCCATGAGCTAAGCTGCAGCGAGATGTGGCTTCTTGATGCATATGAATATCCATGTTTCAGATTTTCCAACTGGGCTTCCCAGCTAAAATTTATGCCCATGTGGGATTTTTCTTGTTTCCTTGCAGCCTGAGGGTTAGTTGACAGCTGTTCGGTTTGCCAGCAGCCTTGTTTGATAGCAGGCCAATGAGTTCCAGCATTTCTTCACTGGTTTCTTTCCACATCACAGCTTCACCAAAACAAACATGGAAATGGAGGATGTCAGTGCTGAGTCCTGCAGGATGCTGAGCGAATAAGCCTCATCTGACTCTGTGGTCGTCATGAGGCCACACAACAGGGCAGAGTACTGCATGTGCCTGCTGTAGCACTTAATGTAGCTGCAGCTAGCCTGTCTCCCCCCCCTCCTCCCTTCACCCCAGCCAACACCCCACCACTCCACCGCCCCCGCCACCATCAGCCAGCACTGAGTGATGTCAGACAGTCGGGGATGCTGGATGCTGAAGGAGAGCGCAACGGCAGCAGGCGGCAGAGATAAGGCCCCCCCATACCTCCACAGATTAAACAGCAGGATTAACCTCTCTACTCCACCACTGCCACCATGGTGTCTTTCACCCCTTATCTACCCCCACCTCCCCCTTTTCTCCTCCAACATTTGCCACCATACATTTGTACAGTTGTCATGATGTGGGAAATTGCTTTTTAACCCTATGAGGCTTAGGTCTGTCCTTGGCAATTGAAACATAAGAAAATGGAACAGGCACCGCCAGGAGGAAAAAAAAAAACAGAACTGCTTTCCCCAAAATGCTTTCTGGTCTCGTTCCTAGTCAGACTTTACTTGAAAGAGCATGTCTGCAGAAGAAACGGAAAGTCTGCTGAATATGTCACCGATTACAGCAACTTTGGTCTATTGTCAGTTTTTCTACTTCTTTTCTTTGTGGTTGCCAGATTTGATAACTTGTAGATTCAGTTGCAATATCTGACTTAATCATGTTCAAAAGAATAAGAAGGAGCCAGAGGCACCAATAAATAGTTCAACAGACAATGTCCTCATCTTTGCCACCCTGGAGCCAGACTACGGAAATGATATTTAGTTAGTTCGTGCGCCAGTGTTTAGGGCTACAGCCACCACACTGAGAGCATTACATGTCCAGTTCTTGATTATTGAGTTGCAATCTATCCATCTATATCCATATATGTATATATATATATATATGTATGTATATACACACACACACACACACACACACACACATAATGTATATACACACACACATATATAATGTTTAATGACTCTACTAATATGCCACAGTCAATATCCATTCAAAAAAGTAAATGCATTTCAATTATCTTTACCCCAAGGCGTACTGCATGTTGCAGTTATATAAAAACTACATTAAAAAGACCACAGTTTTGTTATTGTGACGCTCAGTATATTTTTATCGTAATACATTTTCTAATTTATCCATATTCAGGTTTCCTACAGTGCCTGGCTGTTCACTGAAAATACCATTCAGTGTAAACAACACATATCATGTTGACATTTTGCAATGCATGGACTTTTGTTTGGCAGGTAACAGTTATAATCAGTCATATCAAAAGTTTAGTTCTGGACATCAGACGTCAGGCTGAGATGCAGGAAAAGGAAGATCTCCAAGTCTGGAGACTAGGCAATTAGCATAGCATCCCCATGCGTTCGGTGCTTGAGATAAGAGGGCTAGTGACCAAGTGAGCTATGACATTCCATTGATCCAGAAAATTGCTGCAGAGCCAGCCTTGAAATTAGTTTAAATTGCTGAATCAAAAAATGTTATCCTGGATTCTGGCAAGGCCAGCGTAAACCTTATGCCTCTAATCCCCAGACTGATGTGAAAAGTTGTCAGGGATCGTATCGCCCACCGCCTCGATTGATGGGAGAGTTTAGATTCCGTGTGACAGAGAGAGACACATGCAAGCAACTGGGATTCGACTTGGATGGCACTTACGGCTACCAGGGTCGTGACTTGGTTTCAAATCTTCAGGCTTTGGGAATTTCCAGTCCGATCTACCGCCGGCTTTGTGCTTTCCAATTCAATTACATGCTGAGTCTTTACTCTGTGACAATGTTGAATATCAGGCTCTCTTAGATGTGAGTTGAGTCATAAATCTAAGCTTTGACGCACAGTTCAAGGATTGGGGGGAATAATTTACCATCAGTCAGGTGCCTCCTTTTATCCTGCTTGGATACTCTCAAAATAGCAACAAACAGCAACGTTGGAGTTGTAGATTGATGGAAGCAAGCAGGAAAATGTCTCTAAACACCCTTAATGTGCAATAAGTTCTGGTAAGAGGATCACTGAAGCAAACACAGGAGCGGATTAAAGTCAAATATAGTTCATTATAAGTATAATCACCAGTCTGTCTAAAAGCAGTGTTTGACTGAGAATATTACCACCACTGTTGCTGGAATTTTTGCTCTTTGGACAAGAAAATGAACACTGGTCTCTCATGATGACGCAAATAGCAGCATGTCGAACTCGGAGGGAAGTTGTAATTTGAACTTTAAGAACTCACCCACACATCAGTTGGCACATTATACTTTTCTCACAGTAGCAGTAGACACAGCCTTCTAAACCTATTTGAGCTCAGTGATTGGCCGCAGCATGCAGCTGCCCAGGTGTGCCGAGGCTGCTCACTAATGAACAGCTGAAATATGATTTTAACACCAGCACACAGTAGTCTGCCACTGACAGAGCTGCAGATAAGGATTTAACCCATTCACAGGATGAATAGTGTGTAGCTATAAGGTTGCAGTGCAATGTCAACCGCCCAGATCCCTCCGTCTGACACCACCCATCTCAGCTTTTTTTGCTTTGGCACAGTTGGACTGTTGTGGAATCAGTTTCGCATTCAAAGATTTTCTTCCATCTTCACCACTGAGTTTGGAAAATGTCAACAACCAGAGAAAACAGAAGGCATTTTATCTGCCAGTTTGATGGGGCGATCTTTGCAGAATCCTTGTTTTTAAGGTTTGTTTATCACGTCCCACAATGTCAGCAAATGTGAAACTGGGCTTTTTTTATTTTTTTTTCTTAGTTTCTCTTTTTGCCTCATGTGGCAAAAAGTTAAACTCTAAGTGGGTGAAGCTTTAAGTATCGTACATAATCCCTCTTGCTTCTGACAGGAATAAGAAACTTGCCCTAAAGACCACTCAACGGATTTTTAAGTTAGTGTGTGAAAATCCAGCAGGATAAGAGAATGCCCCACTGGATACACCAGGATTAGTATATCTATTGATTTGTGTCATCGCGAGGAACATGCAGTATATTACAAGCACATTAGAAGACAGTATCTCTCCACATTAAAATGTGAGGCAAAGGGAACAGACGAGGGCACTTCAAACAGCTGCTTAGCAGCTTACTGATTTGCTGAGTGTGTTTCTTCCCAACAGGTACAACCAAGTGAAATGTTCTCATTAGAGCTCCAACATCAAAGCCACAAACAAAAAGCTCCTTATCTGCCCACTAAGACTGCGGACTTCACCAAAACTCAAGTTTACAAAATTTGATGCAACTTCAAACAGCATGTGGGGTGCAGGAAGTGGCGCTACACTGACCAGTGCTCTACCTGGAACAGTCCTCACCGCTTTGTCTGCTTAGAGTCTCCCACTGGGGAGTGAAAACCACAAGGCCTGACAATGTGTTGACACTGTCCTGTATGTCACACCTGCACAAGATGCTGAACTGGAGCAAAAATAGCCAACCATGACACAACCAGTGCCCAGCAAAGCTAAGCAATTTCAGCCCTTATCCAAGCATTTTCTATGGCTTAAAAGCTTTTTTTGTAATGAACGCTGTGGCAGCACACACTCGTGGATCCTGAGGTGAAAATTAAAAAAGCATGAAGCACAAGTTGTTATGAAAATATGTTTATGCATCACACATGTAACTAAATCGTGAGGTTGAACATGTTCGTTATAAAACTCACGCCCTGGCAGCACTAATGCACAGCTCACTTACTTTGGGTAGTTTCCCAGTGGCTTGTGTGATTTGTAACACCACCACAACTAACTGTAAACACACCATGCAAGCAGACACACTTAAGTGCCAAAGATGATTAATACACAAAGACTTGACTGACATTTTGCTTCCAATCCAAGTGACGGAAATAACTGAAATACAGGCGACCACTAAAGACAAGACTCATTTGGAGACCACACACCAGTTGCTTTACTTATTTTGCTTTTAAAAAAAAATAAGTGTTAAAATCTTTAAAGAGAATGTATCAGGATTGACTGCACTAACTGAACTGGAAATCATGCAGTTGTGTGAAGGCCTGTCCGAGCAGCAGCGTTAAACAGATGAGTGCCCAGCCTTCAGAAGAGACTGAATGCAACATTCACACTCATCATTAGGTTCCATCGTGAACAATACGGTGAAATGATGGACACCATTCAGTTCAGGCCTGTGAATCACACACTGATTCAAAGTCTTTGTCAAGATGAAGGAGGATCCGAGTTTTTCCCGACCTGCTTCATCAGATGGCTGTCTCATGGCAAAAGAGTTGAAAGACTGTTTTAGCCTCATGCTGAGCTATGTGCTCTTCTAAATGAACACCTGAACCATCCAAAGTGAAAGCACTGAAGTAACACAAGGTAAAGAAACTGAAATCATACAAGGTTAATAGTTTCATAAGCAAGGTCGGGCTGCGGGACAGGAGATGTGAGGATGGAAATGTGAGGCATCTCTTATTGCTTGATGCCTGTGGACTCAGACAGATAGAGCACCTGTTGTGAAAATGGGCAAAACGTGTGTCTCCGAGCTCCGCAGTGAGTTGAACTCATATTTGAGCGATACTGACAGGACATCTGTTAAACTGGACCAGGTGAGAAACCTTTTCAGTACGACTGAGAGCAGCAGGCTTCCGAGACTGCAGGAACAGTTGATGGATGTGTTATCAGGCTGCAGGCTGAAGATGAAACATACAGACACGACACTGTCACCGTGTCCAGACTTGGGCCTTAATGAACTCTTATCCTTTGGAGATAACTGCTTGCTGGAAATGACTTCCTCAGGTTTGACCCAAGTCAAAACATAGCAGAGGAGCACATTCAGTGTTGAAGAACAGTCAGACAACCGATCTGATCATTTCGGCTGAATGTACACACACTATACCACAAGCTACAAAACATTAGGCTAATATGTTAGCTTAAATGATTAGATAACATGGGTGTTTTCCCATGATTTGATATTTCTCTCTCAGTCTTAACTGCATTAACATCACAAACTGAGATATTTCTTCTAAAATGAATATATTAATATGGGTGTGTGTATGAGTTTTATGTGTGGTTTGCCTCCGGAAGTTGTGTCACACTGTGTGATGCTATAATTATTTCTTGTTTTCACAACCCTACATGTTTCTTATGGCAAAAAGTTTAGACATTGTTAAAGTTCTTACTTGTTAAGACATTTTCTAAGTTTTAACAATTTAGTGCATCAGTATAAAACTTGCTTCTGGTCACACAGAACTTAGGGAAGACTTTACACTTAACCAAAATATGGATTTAATTGGTGCAACCCAATCCAGGACTCCTCCGTCAGGACAGCAATAGAAAAAAGTCAAAAATATTATTGTACATATTGTTATTAATCGACATCAATGCACTTTACAGTTACATGTGATATAATATCGCCTCATAATGTCAAAAGAACAAAAAAAAACCCTTTTAATGTTCTATGTCAGTTGAGTTTTAAATTAGAAAATCTAATTATGGCATAATTAAAAGGCAAAGAACCAAGAATAAAGTTATCAGTATTTTAGAGATTAAAACAGATTAAAACATTACAGATATTAGTCCCACCTGTGCGAAGATGAGGTATTGTAGTCGGATGTAGCAGCAGTGCAGTCTGCGTCCCTGTGGAGAGCAAATCCATGGTACACAGCTTTGAATAAGAGACGACCATGCAACTAGGAAGAATATTTCATGTTAGAGTTAGACATAATGACAAAAAAAACAAAAAAAACAAGCATTCCTTTTAGTTCCATTCAGCAAAGCTGCTCCATCGTTAAATAGTTGCTGTGCAAGGACCTCCTGGGAAATTAAAAACATATTGTGCCACAATTTCCCTGTGACTCAGAGTGTCCCTGGGGAGAACACTTAAAATTTCTAATAAAGAAGACTTCAAATTACTGAGAGGGGACCTGGCATTAATTAAACTGGGGATTTCAGCAGGGTCAACCTCTCATATTTATCTGTTTATACCCATGGTTTGGTCCTGTGAAAAAATTTGGTGTATTGAGGTCACAGCTCATGGGTAAAACAAACATGTGGATGTCCTCAAGTATGATACAGGGATGAATTATGTGTTACAATAAAGTAAAATTATAAGGTGATAAAAAAAAAAAAAAATAGTTGCAGTGCAAAGGGGTCACCCAGATCTGACAAAGTTTGCTTTAGTTATTTTTCTTCTATGAGGTGTCATCAAGGGGACGTTCACTGTGGAAAATGTTCTGTTTGCTCCTTAATTATCAGATTTTAATGTCATCACCTCATTTGTCAGAGTAACCTTTTGTAAGTCTGTTTTTACTAGGCTGTCCGTGCCCTACAAAATGACCTCCACCAGTATGAGTCTGCCGTTACATAAATCTACAAAATTATCACTCACAAATTACCTGCAGTTTCACAAGACTAAAAGCATCAGTAAATTACTGTCCTATCATGGCACGGTGCGGTGACTCTATTGTCATGTAAGATATTAAACCCACAGCTGTTGTGTGCAGCCTTGACAAAGGCTGAATTGCAGACTGGTTGGCAGTCAGTATACAACAAATACAGAATGCTGTTTTTTCTGTATAATTTTTGTATTCATCTGGAGCAGGATGGTGGGGGGGGTGACTAACAATATAATTCCTGCTTCAAGAAATACAACCGGAAGCTTTGGTTGTAGGCTTAACATGTCGTCCAGATAGTTTAAGTTTGATGATGTAAAGTCATTGAGTCTATAAAGATATATAGACTTTATATATTTTTGCTCCCCAAAAGTGAAGTCAAGACATCTCGATCAGACCCTGGTGGCCGGTTGCAGATCATAAACCCTTCCTTCTGCATGTTAGAAGGTGGGACATGTGCCAAATTAAAAAGTGCACATCAAAAAAAACAAAATTCCCAAAGATGCCTTCTGATAGCACTTGCATCCATTGATATTTTGGCTTCACTTTTGTGAGGAAGTGGAGACATGTTGTCATTCTTAATATACTGTATGTCACTTTATGTCACAAAAATTAGTAACATTAACAGATTAACTGTCCTCTTGTCACCCATTCCAGCAACAATTTCAGATTATGAGATCTATAAATCCTTTAACTTCTGGGATCTTTTTGTGTTCTTTAGATCCGAAAGCTCCTGACAAATTAAGGACCAAAATCGAGCCATCCTAAACAAACTGCAAACTTTCCAACTGACTGCTAGCATGTACGCATGTGCTGCATAGACAACCTTTGCTATAATTTCCTGTTTCCAGTCAACCTTAATGCAGTTTTATGGACCACACTAACAGCACCAAACGACAAACAAAGTTGGCAAATAGCAGGAGAATGTAACGGAGCATTTAGCAATAGTCTGCTTTTTTCAAACCTCAGTCTGGTATTTTTCTATGGAAATGACTAAAACCTGTTAAAATGAGAATGAACATTGGACTTAGTAACACCAGGTGTCCAGAAGCTATTTATTAAAAAAATAAATAAATAAAAAAATATGCTTGATGAGGTTTAAATAGCTGTTTGCTAACATGTTAGCCACACCATGTGTAACTGTGTTTACAGCTTGTTGTGCTGCCCAGAAGGCCAAAAACTCAAACAGTGCATTATGACTGTTAATGTCAAGGTTGTATCAATTATTAATTTCTATAAGATTTATTGTGGCAACCACGGTATAATAAATGTTGAGAAAGATAGCACTTCAGTCAGCTTTGTGTGTGCGTGTCATGTTATTTGTAATTTCCTCTGAATGAAAAAACATTTGCTGTTGCAGCACAGCAATTTAATCTGAGCATTGTTTTACATTACAATTACAGCTAGTGATCCCAATCAGTAATTTCCTGTGCTACCATGTTCTCCCATCAGAACACAGTGTCACCCCACTATTGGTTTTGTTGAGTTTGTTAGATTTTCTGATGTACTAACTGACCAACCATACTAACCATAAATTTTTAAGTCTAGATCGTGTACATCCTTTTATGTCAGCTTTTACTTCAGCAGGCTGACAACCTAACTCAAGACATGAGTACCAAACACCTGGCCTGCTTTAAGGTTTGGACATATTTGGTTATAAATGTTGAGATCAAACAGATATGTAGTCTCAAATATAATTTTAATGAGTGCGTGTTTCCTTGTAAAAACAAAATGATATAGGATCCATGCTCTCAACAGACAAACCTGAGGAAAAAGGACATGGCTACATGTGTCTCAGTATGGTGGGGATCATGCTTGCATGACTTTAATTACATTCTGTTTGGCAGAGCAGAGGCACATCAATCTTATCTGCTTAGCTGCATGCAACACCACTCAGAACCTCAACAAAAACCTCTCAGCTGACATGGGATCCTCAGAAGCACAACATTTCTGGGTCTCACCTCCTGTCTTGGTCTAATACACCTATGAAATAACCATAGATGTGTAACATTGGACATGTAGAAATTATCACAATGGGCTTGAATGAGACTGAATTTAGAAAATAATTATTTTTACCTTGTGTAGAAGATGAAGCTAATATTGATCCACAATAAGTGTCTTGTTGTAGCAGTAATATTATGGCAGTTGCTGGCCTAATGATGAGAATGTAGCTAAATTTTATCAGCATAACTGACACTGCTGCATCGCCATCATACCCATCATCGCAGCCTAATGAAGTTGTAATATCTTATCAGCCAATTTGAAGTCCTGTATCCCATGTGAGCTGTTCTGTTTGTTTTGTTTAACACTACAGATGGAGCCTTAACGATGTTTGATCAAGCTTAATTAAAGATAAGGCCAACTTTATCTCCAGCTCAACAAACAGCAGGGTAGAGCCAAGTAGGAGTGATGGATGATCCCTCCTAGCTTCTCTTGCTGTTTGTTTCATCCCTCGCTGTGTTTAAAAATGACCCTTCAAAATGGTACCAAGGGTGGAAACTCGTGTTCTCGGCTGCGCTGTAGGAGGACATGCTTGCTTGGGTAATCCTTTACCATGGCTTTTACAAGGGCCTTTCCGAGCACCAAGGCAACCCTTCAAATATCGGGTGTGTGCTATTCCCTTTGGGTAGGTTCAGTTGATGGCTTTCCATGCCTGTATGAGGGCTTGCTGGCAGAGATGGAAGAGGCATGGGAATGCATTGACATTGATTTCTTCATCCCAATGCACACGCTGATGTATCGACTGCTGTGCCGATCAGTTAGAGACATTCTGCTTGCCGCTGTTTGGTGGAGCTGAGAGACAGTGAACACAATTTTATCACACTAAGCCACTGAGTCAAAAGGCCATACTCATTTCATTTCACTGCAACACTTGCAGTCTTCTTTTTCTGTTTCTTTCAGGACAACATTTTACTTTGACTGTTTTTTTGTCAGCAAAATGTTGCCAGAGTCAGTTTAGAAAAAAACTATAAACTTAGTGTTCAAGCTATGATGACAGCCAATGTGATTGTGCTGAGGGGTGTCTGAGTGCAAATAGTAAGGCCTGCTCTCCTCTGTTGCACTTACCGTCATTCACTTACAGTCAGCTGCTTCTTTTTAAAAAAGGGTAAAAACACAAATAGAAAGTCTTGTGCAGAGTCAGGTGGGTCTTTCCTCTTCCGTCACAGTGAAGAGTCTCTGATGCACGGGCCTTTGTAATCATAATTTAGTCATCTCAATGGTGTCATCGCTCGCCAATGATGAAGTCATACACGGCACAGACATCACAGACTGCAGTAAGTTGAAGCATCTCTGGTGTCTCCAGAGGTGCATTGTGCAGCCTGTTGTCACAGCGTGGCTAAAATAAACATGCTCTGTTTCTGACATCTGTCAAAGTGAATTATAGATCTCGAGATGAGTTGTAGAAGTCACAATTCTTCTTTTTGCTTCACAGCTTTGTTGTTTGTTATAATAAGTCGTGCATTTTTAGTGCCTGACTGGAATCTTACTGATACAACACATGCTCCAGAGGCAAAACACAAAGAGAAACACTTTGCAGCTGCTTCCCACCTTCAGGTAATGGAGGTGTGTGTGTGTGTGTGTGTGTGTGTCTGCGGTGGAAGGGCATAAATGACCTTGCAGCAAGATTAAATTAATTGTGTGTCTTCACTCATAACCCTAAAATCTATTAAAGGCTTGAAATTCAAATAGATGCATGATAATTATTTGAAATGCACTCATTCCAGGATATGATCGATATGTAAAGCTTTCCCATTATATCATCTCGCTTCTGCTTGCCAAAGTGCTTGTCACTGGAAGCCTCCAGGTTGGCTTTGCGTCTGTTAAATGCAATGAGATTGGTCTGAGTTGTATTAATGGAACTCGGCCACAATCTCAGCAGCTCGAGACGAGGTCAAAGTCGAGCATTCCACCTCTGAAATTGATTTGACACAGATTCATCCGCACGGAGCAAATGTGTGTTAAAAAATGCATGTCGCTTGATATTTTTGTATTATGAACGTTGAAGCTATATTCACCTGTGACACTGAGGGAAAAATAAATATCCGCATGTCTTGACTCGTGGATATAGATACGATAAAAATATCTCCATCTACATTACAGATGACAACTGTAATTATTCGCATGTTTATACTGACAAAAAATATATAAAATGTTAGCTTTTCTGGAACACCAAAAATGTTAATAAATGAATAGGAAGGTAAATCAGAGTGTATAAAACACAGCCATTGTCTCTGTGAGATCACCCACAGGTTTGTGGTGAGCCATTGCAAAGCTCAGTGCAGACAGGGAAGGAGGTGAAGCACAGACACTGTGGACCGTCTGTTGCCACATAGCAAGCCATACTAATTACCTTATATTTGCATGAAAAATTTACCAACAAGCACCAACACAGCTGAGAGGCCAATTTCTGTGACTCAGTTAGCTGAGGCGCTCCCTAACAGACAGCTAGCTAGCTGTCACTCAAAGCAAAGTTATACATAACTTTAAGCCGTAATATAAATGTAACTATAGAGAGTAAAACTGTTTTTGCTCCAGACTGTAAACATGTTTATTTTTCCGTAAAGTTGTGCATTTTAACTTGGTGTTTCATGTAGACTGACTGGCCTTTGGAGCCAAGGTCAAGTGGCCATTCAAGGAACTGCAGCTTTTGCCACTTACATGTTTGCAGTATTGTGTATAAGCAGAAAGGTCAGATTTTATATAAAATGCAAGAAATAAATCTTCATTTTCTCTAAACATTGAATAAACAAGAGGTATTTAGGAATATTTATGGTCCTGGTTGTCTTCTGTACATTTAAATCTGCATCATTGTTTCCATCTGTTGAGATATTTTTAAGGACCTGCTTTTGCCACTGGATAAAATTTCTGTGAATGTCTGAGCAAAAGTTCTTGCCAGTTGATCCAATAATTGATATTTGAGTCAAATTGAAGTGGTGGACCAAATGACCATCTGACAGCCATCTGTATGGTTTATAATGTCTAATATTAGATGTGGCAGCCATTTATCACAGCCTCTCTGTGCGATATGGACTGTGGTGTCACATGAGATTCACTGAGGTCATGTGACAAAATGGCCATGTGCTCACTGTATGTGCAGCTGAATGCAGCATTCATGTTGCCCTTTGTCTTCTAATTGTGACACTGAGTAATGTGTTTCTGTAATGGGACACATAATGGTAACAATCATCTCGACCTCCGCCACAGCTCAGTCGAGTGTACAATGGCACAGATTCACTCTGAGGCTTTGGCTCTAAATAACAACAAACAACTTCAGTGTGAGAAAACTCCGTGGAGATCAAATGCACATTGACAGTCAGGGCTATAACCACAGGAAGCATTCCAATATTTTGAGGCCCTATCACAAGCAAGTTCTATAGCTGACAGTCAGAGCCCAGGCAGCAGGTCTGGTATTGTCACAACTGCGGGATATACACAGCCCAACATCAACTCTTTCTAATCCACACCGAGCTTTGGGGCCTCTGATGCAGGATATCAAAAGTGCCTGTTCTGTTCACAGAAAATTAAAATTTAAAAGTGAGGCAGCTGTGTCATCAACTTCTGAAGGTTTCTGGAGTAAATGCAAGAAGTCTTTTAGCAGTGGTGGGCCTAGATACTGAGGGGCAGGGGTGAAAAAAGATAGAAAGGGCACCCGGATGCACAAAGTCGCGCTGCGTTTATGGTAAAACAGATACAAGCCCTGGTTGAAACTGTTTTATTATGTGACTCAAATATTATAAATGCCACAATTTCATATATTTAACCATTTCACCATTTAGAGCCACATGAAGGAGAACAAATTGTCCAGCATGTAGGTCAGGCTGTAAATATTGGAAAGTGTATGTGTGTGTTTTTAAAAACAATATTTGTCCTTGAAGTTTGGGAGCTTCAGAGGCTTCTTGGAAGACGTCCTGCAATCTCATGATCCCCATTTGGCAGAACTGTAGTCCACATGCCAAACATCTGGGCAGATGGCATCCAGCCACCCCGCTAATAGTAGGCCACATATCTGGCCTGTGTTTGATGTGCAGACAGGGATTATAGTGGTCCTCTGCTCTCACTCTTAATAAGCTTGTATTAAAAGAGCATCAGATCATCTATATTCTTTATTGACCTGCATCAGCAAACAGTAGGAGTAACAGCATCAGTGATAGATGAGCCTCAGTCCAGAGAGAGAGAGGCAATAGGCATGTAAACTAACTCATGAGAGACTTAACAGAATGTCTAGTGAAGAATTATACTGTAATTATACAAGTACTTTTCAAGGCTTTTATGACTGAAATGTTATGCCAGTCATGCATTTGTATGACCATGCTCAAAACAATGCCCCTTGTCAAAACAGCATGCAAGTGTGCTCATTTTGCCCAGTAAAACATTTTTTAACTGTTACTGACTGTTACTGACTTTTATCAGAGTCAGTCAGAGACAGCATCAGTGGTCAAAGGTTTTCAATTCCCTTTCGATCTGCCGGCCCTTTGTTCCATTGCTGCATTATCTCCTTCTTTAACTCAGGCAGTTGAGAGGACTGTAGAGTCGAGGCCAAATTAAACTGGCTCTGTTTAGGTGTGCAATTTAAACCTCTGTGTCTGCCAAACTTCCTTGGGCTCTTGCTTTAGATCCAGCTTAGTCTAATGGACTGTGAGATCTGCTTTTGACTCAAAACAAGCTATTTCGCCTGAGCAAAAACACTAATCAGACTTGTTTACTTGGATGATTTATGTAGCATGAAAAACACGAATCCCCATGCTCATAAATGTTACACGGTTGAGAGGAAAATATTGTTTCACTGTTGCACTCACCAAAAGGGGGGTGATTTGGAAGGTCAGTAAGTGGGTAAGTAAGTGCACTTATTGCACCATCTTGTGAATAAAGCAAGTGTTGCATGTCATTAGGAGTCACAGGTCAATAGACATTACAATGTTACAATGGAGCACACAAGGTAAAAAGAAAACATTTAATTTTAATTAATATTGTCTCATGCACCAGCCTCAACTTATTAAATTCTGGTGATACATGTGCTCAGTGAAAAATAACTTGTCACAAAATGACAAGAGCTAGCTAGCTGATATTTATTTGCATCTGTATCTCTCTCATATTCCTGAAGGGACACCATGTTTTAAATTGTTGATTCATGTGGCTCCAATCCAACAGATATCATTTCCCCAGAGTTCCCTGGAAAAGAAAAACAACCAAGCAGGTGTCTTGGTCCTGATGCATACTAAATAAAAGTTTGGCCAGGGAACTATAATATCGTTTCTTAAGAATGTTTGTGTTTTGTAGTGGGTGCCAGAGTCTGGGAGAAGCAAAGAGTGGTGCAAGATTGAGAGCTTAGGAGATGAAATCCTGTGTTAATGACAGAGGTACTTTAATTAAACCTGAAATATCTAAATGACTGCAGAAAAGCGAAGTCGACTGTTAGACAAATGCCTAAGGCTGGATTGTTTGTCGGTGCAACGCCCAGGGCAAATTTCTCCTCAGCTGTATCAGTGTCCACCGTGCAGAATAACTAATCAGAAATGTGGGCAAAATGAGGTGAAGTGGAAAAGTAAAGCATGCTTCACTCATGTCTAGCTGGCAATATGTTCTTTTGCTATCTTGAGAGCCCCATTAGCTCATACATTCAGCATGACTGTACTGTACTCCTCTCTTCTGAGGCATGACCTCAAGCTCAGGAGTGGAATAAATAGCCTGAAATGGTTCCTAAACCACCACAGGGAAAAAACATAGCTAAACTAGAGGAGTTGTTAGGGTTTGATGGGGAGGATCCTGCATGACTCGGATGACCCATAGTTTAACGGGACCCCTTGGATATGACGGGGATTGTCTGTTTTTATGTTGTCAGAGCTGCTTTTGAGCTGTTGTCAAGAGTTTCAAAGTTGGTTGAAGACATTTTGACAAGAAACTCACCAACCAGGTCAAGTAATTTTAACATAGATGAATGGATAATGACAACTGTTGTTCCATATGGAGCACTAGTAATAGGCGCTGCTCTGTTCGAATTTTAAGGTCAAGTATTACCACTTTCGTTGGGTGCAGGCAGGAGCTCTTGTTGATGATGATTCATCACAATTACATATAAAGGCTGATTAGGGACCTGTCTCACTGCGGTGATCCAAATGAATTATTCCCATTATGACAGTATTTCTAATCATATTTATAAAACGGCAGCTTTATGGGCACATGGCCATGATTTTAGTGCACACTGTACTCAAAGGAAGCTTTCACATCCCTGAGAGTGCTGGATGTAGTGGACTATTCTATTTGTGAGTTGCTGTATTGGGCTGGAGAGCCTGTCCATTTTCAGACCTTTTTCAAGAGCATCTCTCACAGCTCCATTAGCAGAGTATGCTCGGATATGCGGGGAACAGCAGCATGGAGGGCGACGGGGGAAAAAAAAAATTGGAATGCTAACATTTGAAGAGAGAGGTTTGCTGAGTGCACTGTTCTGACTTTGGTGCTCCACTTATATGTGATGTTCTGTCGGAGGAAACCAGAAAGAGAGCAGCTAAGAAGAAGAAGAGCTGAAGCAGAACTCCTACACTAATGACTGAATCAAGCCCTGCAGCTTTATATTAGAGGTCATCATTTTAACGCATGGTATTTAGTCAAACGGGAGAGCAAAATGTACAGATACACTGCTTAAAATGATCAAGCAAGTTCACCAACTTGTAGCATAAACCCGCCTCAGTGTCTGATCTCAAACACAGAGGGTCAGTGCGACATTCTTCTTATTAATCAGAAAGGAACACTCATTATAACCAGCATGCATTTACATTTCTTTTGACAGTTTGGGGAAATTACCATATTTATTAACCATGCCATTGTGTCCAGCAGCAGAGTAAGACCAACCACGATGACAGCCCACTGATTACACAGTATTTACCTCAACTGAATGAGTGCATTAAACTACCATTGAGATCTCGGCACTCAGTTGTGTAATGAAGGTTGGAATTGATACACAGGAAAATGTAATGTGTTGAATGGTGATGTGAAGCAGCGTCCCTGGTGCCGTGTTTAGAGGCCAACATTGAGATGGAGGTTAATGGTGCAAAACTTGCGCATCTCACATTCCAGTCTGCACTGTTTAGACTCCATGGCTGAGCCTCTCGTCTGTTTGGCCAAACTCTTATTTTCTGAACACATCATGAGAGGGAGGTTATGATGTTGTGATTTGTATTTACTCCCTACTGTATGCGTGCATGTAGAGATCCCAAGGCTCTGACCCCTGATAAAAGTAATCAGCCTGACATTTGATTGAGGATTATGTATGAATTATGCAGCTTAACTGTGGTGCATGACAAGAAGAAAGATTTAGCAATGAGTTCTTATCAGTTCCTGTCAGTTTCTCAGACACGATTGCTGAGTTAACACATCACTATCATTTTTTCCTCATCTTTAGCTAAAAAATCTCAAGAATCTCTGCAGCCTTCCTACTAGCCTTGTTCGTGATTTCTGAAGGCTCCTGCAGGTTTGGTCACAGCAGAGGGATGTCTCATGATAGGGCCCAAAGGCAGATTGTTAAAGCAATTTTTGTGCTGAGTTTTCTGATGAATACAGAAAACACTCTGATGTTAATGAAGCTTGTAAACCAGTTTTTGTTCCCACTATGCTATTTTATACAACTCTGTGGTCATTTATAAGGCTGTAGATAGTGTTGTTATTGACTGTATTGTATTGACTGGTGTTTCTAATGTTTTGCCAACCCAATGAAAGGGTAAGCAGGCATATTTTTTTTTGTGAAAGTCTACCCCCAAAAATAAATAAATAAATAAAATGAAAAGGCTGGTAAGTAACTCAGTTTGGAAATCTACTGAAACTGAAAACTGATTATAATTCCATGTTGTTTGTCGTTCAACATTAGGTGACATGCAGTTTAGTGTTGTCTTATCACCCTGTGTCGTTCTGTTTTGAGCAGTGTGAGAGGAGAAACAGAGAGAAAAGTTGTGTTTGGGATTTGGGTTACTAAGTATTGACAGCAAGAGTACAAGAAAGAACTACAACAATAATGTGGTTCCAGACTTTGTACCCTGCACTTTAAGGCTGTGTTTACTTTGTGAATGCAGTTTTTATAACATTCTTTCTTTCTCTCTGCTTACAAGGACCCCTAAGATTAAGACTTCACATCAGTTCTGTACCTCCTGATCCTGTTGGCAGCTGCTTTGACTGAACTGAGGCACCTCCCTGAGTACTGCTATTTGGCTTTCCATTGTTACAGTGTGTCCTCTTTGTCCTCCAGTTCGGGTTAGAAAAAAACGATGACACGGTCTCGGATGCATTATGTAAGATTTATGCCTTGTCATGGCAATGCCGGTTTATTTATTTGTTTGGCTGTCTGACAGGGGCGTTTGAGCATTAAAATACAAACTACATGTATCACATATCCATATAATCCAGATTAGAATGTAGTCAAACATTTAGGGTTTTCGGTTTCTGGTTTTTCTGGCAGGAAAGCAAGCACTGTTCTCTGTTCTGTCTACCTCCATGTGGCTTGTGTCAAAATTATATTTTTGTCATTGTCCTTCCCTGTATATGTGTCATAAGTAGTCATTTTTTTATGGTGATTTCTTCAGCTGCAGTGTTTTGAGTTCTCTTGGCCATGCACACTTTGTCTCTTAGGACAGTTTTTTGTACAGCAAGACAAATTATAAACATGATAATAATGAAATTTAATATAAACTGGTCCTGAGAAAACATTTGAAGATGCCATGTAAATATTCAGCTCTTGTTACATTATGATTCAAGTCTTTCTGCTTGAAGCTTGTAATGAACACATTAAGTCAAGGGATGCTCTGTCTCAACCTTAAACCTGCAGGAGCCGGCCTTAATGGTTTTCAACTGCCAATCAGCTCTCTGGCATACACTACCACTCTCCGTAAATGAATTCAAATCCTCCTTCCTCATACTCGAAGTGCTACCCAGTGCCACAGCCTGTCTGGAAATGGATGTCCTCTGGAGAAGCACTGAAGTGATTCCTGCAGGTTATTTAAAAGGAAAAGTGCCATGGGACTGTCAGATCACGGTCATAAAGAGGGTGTTTAAGGGTTTACCCCACTAGGGCTTATGAATTACATGGTGAGGGGTTGGTCTCTTAATGCATTTAGCATGGAGAGACAGAGAATGAAACAAGGCACTTTGGAAGAAACAACACAGGAAGAAGACACATAATGAATTGACATTTAAGACCGTTACATTATAATTGCCAAGATGCAGTATATGGAAATGACATAAAGGCATCTTTCCAGAGTATGTTGCTGCTCTATATGACCACTTCTTAATGCTTTTATATTTTCAAGTCAAGCCAGCTTTATGGTGTGAACATTAGACCCTTGTTTTGAAAAAGGGGGAGAAAAAGCTTCAACAGAAAAAAGGGAGACAGCTCAGGATGAAAGACAGAGCAGGACTGGACATACAGTACAAGACACGTAAACAGATGTAGTAGTAGTAGGATAGTTCAACAAAGAAAAGGGGACCCAAGGTAAAATAGGGCCCCCTGTTCTTCTGCTATCTTTGCATTATACTAGTATTCTATTACATGGCCATCATGTACAGTGCATACAGACTGCACATAGCAGTTTCATTACATTTTGCCCACAGACCCAGAAACCAACCACTATTCTTATTCTAAAACACTGTCCTTCTCAAGGTTTACTGTGTTAGTTATGGTAATTTGGATAAATCTGTTAAGGAATGTGTAGGCTACTGTGTAATAAAGTGTTAGAGTTACATTTTGAAATAAGATCCCTCTGTAAGACTGAGCATCAGTCAGGATCTAATGTAAACCAGAATTAAGTGATTTTTTTTGGACACTCGAAGCTGTAAATGACACTGACATTTTAACACCTTATAATGTTGTAACTGTCAACATATCAGCATAAAAGGGGCCTGTTTATTTATCCATTAGATACTGCAATATTAGCATTCATTTAGCGTCATGTCGGTGCCCACCTGATCTGTTTTGGTCTCCACCACCTCAGTATACAGTAAGGCTCTTTAGTTGCTAAATGTTCCATTATCTAATGTTCACTTTATTGAGCCAAAAACAACTCTAAGGCGAGGCTGAGCTAAAACAGTACAGTTACAGTCCATCAAACCAAAACAAAGAACAAATAAAATGCTTTGACATGTCACAGCAGAAAAATCTCCAGTATAAATAAGATTATCAGTGGCTGATCTCAGGATCCTGCAACCAAGCAAATCCAGTCACATTCAAGTAGTCATGTGTTATATTACAAAAGAATACTTACTGTAACCCTCTAAGGCCCCATTTGGTTTCATGTTATTGTGGTTGCATGTACTGTTAACCAAACGCATTAGCGGTTATACAAGCTAATTGCTACACGGTGAATAAGGGACCTGAGGTTTTGGGGTCCTGGGCCAGTTGCCATCTTTGCCATCTTTGCCTAGTAGGTATGGTAATCCACCTTTGAATTGTAGAACTACAATATAGAGAAATAAAACATGTAAATACAGTAAATACACAACAGAACATATAACATTCAGTTAAACATTAAGTATAATAAAATAAAGTATTTCAGTTTGAGTCAGACCTGACTCACTCATGTTACCATTTAAAAGCCTGTCAAACAGAATTTCATTTTAGATCTTTGAATGACAACAAAGTGAAGAATGCCACATTAAGTGCTGCAAGAATTAGCTCTTGTAAACAACTTGAGTTACTCAGAGGAGTACAAAACCTCTTTTCATTTCGACTGTAACTGCCATGCTGCTGCTGCTCTGTTTCAGCTTGTCAACAACAGTGCCAAGTTTCCACTTGGGAATTGCCCAAGTCAGCCCTGTTACCTTTGCTAAATTTGGTGCAACATGTAACAAGAGAAAAATGCTCCATCAATCAAGTTGCAGATGCAGAGAGAGGAGTGGGGGCTTCAGAGGCAGAGAAATAAACCAGTGGAAGCTCTGCCAACAACCATTTCCTGGGTGAGATGATGGGAAAACTTTGCCATACTCTCTGGGGACATCATTTGTGAACACGCCGGCGTCCTCCAGAGCCCAAAGTTTTAGAGCAGAACCCAGGCACTTGGTCGGGGTGTTTTGAGCATTTCTAAAGTGAAATCCTCCTTTGCCTCTGTTGCGTGCTCCATCAGATAAAGTCTGCCTGCTGAGGCTTAAGTGTGTCAATGAACGGGGGTGGGGGGGGATCAATGATAAGTGCAGCTTACCTCCTCAACTGCTCCGCACCAGCCAAAAAGAGATTAAACCATTTCAACCTAATAGCACATGTCAGTCAAAAGTCACACTTGAATACTTCAGCCCTGTCTTCCAACACCCAACCCCCCCCCCACCCATTTTATTTTCCACCTCCAATCATATAAATATATATATATATACATATATATATATACACACACAAATTTTCACCTTGAAGACCCCTGTACATTAGAGCCTGAACTGAGATCAGTAATTGTGTCAGCCATTTTTCTGAATCCTCAACTAAGACTAGTTTTAAGGGTTGCTATTTGCAAGACATTCAAAAACACACCCACACTCAGTACAAACATGCATGCACACACACGCAGATCAAAAGCCTCACGGGCTATTATTGCATAAAATACAGCTGTCTTTCTAAACACCAAGCTTTTGTAAACGATACTCATTTCTGGCTCTAATCACTATTGTGGTTAATGTGAAATTGCCCACTGTTCCAGGAATTACTTGACTGAACCCCATCGTCGTGGCTTTGATTTGCTGTTCAATCATCTCAGATGTGAATACACCCTGTGGTCTGTAAATGAGAGCTTGTGTTGTTTGACCAGGATCCCTTATTTAGACATCATAGCACTCATTAGGTGGATCAAGCTGATATCAAAGTCAGAGCACAGACACTGATGTTTTGGAGAATGCTAGGACTGTCACAGTGTCTCTTTAATGATACGTCTGCTGTCTATTGAACTTGATTGTTATTTCACTGTCATTTCTCCAGCAACTTGTCGGTTGACCTCCCTTGCCGTATGATTTCCCATGCTTTAATACTTTCATCACTGTCCTCTTTTATTGGCGTTTGGGCAAAATGAATCCAATAGATAACTCCTTTGTTTTTTTCTTTATTTTTTTGCACTGTGGGAAGATTTAGTATATTATAAATGTGTGCAGTGGGGAAAGCTGCACTCTCAGAATAGTTGTTCAAGGGCAGTAGGGTTCATACCTCTGCATGAATTCATCAACATTTCAATCTCAAAAGCCTGTTTTCCTTTAAACTGGTTACCACTATAATTAGTGACCCTTTTTTTTTTTTATTATTGTTCGGTGTTTTTATTTTGTTTATATTTTCACAAGAAATAAATCTTTTCATTTCTAGCAAGCAACCTTCAGATCTGTAGGCTGAAATTACACAACTGGTGCTAGCTAGCTAACAATAAATGAGTTAGCTAGCTAGGTAATTAAGTTAATGTTAGCTTGTTGATTGAAAATGGTCTCTCAAGCGCTTTGATGTTTCCAGCTGACTCACCTTCAAAAAGAGTTAAAAGGGGCTTTAAAACATGCACTTGATAGGTATGTACATTATGTTGTGCTAAAAGACTGAGGCTAAAGCTAACGTGTCCCTAGGAGGAAGGTGGTCAGACAGATGTTAACCACTGCAGCTTACATTTAAGTGGATGAACACACAGTTTAGTTCAAAAAGTGTTCTATACCCTGCAGTGTTTAAATGCCATCTATAGCTTCACCGGACAAATCCAGAGCTAGACAGGCCATGTCTGCTTATGGTTGCAAAGTTGTGCTTGGACTATATGAAATGGCTTCAGCAAACAATCAAATGAATAATTGAAATTAAGTCATCCAATCAAACCTTAGTCAGGATCAAAACACGTTGTTGTTGATGTTTTAGTCTGTTTATTATCTACTCGTCAGTCAATATGGGGGAGTTGGCAGGCTCCCATCCTGCGTTTCGTATTTTGGTGGTGGGCATGTATCCTTCTGTTTACATGTAGATCACGGATTGTCCCTTCAAATTCGCACTGGATAACTGACTTGTAAGATGGATATTTTATGCAGCGCAACAGTTTAGATGAGAAGCATAAACAAAGAGATGATGCATCCTCCATGGACAGTTTCTCTGATAGGTTGTGACACGATAGCTCATTCATAGCGGCCTCTCTCTTATTTTCTTTTGTTTTGTTTTCTGAAGGAAGATTAAAGAATCTTTTATGCCATTTGATATTTCAGTGGGATGTCAGAACTATTCAGCTGCGTTGTGCAGCATTTGTATGGTGTGTTGGGAATTCATTCAAATACATCTTATCAAAGTCCATGAGGGACTGAGCCAGCATTCTGCATCCAGAGGTTTGTAAGTAATATTCGGGAACTTGCCCAAGCACACTCAGCTTGTTTATTCATTTCTTGCTCCATATCTCTGCCTTCATTTCAATGCACCGCTAGTATGATGTTGTCACAGCCAGCCCATGGACTGTCATGTTTGTGGTGATGTTCATGATAGGGATCTATTCTCTTCCAGGTTTACACCAGATATGGGAAATGCTACACTTTTAATGGTAACAAGACCACATCCAGGAAAACCAAGCAGGGCGGAATGGGAAATGGGCTGGAGATCATGTTGGATATCCAGCAGGATGAGTATCTGCCCATCTGGAGAGAGACAAGTAAGCCGCAAAAATTATTTGTCCAAAGTAATCCTAACCTATACTACAGCATGAGATACCTCTGCTGGGCTTCATATCTATCTATCTATATATCTATAGCTATATATATACATACATACATACATACATATATGTATATGTATATAAAGCCTATATCACTTTCTCTTGGTCACATACAAAGTAAGTAATACATTTCTTGATTGCATTCCAGCAACCTGCAAACTGTTATTTGTGAAAGGATATTCCTGAACAAAACACAGTGCCTCAGATTTATGCTTGCATTGTAGTCGTCACATAACATTAATCCCTACTGGCTTATTTTTCAATCATGACTGAAATATGGTTTGCAGTTAGCATCAAACAGTCCAAGCTGTCAGATGAGGCAGCCATCTGAAATTCCCTTGTACTCTCCCTTTGCACAACGCTCCATGCTCGTGCTCCGTTTCATCCTGAAGATGAGACGTCCCTGGAGGCCGGTATCCGAGTTCAGATCCACAGCCAGGACGAGCCTCCCTACATCCACCAGCTGGGCTTTGGTGTCTCTCCGGGCTTCCAGACCTTTGTTTCATGTCAGGAGCAGAGGGTAGGTCTTCTTCATCACAGATACCACATTATTGTTCTCCTTGCAACTGCTTGCCCCTGGTGGTTTGTATTTGGGGTCTTAATAAATCTATGTGTGCTTAGCTGACCTACCTGCCCCAGCCCTGGGGGAACTGCCGCTCCACCAGCAAAGAGAAGTTCCCAGGATACGACACATACAGCATCAGTGCCTGTCGCTTGCTCTGCGAGACCAACGAGGTCCTGCGAATGTGCAACTGTAGGATGGTGCACATGCCTGGTGAGATCACCTCTTTCTTAATGTTCAAAGTCCAGCACGTGTCATGAAGGAAAAAATGTTAAATTATAAATGCACACATATTAGTAATTTATGCTTTCAGACTGATGTCAAGTTTCAGACACAGCAGAAACTGAAAAAAATGAACTAAAAACAAAATCTGTGATGATTTATATGATTTGTTGCAACTTCAAGGTCACGAAATGGTATGAAAGGTTATTTTGGGAAAATAAAAAGAACAAAAAACATTATAATATTTATAACAATATTATTATATATTATTATATGTTTATAATACATATAATAATATTGTATATTATATATTATTATATATTTATAATAATATTTTTAAGTATTTCCCACTGTTCTTAATAATGTTGGGATCTAATATGAATGAATATAACAAGCCAGCCCAGTATTTATATGATATTACAGCAGGTGACCCATTGTGCAAATCGAGTCATAATTTTTGGCCCGCTTAAATAATTCCTGCACAGATATAATTTGAGCTGCTACATGCCTGACCTTGATGCTTGATATCTGGAGTGGGATGCTCTTCAGCACTGCTGGCAGCTCTCTGACCAGTGACTCTTCAGACTACATGAAAGTCTGAATGAATTTTGGATCCACTCGTTCATCCATTTCAGCTGTTTGGGAATTGTTCTGGTGTGCTTCTGTGGCCCTCATTAATCATCTTGATTATTATGATTGTCGGTCCTTGTTCTCATGTTTAGTTCCCACAGGTAGATGGTTTGCAGGCAGCTCTTCGGATTCCTGCCTTTTATATTGGATTGATTTAACACTGGCTCACACCATGCAAACTGCCTTGAATGCATTTTTATGTATGTTTCATGAATCGGATGCACAGCTTTTTCTTTTATTTCTAATAAGTTTTAAGACAAGTTTAAGGTAGTAAAAGAAATACACTGTAAGCAATTAATTTAGTGTTTAGCACATTATCACTCACATTACAGTAACATTCGCACAAAAGATATTAGATTGCATGAATTAGGGAGTGTGTTTGAATCTCACTCGTGTTCAGACTGAAGTAAATGAAGAAATTTGCTCAATGCAATATGTTCAAATTTATTTAGTACCTTACAACAAACAAAATATATCAGAGATAAACGTGGAATTATCTTGAATGCAGAATGACAAACAAGCAGATGCAGATACACAGAGAAGAAAGGACACTGTATCTCAGACAGATACTCTTTCTATCCAGGCATTCGTCACTGTAGATCCACCATTTACGCAGTTTTCTCTTCAGCTCGGAGATATGTCATGGAGGTTAGTCTGACAAACACCAAATAAGATGTTTGGACATACTCGACACATGCGTCATCGTGGCTAAGTCGAAGAAATGAGTCACTGAATGCAAAACGGTATCTGATAAGTGGGCATCTTCGAGGTGGCCACGCTGAAAGTCAAGGCAGGAAACTCACAGTGTATTCAATAATTATTTTCATTTACAACTTTACACAGCGCAGCCAACTGTAATCTTGCACAATTTAAAATAGGAGGAAATGAACGAATATGAATAAACAATCCTGTACGGGACATTTGATTTGCCTGCCTAATTTTACTGCAATATGGAATTTTAAAGAAAATTTATTCTCCAGGCTGTGAAATATAAAGACAGCAGTGCCCAGGTTACTTACATATTCAGTCACAGATTTCAAACTTTTTCAAATTGTAATAGCTGAACCAAAGTGGTGGTCTGATCTGTAGAGAAATCCCAGCTTATCATTTGATCTCGCCAGGCGATGAAGAGGACACGTTTCTAATCAGCTTGTGTACCCTGCAGGGTGACGGTGCCACCCTCACTCACTGTGTTGGAATAAACCTTTTGAGTGCATGATTTTGGGCAAACTGACTAAGAAGGCTGTTGATGTCCATATCCGACTACACGGAGACATCTTTCCCTTGTTGCATTTTATTGAATTCATTTATTTATTTTTTGTGCCGTGGGTATCAGGACTGAACCTTTAAAGGAAAAAAAAAAAAAAAAGCTCTCCGTCTCACCGATCAGCTGTCTGCAGAAATGGTCTTTATAGCAACAATTTTTCAAACGAATGGGACAGTTAAGAATAAGGACCATATAGCAGGAAAGCTTTGAGTTAATAGATAGGAAAGGCTGTTCACAGAGCAGAGGTAGCACAGCACAGCCACTTTGCTCTCCCTGATGATGTATCACATCAGATATGATATTTATTATATCAGATGTAATAAATGTGGAAGCTTTTCCAGGCCGTTTGCCCAGTCCGTCTTTAGAAGAGGGCTTCTTGGTAGTTGGAAGCTCACATTAGTTCATTGCGCTCATCAATAGTGAATAAAATTTATTGTTGCATATTAAGTTTGCTGAAATTCCTTCTTATGCTTTCAGAGAGTAATTGGTTCAAAAGCTCGCCAAGGGAGCATGAGGCCAACTTGTGAGTTGAAAATCTTTTAACAGCCTCAGTGTGACAACAAAGTTCTGTATCAATGAAATGTAGGAGCTCTGTGCCATACACAATTTACAGTACCAATTTTTCTCCCCAGCAGTCCTCTGTAGCCACCGCAGTTACAGTTTTGTGTTGCTCAGGTTTTTATTTATTACAATAGTTTGCCTTCGAGAGAACACCACAAATGTTTGTAATCCATTTCTTTCTCAGGCTGACTTACATAATCCAGCAACTGTTTACTGTCTGTTTAACAAGCCAGCAAATTGTCATCAGCATGTGTTTGCATAATCCCACATTTGTTTGCAGTCGGTTGCTTCTAGCTTCTCAGTCTTTTGTACAAGTTATATCATCTTTGTGTTTATGTTTGTTGTCATTTTAAGGCATTGAACTACTTTGTTGTTTATGTCTTCTGTTTTCTGTTTTCCACTGAGTGCATTATGCTTTTAGTCTTTATGTTTCAGTGTTTATTAGCAGGATGTCACCAAAACCATTTCAGATTTCTTAAATTTAGTTAAATAAGCTTTTTGAGATGGCTATTTATAAAGGTTTTTCTTTTGACTCCTGAAATGTGAGGCGTAAAAGCAAAATTGTGTTTTCATGGATTATTTGGTTTCAGATGAATATTTCAGTATTTCAGCCTATTTCTATATTTGGATGACCCCCCCCCAAAAAAAAAGCTCTTAAGTTGTTCTTGATATGTGGACAGCATGCAGAGACACTGCAGAGCCTGGCCTCCACACTCAAAAGTTCGAAAAATTAAAATAATGATGATGAATGATGATTTAAAGTTCTTCAATCAGTAATGTTTTGTGCTGATTTTTTGGAGCCAAATCATTAGTTATTTCTACCTTTTGAGAAGGACTCTAACTCTGATTGAAACCTGCAGAAAGTGTGATAGACTCAGTCCTCAGATCATCAGACATTATTTCACTGTGTCACTGTTTCTGTCAACATTTCCCAGTGACTGGGAAGGATATGGCAGCCCTGAGAGCTCAATGCCCTGCAAATTAGCAAAACACATGCAAACAGACAAAACGGGCAAATTAAGAAGACATCTTCACAGAAAAGAAATACAGAAAATACAACCAAATACCAAGTGTAAGTGTACATGTATTTACATTTACTCAGCTACTGTACTTAAGTGAATTTTTAAAATATTTTTTCTGCACACTTAGTAGTTTTGATACTTGAACACAGATAATACTTCCAAAAAACCAGGAGGATTCAAAAGTGTATTTGTTGTCTCACAAAAATAAATAAATTTTAGCTCATTTTCCAACACCACTTATGGATAGCTGACTTCAAAAACTTGTTGAGTCAAACACTGCAAGAGCAAACATCTCGCAGCCATGTTCATCACCGTTAAATGTCCCCTGGAAACAATTTCCTTTTTTGTTTGTGCTACTGGCAGGATTTTCTAAATGCTGCACACATGTTGTCAGATTGTTGAAGTTGTTCATTTAATTGAATAGTTTTTTTTTCTGTTTGCATGTGTTTTCATAAGTTTCAGTGTGTTCATCTCTCAGGGCTACGGTAACAGCACACTTGTACAAAACATTAAACCCATGAGCAGTTCACAGACAGACAAACACACCTCTGTCAATTAGTTGTGCTGCTGATAAATACCTGCCATTAATGGCCTGCATGGGCAATATGTTTGTCTGGGAGGAAGTAACTCATTGATTGTTTTTTAAAGACTCTTTAAATATGCCTCGAGGGGGAAGCCAGCATGCTCCATTTCTCAGTGCAATCAAGGACAGACGTCCAAAATGGCCCTGGCGCCGTGGATGGAAGTCATCCTCTGTGTGCCTGCCTTCATTTGGAGATGAATAATAAGCTGTGGAGTGCTGTTTGCAGCAGACACGGGTCACTGATCATTTTGTTTCTGATTGATCAAACTCATTTTATGTTCTTCTTTCCAGGAACTGCAGATATCTGCCCTCCCAGTAAAATCAACTGTGTTGACAAAGCGCTCGGTAAGAAACAATCCTCCTTCATTTCTTTTCTCATTACAATAGGTTCCCCCAAAGGGAGATGGAAACGCAATCAGTAAATATGATAAGGATTTTTTTTTTTCTGTAATACAAATACCTAGAGGTAGACTTGATATTTTCAAATGACTTTTCCTCATTGTGATTTAGTCACTTTAGAGCTTGATGGCTGTGCTGCCTTCATTGTCGAACTGTTAATATTAAACCGACACTCCAGTCCTGCATATCTGCACACACAACCCCCACCCTTTGACTCCGCCCTCACTCTCCTCCAGCAGACATCCTAACTGAACAAAGGTGACTTGGTTTCAAAGCCATTACTGCTGCAGTAAAAGAAGACATTTTTTATGGTCATGGCAGACACATAAGTAAAATTATCATTTCTCAGTCAAATAAGCCAGAAATTTAATTATGTCTCCCTTTGCTGAGTACAAACCCTATTCACAATATGGTTGAATGAAATCTTAGATATATCTTACATGAGTGGGGGCGTATTCATGTGGGTCATATTTCTGAATCAAATAGTGTGAATAAATTCACCTTCTATGAAAGGTAATGAATTAGAGTCTAATTTATATATTTATATTGCAAAGGTGTTTCATTCCCATATCAGACAAAAAGAATATATGCCATCGTGCTCCTGCATACAAATAACCTTGTTGGTAGAGTTATAAAATACATAAATTATCAAATTATAATTAAGAATTTTAGTGCTCCCTCTCTGTGTTACTGTCCGGACTGAATGCATGAATAGAATTTGAAAAGAGAGATTATGAAAAGCAATTTATTTTCCGGTGCACAATGTTGTTTTAGAGAGAAAATATTTATTTGCTAACGTGTGAACAAGTCAGGGCTGCGTAGTAATTGGGTATAAGTCTAGGTGTGTTTTGCAGAGATGTTGTAACACTTACTGTACTTTATCAGTTATTCTCCAAGCAATTAACTGTATTACTGTAAACACCATTGCTGTAGTTGTTGTCTATATGGTTAGACTAACACGTCATTTTGTTGATGTATCCAGAACAAAAGTGCTCTGTTTATATGATGTGGTCTATTTCTAGTATGGCTGACATATTTTATTCATTAAATAATGTGCTTGAACTGTTAATTCTTGATTGAAAGGCTGTGATAAGTGTGTCCATCCTAAAAATGGCCGATACAGAAACATTAAATGCCAATAATTTTCTGGGCATGATTGTAATATAATTTAATGATGCTGAGTGTAGAATATTTGCTCTTCTTCAAGTCTTCAAAAACCCTTGTTACAAACTGTACTAACACAGCCACACAGAGATTGTGCTCCAGTTGTGCTCATCTGTACTTAACATAACATGGCCACTTAGTAAATAATGTGCATATTTTTATGTGCATGTAAGTGAAGTGTCCTGTTATGTTGTGTGGGCAGCAGCCAACCAATCAGAATCCTTTCTGTGGTCGTAGTATACAATGTATTAATAGACAGGTTAAAGCTGCAACAATCTGTGTTTTTATTGTAACAACAGATCACATGGTCTGCAGTTCCACTCAGCTTTACAGAGCATTTTAGCATCTTCTGACTAACTTGTGGAATATTTAGCAGCTAGAGACCAAAACAGAGCTAAAAATAGAGTGAAAATTCAACCTAAATTCAGCATGTGGTCCAATGCGTTGGTGATGATATGAAAGTGTTGTATTTACAACTTGTTTTACTGCCCCCTAGTGGTCAAAAAATACTCCTATTCTTACAGGACACAGTCCCTTTCCTTCACACGTTTTCTTTTGTTGCTCATGCAGATTGTTCTTGTCTATAGATGCTATAGCATTTTCAATCTGCACTGAAGCTGACTCAGTTGAACTGCTGTCTTCATTGTGTTGCAGCACAGCAACAGAAGAACGGTGGGGATACCTGTCCATGCGAGACGCCCTGTAATCTCACCCGCTACGGTAAAGAGCTCTCCATGGTCAAAATCCCCAGTAAGGGCTCTGCTCGCTATCTCTCCAGGAAATACGACAAGTCAGAGGACTACATCAGGTACAACAGCAACCAAACTCACATATGAGCATCGATGTAGTGCTCAATAAAAAGGGCCATAAACTGTGACCTCCAGTCAGTAATCACCAACAGACAACCATAAATATAAACAAAAGTCAATTACATTTTCATACAACCACCAATTTATATTACGTCTTTAGGTGAATAGTTGATCTTCTTGGTATTAGAAAGTCCAGTGCTAGCAAGGAGATTGTCAGGCACCATGGGGTCATTTTAAGTATATATGCGTGATCTTTCAATTTAATCTGAAAATTGAATATATTTAATATGCCGTATCGTGATATTTGAGATGTTGTACGCTTCCTGTCTTTCAGCCTGCTGTCAGTTTGATGATCTGAAGGTTGCTCCGTTAAATGGACATAATACAGAGAATTATTTCAAGTGGTTTTGATTATCCTATCACATGTCTAGTGCCACCATTAGGTCAGACTTTCCCTTTGACAAACACGTGTTCAGATTGAACTGAATATGTGTTTGTCCCCACAGAATATGAATAATGTTTCAGGTGTTTTTTCTGGTAACCTGAAAAATCTCTACTTAAGACATGAAAGTCTTATATAAGCAGATGAAAGTAAATGAACAATAATGTCCCAGAAAGGATTCAAATTTAGTACACTTCTGTGGCATCACCTTTGCAGACAAAGTATTTCATGTATAAACAATAGGCAGATGGACAGGAAATGGGGATAAACCTATCTGATCTTAAAAGCCCCATGACCTTTCCTGTAGCACCCCCTCTAGGAAAGAAAACACTCTGAAAGCTCAGAGTGTTTGGCATAATTGTCAAATTTTCAAATAGTAGTTTGACAAAATAAAACCTTTATGTCCATTTTACTTCATGATTTAAACAAATTACTGCAAAATAGCAATAGGGCAGGTACACAACATGTAAATGTGAACACTTATTCATTGCAGAACAGCTGTGCTGTAGTAGGTGTCACACAGATCCCCTTCATGTGAGTTTTACAAATCAGCAAAGTGCAGGTTGTTCAGTTTAGTCAATGTTAGTTCAAAAACACTCTTCCTTCTGACTTCGGTGTTTAATTTAGCATATTTAGGACTCAAAACAAAACAAAACTCAAGGCAGTCGTTAACTTCAGTTGTTCTTCCCATAAACAAGTCAGGATGTTTTTTAGAAGTCTTATTTAGAACCATTTCAAAATGTGGTTTCAAATTACTCATTTATTTTAAAAATACATCTACAACAATGTTGTAGAATCACGTTTGCACGGATGCATGGTTGTTGTCTGTGTGGTTTTGCCTTTTGGCTTTTTGTCTCTGCTTGCACTTCAGTTGATATTGCATAATTTTTCTCTTGTACTTTAACCTGTGTGGATCTTTTCTTTCACTTGCACATTTCCTTTTTGTATTATGCAGATAAACAAACACAACCATGAGATGTGCTTCAAAGACCCAGAAAGAGCTAATTGGACCTTGTGTTAAGATTAAAATTTCAAACCTTGTTATATCAATTGTTCCGTGAAGCACATTAATATGACGAGGCATAATGAACATTTTAACTCGTGACTTTAACTTTAAATCCACAGTTTACAATGAACATAATGCACTTACAATGTGCTTAGGCTGCAGCTCCTCTCGGGATGTGGTAGAAGATAAGCACGCCTAAACCAAAGAGCTCACGATGCCTCGCAACGCTTAATATTACCAGACTTTCTAAATCCAGAGAGATCAGACACGTGGCAGTGACTGAGCATGCTGTCAGTGCTCGTTCTGCTCATCTCAGTCAAATCCTGAAACACCTCATTATCTCACAATCGCTGGTTAGATCTGTGTGAAGAGCTGCAGGCCTGACTATGCCTTCATGACAGTTTACATTAAGCATAAAGATGACTCTAAATGGTGGGGGTTTTATCAAGTTATGTTAGATGGGTTTTTTTTTAGTAAATTCTAAGAATGGTGCAAGTGTTGTTGTGTATGTGACATTCGCACTTCACTTATTTATTCCAGAGACAACTTCTTGGTCTTAGATATCTTCTTTGAGGCTCTGAACTATGAAACAATTGAGCAAAAGAAAGCCTATGATGTTGCAGGTTTGTTAGGTAAGTATGTTTGTCACTTTTTCTTCTCTTTCATAAAATTTAAATCAACTTGTTTGTGTAAAGCACAATGCATTGTTACAGTGGCTAATCGCACTTTTCATCACCATTAGCAGCAAACAGGAACTCCTTCGGTGTGGCATCCTTTGTGCTCTTTCTTCTCAGGTGACATCGGTGGACAGATGGGCTTATTCATCGGAGCCAGTATCCTGACAATCTTAGAAATACTGGATTATATCTATGAGGTATGGTGCCGGTGCAAGCCCACACAAGTCAGCCAATCACAGCGGGATTAGAACGCGTTGCGATATAATTAACAGCTGGATTTACAAAAACACATTAGTGTCTTCATTGTTTATTTTAATTCCACTCAACATTGACAAAGTGCATTTTTGTAATGTTTAATGTTATGCATGTAGGTACATATCATCATTCTCCCCTGACATGATCATCAGAAAATTAAAGGACTGGCAGTGTAAAATGTTATCACTTATTATGCATGTGAGGAGTTTTATTTGATTTCCAGGCTGGAGAAACTAATATCCGCTCAGTTCTTGTGCTGAGGACAAGCCCTGATCATAAAATGAACTCCTGCCTCAGCTGTAGCCCCATTAAGCTTCCTAGCCAGCTGCCTGCTGATTCTCAAACACGTATGAATAAAGGAGAATCAGAGGGAGGGACTGTAATTCAGACATCGCAGTGAATGAACTCTTCACTCTGCTGCGTCTCGTGTTCCTTTCACTCATCTCTGGCCTTTCGCCCTCCCTGCTGCCATGCTGCGGATGAAACCAGGTGATCAAGAACCGGCTACAACGTCTGCTGAGGCCGCAGAAAGAGGAGAGGAAGAACAAGCCGCAGACCAGTACTGTCGCAACAGTGGGTCTCGAGGAAATAAAAACAAAGGTACAGAATATACTGTACTCTAAGAGCTGGCCTGTTCTCATCGAGTATGCAACTTTCCCTACAGCACTGTAGTTGCATTAGGAGACTGCAAGGGAATAATTTGGAAAGAAGCAAATGAATTTTTCCACTTCTAAAATAATGAAGAATTTATTGTTCTTAATTAGTCTTAACCACTGTGCAAAGCACATCCTCCCCTGGAGCCTTGGAGTTGTTGTTGCACAACTTTGCTCTGAAGTTGTTTGTATGTGAACAATACACTTCTTGTTTCACATCTAACCAATTCCATACCACAGAGTAAATTCATAACAGGTTTTTCATTTATAAACAAGTCAGCTAGAGAAATCACAAAGATTGATGTTGTTACTGTTCAATATTCGCAGCTTTGATTAGGTTTGGATTGCGTGACTGGCTAACATCAAATTTTATTTTCCAGTACAGATGTAGACACCAAATTGGTTTAGAATAGCTCAGAGAAAATTCATTCAAGCTAACTGGGAACTCGGTTCTCCATAAACGTAATACACAGCATACAGAACTTAAAGTAATTTACACTCAGCTACCATTTACCTGGCACGATACTGGTACCTTTCTTTCTGAGAACATGGACAGAGATGCAATGTTATACCCATAGCCTCACACAGTGTGTTAAGACAAAATCCAAGAGTTTCATTTGTAATTTGGCCTTCTCGCTGAATTGACAATGATTAGCTACAGTGGCGAAAAGGGCAGATCTCATCTCAGTCTCAGTGTGCCAGCCTACAGTATCACTTCACTGGATTTGTTCTGCCAAAATCTTTTAAACGAAACAGTTAAAAATTAATACCTAAACATTTTGCGATGTACACTTATTTTCTTTTGAGAGTTAGATAAGAGGATCGACATCAATCTTATAAAGTACAGGGGAGGAGTTAGGGTGTGGTCAGCGCAGTTTAGCACAAGGACAGCAAGCTAACAAGTCTTAAGACGTCTAACGACTCCACATCTTTTTTCAGTCCATAAAATGTGGGTCATAACTATACACCAGTCCTGTGCAGTCATCGCAGTGAGGTTGTTGGATACCATCGCACCTGTAAAGAGATCAATACCAAACTTAATACCATATCTGGCATTACGGAGGAGGTGCATGGTGGCTGGTGCTGTGGCACAAAGTATTTACAGCATCCAACGTAAAAGGTGTCAGGAGTCATTTTTTGCAGAACTTTGGGAGCTTTAAGCGAGGTCAAACTAACCATTTTTTAACTCCATCTGCGTACTTATAACATGGACATGAGATTGATATTGATTATCTCAATGTTACGTAGACTGTAAATAAGTGTATTTCCCAAAAATGTTGAACTTAGAAGAAGCACGATCGAGGCAGTTAGTGTATTGTCAGGGTTTTGAATGACTTTGAATAAGAGATTATTTATCATCTTTGGGTTTTGCTGTGCCTTCAACAGGAACCCAATGACATGACACGGAGTCACCCAGAGGGGGCATACGCCAACACGATCCTCCCCAACCACCACCACCCCCACCCTCACCACCATCACGCCGGGCACCACGGCGTGTTTGAGGACTTCGCTTGCTAGAGCCAACCAGGTCCTGGTGACAGCGAAAGATAAGAGCTGTCTGTGTTGAGATCAATAACAGACCGCCGGCATTTCCGTCGGTTCTTTGCTGTCACCAGTGAAAAGCTACAGCCAAAGTCGAACACCAAACTTGTGCTGCTAACAAAAGCACTTGTACGTACAGTATGTAGGCACAAAAATCGGACACCGCTTTTACTGTTTTGTTTTTCTCTCTGGATGGGACCCCTCTCAGCTTTGTCGAGCTTCACGTGAGAAGTCAGGCACTTTGTGATTTCAGGACCAATTTCTGGTACAAGATCACTATAAGGGAACAAGAGGAGGACTGCATGTCACCTTGATTCAATTTACACTCCAGAAAAAATAGGAAAAATATAATTTACTTATTCAGCTAGCATCTGATTCTTTCTGTCTGTATCCCTCCATTTATCTCTTGTCAAACTGCTCCTCCTACTTCATGGAAAACACACTGTACCATATCAAGGCATTAAGCATTATGAATTATGTAATTATTTAAGGAGATAATATTATCTATATGTTCTATATTGTATACAAGATGAGAATACTTAAGTAAGCGAGGCTTACACGTGTTACATCCATCCAAAACATGAGGGGAATTATTTAGGCTGAACTGTGTGACCTTGGCTTAGAAGATCCAGCAGCATCTTTCCACATGATACACTTTTGTCTGGTTTGTGGTTAAGGTGTTAGACAGTAGCACTGTAATCGTCCTTCGAATCCAACTTTAAAAATGAGAAAGTTCTGAAGTTCTGTTTTTCGATGGGTGTCGTTTCTAATTCAGTTAATATATATGTAATATTATTTTTAATTATTTATACAATTGAGAAAAAGGACTTTTATATGACAGTATTGATCACGATTGTAGCAATTTACTGTACACTAAAAATCTGCAGATATGTCAGACTGCCGAACGTCAATACATTTGTCCAGGTAACAGAAATTGATTGTGACTATTATCTCCATCATTTCCTTTTACACGTCCTGCTCCTTCCAAGATGGCACACAAATCTTCTCTGGTTAGCATCATAACTTTAGGCTGACGTCAGCGATAACAAACTGAATTTTTATTTTCTATCAAGTCATCTCCTTCAGCTCGTGGGCCATTATCACTGTAAATGTGCAGCAGCTACTTACAGTGTAGACCTGGCATCAGCCTGCGTGTGTGTGTTTGATTACATGCTGCACTGTAATATTTTTGCACACATCAGTGAGCACATTAGACTGATGTGATTTGACTGAGCTGGTCCATGAATTAAAAGGAAAGTTTTAAAATCAGAGCAGTTAGCAGGAAAACCCCGAGTTTTGTTTGTATTTAATTTGTTAGAATTTAATGCAGTTTTTACATTCAGTCTTATTCATTCAGTTTAATTTAAAGACTCTGAGAGGTTCTTATAACTTAATCCTCAGCAGGTGGAGCAAACACAGAACAGTTTTAAAAAGCACAAGTCAGCAAAGAGGGAATGAACAATACAAATGGAGACTTGCGTCAGTTCATAATCATGTCTGTCATTATCGTGGAAGGTCAACCTGCTCACTTGCTGTCATGCACTGCAAGAGCTTAACAACTTGTAACCTTTAGCTTCCCTTTACCTTCATGTTTTGTGGTAGGAGAGTTAGTTGTAGTACGCAGTGAAACAGTGAAAGTAGTGCAGATAATTATTTTTAAGCTCTTCATAGTTTTTCGGTTGTTTCATATTTTTAATTGATGACCTGCATTGTTTGTCCGTATATTGTTGCCAGATGCTGAAAAAAGCATTTTGTCTACCACTTTTAACGGTTCATTTTTTCATTGTTCTTTATTTGTTGATAATATTGGTTGTCCTGCGCAACAGTAAAATTGCTTTTGCTGTGCTTGACAGTCACCTTTGTGATGTGACCACAGATCTGCATGATGATTGAGTAAACCTTGAAATTAGCTGTAATTTACTATAAAGTACCACCTTTTGAAGAGCATCAGCTCCTCCTGCAGTAACTCATCCGCAAAGGATGGGGTGGAAACAGAAGTAAAACCCATGACAACAACTGCACTTTGCGTAAGGTTCCCACAGAGGAAAACAGCCTGAGGTCAAAATGCTGACAGGGTAGAGCTACGGTTAACTGGACAAACTGGCCAATCTAGGAAATTTGACTTGACGACATTCTTTTGTCTCAGTATAAAAATGTAATTGTTCTTCTGAAAATAGTTGCCTCCCTCTCATGCTTGTCTATCGTCACTGTGCTTCAGTCTGTCAGTGGCATCATCTTTTGCAAGTAGCTTTGTATTCAGCTTCACTCAACTATGTAAAGTAGTGTTCAGCGGTGTGCTTTGAGAGATGATTCAAAGCCTGAGATGCAGCTTTGTTAAATTAACTCTGACCTGAAAAAATGAAAACGCATCGCTTTAATAGTGCGTCATAATTTCTGATGTTGCCCCATCACCCACTGATATATTTGACAAAGCGGGGGATGCGCCTTCTGATTCACATTCAGTTGTAACACAGGACTGCATGTGCTAAGTCACAAGACAGATGTTTGGTTTTTTGAACTTGGTGGAGATGTTGAGCATAGCAGACTAGCAGCTTATTTGCCCTCACGTACTGCCTTGTGTCCAGCACTTACCTACACAAAATCAAGCCTGCTCCTCAGTTTTGACAGGCCATCGACAATCCACTTGGTGTGTAATTCAAAACATCTGTCTGGGAAATTTATGAAATACTTAACATTACGGGATATCATATTTTCAAATGATGTGATAATTTTTCTGTTAATACGATCGCCGCATTTGGTTGCTGCCATGTCGCTATGCATCATTTTAGCTTACAATCAGATTCCACATTCCTCCATCTGTCAAATACCCTCTTCCTGTCAAGTAATCATAGGCTATACATGGCTGTTTAATATTCATAATCATGTGTCACTTTGACATTTTCAAAAGGTTCCCAATCACAGTCTCTGATGGCATCCTGTACAGGCCATGCATAACAATCTTCTCCTCTGTCATCAATAATTGTAGCTATCCTCAGACGAGTCACCCAGGGGCTGGTGTGTTGAGATGAATACAGGGCTGCATTTCTGCTTCAATGGTGGAACCTGGAGTCGACATAGAAAGTTCTTTTTTTGTTTTTATTGTCCTCCAGATGCTGTGTTAACTGCACTGTAAAACATGAGCTGATTTATTCTGTATACAAGAGAATTTGAAAAGACAGCTTTCAATAACAAAGAGTTGATTTTACAACGGCATGCAGTCTGCGAGGTGCCACAGGGTTGAGAGACGAGCAGCCAGAGGGTCTGTGCTGTAGCAGATGGGACAGTTTCCCCAGCTTGACGACATGTAGCTCACATTCCTTGGATTCCTCAAGCCTCAACCCTGAGCCTCCTTCTCGCAAAGCTCTGTGGGTCTACCTTTTTAGAGCTCCATGACATTCATCCTGTATGCCCTTATTACAATATCCATAAAAATCTATTTAGTCTGACGAGCCACTGATGTTAAGTTTCGAATATGTGCTTTTGTGTCCTTCTTTTTCAGCCGCTTGGGTTTTTTTTTTTTAGCTGAGGTCTGAGAGGGGAAAAACAAGTCAAAGGAGGGGAAAAAAACAGCTGTCAGGAATTAATTAAGTATGAATTTCATCACGTCTGACAGAGATGGACGTTGACCGTCACCGCAGTAACAATGAACGCTAACATTTTGTACAGAAGTGTGATCTTGTGATTATTTCCTCTGTTAGAACACATTTTTATAAATGTTAAATATGGTAAATATGATAACTATTAAAGTTTAGATTGGTAAATCCAGTGCCTCCTAAATCCAGAGCCCACTTCACTTGCCCATAACTCTGTCTATTTTTTCTTTACAGTCAACATTGTATTTCAAATTCTTCAGATGTTTTAAAGCTTTTCCATGACTAAGACGTTGTTAAAAATAAAAAGGACTTCCAAGGTCACAAGAAGACAAGAAGGCATCTCAGAGGTACGTAGCTCACAGGGTCTTTGAATTATCTTTAGGATAAGTGATTTTGTGGCCATTCTTCTTAATGTTTAGAAAACATGTAAATTATGTAAATCTCTAACCTCCAGGTGAACCCAAATTGTCATGTAAAACAAAAAATTCTAAAGCCAGTTTCTAGAGTACTTGAAACAACTGCGTCCTTGCATGGGAGGAGAAAGTCCTGGGATCGAGCGTAAAACGAAGTACAAAATAATGGTTTACAATTAACTCCCAGCTGCTCTGTAGTTATGTGGTTTTACAGCATGCCTCAGGATAGTACATATGGACCCCTGAAATAACTAAAGCTGTAATTAAGGTTGCAACGTTTTCCCTGTTTTTACCCAACCCAGACATAGGGAATACCTCGGGTCTGACATGGGCAGGAATGCTAACTGCAGTCCTACAGAAGATCTCACAGGGAATACGAAGGAGATAACCATACCAGTTTGTGTCACGTTTTTAAATGTTCAGTAACACTTTTCACCTCAGCAATCGACTGCAAGTACAGGTCTAGGATAAGTGCGTTCTTCTGCTGACACCTAAAGGACAAACTGGATTTTGTAGCTGGGATATTAAAAAAAAAAAAAAAAAAAAGACTATTTTGTTATCTTAAAAAAATAAGATAACAGAAAGAGGCCATGTTTATATTCAAATAATCTTTATTTAAAAATTACAATAATTCACAGTTCATTTGGAATTACAGCACACACTTGAATGTGATGAGAATTTTTTTTAATATTGCTTTGGTTATACTTGTACCCACAGACATGAAAATAATGTAAACCAGAAGGCCCAAACATCAAATAGAAATATAAAAAATGAGCCCATCTATTTGGATTTTGAAACAAATTACTAGACTGAAAGTGAAATACACACATTTAACAATGTCAAATGACGTGATTTTCAAAGCACAAAAGCAAAGTAAGATACAGTATGTTTTATTTCGTCACCAAAAGTAATAAAATATGAGCTGTTGAAATGATGCTAAAAAAGGTTTAAAAATAGAGTCTATATGATACTGACAAAGAACGTCATGAAAGTCTCTGTCGCAGAAGTATTCAGAAGCTGCATAATTCATAGAGAAATGACAAATAAGTTATGGACAAAATACTTAAGAGACTTCGCTCAGCGACGTTAGCTGTGTTAACAACTCAAGGTGATTAATCTGCCATGCTCACTTAATTTTAAACTTCTCACGTATACAGAAGGCAAAGATGATGCAGATCACCACAGTAACTTCATGTTTTAATCTCAGCCATCCATCTTTCACAGTGTTGTTTTTTTTTTTTTTGGAAGACTGAGTTTCCAATTCTGCACCTTATTAGTGTCTTACTGGAGGAAAAAAAAAATCAAGGAGAACGACATTCATATTACGTCAGCTGGAGCACTGTCACGACGATAAGCTGCTCTCGACAAGAAAGAGATGCGTTTAAATTTTAGCAAGAACTGACCTCCATAGTCTGTGTTCACATGGCAGAAAATACACAAAACACTGCTGAGGACCACTGCTGTGAATGTAGTGGACCCAACATATATTTTAAATGCAACCAAAGTTAAATAAAAGGACTCGCCTTGATGCATTTAATGTAAATTTGAAGATGAAAAATGTCTATCGTTGACAAAATATATTAAAGGTCCTGTCAAAACAAATTACAGTGTATTTACCTAGCAGTGAACAGAAAGCATGAGTCTTATGCTATGTGATGCCATGATCAGTATTGTGATATACACACTGCTGTTCTTGCTGCAAAATGTCTTTAAAATTACATCTTCTCCTCAAACTCTCTACAGTTGTGTTATCTGTAATATTGCACAGTATATTATACTAATAACTCTCTGGTGTCCAGTACCAGTATCTCCACCACCTCTCACTAAAAAGGCCTCCCACTGGACTGTACTGCAACTGGGAGAAAGCAACCATTTCTAAGGTCAGGAGATGAAGGACAGTAACACCTTTCAATAACTTATAAATATTTATCATTATAATCCAAAATACTTTGGAACACTTAAACATCTTCTTTGTGGGTATAAAAACTGTCTGCAATACATTCTTAATTTCTATCATTTCTAAACTAGCTAAATTCTGTTTTAAAGTACCAGTTACTTCAGTGAGGACAAAAATGACACCTATGCAATCACTTCAGACATTTACCAAGGTGATTTTTTTTCTCCCGATTAATCACACTTTTCATTTGCCTCCTGCAAGTAAATTTTCTTACACCGAAAGTTTTCATGGAGAGAAAAAAACAACCACTTTATCTATGGCATTTTAAGCCCAACAAAAGATATTTTTAGAGACTCCTTCCCTGTTTTGAGGCACAAATACAACCTGTAGGTGGTTAGAAAAATGTAAAGAAAAAAAAAAAAAAAAAAAAAAAAGTAAAGATAAATAAGCTAAAGTGACAGCCTATTCAACTCTCCCAGCTACATAACAGGTTTTGTCCACAAAGGATAACATCCCGCCCATTCCAAGCAGCCACTCATGTTGTAACAATACCAAAAATTCTACTGAAGCACATCAGCTGTGCGTCACCTGAAGGGGTGAACTGCATAACTGTGTAACATCAACATAATTTGCAAACAGTCATCATATGATAAGTCGGTGTCAAGGCACAAAGACGCGCTTTTGTAAATACTGAAATCAGTAAATATCAAAAGCTAAATAATTCATGTCCTTTTCTGAAGGAGCAAACAACCTGTGGTGCAACACGGTAATGCATTACAGCTACATACTGGAGCTCCATTTAACCATCAACCATTTTACAATACATTTCATCTTAAACCAAAAGACATTCTATAAATGTGAAAGTGTTGCTGCTCAAATTTCTGATCATACCAAAAGGCAGCAAACCACTGCAGGTTTTTGCCCCTTTCAACTCTTTGTTTCTAATTTAAAGACCCCCCCCCCCCCCCCCCCCACCAAACAAAGCAAAACAATAAGCAGCTGTACCCAGCTAGTCCACTGGTTGTTACCTCCCCAGCACCAATTGGGTGAAAGCAAGACATTTCTTCAAGAAGAAAATTAACCAAACGAGATAAGATCCCATTAAATACTGGAATTACACAGGCTACATGGACAGTACCTCCACTGGGTTACCTATGTAGCCCTGTGTCCACTGGGTGTGTAGTGGACACCTTAAACATGACAACTGAATAAGCCAGCACTACGTCAAGGATCTGCTAGTTTGAGTTTGATCGTCAGAGTAGTACACATTTGGTTCTACTGACTCATCTGTGTAGACAAGTGTTGTAAACATTTAAGAAAAGGGTTTGTTAGGAATGTATTCCATTGATTTTTTTTCAAACTAGCTAAACCAAATAACCTTTGATGCACACTGAAAGATGGAGAATGTCAGGCATGGTAACATGTATCCACAGTCCCAGTCGTGGGCTGTGTTTAGAGGTAAGGGGTAACTTATGGGTGGTACTCCACGTGATGCTCCTGTTCAAGTACTGTTACCTTGTTCTTGCTCAAAAAGCATCATGGCGAGCTGGGAGCGAGAACCAAGCCCTTCCAGGTTGCTCTGAACACATCTATGGTAGATGTCTTCGCTAAGCCGTGGGTTGCAGGCGTGGTAGCTGTACTTTTGGTGCAATGCTGGCTCCACTGCCCTGAATACATGCAGACCTGAATACTTTACAAATATGTCATAGATGTCCAGGGTCTCTAGAATCTCATCATTCTCTTGGACGTCTGAGGCCATTCTTGTACGCGTTGCCATGTAGTCAGAGTTGTAAAAACACGCTTCTTCAAGTGAATGGCGGTCAAAATGGCCTGCATCTTTAACCAGATCCACTGTGCCTGGAAGCTGCTGGTTGTGGTAGGCCACATCAGGCTTGTAGTCTTGGAAATGGATGGGGAAGAACACCTGCCAGTTGTTTATGGAATTCATGCGGCAGCGATTCAGAAATTCTGAATTGATGTTTGTGGTGGAAGTAGCCAAGAAGAACAACGTGTCAACTGGGTGCTTCTTCGAGATGATGTCCATAAATTTGATCTGGGACGGCACTTCTGTCTTGACACTTATCCATGGGATTTTTACTGTAGGGTATTTGCGTTCATAAGCAGTTATCTGAGCTTTCACGCTGGCAAATATATCATTTTGGCTAACTTGCTGCGCCTCCACTGGGTCATAAATGAACAAGAATGTTAGGATTGCATTTTCACTGGTCTCAAACGCATTTGCAGCAAAGACCTCCAGGAAATGGTCAACATAGCTCCGGTCCTGCAGAGTAAGGGGTATAATGATGTGCACCCTTGTAGCTTCAGTGACATAGGGCATGGGAATGATCTCAATCTGACTCAAAGGTCGCACCAGATGAACTCGCTTGGTGATGGAACAGCTACGACCTTTTTGGTTAACCGCCTCCACCTGAAGGTCCAAGGTGTATTCCATGCCTCTGGTGGGGTCGAAGCGCCTGTACCCATTAATCAGCTGCTGCTTCTTCAGGTGGAGGACAGGCTTGTACTTCTTGTTCAGCTCTCCCATGGCTACGTCAATCACATCAGCCACGTCAATGCGATCAATGCCACTCAGTTCACACTTGGGAGAGCCATCGATACATGAATAAATCTCATCCTCTGTAAAATATTCCCACTTCAGGACTTCAAACCGAGATTTCGGCTCAAAAGGTGGACTGACCCCGACAGGCCAGTGGGAGCTTCGGTTTCCCTCAAAGGCAACCACGCTCACATTCTTTATTTCTGCCTGTGGAAACACAAGAAGTGTTCTGATCTAGACACTTACCAACCCACCACTGAAACAACAAATACTGTTCGAACATACACTAGGGGTAAGCAAACAGGAGCAAGGTTTTTATTTTTGACTGAACCATGGGTGATTTGTGACACTTGAAAATAAGCTTACCTGCAGCTTAGCGATCTCATCGTAAGTCTTCTGGAGTTCAATCTCAGTGAAGTATCTGTGTAGCCGGTACATCTGTTCAGGGTCAGACACTGGATGGACAGTCAGAGCATTCCTGAACTCTTCACTGGGCTCTTTACTAGGGTCGGAGTTTTTTCCCAGCTCATAATGGTGGTACTGAAAGCCCTGAGAAGAAACAGAGAAGTCTTTTCATGAGGAGCCTTGAATCTGCCATGAGAGAAACATGCCTAATGCTGCTTCAAGCTTAGTTGTTATGCTGCAAACAAGCAGTACAAGCTATCCAGGCAACATCTTGGGCTCATCTCCACTGTTAACAGGGTGGCTTCAGCCATAACTGCATAGAACTGAGATTAATTTTGTTAGAACGCCACTATAACGGTTTTGGTCATTTTCAGGAACTAAATTTGTTCTGGGAATATGAGATGTATTATCTTAATTAATTTTGCCACTTTATATATTAATAAATTACAATCACTGCAGCATCGGGTTAACAGGCAACAGTAAAGAAATTAAAAGGTGAATCCTACAGCACTCATGGCTGACACTGGCACCTGAATCCCACTTAAAGACACAGTAATATAAGCTGAAAACAGAGTAACCACCCAAGGAGCTTGAGTGATTAAAAAAAGTGAATCCAATCTGATAAAGCTATTAAAAGAACAAAGAATAGAGACACTGCTTAACTGAGCAGTGACTCCACTCAGCCGACAGCTTCCAGCCTGTAGTGATACACTTAGTGAAGCATTGTCCATGCCTAATTGTCATCAAGGTTCTCTCTTAACACATAAATTGATGTCTGGCTCTGTTTTCTTCACCCATACAAGGCCTTTTAGCTCTTCCCCCCCGATCCTCTCCCCTCTGCTTGGCTCTGCTGGAGCCCTTCTGGCTCAGGACACTCTAGTTAGCCATGCAACTCACTCGCAACTGTGTAACAAGATGGTTTCCTGCACTGGGCCATGGCCAAGGAGAGGAAAATGGAAGCAAAAGTCAATGGAATAGGTGAATAATATGATATTGTCACATATTTATATTGTATGAAATCATTTGTTCATTTAAACCATCATTTAAGCCTCACAATTATTAAAGTATCGCTCATTTATAATGATGCAGAAATACATATAAATGCACAGAATAAAAATGCCAGCAATACTCAGTGAAGACAACTGCACAGTGAGGTTTGAGCTTATCATATTGAAAGGACTTGGGGTAGTAAGCATGTCAATCTTGAGAATGCTTTGTAGGTAATTCCATGTGATCGCAGCACAAGTTCAGGATAAACCTGCAGGACCTTGTGACGATGACAACAACCGCGACTCTTTTCAGCGTGAACAGAGCAAACTGCTCTGGATGCAACAAACAATCACCTATGAGGACACTTGGACAGATCAGGGCTCCACAGAGCTTGTTTGACCTTAAATGCTAATGACATTACAGGAGCAGAGCATGTTGACCCACAGGGGATTTTCACACCATTGAACCTAAGCAAGGCTGAACTCCGCTGTGCTGACCTGTTTACCTATTCCACGCTGCTGCTGGGACTGAGGAGAAAAGAAAATAAGGGGCTGAAGAGTATTAGCAGTCCGCACTGTGATATAAATACCAACCCTGTGCTAGTATGGAAATTGCAGTTTCATATAGCTGTTTGGCAGTTTTAAGTGTTGTCCTCAGGGCAAGGCAGTTTTTCTGACAAGAAGAAGAACCCCTGGTGTAACCTGTCTCACAACTGTTATGAATGACTGACTGTCATTTCAATTTTGAACTGCCTCATTCTGTTCCCTTTAAACATTAAGTAGGTAAAAACTATTATATAGACAAAAAAATGGATGTTATGATTGAAAATAGATGTATGGTTTTATACATGTATATATGATGTGTATAACAACATTGTCAAGAATACATTCAACCCACCTCATGTTCCCTGACACAGTTTGTGTTCGTGTAATCGATGATGCATCTTCCGAGCCACTCGTCAGGCCTCGCGCTCAGAATGTCATTCCTGCAGTTTTCCAGGAAGGGCTGGAGTCGCAGAAGCAAAGTACGTGACAGGAGGTACCCGAACCCTCCATAGCAGTACTTCCCCTCCGTCTCGCCCCCTATGAACTCCTCAGGACTGCCCATGTACAGCGCTCGATCCATGCTCAAGTGATCCACCAGGGACTTGATCCTGTCAGCTTCTGTGTAGGTGTCATCTTGGACAAAGTAGAACCAGTCGTATTCATTGATGTAATGGTCTAAAACATATTTGATGTTCTGAAACATGTTCCATATCAGTCTCTCGTCCCCGTGAGCAATGACGAACATGCCGTGAGGGACTTTGCGGTTGCGCATGCCAGTGAAGAAGATGACGGTGTCCAGGTGATGGCTAATGGTGCGATTGACAGCTACACCTAAGGTGTTTATGGTGTTTTTGGAAGTCAGGACGCCGACGAACAGACGCTCTCGCATCCCCAACTCCGTGCTTACGTATCTAGCCCTGAAAAAAGACATCAAACAGCTTCTGAAAAACTGCAACTTTTAAATAAAAATTCATCAGAAATCGAGAGGAAAAACCTTCACGAGCACAGAATATCTCTCCAACATACTGCGACACTAAACAACATTATTTTAACCACTTTGTTTCTGTAACTTATGAAAAGTTACAGAAAAAAATGGTTACGTTAGTGTTGAAAGTAATGAGAATAACATTAAACTCATGGTTTTGTCTATGCTAGAAGTGTTAAAAACTTTAGACATGCAGACTAACAAGAAAGACCACAAACTCCTTGGTAAAAAATACACGCAAGAACTTGAATGATGATTCATCACTGCATGCACAACCCAACCCAACTTTTATTTCTCTGATAATAATCGATGTAAAGGTCATAAGTTATAGCTGCAATGATCTGAATATTAATCATTTAAAGAATAAAGGAAAAAAAATCATTAGTAACTGGCTTTCAAGCAAAAATGCTGAGTTTACCCTTTTTCTTTTTTTCTTTTGTTTGACAGCTCCAGAATCTCAAAGGATTAGGATTTGCTACTTTTCTGTTTCACCACTTCCAAAGATAAAGCTGACAGTCAGCATTAATGAAAAACAAGAATAAGCGCTGCAGAAAGTTTCTTTTGAAACTTGGATGCCTGAATGCACACACAGCTCCAACTCCAGCTGAACTCCACAGGGAAAAGCCTGTTTCTCAGAACTGCCGTGCCATGCAACCACTTTGGGTATGCGGACTAACATTGACACAAGGTCTCCATCCAGCAAGTCTTGGAAGTGTCTGGCTGTTTTAAGAGAAAATGCAGGGCAGAGGTTCCCTCAGCATGGAGGCAGACTATGCTGTTAATGTTAGCAGGTAGAAAAACCAGACGGCACGGAATTTAACATCAATTAGAGGAGGGAAAAGATGCTTTGCTTTACCGGACTTCTTTGTCATGATGTCAGCGCAACAAGCGACACCTGCACACCTGGCACTGCGCGCACTAACACGGTGATTTGTATCATTTACTGAGGATGAGCTACACTGCGGCCTCAGCTGGACGCTATAATGATGTGGTCTGCATTCAAAACAAGTATAAGCCGTATGTTATCATATCTACTTACACGATGAGCTCACCAGTTCAAGCGAACGGTCATACGAAGCTTACCTGAAAACTTTGTTTGAGGCACTCTGTTGGACTTGTTTATATGGGACTATTCTCGGTTCAAAATCCTCTTCGGGCTCCACATCGTTGATGTTCGCAATGGAGTTGGGCTTTCGGGCTCCTTTGAGCTGTCCATCCTGCTCGTTGGGCACAAGTTCGCCCATATGACCGTCTAGGGAACACACTTCGTCCTTCCAGGTCACACTCAGTAAACTCAACGTGAAGCCCAAAGAAATACCGATTACCACCGGGCCGACCGAGCGCAGAACAGAAGCAAACGCTGAAAATCTCATCTTGTGGGTCGTCGCCGTGTGTCTTCCGTGTGCCGCGTCGCGTCAAAATGCGTCCCAACAGACACCTGCTTCAGGTCAGGTCAACTACACATGGAGTCTGAGGCGAAGCGACTGTATCGACATTAAACTTTTAGAAAAGATGTAGCTTCTACCTTAAATTTCTTTACGCAGGGATTCTTACGTGTCAGTGTAGCTGCGAGCTGACTCCTCCCCCTTTGCAAGACGTTAGCATCAGAGCCGGGTCTAGTTGTGTTTGGGCTGCGCAGCGCGGAGGAATATTCAACAGCAGACACACTGACCAAAGACATGTGAACCGGAACACAGCCAAGTGATGGCCTCTGTTCACATACTGCACTGCAATGCCTAATGATTTCATGCTTTTCTTTTTATTTTTTTGCTGATTTTCTTCTAAGTAAGAGCATAGAAATGGGGACGAAGAAAATGACAAACCGTAGAAGTTGCCAGACTGTTAATAATACCACTGTTAGCCTACTGTAATTTAGTTTTACTCTGTTAGCTTTATTTGACAGCTTTGGTACTATTTAACATTTCAATGTTTTCCATACAAAACTTACAACCTTAAAACATAAATTATATACATATATATATATTTAATATAAAATAAGCTCCAGCTCGACCCACAAACAGTAACATGCTAGTAACACATTAATGCGTCAGAAAATATAATTTATGTATCTCTAATAAGTCGTACAAAAGTTCGACACTTAGATACAATTTGTTAATTTTACTTGTGTGTACATTTTATCTTAACATTAATTTAATTCAGGACTTTTACTTGTAATGGAATAGTTTTGCATGTACTTTTGCTACTTGAATAAATTATGTGAAAACTCCCTGTTAGGTCACTCAGGCATTGAAAAACTTTCACAATTGTAACATGGTAACCATTTTCCTGCCCTTTCATTCATGTGTTGCCCTGCCATTTGTAATTTGGTCACTTTTTACTGTGACAGTTTTACAGATATTTTTGATAAGGAGATGGGCAGCCGTGGCCTAGAGGTTGGAGAAGCGGACCCCCCCCCCCTCCATTAGCCGGCTGATGTGCCCTTGAGCAAGGCACTTAACCCCCAATTTGCTGGGGGCAGCCGTGGCCTAGAGGTTGGAGAAGCAGAGGGTCACCGGTTCGGTTCCCCCACTGGACGGGCAGGAAAAAGTTGGGTGTGGTGGAGTGATTAAAGCGAAAAGAATGCTCCCACCCCTCATTAGCCGGCTGATGTGCCCTTGAGCAAGGCACTTAACCTCCACTTTGCTCCCTGGGCGCTTGATGCTGCCCACTGCTCCTGTGTGTGTTTCACTGCATGTAATTTGCTGGGTGTTGCATGTGTGTGTGTGTTCAGCTAAGGATGGGTCAAATGCAGAAGACAAATTCAGTGTGTGAATGTAAAAATATATATACTGTCAATAAAGCTGATTAAAAAAAATACATGATAGGGGTGGATAGGGGTAACAAAAAAGACAACAAAAGAATTGAGCTAAATTGCTCAATTCTTTTTTGTCTTTTCTTCATTGTACACAATGAGTAGAAAACAAATGAAAAAGAAATGTGTATGTCTTTTATTTTAATATGTGCAATACATTATGCAACCTATAGTCCATACAGATTTTTCAGGATTAATAAAGGATTAATAAAGATCTTGTCTTAAAGCGAACAACTTTGCATACTGTAACACAAACTGGTTATTGCGTCTTGTGCTCTTTATCATCTTTTGTCGCTCTCTCATACTCTGTCCATCTGACTGTACAAATCCATTTTTAAATAATTTGAACATGTATAATTTAAAATTTAAGTTAAGTTAAATTTAGGTTTATTCTGTGCCTGAGTTGGAAAAGAGAAGATTGTACTCAGTTTGTATCCCAGAGGTGTCTCTGCAGCTGCTTCATGTGCATTTCACAGATGATTAGCTTTCAGCTCATCCACCTCACTCTTGAATAAGAGCTCTCCTCATTGTCCAGTTACAGGTCTTCAGGCCGATATGGTAACGGCTTTGGCATGGATTTTTCCCACTGGAGCTGGATGAGTGAATTGAGTGTTTGTCCTCGTGATTTTAAACAAGATTAAAAGCCTGAGATGATTCAATGTGCTTCCTGTGCTGGTGACACTCCAGGCTGGTGAATGAAGTACTTCTCCTTGTTTGGTCCCAGTCTATTCACAGCTATGCACATGTAGCACATTGACGGGAAAAACCCAACAAAAATACACAAATCACTTTAAAGGGACTGGGGCTTATCTGACTTTATTCACCATAACTGTAAGTGAATATTGTGTTTGTCATCATTTATGTTTGTATTTCTAACATATAACTAAAATAGAAGCAGAAACAAATCAAATCTCTATTCTCTTGTGCCCTCTGGTGGTACCCAAAATACTATTGAATTCAACTGAATTTGGGTCTTAAAAGGTTTATTCAGATTACGCAGCTATGTCAGGGGTCGGGAGTCAGTGCATAAATGATGACTCATAGTATTTTATATTTGTCTCCTGACATTACAGAATACATTTATATCAAGTTTAGTAAAACATTTAAGCTATGAATCAATGTCCAGTACGGGGAATGTTTTAATAGGTGCTATAAAACCAACACTCCGTGAGAGACTTATGACACAGTGACATTTTCTCATAATCCATTGCCAGTTTTTTTCCCCAGTGTGGACTATTTGCTACCAAAGCTCACTCTTGAATGCTGTGTTTACATGAGCGTAGGTCCACTTACAAATGAGATCACACCTCACCGATAGAGGGCGCTATATAATGAATTTAAATGGCCATAACTCAAGTCTGTTGCATTCGCAATCCAAATACAAAACATTAATATTTTCACACAAAACTCATGGCCACCATCATTTAATCATCATAACGTCCTGTTGATTGATTATTATTGTTATTGTTGTTGTTGTTGTTATATAATAATGATAATAATATGTATCTATTAAAATAACTCATTCAGAGTATAGTGCAGTCTTGGCAGTGGTATTTTAACACATTATAATTTTACTTGGCGCTATTTTATAATAATTTATACATCTTTGGTAGACATGGCCTACACATTGATTTAGTTTAGTTTTCTTCATTTTTGGACACTTTGTGGAATTGCTTAAAAAACCGTATGTGCTGTGTTCTGGGTTTTGTATCAATTGATAGTCTTTTGAAAGGGGATAATCATACAATAATTACAACACAATGTAAAGATTCATTCATTCAGCTATACATTTATTAACTGGATCGCAGCCAGAAAGGATTGTTCAGTTTCATAGAACAGTTACCTGTTGAAAAATGCCTTACAAAAGTTTATCGGAAGCTTCTAAAGTTTCGGTTTTTTGGGGGATTTTTTAGAACAAAAGTCTCTCTTTATGTTACTGTATGCTACTTAAGCCTAATCATGTTTTATCTGCAACAGATTTTAACTTTACATATTTGTGTAACTCAGTTTGCTGAAGCCTCATATTCAGGTAAACTGGGTTTTTTATTCACAGAATTGATATACTGGCCAGTACGAACAAGCTGGATGATTACAGGAAGGACATTATGTCGCAATACTTGCGGGAACTTCTCTACTGTTCTAACGGACTGAAGGCAGAGAGGAAAGTTAGAGTCTCCCACGTTCGTCCTGCGCCTGTGAATGCACCATTTGGGTGTCCTCATAGCTGCCTGAAGAAAACCTGTAAATGTCTCTCGCAGCAGCGCCGGTTCTGCCCTTCACTGCTCCTCACATGCTAAGTTGCGGCGTGTCAGGACGTTTACAGATCTTTAATGCAGCTTTAGCATTTATCACGCCCGCTGTTTCTGTTCGGTGTTTTTAATCGCGTCGGGGGTAATTGCGGTAATGGAGTGTCGTGTGTTGTCCATTCAGAGTCATGTTGTCAGGGGATACGTAGGGAACAAGTCGGCAACATTCCCGCTGCAGGTAAGAGCTGCATGGGACGTTCAGGTGGCAGAGGCGGACGTCTCAGATTAGGCAACATGGAAGAGAAAAAGTGCATAAAACGGGGAAAGAAAACAAATAGTGCAAATGTGGTACAAAGGTGATAGGAGTCGTGTTCTCCCATGTTCTGCATTTCAGTAGAAGTTTTTCTGTTGAAGAAAGACAACAAGCAGCTATCGCTTTCTGTTCATTTCGATGTCAGTCAAATTTGTGAAACTGGTGAATACATTATAACAACAATTGTAACAAATATCGCGTGTGTACTGAGTAATTTGAAATGTTAGCATTGTGGGGCCACGAAGAGGAAGCAGAAGAAGATTATATGCTGACCTGTTTTATGGTCCTTATTTCAATCAAGTTAGCGGCAAGTTAATTTTCAGACAGGCCGCCAAATGTCTGCTGCAGGAGAAACAAAAAAAGCATTGAGGAACTAAAACAGTAGTTAACAATATTGAAATTTAGTGTGATTTTATGTAAAGTGTAGTAAAAATAAGGTACGGTCCTTTCATTGTGAAACAAAGCAAATCTGTGGTTCGAAAAACAAACTTGACATTGAAAAGCTCTCACAGTAATTGACAATGCTGTGAACTGCAGAAGCCCACTGAGACCAGTCGTCATTGTTCTCTGCTTCACCAGCTGCTTCATTACTCTTTTCTCAGGTGCTGGGCTTTGAAGTGGACTCCATCAACTCTGTGCAGTTCTCCAATCACACAGGTTGGCTCGCCTCTCTTTAAACTTTCCACAGACAGAGACTTTCTCGGTTCCTCAGGTTAGACTGACTCATTTCCTGTTTTGCATCAGTCAAATTTGACGCCAGGTCTTGAAGTCGTTGAATTTATGATCCGTGTGGTTTCACGTGGTACCTGAACGGTTCTTTGAGTAGACTTTGTGTGTGATATTTTCCCTTTTGCTCTATCAGCACATGCACACAAGGGCATTCAAAAAGAGTTTAGCCCATAAGGACAAACCAGGACTCAAAAATCTTTAGACTGGCTGTTTGGCAACAACGCCTTTGTTAAAGACACACACAAAGACAACACAACAGTCAACACAAACCAAACTGTTTACTACACTTGTTTATCTTTTGCATTAGTTGGCAGTGAGTTAATCACTGTCCAGAGTTCTTGTACTTTGCCTTGCTTGGGTAGAAACATTTGGATGAGCTCTGTTTTCTTTATCTGACTTGGTGAAGTACAGTCTTTTGGTCACCAGTCGGGTTTAGAGGCGAATTCTTTTTACTTCTCTCTCAGTCGACCTTTAGATTAAGGGTCGACCTCGGTCGTCGCTGTTGCTCTAAAATCTCAATGACAGACACCCAGGCTGATTGGCTGATACCAAGGCCTCGACAGTGACAGATGATTGGATGCTCACTGGGCGAGTCTTGACTCTGTGCATAACACTGTCCTGTTTGGCTGTTCCAGCCAAGACGTAAATCATCACTCCCTTCCTTATCGTCTATTTTGGGGTTTTGCCAAAAATGAGTGAAACTGCCTTGAGTATAATCTAAGCTGAATAAAAGACTTGTGTCAGGGTTTCTCAGGTCAGAACCAGGTGGCTTCACGAGCAGGACTCTGTACTGACGACATCTGGTTCTTCTTGAGTGCTGAAGTTCAAGAAATCTTTCAGCATGAGACGTCCAGGTCCAGCATCATTTCCTCAACACCATTTCTATCTGGTCAAGTTAAATTCCTTAGTAAAATTCCAAATGAATTCCAAATGTACTTTGGGTACATCTGTGGAAGTGTGTTATTTAATAAAAATGCTGTATCTGTATACTGTTAATTGTTTTAAAAGACAACTGATGCAAAGTTAGATACGTGAACTTTTTTGTTGTTCTTTGTTTGAGTAACTGAAGCTGAACAGTGGTTGCAGCTAGCTGTTGGAGGATGTTTGCACAACGGATTTCCCACCCTACGTTTCCCAAGATCCCACTTCAGTCAGTTGTTTTAAACACACCATCATCAGGTCACCTGACTGAGAGCAGGAAATAAAAGCCTACCAGCTGATTTACACAATATTAGCAAATAGAGCTGTGACTATCAGTCAATCAAAAGAAAAACTATATATAAAGTAGCTGCCAAATATTCTGATAATTGTTATTTTATCTGAAATTAATAATTTCAGATAGTTTTCCATTAATTTGCCAGTTTCATCGCTGTCCTCCTGGATGCAAAGATTTGCTACTTTTTTGTCATTAATAATAGTAAATGAAGAGATAAGCAATTTGAAGACGTCATTATGGGCTCTGAAAATTTTTGATGAGCATCTTTCGTATTTTTTAGAATCCAAATGATTTCAATGAAAAGAATTAGTCATGAAAATAATGGGAAGATTAATGGAAGATAAATAGCTGTTAGCTAACAGCTAGTGATTATTTACTACTGGTCATACCAGACCAGAAAAACACTAACAGCAAAACCTCTGAGTGTATTGAAATGAGCAAGGCTGAGTGTCAGCTTTTCATTTGAGAGAGGATATGATGTGAAGGTTCTTTTTTTTATTATTATTATTTCAATATGTCTTGCTTTGAGGTGTTCTATTTCGATAACTGGAGACAATTTAGCAGATGCCATGAAACAGATTTAGAATATAAAAGGAGTAAAATCAGACATTTTATATATCGACTTGTCAATAAAGCACTGCTAAAATATGAAAAAGATTCATTTGTAGTAATAGTAATTATGTCACCTTAATTCCGATATTATTATATAATGGTAATAGTACTGCATTGTAGTACAACATAATAGTTTGGATAATTGTGACATCTGTACTGGCCCTCTCTGGCCTGTTCTTATCTTTTTTATATCTTGAGCTACATCATTATCACATGGACAGGCTTTACTGCAGTGACTTTGTGCAACAGGGCAGTAAAGTGTTGCTCCAGTTGAACACTTGTTTGTTGAAACACCTGCAGAGATGGTAGGATTATAATCTGGGGTCTGTGGTGCCAGAGTATGTGAAGAATGTGCTCTCACTGCAGGGCCAGGAGACTTCTGCACAGAAACCTCTTAAATCAATATAAACATCTGCTCTTCCGTGAGAGGAAACTGGTCAGTATTAAGAATAGGGACGTTGGCTGCAATCCTACTTTTGGTTTATACCAGTATGTTTATACAACATTATTTTCACTTTTGCGTGACGCATTAATGCACACTTTCCTTCTAATCACAACACGTGCCTCTACTTTCCCTCGAGCTTTCTGTTAAGTCCTTACTGCAGGAGGTGCTCTTGCTGCCTCGGGTTTGGTCAGTGTGAAGAATATACCAAAGGGTGTTTGTTTGTGTCCTGTCATTTGTAGTCAGGACAGCTTTTGAGGGTTTCTTCTAGCTTAATGGTGAAAGGGGAATAAAGAAGGGGAGGGCTGAGGGGGGCTGGCAGCCGGGATACAAGCATCTCATTGTCAGTGTGGAGGCCCCATTGGGCTCAGAACACCACAGATGAGGGGAGGACCTCAGCAGAGGGAGTTGGGGGCGGGAGGGGGGGATAGGAAGACCGAGAAAGAGGAGAGAAACACTTCTGTGTCTATTCTGTAGATTTATACACAGTATGGTTGTAATGGGATGGTGTTTTTCTTCATTTTAAGTGGCGCAGAAGCGTGTGTGTCATGGTGGCCCACGGATTCTCCTGGTTTTTGTTTTCCAAATTCAAAGTCACCGTCTTTAAAATGTCTTGTCATGCTGAACGTCCATTCTCCCCGTTGAATCCCAGGCTACGCCCATTGGAAAGGACAAGTGCTGACTGCAGAGGAGCTAAACGTGCTGTATGAGGGCATTAAGCTCAATAAGGTGAACCACTATGACTACATCCTCACCGGTGAGTCCAGGCAGAGTATCCTCACACAGTAAAGACATGGAGGAGCCCAAACATGCTAGCATGAACCTATAGCAGCTTTATGAGTTTTATTACAGCTTTGTTTATTAGAAGAGATTTTTCTAAATTCTCCTCCAACAGCAGCTTCAGTATGAGGGGGATTTAACACGGCCACAATGTAGTCCTGCATCTCTTTGACTGTCTCACTGCCTGTATTTTGCTTCTATGGGTTGCAATATACTGACTGATTAATCGACTGACTGATTGGCTACTTGGAGAGGAAGCAGCAGAGTAAAACAAACTTTTCTCTTCATTGTCTTTGCATTTTCACTCCCAAGGCTACAGCAGGGACACATCCTTCCTGGAGATGGTGGTTGACATTATTCAGGAGCTGAAGAAGGCCAATCCCAGCCTGGTATATGGTGAGTGTACAATATTCGCATTTCAGATTGAAATAACTAATATTGTCTGGACAAAAGTAAAAAATAATAATAAATAATTTCCGTCAAAGTCTCCAGAATTCTGACTCCTCAGTTGTGACGGTTTGTTGTTTTTCTTTGCTTTATAAGATAAGATAAGAACTTTATTGATCCTGCAGGAAATTGTTGTTTTTTAGTTTGTTTGTTTGTTTGTTTGTTTGTTTATGTAAACTGCTCTGGGTTTTCTGCTGCTGGTCAGACCAAATGAAAGAACTGATGACGTCTCCTTGGGCTTTAGGAAATGCTGATTGGCACTTCTCACTGATATCTGATATGTTACAGACCAAACACTCATTCAATTAAATACCTGCCTGAACTTCTTTTTTTTCCCCTTAACTTGAGTCCAAAGCTTAATTTTGAGTTTTCTTTCCCACAGTTTGTGATCCTGTTATGGGAGACCACGGTGCTATGGTAAGCAAAACACAGCTGATGAGGATTTAACCCAAGGATTTCTTGGTACATTTCCTGCGCACCCTTCAAAAGTTCACCCTTTAGATTAGTAATTGTTGAAAAAGCGGGTGTCACTTGTAAGTAAGTTTAAAAAACTGCATGGAAAGCAGATTTTAAAAAAAACAAAACAAACCATGACGTGATGTTCTTGTATTTTCCTGTTTCTTTTTGTTTGGTTCGTTTCAGTACGTTCCAGAGGTCCTGCTGCCGATCTACAGGGACAAAATTATGCCTTTGGCTGACATCCTCACCCCCAACCAGTTTGAAGCAGAGTGAGTGCACTTCCGGTCATCAAAACTGATATATGCGCACTATACGACGTGGTTTAAAAAGCAGCCTCTACATGTGAATTATGGGATGTTACTTACCTGTTAGCTTTCTCTCATTGAAACGTATTGAAACGTATTTGACTCCTGTCTGTTTTTGTTTTTTTACTCAGGCTGTTAACTGGGATGAAAATGAACACAGAGGAAGACGCTTTTAAGGTACTTATTTCTCATTGTGCTGAATCTAAATTAGTTTATTACAATAAAAAGCTTGAGGAAGTGAAACCCCTTCTCTTGCTCCCCAGGTGATGGACTTACTTCATAAAATGGGTCCAGAGACTGTGGTCCTCACAAGTACAGACCTGCCCTCAAAACGTGGGGACCAGTTCCTGCTGGCCCTTGGGAGCCAAAAAAGAGGTAAAATATTGGACCGGCCTTCTCCAAACAGAGCATGTTCTCAGCATTTGGGGATTTAGCTCTTTATTTGTCTTTTTTGGTGGAAGAACTTTAACATCAGCATGTTTCAGTCATGGGTTAGTTTTAACTGCTGTCTCTGGCAGTTTTTCCATATCACCAGTCTGTGTGTCCTCGCTGCAGTGAAACCAGATGGGACCAACACCAGTCAGAAAATCTGCATGGACATCCCCAAAGTGGATGCTGTATTTGTGGGGACAGGAGACCTATTTGCTGCCATGTTGCTAGCCTGGACTCACCATCACCCAGGAGACCTGAAGGTCACTAACACACTTGTGGGTCGATGGGATCTGATCTAACTCTGCTGCCACAGCCCATCATAAATTAATCCCAGCTTCCTTGTGTTTTTCACAGGCTGCCTGTGAGAAGACTGTTTCCGTCATGCACCATGTCATTAAGAGGACCATTACTTATGCCACTGGTACTTGCTTTATGCTTTATTGTCATTGTCATGAGATAATTGTCAGGTTTGTGAGTGTTTGTTGACTTCTAATGTTGTCTGTCCAGTTCTCTTGAAGTCATTTAATGCACATTGTGGACATTCATGGACATGGAAAAAATTGCTCCTTTCTGCTGTTAATACCTTATGTACACAATCAGTAGTAATACATCAGCCAACGATGTGCATTATATTGTAGCACACAAGTCATTTTAACTGAATGTAAAAAAAAATAGATGATGAACAGCCTCAGCATTCATTGTGACAGCAATAACCCTTTTTAACTGATCAGAAACCTGCTGTCTTGTTTCACCTGCTTTTCTTCTTTTTGTCAGAGATGGCTGGCCCTGGGAAAAGGCCCACTCCTGCTCAGCTGGAGCTGAGGATGGTTCAGAGCAAAGCCGACATTGAGAATCCTGTCATTGTAGTGGAAGCTAAGGTTTTACAGACGTCTTCACAGTGAAGGTGCAGATCGGCTTCAAATCTGGGCCGTCCGCCAGACGCATGTAGAAGTTTCATAATAAAGACTTGCGTGTCTTTGCCTTACAGAATCTTTTCATGAGAGGGGTCAGCAGGATCTGTCGTACTGGAATCACTGCCATACGCGTCTGTACTATGGCCTGTGTAGACATCATCTGCCCTTCAACAGAGGAAGAAGGAAAGACATGAGCTGAGTTTAGGTTTGAAGTTAATTTACTTTTTGTACTTGAATCCCCCCTAACATGGTGGAAATCATTTCATAAAACCACACACGTCAATCAAGCTAATTATAAAAGACACAAAACCAGTGATGCATGCTTGACCAGACCTTGTTTAGGTCATGATGGTCCATAACGACTGGTCTTGTGTACTTTAAGTGTGTCACTCACAAGGCATTATAAGCACATATCTATAACATAGCATGATGTGTTAGGCCAGGACAGGACTAAGAAAATCTGGTGAGCATATAATTTCTTAGCAATGATGTCAGATTCACAAGATTTTATTAGATTAGTAGTTATCTGAAATAATAAAATATGAATGTCTGCAGTGTGCTTATAATGTACTTGGGTGCTTTGTCATGCACTTTAAGTAAAGTGACAGCACCTTCATACATGCAGCACTGACACACAAGTGCTGAGGTGTGTGTTGTAACTCCACAGAAATATTAAACATCTTATGCAATTTATATGTAGTCTACACAGAGTCGTTAACACAAATTAGTTTCACCCAATTTCGCTTGGAACTATTTGTAACTTGAATGATGATCACAATAATAGTTCATGTTTAAATTTGTTCTTTTAATCAGTTTGTCCAGAAAATGTTTTTGATCTCCTTTTTTTAATTATGCATTGCTTCCTTAAACTAGCAGATGTGTAATCCGTTATTCGATGTCTCTAACATCTCAAATTGAGGTATTTGCACAGATAATCTTTTAATATATTTACTAATGGTCATTGTTTTCATTTTTAACTGTTGGCATATCTAAACAAAATAGTCTGTATGAGAGACCATGCTGTATAATAGCCTTAACAGGAACACTGAATGTTTTTGTGTACCAATGTAATAGTTGATCCTCACGCATAATGTTAGAAAAGTCAAGTGCCAAATCTTGAGCTGCTGCTCTGATATAGAGCGATTATAACAGAAAACAGAAAAATAATAAATTATAACTCTTTTACTGAAACTGTGTTGTGATATTATTTTTATTATTTAGCGTGTTTACTGTTGAGTGGCTTCAAGCCAAAGTGTGTGGTGTGTATTTTTACTTACAACCTGTTGAGCCTGAGTAAAGTAGCTCCAGTTCAGCCGTGACCTGGAGGTTGGAGAAGTGGCTTGTGATCGGAGATTTTTACTAAATTGGGAGATAAAAATGAAACCAAATTCACTAAAATATTTTGTCACAATTTAACCTATGAACTTAAAAGTGGCTTATTTCAAAAAGGCATACAAAATAAATGCAAATGAACTTCTATGCGAAGGCATTTGATCTTTCGACTCTCGCGATGCAAACGGAACAAAAGAAGAAATTGTGACTGGATGATTTTAACTCGATTATGTCAATAAAAGCACAAAATAAAGACAGACAAGTCGACTGCCAAGTGTTTACTATGTTGTGTGATTAAAGCCAGGTGACCACTCTGTTTTGCCAACACTAATCCACTGTATGAAGAGCCAGCATTAACCCAGATAGCCAGACAGGCCAGACAGGTCTGCCCAGTCGCAACCTGAATCTAGTTAGCCAAGCTGGGAGAACATCTTATTTGTTACAGCTTTCACTGAGAAAGAGGAGGGATGAATTTGAATTTGGGGACTGGTTCATGTCTCATCCTTACAGATCAGAAAGATTGTCATCAGCAGCCAAACCAGCTCGTCTCACCTCCAATTTATGCTGCAGTTTTGCAAAAACACCAGCAGAGGGCTGAAGAGGTCTACAGTTGATCAAACGCGCACACCTGTTCAGGGAATAAACTGTCATTAAAATCAGTTTGTTCAGTGAATATAAACGCTTTAATGGAGTGAGACTGACTGTGTAAGGTGGAGATTAAGGAGAAAAATGTCTGGCAAAAGGCTTATACCTTATGGGCCATTAAAAGATAACTTGTGAAAGATGACTCGCGATTTAGATTTTACATGTCTTGGATAGTGGAGATCTGATTTCGCTTTCTGATGCCATCATAAGTACGTTTAAATCTGATAATTCCTCAATGGGCGAGTTAAAACAATAGGCTGCCTTCATGAACCTGTGTGGTTTCTAACTGGTCATAGCGGACCAGTAATACGGCAATAGCGTTGCCTTCTCTAAATATATTTTCTACCACTTCTTTTTAACTTGCTGTACTTGGATTGGCTCGTGGAGGACTACAGAGCACCACTGTTTAAAAATATTGTGTATTTTTATTATTTCTATGAGTATGAATGAGGACCGGATGTAGGACATGCTACCTTCAGATGGGCTTTGAGGAAATGTGGGGCTTTAACCGACAAACAATAGCGCTCTTGCAAATCGCATTAGCTCAAGTCATTTTTATTGCGTTTCAGGAAACGGACGAAGTAAGAAGGACTCCTTAACAGACTTATTTTACGCCCCTGAAGGCCAGCAAATAGCGAAAAAGTATAACAAAATCTGCCGACTCGCCCATCTCTCAAGTGAATCATTTTCAGGTAAGTCCTGAGTACCGTTACTGCTAGCGTTAGCTGGCGGACTAGCATAGCATGCCGCTAGCAAGCGGCACAGGTCATTTGGCTGTTTAACAGATAATGTTTATGGGATGAAATGTGGCACTCTTTAGCATTTGAACAATACAAAGAGTCTACTTTATCCTCGTCTCCAAATACGATTATTATCGTAGCTAATCTGGTTTGGTCAACTTAGCATGCTAGCTCGTACCGTTAGCAGCTCCATCTGTCAACTAGCGTTAACTTCTTTGGACACACACTTAGTTCAATCTATTTTAAAACATATGTGGAGTAGAGTGATTTGTATTTGCAAATCTCAGTCCATCGCCCACCTAACGTGGCTTAATTTACATCCGCAGTCATGCCATGTGTCAAACGAGCCTGGTCACTGGTTGGACGCAAGGTGCAAGCTGCTGGGTAGTAGGTTGTTTAGCATTATCAAGCTAGCTACGCCGCACTAATGCATACTGCTTGTGAATTTTGTGATACGGGGATAATGGAGCTGCAGAGCTATGCCGGGTATAAAGTCGCATACAGTGTGTCATGTTGGAGTAGATGGTGAAGTGTCGCTGGGTTCGTTGGGGGAAAAAAACGCTATTGCACTGCAGGTTGTCTGTACCTCCCCTGTATGACAAGTGAGCCAGTTGGCTCCAAGTTGACCTGCGTACGATGTCGTACCACACATGAGACGTAAGGTTACTGGAGTTCATTGAAGTCTGCGGTTCTCTCAGCCGATGCTAACTTTAGGCTCGATCTTTAATTTTATCCAGCGAGACGAGACGAACGTGACAGGCAAGTGATGTCAATGTGATCACAATGTGTCCCCGAGCTGTGTTTTAATATTATTTTTTTATGTTTACCGGGGATCAATTTAATGCTGTGACGGTTCATGCTTTGTGCAAGAGGTTAGGTGTGTCTGCATGCAACGGTCCTTGACAGGGAAATGGGTAGACTGCTTTAGTGCTGGGCAATGCTAGTGATTAATGATTATTGTTCTAACTTATTAGTTGATATGTAAACCGTTTGTGTCATATTACGCCATCTGATAAATGAGCAAGACATTTGGCTGTTTATCTAAAGTTCTGTCTGTAAATTTTCTGAGAATCACCCCTTGACTCTCTAATCTTTCCAGCACTGGTAGTAATTATGACTTCAACCTGCTGACTGCAAGGACTTCTTCCCAGTTAATCAGATAAACTATATAACACATAGTAAACGCTTACTAAGACCGTCATGTACAGAAAACCTTAAGCATTCACAGTGTTTAGCTTTTGGTCTTGTATTTCTGGTCAGCAAAAGATTGTCATGTATTATAATTTGGGTTGCTGCAGTGACTCAGTTTCTGCCTAAGAATGAGAAAAGTGAGTCTTATATTTTTTTATACATTGGCAGGAATCGCCATAAATGTCAAATTGATTACAAACACTATCGTCCTCATAAATATTCAGTTCAAACAGAAATAATGTCCTGTACAATAAGACATCGTTGTGTGTGCAATGGTAGCCAGATTGATGAATCTGCCTCCGATAATCTCAGATTATATATGTGAGTCTTGCATGTCCTACAAATGCATGTGTTAACTGAAGAAACTGTTTGTTCAAAGTCCAGTTACATGACTATTTGCTCATAGTAAGCTATAGAACCCTTTATCAGCTAATGAAGTCAAAGTATGGCCCTATAGGACTTTGAGACATACATATGATGATAAGCCTTTATCTGACCAATGCCATCTTGGACTGTAATCCCACTCTAGGAATCTATAATTTCATTAATTTGCAGATCATTTTGTGACAGTTTTAAATGCCAAGTAACTTTATATATACTCAAGCAGTCTGTTAATTTTGGTTGATTGTAGCCCGAGAACGTACCATCATTTTGTGTAGGATGTGGTGTTTATTGCCCTCTCTTACTCAGCTACACACTGCACTATTCCACAAAGGAGATACGCTACTCTTTTAACATGACTTCAACACTATTGTATTTCATTACTTAAATACTAGATCATACTGTGTATTCGCTCTGTGCTCCATTTAATCTAATGAATCATTGAATCATCATGAAATATGACAACAGACATTTGAAGCTTCATTCTGAAAACCCCAACAGTAGCTCTGAGTGTTAAGTGACATGTGGTACAGCCCTAGTAGTTAGTGGTGTGGCTTTAAGATATCACATGTGGCTTAACAAACTCTACTCTGACTGCTGTGTTGGTGCTATGTGCTAAGTCTGAATGCACTTCATGCTTTGAAACTGAATGACCTTCTTTGTCCAGCTATCACAATGTATTTTTTTCCCCTCTGTTTATATTTGGCCTCTAATGGCCAGCGGCGAGGCCTCAGGACTGTACTCTAACCTTTGACCCATTTGCTTCGGTAACCGCTTAAGTTTATTTCAGCATGTCTTTGCCAGCTGGTCTGAACCACATCTGACATTAGCTTGGAAACTCTTTCGTTAGTTTGCCCACTAGCACTGTTTGTCATCTCTGTGGCTGAGCAATATAGATCTGTTGTAAGTTATTCTCAGTGGTTAGGGAGGGTTGAGCAATTCTTGGATTGCTATATCGGCGACTGCCTGAGTTCGCCTTTTTTGGATGGTTTTGAGCAATCTTCTTTTTTGTTTCTTCACACACACGCACACACGAGAGGTTGATTAACTCCAAATATGAAGAGGCTGTTTAGCAACTAGGCAACTATTCGTCCTGTTGTAGAAGGTATCGCTTTTGCCTAATACTAAGTGTTGGTACCAGCCAGGTGGCTGATGGCAAGATGGGGCAAGAAATTCTATATTGTGATTGGTTACTTTAGCTCAACAGATGCCATTCTGGTAACTCCACCCCGGTATGAAAGAGCCCAGCCTTCTTCTTTGTTAATGTTAATGAAATGTGACATATCCAGGGTGCCCATAGCCTGCTAATCAGCACTAATCTGATCCACTGGATTACAGGATGGGAATGCATGTAAGACACTGCTTACAGTACAAGTGTGCCTGCCTCCCTCCATAAGTGAGCCATCTTTCAGTCTTCCTAGCATTCATCTGTGGACTCTAGTAAGAATCCACAGGGGGCTTTGGGAGTCTTCTGAACTTCTTTTTGCACTTGCTCTCAATACAGAGCCATTCTTTTGGTAATCTTTCTGGGAAATTCTTTGGTCCTTATTAATTTCTTGTGCTGATTAGGCAGTTCTTCCAACAGGATCTGGCTGTGTTTTTGCTGTCATCATCATAATCTCCCTCTTTGAGTCTATGGGATTATCATGACTGTGAAGCAGGGCAGCCTGTGACTGTCCACTGCTCTCTGCAGGCCTTTTCTTGATGTTTTTATTCTGGCATTGATTTGGTAAGATACCAGCAGCCAAAATGCTGAACCAGAGTGCTGTGATGATCTTCACTGGGATTTGTGGGGCGTTGGTGGTCATGGCAATGGCCTACTACGTCTACTGGTAAGTTCAGTGCAAGAGAGGAGGTTTGGCTAATCTAGGCTAGAAATAGGCCCAAACCAGACTTATTAGAACTTGTAAAAGCAAGAGAAGGCAGCATAGCACTTCAAGGCATAACTCAACCTTTCACAGCAGTGGGTGGAGTGCAGAGCTTTGCAAGCCAAATTAAGTCTTTAATTTGGCTTGCATTAAAGTTGCAGGTCCTGCCAGGGTGTAGCTGAGGTTTGCCAATGTTTAGTTGTTAGTCTTCAAGATGGACATTTCAGCTGTCCTTCCTCATATCAGAGACTTCTAGCAAGCAGTGGTCATTTGTTGGCATAGACGCTGTGTTCAGGTAATGCAGAGCAGAAGCAGCTGTCCAGCCTTAAGCAGCTTTAACCCAGTCAGTGTATCTAATCTTTCCGTCAGGCTGAGTGGGGCCACAGGTGGGCCCTGCACCCACAGGGTGGTGGACCTCCCCTGGCTGTTTTCATGGTCAAATGCTTATTCGTCTGGGCTTCTTTTATTCCATCTTTTTTATGAGGCTATTGAAGCCTTAGTGCAACACAAATGTGTTCCACTGAAGTGTGATAATGTGAAGAAGTTGTGATGTTGTTTTAAGCGCACGAGTTGTGATCTTCCAGTTTTGTTTAAGTGTGAACATTTTGATCATAATCGGTTTTTAATGCCTACTCTCAATGCTTAACTGCTAACCTGAACAGCTGAAGTGGAGCACTGATCCTGTAAACTACATTTAGGCTGAGCAAAACAGAAGCGTAGTAACACTGACATGGTTATTTGTTTACTGATACATTATAATAGTGAGCATATACTCTGTTTTTAATAATCCTCTGCAGCACTTACTCACGGCATTCCCATCTAGAACTTCCCGTCACAGAGCACGCTGAAATTTTCGGCTGATATTGACTTACTGCAGTGAAGGGGGAAAAAGCTGAAAAGTAAAAAGAAACTGCCCAAAAAAGAAGTGAGTGGGGGAACACTCAGAGACAGACAGGAAACGCGGGGGAGAAGGCATGACTCGCAGCAAAGGCCGCTGCTGAGGACTCAACCTCTTGTACATGGGGCACACACCCTACCAGGCCCTTATCTTAATTACCGCACTTCAGTATTTTATGTACAATATACGTCCTGAACTACAGTACTGTCTGGCTCTAAACCTTTAGAATGGTGAAGACGCTTGTGGTGTATAACTGAAAGCAAACTTTAACAATTGAAAATGCTTTATTTATTATTTACTGTGCATTAAAGTATGCAAAATGTTCCAGTTCCACCAGATTTTTTTTGTATAGTTTTTCTTGTGATGCTAAACACAAACAATAGATTCTCTTATGTGAATGTCTTAAGGCTGTCCCCAAATCAGGATTTTCTGATTCAGGACTTCAAAGTCATTATCTGTGATGTAGAAAGAGATTCAGATTTCCACACAATCAGAGAAAGTGAAAATGTGCATCCTGGTCATAGTTCAGTTATGAAATCTTGGCTTGTCACGGAGTGTCTTCCAAGGTTGCTGGCGGTGAGTGTGAGCTGAGTGTTCAGTCACGCTGGTCAGCAGTAGAGGAGGTCATACTAGTGTCTGGTTCACAAGTAGACTTTATTGACAGTCCGCACCAGAGCTGAGAGCGTCAAACGCAAGACGTGCTGTCAGGGTTTGTCCTGCTCCCTGTTAACATTGACCATCTCCACCTCCATCGCAGTAAGTAATGTGGTTAGATCAGTTTGAGATTAGACTCGGTTTGTTAAGTTTAAAGCCTTCCAAGCTGAAATAAAGTGCAGTAATTCACCAGACAAAATGTGTGTTGACCCACCTGAGTGTACATCTCATTATTTTACAGGACGCACCTTTATCTCTTAAAACAAAACCAAAGAGTAAGAGATGGCTGTAAGAATGCGTTCATGGGATTTCGTTAAGAAAAAAAAACATGTTTGAACTTGACAGGCGTAATACTCTCTGGAGACCTCGGTTGTCCATTTATCGCATCAGATTCTCAAAGCAAGTGTGTTGAGTGCTGCTGGTTGCAAAGTGAAGATATTTTTAGAGGTGACATGAATACACACAAAGTTAGCTGGAAGGTACACTTTGCTCAAGGTACTGTGAATCAAGGCCTGCACATGGGAGCGGGAAGCAGTGTAGAGGAAAACTAGAACAAAGTTCACGCCGTGTCTGAAAATCTGTTGCCACATACAGAGTTGTAACCATAGCAAAGGTTGGCCGAGACTCTTCTGTGTAGGCTGCTTGTGGCCAAATAACACAGACGGAAAGCTGAATTTTAGCTTATTCTAGACAGTTTTAAGTTTCCACAGGTCGGATTTCATGACGTATTGAGATTAAGTGCAACCAGCGACTGATCAGAAAGTGAAAAGGTGATTTTGTACTAAGAAAATACCAGCTAAAGTGCTTAATGCTTGCCTCGAGCCAATTTCTTTGTTCTTCCAAGTCTACTTGATAATTTTAGAGTTAATAGCAAAGGCAAATACCAATGAGTTGGTAATTATCATGAATAATCAGGTAACTCTTATTGCCAAAAACAAATCAAAATCAGTTAAAAGTATCAGATTACACATGACGTATATGTGTAGTACCTCATGTGCATTGCTGGATAATCCTAACCTTAGCATGCATGTGAGCCAACAAGGTGATAACCTTTAGAAAATATTTACCAGCAATTTTCTTTTTCTTATCCAGGAAATCTGCCAACACTTCCAAAGCAGAACACCATAAATGAGCCAAGTAAAAAAATTAGGGGAGATTTTCCTCCTGATATACTAATGGATCTCACCTTTTGGGGCAAAGAATTGAGCTTATTCAGTAATTTGTACTGCAGTAAATTTATTGATAAGCAGAGTTTATTTTAGACAAATACAGATAAGCTTCCCAGGTTGGGTAGCTTTCTAGGAACCAAAACGAAGTCATATCTGGCAGCTTTTGCGCCACAGGTGGTCGTGTGAGTAGCGTGTAGCTCTGTGATGTTGGTGATCACCTTCCTAAATATGTTACAGGAGCCATAGGTGAAAAACTGTAAGTGCACCCAGTCACTCTCACCCAGCACAGTAACAAAGGTCATATCTGTAACATGATGCAGAGACAGCTGTGGATGTTTGGACTGATCATCAGCTCCATCAGGTGATAAGTGACACACACACACATATGTGGCAGTATTTCAACACATCAGTGTGTCCTCCTAACTGCAGAGGTTTAAGACACACTCCTTCATTTGTTCATTTGTCCAAGAGACTGAGCTGAAGTTCTGTGGATTTGCACGTAAGATGTAATCTCCCCTTCACACCCAGGCCAGTCTGTCATTCTGTGTATTGTGTTGCAGTGATTAAGAGGGATGGATTGCTCTAGAGGAGACTCGTTGCCTCCCCACAATGAACTGGCCTTGTGTCACATATGTGAGAGCCGAGATAGCATGGAAATTGAGGTGTGTGTGTGGGGGATTTTCAGTCATCCATATTTAAATGCTTTTCTTTATTAATTGTCATGATAGAGATAACATCTCAGCTTGCTAGTGTTTTTGGCTGAAAGTAGTCATTACAGTCACCATGTGAACAAGAGAGAGTCTGTGGTTGAAAGATGTCAGTGTGACATGCAGGCACACAGTGTTTCTGTCTAGCATGCAGGCTGTTGTTCTAAAAAGCAAAAACCAGACAGTGTCTTTTTTTTCTTTTGCTGGATTGCTGACACAGTTGTAGCAGTGAATGCTCGTAACTGCACATTATGTTGATGTTGCTGGCACTGCACAGTTAATCATACAGTAATTGGGAGCACAACAACACAATTTTACCTTTAACAGGGAATTTAACTACTGAGTGCAGTATGGATATTTATGGTTTTAAAAGAGTTTGTCCTCCCTGTGTACATGTAAATCATTTGAGTAATCACAGCACCTCCACACTAGATCCTTATTCATTTGATTTGGATTTTATGTATAAAATGTGTAAGAGGTTTGTGGTATATTTTTAATTAAAAAGCTCTGAAGTTACAATGTAAAACAAAGCTGATTGAGGCCCAATCGACGCTCATGAAATGGCTCGGGCGTCCGCAGACCCAAGAGAACAACTCAATTAGATTAGAAATGTTTCTCAGAACAGCTTAAAGCTGTCTTGACCTGTTCTTTAATGGGCTTTGCTGCAGATGTGGGGACAGTCCATTCAAGGTAGGGCGGTCTGTGCTGTCTGGCCGCTAAACTGCGTGCCGCGAGTTGTCTAACAAAACAACATACGAGTACTGGCTGTTAAACGTACTGTAAACATGTCGGCTGTGGCAGGTGCCTGCTTTTCCTTTTGTTCTCTACACCTGCTTACTGTTGTTCAGGATAATGGAAGGATGGAACGCAGGTCCCCAGTCCTTTGAAATCCTAAGAGTCAGACAAACACAACCTTGTCTTAGCCTACTGGCAATTAAATGTTTCCACTTCACCTGAGTTAAATGTGCTTGGCTTGTTGGAGCAGAACTTTAAAGGCTGTGCTGCCAACAGGTCTGTCATGGTGGGCAGCGTCACCGGTGGAATACGGTGCACTAATTATTGATTTTTTTTTTGTGATTAATTAACCACTCTGGTTTTCCAGTTGATAAGTTAGTCTATAACATGTTGTAAAATAGTGAAAAGGTGCTGATTTTGATTCCAAGATGGCGTCTTCGTGTTGCTCGTTTTGTCCGATCAACAGTCTGAAGGAGAAAAGCAGAAACTTGCTTTTTGGTTGAACGTTAAGCCGAACTTCTGTCCAGGAAAGTTTTATTTCTATTTAATGGAATATCAGCCCTCTCACTGAGAACAATAGCTAACACAGTTCGTTCTGTTGTATTTGATGAAACATGCACAGTGCACTTTATTAGGTTCTACTGTAATGACAATGCACTGAAGCCTTTTATGTTTCTCGTCACTCCTGCCTCCTCATCCTCTGTCCTGCTGTCTCCGCCAGGTCTGTAGTATTGGCCGAAGGACCGTGCAAACGCGGCTTGTAAAAGGAACCACCGTGGTAAGAAACGCTGCTGTCTTTTTGAATTTCCGAAAGCATGTTTCTCGTAACAGAACGCCTCCGTTTGTGTGCGCTGTCACGTTTTGTTTCCAATTGTTTTCCACCCTGCCACACTAATTATCACCCTCCTCTCTTGTGCTTTTTCATTTCCACGTCTCCCAGTAAAATTGTTTTCGTCACCGTCTGCCTCCGCTGTTTCTGCTCTCTGTCTCCCTCTCTCAGGTTGGTCATAGTGTATAGAGAGGAGGAGCCTATTCAGCTCTCCAGGCTCCTCAGCCATGGCTCTGCTGGCCTACCTGAAGAGCCTGTTCATCCTGCAGCTGCTGATGGGCTTTGTGTTTGTGGTGAGCGGCCTCATCATAAACTTCATTCAGCTGTGCACCTGCATCCTCTGGCCGATCAACAAACAGCTTTATCGCAGAATCAACTGTCGACTCTCCTACTCCCTCTGGAGCCGTGAGTATTGCTGCTATAGGTTGGGTTTTTTTTTTCCCCATGCAAATACCAAGTTTCGTATTTCAAATAACGTAAACAGGAAAAGGCATCAGGTAGCGTGTTGTCACAGTTGTCCTGGCCACCTGCTGAACGCGTGTCTAACAGTCAGCAAAGCTGGAGAGCAAACCCGATCTGCCTTTGACTGCTAATTCAGTGAGATGAGTCGACTAATCGGTCGGCTGTAAACTATGAAATTGTTTGGCAGTTATTTTTATAATTGATGAATCGTTTTGAGCTCCTCTTTTTTTTTTTATTTGATTCGATTCAATTCTGTTTATTTATGTAGCACCAATTCACAAGAAAACATTTTTTTTGTTTACTTCTCAAATATTTTTTGAGAATAATGATTATTTTCTGGTTTCTTCGAGTTTCAAAACAATACATTTGAGGACGATTTGGTTTTTGTTTTTAACTTTTCACCATCCTGTACCATTTGAAAATGGTCAACAGATGAACTGACATTGAAAGTAATCATTAGCTGCAGCTCTGTATTCAGGACTCTGAATGATGAATGAAGTGCTGTCAGTAAAAGCGTATGCGTTGTGTGCAGAGCTGGTGATGCTGCTGGAGTGGTGGTCGGGCACAGACTGCACTCTATACACTGACCAAGCTACGGTGGACAAGTTTGGCAAAGAGCATGTCATCATCATCCTCAACCACAACTTTGAGATCGACTTCCTGTGTGGCTGGACCATGTGTGAAAGATTTGGCGTCCTAGGGGTCAGTAACGTAGCAAAATGTGAATGTGATTCTTATGGCAGATGTTCACCCGTCACCTTGGCGGCATCAGATCCTGCTCTGAATGACCATGTTGGACTTCAAACCTGATTGTGAGAAATCCAAGCTCTGCCAATTAAAACGCATTCCTGTCCTTCCTCTGTAGAGTTCAAAAGTGCTAGCCAAACATGAGCTGCTGAAGGTTCCTCTGATTGGCTGGACCTGGTACTTTCTAGAAATAGTCTTCTGCAAAAGAAAGTGGGAGGAAGACCGAAAGACTGTCTTCAAAGGACTGTCCAGGCTCAGAGACTATCCTGAATGTATGTGGGTAGGTACATGTGAGACATACTCTGTGTGTCTGTCTTTTCCTATGAGAGCAAGAGAAATAAGCTGCATGTAAGGCCTTGAAGTCCGTCTTCACGCTGCTACATGTTCATTGGCACAAACATCATAGCATGCAATGACTGCTTGGGAACAATTTGACACGCAGCTGCTGGAGTACATCTGGTCAAAGAAGTGTAGGTGTGGCTGTTTAGGTTTTAGGATTATGAATGCATCATGTGGACTAAGTGCTTTACTCATTTAAATGAAAAAGCGGTTTAGTTACAACTCGCTCATTCAGTACAGTACAGTAGGTCAAAGGTCAGCCACTTAGCAGGTTGGGCTGCTTGCCTTTGTTTTTCTAGTGTCTAGTCAAGTTTGCCTACCCTGGGAGTTTGTTCAAAACCTTCAGTGACTGTGTGGCAGCTCGAGTTCCCAGATCTCAGACATTCACTTGGCGAATACAGTGTTACAGTTAGCAATAGACACAATGGCTAACGCTACAAAAATGAGATCCAGGTTGTGATAAACTGCAGGTATTCTTAAATCAGTTTAGGTTTCCCAGGGCAAAAATATGAGAAACTCAGGTGCTGCCCTTTGACCCAGTTTCTTATAAGCATATTGATATCAGCTGTGATGCACACACAAGTTCGCAGTGCGCCAGCTGTATTTAAAATCTCTCTACAGGAGGGTGTGTGTTTGTTGTTTTTTTTTCTGTGAAACCTCATGAACTGGACTTTCAACTGTGTGTTAAAAGCCTGAGAGCGGTTTTACCCCGCTCTGGGAGGCAAAACAGCTCTTTTCTGTTAAATAAGGAAATGGCTTGTGTTTTCAGCATCGTACCTGGAAGCAGCAGGTCCTGCTGTGTGTTGCACACCTTTACTGAAAGTGTGAAGCACCTTGCGTTACAGATTTTCACCCTGACTGATCCAGTTCACCAGAAGAGATTAGGCAGATCAGCAGTTGATCTAATTACCTTAAAGTCAAGCTTTAGGCCACCTCTAATGACATAGTTTTTTCTGTGTTTAGATAAACAAAGTAAGCATTCCTTAATAGAGCTGTCAGCCTCCCCACTGAGTTAGGGTAGTGGCTTTATTTTCACATGGTGTTACATTGAAGTGAACTTGATCTGTAATTCAGCCAAGCAGAAGGAGGGTAGTAGATGGGACAGGAGGAAGGAGGTCACCTCAGGTCTGTGTGATTCTTCTTCATATGTGTGTGTGTGTGTGTGTGAGAGAGAGAGAGAGAGAGAGAGTGAGTGAGAGGGGTTTGATGTTAACACAGCTCTTCCTCTTCTCCCCACGCAGTTTCTGCTGTATTGCGAAGGCACCCGATTTACAGAGAAGAAGCACCAAATCAGTATGCAGGTTGCAGAGAGTAAAGGCCTGCCCAAGCTCAAATACCACCTGCTACCCCGAACCAAAGGATTCACCACGACGCTGCAGTGTCTGAAGGGCACAGGTTGGGTCTAAAAACACACACAAACAACAAGTTTTCATCATGCTCGAAACCCGCCTGACCCTTTAGTGATGTCTTTTGTTCTTACTCTGTCTGTTTTGTCTGTCTTACAGTAAAAGCTGTGTATGACGTGACTCTCAACTTCAAAGACAACCAGACTCCCACTCTGCTGGGCATCGTCCACGGCAAGAAATACAAAGCCGACATGAGCATAAGGTGAGCGTGCCGCTGGTGCCCTCCATTTATGTGTGAATCATTAGTGGTTATTGTTGCACTCGGTTTCCTCAAGTGGAAAATGTGCTTTTGGCCTCTTACCAGCTTTATTTTTTGCTTGCCCTATAACAATGAAAGAGAAGGTGAAAGTCCTCAATATGTTGGCTAGATTCCCAGCACGTTTATGGTTTCATAGCAATAACTCTGATGACCAGGACACTCCTGAGTAAAGTGCTGGCTATGAGGTGGAACACAATAGGATCTCTTACGCTGAATTGGCTGGGAAAAAGTGTTTTTGTCTGACTGCTTTAGAGAAATATAGTGGAAAAAATAAATACTGGATTTTTATTTCTTTTTAAACTTTTGTGGTCAAATGGTTGAATTGACTGGAGTTAAACATACCAGCAAGTTAAGAGGCTGTGCAACAACAGATGATGATTGCAAGGGTTAGGTGAGACCGCCCTCTGGTGGTGAGAAACTGCCACAACAGGCCACAAATAAAATGAACCATTTTCTGTTGCTCTCTGAGAGGACCAGAGGAAAATAGTGTGTGTGTGTGAGATTTTGAAGAGACTGATCGTGGAATGTATGTTACATCTTATTGTGTATTATATTAGTATTTGAGAGTCTTGTTTTTTCATATAGTTTTAGCTGGATGCCCTTATTGCTTGCTTGTGATCGCTTCTCAGCCTTTTGGCTAAGACAGCGGTCGCCTCCTTTTGGTGGTATTTCTTTTGCCTTCCAGTGGCATTAAGGTATTACCAGCTTTTTGGAGGATATTCCCCTATTTTTGGGGGCAGCCGTGGCCTAGCGGTTGGAGAAGTGGCTTGTGATCGGAGGGTCGCCGGTTTGATTCCCCCAGCGGACGGGCAGGAAAAATTTGGGTGTGGTGGAGTGATTAATGTGAAAAAATGCCCCCCCCTTCATTAGCCGGCTGATGTGCCCTTGAGCAAGGCACTTAACCCCCCAATATGCTGCCCATTGCTCCTGTGTGTGTTTCACTGCATGTAATTTGCCGGGTGTTGCATGTGTGTGTGTGTGTTCAACTAAGGATGGGTCAAATGCAGTAGTCAAATTCAGTATGTGTATGTAAAAATATATATACTGCCAATAAAGCTGATTCTTCTTCTTCTGTCTGATGAATGTCGGTTCTTCTTTTTTAATTTAAAAAGTAATGTTTTCATTATAGTGCCTGTAAATGGGTGCCTGCTTTGAATACCAGTGTCTCTTTTAGAATAGATGGTCTTTTCTATTCGTCCTTTTTTTTTTTTCTTTTTTCTTGCCTTGCTGAAAATGTCATGCCCTTTAAAGACGTGGACACACATTACAACTGATTGATTTTGCATCAGAAAGCAATCTGGCCAATTTAGCCTTAGCCTGTTCCCCTCTGGGTCAGCTGGCGTTGACAGTCTGGATTTCAGTGCACCGTATCCATTACCAAAATCCACTTTCTCATCATATTTTTTGCGTTTTTACACAAAACGAATTAGTGAAGTTGTTTTAGATGGACGTCCATTTCTGTTTTGTTGTGTCATCCTGTGTGTTGGCCTTTTGTATATTCTCAGTTATTCATTTATGTCAAAAAAAAAAAAAATCTGTAAATGTTGTTTGGGGTAGTTGTTGTATTGAATCTTTCCAAAGTGGATGTGCACCTTTCTGGTCAAATCACTAGACACAAATATTGTTTCATTCCTGTTTTACTTCTTACTCTTTCCCCACCAGGCGCTTCCCTGTGGATGAAATACCAGATGATGAGCAAGAGTGCGCCAACTGGCTGCACAAGCTCTACCAGGAGAAGGTAAACCGCGGAAAGACGACATTAAAGACACCGTCCACATTCAAATTTAAACTACGCAAATTGAGAGAAAGTGACTGACGGGTGTTTTTGTACACAAGCTAAAACTTTTCCAAATTAACAAAATTCTGTGAATTGTATGTTTTTTGTTTTGTTTTTCTGTTTGTGTCATTTTGTAAGACCGAAACAGTTTATTTCTGACAAACAGACACCAAGTCTCCACCTTTGCCCCTACACTTGACTCTAACTCTTCATCACTCATTTTGACAACAAAGTCACTGCTGTGGTTTTTGTCACATTTAAAAGTAGTTGCTCCCTCACACTCGCTCACTTTGGTGCCGTCACTCACTTCTTTGTACTGCATGGTTATGAGTAGTTACCATTCAAGCTGTTTGTTCAGACTTGAGTCTCAGTCAGTTTCTTTGCAAGTCTGTTGTTGTGACAACTGGACTGGACTGGACTGTGTTTACTGGAAATGTTTGAGCTCACAAAAATGCAACCTCTTGACTTTCGAAAACCTGGTTTGAAGGGTTGTTGTTTTTTTTTATTGTTATTATTTGTGACAACATGATCAGAATTGATCAGCACTGCCATACATGGTCAATTAATACAGTACTCACCAACTGCTCTTCCCGTCCTGCTCAGGATGCCTTGCAAGAAATGTACAACAAGGAAGGCAAGTTCCCCGGACCCACAATAATCCCACGTCGTAGGCCATGGACGCTGCTGAACTTCCTGTTCTGGGCCACCCTACTGCTTTCCCCCCTCATTAACTTTGCTTGTGGAGTGGTGGTCAGTGGCTCCCCCCTCCTCATCATTGGCTTCATCATCTTCCTTGTCATAGGTAGGTAAACTGTGCACCTGTGGCCCACAGCCTCTTCCTCAGGAGATGGTGGTTCAGAGCTGTTGAGATTGCTGATGCTCCATGTTGTTAACTGCCCTGAATCACTTCCGTGTTTCTTCTCTCTCTGTAGCCTCCATAGCTATCCGGCGCCTCATTGGGGTCACCGAGGTGAAGAAAACAGGTTCCAGTTACGGCGACCAGGAGGCCAAGAAACAAAACTAAAGCGTGTCACTCCCACCCCACCTCCCCCCTCCTCCACCTCCGCCTCCCCCCTCCGTGCACGGCCGTTTCTCTACGGCCGTCCTGCGGTGTCTCACCCCTACCCAAGTCCATCCTCTACCTACTGTCGAGTCAGTTGGCAGGCCAGGGAGGAGACCCAGCTGTGAACAGAATAATAAAGACCAGAGTTAGACGTACTAATGGCGCTAGAGTGTGAGAGAGAATGAGCACAGGAAGGTTCTGGGTTCAAGCGTTCTGGTACAACACAGAACAGAAGGAGGGGGAGATGCAGTACTCGTATTCCACAGTCTTTCTTAATCCTGCTAGCGACCCACTGTCCCCGTCCAGGTTCTTTTTTTAAATCCCGGAAACACCACAGGGTTAAGCTCCTAACCCATCTGAGTTCACATGAACTAATTTCCTGCTCCTGAGTTCACCTACCTCCACTTCCTGTCACCTGTCATCAGCCAGCCGGGGAGCGGTGACGTTCTTGTCCATCTTGCCCACAGAACGCAAGGCGATCCCTCTCTTTTTAGTCTTTAAGCTCCGTTCAGGCGCATTGCGTTTCTGCAACGAGCAACCTGTGACACGTAGGACATCTCCCTCCCTTTTTATGTTTTTTTCCACAAAGTGAGACTTGTAATGGGAACCGGCGCCTTGAGACCCAGCCTGAATGCCTCGTTATTAAAGGGTCGTTTCACCCAAATCACAAAACGTTTACCGTTTTAACTGCTAAGTATCCGGCCATGTTGACAGTTTGGGTTTTCATATGCCCAGGGTCTGATCACTGCTCAGCAAAATGTAGGTGAATGAAATGTGACCCACAGTGCTCAAATCATCGTGAAAGCACATTTGAAATTTTTCCGTCGCTGCGGATGTTTTCTGCTCATTTTAATCTGTGACTATACGTCGAATGCTAAGAAAAAAAGCATTAGTGAAAGCTGACCACATCGAGACTTGGACTATCTTAGCTGCTTCTGTTGTTGAGACACTGCTTTTGACTTTTTCAAAAATCATTTCAAATGGCACCACCAGTGACATGCAGTTCACCTCCGTTGTATGTAGCAGCAGGAATCTCAGGGCAGACATCTTACAGTATAAATCCCACATTGTCTCCAGGGCTGGATACCACAGCAGTGAAGGGGAAAACTTTTTTGTTGTTGTTTTTATTCTCATGATTTTGTTGAGCTGACCCTTTAATAACTTGTCATGGAGTGGCTGGTGTCTGTTGAATTACAGCAAGGGCTCTGAATTGTCCTCATCAAGGACACCCACAGTCCGTTACAGGTCTCATTTGTACACCCGCAGACTCATTCTCAATTCTTTTTCGCAGTTTGTATTCCTATTTTCACTTTACACAAATAGGAATTTGCATACATTGTTATCGCTCAATTTTCAAAACCTACCCCACCACCCTCTTTCACACACACACACACACACACACACACACACCGATGAGATGTGAATTGAACCAGCAGTCCCTGTCCAAACACTGAAGCAGGTCGGCCTGCCCACCTCCCCTCCGTCTGATGTCAGTCCTGACAGCTGAAATGCACTTCACGCTGTTCTGTTCTGAGCCAGATTCCTGAAAAAGGTCACCAACTGTCTTCATGTAGCCTCACAGCTGTTATCGTATTATTTTTGGTGTCCAGATATAGACTGTGTGGTAGTGATGTTTTAACCTTTGCCTTAAAATTAAGCTTGCTCAGGCAAGGGATTGCTTATTCGCCACCCCTTTAAAAGCAGCACCCACCTCTTACCTCTACGTTCTGTTTCAGTATTCATCCTGCTCCTGCCATGACTGTGCATCATGGATTAGCGTGCATACATTTGGTTTGATTACCAAAGTGACTGAGTACTTTCAAAATAAAGTGTGTTTTTTGCTGGAAGGCTAGAAAGTTATTGGTTGCTTAACCCCACATTGTAGTTGATTCAAGAAAGCGACTTTACACGCCGCGTGCACCCGCACTTCCATACATTTCACCGTTTTCAAAGCGATCATCCCAGAAATGGTTGTTTTTAACTATAACAAATTAAGCTCAGGCTGCTGCAGTACATGAGTGGATCTCGTCCAGTGTTACAATCAGCATGTCCCCGTCCAAAATACAAGGAGTGGCAACAAGACATGGAAAGGATGTTTTATCCAGCACTCTGCCCCCCCTCCCTCCACACCATCCCATGTCATATCTAGTATTAATCATATGTTTTGATTTGAATTTTTTTTCCTCTGTGTGTGTGTGTGTGTGTGTGTGTGTGTGTGTGTGTGTGTGTGTGTGGGCGGGTGATCACTCTTCAGCAGCATTATGTTGTGTACTGTAGAGTTCTGTAGAGTTCCCTCAACCCAGGCAGATTTCATGCGAGCCTTAATAGACAGAGCTGCTTAATTTTTGTGTGAAAACAGAAGCTAACTGAGCCCCTGTGGTAGTGAAGGGTTGAAAATTAAAAGATGTCCTCTGCTATAGCAAGCAAGTTGCTGGGATTAGTTGCCAAGTAGCTTGTTCTAAAGTTTGAACATTGATGATTAAAGAGGAGTGAGAATGGATTAAGTCCACTCTTGCACTCAAAGAGCTCCATTCGTTTATACATACTTTTTTTTTTTTCTTGACCCAAAATATTAGTGAAAAGCTTTGGCTCAGCTCGATATGTTTTTCTTCCAGAGATTTATTTTATCCTTTGATCACGACTTACACATCACATGTGAATGCAGTCCAACTCCTTCAGCAGAAACCATAGAAGCAGACGGGACGCTGGGAGGTTCAAACAGGCATTTGGAAAACTATTTTACACTGGATGATCTTATTCAGTACAGAAACATAACTGTGACTTGTCTTTGTTTTGTTTTTTTCTTATTTTTATTCTGAGGTCTTGAGTGGAATTGGAAAACATTACAGATTGACACTACTTCAACTTCATTCGATTAGTGGCACCTACTTGTGTCAGCTTTTGTTTTGTTTTCTAAGGCTATTTTTATGTTTTCTTCAATTAAAACACTTGAGAATATTAAAGGATTTAATCACAAAGCAACTCTTACTCCTTTGACTTATTTGGATTTGTGTGAGTCTCTCTGTTTGCTCGGCGTGATACCAGAGCCGACTGAACCGACACTCAACGTGTTTCCTCCTTTCATCTTTTCGCCTCCATCAACAGAACCATTTTCACAGAGGGACATTTACATCCATCTTCTTTCCTTTCATCATGACACATTCACAGTTATCCATTAAAGAACAATGTCACTGGGCAATGGAAGTTTGTAGAGACTGTGTAAACTGGAACTATGTACATAAGGAAAATGCTGAATGTCACATTCACTTTTAAAAGCTGTAGAGATGCATTTAGCTGTTCCTTTCGCAGTAGACCTTTTGAATGACGCGCTAACTAAATGTCCATCAAATGTCCTGAGGACATTTTGGATATAAAGTCACAAGCAGTGTGACAAGATATTGAGAGATTGTATAAATATGTACATAATGTAAATGATGAGTATGATGTTCACTTTTAGAAATGGCAGAGATGCTCTTCTGTTTTGTTTTCTGTTTGAATGACAGGCTACAACCAAATGTTCCACTGATGGAAAAGCTTCAGCAGAACATTTAAACTTGGCTGGCCTTCGGGTTGCAGTGCAAAGTTTGAAACCCAACAATATTTCACCTGTCAGGTTTTGAGCTGTAAATACCTTAAAGCGTTGCCTCTCTTAGAATTAAAACCGCAGACAGAAGGCTGCAGTCACAGACGATGCTTACAAAGCATTTTTCCAACTTTGTAATTAATCATGTTTTCTTACTGTTGTCGTTACTTTTTGCATGATGTGCTCTATGCACAGTCACTGAATCGAGTTAATTCTGACTCAGGGACACTTTTACAGACTGGCAATGCAACAGCGGTGACATTAACTCTGAATTTAAACCTGAATAAAAAGGCTTTCTGAGGAAGCTGAAAAAGTGTGATTCTTGCTTTTGTTAATGCTATACGTACTATTTAAATATCCTAACTCGCTATTTACCTATTTTTAAGTCCCTTAAAACTTGGTTTCAAATCAATGTTTCTTCTACACAATATTAAATGGCTGAATAATCAGCAGTAAATTTTTGAAACTGCTATTATTTATTGAATTTAATGTAACAAAAACAAAAAAAAACCCCACAATTGTCATGACGTTTTGAACCAAATGACAGACAGAAGCTCCACGGCCAACACTCTTTTTCAACAAAGTCTTACTCACTTCAAAGAAGAGCACAGACAGAAAACAAAAATCTCTTGTAAAGTAGCCAAAAATGTAGACAAAATACAGTTTATTGTACGTCACTGATGGTAACAAATTATGCTTCTGGTATCTTTAATAATCAGTGCCATTATAGTAAATTATACTAGAATAACTACATTTGAGTGGGTGGGAACGTGTTTGGGCAGTACACCCCTACGCTCTGTTAAACACTCATTTACTGATATTGTGTTTAGAGTTTTTAATTCTAAAGTATTATTGGTAAATTACTGATTTTTATCATTAGTATATGGTTGACCTTTCTGGTCAGGGGGGCACTTTGTGAGTCTATGGGGATCTCTCTCTGTGAAAGGACAAGAAGAAAGTTAAGTCGGTATCTTCATCCCAGCAGGTGGACCACAGCTGTAATAAAAAAAAAACAAAACAAAACATCTGGGCCCCCAGGGTGTCCTCATGCAAACAGTTTGCTCAGAGCAAATGTAGCATCATCAGCTAACACACAGCAGCCTTGTGGCAGTACTGGTAAGAGCTTCATTTTTAAACCTATTGTCAAACACAGAATCATTGATTTGCATATTTATCTAAATACACAAATATGTACCTACAGGTTGTATCATCTACAGTACTATCTTCAGCTTTTTCTCTTCTCGGATTAGAGGCCGCTGAGGGCCTCTAATCCAATCTAAGGAGCAGTAAAACCCTCCCATAATACCGAACTGATTGGCCTTTTGCCTTCTGTCACCCCATCGGCTTAGAAACTGGGATTTTCTGGCTTTTGACTCACTCATCAGACCGCTGCAACTTAAAGGGTCTCAATGAACTGAACTCAGACGTGGGCGTTAAACACAATGGTTACTCAGTGTGACTACAAAGATGCAAATATGTTCACTGAGTGTGATAATTACATCTGATAGTTCAACTCAGACAAAACAGTTACATGACAAGTATGGTTGGCTGGACTTTGACCACTTGTCAGAAAGCTGAGTCAAACATTAAAGCACAGGATGACATGTCACACCGTCGTGTTTGGGTAGAACATCGATTTCAAGTGTAAAATACATATCAGCTTTGAAAAAATACTCAACAGAGTAAAAGATGGAAGAAAGGCTTTCAAAGGGTTGCAGAACACCGACACAGAGAGGTATGCTCCTGAATCTTGCTCTTATCTTTGTAGTTGTAAGTCTTTGTTGAGTATCAATAGTTACATTGTGTCTTTTTGTTTGTTTCTCAAGGAAGGACAAATAAGAACACAGACCTGACCAAACATTTCTGAGTAGCTGTCCTTGAGCTGTCAGTTTAAGTCAAATGATATGTCTCAACAGATGTCTGAGATGAGTTTGTACAACTGTGACTAAATACAAGATGTGTACATTTTTAGTCCTTGAAGGCACACTAAGCAGGATTTGTCATTTGCTGTTTGTGAAAGCACCAGAAAGTGGAGAAAGATAGTTGATTGTTGGGTGTCATTACTAGGTGGTCAAATCGCTAGAGGGTCACAAATAATGATTGGGAGGGATTATTTTTGCTTCTGAGATACAGTTTCTCAGCATGATTAACCTTTTCACAGCCTTCATCATAGCAGGACTAGGATATGACATATCTGCACTGCTACTGAATAATCTTCTGTGCTTCCAGGTGACAAACACTATGTTCAGGAGCTGAGGATTGTCCTCCTGGGGCATGACTGGCTAGAGAAGAGTTTGACAGGAAACACCATCCTCGGCCAACAGATGTTTGACATCGGCAGAGATGTGAAGATGTGTGTCAGGAGGCAGGGCACCCTTGATGGGGGCCGTAAAGTTATTGTTGTCAACAGCCCTGAAAGGTGGATCCGATACTTTGTCCAAAACCCCAGCCTGGTGAAGAACAACATGTTGGCCTGCATGGCCATGTGCCTGCCAGGACCACATGCCTTCCTCCTGGTTATACCTGTGAGCTCTGATCGAGGTAGGGAGTGGACAGTAGAGGGACCTCTTGAACTACTTAATGACACAGTGTGGAGAAACACAATAGTAGTATTTACCAGATGTGAGCGATTGAGAGGGTCACCTGTGGAGGGATACATTGCAAGACGCACGTTTCTCAAGGCACTTTTGGAGAAGTGTGGACATAGATACCACCTTTTAGACACAACCGTTTGGGGAGAAGATGATGACACTCAGGTTGTAGACCTTTTGGAGAAAGTTGATGCAATGGTGGCAGGAAATATAAAGACAGGAGGAGGTGGTTATGTGACCACAAAAGAAGAAGTCTTTAGAATAACTGTGAGGGAAAGAAAAGAAGCAGAAGAGAAGGCGATTCTGAGACGAATGGATGTGCAGATGGTCAGAAGGACACTCAGATGTCTAATGGGTAAGCATCACCTAAAGTGGCTATAATCAGTGTTAGCAAGCGACCATGTGTAATGTGGAGAGAGAATTGTCTCCTGACTTGCAGTTCCCCTCAGCTTTATGGAGCTTTTTAGCTGCTTTCAGCTCAGTGTTTTGATTTTCCAACCTGCAAATTTAGTTTGGTTTTGCTTCACTATTACGGCTCACAATGTAGCTTCAGGCCACAGCAATCAGGCATTTAATAACCAACGTTTCATACAAAGAAGCTTTCTCCTACTGAAAGAGTTTGATTCTGTCCTAAATGATCCCTTTGTTATGGTCATTTTACAAAGTGCATCCAAACATGACATTTTGCAATATTGCTACCTAAACCCTATTATTTGTTTTTAATTCCAGGACAGTCTCATCTGATTTCAATGCTACGAATTCTCATTGTGGGACCGAAGCATGTTGGTAAGAGCTCAGCTGGAAACACCATTCTTGGCAATGAAGTCTTTCCTTCTAGATGTCCAACATCCCAGTGCACTAAGAGACAGGGTAAAGTTTACAGAAAGCGAGTCACTGTGGTTGACACTCCCGGCTGGCACGGGAGATACTGCTCAGAGGACACTCCACTGGAGATACAACAGCAGATAGCCCACAGTGCATCTCTGTGTGCCCCCATTCCCCATGCCGTCCTGGTAGTCATTCGCAGCGATGAGACCTTCACTGAAACTGACCGTTGGAATGTGGAGGAACATTTGAGTTTGCTTGGAGTTTGGGTTTGGACTCGAACCATCATACTGTTCACCTGGGGTGACAAACTGGGAGTAATACCCATTGAACAACACATTGAAAGATGGCCAGCCCTCCAGTGGCTGGTCGACAAATGCGGAAATAGATATCATGTTTTTGATAACTCAAACAGGGTTGGAGACATTCAGGTCAGAGAACTGCTTGCAAAGATTGAGGAAACTGAGGTGGGAAATGACACTGGACACCTGTTACACAGATTCATGGAACTCAGAGAAGACAACAGGAAGCTGGATCAAAGCTCCAAAAAGATTGCAAGACAGCTCAAAAAGGCAAGCTTACACAATGATCTCCTGAGGCAAACAGTTGAGGAGAAGGAGAGGATAGTAGAGGACATGAATAAGACGGCTAAAGAAAAGGATGAGCAGACTGAAGCTCTGAAACTCACAACTGATAAGGAGACGGAGGCAGAAATCAAGAAAAATAAAGACTATGAAGAGATTAGCAGAAGATTAGTGGAAGTCGAGAGGGAGAATAACCATCTCAAAAAACTCGTTATTGGGAGAGACAGAATGATATCAAGCTTGAGGGAAAAATGTGCTTTCAAAGACAATGTGATTAAAGCTACAATGCAAAGCAGTGAGGTTGAAAAGGAAGTGCAAAAGGAGCGGGTGAACGAACAAAAGCAAGGGACAACAACCTCAAAGGAGTGCGAGAAGAAAGATAAAGAGCTGGATCAAATGATGATTAATCACAAAAGAGACGCAAAAGAGCTTAGAGAGACGACTGAATGCCTGAATAGAGAAAATAAAGATACAAAGACAGTGTTGAAAGACATGATCAGTCAGAAGACAAAAGAAACCGACAGAATGAATGAGATGAACGCTGCACACTTTAACAAAGATAACAACCACAGGACAACAGCGACAGACCTCAAATCGCTGGAGGAACTTGGCCGACAACAAAAATGGGCGCTCAGGGTGCCATCAAGCCACCATGGAGACACCGTTAAACCTAGTGAGTACAACTTAATTAGTAAATGATGAATATCTTCTGACTGACTGGCTGTCTAATCAGTAAACCTCTTTAAGTTGCAGAGACAGAACAGAAAGGGCTGGTGATGTGGGACAAAGACATCACGCTACACCAGAAGGCGAGTGAAAAGATTTGTTTAAGACATCTTTGCAAAAAAAAACAAGACTGACCAATGTGTGAGTGAAACTCATCAATCAGCTATATTTTTCCTTTAATACAATTCAAATTTTGCTTGTGTTCACACAGAAAGCAAAGTGAACTTTCAATTTGTTTTATTAATTGAAGTTTGGCCATGGAATTATTTATGTTTATTTGTGCCAAACAACGAGAACACCTTACTGCACCTGTAGATGTAGGCTAGTGAGCAACAGCAGGCAGCAGGGTTATTTCCCTTCAGTGTCTTCTTTTTACTCTGACCTCTTAACATTCCCTCAAGTCAGAAGTCAACAAGAACAAATGGAGATTAATTACAGTAGTCTATTACATGGCAGCTCACTGCTGTTGACAGACTGAGAAATGACAGTGAAGATACACATCTGTCTTTTTATCACAAACGTTTAAAAGAGTAACTCTGAGCTCTACTCTAACTGGTAAATGGATCCAAAGGGTTGTTTCTTCCTCCAGGAGTCCCAGATCTGCCAGTGGCTCTCTCTAGATCTCACCTGATCTCAGTAAGGAGCGTTTCTGAGCCTCCACTCTGACCAATCCTCCCCACACAACACTCTGCAAAGCCCCATGGCACATGTGACTTTTTCACTCAAGTTAAATATTTTCAAGTCATGCCAGTATGCTTTGCACTGACTTTGTATTATATACGCTTTGGTGTGCTCACAGGGGAATTATTTACACTGGACATTATGACTGGAGGGAGCTGAATATGTCTTATGATATGTTTTCCAGTAAAAAAATGGTAGTTAACAAAAAACAGAAACTCTGCCTGGTATGTTAATTTGACTTGTATTTCTGGGTCCATAGAGGGAGCATGGAAACCACACGTGGCAACCAGAGCCTGACTGGACTCCCTCGTGGCTGAGTGCTGCAGGTGCAGCACTGGGTGCTGCAGCTGGGGTCCTTGCTGGCTCCTCCCAGGTGGCTGCAGGGTTGAGTACCAGGTCAGCTGTTGGGGCTGCAGCTGGGGCTCTGCTAGGTAGCTTACTGGTACAAGGAGCTGGACCCCAGCAGAAGAAAGTCGGAAAGTCAGATAACAAGTGAGACACGTGTACCATGAGAGTTCATAGGAAGAAAATTATTAGTAGCAGACCGTATGGATGAAGTTTGGGGAAGAATATCTGTAAAAGGAGCGTGTGCACTTGTACACTTATAGTAGCTCAGCTGAATAAACTGTTTATCTAAATATCTATATTTATGTAGTTTTTGTTCGGGTTTTATAAACCTACAAATATTTGGGAGTCACTGCATTGCATCCTCACACTCACAGCAACTGAGTAGCATCCTTTCATCTCTGTTGTTTACACTGTGCAGTTACATAGACACAGACGTGAACAAGCAAGTAGTATCAGTCAGTATTTCTTGAATCAGAGCTCAATCCCACACTTCTCTAAAAGTGTCTGGATGATGTATAGATACATAAATACTTTATTGATCCCAAAGGAAGTTTAACATGTAGAAGAGTCTTGTGACAAGATGGGTTGAAATGGATGTTGAGTGAAAACTAAAATATTCTAATAATTACATTTAAAATGTGTATAAGTTATAACCATAATCCAAGAGTTAAATGTTTAGGAGTAGTCTCTCTTTTAAGTCTTCTGCACAGAATTTACATGTATGATGTAATGTGACAAATGTAGACTGCGGGCTCACAAGTCACTGCATTATATAAAAGAGCAGAAAAAAACACACACATATTTATTCATGTCACATATAGCATACATTATCAAAATTGAAGCCTTTTATTAGTAGGCAGATATTAAAGCCTGCAGTCCTCATACATGTATTTAACAAACATGGGCATTTCCGGGACAAAATTACATCTGTTGCATTACTTCTTCCTATAAAACAAAGTCTTTCTGTATTGTTCCTGTTAAATAAACTAACAAACAAGAATAAAAACAAGTGCAATTTAAATGAGGAGCTCATTTTCTGTTAACAAAAGCCAAATTTAAAATTCTATGTCGTATTTTGGTCAGTTTAAACCCATATATTAGAGGATTCATTATAGGAGGAATCAGCAGAAATTCTATTGCTATGAAGTTTTGAAGACTTTGAGGTAAATCTGTGGAGCCAAATCTCATATACATCAAATCAAAAACTATTACTACAAGGAATGTGATTAAAGAGGTCAAATGAGGCACACATGTTTGCATAAATTTTACCCTGTCATCTTTGGACTTCATGCAAGTTATGACAAGATGCATGTAAGTCCAAATTATGAAAAACCCATGAGACACATAAATGAAAGTTGTTGCGTGTGAAATAATACTACTTGCAACAGTGTTAGAGTCAGGACATGCAAGTTTGAAAATGATCCAGTTCACACAAAACAGTTTCTGAATTTTCGAGCCACATAACTTCAGTGTAGATGTTAGTATAATACTGACAGAGAAAATGCAGAACGGTGTCAACCAAGAGAAACATACCAGCTGAGAAAGCCTTTTCTTAGTCATGACGGCGTGGTAGTGCAGAGGTCGACATATAGCCAGATATCTGTCATAGGCCATAACTGCCAGAATAGACATCTCACAGCAAGCAAAAGAGTACATGACAAAAGCCTGTAAAAGACATCCTTCATAAGAGATTTCATGAGAAGAGGACAGCAGATCTAAGAGGAATTTGGGGTAGAAACCTGTGGTGCCATAAAGTCCATTAATGCAGAAAGAGCACAAGAAAATATACATAGGTTCATGTAGGTTTTCATCTAAGATAATGATCACAATGAGAGAGATATTGACAAACAAAATCACACAGTAATACAGTAAAGTGAGTGAAAAGATAGTGATTCGGTAATTCATGGTTTCATTTATACCCGAGAGAGTGAAAACTCTGACAACAGAAACATTATCCATGACGAGAGAACAAATTTTCAGCTGTTAAATCTTCAAATGTGTACAGTGTTACATCACACAGTATATGATTAGGACAAGAGGTTACGCTGCCGTTCTGCCTCTGGTTTGCCTCCACGGCTTCTATTAATAACAGCTTTGTCTCCACAACACGACAGCTGGGAATTCAGTTCTGATCATTGGTCCAGTAACACCTGGGGAGAAGTGATTACAACAGCCTGCAGATCAATCTTATTACTTATACTTATTACTGAGTTGTGGAGAAGGCATTAAGATTGTCCTTTTTCTTTTCTTTTTTGTATTATTTTCACTTGTTTCATACATCGTTCACTCATCAATCTGTCTCACAGTGAACACACAGTAAAGACAAAATATACATCTCATTGAGGCTGAACCCACTGCGTATTTTCATAATTTTACTTAAAGTTTATTAATAAATGTTTTGTTGGTTAGTTAATTGCCCTTTTCTCATGACACATACGTACTTTGGTTTTGAGTGAGGGCCAAGACAAAAGCCAAATTAATGTAATTTCACTGAAGAGGTTTTTCATTATTTTACCTAAACGTTTCTGCAGTGTAGTCTTGGTTGTATGCACTCAGGATAAGTTACTGTGCCTAAACCTAACCAAACCAAAGCAGAAATGTAAAAATGATTATTATTTTTTTTAAAAAAAATAAATAAAATAAATAAATAATAAATAATCACGTGACTCAAACCCAAGCGTCCCGTACAACTCCCTCAACCACAGCACACTGCTGGCCTCCCACACTTTATGTTACACCTTTCTGCCAAACAACCCCTGAAGGTTAACTTCTCTTATTATACACTTAAAAAATGTTGTATTATTTTATTAACCCAGGTTCATGGTACAGTTTATTAGGTTCAAGATTGGCCGAGTTTAATTTGGGGTTAAAAATGGAGACCCGGCGGAATGGGTAGAAGATGGGACATGAAACTGAAGCTCTTCGGTCCTTGCAGTCCACCATTTCCATGCAGACGGTGCCCTGACCTTCAACCTCTGCTCCAGGATGTGAAAGGAAACGGTAAGTCAAGCTGTGCTAGCCAGATGACTCACTTTACAATTAACGTGAAATGAAAAAATAATGGGAAAATGAGAAAAACCGAAACAAAACAAAAAAACAAGCTAACACTAGCGTTAGCTGATTTAGCTAGCAAACGCGGCCTTTCCTCGCTGTGTAAAATTCGAGTGGTGCGACAATATGTCAAAATAGGTAAGGTGACCAACTTCGGCGATAGTATGCCATTATTAGTGGGAAAGTCGGATAACATTATTATTCTTTTTGTAGACATGTTATCGCCTGTTAGCTCGCTTGCCAACTTGCTAGGCAGCTGTATGTTTGACGGGTGGTCTCGCACATCATGACCCATGTGCACAGCGCTGTTTCAGCGTTGCAGAAAGGTCTACATCGCCTCTGCAAAGTTTCCTCCTCCCCGCTGCTTCTCTTGTCCCACCCGTAACTCTCGCTCCTCTCCAGTCATTTCCACTTTTAACCAACGATTTAATAGTATTTCCCCGACCAAATCAGAGTTGGTGATTGTTGGGACCGCGTAAATGTTTTTATTTAGTTTTTCTATGATACGATTGGAGCCACTTTGCTTTGGTGAGCTGGTGTTTTCTGTTTAAATATAAAAATCTTATTCTTTAACAAAGATGTTTGCCTCAGGGGGAATTTTTCCATGCTTTTGTCAGACTTTTAAGCATTTGAAGTGGGAGTAATTTAACGGCCCGCAGTTGTCCGGAAGGTTTACATTGCAGCCAGCCCGTTCTCAAATGTGGATCAACCTCATTGAATCCAAAAAATAAAGTTTAAAACGTCCTATTATCGTTTTGCTTAGTTGTGGGATGAGTGTACTTCATTCTATCAAGGATGCTGTATTGGCTGCATGTTTATACCATGCCCAGTGCTGAACATGGTGATAAATCAGGTATCACCATGGAAAAAAAGAAGAAAATCATCACATTTCTATATCTGAAAGAAGATCTGTGGTCTGGATACTTGCGTCCCATCAGATGAAGTGCTCCAGAGAGAAGTAAGTATTTGTCATCCACAGATTAAGCCTTTTTTAGATAGATATATTTTCACTTGATGTAAACCACACCTGACTTTCAAACTGTACTCATCCATGTAGTCTGTGATGCCACAATCTAAGTTTTTAAAAGCTTTTTTTTTTTATTACATGTCTTGACAAAAACGGTGCTCAAATTAAACAAACAAAAGTATGGTAAAGGCGGTGCTGGTATCTTCAATGGAGGATCAGTTTCTATGTCTGAGGGACTACTGTGAAGACACAGGCTATGCTAGACAAGTTATGAACCGCAAAATAATGAATCGACCAAAATAGCAAATGTGTCAACCCCAACACAGCAGTCCAAAGTGGTAGTTACTATTTTGGTCAGTTTGGCATACGGTAATGTGCTCATTGGATCATTTAGTTAAACTCCTAAACAGGAGCATAACCTTAATGAACACAGGTTTTCACAATCAGTTGTAACAAAATCTTGTATGGGATTAGTGAAACTTGCTGTCATTCTGTACAGACAAAATAATCTGTGCCTCTGCTGATAATGTTGCTAAACTACAACACAAGATTTTTTTTTTTTTTCTTGCAGGTCAGAAAACACCAGACTGCCTGAGCAGAGCGACAACCGAACATCCATATGTGATTAGGCTGGGTGAGGGCCATCAGTGTCCCCAACTGTTTGTGATAATACATGGGACAAACCCATATCCACACATCTGGGAGTTCATTCATACTGTAATCTGTGGCATTGCAGGAAACAAAACACATTCAGTAAAAATAACAAGAGCTCAGTTCACTGTGATATAAGGATAACATTTTGCTGACTGAGTCACCCACCCTGGCTCAAACTCTCCATGATATGAGAAGTAAGTTTCAGATATTGCAGAATGGGCTAAGCCCTGGTTCAGTGGTTTAAGTCTCTATAATATGAGCTAAGTAGGTTTAAAAAATGGTTAAAGCAGGTGACCCCCTGGCACAGTGGTTCAGGTCTTGATGTGTAAAGTGCAAAATAAATTTTTATTGGTGAATAATAAGTCAGTTAACATTGATGAAAACTTTTCTTCAGTATAAAATGTGTTATTATTTGCTTAAGAACGTTTGGTAAGAAGCACATGAATTTTTATTTGTTTATTTATTTTTTAACAATTTTATGCATTTTATAGGGTTTGGAATGTTATGTTAGTGATGAAATATGGAAATATATAATTTACTTGTGTTTTTCCTTGAAGCAATACAGGTTGGGGACATTATGTGCGTGTTTCATCATTTCCCAATAATTTAATTTCACCAGTGCCATTTGTAAGTAATTTTAACCCAGGTGATACCTATATTTATAACCCAGAATTTGGGCTGTATTTTTCAACCTTCTTGTTGGCAGCTTTAACTCAGCAAAATAGTTATGTGTACCAGTTTTTGGGTAGAAAAAAAACAGCATGATTTTGACTCCACCATGTCCTGCAATATAAAATTATGAATAACCAAACAAGCTTTTTCACAACCTTCTTTACTTTACCTGGATGTTGGGGGGTGGTCCTCTGACAGCAGATTTTCTTAAACCTCAAACCATGTTGTGTATTTTAAAAATTCTGTTTAATATAGAATTTATTCTAGAGTATTTTGAAATTAGATTCATTTTTAATACAACAGTAACTGTACAATGCCGTGCTGTGTGATGATAAGTAAAATATTCAGTCTTCTGGAGGAGGCACCATGATAAAGAAATCTGTACAAATTCCTGGTTTACAATGCTCTCAGTGCATTACATACAGGGGCAAAGAGGAACATAAAAAGGTTCATTTTATTCACGTCTGATGCAGCATACCAGAACTTGATCATCAACAAAAGCTGAAAAGTTAAATGCTTTTAGTCAACATACTAAGGAACAGATTGTGACATTTTCAGGAAACTTTAAAGCCAGAGATCATGCTATTTCCTAAAATAAAAACTCTTTTTGTTGTTAACATTAAATGGAATAAGAGTTGAAACCTGCCAGAGCTCATTTTCTTTCAACATAAACTAAACCCAGAATCCTGTTTCGTATTTTGGTCAGTTTAAACCCATATATTAGAGGATTCATGACAGGAGGAATCAGCAGAAACTCTATTTCAATAAAGTTTTGAAGACTTTGGGGTAAATCTGTGGAGCCAAATCTCATATACATCACATCAAAAGTAAGTGCCATTACAAATGTAATTAAAGAGACTAAATGGGGCACGCACGTCTGCATAAACTTTGCCCTGTCATCTTTGGATCTCACACAGGTTATGATAAGATGCATATACGTCCAGATTATGAAAAACCCATGTGACATATAAATGAAAATTGATACATATGCAACTACATTGTTGGAAAAGGTGTCAGCGTCAGGGCATGCAAGTTTAACAATTATCCAGTTCACGCATAAAAGTCTCTTAATGTTTCTACTACATAACTTTAGTTTTGATGTCAGCACAACATTGATGGAGAAAATGCAGAGCGGCGTAAGCCAGGAGAAACATACCAGCTGAGAAAGCCTTTTCTTAGTCATGAAGGCGTGGTAGTGCAGAGGTCGACATATAGCCAGATATCTGTCATAGGCCATAACTGCCAGAATGGACAAATCACAGCAAGCAAAAGAGTACATGACAAAAGCCTGTAAAAGACATCCTTCATATGAGATTTCATGAGAAGAGGACAGCAGATCTAAGAGGAATTTGGGGTAGAAACCTGTGGTGCCATAAAGTCCATTAATGCAGAAAGTGCACAAGAAAATATACATAGGTTCATGTAGGTTTTCATCTAAGATAATGATCATGATGAGAGCGATATTAAAAACCAAAATCACACAGTAACACAGTAAAGTGAATGTGAAGAGAGTTAGTCTGTAATTCGTTGTCTCATTTATCCCTGATAGAATAAAGCTTCTTACAGGGAAAACATTATCCATTATCAGAGACCACCTGTCTCCTCAGTTTCTGCTTTCTCAGTGTCTGAGCCTACAGAGCATGTTGTCGCACTCTGCTGTTTACTACCTCCACACTTTCTTTTAGCAGCTTTGGCTCCAACAACAAAACACCTGGGAATTCAAACCCTGTTTACTCCTTTAGCATCAAGTGATCCAAACAACCAGCTAATGAGTCTAACCAGCATCAGCACTGATTCTTGAGACAACAGACAATGCATGCTGTACACAGAATGTCCTTACAGTACTTAAATGTTACATGTAAAGGAACTGTGTACAGTCATTACATGTATGTATTATTTTAAAAGCACCTACATTTAATAATGCTGTTGGATGTTATTAATATGGATTTGGGCGAGAAGGCCTGGTTCACAGTCTCCATTACAGTTCATTTCAAAGGTGTTGGATGGGGTTGAGGTCAGGACTCTGAGTGGGCCAGTCAAGTTCTTCCACATCAAACTCATCCAGTCGTGTCTTTATGGACCTTGCTTTGTGCACTTGGGCACAGTCATGCTGGAATTGGACAGGGCCTTGTGAAAAGGTTGGAAACATGGCATTGTCCAAAATGTCAACAACAGCCCCATAAAGAGGTGTGTCTGGATGGTTTTATCTGTATAGTGTATGTAGCCATGTTAACTTGGGGAGTGTTTTTATGTTTTCATGTACTTAACATAAGTAAACTTATTTTGGTATGATGTAAATTTTATCATCGAGGGTGTACATGTAGGCTCTGTGTGGATGTACACGTATGTTACCCTCATTTTTTTTGTAAGCACACACTACATGCAGCCAATATGCAAGAACAAGGTATGATGTAAGTTTTGTACATAAAACATGTCCAGTAAGTGGACTCCAGAAAGCAGTATAAGAAGAACATCTACACATTTAAAGTCTCCACAGCTGTTTTGATACACATCTGTTTGGGAATATATTCAGGCCCTGAGACAGTGTCAGAGATAACTTTGTTTTTGGTTGTGGTTTGAATGAACGTGTTGCTCAGATGTTAATCCATTCATTCAGGAACCAAAGACCACTATATATACTATTAACATAATGGGTCTCCACAATACACAGTTTTTCCCCCTACAAATTCAGCAAGTGTATTTTAAAATTAGATTCATTTTTAATGCAACATTAACTGTACAATGCAATGATGTGTGCAGATACACAAAATATTTAGTCTTTTCTAGAAGAGGCACCACAATAAAGAAATCTCTGGGTTCACGCAGTTAAATTTATGAATGAATATGATATGAATAGATATCACAACATCTGGTCTGTTTAATTTGGGTACGTTGTTAAAATACAGTATATGGGTACAGTTCTGTTTTATATGATGTAAATACATCTGGATGAGGAGCAGGAACAGTACAGTCAAGAGGAAGACTGTACTTTTTTTTTGTTTGTTTGTTTGTTTTTTTAGCAGAGCTTATTCCTGTTGAGATGGCAGTACAGATTCCTGGTTTGAAATGCTCTTAGTGCATCACATACAGGGGCAAAGAGGAAGATAAATATAGTCCATTTATTTACATGTCTGATGCAGCATACCAGAATTACACTGAACACAACATGCCAGTTGATCATTCACAATAGTTGAAAAGTTAGTCAGCATATACTGAGGGACAGATACAACATTCAACAGACATTTTCAGGAATCCCTAAAGTCAGAGATCATGGTATATCCTAAAAACAGAAACATTGGACTAACTTAACTCAACTTGGAAAAGCTAATTTTCTTTCAAAATAAACCAAACCTAGAATTCTGTTTCGTATTTTGGTCAGTTTAAACCCATATATTAGAGGATTCATGACAGGAGGAATCAGCAGAAACTCTATTGCAATGAAGTTTTGAAGACTTTGAGGTAAATCTGTGGAGCCAAATCTCATATACATCAAATCAAAAACAAGTGCTATTACAAATGTAATTAAAGAGACTAAATGGGGCACGCACGTCTGCATAAACTTTGCCCTGTCATCTTTGGACCTCACACATGTTATGATAAGATGCATATATGTCCAGAGTATGAAAAACCCGTGTGGCATATAAATGAAAATTGATACATATGCAACTACATTGTTGGAAAAGGTGTCAGCATCAGGGCATGCAAGTTTAACAATTATCCAGTTCACACATAAAAGTCTCTTAATGTTTCTACTACATAACTTTAGTTTTGATGTCAGCACAACACTGATGGAGAAAACGCAGAACGGTGTAAGCCAGGAGAAACATACCAGCTGAGAAAGCCTTTTCTTAGTCATGAAGGCGTGGTAGTGCAGAGGTCGACATATAGCCAGATATCTGTCACAGGCCATAACTGCCAGAATGGACAAATCACAGCAAGCAAAAGAGTACATGACAAAAGCCTGTAAAAGACATCCTTCATATGAGATTTCATGAGAAGAGGACAGCAGATCTAAGAGGAATTTGGGGTAGAAACCTGTGGTGCCATAAAGTCCATTAATGCAGAAAGTGCACAAGAAAATATACATAGGTTCATGTAGGTTTTCATCTAAGATAATGATCATGATGAGAGCGATATTAAAAACCAAAATCACACAGTAACACAGTAAAGTGAATGTGAAGAGAGTTAGTCTGTAATTCGTTGTCTCATTTAACCCTGATAGAATAAAAATTCTTACAGTAGAAACATTATCCATTATCAGAGACCACCTGTCTCCTTTGCTTCTGCTTTCTCAGTGTCTGAGCCTACAGAGCATGTTGTCGCACTCTGCTGTTCACTACCTCCACACTTTCTTTTAGCAGCTTCTTTAGCTCCAACAACAAAACACCTGGGAATTCAAACCCTGTTTACTCCTTTAGGATCAAATGATCCAAACAACCAGCTAATGAGTCTAACCAGCATCAGCACTGATTCTTGAGACAACAGACAATACATGCCGTACACAGAATGACCTTACTGTACTTAAATGTTACATGTAAAGGAACTATGTACAGTCATTACATGTATTATTTTAAAAGCACCTACATTTAATAATGCTGTTAGATGTTATTGATATGGATTTGCTCAGCCTGATCTCACCAAATGACATATGAATAACACATCAATGTCTGAAGTCAGTCTGGTGTTAGTACAATGCATTATTTGCTTTTCACGTGTCATTTAACAGGGTCTGCAATAGCTTTTTCTCTTTTCATTTTTGGCGCACATGACAAAAAAAACGTCAGGTAATGTAAAATAAAAAGCAATGGGTAAGACATAAACAGAACTTTCACCTGGGAAACGAGTGTTTGTGTCCCATCTGAATCTGAAAGTAAATGTTGACCCATTTTAACTTGCACTATATAGACAAAAGTATGGGGGCACCTGACCATTACACCAACAGAGACTTTAATGACACTGAATTCTAAATACATAGACAATTTTGCAGCTTCCACTCTTCTGGGAAGATGTTTCCACAAGATTTTAGGGCGTTTCGGTGAGAATTTTTGACCATTCATGCAGTAGAGCAATCATGAGGTCAGGCACTGATGTTGGGCGAAAAGGCCTGGCTTACAGTCTCCATTACAGTTCATTCCAAAGGTGTTGGATGGGGTTGAGGTCAGGACTCTGAGTGGGCCACTCAAGTTCTTCCACATCAAACTCATCCAGTCGTGTCTTTATGGACCTTGCTTTGTGCACTTGGGCACAGTCATGCTGGATTTGGACAGGGCCTTCCGATAAAGTTGGAAACATGGCATTGTCCAAAATGTCAACAACAGCCCCATAAAGAGGTGTGTCTGGATGGTTTTATCTGTATAGTGTATGTAGCCATGTTAACTTGGGCAATGTTTTTATGTTTTCATGTACTTAACATAAGTAAACTTATTTTGGTATGATGTAAATTTTATCATCGAGGGTGTACATGTAGGCTCTGTGTGGATGTACACGTATGTTACCCTCATTTTTTTAGTAAGCACACACTACAGGCAGCCAATATGCAAGAACAAGGTATGATGTAACTTTTGCACATAAAACATGTCCAGTAAGTGGACTCCAGAAAGCAGTATAAGAAGAACATCAACACATTTAAAATCTCCACAGCTGTTTTGATACACATCTGTTTGGGAATATATTCAGGCCCTGAGACAGTGTCAGAGATAACTTTGTTTTTATTTGTAGTTTGAATGAATGTGTTGCTCAGATGTTAATGCGTTTATTCAGGAACCAAAGACCACTATATATACTATTAACATAATGGGTCTCCACAATACACAGTTTTTCCCCCTACAAATTCAGCAAGTGTATTTTAAAATTAGATTCATTTTTAATGCGACATTAACTGTACAATGCAATGATGTGTGCAGATACACAAAATATTTAGTCTTTTCTAGAAGAGGCACCACAATAAAGAAATCTCTGGGTTCACGCAGTTAAGTTTATGAATGAATATGATATGAATAGATATCACAACATCTGGTCAGGTTAATTCAGGTATGTTGTTAAAATACAGTATATGGGTACAATACTGTTTTATAAGATGTAAATACATGTGGATGAGGAGCAGGAACAATGCAGTCAAGAGGAAGACTGCTTTTTTGTTATTTATTTATTTATTTTTTTAGCAGAGCTTATTCCTGTTGAGATGGCAGTACAGATTCCTGGTTTGAAATGCTCTTAGTGCAACACATTCAGGGGCAAAGAGGAAGATCAGTATAGTCCATTTATTTACATGTCTGATGCAGCATACCAGAATTACACTGAACACAACATGCCAGTTGATCATTCACAATAGTTGAAAAGTTAGTCAGCATATACTGAGGGACAGACACAACATTTCAACAGACATTTTCAGGAATCCCTAAAGTCAGAGATCATGGTATATCCTAAAAGCAGAAACACTGGATTGAATGTTTCTTTGTCACATTAAATTGAATCAGAGATTAACTTGGAAGATTAACTTTTCTCTCAAAATAAACCAAACCCAGAATTCTGTTTCGTATTTTGGTCAGTTTAAACCCATATATTAAAGGATTCATGACAGGAGGAATCAGCAAAAACTCTATTGCAATGAAGTTTTGAAGACTTTGAGGTAAATCTGTAGAGCCAAATCTCATATACATCAAATCAAAAACAAGTGCTATTACAAATGTAATTAAAGAGACTAAATGGGGCACGCACGTCTGCATAAACTTTGCCCTGTCATCTTTGGACCTCACACATGTTATGATAAGATGCATATACGTCCAGATTATGAAAAACCCATGTGACCCATACATGAAAATTGTAATAAAAGCAACTACATTGTTGGAAAAGGTGTCAGCGCCAGGGCATGCAAGTTTAACAATTATCCAGTTCACACATAAAAGTCTCTTAATGTTTCTACTGCATAACTTTAGTCGTGATGTCAGCACAACATTGATGGAGAAAATGCAGAGCGGTGTAAGCCAGGAGAAACATATCAACTGAGAAAGCCTTTTCTTAGTCATGAAGGCGTGGTAGTGCAGAGGTCGACATATAGCCAGATATCTGTCATAGGCCATAACTGCCAGAATGGACACATCACAGCAAGCAAAAGAGTACATGACAAAAGCCTGTAAAAGACATCCTTCATATGAGATTTCATGAGAAGAGGACAGCAGATCTAAGAGGAATTTGGGGTAGAAACCTGTGGTGCCGTAAAGTCCATTAATGCAGAAAGTGCACAAGAAAATATACATAGGTTCATGTAGAAGAAGAAGAAGAAGAAGAATCAACTTTATTGGCAGTATATATATTTTTACATACACACACTGAATTCGTCTTCTGCATTTGACCCATCCTTAGTTGAACACACACATGCAACACCCGGCAAATTACATGCAGTGAAACACACACAGGAGCAGTGGGCAGCATCAGGCGCCCGGGGAGCATATTGGGGGGTTAAGTGCCTTGCTCAAGGGCACATCAGCCGGCTAATAGAGGGGGGGAGTATTTTTCGCATTAATCACTCCACCACACCCAAATTTTTCCTGCCCGTCCAGTGGGGGAATCGAACCGGTGACCCTCCGATCACAAGCCGCTTCTCCAACCTCTAGGCCACGGCTGCCCCCGTAGGTTTTCATCTAAGATAATGATCATGATGAGAGCGATATTAAAAACCAAAATCACACAATAATACATTAAAGTGAATGTGAAGAGAGTTAGTCTGTAATTCGTTGTCTCATTTAACCCTGATAGAATAAAGCTTCTTACAGTAGAAACATTATCCATTATCAGAGACCACCTGTCTCCTTTGCTTCTGCTTTCTCAGTGTCTGAGCCTACAGAGCATGTTGTCGCACTCTGCTGTTCACTACCTCCACACTTTCTTTTAGCAGCTTTGGCTCCAACAACAAAACACCTGGGAATTCAAACCCTGTTTGCTCCTTTAGCATCAAATAATCCAAACAACCAGCTAATGAGTCTAACCAGCATCAGCACTGATTCTTGAGACAACAGACAATACATGCTGTACACAAAACGGTCCTTACAGTACTTAAATGTTACATGTAAAGGAACTGTGTACAGTCATTACATGTATGTATTATTTTAAAAGCACCTACATTTAATAATGCTGTTGGATGTTATTGATATGGATTTGGGCGAGAAGGCCTGGTTCACAGTCTCCATTACAGTTCATTCCAAAGGTGTTGGATGGGGTTGAGGTCAGGACTCTGAGTGGGCCAGTCAAGTTCTTCCACATCAAACTCATCCAGTCGTGTCTTTATGGACCTTGCTTTGTGCACTTGGGCACAGTCATGCTGGATTTGGACAGGGCCTTCTGAAAAAGTTGGAAACGTGGCATTGTCCAAAATGTCAACAACAGCCCCATAAAGAGGTGTGTCTGGATGGTTTTATCTGTATAGTGTATGTAGCCATGTTATCTTGGGCAGTGTTTTTATGTTTTCATGTACTTAACATAAGTAAACTTATTTTGGTATGATGTAAATTTTATCATCGAGGGTGTACACGTAGGCTCTGTGTGGATGTACACGTATGTTACCCTCATTTTTTTTGTAAGCACACGCTACATGCAGCCAATATGCAAGAACAAGGTATGATGTAAGTTTTGCACATAAAACATGTCCAGTAAGTGGACTCCAGGAAGCAGTATAAGAAGAACATCTACACATTTAAAATCTCCACAGATGTTTTGATACACATCTGTTTGGGAATATATTCAGGCCCTGAGACAGTGTCAGAGATAACTTTGTTTTTGGTTGTGGTTTGAATGAACGTGTTGCTCAAATGTTATTCCATTCATTCAGGTATCAAAGACCACTATATATACTATTAACATAATGGGTCTCCACAATACACAGTTTTTCCCCCCTACAAATTCAGCAAGTGTATTTTGAAATTAGATTCATTTTTAATGCAGCAGTAACTGTGCAGCGCAGTGCTGTGTGCAGATACACAAAATGTTTAGTCTTTTCTAGAAGAGGCACCACAATAAAGAAATCTCTGGGTTCACGCAGTTAAGTTTATGAATGAATATGATATGAATAGATATCACAACATCTGGTCAGGTTAATTCAGGTACGTTGTTAAAATACAGTATATGGGTACAATACTGTTTTATATGATGTAAATACATCTGGATGAGGAGCAGGAACAGTGCAGTAAAGAGGAAGACTGATCTTTTTTTTTATTTTTATTTATTTTTTTTTTAGCAGAGCATATTCCTGTTGAGATGGCAGTACAGACTCCTGGTTTGAAATGCTCTGAGTGCATCACATTCAGGGGCAAAGAGGAAGATCAGTATAGTCCATTTATTTACATGTCTGATGCAGCATACCAGAATTACACTGATCATTCACAATAGTTGAAAAGTTAGTCAGCATATACTGAGGGACAGATTACAACACTCAACAGACATTTTCAGGAATCCCTAAAGCCAGAGATCATGGTATATCCTAAAAACAGAAACACTGGACTAACTTAACTCAACTTGCAAAAGCTAATTTTCTTTCAAAATAAACCAAACCTAGAATTCTGTTCGTATTTTGGTCAGTTTAAACCCATATATTAGAGGATTCATGACAGGAGGAATCAGCAGAAACTCTATTGCAATGAAGTTTTGAAGACTTTGAGGTAAATCTGTGGAGCCAAATCTCATATACATCAAATCAAAAACAAGTGCTATTACAAATGTAATTAAAGAGACTAAATGGGGCACGCACGTCTGCATAAACTTTGCCCTGTCATCTTTGGACCTCACACATGTTATGATAAGATGCATATATGTCCAGAGTATGAAAAACCCGTGTGGCATATAAATGAAAATTGATACATATGCAACTACATTGTTGGAAAAGGTGTCAGCATCAGGGCATGCAAGTTTAACAATTATCCAGTTCACACATAAAAGTCTCTTAATGTTTCTACTACATAACTTTAGTTTTGATGTCAGCACAACACTGATGGAGAAAACGCAGAACGGTGTAAGCCAGGAGAAACATACCAGCTGAGAAAGCCTTTTCTTAGTCATGAAGGCGTGGTAGTGCAGAGGTCGACATATAGCCAGATATCTGTCACAGGCCATAACTGCCAGAATGGACAAATCACAGCAAGCAAAAGAGTACATGACAAAAGCCTGTAAAAGACATCCTTCATATGAGATTTCATGAGAAGAGGACAGCAGATCTAAGAGGAATTTGGGGTAGAAACCTGTGGTGCCATAAAGTCCATTAATGCAGAAAGTGCACAAGAAAATATACATAGGTTCATGTAGGTTTTCATCTAAGATAATGATCATGATGAGAGCGATATTAAAAACCAAAATCACACAGTAACACAGTAAAGTGAATGTGAAGAGAGTTAGTCTGTAATTCGTTGTCTCATTTAACCCTGATAGAATAAAAATTCTTACAGTAGAAACATTATCCATTATCAGAGACCACCTGTCTCCTTTGCTTCTGCTTTCTCAGTGTCTGAGCCTACAGAGCATGTTGTCGCACTCTGCTGTTCACTACCTCCACACTTTCTTTTAGCAGCTTCTTTAGCTCCAACAACAAAACACCTGGGAATTCAAACCCTGTTTACTCCTTTAGGATCAAATGATCCAAACAACCAGCTAATGAGTCTAACCAGCATCAGCACTGATTCTTGAGACAACAGACAATACATGCCGTACACAGAATGACCTTACTGTACTTAAATGTTACATGTAAAGGAACTATGTACAGTCATTACATGTATTATTTTAAAAGCACCTACATTTAATAATGCTGTTAGATGTTATTGATATGGATTTGCTCAGCCTGATCTCACCAAATGACATATGAATAACACATCAATGTCTGAAGTCAGTCTGGTGTTAGTACAATGCATTATTTGCTTTTCACGTGTCATTTAACAGGGTCTGCAATAGCTTTTTCTCTTTTCATTTTTGGCGCACATGACAAAAAAAACGTCAGGTAATGTAAAATAAAAAGCAATGGGTAAGACATAAACAGAACTTTCACCTGGGAAACGAGTGTTTGTGTCCCATCTGAATCTGAAAGTAAATGTTGACCCATTTTAACTTGCACTATATAGACAAAAGTATGGGGGCACCTGACCATTACACCAACAGAGACTTTAATGACACTGAATTCTAAATACATAGACAATTTTGCAGCTTCCACTCTTCTGGGAAGATGTTTCCACAAGATTTTAGGGCGTTTCGGTGAGAATTTTTGACCATTCATGCAGTAGAGCAATCATGAGGTCAGGCACTGATGTTGGGCGAAAAGGCCTGGCTTACAGTCTCCATTACAGTTCATTCCAAAGGTGTTGGATGGGGTTGAGGTCAGGACTCTGAGTGGGCCACTCAAGTTCTTCCACATCAAACTCATCCAGTCGTGTCTTTATGGACCTTGCTTTGTGCACTTGGGCACAGTCATGCTGGATTTGGACAGGGCCTTCCGATAAAGTTGGAAACATGGCATTGTCCAAAATGTCAACAACAGCCCCATAAAGAGGTGTGTCTGGATGGTTTTATCTGTATAGTGTATGTAGCCATGTTAACTTGGGCAATGTTTTTATGTTTTCATGTACTTAACATAAGTAAACTTATTTTGGTATGATGTAAATTTTATCATCGAGGGTGTACATGTAGGCTCTGTGTGGATGTACACGTATGTTACCCTCATTTTTTTAGTAAGCACACACTACAGGCAGCCAATATGCAAGAACAAGGTATGATGTAACTTTTGCACATAAAACATGTCCAGTAAGTGGACTCCAGAAAGCAGTATAAGAAGAACATCAACACATTTAAAATCTCCACAGCTGTTTTGATACACATCTGTTTGGGAATATATTCAGGCCCTGAGACAGTGTCAGAGATAACTTTGTTTTTATTTGTAGTTTGAATGAATGTGTTGCTCAGATGTTAATGCGTTTATTCAGGAACCAAAGACCACTATATATACTATTAACATAATGGGTCTCCACAATACACAGTTTTTCCCCCTACAAATTCAGCAAGTGTATTTTAAAATTAGATTCATTTTTAATGCGACATTAACTGTACAATGCAATGATGTGTGCAGATACACAAAATATTTAGTCTTTTCTAGAAGAGGCACCACAATAAAGAAATCTCTGGGTTCACGCAGTTAAGTTTATGAATGAATATGATATGAATAGATATCACAACATCTGGTCAGGTTAATTCAGGTATGTTGTTAAAATACAGTATATGGGTACAATACTGTTTTATAAGATGTAAATACATGTGGATGAGGAGCAGGAACAATGCAGTCAAGAGGAAGACTGCTTTTTTGTTATTTATTTATTTATTTTTTTAGCAGAGCTTATTCCTGTTGAGATGGCAGTACAGATTCCTGGTTTGAAATGCTCTTAGTGCAACACATTCAGGGGCAAAGAGGAAGATCAGTATAGTCCATTTATTTACATGTCTGATGCAGCATACCAGAATTACACTGAACACAACATGCCAGTTGATCATTCACAATAGTTGAAAAGTTAGTCAGCATATACTGAGGGACAGACACAACATTTCAACAGACATTTTCAGGAATCCCTAAAGTCAGAGATCATGGTATATCCTAAAAGCAGAAACACTGGATTGAATGTTTCTTTGTCACATTAAATTGAATCAGAGATTAACTTGGAAGATTAACTTTTCTCTCAAAATAAACCAAACCCAGAATTCTGTTTCGTATTTTGGTCAGTTTAAACCCATATATTAAAGGATTCATGACAGGAGGAATCAGCAAAAACTCTATTGCAATGAAGTTTTGAAGACTTTGAGGTAAATCTGTAGAGCCAAATCTCATATACATCAAATCAAAAACAAGTGCTATTACAAATGTAATTAAAGAGACTAAATGGGGCACGCACGTCTGCATAAACTTTGCCCTGTCATCTTTGGACCTCACACATGTTATGATAAGATGCATATACGTCCAGATTATGAAAAACCCATGTGACCCATACATGAAAATTGTAATAAAAGCAACTACATTGTTGGAAAAGGTGTCAGCGCCAGGGCATGCAAGTTTAACAATTATCCAGTTCACACATAAAAGTCTCTTAATGTTTCTACTGCATAACTTTAGTCGTGATGTCAGCACAACATTGATGGAGAAAATGCAGAGCGGTGTAAGCCAGGAGAAACATATCAACTGAGAAAGCCTTTTCTTAGTCATGAAGGCGTGGTAGTGCAGAGGTCGACATATAGCCAGATATCTGTCATAGGCCATAACTGCCAGAATGGACACATCACAGCAAGCAAAAGAGTACATGACAAAAGCCTGTAAAAGACATCCTTCATATGAGATTTCATGAGAAGAGGACAGCAGATCTAAGAGGAATTTGGGGTAGAAACCTGTGGTGCCGTAAAGTCCATTAATGCAGAAAGTGCACAAGAAAATATACATAGGTTCATGTAGAAGAAGAAGAAGAATCAACTTTATTGGCAGTATATATATTTTTACATACACACACTGAATTCGTCTTCTGCATTTGACCCATCCTTAGTTGAACACACACATGCAACACCCGGCAAATTACATGCAGTGAAACACACACAGGAGCAGTGGGCAGCATCAGGCGCCCGGGGAGCATATTGGGGGGTTAAGTGCCTTGCTCAAGGGCACATCAGCCGGCTAATAGAGGGGGGGAGTATTTTTCGCATTAATCACTCCACCACACCCAAATTTTTCCTGCCCGTCCAGTGGGGGAATCGAACCGGTGACCCTCCGATCACAAGCCGCTTCTCCAACCTCTAGGCCACGGCTGCCCCCGTAGGTTTTCATCTAAGATAATGATCATGATGAGAGCGATATTAAAAACCAAAATCACACAATAATACATTAAAGTGAATGTGAAGAGAGTTAGTCTGTAATTCGTTGTCTCATTTAACCCTGATAGAATAAAGCTTCTTACAGTAGAAACATTATCCATTATCAGAGACCACCTGTCTCCTTTGCTTCTGCTTTCTCAGTGTCTGAGCCTACAGAGCATGTTGTCGCACTCTGCTGTTCACTACCTCCACACTTTCTTTTAGCAGCTTTGGCTCCAACAACAAAACACCTGGGAATTCAAACCCTGTTTGCTCCTTTAGCATCAAATAATCCAAACAACCAGCTAATGAGTCTAACCAGCATCAGCACTGATTCTTGAGACAACAGACAATACATGCTGTACACAAAACGGTCTTACAGTACTTAAATGTTACATGTAAAGGAACTGTGTACAGTCATTACATGTATGTATTATTTTAAAAGCACCTACATTTAATAATGCTGTTGGATGTTATTGATATGGATTTGGGCGAGAAGGCCTGGTTCACAGTCTCCATTACAGTTCATTCCAAAGGTGTTGGATGGGGTTGAGGTCAGGACTCTGAGTGGGCCAGTCAAGTTCTTCCACATCAAACTCATCCAGTCGTGTCTTTATGGACCTTGCTTTGTGCACTTGGGCACAGTCATGCTGGATTTGGACAGGGCCTTCTGAAAAAGTTGGAAACGTGGCATTGTCCAAAATGTCAACAACAGCCCCATAAAGAGGTGTGTCTGGATGGTTTTATCTGTATAGTGTATGTAGCCATGTTATCTTGGGCAGTGTTTTTATGTTTTCATGTACTTAACATAAGTAAACTTATTTTGGTATGATGTAAATTTTATCATCGAGGGTGTACACGTAGGCTCTGTGTGGATGTACACGTATGTTACCCTCATTTTTTTTGTAAGCACACGCTACATGCAGCCAATATGCAAGAACAAGGTATGATGTAAGTTTTGCACATAAAACATGTCCAGTAAGTGGACTCCAGGAAGCAGTATAAGAAGAACATCTACACATTTAAAATCTCCACAGATGTTTTGATACACATCTGTTTGGGAATATATTCAGGCCCTGAGACAGTGTCAGAGATAACTTTGTTTTTGGTTGTGGTTTGAATGAACGTGTTGCTCAAATGTTATTCCATTCATTCAGGTATCAAAGACCACTATATATACTATTAACATAATGGGTCTCCACAATACACAGTTTTTCCCCCCTACAAATTCAGCAAGTGTATTTTGAAATTAGATTCATTTTTAATGCAGCAGTAACTGTGCAGCGCAGTGCTGTGTGCAGATACACAAAATGTTTAGTCTTTTCTAGAAGAGGCACCACAATAAAGAAATCTCTGGGTTCACGCAGTTAAGTTTATGAATGAATATGATATGAATAGATATCACAACATCTGGTCAGGTTAATTCAGGTACGTTGTTAAAATACAGTATATGGGTACAATACTGTTTTATATGATGTAAATACATCTGGATGAGGAGCAGGAACAGTGCAGTAAAGAGGAAGACTGATCTTTTTTTTTATTTTTATTTATTTTTTTTTTAGCAGAGCATATTCCTGTTGAGATGGCAGTACAGACTCCTGGTTTGAAATGCTCTGAGTGCATCACATTCAGGGGCAAAGAGGAAGATCAGTATAGTCCATTTATTTACATGTCTGATGCAGCATACCAGAATTACACTGATCATTCACAATAGTTGAAAAGTTAGTCAGCATATACTGAGGGACAGATTACAACACTCAACAGACATTTTCAGGAATCCCTAAAGCCAGAGATCATGGTATATCCTAAAAACAGAAACACTGGACTAACTTAACTCAACTTGCAAAAGCTAATTTTCTTTCAAAATAAACCAAACCTAGAATTCTGTTTCGTATTTTGGTCAGTTTAAACCCATATATTAGAGGATTCATGACAGGAGGAATCAGCAGAAACTCTATTGCAATGAAGTTTTGAAGACTTTGAGGTAAATCTGTGGAGCCAAATCTCATATACATCAAATCAAAAACAAGTGCTATTACAAATGTAATTAAAGAGACTAAATGGGGCACGCACGTCTGCATAAACTTTGCCCTGTCATCTTTGGACCTCACACATGTTATGATAAGATGCATATATGTCCAGAGTATGAAAAACCCGTGTGGCATATAAATGAAAATTGATACATATGCAACTACATTGTTGGAAAAGGTGTCAGCATCAGGGCATGCAAGTTTAACAATTATCCAGTTCACACATAAAAGTCTCTTAATGTTTCTACTACATAACTTTAGTTTTGATGTCAGCACAACACTGATGGAGAAAACGCAGAACGGTGTAAGCCAGGAGAAACATACCAGCTGAGAAAGCCTTTTCTTAGTCATGAAGGCGTGGTAGTGCAGAGGTCGACATATAGCCAGATATCTGTCACAGGCCATAACTGCCAGAATGGACAAATCACAGCAAGCAAAAGAGTACATGACAAAAGCCTGTAAAAGACATCCTTCATATGAGATTTCATGAGAAGAGGACAGCAGATCTAAGAGGAATTTGGGGTAGAAACCTGTGGTGCCATAAAGTCCATTAATGCAGAAAGTGCACAAGAAAATATACATAGGTTCATGTAGGTTTTCATCTAAGATAATGATCATGATGAGAGCGATATTAAAAACCAAAATCACACAGTAACACAGTAAAGTGAATGTGAAGAGAGTTAGTCTGTAATTCGTTGTCTCATTTAACCCTGATAGAATAAAAATTCTTACAGTAGAAACATTATCCATTATCAGAGACCACCTGTCTCCTTTGCTTCTGCTTTCTCAGTGTCTGAGCCTACAGAGCATGTTGTCGCACTCTGCTGTTCACTACCTCCACACTTTCTTTTAGCAGCTTCTTTAGCTCCAACAACAAAACACCTGGGAATTCAAACCCTGTTTACTCCTTTAGGATCAAATGATCCAAACAACCAGCTAATGAGTCTAACCAGCATCAGCACTGATTCTTGAGACAACAGACAATACATGCCGTACACAGAATGACCTTACTGTACTTAAATGTTACATGTAAAGGAACTATGTACAGTCATTACATGTATTATTTTAAAAGCACCTACATTTAATAATGCTGTTAGATGTTATTGATATGGATTTGCTCAGCCTGATCTCACCAAATGACATATGAATAACACATCAATGTCTGAAGTCAGTCTGGTGTTAGTACAATGCATTATTTGCTTTTCACGTGTCATTTAACAGGGTCTGCAATAGCTTTTTCTCTTTTCATTTTTGGCGCACATGACAAAAAAAACGTCAGGTAATGTAAAATAAAAAGCAATGGGTAAGACATAAACAGAACTTTCACCTGGGAAACGAGTGTTTGTGTCCCATCTGAATCTGAAAGTAAATGTTGACCCATTTTAACTTGCACTATATAGACAAAAGTATGGGGGCACCTGACCATTACACCAACAGAGACTTTAATGACACTGAATTCTAAATACATAGACAATTTTGCAGCTTCCACTCTTCTGGGAAGATGTTTCCACAAGATTTTAGGGCGTTTCGGTGAGAATTTTTGACCATTCATGCAGTAGAGCAATCATGAGGTCAGGCACTGATGTTGGGCGAAAAGGCCTGGCTTACAGTCTCCATTACAGTTCATTCCAAAGGTGTTGGATGGGGTTGAGGTCAGGACTCTGAGTGGGCCACTCAAGTTCTTCCACATCAAACTCATCCAGTCGTGTCTTTATGGACCTTGCTTTGTGCACTTGGGCACAGTCATGCTGGATTTGGACAGGGCCTTCCGATAAAGTTGGAAACATGGCATTGTCCAAAATGTCAACAACAGCCCCATAAAGAGGTGTGTCTGGATGGTTTTATCTGTATAGTGTATGTAGCCATGTTAACTTGGGCAATGTTTTTATGTTTTCATGTACTTAACATAAGTAAACTTATTTTGGTATGATGTAAATTTTATCATCGAGGGTGTACATGTAGGCTCTGTGTGGATGTACACGTATGTTACCCTCATTTTTTTAGTAAGCACACACTACAGGCAGCCAATATGCAAGAACAAGGTATGATGTAACTTTTGCACATAAAACATGTCCAGTAAGTGGACTCCAGAAAGCAGTATAAGAAGAACATCAACACATTTAAAATCTCCACAGCTGTTTTGATACACATCTGTTTGGGAATATATTCAGGCCCTGAGACAGTGTCAGAGATAACTTTGTTTTTATTTGTAGTTTGAATGAATGTGTTGCTCAGATGTTAATGCGTTTATTCAGGAACCAAAGACCACTATATATACTATTAACATAATGGGTCTCCACAATACACAGTTTTTCCCCCTACAAATTCAGCAAGTGTATTTTAAAATTAGATTCATTTTTAATGCGACATTAACTGTACAATGCAATGATGTGTGCAGATACACAAAATATTTAGTCTTTTCTAGAAGAGGCACCACAATAAAGAAATCTCTGGGTTCACGCAGTTAAGTTTATGAATGAATATGATATGAATAGATATCACAACATCTGGTCAGGTTAATTCAGGTATGTTGTTAAAATACAGTATATGGGTACAATACTGTTTTATAAGATGTAAATACATGTGGATGAGGAGCAGGAACAATGCAGTCAAGAGGAAGACTGCTTTTTTGTTATTTATTTATTTATTTTTTTAGCAGAGCTTATTCCTGTTGAGATGGCAGTACAGATTCCTGGTTTGAAATGCTCTTAGTGCAACACATTCAGGGGCAAAGAGGAAGATCAGTATAGTCCATTTATTTACATGTCTGATGCAGCATACCAGAATTACACTGAACACAACATGCCAGTTGATCATTCACAATAGTTGAAAAGTTAGTCAGCATATACTGAGGGACAGACACAACATTTCAACAGACATTTTCAGGAATCCCTAAAGTCAGAGATCATGGTATATCCTAAAAGCAGAAACACTGGATTGAATGTTTCTTTGTCACATTAAATTGAATCAGAGATTAACTTGGAAGATTAACTTTTCTCTCAAAATAAACCAAACCCAGAATTCTGTTTCGTATTTTGGTCAGTTTAAACCCATATATTAAAGGATTCATGACAGGAGGAATCAGCAAAAACTCTATTGCAATGAAGTTTTGAAGACTTTGAGGTAAATCTGTAGAGCCAAATCTCATATACATCAAATCAAAAACAAGTGCTATTACAAATGTAATTAAAGAGACTAAATGGGGCACGCACGTCTGCATAAACTTTGCCCTGTCATCTTTGGACCTCACACATGTTATGATAAGATGCATATACGTCCAGATTATGAAAAACCCATGTGACCCATACATGAAAATTGTAATAAAAGCAACTACATTGTTGGAAAAGGTGTCAGCGCCAGGGCATGCAAGTTTAACAATTATCCAGTTCACACATAAAAGTCTCTTAATGTTTCTACTGCATAACTTTAGTCGTGATGTCAGCACAACATTGATGGAGAAAATGCAGAGCGGTGTAAGCCAGGAGAAACATATCAACTGAGAAAGCCTTTTCTTAGTCATGAAGGCGTGGTAGTGCAGAGGTCGACATATAGCCAGATATCTGTCATAGGCCATAACTGCCAGAATGGACACATCACAGCAAGCAAAAGAGTACATGACAAAAGCCTGTAAAAGACATCCTTCATATGAGATTTCATGAGAAGAGGACAGCAGATCTAAGAGGAATTTGGGGTAGAAACCTGTGGTGCCGTAAAGTCCATTAATGCAGAAAGTGCACAAGAAAATATACATAGGTTCATGTAGAAGAAGAAGAAGAATCAACTTTATTGGCAGTATATATATTTTTACATACACACACTGAATTCGTCTTCTGCATTTGACCCATCCTTAGTTGAACACACACATGCAACACCCGGCAAATTACATGCAGTGAAACACACACAGGAGCAGTGGGCAGCATCAGGCGCCCGGGGAGCATATTGGGGGGTTAAGTGCCTTGCTCAAGGGCACATCAGCCGGCTAATAGAGGGGGGGAAGTATTTTTCGCATTAATCACTCCACCACACCCAAATTTTTCCTGCCCGTCCAGTGGGGGAATCGAACCGGTGACCCTCCGATCACAAGCCGCTTCTCCAACCTCTAGGCCACGGCTGCCCCCGTAGGTTTTCATCTAAGATAATGATCATGATGAGAGCGATATTAAAAACCAAAATCACACAATAATACATTAAAGTGAATGTGAAGAGAGTTAGTCTGTAATTCGTTGTCTCATTTAACCCTGATAGAATAAAGCTTCTTACAGTAGAAACATTATCCATTATCAGAGACCACCTGTCTCCTTTGCTTCTGCTTTCTCAGTGTCTGAGCCTACAGAGCATGTTGTCGCACTCTGCTGTTCACTACCTCCACACTTTCTTTTAGCAGCTTTGGCTCCAACAACAAAACACCTGGGAATTCAAACCCTGTTTGCTCCTTTAGCATCAAATAATCCAAACAACCAGCTAATGAGTCTAACCAGCATCAGCACTGATTCTTGAGACAACAGACAATACATGCTGTACACAAAACGGTCTTACAGTACTTAAATGTTACATGTAAAGGAACTGTGTACAGTCATTACATGTATGTATTATTTTAAAAGCACCTACATTTAATAATGCTGTTGGATGTTATTGATATGGATTTGGGCGAGAAGGCCTGGTTCACAGTCTCCATTACAGTTCATTCCAAAGGTGTTGGATGGGGTTGAGGTCAGGACTCTGAGTGGGCCAGTCAAGTTCTTCCACATCAAACTCATCCAGTCGTGTCTTTATGGACCTTGCTTTGTGCACTTGGGCACAGTCATGCTGGATTTGGACAGGGCCTTCTGAAAAAGTTGGAAACGTGGCATTGTCCAAAATGTCAACAACAGCCCCATAAAGAGGTGTGTCTGGATGGTTTTATCTGTATAGTGTATGTAGCCATGTTATCTTGGGCAGTGTTTTTATGTTTTCATGTACTTAACATAAGTAAACTTATTTTGGTATGATGTAAATTTTATCATCGAGGGTGTACACGTAGGCTCTGTGTGGATGTACACGTATGTTACCCTCATTTTTTTTGTAAGCACACGCTACATGCAGCCAATATGCAAGAACAAGGTATGATGTAAGTTTTGCACATAAAACATGTCCAGTAAGTGGACTCCAGGAAGCAGTATAAGAAGAACATCTACACATTTAAAATCTCCACAGATGTTTTGATACACATCTGTTTGGGAATATATTCAGGCCCTGAGACAGTGTCAGAGATAACTTTGTTTTTGGTTGTGGTTTGAATGAACGTGTTGCTCAAATGTTATTCCATTCATTCAGGTATCAAAGACCACTATATATACTATTAACATAATGGGTCTCCACAATACACAGTTTTTCCCCCCTACAAATTCAGCAAGTGTATTTTGAAATTAGATTCATTTTTAATGCAGCAGTAACTGTGCAGCGCAGTGCTGTGTGCAGATACACAAAATGTTTAGTCTTTTCTAGAAGAGGCACCACAATAAAGAAATCTCTGGGTTCACGCAGTTAAGTTTATGAATGAATATGATATGAATAGATATCACAACATCTGGTCAGGTTAATTCAGGTACGTTGTTAAAATACAGTATATGGGTACAATACTGTTTTATATGATGTAAATACATCTGGATGAGGAGCAGGAACAGTGCAGTAAAGAGGAAGACTGATCTTTTTTTTTATTTTTATTTATTTTTTTTTTAGCAGAGCATATTCCTGTTGAGATGGCAGTACAGACTCCTGGTTTGAAATGCTCTGAGTGCATCACATTCAGGGGCAAAGAGGAAGATCAGTATAGTCCATTTATTTACATGTCTGATGCAGCATACCAGAATTACACTGATCATTCACAATAGTTGAAAAGTTAGTCAGCATATACTGAGGGACAGATTACAACACTCAACAGACATTTTCAGGAATCCCTAAAGCCAGAGATCATGGTATATCCTAAAAACAGAAACACTGGACTAACTTAACTCAACTTGCAAAAGCTAATTTTCTTTCAAAATAAACCAAACCTAAAATTCTGTTTCGTATTTTGGTCAGTTTAAACCCATATATTAAAGGATTCATGACAGGAGGAATCAACAGAAACTCTATTGCAATAAAGTTTTGAAGACTTTGAGGTAAATCTGTGGAGCCAAATCTCATATACATCAAATCAAAAATAAGTGCTATTACAAATGTAATTAAAGAGACTAAATGGGGCACGCACGTCTGCATAAACTTTGCCCTGTCATCTTTGGACCTCACACATGTTATGATAAGATGCATATATGTCCAGATTATGAAAAACCCATGTGACACATATATGAAAATTGTAATGTACGCAACTACATTGTTGGAAAAGGTGTCAGCATCAGGGCATGCAAGTTTAACAATTATCCAGTTCACACATAAAAGTTTCCTAATGTTTCTACTACATAACTTTAGTCTTGACGTCAGCACAATATTGGAGGAGAGAATGCAGAGCGGTGTAAGCCAGGAGAAACATACCAGCTGTGAAAGCCTTTTCTTAGTCATGACGGCGTGGTAGTGCAGAGGTCGACATATAGCCAGATATCTGTCATAGGCCATAACTGCCAGAATGGATACATCACAGCAAGCAAAAGAGTACATGACAAAAGCCTGTAAAAGACATCCTTCATATGAGATTTCATGAGAAGAGGACAGCAAATCTAAGAGGAATTTGGGGTAGAAACCTGTGGTGCCATAAAGTCCATTAATGCAGAAAGTGCACAAGAAAATATACATAGGTTCATGTAGGTTTTCATCTAAGATAATGATCATGATGAGAGCGATATTAAAAACCAAAATCACACAGTAACACAGTAAAGTGAATGTGAAGAGAGTTAGTCTGTAATTCGTTGTCTCATTTAACCCTGATAGAATAAAGCTTCTTACAGTAGAAACATTATCCATTATCAGAGACCACCTGTCTCCTCAGTTTCTGCTTTCTCAGTGTCTGAGCCTACAGAGCATGTTGTCGCACTCTGCTGTTCACTACCTCCACACTTTCTTTTAGCAGCTTTGGCTCCAACAGCAAAACACCTGGGAATTCAAACCCTGTTTGCTCCTTTAGCATCAAATGATCCAAACAACCAGCTAATGAGTCTAACCAGCATCAGCACTGATTCTTGAGACAACAGACAATACATGCTGTACACAAAACGGTCTTACAGTACTTAAATGTTACATGTAAAGGAACTGTGTACAGTCATTACATGGATGCATTATTTTAAAAGCACCTACATTTAATAATGCTGTTGGATGTTATTGATATGGATTTGGGCGAGAAGGCCTGGTTCACAGTCTCCATTACAGTTCATTCCAAAGGTGTTGGATGGGGTTGAGGTCAGGACTCTGAGTGGGCCAGTCAAGTTCTTCCACATCAAACTCATCCAGTCGTGTCTTTATGGACCTTGCTTTGTGCACTTGGGCACAGTCATGCTGGATTTGGACAGGGCCTTCTGAAAAAGTTGGAAACATGGCATTGTCCAAAATGTCAACAACAGCCCCATAAAGAGGTGTGTCTGGATGGTTTTATCTGTATAGTGTATGTAGCCATGTTAACTTGGGGAGTGTTTTTATGTTTTCATGTACTTAACATAAGTAAACTTATTTTGGTATGATGTAAATTTTATCATCGAGGGTGTACACGTAGGCTCTGTGTGGATGTACACGTATGTTACCCTCATTTTTTTTGTAAGCACACGCTACATGCAGCCAATATGCAAGAACAAGGTATGATGTAAGTTTTGCACATAAAACATGTCCAGTAAGTGGACTCCAGGAAGCAGTATAAGAAGAACATCTACACATTTAAAATCTCCACAGATGTTTTGATACACATCTGTTTGGGAATATATTCAGGCCCTGAGACAGTGTCAGAGATAACTTTGTTTTTGGTTGTGGTTTGAATGAACGTGTTGCTCAAATGTTATTCCATTCATTCAGGAATCAAAGACCACTATATATAGTATTAACATAACGGGTCTCCACAATACACAGTTTTTCCCCCCTACAAATTCAGCAAGTGTATTTTGAAATTAGATTCATTTTTAATGCAGCAGTAACTGTGCAGCGCAGTGCTGTGTGCAGATACACAAAATGTTTAGTCTTTTCTAGAAGAGGCACCACAATAAAGAAATCTCTGGGTTCACGCAGTTAAGTTTATGAATGAATATGATATGAATAGATATCACAACATCTGGTCAGGTTAATTCAGGTACGTTGTTAAAATACAGTATATGGGTACAATACTGTTTTATATGATGTAAATACATCTGGATGAGGAGCAGGAACAGTGCAGTAAAGAGGAAGACTGATCTTTTTTTTTATTTTTTTTTTTTTATTTTTTTAGCAGAGCATGTTCCTGTTGAGATGGCAGTACAGACTCCTGGTTTGAAATTCTCTGAGTGCATCACATTCAGGGGCAAAGAGGAAGATCAGTATAGTCCATTTATTTACATGTCTGATGCAGCATACCAGAATTACACTGATCATTCACAATAGTTGAAAAGTTAGTCAGCATATACTGAGGGACAGATTACAACACTCAACAGACATTTTCAGGAATCCCTAAAGCCAGAGATCATGGTATATCCTAAAAACAGAAACACTGGACTAACTTAACTCAACTTGGAAAAGCTAATTTTCTTTCAAAATAAACCAAACCTAAAATTCTGTTTCGTATTTTGGTCAGTTTAAACCCATATATTAAAGGATTCATGACAGGAGGAATCAACAGAAACTCTATTGCAATAAAGTTTTGAAGACTTTGAGGTAAATCTGTGGAGCCAAATCTCATATACATCACATCAAAAACAAGTGCTATTACAAATGTAATTAAAGAGACTAAATGGGGCACGCACGTCTGCATAAACTTTGCCCTGTCATCTTTGGACCTCACACATGTTATGATAAGATGCATATATGTCCAGATTATGAAAAACCCATGTGACACATATATGAAAATTGTAATGTACGCAACTACATTGTTGGAAAAGGTGTCAGCATCAGGGCATGCAAGTTTAACAATTATCCAGTTCACACATAAAAGTTTCCTAATGTTTCTACTACATAACTTTAGTCTTGATGTCAGCACAATATTGGAGGAGAGAATGCAGAGCGGTGTAAGCCAGGAGAAACATACCAGCTGAGAAAGCCTTTTCTTAGTCATGAAGGCGTGGTAGTGCAGAGGTCGACATATAGCCAGATATCTGTCATAGGCCATAACTGCCAGAATGGACAAATCACAGCAAGCAAAAGAGTACATGACAAAAGCCTGTAAAAGACAACCTTCATATGAGATTTCATGAGAAGAGGACAGCAGATCTAAGAGGAATTTGGGGTAGAAACCTGTGGTGCCATAAAGTCCATTAATGCAGAAAGTGCACAAGAAAATATACATAGGTTCATGTAGGTTTTCATCTAAGATAATGATCATGATGAGAGCGATATTAAAAACCAAAATCACACAGTAACACAGTAAAGTGAATGTGAAGAGAGTTAGTCTGTAATTTGTTGTCTCATTTAACCCTGATAGAATAAAGCTTCTTACAGTAGAAACATTATCCATTATCAGAGACCACCTGTCTCCTTTGCTTCTGCTTTCTCAGTGTCTGAGCCTACAGAGCATGTTGTCGCACTCTGCTGTTCACTACCTCCACACTTTCTTTTAGCAGCTTTGGCTCCAACAACAAAACACCTGGGAATTCAAACCCTGTTTGCTCCTTTAGCATCAGATGATCCAAACAACCAGCTAATGAGTCTAACCAGCATCAGCACTGATTCTTGATATAAAGGACAAAACATTAAAGATGTGAAAAAGTATTACAGAGATTAAAAATATATCAATTCATAATAAATGTACTCAAATGTTATATCTAAAGGACCTGTTACATTTATTTAATATTTTAAAAATAACTTTACGATAATTTGTTAAAATTGAGGCTCTGCATTATTTGCTTTTCACATGTCATTTAACAGGGCCTCTGTTGAGGTTTCCTCTTGTCATTTTTGGCACACATGACAGAAAAACATCAGGTGATCTGGGCTACAAAGCGATGGGTCAAACACACCCAGGTAACAAGTATGTGTGTCCCATCTGAATCCGCAAGTAAAGGTTGACATATTTTAACTTGTGTCCTCAAGGTAACTTGTGTAGCGTTTTTATGTTTTCTTGTACTTAACACAAATAAACTTATTTTAACATTATGTAAATTTCGTAAACAGAATGTACATGTAGGCTTTGCGCCAACATCCACGTACCGTACCATAATTGTTTTTCTGTAAACAGCAATATAAGTTTTGCACATGAAGCACATCCACCAAGTGGACTCCAGAAAGCAAGATAAGTTGAACATTCACTCATCCCTGGTGTCCACAGCTGTTCTTATACATATCTGTTTGGGAGTATATTCAGGCCCTGAGGCAGTGGTCAGAGATAACTCTGATAGCTGGACTTGATTTTTGTGTTGCTCAAATGCTTTTCCATTCATTCAACAACCAGAGAGCATTGCATTTGATTCCATCTGCCCCCATCTGTCCCACAGCTCTTCACATCCAGCAACTGTCCGGTCTGACTGGGTGGGAGGCTGAATGAATGACTTTTACCCAAGTGCCTCATGCATGGCATCAAACCACAGTCAGGTGTGGTTTGCTGAGGTCTCACCTGAGCCCATGTGTCTACAAACAGCAAGGTCAGTTTTAGCAGAATTCATATTGACCAGTAACAGAATAGTCTCCGTCAGAGAATAGTCTGTCTCTAGATCACAGGCATGTCAAACGCGTTTTTTACCTACACGTGTGCCAAATTCTTGAATTTCCCTCGGGATCAATAAACTATCTATCCATCTATCTACGTCTCATGCAACAGATGCAGTTGTCTGCAACGGCCCCATGCAGGCTTGCGTCTCAGCTGTATCTTTGGGGTACTAAACTGCGTTAGTTAAGTTCAAGTAGTACGCCTGTACTGCAAAAATGTTGTCAGTGACATGTCACTCACAAGTCTGAGTCTATTATTTACTAAAAATGTATTAAAACTTTTTCGCACTCAGGCAGTAAAAAAACAGTGCAAACAGCAAAAATAACTTAGCTTATAAAATTCACAACTTACCTCCGTTAATTCTTTCCACCCTTTGCTCTGATGATCTTACAGTGTGGAATAGGCAAATACAGCAGCAAGTTTCAGTTTCGTCTGAGTTGATGGTTTCTTACCAGATGCTTTTGATGAAGTTGACGCTGCTTCTTCATCCTTGCGCATTGTCTGGCTATCGTCGTATTCCGGTTTGTGCTTGCGTTTGAGGTGGTGGAACACATTGGTCGTGTTACTGTCCTCCTGTATGCACTATTTGTTTGCAAACCTTGCACGTGGTAAATTGCTGCTCCGCATCAGACTTTTTCAAACCAAACCAGTTCTCACTCAAAAGCAAAATAGACTATTTTACCAGAATACTGACTATCTTGCTCTGAGGATTGGGTTTTAGTTTGGTTAAACTTCTGTTCCCCACTCACCGATACATTCCTCTTACTCCCTCTCACTCCTTATGCAGTTACTTTCCTCACCTTATGCTCTTTTTTCAATATGTCTCTTAACTTACCACTTACCACAATTTTTTTTCTTTCTTGCTGTTTTATCAACATATAGGTTTCAATTTTTTTTTTAATTTTATCAAGAAGTGAATAAAGTGTTACAATATGTTCATAGAATTTAACTGTTAATTTTTTGGTTATTTGTACAACACACATGGAGTGGAAAAGCTTACTCTTTTTAATAATATCATCTCCTCTGCTCACTTGTCAACTAGTTTTTGCACACTTTTATTTGCAAAAACACCTAAATTAACTGTTATAGCTGACTCAATATGTGGATGCAATTTTTAACATCAAAAATTGTATTTTTTCCGCATAAGTATCCTGTGGAGTACAAATACTTCTGGTTGGGAATGATCCACATAGAAGATTTCCAAGCATACCTGGTGCAACCTGCAGGAATAAATTACCTCTGATGAATGCATGCTGATGAATGCAAAGACTGATGTTCAGATTAACCTCATCATAAATTTAGATAGATAGATAGATAGATAGATGAATTTAATCATTCCCGAGGGGAAATTAGGTTTTCATAGCAGTCTGGTATATTTGAAAACAATAAAACACACTACGACACGAAATACTGAGTATAAAAATAGAATAGAGAAAAAGAATGAAATACACTAAAGGACACTTGTGTGAAAATAAATAATAGTGAAACAGTATCGGGAACAGTATTGGAGTGTAAAAGGTGACAGGTAGATTTAGTCCAGGTGTGTAATTGTGGCTCTGAAAGAGGTAGATGAGTTGTAAAGTCTGATAGTAGTAGGTATCAATGATTTCCTGTATCGTTCCCCGCTGCTCTAAGGAACGATACAGGAAATCATTGAGAAGAGTATAAGACATGCTGTATGATGCCTGATGCATGCATCAAAAGAATCTACATTAATACTTCGATGTGAGACAAGAAAATGATTTATTGATATTCAATATCATATGCATTAAAGTTTAGGGAATACATTTTTTAATCTCAGCAATGGTTACTACACTGAAAATACACACAAGAGCTGATGATGATTGTGTACTACACACGTTTACCACTGAAAAACTGTTTAATTCTATGTCTTATTTTTGTCAGCTTCAAACCATAGATGAGAGGATTGATGATTGAATGAGAAGAAATTCTATCGCCATAAAATTCTGAACACTTTGTGATAAGTTCTTTGAGCCAAATCTCATGTACAACAAATCAAACAGCAAACACACAACAACAATTATCAAACAGAATAAATGTGGCAGACATGTTTGCATAAATTTGCTCTTGTTCTGTTTGGATCTTTGGCATGTTCTGATCAGATATGCATAAGACCAAACAACAAACATAAAATGGCCAAAATAAAATGTGTAATTAAAAGCTGGAACAATAACATTAGCTATGGAGGGAGAACAAGCAAGTTTACCAACCAACGTATTAACACAGTAGATTTTTGGGATGTGTGAGCCACATAACCTCAATGTGGATGTCGTTATTGTGCTCAGGAAGAGCAGGTAAAAGGGAAGAAGCCAAGCAATAACCACAAACACACAAATTTTTTGTGTGGTCATCACAGAGTGGTACGCCAGAGGTCGACAAATAGCCACATATCTGTCATAAGCCATTAGCACCAGAATGGAGAAATCAGCACCAGCTGAAGAGTGCAACACAAACCCCTGCAGGAGGCATCCAGCATAAGAGATGACATGAGTAGTAGACAGAAGATCAAGGAGGAATTTGGGGTAAAAGCCTGCTGTCCCGTAAAGTCCGTTGATGCAAAGATTACAGAGGAAAATATACATGGGTTCATGCAGGCTTTTATCCACAATAATTGTCACAATAATGGTCACATTAACCAGCCAGATCACACAGTAACACAGCAAAGTAAGAGCAAAGAGAATAACTCTGTAGTTTGTTGTCCTACCTATCCCTGAAAGAGTGAACATCGTAACTGCTGAAGCATTATCCATTATTTTGAAAGCTGTACACGTTTCGATATCATTCTAAATCTGACACAAGCATTTCAGTGCCACAGAAAAAAGAAATTGCATGTACAAACATCCAGCGCTGTGTCTGTCCTTCCCTATACGGACTGAACTGTGGTATCAGTTTATATCCTGCCAGAACAGCAGTGGATAATGAGCCCGTCGACGATGTAATTCAAACAGACCAATCAGTGAGCTGGACAGGACAAAACAAATCACAACACAGATAAGATTGCAGTTATTGTCACTCAAAGCAGTATAAACCTAACCCAAACTAACCACAGAAATGGAAACAGGAAATAAATTAAAGTGGAACATGCCGGAACAGAGGAGCTGTCACCATAGACATAATAAAGAGCAGATGTCGCATCGACTGCTACTATCTATTGCCGCTGACGAGCCGTGGGGCCGCCAAACCATATTTACACATGCACAAAGTTGCTAATGAAAGTTTTAATTTTGAATTTTTTTAATCATGAAAGTTTTTTAAATTTTTTATAAATTTTCCCTCAAATCCCCCAAAAGACTCTTTACTGTGGTCTTTGCTCTCTTTTCTCTTGCCATGGTGTTCTTCTCTCGTTCCAGACTTTCCACTCTTGAGTCTGGCCTTAAGAGAGGTAGGAGAGGCAGGCAAGGCATAGTCATGATCCTAGTAGAAAGAGGGATGGACATGGTTTGATTGTCTCACTTCACACACATCAATTTGACACCACTAGAGTATGACCCACATTCTTTCTGATAGTCATCACCTGTCAAAGCCATTGCCAGCACTGTGTGTGTGTATTTGTGAGTGTGTTTAATATGAGTGGCAGCAAATAAGTGAGATTTTAATATGTCCAGGACCATTAGGATATGATGTTTAAAACAGAAATACTCACATCATTAGGTTGAGGTTGTGGGTGTGAGGTTGCAGCAATTGGGGCCTCCTGAAAGGCTCTTCTGAAGGTAGTCTTGCCCTTTTCTGACTGAAATGAAGAAGCATAATGCTTGAAAAGTACTACTACTACTACTACTACTACTACTACTACTTTCTAATGTCTTTGTCTTTGGGAAACCTTCAAAATGAAAACAGGAAATTTGGGAGAAACATTTTTCAAAGGAAGTCAAGCTTATTTTCTACCTTCTTGTTCCTATTTTTCTATATTCTATCTTCCTATTTACTATTATTCCTATTTACTACTTCTTCATATTGTCTTCCTTCAAATGTCTTAGAACCTTTCTTCAACAGAACTCCTATTTTGATGTTGATAATGAACCAAAGCTGCTGAAATTGTGAGTAAGCTAGTTTGCAAACTCTTCTACAGTCAGATGTTCTGTTGTCTGATTTTGCTGGTGGACATAAATACAGTACAGTAATATTCTATTCACAAAGTACAACCAATAATAATGTTCGGTCTTACTTGTGAAATGTAATCCCTCGAGCCCTGTTTTAAATAGTCCGCCGATTTGGACAGCAATACGCCACACAGTGCTCAGGCATATTGCGTCTGTGATAGTTTACGGTAGAATGAGCGGTTCAAGATGGTGGCCGCATTTCTCATTCCCCGCCAGCCAATGCGGCATCTACTCTTTATTATGTCTATGGCTGTCACCCTGTTAGTCTGTATAAAAAGAACAAAAATGTTGACATAATCTAATACAGCAGCACACTCTTCAGTCAGTTTACTACTTAAAGTCTGCTGAGGTGGTTGGAGCTACTTATTCAAATGTCCAGCAGGTGTCTCTGAAGTGCAGCTTAACTTTAAAGAGTAACTAAACCCTTAACCACTTTTTCCTCCGAAAAGTCAATTTAAATAGATATTTAGTAGTGTTACTGCTCAGTTCAGGTCTAAATCATCACATTTTATCTTGACATTTTCTTTTGCAGATTTGGATTAAATCTGAGTTTGAGTCAACTGCTGCATTGTCACTCAACCTCCAATAAAAGTAGTGTAACAGCATGAAGTGGGACTATTCTAAGTACCAATGAAATGGTAGTCAGTTATAAGTCAAAACTTGTGATGTCTCTTGATATTAGTAAATGGCAGTAACATTAAGTTGATGTGTCGGCTTGCAGCGTATCTCTGCATCTGTCTGTGTCTTGTTTGCTTGCTAGCAGCTGCCCAAACTGTGACTTTTGTGTCTCACTTTTAAAAGTGAGAGCGAAATACAGCTAAGTATTCTGTTTGATAAGCGCCCCTGGAAAATGGTATTTCTGAACTGCAGGCTGGAAGATAACCTTGAGGCTTGTGAATATACGTTCGAGTGCACATTCATGAACTGAAGCTCACTCTCTGCCCACACCCCCCTTTCCAATGACTAGTCGGTCCAGACAATATATATGCAGGCCGGTGCACATAATGTCAAATCAGAGACAACGACTACCTAGTCTGTCAGCCAATGTTCAGTTACAACTAAATCAGCTTGAAGGATAAAAGTGTTATGATGGCATTGATGAGACAGCACTGTTGGACAGGGTCATCATAATGTTTAAGAATGTCAACAGAATCACGTCATCAGTTCACATGTGTGTGCGTGTGTGTGTGTGTGTGAGAGAGATAGAGTGTCAGTATTGTAAGAGTTTAAACGTTTACCTCATGAATTAAAATAGACAATTTCTTGAATACTGTAGCTTGATTTTCACATGCAGTTACACAATGCTGGCAGTGAGAACAAGGAAGTCAGTAAAAAAAAACTTTGAGTGCCTGGTGCATTTTAGTATCCACCAGCCGCAGTGGCAGGTGGACAAAGAAAGGTTCATTTCCAGCCCTGCACATCAAATCACTATTAGATATTCAGGCAGTCTCAGAGAGCATTTGAGTGTAGTCTGCTGTGTGTAAAACAGCTTCTGTAAACAACTACTTCTTACTGTGATGTGACACTTGAACAATAGGAAGTGCCAACCATCCTTTTCTATGCTATAGGTTTGTGTATCTCACTTTTACACTCTCTTTCAGGAACCCCCAACTCATGCAAAATAACTGGTGCACAGGCATTATGATCAGATACAGATTTATTTAAATTTAGTTGGCCTGCTTTCCATGCCTCAACTTGTTCCCTCTGAATTGCTTCCTGCCATTCTTCACATGCTGTCCTGACACTTTTACTTGGAATAGTGGTAATGTGTAAATGTCACACGGTTGGCTGGTTAACAGTATTATTATATTTAATGGATACTTCTCTCAAATCAAACACATACACAGATTTTATTTTGTGCAGACCAACTCATGACTTTTGTCTAAAAAGAATACACACAAAACTTTGAATTCGATTTCTTATTTTTGTCAGCTTCAAACCATAGATGAGAGGATTGATGATTGGAGGAATGAGAAGAAATTCTATTGCCATAAAGTTTTGGATATTTTGTGACATCTCTTCTGAACCAAATCTCATGTGTAACAAATCAAACAGCACACACACAGCAAAAATTATCAAACAGAATAAATGTGGCAGACATGTTTGCATAAATTTGCTCCTGCTCTCTTTGGATATTAGGCATGTTCTGATAAGATATGCATAAGACCAAACAACAAACATAAAATGGCCGAAATAAAAAGAATAATTAAAAGCTGGAACAATAACATTTGCTATGGAGGCAGAACAAGCAAGTTTACCAACCAAAAAATTAACACAGTAGATTTTTGGGATGTGTGAGCCACATAATCTCAATCTGGATGTCGTTATTGTGCTCAGGAAGAGCAGGTAAAAGGGAAGAAGCCAAGCAATAACCACAAACACACAAATTTTTTGTGTGGTCATCACAGAGTGGTACGCCAGAGGTCGACAAATAGCCACATATCTGTCATAGGCCATTAGCACCAGAATAGAGAAATCAGCACAAACTGAGGAGTGCAACACAAACCCCTGCAGGAGGCATCCAGCATAAGAGATGACATGAGTGGTAGACAGAAGATCAAGGAGGAATTTGGGGTAAAAGCCTGCCGTCCCATAAAGTCCATTTATGCATAGATTGCAGAGGAAAATATACATGGGTTCATGCAGGCTTTTATCTACAATAATTGTCACAATAATGGTCACATTAACCAGCCAGATCACACAGTAACACAGCAAAGTGATAGCAAAGAGAATAACTCTGTAGTTTGATATGCCATTTAAACCTGACAGAGTAAACATCGTAACTACTGACACATTATCCATCACCAAATTTCACAGATTATTGTCTTTCAGATGTCATTTTAATACTGCACAGATACGAAATAGCATTTGCACAACCTAATCTGTTGAAGAAAAAAAGGGATGTTCTGTCCTGTGCCTGCCCATCCCTAACCTGATGTGTTACCATTCATTTATATTCTTTTCTGGCCTCACAGTCAGTGACGTTGTTCACATGAGAGTTCAAACTTCTAAGCAATGATGGTGGAGTTACTGCCATGGAAGAGAAGACAGCTTGAGTAAGTACATAGATGCACAGCATTAAATTTAGACATTTTACAGCAAAGTAATCTGAGACTGTGATAAAACTAATCACACTGTAATCACATCAGTCACACTGTGATTTCAACACTCTACATTAAGCTGTGACTCAGTTGACTCTGCACATTAGTTGCTTTATTTTGTGAGCACATTTCCAGGTGGATTGTTTTTTATCAAGGAAACATGGTCATAAGATCCAAATGTAACATCATGTGGGAGTCAGTGCTAACAATACCAAGCTAGGCTAGTTGTTGCCCACTTTTTGCTTGAAATACAAACTTGATAGTAAAGGGTCTCACTTTATATAAAAGAGACTCTGGCTACATTGGGGGTGGGGGGTTAGCACAGATACTAGGTTGGAAAAGGTTTCAGGGATTTCAGGTTGAGCACTAACCAATGTGTTTGGTAAAGTCAGTGCTATCTACAATAATATGTTTGGTTGGTAAAAAAGCGGTTCAGAACCTTAAATGTAACTAGAAATTGTAAAACTACCAATACTTAAAAACCGAAAGGACCAATTCTCAACTTTTTACCGAAATAGCATGTAACACAAAATACTAGATTTCTATTAATATGCATCTTGGTTGGATGAAGCACCACAATGCCATTTCGTTGGTACTCAAGAGTATCCTGTAGATACAGGATACTTTTATGAGTACAAGGATCATCTGAGTAAAATATGTTGTTGTGATGAAGGAAAATCCACACTGGGTAGCTTTATTCATTCAAGTTTATGAAAAACTTCTATAACTATCTCTTTTACTCACATAATCAAAAACATTGGTCTGAAGCTCAATTCCTTGGCCGTCAAAACCATGGTTGCAAAGTGAAAATGATTTTTAAAAAAAAAAGAGCAAAAGAAAGAGAAAACTTATCATGTGACTCAAACCCAAGTCTCCTGTGCAACTCCCTCACTCACAGCACTTGCAGTACTGGCCTCCCAGACTTTCTCAGTCCTTACTCCATGAAGGCTAACTTCTCTCATTATATGGTTGCAGACACTGTACTTCCAGTTGTAAAATTGAGAGTATCCGAAATGGATGTAAGCTCCCAGTACTTTACTGAACTGAAAAAAACAGGATTATACTGACCCTACCTGGTCCTGCTGTGTAAATTACAAGTAACCAAAGAAGCTCCATCACAAAGTTGTTTTAAAAGCATCAGCCAGCCAGTGGGTGAATCACTATGACTGAAATGTCAAGAAACTGTATCTTCAAATTTTATTTATTTATTTACTTATTGCGTGTCTTTGATAGCAGATTTTCTTAAAGTTCAAACCAAGTTGTGGATTGTAAAAATAATATTCTGTGTGCTGATAAATGAAATACTTTGTCCCTTCTGGAAGAGGCACCATGATAAGGAAATCTCTGGGTTCAGACCGTTAAGTTTATAAATGAACATGTTAAGTATCACAATATCTGGTTGGGTTAATTCAGGTAGTTAAAGTACACAAGTATATGGGTGTAAATACTGTTTTATATCATAAATACATCAGGATGGGACAGGGACATTGCAGTGGAGAAGAACAACCCTTTTTTTTAGCAGAGCTTTTGTTTCTTGAACTGACTGTACAAACTTATGGTTTACAATGCTCTGAATGCATTACATACAGGGGCAAAGAGGAAGACAAATATGTTCAGTTTATTCACATGTCTTATGCAGCATACCAGAACTACATTGAACAACATGCCAGTTCATCATCAACAAAAGCTGAAAAGTTAAATGCTTTGTTAGTCAGTATATACTGAGGAACAGACTATGACATCCAACAGACATTTTCAGGAAAACCTAAACCCATGGTATATCCTAAAAACAAAACACTTTTTGCACATTAAATGGAATAAGAGTTGAAACCTGCCAGAGCTCATTTTCTCTCGACATAAACTAAGCCCAGAATTCTGTTTCGTATTTTGGTCAGTTTAAACCCATATATTAGAGGATTCATGACAGGAGGAATCAGCAGAAACTCTATTGCAATGAAGTTTTGAAGACTTTGAGGTAAATCTGTAGAGCCAAATCTCATATACATCAAATCAAAAACGATTGCCATTACAAATGTAATTAAAGAGACTAAATGGGGCACGCACGTTTGCATAAACTTTGCCCTGTCATCTTTGGATCTCACACAGGTTATGATAAGATGCATATATGTCCAGATTATGAAAAACCCATGTGACACATACATGAAAATTGTAATGTACGCAACTACATTGTTGGAAAAGGTGTCAGCATCAGGGCATGCAAGTTTAACAATTATCCAGTTCACACATAAAAGTTTCTTAATGTTTCTACTACATAACTTTAGTTTTGATGTCAGCACAACATTGATGGAGAAAATGCAGAGCGGTGTAAGCCAGGAGAAACATACCAGCTGTGAAAGCCTTCTCTTAGTCATGAAGGCGTGGTAGTGCAGAGGTCGACATATAGCCAGATATCTGTCATAGGCCATAACTGCCAGAATGGACAAATCACAGCAAGCAAAAGAGTACATGACAAAAGCCTGTAAAAGACATCCTTCATATGAGATTTCATGAGAAGAGGACAGCAGATCTAAGAGGAATTTGGGGTAGAAACCTGTGGTGCCATAAAGTCCATTAATGCAGAAAGTGCACAAGAAAATATACATAGGTTCATGTAGGTTTTCATCTAAGATAATGATCATGATGAGAGCGATATTAAAAACCAAAATCACACAGTAACACAGTAAAGTGAATGTGAAGAGAGTTAGTCTGTAATTCGTGGTCTCATTTAACCCTGATAGAATAAAGCTTCTTACAGTAGAAACATTATCCATTATCAGAGACCACCTGTCTCCACAGTTTCTGCTTTCTCAGTGTCTGAGCCTACAGAGCATGTTGTCGCACTCTGCTGTTTACTACCTCCACACTTTCTTTTAGCAACAGCTTTAGCTCCAACAACAAAACACCTGGGAATTCAAACCCTGTTTGCTTCTTTAGCAGCAAATGATCCAAACAACCAGCTAATGAGTCTAACCAGCATCAGCACTGATTCTTGATATAAAGGACAAAACATTAAAGACATAGAAAAGTCTTACTGAGGTTAGGAATATATCAATTCATAATAAATGTACTCAAATGTTACATCTAAAGGAACTGTGTTACATTTATTTAATATTTTAAAAAGAATTTAAAAAGAATTTTTAAAAATTGAGGCTCTGCGTTATTATACTCCAGAAAGCAAGATAAGTTAAACATGCATTCATCCGTGGTGTCCTCAGTTGTTCTTATACGTATCTTTTATTGTATTGCTCAAATGCTATTCCATTCATTCAACAACCAGAGAGCATTGCATTTGACTTCATCTGCTCTCATCTGCCCCCATCTCTTCCACCTCTCTTCACATAAAGGGGCTGAAGCTTCAGCAACAGTCTGGTCTGACTGGGTGGAAGGCTGAATGGATGACTTTTGTCCAAGTGCCACATGCATGAGGCCTCACCTGAGCCCATGTGCCGACAAACAGCAAGGGCAGTTTTAGCAGAATACATATTGACCAGTAACACAATAGTCTGTCTCTGCACCACAGGCATGTCAAACGTGTTTTTTACTTGCATGTCTCATGTAACAACAGCTGATGATGATGGTGTACTACACATGTTTACCACTGAAAAACTGATTCTGTTTTCTATTCCTCTCGACTTCAAACCATATATAAGGGGATTGATGATTGGAGGAATAAAGAGGAATTTATTAGAGTGAGTGTTCTGTTTAGCTTAGCTTTAAGATTCAGAGCGTCAATTAAAAAAGATTTGATGCATTTAATTTAATTTATTTCATTGCATTTTGCTTAAATGGGAATATTAAAAGCACAGTACCACCACCTACTGACCGATTCTAGTTTAGCAGTCAGTGTTTTGTTAATGTTGGATAAAAACTTTATTCAGGAAGTGAGAACAGAGTAACAATGTAACATGTTTGACATGTTTGTATACATCCAATTTAAATTAAAATAGATGATTAACGTTAGCCTTGTAAATTCTAATTCATATGAATGTCTGTGGGAAGCAAAGCATGCACATTTATCAGTTCAGGTTATAAGCAGTGGTTACAAGCTTGCCACACATTTGACTTTACAAACTGCCATGATGGGTATTATCACAATATTCTAGTTAATCTAAATTTAAGGAGACATCCTTTCTTCGGTGGGAATTCTTTTTAGTTTGATGTTTTAAGCATAATATCTTGACAATGTGTCTTCTAATTTCTGGTAATTTAAGGCCATACACAAGAGGATTCAGAAATGGAGGGATTACAACAAATTCTAGTGACAAAATCACAGCCACAAATGGATTTATCTTATCAGGATTTTGTCTGCTCAGGGCTGTATCACTAAATGATGTGATGGAATAAATCATGAACGAAACAACATGTGGAAGACAACTCTGTAATACTTTTCCCTTGACCTCTGCTGACTTTTTCCAACAAGCAGCCACAACTCTCAGATAAGTGTACAAGATAAAACCAAAGGGAAGGATGGCTGCAATTACAGCCCCCAGCATAGCAACAGTACTGTTAACACCATTTGTAACGCATGATAATTTTACAATATTCCAGCTGGCACAGTAAACCTTATGTATGTTGTTACCACAGAGAGGAAGCCTGACAGTTATATTAATGCTTACTGTAAGGAAAAAAGTTGGACAAACCCAAGCAGAAATTGCCAGTGTATAGACAGTTTTAGATGTCATCTTTCTGTGATAGTGTAAAGGATGACAAACAGCAACATACCTATCATATGCCATAATGCTTAGAATAGTCATTTCATAAGAAGCATAAGTGTAAACAACAAAGATCTGCGTGAAACAAACTGGATGTGAGATCAAATGAGTATCAGACAGAAGGTCTGTGAGGAATCTGGGGAAGAAACCAATAGAACCATACACAGAGTTGACAGATAAAAGTGCAATGAAAATATACATGGGCTCATGTAGTGTCTTGTCCCATAATATTATCCAGATTATAAGAAGATTTGCAGACATAATAAAGCTGTAGAGCAGGAGGCAAAAGACAAAGGCTGGATAACGATAGTGCCCAATGCTCATGAACATGGTGAGGTTAAAGTAAAAAGGGAGAGAGATGTTGTCCATTCTCTCGATCAAAAGGTCTCACAAGGCATGTATATGTCTCTTCTTGTACAAGCTCTTGTCACTGTTAAATAAACTGAACACACAGCATCATTGAAAGAAATGAAAAAAAAAAAAATAGATACCAGTAATCTTTGTTTTGCACTTTGGTTTAGTGAGATCTAAACACAGATAAAGCACATCTGTTAGTTCTGGGACGTGTTCAGCATTTTATTTTGTCCTGACTGGCTGAAGTGAAGTCATTATTGCACCCCTAGAGATTCTGGAAACAAATGCATTTGAAAGTTTCTGTTCAAGCATTTCTTTATGGCCATACTCGTGGCACGTCTCTATGGACTGTTGGTCTGTTAGTCAGTAAGCCCTTCACATTTTAAGCTTAGCACTAGCATCAGGTCAAAATTTTAACTTGTCCAATATTTCAGTTTTTGACCATTTTTCAACAGCTAAACCATTCATGAACCTCAGCTGTGCTTTGTGTTTAACAGGAGCAGCCTCCCTCTCCTGTCATAATCCTGATGGACCTTTCAGCATTTTACAATGTGAATGGCCAGATCTTTCTTCCCAACCTCAAAGAACCAAAAGCCTTGGGCTTTGCATTCTCCCTAGTCATATCCTACCTCAAAGGCAACACTTGAATGCAGTGGCGGGCCGTCAAGGCCTTCTCTGGTGGCCTAAACACTATCAGAAGCACTGACCTACATTTACAATCTAAATTCTAATATTTGTTCCATGAAATTGTATTACTTTATTCCCAACAGTTTATTCTCTTCATTTCGTAGCATTTCTCTTGGCTGCACCGCTTCCAGTACGTGTTTGTGGATGTTCGATTTTTGTTCAATCAGATTTCAGCCTCTGTGTGTTGCCATGTCAGTCTAATCTGCCCAGGGCCTTCAGAATCAGTAGTGTTGGCCCACGCAATTTAGATTATATTAGTCATTGACTGTTGTAGTGCTCCCGACTCAGAGTGCAAAGAAGCTGTGTGTGACACTGGCTATCAGCTATCCTTTGCTGCCAACATTTGTGCAAAAGCAAGTAATGCTTTGAGCAACATAAAGGTAATAAACCTGATAGAAAGCATGATCAGAATTATACTGTGGGCCTCTGTTTACTTTTAATCTGATAGTTTTGAAAACTAAACAGCAATGTCTTCTTCCAAAAATCATGACCTGGTTACTCATGATAATCCACAGTCCTTTATGTGAGCAGTTTCAGACATGAAAATAAATCATCTGCAGGAGGGTAGAGGTGGGGGGTGACATAGTTGAAACTTGTTCCAGTGAAGAGATACAGATACTGGGCATACCAAGAGAGATCAGTGAAGTGTATTTTGCTGCAGGAGCTTCTGGGAATTTTCCACCTATTCTTTTTGTTTCGCTTATTTTTTTAATTTATTTGGACATAAAACCTTCTTGTTCATAGCATTCCTGATATGAATTTATGCTGAACACACTGAGGTAGGACACCACAAAATTTTTACAGTCACACTTCAAAACCATGTGGGTTGAGAGTTTCATATTCAAGATTTTAGAGTTTTAATAGCTGATAAGGGCACCACATTTATTTGTCAATACAGATTTTGTCAATCATTTTGCCCTGTAGGTGGTTTAACAACATGGAACATTCACATGATCAGGCCAGTCTCAGCAGGTAATGGTCTACAGGCATTCATTTTTGTTTGATGTTTTAAGCATAATATCTTCACAATGTGTCTTCTAATTTCTGGTAATTTAAGGCCATACACAAGAGGATTCAGAAACGGAGGGATTACAACAAATTCTAGTGAAAAAATTACAGCCACGAATGGATTTATCTCATCAGAATTTTGTCTGCTCAGGGTTGTATCACTAAATGATGTGATGGAATAAATCGTGAATGAAATAACATGTGGAAGACAACTCTGTAATACTTTTCCCCTGACCTCTGATGACTTTTTCCAACAAGCAACCACGATTCTCAGATAAGTGTACAAGATAAAAGCAAAAGGAAGAAAGGCTACAATTACAGCCCCCAGCATAGCAACAATACTGTTAACAGCATCAGTAACACATGATAATCTGATAATATTCCAGCTGGAACAATACACCTTATGTATGTTGTTACCACAGAGAGGAAGCCTGACAATTACATAAATGCCTATTGTAAGGTAGAAAGTTGGAAAGACCCAAGCAAAAAATGCCAGTGTATAGACAGTTTTAGAAGTTGTCTTCCTGTGATAGTGTAAAGGATGACAAACAGCAACATACCTATCATATGCCATAATGCCCAGAATAGTCAGTTCATAGCAACCATATGTGTAAATAACAAAGATTTGAGTGAAACAAACTGGACGTGAGATCAAATGAGCATCAGACAGAAGGTCCATGAGGAATCTGGGGAAGAAACCAATAGTACCATACAGATCGTTGACAGATAAAAATGCAATGAAAATATACATGGGCTCATGTAGGGTTTTCTCCCGCAGTATTATCCATATCATGACAAGATTTGCAGACACAGTAAAGCTGTAGAGCAGGAGGCAAAAGACAAAGGCTGGATAACAGTAGTGTCCAATATTCATGAACATGGTGAGGTTAAAGTAAAAAGAGAGAGAGATGTTGTCCATTCTCTCGATGAAAAGGTCTCACAAGTCACTATATATGTCAGTTCTTGTACAGCCTCTTATAACTGTATACAAAAAATAGCAATGTTGGTAAACTAAATACAATGCATAATTGAAGTTTTTGAAACAAAAATAATACCTGTCAACATATTGTATAGAATCTAGATCTATGCAACGATAAACCACAACTGTGGGTGTTCAGCATCTTTTATCTTGACCAGCCTGAGAGTTATTACCACAGTAACTCATCTCTGGAGAATTTGGAAACTTTGGAGCTGCAGTCAGAAGGTTGCTGATTCAAGTTACGGTGGCAATCCTCAAACTCACTGGGGGACACCAGAGGTGAAGATTGCTGTCAAGCTGAAGAAGGAGTCCTACAGGGCATGGTTGGCTTGTGGGACTCCTGAGGCAGCTGCCAGGCAAAAGGTTGCACGGCTTGGGTAGTTACGGGAGCACAAAAGACTGGGGTGGTGGTCCCCTTTTTCAAGAGGGGCCACCAAAGTGTGTGTTCTAACGACAGAGGGATCACACTCCTCAGCCTCCCTAGGAAGGTCTATGCGGAGGTGCTGGAAAGGAATGTCTGTCTGTTATTCGTACCTCAGATTCAAGATGAACAATGTGGTTTTCGCCCCAGCTGTGGAATACTGGACCAGCCCTACAGCCTCATGAGGGTGCTGGAGGGGTCATGGGAGTTTGTCCAACCAGTCTACACATACATATACATCTATGTCTCTCAATGTATCCTGTGGAGGGTTCTCCAGGAATATAGAGTGGATGGCCTGTTACGGGCCATCCAATCCCTGTATTGTCAGAGTGAGAGTCTGGTTTGCACTGGAAGCGCACCTGTTCCCGGTTAGGGATGCCTGTTGTCATGAGTTCTTGCCATGAGTTCTTTTCATAATCTTATCTAATAATCTAATCATAATCTGGAAGAATTTCTTGGTGCAGTCAAGTGCAGAGGGAGTCAGGTTCAAATACCCCAACAGAGACCTCCAGCTCACACTGGGATGGTTTCCAGGTGAGGGACTGGGAAGGGGGGTGAGCACCTCTAAATCTGAGGCAACGGTTCTCAGCCAGAGAGGGTGGATTTCCCACTCAGGGTGGTAGGACAGTTGCTGTCCCAAATGGAGGAGTTCAAGTATCTTGAGGTCTTGTGAGGGTAAAATTGAGTTGGAGATTGACAGGCGGATCTGGACAGTGTCTGCTGTGGTGCGGACTCTGTATCGGTCTGTTGTGATGAAGAGAGAGCTGAGCTGAAAGGCAAAGGTATTTCCAGCTCTTCTGGAGTGGCAGAGTCAAAGCCCAGACCTCAAAAAAAAAAAAAAAAAACATCCAAGAGGGTGAATACTTTTTATTGGCACTGTATATTGTTAACACATGATGACAATCATCCATCCATCCATTTTCTATACCGCTTATCCGTCAGGGTCGCGGGGGGGCTGGAGCCTATCCCAGCTGACTACGGGCGAGAGGCGGGGTACACCCTGGACTGGTCGCCAGTCAATCGCAGGGCCAACACACAAAGACAAACAACCACACACTCCCACACTCACACCTAGGGGCAATGTAGAGTAGCCAGTTAACCTAATGTGCATGTTTTTGGTATTGTGGGAGGAAGCCGGAGTACCCGGAGAAAACCCACGCAGGCACAGGGAGAACATGCAAACTCCACATAGAAGGGCCCAGACCGGGATTCGAACCTGGAACCCTCTTGCTATGAGGCGACAGTGCTAACCACTGCACCACCGTGCCGCCCTGATGACAATCATGACAATCATATTAATGTTTACTGTAAGGTTACAGGTTAGAGAAACTCAAGCAAAAAATGCGAGTGTATGGACAGTTTTAGATATAATCTTTTTGTGATAGTGTAAAGGATGACAAATAGCAACACATGAGTCATATGCCACAATGCTCAGAATAGTCATGCCAAGAAAAGAGACAATGATAGAGAAACTATTTTTTGTGATATTTTATGATAAATGTAACCACTGGTAAACTTTAGCATTGTGTGGCTGGGAGTTAGTCTTCTCCTGTGATCTGGGAGACTTCCAGCTTTTCCAGAATTTGAAGTCATTTAAAGTCACATAAAATTAATAGAACATGGGAAAGTTAATGTCTGATGGAGCTTTACTGTAATTGATAGAGCAGCTTTTCAAAGATAATCAAATTTGATATTTCCTTTTATTTTGTTTTAGTCACCCTGACAATCTGTCGACATCAAGAGCTAAAGTAAGAGTTATATATCGAATATTGTATTTACTAGACTGAGACGTATTGGTGAAATATCATATTTATGCATAACATTTAATTTAATCTAAAATAGATGATTAACATTAGCCTCATAAACTATAACTCACATGAATCTCTGCTGTAAACAAAGCATGCACATTTATCAGTTCAGGTTATAAGCAGTGGTTACAAGCTTGCCACACATTTGACTTTACAAACTGCCATGATGGGTATTATCACAATATTGTAGTTAATATAAACTTAAGGAGACATCTTTTGTTCTGTGGGAATTCTTTTTAGTTTGATGTTTTAAGCATCATGTCTTGACAATGTGTCTTCTAATTTCTGGTAATTTAAGGCCATACACAAGAGGATTCAGAAATGGAGGGATTACAACAAATTCTCGTGACAAAATCACAGCCACGAATGGATTTATCTCATCAGAATTTTGTCTGCTCAGGGCTGTATCACTAAATGATGTGATGGAATAAATCGTGAATGAAATAATAAGAAGTTTGGGAGCCTATCCCAGTTGACAACATGTGAGAGGTGGGGTACACCTTGGACTGGTTGCCAGTCAGTCGCAAGACCAGCACATAAAGACAGACCATCACACACGCACACACATAGGGGCAATGTATTGACCTAATGTGTATGTTTTTTGGAATGTGAGAGGAAGCTAGGCTGGGTACCGAACTTCGGTTCTTTTATGGCACCGACCGAAATGTTTCGGTAGTACCGAGTATCACAATATGCCTCGTCTTTCGGTGCCAAATTTCAGTACCCAGAGGTTAATCACCTGATCAAGACCTGCTCATGCTGCCGGCGATTGGATCATTAGACACTGACCTGTCACTTGTTTGCAGCTGTGCTTTTGCACTGGAAATTATTCATTCTTTATTTTTTCTGTAAGAGAACTGAAGTGGAAAAATACCAAAGCTGAAAAACTGTAATGTAGAATGTAATTTTCTTTTTGTTGGAATTGATATTATAAAATTGGGATGGAAAAAAGTATCGTTCAGGAACCGGTATCGAAAATTTTTGATTGATACCCAGCCCTAAAGCTGGAGTACCCGGAAAAAGCCCATGCAGGCCGAGGGAGAGCGTGCTAACTCTGCACAGAAGGGCTCGCACCTAAGCCCAAACCTGGAACCATCTCACTTTGAGGCAGTAGCCCTAACCATCACACCATCATGCTGTTCTGTCCAATACCCACTTTATTATAAACCAGGTGATTAACATTTGCCTAATAAACTCTAATTCACTTGAATCTCTGCTGTAAACAAAGCATGCACATTTATCAGTTTGGGCTATAAGCGGTGGTTCTCAGCTTGCCACACCTCTCACTTTACAAACTGCTGCGAAGCATATTATCACAGTATTGTAGTTAACATAACTTAAGGAGAGATTTGTTGCTGTTTTATGGGAATTCTTTTTAGTATGGTATTTTAAGCATAATAGCTTGACAGTGTGTCCTCTAGTTTTGGGTAATTTAAGGGCATACACAAGAGGATTCAGATTCAGATTATTCAGATTCAGATTCAGCCCCTTTTGTTTGCACTTGTTCCTTTTTGAGTAAGTTATTTTATTAAAGTCTCCTTGTTCACAGTCTCCCTCGTGTTGGTGTGTGCATTGGTGTGTGGGTCCTCCATTTTGTAACTCCTAACAGTTTTCACAGTCACACTTCAATATCACATGGGTTGAGAGTTTCATATTCATTCATATTCATATTTTACATTTTTAATAGCCATAGTCATCATAGTTTAATAAAGCTGATAAGGACACCACAATTGTTTGTCTTTTTGCTGAGATAATACAGATTTTATCCATTGTTTGTCGCCGTAGGTAGTTTAATAATGCAGAACATTCACAGGATCAGTGCAGACTCAGTAGGTAATGGTCTGCAGACATTCATTTTTGTTTGATGTTTTAAGCATAATATCTTGACAATGTGTCTTCTAATTTCTGGTAATTTAAGGCCATACACAAGAGGATTCAGAAATGGAGGGATGACAACAAATTCTAGTGACAAAATCACAGCCACAAATGGATTTATCTCATCGAGATTTTGTCTGCTCAGGGCTGTATCACTAAATGATGTGATGGAATAAATCATGAATGAAATAACATGTGGAAGACAACTCTGTAATACTTTTCCCTTGACCTCTGATGACTTTTTCCAACAAGCAACCACAATTCTCAGATAAGTGTACAAGATAAAAGCAAAAGGAAGAAAGGCTACAATTACAGCCCCCAGCATAGCAACAATACTGTTAACAGCATCAGTAACACATGATAATTTTACAATATTCCAGCTGGCACAATATACCTTATGTATGTTGTTACCACAGAGAGGAAGCCTGACAATCATATAAATGGTTACTGTAAGGTTACAGGCTGGAGAAGCCCAAGCAAAAAATGCCAGTGTATAGACAGTTTTAGATGTCATCTTTCTGTGATAGTGTAAAGGATGACAAACAGCAACATACCTATCATATGCCATAATGCTCAGAATAGTCATTTCATAAGAAGCATAAGTGTAAACAACAAAGATCTGAGTGAAACAAAGTGGACGTGAGATCAAATGGCTGTCAGACAGAAGGTCCATGAGGAATCTGGGGAAGAAACCAGTAGAACCATACACAGAGTTGACAGATAAAAATGCAATGAAAATATACATGGGCTCATGCAGTGTTTGCTCCCTTGATATTATGCAGATTATGAGAAGATTTGCAGACACAATAAAGCTGTAGAGCAGGAGGCAAAAGACAAAGGCTGGATAACGCTGGTGTCCAATATTCATGAACATGGTGAGGTTAAAGTAAAAAGGGAGAGACCTGTTGTCCATTCTCTAAATCAAAAGGTCTCACAAGTCACTATATGTGTCTGTTCTTGTACAACCTCTTATTAACTGTTTTTAAAAATAAGAAAATAAGCAATGTTAATAAGTTAAATGCAATGAATCACTGAAGGTTTTGAAACAAAAATAACACCTGTCAACATATTTAGTAAGCTATAGCTCTATACACAGATAAACCACGACTGTGCTTAATGGAAGGTGTTCAGCATCTTTTATCTTGTACAGCCTGACACATATTACCACACTGATTCATCTCTGGAGAATGTGGAAACTTCTCCATTAAAGTTAAAGTTTATGATACACCATTTGTTTTTGGCTACACTAGCCACATGTCATTGGGGGGTGGCAATGTCAGTTATTTGGTAGGTAAGTCTGTCCACCACTTTAGTCCAGTCTGAAATATCTTAACATTTATGAGATGGATTGCCATAAAATTTTGTAGATATTCCTGGTTCTCACAGGATGAGTCCACCTAACTTGTCTTCCAACACCGACTCCTAGAAATTACATTTATATAGGTCTACAAGCAAATAGCAACAGCAAATACGTTTATAAGGGACAATTACGTTTTCTTTTAATATAATGAGGAAAGGCATGTGGCAAGAAGGAAATATAATGATAGAGAACATACACTGTATAGACAATAGTATTGGGCCACCTAACTATCACACCACCAACTTTAATGACATCACATGAAGCTATTGCAGGGGGTAGGGTATGGCGAGGCAAATGAATGAGGCATGCTTGAGCACTGCTAGCGTAACATGGACAGGTCTGTATAGAGGATGAGTCTTCACCAAATTAAAGCACAAGTTCCAAGGCAAAAGCAAGAAAATACAACCAGGGGTATATCGCCCTTGGCTTCACCAGTACAACAGTGGGTAATGAGGAGCGACCACAGTGTGTTGTGTATCTGAAAATACCAGCTTATCCATGCAGAGTTGCTGGGGTGGGTGGGGGGCTGGATCCTATCCCAGCTGGGGCAAGAGGTGGGGTACACCCTGGACTGATTGCTAGTCAATAGCAGGGCCAAATGCTCAACTCACCTTGTATAAAGTTGCCTACAGAGTTGCTCAGTGTGAAAAGCCGCACCCTGTAGCCCAGGAATTAATACTTCCTTCTGCTATTGATAGGGATTCAACTATGATAGAGTGGGGCCATGCAGAAAAAAAGTCTGAGAACCACTGCCCTAATGACTTGCTGATCCCCTTACTTACTTCTAGCACCACTATGAGGTTGACATACATATTTTTGTGAAATATCTCTACAACAATTGGGTAGAGTTCCATGACATTTGGCGCAGATATCCATAATGACCAGAAGATATACTTTAATGTCATACCTCTAGCTCCCCTGACGAGTTTCGGAATACCTCCTGGATGAATTACCTTGTAGTAGAAAAATTAATGGTTCCCAGAAGATGAAACCTACAGACTTTGTTGATCCCCTAACCTTTCCTCAAGGACAACCGGAAAGCTGATATTTGTGGTTTAACATTAAACGCGTCAAAAAATACTGGATGTTTTGATATGAAATTTGATAAAGACATTGATGTCCCCCACGGGTCAAAATTTTGAACTAGTCCAATACTTCTGTTTATAACTATACTTGCGAAATTAAAAATATTCCCATCATTCTCAGCTATACTTTGTGTTTCACAGGCTCCCTCTCCACGGTCGTAATCCAGCTGGACCATTCAGTGTTTGACACCATGAACCACCAAATCCTGCTCTCCAACCACCAAGAACTGAGTCATAGGCTCCCTGCTCACATCCTACCTCAAGTTGCAGTGCAATTTGGAGAGAGTCAAACTGTGGACAAAGTCAGGTTGGTTTCATACTTTCAAATGGTATCACATAGTCAGCGGCAATCACATCTGTTAGGAACACAGTCATGAGATGAAAAGATGTCACAACTGTTTTAGCAATTAATATATGGCTAATTGGAAAGTATACAGTATAATATAATAAAATAAAAATGCTTATGTTGGGTTTACGTTGTGTGTGAGAGCCGTAAAATCAGACATTTCAAAGCCATAGTTTATGGTGTATTGATCGATCGATTATATATACATATTCTGTTGCACTTTATTGTTAAAGGGTTTTGCAGTTGCACTCATTAACAAGCCCAATCAATGAGGATGATAATAAGAACAAAAATTTAACAGCTGAATATACTGAAATGTATTAAAGTGAAATAGAACATTAGTTTGGTTTAATGTATTTATTTCTAGTTTCAGGAATTGAAGGTCACTGACCCTGTTTGTGTGAATTAGTATCTTGACTGGCTCTCCAGGGTGGTCTTGTTTTATTAATTGTTCTCAGAGGAGAGTGGAGATAATGACCTGTTGAACACTTCTACCATAATTATTGTATGTACCCTTTGTAACTCCTCAAAAACAACAGCTACAGTATCCCCTCTAAGGTACTCATTATTGAAGTGAGGCCAGCCTACACTGACCAATGGATCATAATTAGGTGGCTGTAGTTAGCCCTGTTCCCTAAGGTCTGTTGTTTTCTACTGCGGCCCACCAGAGAGGTCCCAAGAGAAGCAGTGGGATCCATAACAATGATACCCATTACAGCAGCCTTTCATCATTTACGGTAAAGATATGCGAGTCTGTCTGGAGGTTGGTAGTGAAGTCATTTGCATTTCAGTATTGTTATTGTAAATTGCTGTCCATCAATCCCTCTGAGGCACAAGTTACACAAATAATATTTGCCATCAGTTTTGGGACGTGCAAACTTTCAAACTAAAAGTTCACCAGTTAGTTATTTCACGGATCAATGCCCAAGGAGAACAGTCTTTTCTGTTTCTGCTACAAACTGATATGATTTACGGTAGCAAATATAAAAACGTAGATGTAACTGAATTTTGCTAAGCACTTCCCCATTGTTTTTTTTTTAGACAGAGACATATACAGTGCATAGACACAACCAGTAAAAGAGGTCTGATTCAAGATTCAATTTAATTCATCATTGTACAACCAGGTTTATACAATTAGATGTCAGTTGTAGTCCCTTTACATTATTTTTCCAATAAGTTTTATGGGGGAGATTGTGTTGAAGACAGCATTCTGATGGAGGTGTTGTTATTTTCAAGATGTGCGTGTGTTAAAGTAAGTTAGTTAGAGTTAGTAAGTTAGAGAAAGAAGTAAATGATGCTGGGAGAGGGCTTTGTTGCTGCCAGAAATGATCATATAAACACTATTCAGATAAACACTGTTCAGAGTATTGCTTTACCCAGTAGAGATCTTTAGTCTGAGGTCTAAAATCACCAGTGTGAATATAAATGCCACCCAGCTAAGTTTTTCAGCACTGGAGGATACTGCTTAGTTTTGACATGACTATGAAGGTTATTATTTCATTTTAATAGCCTTTTGTGTGGCCGTGGTGATTCAGTTAGTCTTTCTTATCATTGATATTTGCATTTACAATAGGGACCCTCTTTGTTTTCAATTAGAAATGAAGTTGGATCTGGTTGGGAAAATACAAAAATATTAATATCCATGTGAATAAGCCTTTTCTTATCCATTCACTATTTTCAAACTAAGAATACAGTTGAAAATCTTTGATTATTGGGTGGTCTATGCCTTTCATGTTAGACAGACACAGGCCTGGATACCGTATTGTAGTAATACATTTGCCAACCTCTTTGGCATGTTGATAGTGTCTTTGGTTGGTTTGGCTAAATAAGTGATGAGGTATGATATATCTTTGAGTATGGTCAATATATCACAACATCTAACATAGCTCATATATGAGTTCATACCTAAAACAAGGCTTAAACCTGAAAAAGGGTTCATATCCTACAACTTTCAGGGCTACCCATATTCTTTTAAACTTAGTTTTATTTGTATTTTACAACATAAAGAAGTACATTTACAAACATAATAATATGAACTTACTGCACATACAGAAAAAGAAAAGTAAATTATGGATTAGAGGTCATTGTCACCATGACAGGCTGACAAAAAAGATACACGTTTTCAAAATATAGTGATATCAGTTGTGAGATGAGTGTCAGTTAAAATCTTTGACGTGGGATCATACACCGAAATACCATTCTTTTTCTAATTTTTGTCAGAATCAGTCCATAAATAACAGGATTGAGAAGAGGTGGAATAATAAGGAACTGTATGGCCATGAAGTTCTTTACACTCTGTGGCACAGATGCCGATCCATATCTAGCGTACATAATGTCAAACAGCAAAGCAGCTGTGACATTAAACAGACATAACAAATGTGGCACACATGTTTGTGTGAATTTTTTCCTGACCTCTGTAGACTTAAAGGCTGATCTTACCAGCTTCACGTACGAAGACACGATGAAGAGAACATGGCCACAGTAGAAACAAATAAAAATCAATCCAACTATGTCATTTGCTGCTGTTGAACTACAAGCAAGTTTGATGACTGACCAGTTCTCACAATAGAGTTTCTGTATGTGGGAACCACATAATTTTAATCTGGAAGTCAAAGATATCATCAAGGCTTCTGCACAGAGAGGAACAAGCCAGGACAAAGTGACCAACACAGCCATTCTTTGTACAGACATTACAGAGTGATACTCTAGAGGTCGACATATTGCCACATATCTGTCATAGGCCATAAGAGCTAAAATAGAGTAGTCAATCATTGCATAGGAGTATATAACATAGATTTGTAAAAGGCATGCTGCGTATGATATTACATAAATATCTGATAGAAGATCTGCAATAAATTTAGGATGAAAACCTGCGGTCCCATAAAGTCCATTGATGCACAAAAAACACAAAAAAATGTACATGGGCTCATGCAGGTTTCGATCCAAAATTATGGTTAAAATGAGAGATGCGTTTACCACTAAAATTAGACCATAACATAGTAAAGAGAGAGAGAAAAGAGTTGTTCTGTAGTTAAATGTTGCACTGAAGCCTGACAGTGAAAATACAAGCATAACGGATGCGTTATTCATTTTATAGTACTTTGTATTTTCAGAAAAAAAACTGCAAAATTGAAAAACAGTATTGAGAGGAGAGGATACAATACTTTGAAAAGCTCAAAATGTTCATTATATCTGTCCAGCTGAGTTGACCACTTTGATGTTAGAGGAGACTGTCCCTCCTTAAATGTGTGCTGAGCAGGATTTGTTGGTTTCTGTTTGTAAAAGTAACATTCAAAGAGGGCCCCTCCCTCCCCGCGTCAACAGTCCAGAGACAGAACGACAGAGAGAGAGAAAGCAGCAGTGGTCAAGTAAGTTAGAGAGTGAATGAAGAGAGAACTAAGTAGTGAAGCACAGAAATAAAACATTATTTTCTGATTTCATACGAAAGCACGAACAGTTAGGTCAGGACACCTCTGCGCTGTTCACTGCTTGCCCCTCTGCTATGCATCTGTGTAGCTGAGAGACACACAAAAGTGCCGCTTTTCATACATCCATGGCAGACCTCGTGCTGTCATTTGCTTCACATAATTTAAACAAGCTATAAAAATTCATCACCTGTGCTGTCATGAACTGGGAAATTAGCTATAGAGACCAAAAGTGTTTTTTTGTATCTGGCTGTAAACATGTTTATTTCTGCTGTAAAGTTGGGCATATTAACAAGGGGTCTTATGGAAATGACTCACTTTTGGAGCCAGAAGTGGCCATTCGAGGAATTGCTGTTTTTAATACTTCACATTTCAGTCCGAGAGGTTGCTGCTTAAAGTCGCTAACTTAAAGTCAATTGTGTATTACACACAAACTGTTTTCAGCTACAGATTAATACAGTTGGTGCTACAAAGGAGCATTTCTGACATGATGGGTGGGATTTAATCGTGGTACTGAAGTTCCATCAGTCGGGGCAGCAGTGTGGCTTTTTGATGTGTTTTAATAGTTTTTGCCCTATAATGGAGCTCTGTGTCACAGGGCAATAAGCTATGTCAGGCATTGGACACATAGACACTGGATTTGTTGAGCATATGCTGTTTATGAATGTTATAGGAGTGTAATACTGAGCATATTGAAATTTTAATATACTTGTCCAGATATCACAACATCTAACATAACTCAATCTATAAAACGTTCACTGCCGACAGTCATCAGCCTCCACACAAACAGACAAGAGAAACATTCAGTCCATTGTGAAAATAAGAAGAAAAAACTGTTCAATCATAACATAAAGTTAAGAGTTCACTGTCTTCATTGTTTCAAACCGTGCATGATATTCTTATGGAGACTGCTTAGAATATAACTAGTAGGGTTTACTGGTCTTACCGTGACCTTGAAATACTTAACGCATATTTATGTCACTTCTAATGTTTCTAAGATTGAAATTCCTCAAAGCCTCAGTGGCTCTGACAAGCCCATCTCCCTGAGCTGATGTTAACAAATTCCTCTGAAAACACTACACCACACTTCTCAGCCTTTATTCAGTTTGATGTCCTTACTGACACTTTTAGGTGTTCCCTTAAACTTTAGTTTAAACTTAAACTTGAATTATATCTACATAAAGACAAGGAGAAAAACAACTGTGGCACACGTCTGTACCTACACCCTACTCCTCTCTCTTGACTTGAAACCTGTTATTTTATGTATACACAGTAAAAAGGTTATGCCCACATTAGAAACAAAAATAGAATGACAAACCTGACAATATTAATCATTGTTGTTGAATTGTGGAAAAGCTTAAATTCTCCCAATTCTCTCCACTTTTCTACATGAGTGAATGACAAAAGAGGAAAGGAAAACTCGAGAAACACAACAGGCCTGTGTCTGCTCAAAACAAAGCGATATATGAGTGGTTACATGCATCACACCTTGATTGTGAGTTTAAAACTCTTACCTGCAAACGTGCACAAATAGGCTATCATTGTGTTCCTAATTTTAGACAGGTTCAGTCCATAAATTATTGGGTTTAGAGTAGGTGTAACTACGAGGAATTGTATGGCCATGAAGTTCCTTAAATTCTGAGACATAGATGCTGATCCATACCTCGAGTACATAACATCAAAAAGCAAAGAACTTGTGACATTGAGCAGACATAATAAATGTGGTACGCATGTTTGTGTAAATTTTCTCCTTCCCTCTCTGGATTTTAGAGATGATTTTACAAGCCACACATATGAACACGCAATGAAGAGAGCATGACCGAAATAGAAAGAGATAACAATCAATCCAACAATATCATTTGCTCTCGTTGAGCCACAAGCAAGTTTAACAATTGACCAGTTCTCACAATAGAGTTTATCTATGTGGGAGCCACATAACTTCAGCACAGATGTCAAAATTATAACTGCAGCCTCACAGCTAAAAGGAACAACCCAGGACAATATGACCAACACTGCCGTCCTTCGCACAGACATTACAGAGTGATACTCCAGAGGTCGACATATTGCCACATATCTGTCATAGGCCATTAGAACTAAGATAGAGTAGTCAGTTTTTGCATTGGAATATATAACAAAGATTTGCAAAAGGCATCCTACATATGATATTACCTGAATATCAGATAGAAGATCACTGAGAAATTTGGGATAAAACCCTGCAGTCCCATAAAGACTATTGATGCACAAAGAACACAAAAAAATGTACATGGGTTCATGTAAATTTTGATTCAATATTATGGTCAAAATGAGAGACACATTTACCACTAAAATTAGACCATAACATAATAAGGTAAGAGAGAAAAGAGTTGCTCTATAATTGACTGTGGCATTAAAGCCTGACAATGAAAATACAAGTATACTGGATCTATTATTCATTCTGTAGGCTATCCTATCTCTTGTTTTGCAATAGATGTGATTATCATGCACTTGTTTTATTAAGCTAAGAAATAAAGGTTGGATCTTAAAGGAGAGACTGCCTCTTCTGTATTACAGGCATGCCATTGGCTGGCAAATCAGAGGGGGAAAAAAAAAACAACAACAAAAAAAAGAAAACACAATTATTTTTCCAAAGATAGTCAGGTATTGGCTTGATACTTGATTTTAGACCAAGGGTAGAATTATCTTAATTTCACATCTTCAGTTATGTTTTAAATGGCAAAATTAGCTCTACTGAGTACTTTGATTCTATTTTGACAGTTTTATATTTATACACTCATTATACACTCAGCAGTCGTGTCACTCTGTGCGTTGGTCAAACTTTATCTAATGTTTACACCATTACAGATGTGCTGATTATATTGTCATTCGTTATGTGTTTATATATCTGCCTCCACTAACAAGAGGAGACGTAGTTATTGTTAAATACATTAATAAAGACTTAGACTATTTTATATCTTCTTGCAAGTACATTATAATGTGTTATTAACCATTTATTAAATGTTAGTTTACAGGTATAAATACCAACAGATTTATGAGATTTATGTTAGATTTATTTTTGCTACTCAAGAGAAAAACTAAAATGATTCACTAGACATGTGAGTCTGTTTCATGTAGGACGTTTAATATTTTAGAGTTTGAAACTATTGCACAGCATTTAGTAAGACATCATTATACCGTGTACAGTGAGTGTCCTGCAGCACCCCATTGTTAATCTCCTTCGCTGAAGGGCCAGTTATTTTTCCCTGGAGTTTATGAGAACCAAAGGTCAAAATAGAGTGAACACTGGACTTCAGTGTGTCAGTTGGACACATGCTCACAGTATTAATGTTATAAGGGGATAATATGTTCATTTTGTTGTGTTTAGAGATGTTGGGCAGTATAAGTTGGAAGCTGTTGGAAAAAGGCTTTTCTGGCTCCAAAAAGAGCTGCAATGAAATCTAATGAATTTGAAAATTAAATTTGAAAATGAATAAAGTAATGCTGAATAATAACATTTTCTGCTGAAGTTAAAATGTAAAAGTGTAGAAAACTTGAGAGCAGCAGGGAAGATTAAACCAGCAGTATCAGGAATGTATTTTTTCTTTGTTCACTTGTTTGGATTTTAAATACTTTTCAGTACAATCTTGAGTAGAAACAGAATATCAGAAACACCTGTTAATGTAAATTAAAAAAGCCTCTAAGTTCAGCCTCCAAAATAACCATTTATTAAACCACTCTCCGAAAAGTTGATATCTGATACCAGTGTGTTTGTTTTTTTTCCAACCATCAACCAATATCTGGAAACAGAAAAAGAGAGAGGGTTTTACATTTTTGGATATACTCCCGGAAAGAAAGAAAGAAAGAAAGGTCGGGGCACGTGTCACTTTCCCATGTTGTATTACGATGACCAAACTCTGCTTATGAGACAGAAAAGCTGACCTCAAAACACATTTTTGCAATGTCTCAACCTAATCCTTTAACCTGTTTCTTGTCTATACACAAACTTGCAAAACTGTTGCGAATTTGAGTCAGTTTAAGTCCATAAATAATCGGGTTGAGAATAGGTGGAATCATGAGAAACTCTATGGCCATGAAGTTCTTTAGACTCTGTGATACTGAGCTTGATCCATATCTGGTGTACATGAGGTCAAACAGCAGAGCCACTGTGACATTAAGCAAACACAATAAATGTGGCACACATGTCTGCATAAACTTCCTCCTCCCCTCTCTCGACTTTAAAGCTGATTTTACCAACTGCACATATGAGCACACAATGAAAATATCATGCCCGAAATAGAAAAATATGATGATAAATCCAACAACATTATTTACTGCTATCGATTTGCAGGAAAGTTTAAGTACTGACCAATTTTCACAATAAAGTTTTTCTATGTGGGAGCCACATAATTCCAGTCTAGAGGTCATTATTATAATAGTAGTTATGCAGAGCAAAGGAACAAGTCTGGAGAAACACACCAAGAAAACAACTTTCTGTTTAGTCATAACAGAGTGGTACTCCAGTGGTCGACATATAGCCACATATCGGTCATAGGCCATCAGGGCTAGAATAGAAAATTCGGTTGATGCATAGGAGTATATAACAAAGATTTGTAACAGGCAGCCAGCGTAAGATATAACATGACTGTTCGACAACAAATCAAAAAGGAATTTTGGGTAAAAGGCTGATGTCCCATAAAGACTATTAATGCAGAGATTGCACAGGAAGATGTACATGGGCTCGTGAAGTTTTTCCTCCAATACGATGATGACAATAAGAGCACCATTTACAAGCAAAATCACACTGTAACACAACATGGTGAAAAAGAAAAGAGTGCCTCTGAGCTTTGTCGTTGCTGTGTCATTTAACCCTGATAAGGAAAATGTGCTTAAAATGGTTGCATTGATCATTTTTTACCTATTTGTCAAAAATGTCACTGGAGAGTTACCTATGTCTTCTTCTTGACTATATTGTCCTCTGTTGTGTATATGAGAAGAGCAGTATTAGAAAGATTTAAGATTAAAGTGATTCACCCAGATCCGACAGACAAGTTTATTGCTTTTATTCCTCGTTGAGAGTTGTTGCAGTCCAATCAGCTGTCAGAATTTACTCGAGCTACAGAGTTTAGGAGGAGTTCTTGTCTTATTCTTGGTCATGTTTTGTTACGTCATGTGCAGTATCTCCGAAGGTGAAGCAGATCACATTTTCACACGGCTTGATCAGCGCCTCCTCCACCCTTTAATATTGCTATTCTGCTTATCAGTATTATTTGGAAAAGCAGCAAATGTTAAATTGTAGTTTTGATGTCTGAGAAGATCAAAAATGAGATGTACTAACTCCAAAAAATGAGGGAATTTTTTCCCATTCATGCAGTAGATCAATAGTGACATCAGCATTGATGTAGGATGAAAAGGCCAATCTCAGTTCCAGTTCATCTCAAAGGTGTTCAGTGAGTTTTAGGTCAGCCACCTGGAGGCACCAACCTCATTGCACAGGACCCAAAAGGATCCAACATTCCAGTGCTGGTGACCACAAAACTGACCGAAACTGACTGACTGATTTTTCAATTCTGCACTCTTACTGATTAGATTAGATTAGATTCAACTTTATTGTCATTGCACATGGACAGATAAAGGGCAACGAAATGCAGTTTAGCATTGAACAAAAAGCAGGAACAGTACAGTGGTAGCGGAGTACAATCTTTGGTATGAGGAGGAATGAGGAGGTGAGGGGTGTGAAGTGGTGTGTAAGGGTCAACAAGACTTCAGTAAGGACACAGTTTGGGGAAAAAGCTATTCCTCAGTCTGCTGGTCCTTGTGTGGAAGCTCCTGCCCGAGGGCAGGAGGGAAATCAGTCTATGGGCAGGGTGGGAGGAGTCCTTAACAATGCTGCATGCTCAATGCAATGACAGCCTTTCTACTGGATGTCCTCAATGGTTGAAAGTGGCACTGCAGCAGGTCACCACAGCCTTGTGGCACACCGGTTTTGAGTGTAATGGTGGTGGAGCAGGTGTGGCCTGACCTAACATACTATGGTCTGTTGGTCAGAAAGTCCATAATCCAGTTGCAGAGGGATGTGTTGTTGCCCAGGTCTCCAACTTTAGTGATTGACTTGGAGGGGATTACAGTGTTGAATGCTGAGCTGAAGTCAGCAAACAGCAATCACACATATGTGTTGTAGTTGTCCAGGTATGTGAGCACAGATGCACTATGGAAACTGTATCATCTATACTCGTGTTGCTGCGGTAGGCAAACTAGTGTTCTTCAGGTGTGCCAGGACCAGCCGCTCGAAGCATTTCATAAGGATGGATGTGAGTGCTACCGCGAGGTAGTCGTTGAGGCACGTCGGATTGGAGTGTTTCAGCACTGGCACAATGGATGTAGCTTTGAAGCATGTTGACTCAACTGCTTAGGCAAGGCACAGGTTTAAAACGTCTGTGAAAATCCCAGCGAGCTGCTCCCCACATGCTCTGAGCACACGTTCATAAATGCCATCAGGACCAACAGCCTTGCATGGGTTGATCCAGCTTAGTGCTGTGTAGACATCAGTGGAGGAGAGTGTGAGGGGTTCGTAGTCTGCTGACAGTGTAGTCTTGGTGGCAGTGTCTTTGTTCTTGTTGTCCCTCTCAAAGTGAGCATGAAAGTCATTAAGCTCGTTCAGGAAGTAGGTGCCCATGGCTGTGGGGGTGGAGCTGTTGGGTTTGTAGTCTGTGATGGCCCTCCTCAGGTTTGCCTTGGATGTGCTGTAGGCCTGTGCATCCTCTGATCTAATGGCAGTGTTACGGGCCTTCAGCAGGAGCCACACCTCCTTGTTCATCAATGGCTTCTGATTAGGGTACGTGGTGCTCTGCTTCTTTGTTGTAATACTGTCGATGGTGGTGGTGATATAATCTAAAACAGAGGAAGTATAAATGTCAATGTCCGTATGTGAGCCACAGTTGGCCTGGGGAGCAAACATACTCCAGTCCGTGTGTTGAAACCTGTCCTGGAGTACAGAGTCTGTCCCCGCTGGCCACACTTTGATGGTCCTCACTGATGAGGGGTGAATATTTGCCTGTCCATTGTGGACACCAGTGCTTGTTGTTTCATTAAAATTACTTAATTTTAGGAAATACTAATCTCATTGTCATAGCCATTATCAAGGTTGATCTATGATTTGATTTTGGTGCTATGGATGTCACTCAGCTGACTTTCTAAGCATATCATGCACAGCTGCGGTCTGCTTTCCACACTGAAAACATGTTTTTATGCAAATAATCTTTTACCTGCTGTTTTTTCGGAGCTTACTCTCTTTTACTAACATTTAACATTTTTTTTTTTTTACTTTTGTTGACCAAAGCTGTCAAGGAGCCACAGAACCTTCCTGTGTTTGAGCTGCCATCAGCTGCCATCAGCTCAAACACTAAATCATCAACCTCACAGAAAACATATGCATTCTGCATTTGGGCCTTTTTCTTCCAGTCTCTAATATTAGAGGCCTTCTCTCGGTGTGGAGGGAATGAGCACACAGTTGCATGTTTGTCCTGCACAGAGACCACTGGTCTCAGGGCATGACATCAAGAATAAATTGATGTCCCGGGGATACAGAGACACGTTGGACTAATGACCCTGAGGCTTAATCATCATGTTTACTTTGTCTGTCTGTCTCCATAACATTGCACAATAGATGGGAGTTGCATCAGCGAATCTTTATTATCTCATGCGTAGGGGACTGAACATATCAGGCTGTCTCAGAGGAAATGTGTTTTCTGATGTCCTCAGAGTGCTCTCAAACTTTCACTTTAGTTAAAGTACTTAATAAAGACCATACACCTCTTTTGAGTCTGGCGCCATATAGTGTATTTTGTATATATGATATCTGTACTATCTTGTAATTGAACTATTTAAGTCAGATGTTAAGCTAAATCCAAACAAGCCAAACACTCATCCTCATACATGCATCTTTGCACAGTACTGTGCTTAAAGGACCAGTTCACCAATTTTACACATCAAGTTCAGCTTCTTTGTCAGGAGGAGCACTACTCAAACACACCAATATGTCTGTTCCTGGAAATTCTGATAAAGGAGAAACAAACAAACAAGTTGCACATAATCATTTTTAATGACTGACATTAGCATGACATGATATTAATCTTTCTCCTGACTCCTGTTTACTCCAGTATATTTAATGCATTGTTACAATTGTTAAAACTTGTCTGCCTCCTCTTCACACAGTTTAGAGAGTGTTTTACTTCCAAATTTCACTGGAATTTATTTTAAACATTGTAATTCATCCATCCATCAATCAACCATTCAAAGGAATTGCCTTTACTTTGCTGGTTGTTACTTCCTCAATCATAGTTGAAACCATATCGAAAGCAGAGGGAAGTCTTGATTTCTGGGCTACAGGGTGTGGCCTTTTACACTGAGCTCTATAATCTGTTGGCACCTTTATACAAGGTGAGTTGACCTGTGATTGACTGCCCCCCCCCCAAACGTTCCCACTGGTGTGATAGTCAGGGGGCCCAATACTTTTGTCAGTATAGCATATGTGATTTTTTGATGGGTTGCCTGCTGTTGCACAGCTAACTGAGCTAATGGCAGACAGTTAACAGCAGTTTGAGGTTACTTTAGAAACAAGTAAAGTTATCTCTTTATCAGGAAACTCTGTAAACATCAAACAGGTCTCAAACGTTTAATGGCATCTTAAAGAAAAGCCCAAGTGCAATTACTGCAGTTGGAGTCAAGAAAGTGAGTCACAACACTGTAGAAACACTTGACAGTGCAAAAACACTTAATGACATTTTAATGACCAGTCCAAACTGTACCACTGTAGGTGAGGTCAATAAAACAATTCTTAACACAAGTTATGTTGTCGTGGTCAGCATGAATCAAATGACACTTAATGACAAGTAATAATAATAATGATGCAGTTCTGCATATGTGGCCAGCACATTGTACATTTACAATGTGATGTGCTTGTTTCTGTAAAGAAAGGTTTTTCAGCTTGTATTGGCTGCTTGGCCCCCTGCGGCACCGTCCACCGTCCAACCCACCTCTTTGTGTCGAAACCGTATAAAGTTCAGTAGGGGCTTTTGTCTTGTTCAGCTGGGAGGGCAGCAGCAGCAGCCACGTGGAGACATGTCTACGAGACACAGGGATGTTGGATCACATGTGTAAAATGTGAATGATTCATAGGCTGTATGCTTTATGTTGTTTACTGATGCCTCCTGTCTGAAGAGTGTACTGAGAGGACAAATCAAATTACACAAGTTGTTTCTTAAATATACCCATTAACCAAGTTAGGTTTTATTCCTTTATGGCCATAATCCATCCAGCCTATCCAGCTTTTGTTACTTTGCCAGCTGTGGTGAGAGACTCTCTTGTGCTGTTGCACACTGGTGTGCAGAGATCAGTGTTGAGAGATTCTGCTCAGTTGCTGGGAAAATAAGTTTAGCCATGGTTCAAACTAATGAGGCTGTGGTTGTGATAATTTGTTTCTGTTCTTAAATGTTTCTAAAAAAAAATGTCTCAGTCAGTACAGTATTGAGCTGTAACATTATTCAAAGGGATAGTAACAGACAACACTTTAAATGTGGGTGGAATATTGGTCTGGGGCATTATTCACAATAACAGACAACATTATTGCTGAGTTGGTTCTGCCAATAGGCTCTCAGTTTTGCTGTGTGGCTCCCGCAATACACAAGGAAGAAATGGAGAACTCAACTGAGATTGTGTCTTTTGTGCTGGCAGCCTATGGACATATTGGAGAGTTAAAATACTTATATTTCAGCATAATGTTGTTATGGTACTTGTCCATATGTGTGGCAAACACAACTCTTATTATAGTCATATATGTGGACAAAAAGTTGCATGAGCCGATGTATATATTGCTATGTAATTTATTTGTGAATGAAATTGGTGGCAGCACATCACTGTATCCTCTTCTGCTCTCACAGATGTTTTCAGACACACACGAAGTGACGCTGCCGTGGTGTTTTCTGCAGATGTCTTATATCTACACGTGTGGTTCTGTTGAGTTTTGCAGTTTAGCAGCCATGGCCTATGACAGATATGTTGCAATATGTTCTCCTTTACGTTACAACGTCATTATGAACACAGGAAGAGTAGGCATGATCATTGTGCTTGTGTGGACGTATTCATTTGTTAATTTTATATTGGCATTATCTTTTGTCATCCGTTTGAAATTTTGTGGAAATGTCATTGACAAAGTGTTTTGTGACCACCACTTAATAATTAAACTTGCATGTTCAGTTTCAGCACTTAACCAAATATCTGACCTGGTTTTTGCCTTTGCAACAATGGTTATCCCATTTAGTCTCATTTTAGTCTCTTATATGAAGATTTTGGCTGTTTGTCTCAATACGTCCAAAGAAAACAGACAAAAAGCTGTCTCCACCTGCACACCTCAGATTGTCTCATTATCGAATATGTTTGTTGGCTGTATTTTTCACTTTGTTGATTCCAGGTTTGATGTGGCCCTTGTGCCGGATAAATTACGTATAATTTTGTCTGTGTATCTCCTCATTTGCCAACCGATCATCACTCCCTTTATGTATGGATTTAACTTTCCAAAGATAAGACAATCGTTTGAAAGATTTCTGTTTCATATGAAGTAAATACTCTTCTTCATGGTTTAAGAGTTTGGTTGGGATGGCTATGTCTGCTTTGTGGGAAAAATAGCATTAAGTTTGTCTCCAGTTGTATGCATCTTATATAATTTTCAAAAATAACAAAAATGTGCAAATCACTTTTTGTAATGTCATTTATTTCTCCTTAATACCTGGCATGGTCAGATTTCAGAAAGCTAAATGTTTTCTTCCTGCACTAGTAAAATAACACGTCATATTACAGCCAAACACGGAACAATATTAATCACTGACAATATTATTATGCCTATAACTATAAAAATTCATTGAAAGAAAGTGAGTAAATAAAAAATATTGTGCTGTGATGCATTCCTCAGCTCAGCTGCTGCTGATCAGAGTCACCATCACATTCACTTGTCAACTGAATATTTCCCCTTTTCTGACAAAATCTATTATCACTTTACTCATAAAACACCATATGAGAGATCTGAAAATATCAGGCCTGTATTACTCTACTGCACATTGTTTTCACCACCATGACCATGCAATAGGGCTGCAGTCACAAAGAAACTGTCAGATAAGCAGAATTCTATATTTGTAGAGACAAAAAGAAATAGTACAAAATAGTAGTAAAAGTATTTGCAGCCTGAAGCAGCACACAGAGTGCTACACTGAAACAGTCAACTCCGCTGGACAAAATGGTGGTGGGTTGATTTCAGCTTTCCTAAAAGTTGGTGGGAACTCACACTGAGATCTATGACTGCAGACGTGATCTTTCACTGTAGGCCTTCTGAACATTTACTGTTGGATTTTTCCTTAGTTTTTGTTGCCCATCTGTTTTGTTGCCTTGTACTCAGCTTGTTGTCTTTAAGGTTCGTTTCTTTGTTTTTTGGGGTTTTTTTTTTCAATCTGTCTGCCTGGTCTTCTTTGACGTCTGCCATGAATAAGTTCTCCTTTTGGATCAACAGTAATATGGACACTGAGGATAAGCTGGGGGCTATAACCACCCATGCTGGGCTTAGCGTGTAGCAGGTTAGCCGCTCTGCCTGCTCCTATTGCTGAGTCTGGTAACCTCCAGTCAGGCAGTCTGGAATCTGCTAGCTTTTAACAAGATGTCCTCCAGTCAGCTAGCCTTCAGCCCGCTAGCAAAAACTCTGCACTCTGCTCGATGAGGCTCAGGTTTGTGAGCTTGCAGCCTTCCTGACCTGAGTCAACCACCAGAACTGTTGACAGTCACCTAGACTATTTCCAACCTGCTAGTCTGCTGCTAGCTCCAGTCCCTGAGTCAGCTAACCATGGAGTTGTTCGTCTCCAGCCAGTCCTTTTTTTCCAGCACAAGGGGAATGTGCCTCGCCAGGGTTGAATTATGTCTCATGTATACAACGTTTCGATCTTCACTATACTGTCTTTTTATAAACTATGATAATCTGGTTATGGGTCGTCTCACTTGCCTTCATCCAGGTGCTGTATCAGTCCCTCTTCCTCTCCCTCATCCCACCGTGTCAAAACCTTGCCAGAGGAAACTCTGTGCATAAGCATCTTACCACTGGGTACAAAAAGACAGTTGGAACAGATACCTCTGTCAATGAACTCGGGTCTGGGCTGTGCCTTTCAGGCCCTGGGACAGGCGGGACTAGCAGCTCAGCTTTGTTACTGACAAAACAGTAATTATAATTCAGAATGAACACAACTGTGTTTTAAGGCTGTAATGTCTCAAGATTTTTTTCCTGCAAGGAAACTGGGAGATAAAACCTCACTATATGCTAACAATGTATTCTTCAAAAAAATGTCTTTATAGACTAATATCTGTCCAAGGGCACATATCTGCACATCCAGTTGGTCTTTCTTTCTTCTTCTTTTTTAATCAGCCCTGCAAAATTTAAGCATACAACCAATGAAAATGTTTACTTGCACCAGAAAGGCCGCACCCTGGAGCCCTGGCGCTAGTGTAGCTCAACCTGTTTATACAGGAGGTGTATAAAGGTCAGGAGAGGCTTTAGTCTTGGTAGCTGGAAGGGCAGCAGCCACCTGGGGACCTACATGTCTGTGGGATACAGGGATGTTGGGTCATACTCTATCTGTAACATTTAAACAGTTGTCTGCATCATAATGCATGCATCATTCAGCTATTCCTTTTGTGACCATAATCCATTTAGCTTTGCTATTTTGACCGCTGTGGTGAGACACTCTCTGGTGCTGTTGGATATTAGTATGTGAAGAGATTTGGTAGAGTTTTGGCTCAGATGTTACGAAACAATAGGATTCAAACTGATTCGATTTTTGTGATCCTTTGCTTCTGTATCTCATATCCCCTAAGAAAGACTTAAATGTAGGTGGAATGTTGGTCTGGGGCATTATTCACAATAACAGACAACATTATTGCTGAGTTAGTTCTGCTGATAGGCTCTTTGTTTCGCTGTGTGGCTCCCGCAATACACAAGGAAGAAATGGAGAACTCAACTGAGATTGTGTCTTTTTTGCTGGCAGCCTATGGACATATTGGAGAGTTAAAATACTTATATTTCAGCATAATGTTGTTATGGTACTTGTCCATATGTGTGGCAAACACAACTCTTATTGTAGTCATATATGTGGACAAAAAGTTGCATGAGCCGATGTACATATTGCTATGTAATTTATTTGTGAATGAAATTGCATCCAGCACATCACTGTATCCTCTTCTGCTCTCACAGATGTTTTCAGACACACACGAAGTGACGCTGCCGTGGTGTTTTCTGCAGATGTCTTATATCTACACGTGTGGTTCTGTTGAGTTTTGCAGTTTAGCAGCCATGGCCTATGACAGATATGTTGCAATATGTTCTCCTTTACGTTACAACGTCATTATGAACACAGGAAGAGTAGGCATGATCGTTGTGCTTGTGTGGACGTATTCATTTGTTAATTTTATATTGGCATTATCTTTCGTCATCCGTTTGAAATTTTGTGGAAATGTCATTGACAAAGTGTTTTGTGACCACCACTTAATAATTAAACTTGCATGTTCAGTTTCAGCACTTAACCAAATATCTGACCTGGTTTTTGCCTTTGCAACAATGGTTATCCCATTTAGTCTCATTTCAGTCTCTTATATGAAGATTTTGGCTGTTTGTCTCAATACGTCTAAAGGAAGCAGACAAAAAGCTGTCTCCAACTGCACACCTCAGATTGTCACAATTTCAAACTTGTTTGTTGGCTGCATTTTTCACTTTGTTGATTCCAGGTTTGATGTGGCCCTTGTGCCGGATAAATTACGTATAATTTTGTCTGTGTATCTCCTCATTTGCCAACCGATGATCACTCCCTTTATGTATGGATTTAACTTACCAAAGATAAGACAATCATGTGAAAAGTTTCTGTTTTATATAAAGTAAATGTTTACTGTATTTACTGCATCACATCTATTGACAAATATAATATAATATGCCAAAATTACAAAAATGTAGAGAGACAATATTTGATATGAAATTCTTTTATTGTACATTTGATAATAATTTCAGGGACTGCATTATTGACCAGAAATTTGTCCTCAGTTCTACATCTACAGGACAATTTATTTGAAGCAGCTTGCATACTTTTATAAAGCTCTGAAGGTAAAGCGATAGATTGTCAAAACATGGAGTTTCCATGCCTGTCTCGTTAGGATTTCTCTGATATCTGTGAATCTATCTAGCATTCATATGGTGGTGGTTCGAGTTGCAGTTTGTGGCCACTAAACGCATTTTGTGTAAAAGCAATAAAAACAAATCCGTGGTTTATTCCATATCGACTGCTGTAGTGCAGGTTTTGTTGTGAGTTTTGGAAAAGTTTACTTTACAGAACGGTGACTTAGCAACTGAAAAAAGTGTGACTTTGATTGGACAAACATATTTGAGAACACAACACAATTTACTGTTTTGTGAATTAAAATTTGTGCTGCTTTTGTGATCTCAAAATGTAATCATTTTCTCAATTGAGAAAAACTTGTAAATGGAACAGAATGATTTGATTTGTTTGGAACAGCAAGCAAACAGATGAGTGCATTCATACCGTGTGGCCACCAGAGGTCAGTATCATAAAGCATATGTTCTATTAATCTGGTTTTACATGGCTCTTCATAGTTTTCTTTATATATCCATGGTGGGTACTGCCCACCCTTAAAGGGAAAACTAAACCAATTTATGAATTAAATCTGTTTACAGTCCAAGCTCCGTCCAAGATCAAGCCACGATAGAAAGAAGAAGGTATGGAATAAATAAAATAATATCTCCGGTTCTGCTTCATCAATTCTGATACGTTTTCAAAAAATTTGTATCAGTGAATTCATTTAAAATGAAAGTAATGAAGTGTTTACTGGATTAGGTGTGAAAAAATCCCCACACAGAAGCTGGTTATCACTGCTGTGTGCTCCTCATTCACATGAGCATGTGGTGCTGTGGCCTTTTAATTATAAAAAACTGGAACATTAGTGGAGGTTAAGTCATATGTGGCCTGTGGTAAAGCAGAGATTAGCATTTGCACGCAGAGTAGTATTATTATATATAATTTATATTATATTATTATTATTTATGTTATATATAGATGGTCTCATTTATAAAATCTAACTTTTGAGCCGTCTATACCCCTTTGTAATGAGGTGCTGTTATCGCATGTCTGCAGCAGTGATCAGCTTCAGTAAAATCAGGTTCTCACTGCTGCTCCTTTCCCTCGGTTTCACTCTTATCTCCACCTTTTTCCCTTAGACATAAGCATTTGGGTACTTTTATTTGTCTCTCTGCTGTACTCACACAAGCTAATACAATATGCTGACAAAAGTGGAGTGTTTTACTCCACATGATTCATCTATCTATCCATTTTGTTTGAACAGCATAAACAAGCATTGCAGAGTCCGGACCATATTCACATTTACACAGAATAACTTGAATAGTTAAAGAAGCAAAACTGTTTTGCTTTGTTTTTGTTTTTCAGTTTTCCATTTAAGACATTGGGAATTCATGACACAAAACAGTTCAGGCTGTGGCTGGTTATTATCAGTAACACTAAGGTCTGTAGGACTTGTGTTGTTCATTTGTTGGCCTGCTAAGCAGCATCACAATGTCACCCGTGTGCCATTGATAATGTATGTAGTGTGACAAGTATTTTCACTGGCATGCCATGAGGTCTCAGCGTCAAGTGAAAGCAATAAGACACAAAACTGGTTTGGCTGGTCAAAAAAACACTTTGTAGGGAACCCTTGCTTTACTTCTGCTGCATTATTTAACAATATGAACAACATGAACGAAACAGTCTGAACTTACACTTACAGTTGACAAAACAATCACTGAGATTGTTTTGTCAACTGCTGTTTCCAAGGTCAAGAACTCATAACTTCAACATGCAAACGTTTTCATTTCTAAAGACAAACCACAGGGCTCGCCACGTAACAAACCGCATCGTTTTTATTCAAACTGTACACATATAACAGGCTTATCTCGTTAAAAAACAAGTAAAAAAAAAACATAGACAAAAAATGAGTATCACCATAAATACAATATGCCTTTAAAAAAAAACAGAGTCTGTGTTTACTTAGGAGGTTGCATATGTTCTGGCGAAGGGGGGGGGGGACCCCACAAACACACACATGCACACACACACACACACACTATTCCTTCTGAAAGCTCAGTACAAGACAAACATCAGTCTGGCATCACAGATCTCACCTGCCTGAAGACAATTACACCGTATGTTTGCCTTGTTAGGTAAAAACTTGATGGACGAGAAATTACTAGCGTGTAGTGGAGTGTTGCCCTGTTTCCTAACTCAATCCTTTAACCAGGGTTTGAGGTATGTGGTATATTCACATGAGAAACGTAAAATTTCTTGTCTAAAAACTGCTTTTACTAACTGGAGACTAGTACCTGGGGTGCACTGTCTGGTACTGCTACGTGCGGACTCAGAACAAAGCTTTATAGAATAAAAATATGGAGAATACCAGGTGTGTAAGGTCATAATGTTGTGAGTCATCCGTCATGGCTGCAGGCTGGTTCTGTTCATCATTTATGTGGAGAACATGTGCTACATGACAAGAAAACCTCTGGCAATCATATGCTGTCTGGCAGCTGTCTCAGTCGGGATAAAAACAATCTTTTGCTCACATTTCCCATCAAGGTCTCCTTCTGGTTTGATTATTTAGTCAGAGAAATGAATTTATGATTTCAGTTCAATGGGCCTAAAACACTGTTTACCATTTTTGCCAACATTGTTTTTGTTATCAGTAATGCTTTCAGCCTTGTTAAGAAACTTTCACTTGAATTAAGAGTGTTGAATTTCCACTGCAGTTTCAAAAACTCAAGTTTCAGAAAACAAACGAACATCCCCAATCCTGACATACACTTTTGGGTTGGATTATTTCCATGTATTAAACAATCTGTGAGTTATTTTAATGACAGGAGCATTAGCTGACAAAATTTCCATCTATTGCTCTGAAAGGAATCCAGTTATCAATTTTGTTGTCACAACCTGCTTTGTTCTCCACTGAGTCGGTACCACTTGCAGGTGGTCTCCCCTTAACTGTTTCCAAATAAAAAAAATTTAAAAAATCATGGTTGTAACATCTGACCTCCATTCTGGTGTTTCCCTGATTTAAAACATCACACATAAATCCTGTTTCCAGAGAGAAAGAAAATAAATACAGTTTCTCTGTGGAGGGTGAAGGCGGGTAGTCCAAACACTAAAATAATAGTCGATTAAAAACTCTAAAATGTTCAGTCTGCCCTCAGGTGAAATGATGGGATGGGAGTTTAAGGCAGATTCAGTTACACTGGATTGAATACAGGTGTGAACGTGTACAGTCGTCTTTATTCAGGATAAAATAACATTAAAAATCCCGAGCAACCATCTCCAGCCTGTGTGGATTAAAACTGGATCCTCGAAATGGTGCTTTGAATGTCTTAAAAGCTTAAAAAAGTCTTTTGGATGGGGGGAGAGACCACACACAGAGACAAACAATGAGCTGTTGTATCTTCACTGCAGAGAGCGGCGGAGGCCCGTGTGTGTGTGTGTGTGTGTGTGTGTGTGTGTGGTCTCCTGATGGTGTTTGATCAAGATTACCCTGTGATGAATCAGTCATTTCTAACACTTTTAACCTTAAGGATAGCTGTGCAAACCAATACATACCTTCATTCACCTTCGGAGTGAACATTCAATACAGGCGAAAATACTCAACAGTCTGAACAATTAAAAAAAACATTAAGATTTAAAAAAAAAAAAAAAGTTAAAATAAAACAACAAAATAATTTGTTTTGATTTCTGGGCAGCCACATGGCACATTATGGCAGAGTCAGGATTGGATGCATTATTCCTCAGATTAAAAACAAGCAAGATTGTGCTCTGCAATATCTCACACGTGTTCATAAAGTATTTCAGTCTGTAGCTAAAGGCAGAGTAACTTCAAATTTGCATGTATAATCCAGACATCCCTAATCCAACAATTCACAGTCAGTGGGTGTGGCTGCTGTAGAGATCAAACCTTTGACCTTTTTATTGCAGCGTGGACTGAAGGCCACGCTGCTTGACCCATCAGTCTGTTATGTTATGGTGTTTTCCACTGAGAAGCTCCCACCAGAGCAGACAGGAAGTACATTCAAATTGTGATATTAAAGGATATAATCAATAATATGCATGGAGTGTCGTATTAAAAGTAACTGTACCGGTCTGACATTACAGTCCAGGGACCAGTATGGCCGCTTACACCACTTCACAATCCAGAGATGCAAATGCCAAGAGTGTGTGCTCTCTGATTACGACAAAAAAAAAAGAAAAAAAAAAAAGATATATATGTACCAAAAATATGTCCAGTTTCTATCGAATATAGATTAAAGTTCCGATTAAGTCTGATTTGCTATCACAACCTTAAAACACAAAAATCCGATCAAAATACGTCCAAAATGGTATTAAAAATGAAAGCTATTTGACCTCATGTAGATGTTGATTACATCCAAATCTCCGTGGCTTTGCGCCTTCTCATCCTCTTGACTTTACACCGTTGTCTCCCCGTGGTTGGCGTTGCTAAGGCGCTTGTAAAACCTCCTCCAGGACTGAAGAGTCTTCCCGGACCAGACCCAGAAACCCGAGGTGATCCCGACTATCATGGTCATCAGGTATTTGATCATGAACACTGTGAAGTCCGGGGTCATGGGGGCGAAGTTGTGAACCGGACAAGGTACGGCGAAGCGTTTACAGGTCTGCATGTGCCAGGTCCGCTCCCAGTGCTCCCTGAAGGCCTGCTCGTAGAAGTAACATGCGATCACAATGGTTGCCGGTACCGTGTAGAGCACACTGAACACGCCGATCCGCACCATCAGCTTCTCCAGCTTCTCCGTCTTGGTGCCGTCATGCTTCATGATGGTGCGGATCCGAAAGAGGGACACGAAGCCGGCCAGAAGGAAGGACGTGCCGATGAACAGGTATACAAAAAGCGGGGCCAGGACGAAGCCGCGGAGGGAGTCCACGTTGAAAATCCCTACGAAACACACCCCGGTCAGTACGTCGCCGTCCACCTGACCCATGGCGAGGATGGTGATGGTTTTGATGGCCGGGACAGCCCATGCCGCCAGGTGGAAGTACTGGGAGTTGGCTTCGATCGCCTCATGGCCCCATTTCATCCCAGCAGAGAGGAACCAAGTCAGGGACAAAATCACCCACCAGATGGAGCTGGCCATACCAAAAAAGTATAATACCATGAAGAGGATGGTGCAGCCCTCCTTTTTTGTCCCTTGGGCCACGGTCCTGTAGCCGTCCTCCTTGAATTTATCCACACAAACAACTTTATCCTCCAGGAAAAACCCAGCAGCATAGGCCACCGCCACCATGAAATAACACCCGGATAAAAAGATGATGGGCCTCTCGGGGTATCTGAATCGCCTCATGTCCACTAAATAGGTGAGCACCGTGAACAAGGTGCTAACGCAGCACAGAATGGACCAGATTCCAACCCAGAGCCGGCCGAATTTTACTTCATCCTCCCGGAAATACATGATGCCGGTGGGTTTGGTGGGCTCGCATGGGGCCCCGCAGTCTTTGACCCCCATGAATCGGTAGCCCAGGTAGGGAGGTACCTCTAGCTGCAGAGGACAGGAGAACTGGTGGTACTGGTTGTGCGGGGGCGGGCGTTGGTTGGGTCGCCCTATGCTTGGGGGAAGGGTCACAGGGTCGGGTGCGTAAGGAGAAGACGAGGAAGCCGGGCTGCTGGGTTCGGATGTGTTCTGGCCGACGCAGATCTCGCCGGCTCCGTGGACGGGGAAAGCTTCGCAGCGGAGCCGCTCCGGCCACTGGAAGCCAAATTTATTCATCAAGGCTTCACATCCTTGTCGTGCACGTTCACACAGGGACCGGCAAGGAGGGATGGCCTGCTCCAGCACTGTGCAGACCGGCGCATACATGGAGCAGAGGAAGAACTTGAGATCCGCAGAGCACTGGACCTTAACCAGAGGGTAGAACTGGTGCACCTCTAGTCCGGCGTCCTCCTGGTTCGTGTGGCCCAGGAGGTTCGGCATGATGGTCTGGTTGTAGGCGATGTCGGTGCAAAGCGGGATGGAGATGGGCTGGCAAAACCCGTGTTCTGGGACGGATATGCCACTTTCACTATTGTAATGCTGAGCAGAAGTGAACGAGAACAGTCCGCACATCAGCCACATGATCCGCAGCAAAACGGAGCCAGTGGTGGACCTGGCCGCCGCCATAGTTGAGGAGGAGGGGGGGAGGGAAGGAAAAACTTTGATCCAAGTAGGGCGACTTGAAAACGACTGAAAAGCAAAGAATATCTACGTTAAATGTCGCCACACTTCGCTTGTAGTCCGAGTAGTTCGAGTTGAAATGGCCCCGATCGTCCTTTCCTCGTATTTTATGAAGATAAATCCAAGAAAAACGTCCGTCGTGTCATGACTTCTTGATGGTCTTTGTAAGTGACTCCAAGCAGCCCACTCTCTCTGCCAGTCCGGTGAAAATAACACTTAAAGTCCCATTTTCCTTAAGTAGTACAAATCCACATTGCTCCGGCGCGTTTAACACTTAAACGTGTATCGAGAAATAGTTACAACTCAAAAAGTCTTATATTTCCATCGTTTTTCGACTTGACTTTACACAGAGCGTCGCCTCGCATGCTGAGCGGTTGGGAGTCCAGAGGATCGCTCTGCTCGCTCCGTGCAGATTCCACCGGTTTCCAGGCGCCCCTCCATTCACAAGACACCCCCCCTCTCGACAGAACGCCGGGTGCCTTGAAACCGATGCTGCGTCTCAGCCAATCCCGGCATTTGTTTTCCTACAGGATTCTGTCGTGATTGGCTTGTAGTCCTTATGGAAGGAAATACGTTAAAGCAATTACACCAGAGATTTTATAGAAAATAACTATTTACTGATTAATATTTCGGAACATTTTTCTTATAGCAGCATTTTCATAGCGCATTTACATTTCATAGATGATATATAAAATGCCATTTTTCTTGCTTCTTTACATAAATGCTTGTCAACTATCTTATTCTTCATTAATTCCTCTTTTTTGCATTTCTCTTCTCTACTGAAGCAAATTCTAGTTATTTCTTAATTGTTTACATTTTTTTTAAACGCAGTTGAAAGTACAGTGAGTTAAAGTATATTACAGTAAAAATCTACTCAGAATAGGAGGGGAGCTATGAATTATTTTAGACAATTATCACAAATGTGAAAATAATCATAATTAAATTAAATTAAAATTTTCAATGTATTGTGTTACCTTTGCTTGGAAGAGAACAACACAAAACCTTTACAGAAAAGAAGAAAAGCTAGAAATTATAAGACAAAAAAGAGAGTTTTTCTCAATTGCTGTAGAACATGTTGTGTTCTCTGAAAGTTGCAGAAAGTTGTGTTTAAGTCTACTGGGTTTTATGCCATTTTGCAGCTGTGAAGCTGAGCCCTCTCCTTCTCCTCACAGAATCTCTACACAGGCACTCACTTTGTGTAGGACATGTAAACACATTGCAGCACAGTGAGCAAACCATGAAAAAAACCCAGATGGATCCCAGCACTTTAACCACAGCAAGCACCACAAGTACCTGTTGCTGTTTACTGCTTAAAAGGTTTCATTTCAAACAATCAGATGCAGCACCTTAAGTGATCTGCATCATTGTGGGAATAAACAGCAACAGCAGGCAAATCAGCAGTAAATTTGGCGTGACAGCGTGATCAGTCTGCTCACAGGCGACCAAGTGTGGGAGGTGTAGAAGGTTCCTGGTGGCCTTGCCTGCATTTGGTGTGTTTCTACCCCGAGTGGGATAAAAGAGGGTGGGTGCAGGCTGAGGTGGGGGAAGGGACAGGAAGAAGAGAGAAGGTTAAAGAGGGCAGGAGGAGAAAGAGGAGGGAGCACATGAAGAAAATCTGAACCAAAGGGAAAAGTCAGTAGTAGTAGTAGTTCCCAGCTGTAAACTGGCCTATAAAAAAGACAAGTTAGGCTAAAAGAGGCCGGTAGGTTCATCTGGATTTCTGACCGACCACAGGGTGAGGCTCATCTGGAAACTTCACGCAACTGATTCAGTCTTTGTACTGACTGAGGCAGAGCTGACCATAATATGACTAAAAAGATGGGAAAAGTGGGTTAGACACTCCTGCAGGACAGGGACAACTTTGTTTTGTTCCACAACTAAGCAGTCAACATGAGATGCTCCCTTCCCAAAGCCTCAGTTGTTTGGCCTGTTTTAGTTAGCGCTTCCATGACGTCAAATGATGCAAAATAATAACAGTTTTACTTATTAGCAAAGTAATCTCTGTACCCAAGCAACTACAGGCCTGTAAAGACTCTCCTCATAAGTACAGTGTATGAAAATTATAGCTATCAATAAAGACAAAAGAATAAATGCTGATATTCAGTTGACCCACTCAACTCTTGTGGTGCATTCATGGAATCTCATCCACATTTTAGTAAGCCTGCTCACTGCTAAAATAACAAGAATCATATGATTCATGTCCAGACAGGCCTTGTTCATGCCTTTCCTAGCATGCCGGACAATCTCCCCACGAAAAACTCAGCTTTCAGCTTGTTCATTATGTTGCTCCTATGGTTGTAACAAAGGCGACCTAAAACTGAAACAAATTGCACCAATTCTAAAGTTTTTTGCACTCCTATCAACTTGTGTTAAAGTTTTAAATACCTCTGTTCATCTACAAACTTCCTCAAATGGTTTGGGACCTAAATGCATATTTGACTGTGTGTTACCATATGAAAACTGTCAGATCATTAGCAGTCTGGTTTCCACAGTCCCAAACAGACTTTAGAATAACTTTAGACTTCTGGAATATTGTGCCACATAACTGAAACAAAGCCAAAAAAGATTAAAAATTTACAGCAACTTCAAATCTACAACACTATAACTGATTGTTACTAAAATAGGCAATAAACTTACATACCAAGGCAAGTTTATTTTATATTTGTGAATGCAGGTGTGAGTGGTTGCCTGGCCACGTAAAATTTATTAGCCTGAGTGTAGCCCACCACTCACGCAGGGCATTCTGGGATAAACTCCAAGCACTGTTGAATGGACTGATAATGGCTAACAATGGAAATCAGGCTTATGTCCACACTTCTGATGGCATGTTTTTTGGACATCCAGAACATCTGCCGACATGCCCAGTTTGAGTGCAGCTGGCGAGGTTTGTTGCACATTATCCTTTGATTGCTTTCATCTTTCCTGTCTGTTTCCACTGTGCACAGTCAAATAAGAAGCAGGCATCTTGCATGTAAATAAACTGACTCCATTGTGGTTTGGAGATGCCAAGAGACACCCAGCAGCTGTGGGGGTAAAATCTGTGACCTCTGAGTTAAAATATGCTAAGAAAAGACATTATGATTACACATGAACATATGAGCTGAATGGCAGACACACAAAGACTTAAGCTAGGACCCTCGGATAGCTTAATTATCGCTATGGAGGGTGAGTCAAATTTATTGGCCGCTGCTTCTGACTAGAGGACTGGACTCTCAACCTCAGTATGCACAGCTGATGCACAGCTGTGTAATAATTGAGGACTCAAAGCTATTGATGTTTTTAGTACACTGATTTCCCAGGAGAGAATTAGACAAGTCAGCGTCTGAGTGTCACAGCCCAGTGAGCCCACACAACCAAGTGATGTTCGACTCGATGGATGCAAGCAGGCAAAAGTTACTGAATGAATGGGTGGGTGGGTCTTTTTGGCAGCTGCCATGGCTCTGATGAATGAACATCCCAGTGACCTATCGCTATGTTTTCTGTATCGTCGCATTTTATGTATGGAACATGATTCAGCCATCCATCTATCCATTTTCTACATCGCATATCCGTCAGGGTGGCGGCGGGGCTGGAGCCTATCCCAGCTGACTACGGGCGAGAGGCGGGGTACACCCTGGACTGGTCACCAGTCAGTCGCAGAGCTGGAACATGATTCAGTCCGAGGAATATGACTGAATGTTTTTTCACATTCTTAAATATGATAACAGAACGTAATCAAGCCATCCTGCTGTTGTTGCCTAACGTGCCCCCATGTAGGTGTAGTCATGACAAATAACCTGAAATAAGACAATTTTCCACCCCAAATCCCAAAATAGATGTGAGGCCAAACTCTTCAAACATATAAAACAAACAAAAAAAGAGATTAAATGAGATTAAGGCATTTTATTCATCCAGAAGGAATGTAGTTCTAGAAATTCCCATGCTCAAATAATTTCATTGCTCAAACATCAATTTGCAGGACAAATCGAAGCACAATTCTCTTGGAATAGCATAGTTAAATATCAAGTTAAAATGCATGCTGGTAAAATAACCACACAGGCACAAACATGTACAACTTATACACTGTTAAAGATGAGTGTCTTGAAATCACTTTGATCCCTCACACTCACTCACACACTCCTCGTTTCTCCTCATGGTGCAAAACGCAGCAGTCAGTAGCCACACCAGGTCAAATGGATGCACTTCGTCGTGTTTTAACTGTCGCTGTTTGTGTGTGTGTGTATGTTTATGTAGATAGCGTCTGCAGTGGCCAAGTTGCTGTGGGCAGTCCAGCAGGTTTCCAGACAGTCAGTCACTGTTTGAACTCCACTCTGCTGCAGCTGGACATCTGCTGCAGAGGAAAAAAATGTGTTACACAAACAACAAACAGATTTACAGTAGGCCAAAGTGAAATAAACAAAACAAAAAAGACTTTGATGGTTTGGACTGTGCTTGTGCCGTTCAGGGACGGCCAGAAGCATGACCACCATGCAAAGTATTTGAGCTGCCGTGTGAAACCCAATACTGAACAACTATTTAGACTCGGATCTGAGGTGGAAAAACACGAGCCTTTTTGTTTGGTCTGACGAGGTTTTCAAATCCGCGGACGTCTTACAGGATATGTTGGCTGACCAACAGTATGAAGTGTTTTTCGAGCAGTGAGGTTTAAAAGATTTAATGCACATTGTCAGTTTATGCTGTGCTTTAATTTATGTGATTATGTGTTATAAATTGCAATTCATGTGTTACATGAATTTGTAATCTTTGTTTATTTATATTACATTATTGCCTTTCCAAAACATAGAGACCACATTCTGGATCTATTTTGTGTCGTGTCAAGAGTGGATGAATATGAAAACCCTACAAGGGTGGTGCAGATACTTCACTGAAAAGTCAACTAACAGTTTTTGGGCCTCGTCCAGTCTGTGTCACCATATAAACCACAGAGCTGCGGCTTGCATATTTTCCAGCTCATCCAAACGTCTTCGCACTCAACACCGACTGTGAAGTGTTATCAAAACACTGTCATTAAAACTCAAATTAACTGATTAGCTGGTGGTGTGTCACCTGGAGACCACTGTGTGAAACCACTTTGACCAAGCAGTGGGTGTTTTCAAAGGGACGCCTGGAGAGTGTCCAGCAGTGTTAAAACAAGCTGAACATTTTGAATTATTTTTCTTCATTAGTGCATGTGGAGACGTCTCCTTCAAAAGCAGTTTTTTGGCTTGTTGCATTTAAGAGTGTCCAACTGACTTTAAAGTTTACTGAGCACCACAATGTAGTTGCAGTATAACCCACAGTACAGCCCAGCCTCACTCACGCACTTAAGGCAAATTTCAGCCTCTCTTGTGTAACTTGTGTATCACCATTACCTCTTGCAATTTTTGCTCATCTTTTGTCCCATTTGGCGTGTTATAAACTTACTGCTCTCATAGCAGCATTTTCGTTTTCAGTGAGAAATAAAAGCTCTGATGAATATATGGTTCCTGCATTAGATAGATAGATAGATCAATAGATAGATAGATAGATAGATAGATATACTTTATTGATCCCAGGCTGGGAAATTACAGTGCAGCAGCAGCAATACACACAATAAGCTATACAAAATATTAAAAATAGCACAGCAATATACACAGCAATAAAAAAAGTGCATAGACAACAAATAAATAGTGTAATGTTGTGCAAAATAAAGTAGAATATAAGGTGCAGTGAACCTAGTGTGTAAAACATACAAAGTGCGTAGTGAGTGTATGTTATGATCAGAGTTTAGCTGTTATTGTATAGTGTGATGGCATGTGGCAGGAAAGATTTCCTGTATCTGTCCCTTCCACAGCGGAGCTGCAGCAGCCTGTGGGAGAAGCTGGTCCGCTGTCTGTCAACAGCACCCTCTCCATCACACAGTTGACAGACAGCGGACCAGCTTCTCCCACAGGCTGCTGCAGCTCCGCTATCGAAGGGACAGATTACACCAAACAGCAGACAAACAAAGTTAGGAACAAGCTGTTGAACATATTGGATCATTTAGCAGTTTAAGAGTAAAATACTTTCCTCAGGAATTGATAAAACAGTGAATGGATACCAGTTTAACTGTGAATATGTTGGACTAGCAGTTCAGTGGACACAAATTAATGTTAATACCCACATTTCATGGATGTATAAATAGGCAACAACTTGCTTACATGTCATCAGTTTAAAATGTGATGATATGGTATATGTAGTGCAGGTTTAATGGCAAAATAAGCACACAATCAGCCTCCTCTAACCAAAAACTTAAAGATAGTAGAAAAGGTTTGCTGTCAAGGTGAGTCTAGCACCCACAGAGCAGGTAGTCATGGTAACAACAGTGGAGAACAGCAGAAATAGACCTGAACCTAACCTGCTGAAACATAGTGAGAAAAACCGTCTGATTGGCTGAGGAGTATTATGGGATGTCAGTTATCAGAATGAAGACGCATGGCAACACATTAGGATGAGTGACGCGAGATTAATATGGCAGCTTCAAAAATCAAGCTGTAAAACATGCAGCATACAAAAAAGACAAATTCTGTTGTGTTCTGTTTGTTATATGTTTTGTTTATGTTTAAGCTGTTTCCTGCTTGGCTTCCTTATGTGAATGCATGTGTTGCATGCATACATACACATATATATATTTATATATAGAATTATAGATGTGTGGGACAGTCGTCTGAATGGGGGAGGGGAGACGGACCTCAAGAAGTCAGCAGAGAGAGAGAGAGGAATGCAGGCAGCTGGTTTGTGTCTGTCAGTGCAACACAGAGAGCCTTCAGTACTGGACTGCTCACACACACACACACACAGAGCGATGAAAGAACGATTTATTTGGACTAACAGAGTGTGTGTTCGGTCCAGGGGCAGGCGGCAGGAAGCTCACTAGCTGACATCTCAACTACATGGACAAAAAGTCCATAAGAGAGTGTGTGGTCAGGAAAAAACCCACACAGTATATTAGAAAGTGTTGGGTGGAGCAGCGTTAGTAGAATACAGTCAAAGTTCACATGGTGTTAGTGGAGGTCAGTGGATCACCAGGCTGTCTCAGACCAACTGATCACCTCACTATTGCTGGAAACTAATGGCTGGGAATACACACACACACACACACACAGCACAGCGATAAAGATGTGAGACAGTGACGCTGTTTTTCATTGTTTGGGCTGTGTAGTCCAGAAAGTTGCATTTGAATTGATGCACTGACAGTGGGGCTCAAGTGCTGACTTGAAATGCGTTGACATTAAGTACTTTGGCTGTGAGAAGGCGAAGGGGCCGGGCTGCTGGGTTCGGATGTGTTCTGGCCGACGCAGATCTCGCCTGCTCCGTGGACGGGGAAAACCTCGCAGCGGAGCCGCTCCGGCCACTGGAAGCCAAATTTATTCATCAAGGCTTCACATCCTTGTCGTGCACGTTCACACAGGGACCGGCAAGGAGGGATGGCCTGCTCCAGCACTGTGCAGACCGGCGCATATATGGAGCAGAGGAAGAACTTGAGATCTGCAGAGCACTGGGCCTTAACCACAGGGTAGAACTGGTGCACCTCTAGTCCGGAGTCCTCCTGGTTCGTGTGGCCCAGGAGGTTCGGCATGATGGTCAAGTTGTAGGCGATGTCGGTGCAAAGCGGGATGGAGATGGGCTGGCAAAACCCGTGTTCTGGGTTGCGAGGGCGAGCAGAAGTGAACGAGAACAGTCCGCACATCAGCCACATGATCCGCAGCAAAACGGAGCCAGTGGTGGACCTGGCCGCCGCCATAGTGGAGGAGGAGGGAAAGGAAAACTTTGATCCAAGTAGGGCGACTTGAAAACAGCTGAAAAGCAGAGAATATCTTCGTTAAATGTCGCCACACTTCGCTTGTAGTCCGAGTAGTTCGAGTTGAAATGGCCCCGATCGTCCTTTCCTCGTATTTTATTTAGGTAAATCCAAGAAAAACGTTCGTCGTGATCCGATGAAAATAACACTTAAAGTCTGTAAGTTCTGTAAGTAATGCAAACTTACGTTATTGCGGCGCGTTTAACACTCCAACGTGACTCGAGAAATAGTTACAATTTTGAACGTCTTATATTTCCAACGCTTTTCCACTTCGCTTTACGCAGAGCGGATAGGAGTCCTGAGCATCGCTCTGCGCGCTCCGTGCACATCCCACCGGTTTCCAGGCGCCCCACCACCGCCGACAGATCGCCGGGTGCCTTGAAACAGATGCTGCGTCTCAGCCAATCCTGGCATTTGTTTTCCTACAGGCTTCTGTCGTGATTGGCTTGTAGTCCTTATGGAAGGAAATACGTTAAAGCAATTACACCAGAGATTTTACAGAAAATAACTATTTACTGATTACTGTTTCAGAAGATTTTGCTTATAGCAGCATTTCATAGCGCATTTACATTTCATAGATGATGCATAATGTTACTTTTTTGCCTTTATGGAAAAAAGTCAGCTCTCACATTATTCTTTAATTTCTCTTTTTTAGACTTCTCTTCTCTACTGAAGAGAACAAAACAAAGTACATTGCTTCTTGAATATTTAAATTGAAGTTAAAATATATGTGTTAAAATATATTAAAGTAAAAATCTGCACAGAATGGGAGGTGGGCTTTGTGCTGACAGAAGAATGCAAAGCACTGATTATAATATATATATTGGAGGGAGAACTCATCTCCAGTGTTCATATATCCTCAAAATGTTCTCCCAATATCTTGATGTAAAAAATATAAATGAAATTTTTCTAGGCTGTGACACAAAACCACATGCCACCATCCAAAATAATTATTGGCAAATGTGGACATAATCATAACAGAATTTATCAAATGTTCATGTGTACATTTTAGTGTATTGTGTTACTTTGGCTGGGAAGGGACCTGCATGAAACATTTACATTCTCTAGAAACGCTGGAAATTATAAGCCAAAATAAAGTGCGTTAACACAGTTTCTCTGAATTGCTGCCTGCATTTCATATTTTTTTTTCAGCAATATCAACGGTTCATTTTAATGAGGTGAAAATTTCCTTTCCTGTTTTTCACGCTTCACATTCTGCATAAGAAATCACACTCTGTAGCACATGTTGTGTTCTCTGAAAGTTGCAGAAAGTTGTGTTTAAGTCTACTGGGTTTTATGCCATTTTGCAGCTGTGAAGCTGAGCCCTCTCCTTCTCCTCACAGAATCTCTACACAGGCACTCACTTTGTGTAGGACATGTAAACACATTGCAGCACAGTGAGCAAACCATGAAAAAAACCCAGATGGATCCCAGCACTTTAACCACAGCAAGCACCACAAGTACCTGTTGCTGTTTACTGCTTAAAAGGTTTCATTTCAAACAATCAGATGCAGCACCTTAAGTGATCTGCATCATTGTGGGAATAAACAGCAACAGCAGGCAAATCAGCAGTAAATTTGGCATGACAGCGTGATCAGTCTGCTCACAGGCGACCAAGTGTGGGAGGTGTAGAAGGTTCCTGGTGGCCTTGCCTGCATTTGGTGTGTTTCTACCCCGAGTGGGATAAAAGAGGGTGGGTGCAGGCTGAGGTGGGGGAAGGGACAGGAAGAAGAGAGAAGGTTAAAGAGGGCAGGAGGAGAAAGAGGAGGGAGCACATGAAGAAAATCTGAACCAAAAGGGAAAAGTCAGTAGTAGTAGTAGTTCCCAGCTGTAAACTGGCCTATAAAAAAGACAAGTTAGGCTAAAAGAGGCCGGTAGGTTCATCTGGATTTCTGACCGACCACAGGGTGAGGCTCATCTGGAAACTTCACGCAACTGATTCAGTCTTTGTACTGACTGAGGCAGAGCTGACCATAATATGACTAAAAAATCACAACCGATGTTGTTAGTACACTGATTTCCCAGGAGAGTATTGGGCAAATCACAGCCCACAGAACCACATGATGTTTGACACGATGGATGCGAGGAAGCAAATGCTGATGAATGAATGGGTGGCTGCCAGGGCTCTGATGAATGAACATCCCAGTGACCTATCGCTATGTTTTCTGTATTGTTGTATTTTTTTATGTATGGAACATGATTCAGTCCAAGGAATATGACTGGATGTTTTTGTGCATACTAAATATGATAAGAGAATATCATCAAGATGACAATTTTCCATCCCAATCTTCTAAAAGGGAATAAATACAGATTCTTCTGAAGGATACTGCAGTTAGCATAAAACAAAAATACAGGTAAACAGGGCACATCTGTGTGATTTTCAGAAATAATGTGAGAGCAAATTTATGCCAAGCTAGATACTGAACTCTTTGTACATATGAGACAAAAAAGAAAGAGATAAGTGTTTTAAATGGCCTTGAAATCACTTTGATCCCTCACACTCACTCACACACTCCTCGTTTCTCCTCATGGTGCAAAACGCAGCAGTCAGTAGCCACACCAGGTCAAATGGACGCACTTCATCGTGTTTTAACTGTCGCTGTTTGTGTGTGTGTGTGTGTTTATGTAGATAGCGTCTGCAGTGGCCAAGTTGCTGTGGGCAGTCCAGCAGGTTTCCAGACAGTCAGTCACTGTTTGAACTCCACTCTGCTGCAGCTGGACATCTGCTGCAAAGGAAAAAAATGTGTTACACAAACAACAAACAGATTTACAGTAGGCCAAAGTGAAATAAACAAAACAAAAAAGGACTTTGATGGTTTGGACTGTGCTTGTGCCGTTCAGGGACGGCCAGAAGCATGACCACCATGCAAAGTATTTGAGCTGCCGTGTGAAACCCAATACTGAACAACTATTTAGACTCGGATCTGAGGTGGAAAAACACGAGCCTTTTTGTTTGGTCTGACGAGGTTTTCAAATCCGCGGACGTCTTACAGGATATGTTGGCTGACCAACAGTATGAAGTGTTTTTCGAGCAGTGAGGTTTAAAAGATTTAATGCACATTGTCAGTTTATGCTGTGCTTTAATTTATGTGACTATGTGTTATAAATTGCAATTCATGTGTTACATGAATTTGTAATCTTTGTTTATTTATATTACATTATTGCCTTTCCAAAACATAGAGACCACATTCTGGATCTATTTTGTGTCGTGTCAAGAGTGGATGAATATGAAAACCCTACAAGGGTGGTGCAGATACTTCACTGAAAAGTCAACTAACAGTTTTTGGGCCTCGTCCAGTCTGTGTCACCATATAAACCACAGAGCTGCGGCTTGCATATTTTCCAGCTCATCCAGACGTCTTCGCACTCAACACCGACTGTGAAGTGTTATCAAAACACTGTCATTAAAACTCAAATTAGCTGATTAGCTGGTGGTGTGTCACCTGGAGACCACTGTGTGAAACCACTTTGACCAAGCAGTGGGTGTTTTCAAAGGGACGCCTGGAGAGTGTCCAGCAGTGTTAAAACAAGCTGAACATTTTGAATTATTTTTCTTCATTAGTGCATGTGGAGACGTCTCCTTCAAAAGCAGTTTTTTGGCTTGTTGCATTTAAGAGTGTCCAACTGACTTTAAAGTTTACTGAGCACCACAATGTAGTTGCAGTATAACCCACAGTACATCCCAGCCTCACTCACGCACTTAAGGCAAATTTCAGCCTCTCTTGTGTAACTTGTGTATCACCATTACCTCTTGCAATTTTTGCTCATCTTTTGTCCCATTTGGCGTGTTATAAACTTACTGCTCTCATAGCAGCATTTTGCTCTGATGAATATATGGTTCCTGCATTACACCAAACAGCAGACAAACAAAGTTAGCAACAAGCTGTTCAACATATTGGATCATTTAGCAGTTCAAGGGAAAATACTTTCCTTAGATACCAGTTTAACTGTGAATATGTTGGACTAGCAGTTCAGTGGACACAAATTAATTTCAATTCAGTTCAATTCAATTTTATTTAAAGTGCCAATTCATAACACAGTTATCTCAAGACACTTTACAGGTGTGTTGACAACACATTCAAAAAGAAAGAAGAGAATCAGAGAGAAACAAGTCCCAGGGCAAAACCCCACACTGAGTAAGCATTTGGCGGCAGTGGCGAGGAAAAACTTTCTTTTAACAGACAGAAACCTCAAGCAGAACCAGACTCACTGTACACAGCCAAATTAATGTTAATACCCACATTTCATGGATGTATAAATAGGCAACAACTTGCTTGCATGTCATCAGCTTAAAATGTGATGATATGGTATATGTAGTGCAGGTTTAATGGCAAAATAAGCACACAATCAGCCTCCTCTAACCAAAAACTTAAAGATAGTAGAAAAGGTTTGCTGTCAAGGTGAGTCTAGCACCCACAGAGCAGGTAGTCATGGTAACAACAGTGGAGAACAGCAGAAATAGACCTGAACCTAACCTGCTGAAACATAGTGGGAAAAACCGTCTGATTGGCTGAGGAGTATTATGGGATGTCAGTTATCAGAATGAAGACGCATGGCAACACATTAGGATGAGTGACGCGAGATTAATATGGCAGCTTCAAGAATCAAGCTGTAAAACATGCAGCATGTGTTGCATGCATACATACACATATATATATTTATATATAGAATTATAGATGTGTGGGACAGTCGTCTGAATGGGGGAGGGGAGACGGACCTCAAGAAGTCAGCAGAGAGAGAGAGAGGAATGCAGGCAGCTGGTTTGTGTCTGTCAGTGCAACACAGAGAGCCTTCAGTACTGGACTACTCACACACACACACACACACACACACACACACACACACAGAGCGATGAAAGAACGATTTATTTGGACTAACAGAGTGTGTGTTCGGTCCAGGGGCAGGCGGCAGGAAGCTCACTAGCTGACATCTCAACTACATGGACAAAAAGTCCATAAGAGAGTGTGTGGTCAGGAAAAAACCCACACAGTATATTAGAAAGTGTTGGGTGGAGCAGCGTTAGTAGAATACAGTCAAAGTTCGCATGGTGTTAGTGGAGGTCAGTGGATCACCAGGTTGTCTCAGACCAACTGATCACCTCACTATTGCTGGAAACTAATGGCTGGGAATACACACACACAGCACAGCGATAAAGATGTGAGACAATGACGTTGTTTTTCATTGTTTGGGCTGTGTAGTCCAGAAAGTTGCATTTGAATTGATGCACTGACAGTGGGGCTCAAGTGCTGACTTCAGATGAGCTGATATTAGCAAAATTTCCTGGGAAACATTTACTTTTTAACTCCAAATTTGTTTCTGTTCTTGCAAACTCTTGCATACAACAAAACTAATAAACACGTGATTCACAGGTCTTGACCAGGCAGTAAACACAGCTTTGTGCACAGTTTCATCAGATTATATAAAGACTTTAAAGCCATGCTAGCACCCCTGTGAGGTTGCAATATGGGTTAAGGGCTGATGTCAGCTTGCTAACATGCTAAAAATAACTATGTTAGCATGATGATGTAACGCTGATGTAATGGTTATCGTGTTATCATGCTAACATTTTCGGGTTGGCTTTAAAAACCAAGTACATTTGAGGGTTATGGGAATAGCATTAGTTTTGCAGGTATTTTGTCATAATTCAAAATACAGCACAAACAGGAATTCTTGACATGAAGATGGCACAAGATGAGAAGTCACAGAATTGCCAAAATGGTCCTGAGAGGTTTGAATAATTTTCATGGCAAACCAGTCAGCAGCTGCTGACACATTTTACACAAATCCTCAACCTCGTGGGTGCACCAAAAGGAAAGCCAGAGGATGACCAAAGTCATCCTGACAGGATTCCTGTTTTGATGTGGACCAATGACCAACAAACACACAACGCCTTCCCTAATGTTGTCTGTCCAAAAGTCGTATTATGTGAAATGTTTGTCAGCAAACTTGATTTTCAAAGTCTAATGTTGCATATTTATTATTGCTAACTTGACAGTGGAGCCCCACAGGTTTCTACTCTGATACTGTCTGCCAGATGGTCATTTGGTCTTCAATACAGATGATGTGCATGATAAATTCCCTGAATGGCCCTACCAATGATCTGCTCTGCTGTTCTCTAGAGAGTCTTGAGGCTGTGGACAGGTTTCTTCCAAACGAGACATGCAGCCAGTCAGAAAACTCTCAGTGGTGCATCTGTAAAGGTCTGTGAAAGGAAGCTCAGGTCTAACCTCTTCTGTGTCCTAAAAATGTGAGCATTTCAAACCACCGTATTAGGGTGAACCGGTCCAGTAAGGGGCAAGAAATGGTTGCTTGAAGCAGTCTCCTGTAGTCCACCATCATCCTATTGGTTGTTGTGATAAAGCAAACTCACCAGGACTCTGACTTCCTTCCTGTATGCATTGCCATTAGTGATGAGGCCTCAGATGGTTTTATCGTCCACAAATTTACTAATAATGCACTGCAAGTAGCAAGCAGCCCTGGTGGACATCGGTTCTTGGGCTCAGTAAGGAGAGGGCAGGGTTGCCAGTCCTTATCAGCTGAGACCTGTTCACCAGGAGGTCAAACACCCAGCTGCAGAGGGACGTGTCAAGTCCCACAGCTGTAGGCAGTGGCTCGAGCGGGATTACAGTGGTCATTAAAAACGAATGTATGTTTTTATGTTAGGAAGTGACCGCACATTTATTTTGGTATAGTGGTATCGATGCACTTTGTGATGAGTTCCTAAATCTCTGCCAGTCTGTGGTATCAAACAGTCAGGTAACCGTGTGGTCACTCAACACCGGACAGTTATGTAGAACTGGTTTGTCCTGTTTGAATCTGTGCTTGTGTGCCTTGAGTGGGAGACTGGAGATATGATCTGCTTTCCATAAAAGGTGGGATGGGGGATGTGTGTAAAACGCTGGTCCAACGTGCCTTCACCTCTGTTAGGTATGCGAATATGCTGGTAATGTTTTCCAGTTCCAGAACGTTTTTAATGCTGGCCCTGTTGTAACTGAGAGCCGCCTCAGCGCAGACATTCTCCAAACTGCTGATAATATCATATAGTTCATCCATGGCGCCAGCTTTTTCTGCTTGCCGTGGAATGTAAACTACAGTTAGAATAATAGAGCTGAACTCTCGACAGGGGCAGAAGAATCTCTCGTCTCAAGTTGTGAACTACTAAAGAAGGTTATCTCCACTATGAGCTCCAGATCATCAGACCCCCAGCGGAGTTAACAGTTGTTGTGTCGTGGTGGTAAACATGAAACCCAGAAGAGCAGAGTCAACACCAGATCAAGAACCTTGATGTCATGTCATGTCAAATTAATCCAAGTGGAGATCCTTTGCTTGAGTAAAAGTGCTAATGCAACACGTTAAAAATACTCTAAAAGTCCTGCACTGGAAATCTTGCTCAAGTAAAAGCATCAAAGTATAATCAGGAAAATCTATTTGAAGTATCCAAGTACTAAAGGCATAAAATTGTCACCTGTGAGTCGCACAGTCTGGTTTAACAGAGTGAGTTAAGCAACACGTTAAATCTCTGTTATTTTCTAAATTGCACACAACAGTCTTTTACTTCCCCTCCCCCACAGCACACACACCCACACACACACACACACACACCAGTCTTGGAGGTGATGTGCTAATTGATGCAAAGTAATGGAGGAGGTGAGATCACAATGGCCACCCCACTAAGCTTTACTCATTCCTTTTTTTTTTTTTTTGTAAGGTTTATATTCAGTTAACCGATGTATTCTTTGTTGAGAATCGGTGACTGATTGGAAAAAAGAAAACAGAAGAGAGAAGGAAGAGAAAGATAATGAATTGGAGCAAAGGAAGGAAAAAGGGGGAACGCAGGGAAGGAAGGGAACCGTGATGGGTGGGAGGGGGGGGGCCTCCTGCGGTCTTGAGGTCAAACACACAGCTGTAGTCATCACCTCTCACTGCGGGACACGCACACACACACACACACACACACACTCTACTGTGATCATCACCCTCTGTGGGAGTTTGACCTGAGCCAGATGGTCATCGCTGTCTCTTTTTACGACCCTCTTTTTCCGTCATGTCCACACTAAGTCAGTGTTTTTCACACCTCAGAAACTGAGCTTTTTTTCGAATACGCTCTCCACAGTGAATGCACCTCAAAACACCAGTCTTGCATTGTAGTGTGAACGAGGCACAACAATGCCAAATCACTGATGTATCAATAACATGCCTTCACAGGGAACTGTGTGCCAAGAAGGTAAATATCTGTCGCCTCAGACCCTCTGTGATCGCTCAGTTTGAGTGTCGACGGAGGCCACGCAATGTGATTAACGTGTCTCTAAAACTGCTGCTGCAAAAATAAAAGATTATGCTATTAAAACTGGGACATGGAAAAAATTATTATTTTCTTTTTTACCTTAACCTTTACCAGATACATCCAAAACTATGTATAAAACTCTTTGTGGTTGAGACATGTCATATCCTTTACCTTTTAAAGAGCTCCCTCCACATGCTGCCTAACCTCACACATTAAGTTTTCTCTTGTATAATTAGATTAGATTAGATTAGATTCAACTTTATCAATCGCCATATCTGTCTTTGTTCATAGGTAACAGTGTTTGTTATATGCTGTATATCCTGAAAAGATATATGCACATCATACAGTATTTAGGTTAGGTTGGTTTAGGCTGACCACAGATGCTTTTTGTGATCACAGCAATATGTTTTATCATGTGATCTCCAAATTAGGCTTTGGTATTATAATAACAATAATAATAATAATAATAATTCTTATTATTATAGTATGTTGTTAAATGAACCTTGATTAATGTTACATCTCATATAATAGGTATTACTCATTCAGTATAATCCACAAATGCATGTATTTAAGAGTTTGGGAGTGTTTCAGATCAGAAAATGATCTCAGTTTATTGAAGTTTGTTGGTGTTTCTGGTCCAGATGTTTGATGAACATAAATGTTGTTTCAGAAGGTCAGACTTCCTCCATCCAAGCCTGCTTTTGTGCTTGTGTATGTGTGTGTGTGTGTGTGTGTGTGTGTGTGTAAAGATCATGCCAAATTACCCTGTGCTTAAAATGTTTTTATCAGGTTCCAGACATGTGTTTCCAATGTTCTTTATATATGCTGCCTACACACTCACACACTCACACACACACATGCACAGAGTACTTCCAGTGCCAGATAGTTAAAATTAAACCCCTCCCTTGTTGTCTCTGAGACAAAGTTAATTTCTTCTTTTTTAGGCATCAGATTACTTGTTTAAAATGAAATTAAAAAATGTGACTGTGGCTTTTTATCAGTGAACTTTGGAAGAGTCACCTGTTGACATTCCACTGAAACAGCGATAAAATATGTTTTCTTGTTGTGGCGGTTGGATTGGAGCTGTTTTTTTTGTTTTTTAATGCTGGACACAATACATGGATTATTTCCTCAACAAAAGCTGGAAAAATGTAGGACTTGTAGATTCAGAAACGGTGGGTAGATTGGGTAAAATAAGAGAAAAATTATAACTCTAAGGAATTCAATCCAAAGATCGTCTCTAATATGTATAATACATTTATGTTGTCATTTTTCAAAAGACAAAAATTATCAGTACAAGATGTCAAGTCATAAGTATAAGAAACTTTGTTTGATGAATCAACATACTTTTGAAGAGAAACACTGATAGTGAGGGTGCAAAAATGTTGTCAGTGAAGGCAGCACTGGGTTTACAGAAGCAAGCAAACATCAGTAACAAGTGGAGTGAATCCTTATTACAAATATGGATGAAATATACTGACAATAAAGGTTTGAAGTTTAAGTTTATAAAGTTTAGATACAGCTACTTATAAGATTCAGTATAAGATCTGAGGCAAGGTTACACAGTGCTGTGTGTATACGTGTGTGTGTGTGTGTGTGTGTGTGTGTGTGTGTGTTTTACCTACTCCTCTGCTCCTCACGACATTGTGGTCAATCAAACCACACTCTCAGACTTTCTGTGTCTCCGTGGCCTGGCTGCAACCCCTGTATGGTTTTACAAACAGAGACACACACTCACACAGACACAGACACACACACACACACACACACACACACACACACTGCCTCTGCAGTCTTGTAAATTCAGGTTGTGTTGTTTCCAGCAGAAGTTTATGAGGGTTTGGACGGCAGAATATTTGCTTCTCGGGTCACGACATGAGGTTACCCTGTGTGTGTGTGTGTGTGTGTGTGCGTGTGTGTGTGAGGGTGGGGCTGAATACAAGAAGAACCGGAGTGATGTTTATTTGTTTTGAAAATAGCAAATATTCTCAATTTTGCCCCATTTGATTTTGCATGAACTGCAACACGTCTGCAAGTACAACTTATAATCAGTAGTTTGCTTGTGGCAACTGACTGAAGCTCAGCCTTTATTTAAAGAACTACACCAGCTTTTCCATATTTAAAACAATTTCTACAGATCATATATATGTTACGTTGCTTTTAACTCTTTCGCAAACCCTGCTCTGTTCCCTTTCTCCTCGCTAGCCTCTCCTAGTTTCCTCTCTTTATTAATACATTTGGAATACAAGCATAAAGGCTTGTTTTTTGGTTTTTTTTAAAACATGAACTACCATTATTGTGGCACAATAATACAATTGAAAGCAATGAAAGTTCATTTTCAAAGTTTGTTGATGGATTGGGTTCAAATTCTGGTGAGAAGTCAGATTTCTGTTATGAGAGCGTGATCTGAAACTTTCTAATGTAACAAGCCACCAAGTTCACATTGTCATTTTGAAGTCTGGCTTTAATTATTGCTTGTTTTTTTATGTTTCCTGGCAGCAAAACTCATGAATGAGACTCTTAAATTTTGGATGCAAACCCTGCTGTTGTTCTTTAAGCTTCTTTTTGCTGTTTCCTGCGTCACTGAACCTCCACAAAAAAACCACACATACTACTTCCAGGTGTATAAACAGGGACTGGTGAACCTTCAGTAATCCATGATGATGAAGATCTGAAGATGAACAATTACATTTACAATGTGTAAGATGATAGAGCTGAATTTCACAGCTGCGAGATGTTCGTCATGATGAATGAATTTTAGGTTAGAAAGAAAAGAACAACCCCTGAAAAGCAGCTCTGATCTTTGCCGCCTCATGTTCAGCTCCAGGAAAGGCAAAAATATTAGACTCTCCTTCTCTCAATTCTCCACCCTTGTTTCTTTTTTCATGTTTTCCTGTTTTACTGCAGGCAGTAAAAATCGGAGCCAAAACCTGCTGGACACTTTTATATAGAGAACACTAAAACGGCAAACAAGAGCTGATCACGAACATGGGTGAAAAAAAGGGTAGGGAAAGTGCAGGGAAAAAAGGAAGAAGCAGTGGAAGATACATGACACAATGTGCATGTCAGTTGTGTATATTCATGTTCATATGTACAGCGTGTATTAGGAGTGTCGCAATGTACTGGTATTGACAATAACGGTGATATTAAAAAAATGAAATATTGATATGTTGTTAATAAGACACACGTGATAATATTGTGTGAATAATCCAGTGCAGATGTAAGGCCTTATGGATCTTCTGTTTTTCAGTTCTTTCTTCTGGTTGCCTTTTCACAATTCATTAAGTGTAAATATTCTTTTTGTATGCTTTTGTTCGGTCACAGTTTACAGACTCTCTCTCCACCTCCCCTCACTCTTATTTCAAGTGTGATTTATTTGCCAGTAAGAGACAAAACAACAAATGATTATACTTGCTACTGCAAAAAAGCCTCTCTTTTCTTATGTTGTAGTTATCCAAGAACATAGTTCACAGTGTAAATGTGTCTGTCTCATGTAGTGTTTTTGTACTCCTGTAGGTCCTGGTTCTCAACACTGGAGAGTTGATCTGAGCCTGAAATCAGAGAAGAGAGACCTCTGCTGTTCTAAAACTGGTGGTGGAATAAGTATTGACTAAAGCAGGAGTACCAGCACCTTAATGTAAACATCATAAGTCTTGCATTTGAAATTCTACATTAGTAAAGAAGTTTTATGAGTAAAGTAGTATCAAATCAAGAGTACTTGTACTGCAGAAAAATGTCACCTGTGAATTATTAACTTATGCAGTTCAATTGGACATACATAATAACTGTTCAAAGCGGTTTTAACCACAATGAACGGTTTTAACTTCTTCATATACCCTTTAGTAGTCTAGTGGGTTTTTTTTTCAGATGTAACATTTGGTTTTGTTTTTTTAAAAGAAATAATTTATACCCTTTTTTGAACATTTGATCTCTAGGTGTAACTGCTAACAATATAACAACATCTGAAATGTTAATATTATATTATATTATTGTAAGAAGTCACTAGCCAAAATGTTTAGGAACAAATAGCCAATGTATTAGAGCTTACCATTGTTTTTGTTGTTATTGTTTTGTGGTTGTTTTTATTGTCAGATCTTAACTTGAAAAGTAGTAGCTGTAGTTTTTACGTAATGTATTAAAATAATACAGTTCCCTCTAAACTGTAGAGGAGCTTTGAGCTCATTTTTAGCTTACATTTTTTTTAAATTAGCTAAATAAATGAAGCAAATGACGGCCAAACAGCAATATCTCCTCTTTGACACACCACAGCAGTAGCAGCAACAGGTGTGGCCGTAGTTTTTGTCCCTGTTCGGCTGCCATCAGAGAGTTGGCTCCCGTACAACTACGTACAACTGTCAGAGACAACTTCTGCTTTCACTGCGCTGCACAGATTAGGATATCAAAAATGTCATAGCTCAGTGTTTCGGCCGTGACAGTTAGACACAGTTATCTGGACTCCGCCGCGTCACAAATGCCCGCGACGCTTTGTCGAGTTCAAACTGACAGTTGGTAAGTTTTGTTAGCTTTTAGCAGTTGTAGCATCGAGTTAGCCAACTGAAGTTTGAACGATTTACGCTCACTTGCGATGCGACCTTCAAGCTCTGTTTCAGGGGAAGGTAAACATCGCTGCTCCTAAAAATGTAAACTTGGCGAGGCGGTTACTGTTGTCGTTAGCATTTGCATTCATTGGTTGTTTACAAGCTAATCTCAGTTGTCTCTGTACGTAAACTGCTTTAACGTTAAGGTGATTACGGCCTCTGCACCGAACGTATCCAGGTGCATTTAACGTAATTGCATCATTGTACATGTACTCGAGTATTTTCATTTTGCGCTACTTTATGTTTCTGCTCCACTGCTAAGACGATACCTTCTGTTACATTACATTTAGTTTTAGTTAATAACGTTAGTAGTTGTAGATCTCGGTTACTGGTACACAGTTTAAATTAATACTAATACTAAAGCTAATACTTTTTGAGATATTATAATCGGTCAAGCTAGCTAGCAGTAGCCTGTATGAAGTAATTCAAATCAGATCAGATCCGTACCAGATGCAGCATTTAAGTGATTACATTACAACCTACATCAGCCCAGAGGGTCGGAAAACATTACTGAAATTGATATCGTAACCGTGTGAAAGATCCTTCTTGAACTTTGATAAAATCACCTTAATTAATCATCTTATATCAATTTTTCTGAACGAACCGATGATGACTTTAAGATACAGTTGAACGCCACGACAAAACGCTAGTAAACTGACCATGTGTTGAGATTATTTTGTCAAACTATGATATCACATTATTAACAAGCATATGTTTTGAATATATTCGCATGATATGGTTAATGGATGCAAAAAACTGTATATTTTATTTTATTTTATTTTAACAAGCGTCTGAAACCAGACCAACCAAAGAGGCACCAAAACAGGACACCAGATTCTCTTTGTTCCTGTAAACTGACTTATTGCTTGGAGTAAACGTAATACAAGTTCTCTGGGGAAATGTTAATGAAGAAGCCTTCACCGTCCTGTGGAATGGAAAGTCCGAAGTGATGGAGAAGGAGGAGAGGTAAACACTCACACACGAAAACCAGTACCGAATACAAAAGCAAGACGAGACTGACACGGTTCTGTAATGAGAACTGTAATCTGTAATCTGGACTAGATGTTAGTTTAGACCACTGGTGTCTTTCAGTGTAAGAGTCTTTTAATCTTTAATTATTGCATACAGTAGTTTTCATTCCATGAGTTCAGTTCAATTCATAAACTAAAGGCGGTTAACTTTCTTACTCAGTTTAATGTATTTATGTTAAAAATGTCTTAAACTTAACTTAAAGTTCAAATTTAAAGCAATTCTTTAGATGTGTCATCTTCCCTAATGTACTTCACTCCATGAAGAGCTGACATAACGTCAGACTGACACCAGAGGAGGGTGTGTGATGAGTGTTGCCAATTTGTATTGCGGTTATGTGGTATATATGCATCCAGTTCTATATGAGTGTTGTGTACACTGTTGCTGTTGCATGTCAAGGCCTGCAGGTACTTACAAGCCATTATATGTTGACAGATGAATGATGTGGAATTTAGTCCAACTTTCAGAAAACCCAGTTTTGTAGTACTAAGCCATGACTGGCCTCAACATCAGAATACTGCCAGGCTCAAAATTTGGTCCTGATGATTCAATTGAAGACCCAGTTCAGGCTATAGCAGTAATATATTTGTGTGTGTTATTTCAGCTGTACAGATGAGCGGGCCTCCACAACTCCAGAGCGAGGACTGCTCCACATCTGGCAGTCAGGGGGGCCCAGTGCACAGCTCTGTCCAGAGAGAGTGCTCCTGTCCATACCGGTTCTGCAGGCTGCCCTGGGAGAACACCATGGACTCCTGCTGACGAAGGGTGAGTGCAAGTGTGTTATAACAGGGCTGTGCTGTGCTAATAGTAATAATGTTCAATTAATTCAGTTAATGAAATAATAATTTAATATCTTGATATTATCATGATGGTAAATTGTCATGAAAGCAGATTTAAAATGTAGACATAGGGTCTCTATTTCATGTTCTGAACTTGTGGTAAACCACCAGGAGAGCTGGATACGAGAAGCTGTTTATGAAAGTTGTCAGTTTTTGTACATGCACAAGTTACACGTGAAAATTTCATGTCATTCTGTCGACAGCTGGTACAGGGGCATCAAAAGACTGTTGTACACAACATTATAACAAAAGTCAAAGTTGTGATTTAACTGTTCGCTCAAAGTTTCATGTCAAAATTAGCTGTTACCCAGTGGTTTCCATTTTAAAGGTGGTCTAGTGTATTCATTTGGTGAGCTGCTGTGGAGGGATCTGAGTGTCCCAGTGTCTGCTCCGGTGCTGGAATTTCCTCTGCTGGGGAAGATGATGGTTCGTGTGGCTGCAGGCGGCTTTCACTGTGGAGCGCTGAGCGAGCAGGGCAACATCTACATGTGGGGGGAGAACACTGCAGGACAATGTGGGCTGACTGAAACGGGCATGGCCACAAACATCACGGGTTGGTAAACACTTAAACTCCTTCTTTCATTCTTCCTTTGCTCTTTTCTTCCTTTTGTTTCTTCCGCCTGTCTTTGTTTTTCTCTTGCTTGTTAAACAATAGTTAAAGTATCGCGTTGGAGACACATAAGCTACGTAAAATGTCCTGTGTCAGTTTCAGAGCCGTGTCCGATCACCGTGGTGGACAATGACGTTGTTCCTCCAGCAGTGGTGCGGGTTGTGGATCTAGCCTTTGGGCGGGAGCACAGCCTGGCTCTGTCGGACCAGAACGAGTTGTGGGCGTGGGGCAGCGGCTGCCAGCTTGGCCTGGTCACCAGCACCTTCCCTGTTTGGAGGCCACAAAAGGTAAATTTCTGGTTCAAAGGTTCATGGAATTTCAGAATTTGAAATTCAGTCAAATATCAACAAGTCACAATGAAAACTTAACTTTGTAAATACTAAGTCCTGCTGTGAGTAGTTTGTCTGTGTGTTATCTGCCATCCTGACATTTCTGTAGTGTATGATGGTGTAAATAAAAGAAAAGCTGAGCACCTCAGTGTGCATGTGCATATTTTAATTCAATAATGACATTTGTGATTATTTACACCTCTGGCACAGGTGGAGCACTTGGCAGGCCGACATGTAATTCAGGTTGTTTCTCTTCCAGATATCTACATTGTCATATTTTTCCAAAGAAACACTACGTTCTGTGTCTAAAAATCGCATCTTGGTTTAACTCCCACAGGTGGCATGTGGTGCCTACCACAGCTTGGCCCTGGTTCGTACTATACCTCCACAGAACTTCAATACCCAGAATCCATCTGAAAAGAGGGAACGAGGTCAGTCACCTCACTACTCAGTTACAGAGAGGGAGGAGCCATTGGCGGGTGATGGTGGTCATTACTGTCCGCTGGGGGTGGAGCTCACTGAAGTAATGACAAGCGAGGTAAATATACTCAGAGAATTTAAAAAGATAAAAAGGCGAAAAATGTTTCAGGTTGATTTTTTTTTATACCAGTCATTCCTGTGATCTGGCAAGATGTTTGATTTACGGATATCTTTCTGTATATCTGTGCACGTTTAAGAGGTCCAGCTTTTTCATCATCGCTTGATGCCCCTCTTTGGTTTGCATTCCCAGACTTCTCCCAGAAGAAGAGGTCCCAGAAGGTTGCTTCACACTGGGGGAAGCTCAGCTGGCAGCAGCCCTGGCTCTGTGGTCGGTTCATGTCCACTTTCTGAAGATGGCAAAACTAACACTAAACAGTAAGATATTACAGAATTCATAGGTGTCCCTTGTATCCTGTAATTTGTGTATTTTTGCATTTAATGTTTTTCTATTTCAGTTTTTCCTCTACTTTCCTTCCTTGCAAATCGTCAGGAGGAATTTTCCAGTTGGCACCAAGCTTGAGCCTGATGGGCACGCCGACCCCCTGACTCAGACAGACGGTAGCCCCAAGTCACACCCACTGTCAGGCTGGAGATCCAATAAGAACTCTGCTTTCCCTGATGAACTGGAGCTTCAGAACCTCCTTCAGAAACTCTCTGGCCATTCATTGGAGATGCACCACACTGCGGGGCCCGGAGATACCGACTCATTGAGCAGTTACACTTCAGGTTGGTAATTCAGTTCTGCTCCTCGTTTCTTTGTTTTATAGTTTGTTGATTTAATCTGTCTAATGTTTTTCTTTCTTCCCTCGTGCAATCATTCTCTCCAGATGACAGCTTTGTTTCATCAACTTATTCCACCGATCTGTTGACCTCCAGTTACAAAGAGGACTCAACAATCAAGACTCAAACCAACAAGTAAGGCCAGGTTTAGTTGACAATGAAGCACTTTGGTCAGTAGTGTTGTTTTAACAATACCAGGAAGTTGTTTATTGCTGTTTTTTATTTTTATGGCTATTTTTGTGGCTCTTTATTTTATTCAAGTGATTCCATTTCGCCATTGTGTTCAACCCAAAATCCAGCATAACTTAAAGATGCAGATACCTCCTCTGAAAACTCAGTTAAAGCTGCCCTTTCCACATGCCAGGATGATTCTCACCTGCAGTTTATTTACATCCTGACCTTTGACCTGCTTTCACACAGTAACAGTGGAGTTTCCCTGCCTTACTCCTCCTCTCCGGTGTGCCTGGAAGATGTTCGGCTTAGCCTTGAGGCAGAGAGGCAGGCGCTGCAGGGGAAGAAGAGCTCCAGTCTCACAAATATAAACCAGAAGGGGAGGCGAGGGGCAAACAGGAGGAGCTCCCTGCCTGGAACACCCGTCCGTCATAGAAATGGTAGCATGTGAACAACTTGACTACATTTTTTGGAAATATGCTTACTTGCTTTCTTGCCAAGAGTTAGATAGGAAGACTGATAAGTATGGAACCAAGAGGCTGTTGCTTAGCCTAGCATAAAGACTGGAAGAAACTGTTCACTGTGAAGACATTAAAGCACATAATTTGCCAAAAGACCACAACACACAGTAGGGGCTTTGTGAGACCTTGAGTCTCGAGCCAGATGGCAACAGCTGGAATGATGAGTAAAGAGGGTGGATGGGGTCATTGTAGACCTGGTTTGCTGTTTTGGTTGTGGACTGGTTGTGAAGTTGTGGAGCTGCAAGCAAGATACAAACTATTAATGAGCCATAAGCTAAAGCTGCGGGAAATTGGTAATCAGCAGATGCAGCAAACTAACTTCTCATTTTCTGGTTTGGTTTCAGAATGAAAGTCAGCACAGTTCTGAACACCATACAGCGTACAGTTTTTTTTCCCGTCTTAGTTCTTCCTGCTTTCCTGTGTTCTCGTTGCTGTGATTTCCTGTGCCTTCTGCACCCATTCTGACAGACTGACACAGCTCTAAGCTGGCTATTTTGGGGATAGCGGGCTTTTACAAGTAGTCATTAGGGTGTGTTCATACCAGACCTGCTGGTGCAGTTTACGTGTGTCTGCCCATGTGGTACAATTTATTTAGTCAGGTGAGAACATTGTAGTGTGATCTCTGGTGGATTGTTTGTGGAAAGGACACAGCACAACACATGCTCATATTACCAGTGTTAGGGAAGCTACTTTGAAACTACTTGTTTAAGTACGTACATGTAGTCATCACCCGTAGCTGTTTTTAGCGTGACAAATGAAGTGTAGTTGCAGTCTTGACAGATGCCCAAATGTAACTAGTAAGTGATGGTTCAGTTGGTTGAAATAACACTGTTGTCGGGAAGTTTCCATTAGATCATGTGTTTTTCTTTCAGGGTCTCCACGACAACAGCAGCGTTGTGCCTGCAGGCCATCTTCTGCTGGTCAAACCCAGGCTGCAGCACCGAAGGAGGTTGGAGACGGGCTGCCGTCTTTGGACACAGAAGTGTGGAGCTGGGGCCGCGGGTCTGAGGGGCAACTGGGCCACGGAGATCAGCTCGCCAGGTCTGGACATGCATAGCACAGTGGTGGATGTGATGTGTGAGAAGGAAATGTTGCTGAAACGCCTCCTGTGAAGCTGTTACAGTGTGTGTGTGTGTGTGTGTGTGTGTCCAGACTCCAGCCTCTGTGTATCCAGCCTTTGTCAGGCGAGGAGGTGATCCAAGTCGCCGCAGGGTCCCACCATTCTTTGGCCCTCACGGCTAACTGCCAGGTAACAAACATCTCGGACACATACATACTTTAACTTAACTTTAATCTAAACTTAATTTTAAACCTTCAGCTTTGAACCAAGCAGCTTGCGTTGCCTTTATGTGCCTGTAAGTATTCCCGAGCCCATGTAGTGATATCCTTATACAGTCATGTTATATTTTAATGCAGTGCCGCCTGAGGGATTGAAGGGCACAGGCGTTCAGTGTTGGTTTTTGGCTTTGCCCCTTACATGCATTGGTTTCTCCAGATCTTCAGATTTTTTTTTTTGAACGATATTGATGATGAAATACCTGAATTCCTTGTAACTGCATTGAAGTTATCTGTGGAATGTTCCAAGCAGGTGATTTTTGAGCATATTGAATATATGCCACATAGGATTGGCAAGTGATTACATTGTGCTTTACTTATGTTTTACACAGTATCCCAACATTTTGAAATTGGGTTTGTACAAAAGCACACGCACGTTCATGGAGGCTAACACATCTCATGTTTTGCAGGTTTACTCATGGGGCAGCAACATGTGTGGACAGCTCGGTCATGTCAACAGTCCCGCCACTGTGCCTCAAAAGGCAAAGGTAATTTACACTTTTTCACATGTTTACTCACGTATTTTCTTCTTTCTTGAAATGCTTATTGCTTCTTATTCACTGACATAAATTCAGTCACTCATATAATCAGTCAGTCAATAAATCATTAAGTTCATGCTGAAAGCACATTACCTAGAAATTTGTGCATGAAAATGAAAATATTAGCAACATTATTAGGGTGATTGTACTGTAAAACAAAGTGACATGTAAATATGAATGCAGATATGCTGGAATAACAGACAGAGGGAAGAAAAGATGTACTGTATACCATAAAACATGTTGTAGTAACAGATCTACATCTTCTGTCATCTGTCCCTCTCGGGCCACTGTAGCTCTTTGAAGATCTTCGGGTTTGGGACGTGTCGGCCGGTCAGAGCCACTCCCTCCTCCTTGCTGATGGAGACTGCGTTCAGCCAGTCCTGTTGTACTGCGGCCTGCAGCAAGAGCCAACTTCAGTGCAGAGTGAGACGTCACGCCAGCCTCAAAGATCATTCCAGAGATCACCCAACAGAGCAGAGAGTTACACAGTCAGGCCCACCCTGCTGCCCCTCTGCATGGAGGTATGTCCAAAACACAGCAGTTTGTGGTGGATGGAGCACTTTTCCAACTGCGACACCGGAGTGTGTTTGTTTTCTCACACTGCTCATAGTTCTGAGCGATTTAAGTTGTAAAATATGCTTTTCAGACAGCAGATTTGTGTATCACACAGAGACAGCTGTCATTTACAGCTACCATGGTTTGAAAAATGGTCGGCATATGCTCACCGGCCATTTTTTTTAAAATGATTTTCTTTGTACATTATAGGCCCCTTAGTACCATCTTAACATTGTTTTAATACCACTACCTCCCAACTATTGTTCCGGACCATTTCCATCCCTTCATGACCACAGGGTACCCATCTTCTAATGGCTAACTTCAGCAGGTTCAGCAGAGCAGCTTTGGGATGTGATGGAAGATTCACTTCATCGATGCGACAAATCTGCATTGACTAGCTGACGCTGTCATGTCAATATGGACCAGAATCTCACAGGAATGTTTCCAGCACTTTGTTGAATCTCAGTCACAGAGAATTAGGGCAGAAGGCCCAAAGGCAAAAGGGATCAAATCCATAGCAGTACTAGCAAGGTGTGTGTTGTGGTTGGTGAGTGTACACTAAACAAAGGGAGAAAGCAGAGAGACATAACGGAATGTGTGTCTGTGTGTGTAGATGGGTTACATTAGCAGTGTGTGCAGTGGTGGTCAGAGCTGTGCCGTGTTGGCAGACCAGAACGTCATGGGTTTTATCTCGGCTATCCATGAGCTGGCGTCCAGAGAGAGACAGTTCTACTGCTGGTTGAGCAGCGTCAAGAAGCTCCTCCTCACTCCTCTGCGTAACCAAGGTGAGAGCGTCTCTGTGCCGCCTCCTTCTTTGTTGTCCTTTGCCGTCGTCTGTCTACTCTACATTTCTACCTTTGACCGCCCGCCTGTTGTTGATTTTTAAGACGTTGCTCTTGAATGTGAATAAGGACATATGAAATGGTGTCCAGTTCAAAGAACTGTGCGCAAAAGACAACAAATTACCTGTGAAATAATACATGCATGACTTGAGCTGATAAGTGCGCAAATGCGTCAGCCTAAAACGTGTGTGTGTGTGTGTTTATGTGCTGTCCTCCACAGAGAGTGTGTGTCCGTCTTTAGGCGAGCCGTGCACTCATCTCTTCTTTTCTCTCTGTGAGAGTTTTGTTCGTCTGAGCGTCCTGATCGGGCGACACTCCACGTCACTCACCTGCTTCCTGCATGATGTGCAAGTCTGTGATGTCACTTCCCTTCCTCTGCTGACGCACACCGAGCACTTCCTGGACATGTATAAAGTGTAAGATCCACCATTTTGTTTGAACATACAAATGCCTACATTATATTATTAATACAGACATCCTCCTGGTTTTTTTACTTTAATTGCACAATTTTCATTTGTTTTTAGTCTCCCTTGTTTTGTGGATTTTCTGTTCTTTTGGTTTGTGTTTTATTTCCAGTGTCTTTTCCTCTCCTTGATTGTTCCTCTCATCTTCTTTGTTCCATCCCACTTTATTTCTCGCAGCAGAATAACTGAATAATTAACAGAATAAAGTATTTTACAGAAACTGTGTTATTCTCATACAACACAAAGCTCTTTAAAAGGGAATTTCTGTGACTCTAGTTATTTTACATTTGCTTGTCCGTCTCTCTGCAGATATTGTTCTTCAGTAGGTAACTTCCAGGTGATGGATGGATTCCAGTCACTCCATAAACTCTCACTGTAAGCATCTTTATTATTCTTGTTTTCACTTGAGTATTACTGCTAATGGAGATTCCTCACTCCTGCAACATCCTACATAACCAGTGCTTTTAAGTGGTCTCAACACAGTCTTAGTCTTAGCAGGAAACGATTGACCCTTGATGCTGATGATGCTACACATTCAGTTCTTCTTTATTTTTCCCCTTAACAAGCCATAATGTTAAGGTACATCACTAACTGTGCAGCAGCAAAGAGTTAACAAAATGCAAGATTTTCATAAAGGCATAAATTTAGATGCCAATCCTTAAGATAACTGAGTCCGAAGAGCTTCTGATTTCTCTTTGTGTGTCTGTGTGTCCAGTGAGTGTTTGGGCTCTCGGCAGACTCAGCTCGCTCAGCTCTGTCCGTCAGACCGGCCTGTCAGTGGCGACGCTGAACTGGTTTCGTTGTTTTACTGGCCACTGCAGCAGCTTCACCAGTACAGCCGAGTTCTGCTCAAACTGGCGGCCTGTTTTGATGTGGTGAGGAGGAAACTGCTCTTTCTTCATGTTTCTTCTTTCTGTATGTGTGTTTCCCTGAAAAACTCTCATCCCTCTCCGTTTCACTTTCAAAATGTCTTTGTTTCCCATGATGGAGTAACTGTGGATATTTTGAAAGTTCTTACTGACTTTAATACATACACAATACTCACATTTTGCAACAGCCGTTCCTAGTTGGAGTTTTTCTGAAGGTGGACTAAGAACAGTTGCAGAAGCCATCGACTGTCGACTGATGACGATTAAGTCTCGGGGGGGCAGCGGGCAAAGTTTTTTGGGCTTTCGGTGTAGCCAGCAAATGTCCAGATAACACATGTCCTGGCCAAGAATTTCTCTTTTGTTTGCCAGTCTCTGTTTTCCTATTCATATTTATTACAGTCAAGTAGAAATTATTTCACTATCTTTGGTCAGTTTTGCTCTTATGATCAGTCCGCCTGCATCGTCTGTTTTTGTCTATTTTTTTTAATGTTTACTTTTGGGAGGGCAAACCAAAGAAGGCTCTTTCGCATGTTGTAGCATTAAGAAAAAGATAAAATAATAATAAAATTTAAGCTCTCTGACTTTTTCCTTTCTCTCCCCCCCAGTTAACTACTGAGTATCAGTCCCTCCATCAGGGCAGTAGTCAGTATGAGTCCCTGTCCCAGTCCCTGCTGAGGAGGATGAAGGAGGCTGAAACCACCTTCCTCTTCTGGAAGACTCACTCTGGAAAAACTGCTGTGAGCAGAGCACAAATCTGTGTTATTTAAATCTGCTAATGTTCTTCCTGATTGTACTGCTGGGTTGAGAAAATGTTTACAGGTTTTAAACCACTTAGGCTACTGTGCTTAGAACAACAAAAGTGGCCTTTAAATCAGACATGTTTCCCCTTGACAGGAATTAAATCTAGGTTACCTGAAAGCTGAGCTTTTGGTCAGCGGAAAGGCTGGGGTAATTGTCAACTCAGAGCACTAACAATAGCATGGATTGGTATGTCATCAGTTCACAAGATGTAATAATCAAAGAGCAAGCAGATGTGTTGAGGAGGGAGGGTCCCTGTTACATACAGCCTGTGTCGGTGCTCAGATGTGAACCATGTATCCTCAAAATGACAAATTTTGTGAAACATCAGTAAAAAGTCATCAAAAAGGAAGATTGCAGTGATGCCGATGAAGGATTATTTGACCATTCAGTTAAAAATGAGTATAATTGAAGCAGGATTTATGGTAAAGTGTAGTTTGTCAGATTGTAATCAGGACATGTGCTTGTTCGTCAGGAGGATCTGCGTCTCCCACAGCGTCGTGTGGTGTGTGAAAGCAGCAACAGGTCTCTGACTCTGCAGAATGCCGGCCGCTTCTCCAGTCACTGGTTTATACTATTCAATGACGCACTGGTGCACACACAGGTAAACACACACACACACAAATCTGTATGCAAACAGCCGAATTACCATAATGTCTTTTTTCTAGTAATTTTATAGGTAGTTTAAATCCATGGTGGGCACCATAACCTCTCGCAGACAGAAGCAAATAAGGTTTCTAACAGTGTCTTGAGCACTGGGGACCCATCTGTTTTTGTAATTTTTTCATGGAGAGCAACAGCTGTTCCAGAAAAACCACAAGGTTTTTTGGGTTTTTTTTTTTTGTCGGGTCATATTAGACAAAGCTTCCACTAGATCTGTATGTGCATGTCTGTCTTCCTGCTGACTCTGTCGTGTTTTGCAGATGCAAGTTTATATTTGTGTCTTTCAATCACTCAGGGTGCCATTCCCTCTCAGAGCCTTGTAAGTATATCTGACATCAGTTTACTCAGCTTCACCTCCACACTGAGCTTTGTGCTGCATCAGCATGAGTGTGCTGGCCTCTGCTCAGTGCTTACACTCTGATAGGTTCACATGGAATTAATAAGCAGATAAATGTTAACACAGGACGTCATGTAATTTCACTGTCGCTCAGTTGCCAGTTTTGTAGACACATAAGCTCTGTTTTGACTGCCAGCCATATTTGTTTTTTTTATGTTTCCAGATCTGTCGGATCTGTGTGTCCAGACCTGATCTGGTCACAATGCAGACAGCCTGCATTAAAGATCTGATTTGCCTCCAGTCTGAACAGTCCGTGTAGTTGAAGCTAATACGGTTCATTCCAAGAGCCCCACAATAAATCCTGCCTTCATGTAGGTGGTCAGTTCTCTCAGTGCTGTGTTATTTTGAGGTGTTTTTAATAACGAGGGTGGACTGAATACTTGTCAGGGTTTATGATATTGCAGCCCTTAGCTGTGCAGATGTCCTGTGTTAAAATTTATTTTGCCCATGTCGTCCCGGTGGCTGATGCTGAGCTGTAGCCACTACCAGACAGGCTCCAGTGTGTGTGGATTTGGTTTTTAGGTGTGATTAGCCAGTTCCTATTGACACAACTGCAGTAGGTCACAGCCCGTATAACAGCTGGTGAACGGACACAAACATCAAGGTGTCTGAACATGAAGGTGTGTCAGTCACTGTTAGCCCAGATGGCTCCATATTTTCAGCTGCTTCGACTGTCCTGTGTGTCTCTTCTGCTGAACCCTGACTAATGGTTTGTCCTCATCTCTGCCTGGTGTGGGGTGGTGTGCTAATAGACAGCAGACTGTGGTGAAACCTGTCTTGTTTTGCTCTCTCTGTCCGTGTGGTTTTGGGTTCATGTCCTATGTTGCATATTAGACCCCTGACAAAGTGTTAATCCTGCATTGCACGTGTATTTAAAATATAGCCTTTGTAAAGTTGAACTGAATAAAATTAAACAGGAAGGAACACATAAAAAAGTTTTTTTCTTGAGTCAGTCAGCTGACACATGTAAGGTATGCTTTGTATAATATTTTCAGTTTAAGTATGCTTCAGGTTTGTCCAGAGTGTTTTGGTTTAGTTTTACTTTCAGTAGTAAAACAGAAGTGGCGTGGGAATGAAGTGCAATAAAGGTCAGAATGTCATGAAAGTAACTATTGACAAATATGTGATTTTTTTTGGTTTTTGTTTTTTTGGGTAGAATAAGGAAGCAGTGCACAGTAAACGTCTCAGTCAGCATTCCTCACATGTACATACACTAAAACTGAGGTAAACTTGTAGCTTCTCTCAGTCACCGGGTGTTAAAGACTACGCTTAGACATTTAAGGAGACAAATGTATCAGATACACACACACACACACACATACTCACACACACGATCTGGATTTGGCCATCTCTGACAGCACTGATTTGGTCATTTGAGATAGTGTGATGTTATTTAATGTGAGAATAAACTGACTGCTGCTCTGCCTCACTCCACAGTTCTCCACACATCACGTCTATCCTCTGACCTGTCTGTGGGTGAAACCAGTTACTGAAGACAGCAGCGGACTGTGAGTTGACTAAAACTAAATACAGCTAAGTATGGCTTTGTCTGAAGATTATAAAAAGTCATGGATGTGGCAGTGAAATCAGCGAGCAGTCATTGTTTATGATGATGAATTCTGAACGAAAGACCTCTCACTCTGCACGGTGGTGCCTGACATGAACACAGCGTGACCTTACCCATAAGTCTGAATGGGTCTTATTGAATCCTGGATTTTAAGTTTACCACTGAGACACTTGCTTTGGATGGAGCTGAAGCAAGCAGCAAAACATGACAGGTGTCATTTAAAGTACACTTGGACTGAAGCATAAAACTCTTTAAACATTAAAATCCAGTTATTGGAATCACTTCCCCAGACACACATATCAGAGGAAATTAAATTATTTCTCTTCATTGCCTTTTTATTGACTCAATTTTTTGGATCATGTTTTGTAAAAATGTTTATTGTTGTCTTTTCGTGTCACCAGCTGTGCCATCAAAATTACTTGCCCAGAGGAGAGCTTCACACTGGTGGCCTCGACACCACAGGAGAAGGTACGTTTATGATTTATTTCACTTTACTTCACTTATTAGCTGCTTAAAGCAGCTTGGTTGCCAGTCAGTATGATTGATGGAATAATGAAAAAGTTATTACCTCTTTCTCACGTTGCCATTCTTTCTTTCAAAGCATCACTTTGTTTTTTCTCGCTGCCCAGAACAAGTGGCTGCGATCAATTAACCAGGCGCTGGATCAGGTGCTGGGCGGTGGAGGTCAGGGATCGTCACCGGGGGTGATGGGAATATCTCGGACGGCCAACTACACGTTCACAGGAGAGGGACGGTTTAAAGATGCTCGGTACACCGGGAGCTGGCTGGCAGGAAGAGTCCATGGCAGGTCGGAGAACATTTTTGTCTCTTTGTGTGCCTCTGTGTTTGTGTGTGTGTGTGTGTGTGTGTGTGTGTGGGCGTGGATCTGCCTCAGCTTGCCTACAGGTGTGTACATGAAAAGTATGAAGAGGATGTACATTGTTTTTTGGCGCTTCACAATAAGCTCTTGGAGTGTCCCTGAATGCACCGTGGAAGGAAGTTTATTGGAAATGTTCCCAGCTCATACTTAATAATATGACACAACAATAGCACAAGTATTAGATGGTTCAAACATGCAAAACCAGAGGAGGGATGCCATAAGATGATGGTTTCAGCCTTCTGTGCAGTACAGTCAAGTACAGAGAAGAGGAGCATGCAAGTAAATGGATGTCGGGTCCAGTCTTTGTTTAAATGAAGGCCTAAGTCGATTGTGCCTGGTAATTAAGCGACCACAGAGTGTAAAACTGGCTACACAGAAGACGTGTTTTCCTTTTGCAGAGGCACCATGAAGTGGCCTGATGGACGGACCTACAGCGGGAACTTTAAGAGCGGACTGGAGGACGGGTAGGCGCATTAACCTGGTGCAGCACTGAAGAGCTGGTTAATGTGTGACGTTTTTATTTTTCAATGTGACACATCTGTCTCCCATGCACGACATGTTCAAATACGTGCGGACACAGAAAAAAAATAATTTTCAGCTTGTGTTTTATGCAGTTGAAACCATCTTTTTCTATAGCTGTGTGATTAACTTGCAGCTTGAATTGCTTTTAGAACATTTCTTTACATTTTATTTCAGCTATGGAGAGTGTGTGATACCTAATAAAGTGCTGAATAAGGCAGACATCTACCAGGGACACTGGAGAGATGGCAAGATCCATGGTTTCGGCAAGTACAAGTCAGTACCCTGTTTTTCTGTGGCTTTTTAGTGAGGCAGAGAGCAGCAAAAGTATAAATGAACTGTATGTGAATGTACAGATTATATTCGAGTCGCAGGGTTCACGTGACCAAAGATAAAAGGCAAGAGTCAGTCTTTTTAAAGTCTTAGTCTGTCGTCAGCCATCGTGTCTGACTCAGGAAGTCTTGTGGCTGGAGCTCAACATGAAATCTTCACAGCATTTTATTTTAACTCAGCTGCCTGTGTGAGAGTTGGAGCCACTGCCCTGCCACTCATAGTGTCTTGCTGTGGGCATGCGTGCGCGCGTGTGTGTGTATTCATGTCTCTGTGGGCTTTGCTTAGGTATGCCAGTGGCGAGGTGTATGAGGGCTGCTTCAGTGAGGGGCAGCGGCACGGTTACGGTATGCTGAGCTCCGGTAAGCTGGCCAAGAAGTCCTCCAGCGTTTTCATTGGCCACTGGGTAAATGACAAGAAGACGGGTTACGGAGTGTACGACAACATCACCAGGTAGATAACATGTCAGAGCAGGACGTTCAGAGTTGCCTTTAGGGCTTCTGTAGTAGTAATAAGGAACTGTCAGGTAAATCAAATTTCACCAAATTCTCAATGTGCAAACAGTGAATGTAAATGTCATTCATAAACACACGTGTCCTTCCCAGAGGTGAGAAGTACATGGGACTTTGGTTGGACGACCAGCGGCACGGAAATGCTATGGTTGTCACCCAGTACGGTGTGTACTATGAAGGGGCCTTCAGAGACGACAAGATGAGCGTAAGTTCACCCTGAAGTGCGCAGTTCATGGCTCTGAGGCTGAGCTACCCAGCTGTTTCTCGGCAGTCTGAGGCAGTGAAGGCATCAGTGTGCTTTGTTAATCAGATTGTCTGTGTGAGTTTTCCACTTCCTGGAGTTACTTATGTGGAATCTGGAAAACTTAATGATATTGACGGGTTGGTTGTCAATAGTATTAAGTGTATTATTCTGTGATTAAAGTAGATGGATAACAGCCACTTGCTTGGAGATACTCTGATGTGTAGTGCCACTTAACAGCAGGAGGTGGCGCCACTAAGCTTTTATTTTTATGTGTTGACGAAGACCTTTCCAAAATAAATTCACTTTGACGTAATAGCAAATTAGGAGCGTGTTTAACTTGTACTGAACACATTTCAATAAATAAGTGAATCACAAACAACCCGAACGCTCAGTGATGCAGTAGTTTGGTTACAGCCAAAGGAAAAGCTGGAAGAGATACAACAGGCATCTTTAGCTGAGTCAGAAACCACGCTGTATGTGTTTTCTGTGTTTTCTATCAGGGTCCAGGTCTGTTGGTGTCAGAGGACGACACAGTTCTCCACGGGGAGTTTTCTGATGACTGGACTGTCAGCGGGAAGGTAGAAATCGTTTCTGCCTCCTTTCATCTGTGTGCTCTGGCTGTGATTTAGCTGGGTTTCCTTGTTTAGGACAAGGTCATCTTTTTGTCTGTGTTCGCTTAATTCCAGCGTAAAATCTCACAGCTGTAGTAACATTAATGCAGAATCGTTACATGTCATTACCAAGAAGCCCCAGTTAGTCACCAGAAAACCAGATGTGTACAACCAGAAGGTGTTTAATAAAATTTCAGTTTCCCTTGTTTTTTTTTTCAGGGTGTTTTGTCCCTGGCTAACGGTGACTGTCTGGACGGCATGTTCAATGGTGATTGGACCACAGGGCTGAAGGTGGTTGGAACGTACACCAGACCAGTCGGTGATGAACCAGAAAACAAAGTGAGAAACAGCCTGCTGTGAGTGTTACTTCATACTAATTTAAACCTGAAATTAACCTGCAACTGATTTCCTCCTCAGACGTCACGCGAGTTCACTGCTGTTGTTGTTTTATTCATTTCTTTGTGTATGAACGTGCATTTTTGCCGTTTTTTGCCGTTTTGTACTCACGCTGTCTTTGGTGAAACGTTTCGATGTGCAGCAGGTTGGGTCAGTATGTGGTGCCCGCGGGCCAGCGGTGGGTCTGTGTGTTCGATGAATGCTGGAGTCGACTGGGCTGCGACGGCGCCGGGAAAGGAGAGAGGGATGCAGCCTGGGAGAACATCGCTGTCACTATAACGACTGCACGACGACACAGGCAGACACAGCAGCACACACGCACAAAGACGTAAATATGAAAATGGTATCATACCGCAGCTGTATGTCAGAGTAACGAGTATGTTCTTGTGTTTTTATAGCCCTGACCTCAGCAGGTCTCACACCAAAGTGTTGGAGTGTTTGGAGACTATTCCTCAGTATGGAGAACCAGTCACCACTGCGAACTACGACAACATACGAAGATACCTCACCAAGGTACGTGTGGCTGTGAGGGAAACACGTTTGTGTGTGTCAAACTCTCTCTGTCTGGTTTTATGATAATGAGTGCACTGATTTGTAAGGTAGAAAGCCCAACACACAGACGGAGAAAAACTCCAGCTATAGAGGAGTTAATTCTGTTTTGTTTGTGAAACGTGCATGTGGCCGTGTTTGTGTGTCAGGCGTGCGAGACTCCTCACCATCCTCTGGGCTGGCTGGTAGAGACCCTGGTGACCGTCTACAGGATGACTTACATCGGCGTTGGATCCAACCGCAGGCTGCTCCGGCAGGCCGTGCGGGAGGTTCAGGCCTACCTCACACATTTCTACAGCATCGTCCGGTACATTCGCGCTCTGACTTCTCTTTTCTGTTTGGCTGTCTTGAACAAACCAAACCTGTTGCTAATCTTTAAGTTGAAGTCAAACGGCAACTTTGTGAAAAGTCAAATTATGCGTACATAAAAACTGATTATTTCCAAACCAGCACAGCATATTGTCACAATGTAGCAATCTGAGACACAAATAACAAAGAAGAACACACGATTGAACAATAATAATTTTCAGTTAAGTATAAATGAGTATAAAAATGTCATCTCTTTACTAAATGACATGAATTGTTGGCTGCAGGTTTCTATTTCCAGGGTTACCAGATGATGGCGCCGTCATCCCGGACCCCCCTGGCTCTCCGACTAAAGGCAGACGCAACTCAAGCATTGGAGAACAAGGGTGAGTGCCTACACACACACACATACACACACTAAAACGTATATAAGCTTACAAGATGACATCCAAACTAGACTCAGTCAGTTTTTTTTTGGTCAGCTTTTCACGTTGACTTTTCGCCTCTTCCTCCGTGTTGTCCAGCAGTGATGTGGTGGCGAGCTGCACCTCTCTGCTCCTCCCCCTGCTGCTTCCTCGACTCTACCCTCCGCTCTTTACACTGTACAGCCTGCAGGAGGAGCAGATGGACGGCCAGTACTGGGAGCACATCCTCCGGCTCAACAAACAGCCCGACCAGTCGCTGCTGCGCTTCCTGGGCGTGCAGGAGTGAGTCTCAAACAAACACACACATGCTGCATCTGAATGCAGTTGACTCCAGCAACGCAAAACGTGTTTTAAATGTCTAAAATTCTCACCACCTCTAATGCGGAGAGTGTTTTATATTATTTTGATATTATTTGACACATACTTTCCTTTTTCTTGTTCTCATGAAGGAAGTTTTGGCCCGTGTGGAGGTCAATTTTGGGAGAGAAGAAGCAGGTTGGATACCAAATGTTCTGTTTTATCCCCATGCTTCCTCTACGCCTGTACAGCCATTTCCCACACCAGCTTTCGATCCACTCATCCAGCGCTCACACACATAACTGATCACAAAAGTTCCAGTGTGCTGCTGCATGTTTTGTGTTGTCCTCTGTAACTGGCTTCCTTCGCTTTCGTCACAGATTTTGTCGAGCAGTGAAGACGCCTGCTTCGTCTCTGCTGTTGAGACACTCCAACAAATCAGGTAGCTGCCATGTGACCTGATATCACATGACATAATTAATAATGTCAATAAATATGACATGACTTGGTGCAGTGTTGATCCAGAGTGTCAGGAAGCTTGTGCTCATGTCCAAGATTGTCCAGGTGACATGCTGCTCCTAACAAACTCAGAATGTAAAAGGTTTAGGAGACCCGACGGAACATTTCATCACAAATCTTTATTTGTATAAAAATGTAACTCATGACATTGCCAGAATCGAAAGTGCAACATGTGTATAAGTAGAAGTGTATGTCTTTGTGTCTATCCGTACACATGCAGCACCACCTTCACTCCAGCAGACAAACTCCTCGTTCTCCAGAAGACGTTTGAGGAGTTGAACCAGGAAGTAAAACCTATGCTGGACGACAACTTCCTGTGGTGCATGGACGACCTGCTCCCCCTCTTCCTCTATGTGGTGCTCAGGGCAAGGTGTGTGAATGCCTCCCACGCACACACACACTTTATTGTCTAATGTGTTTTTGAATAGCTGTCGATGGCGCACTTTGAGCAACGCTTTGTGACAGTGTGACAGTGTGTTATGTTTCAAACATGGGGTGGTCAGCAGCCGCTGTGTTGTGTTTTTGCCGCTCAGGATCAGGAACCTGGGAGCTGAGGTCAGTATGATGGAAGACTTAATGGATCCCAATGTTCAGCATGGAGAGCTGGGAATGATGTTCACTACACTGAAGGTGGGATTCCCCAACACACACACACACACACACACAGATACTGCTCTTCACATGGTGGAAAGTTCATGTCTCTTTCTTGAATTTAGTGTGCAGTTGGAACCAAATTTAGATCTTGACAAGCTCTCAAAGTCTGCTGAGACTTCGCACAACTGAAATTCTGCACAGTTCATCCTTTTGCACATTAAATCTTAGTATCATATTCAAATTAGAAATAAAAACAATTAATTTACTAAGATACCATATAGAGGATCATGAAATCTTGGTGCTTTTTCTGTTATATCATGTGTTCATCATCATCATCACTCAATCATCTGTTAAATCACTCTTCTGCAGGCCTGCTATATCCAGATCCAGCAGGAGTCCACTACATAGAAGGGGTCCGCAAGACGCAGTCAGCAACAAAGTTCTCAGACAGGAGCTGCCAGAACAAAACCAGTAGAACAAGCAGTATTGTAGTGGAGGCCTCTGGGAAGCTGACAGAGGAAGGGCAGGACGTCAACTTTCGTGCAAACAGAAAGACATCTGACACCTCTTTCAGTGTTACAATACACCAAAGTTCTCTCACAGTTTTCATAGGGAGGCACCACGTCGCCCTCTTCAGGACATGTTAGGAAACTGCATCATCATTTTCATAGCGTTTGGTGATGTGTTGTTATTCAGTCACTCTTTGTAAGAATATGTCAGCTCAGTTTCAATTTCTGAGTCCGGTAACGTTCATCACCTCACAGTGTAGTTTTTATTGTTTTATGGTTTTTTTATGTTACAGTACACAGAAACGTGAGGTGTTTTATCTGTATGCTCTCGCGTTAAAGGGAACTGACGAACCACTGATGAAGTCTGAAACATGATTAGATTTTAAAGTGAACATAAGACATTACTGACTACAAAAAAACTAAAAATATTAATGTAAATATTTTGTCTGTGGCCAAGCACTCCTCAAAGGGAACTTCAGGGTTTCTCTCTTTCCCGCATGTTTAATTTCATAAAATCAGGTGACATGGAACAGGTATTTTTTTTATTTAAAGTTATGGAGAAAAATCTGCTCTTTTAAAAATATCAAAATGTAACAAAGATTGCAGTGCAGGTACCCATCAAAACTGCCGGTAATGAAAAGAGATAAAAAAGCTTGATGTCTCATGTAACAGTAAGCTGCTGCAAATGTAAATTACATGCAAATCATTTAACTTCTGGTGTATTTAAATGAAAAGTGACTAACAACCCCAAACTAATTTAGACCCTTTTACATGCAGGAAAAGTTGTTCAAAACATCACGCTAAACAGACTCTTGAGACTGAGGTTTTAAGTTATTGTAATTTATTTATTTAGCACTCACTTTCACTCGTAGCAGAAACACAAACCCTCCATACTTCTTCTACCAATGATGCAGTTTCTCAGGTCTTGATATCTAACAAACGATAAACTGCCCAGTAGAACAGTCCCATCCCAGTGCAGAGGGAAGTAGTTTTTTGCTTTAATTAAAATAATAAATGAGGGAACTCTGATTAGCTAAACTAGCTAGCTAAAATTAGATTTTAAACATTACGCTGAGAGTTTTTTTTTTTAAGTTTACTTCACAAAACTGCCAGGAAAGCGTTAGAAAACAGGTTAGATTCACTTCCCAATTCAACAAAAACGGTACTTTTCTGTTATCTACATGGTTTTCAGCCCTTTGTGTGAACTTGTCCACAGATTTTAGTCAAATGTGTTGGCCCAGGAAGAAGTGATGAGGACTACCTGGTGTGCAGCCATTAATTTAATTCATTCATAAAGATTAATTCACGCTGCTAGAGAGGGCATTTTAACTGTTTCCACTAATACGAACTGCTGCACTGCTGAATGAATGAAAGTATTTACTGATTGTCTGCCACTGTGTTTTTTTATTATAGATGCAGATGCAGATTTTTTTCAATTTTATAATTTTTTTATAGCTAATTAGCAAGCTAGATTAAAAAACATAAGATCCTTTTTCTATAAGTTTATTTTAATCCTGTGAATCCACCTTTAACTTTATTTTGAGACTTTAGAGGATCCCTTAGGAGATCGACTTTCTTCGGATTCAAACCTTTTAGGGACCTAAAAAAAATAAAATTTTCTAAACTTTTCCATGTCCTGGCAAAACAAAGTGTATGAACACTTTGTGGCATGAGAGCCATTGTAAGCTCCCAGAACCCCAACAGTTGTCATTTTTGAATTTTGACATGTTTTTTTAGTTTCTCTTTTTTAAAGAATTTTATTGACCTTCAGACCACTTTTAAATAAATTATATTGCCTAATTTATTTATTAATAGATTGTAATTTTAATTATTTATCAGAGATATAAGAAAAGAATATCAGAGCGTCTCTATTTGATTCCATATGAAATCCCACCAGCAGTGACTGCTAACCCATTAAAAATGTACTGAGAGCAAAGATAACTAAAAGCCAATGTCAGGTTTTTAGCTAATGAAATGTTCCTTTGGTGCTGCTGCATTCAGGGAACAGCCTGCACTCGTTTTAATGTTGTGTCAGGCAAAAAAAGTAAGAACAAAATTACAAAATTAAAATGACAGCAGTTCAGCATTACCGAAATGTCTTTATGCTGTTTTTTTTTTATTATTATTATTGTTGTCACAAGCTTTTGCAGAACACAGCAGACCCTCAGCACCTGTGTGTGTTGGGACTGTCTATTACATGTAGTTTTCTTTTTGCTTTTAACAGCACTGCAGTGTAGCCTGCCACAGATTTAATAGGATGAGGAAAATGCATTCACTTGATCTCTCTGGCCTCCTTTAATGACAGGTCAAAGGTGCACCATGCAGGATTTTTCTTAAAAAAACAAAAACCAATGTATAAACTCACAAAAAAACAAACCTTCTTGATCAACACTTAGGACCAGCTAGAAGCATGTGATGTGATGTGAAGATGTGCGTCTGATTTGATTGTTTCAGTTTCATTCCCAGGTCATCAAATACTGACCTTTTCGGCTGGTCAGTTAGACTCAGCAAATCGACTGCCTTTCTCCAGAATCGCTTTCCGGCGTGTTTACAAGCAGCGACCACATATCCTGCATAGTGTGCCGTGAAAGGTTTTGCACGTCTTAGCCCGATGTCAACAACTCTTCTGTAGCTTTCGGCACTGCCGACCATTTTGCATCACAGACAGGATTCTGTTTGTAGATTTGATTCCTTAAAATCGAGCTTGGTGATACTCGTGTCATACATGGGAATGCATTTGGAAGCAGTGGCCATTTTGATTCTCTTGTCAAATGATCTAAAAACACAGTTATGATTTCAAAACTGCTCTTAAGAAACATAAAGTGCATGTAGTTTTTGCCTTTGGGCTATAACATGATTTTTGTAAAAGCCTACATTTCTTGAAAAAGCTATAACATGACTGAATTTATGACTTCCATGTATTATTTTTCTAATTTTATGTTTTTCTAACTTCATACATTAACAGGCAGAGGTGATTGTGGGAACTGGTTGCAAAATGGTAATTAGGGTTGATGGATAAATTAAATAAGATGGGTAATTGAAAATGTGTTTAATCCAAAAAAAAAGGCAATAAATTTGGTATAATTCTGGAAATGTCGCCTGATGAATATTATTAAATTTTATTTCTTATATTTTTTTTTGCAAAGTGATACTGTTTCACAAAATTATCACAAAAGGTAAAAATCTTTTGAGTTGCAGTTTGCAACAAGCTACCAAAAGCAGATGTTAGTTCGGACCATGATGTGTTGCTGTCACCATACAGTTAACTTCATATAAATTGTTTGTGGAAAGTATAAACAGGACAGCTGTGCTGTTTGCTATAATTGCTCAATGAAAAGCAAATTAATGTCTTCAGATAATCTTGGCGTTAGTAAGCTTAACATTAAAGAAACTCGTCACTGGAGATGCTGGGGATTGAACCCAAGACCTTGTACATGCAAAGCACACGCTCTACCACTGAGCTACATCCCCTCAGTCTCTCTCCTAACTACCTGATTAATTAATTAAAGCTTTCAGGCATTTTAGTTGTTTAATTACAAGACAATTCATAAAGTACTTTCAGCAGCTCTTCCTCTGTGTCAGTACAGTTAAAACAGGACCAGCTCTGGGAAAGTGGTGACCTTCGGTGGCTTCTATGTATTCGGTAGGAGCTGGTCTTATGTACAACACGTACTACAAAAGCTAGGTGCTGCTTATCACTGGAGATGCTGGGTATTGAACCCAGGACCTTGTACATGCAAAGCACACGCTCTACCACTGAGCTACATCCCCTCAGTCTCTCTCCTAACTACCTGATTAATTAATTAAAGCTTTCAGGCATTTTAGTTGTTTAATTACAAGACAATTCATAAAGTACTTTCAGCAGCTCTTCCTCTGTGTCAGTACAGTTGAAACAGGACCAGCTCTGGGAAAGTGGTGGCCTTCGGTGGCTTCTTTGGAGCTGGTCTTACGTACAACACGTACTACAAAAGCTAGGTGCTGCTTATCACTGGAGATGCTGGGTATTGAACCCAGGACCTTGTACATGCAAAGCACACGCTCTACCACTGAGCTACATCCCCTCTGAGACACCAGCTTGAGTTGACTTGTCGCTAAGCACAGTGTCATGTTGTTCTTTTCCTGTTAACACCCTCATGTGGGTGTTACAGTGTGTGTATACTCCAGTGTCACATTAGAAAGCTTTTATATGTTGGACACCAGAACCTGCAAAAGACTCAGTTAAACTTTGTGTATGCTTTGAGATTTTAGCTGCACCGATTCACCAAGTCCATGCATAGAAACACCATAAGAAAATCACTGTGTGTAGGTTGGTGTTTCCTCTCCAGTCATTCCTTAGTGGTGGGCCACAGCAGCAAGAGGTTCTCCGGCCCTGCTGAAAAGAAAATGTACAAGTAATAGTGATGCATCAGCCGCAGGAGACAAAATGCCGACGGGTTTTAGGCTGTAGGTGTTTAGCTGTAGCTCTGCAATCGGTCACATAAACATAAACTGACCCCAAAATGTCTCCCACCCACCACTGTAAACAAACACCGTAGGTGGTGTGTAGTGCTTTGGAGACAGGAGCACTTCATGAACTCTTCTCTGGGCCTGATGCCTTGAGGCTTATTGGTCCAGGCAGCGGAGAGATAACTGAAGGTTAATCCTCCTTTTCTTATTCTTTTTCCATCCATTTCTTCTTTTATTTCCTCTCAGTCAACTGATCCTGCAGCCGAAGTGTTTTTCAGGTTCACGCCAGCCTGAACTTCAGCCTGAACAAGGTTAACCACCCTGTTGTTTCATTAAGACAGTGAACAGTGATTGCTGACCCCCGAATCCTCAAACAGCATAAAACTTACATACGTGAGCCACAACACAGAACAAATGATGTGTGTTGGACAATGGCCCAAAATGGACACCAGAGGGAACCATTCAGTTATTATTAGTGTGGATTTAGTGTGATTGCGTGCAGTAGCACAGTAACCAGGGAGCTCGTAGGACAGCAGGTACTTTGAAACATGTGGGTGAAGACACAAGATTTCAGCCATCACTTTGGGGATCAGAGCGCCGAACCTGATGAGCGACTCCTTCACAGCTCCATCCTGTTGTTGTCAAGACTATTGGAGACCCAAACGGGCCAGTCGGCCAATCAGCCAACACCAGGGTTCTTTCACCTGCATTAACTGATTTTTATTTGGTCACTGTGGCAGAAGATCCCAAGTAACATAAGACTCTGGTGTGGTTTCACCGTCCGATTTGATGTAAAGTCCCAGAACTCGCCAGACTTTCTCTTCTGGTTTAGTCTACACCGACTCCTGATGAAAATATCTGACTCTTTAGGTTGCTAGAGTTTCAACTGTCCCCACCACCTCGTCAGTAATTTGGTTCATCTAATATTTGGCACGGGACAGTAGGGCTGTGGGTTTATGGCTGTTGGCTGAAAACAGTTAATGAGAACTAATGCAAACTAAGCCAATAAGCTAAAAGAGGCTAAAAAAAAAGCTGAACCAAACTGCAGAGCTGGCTGACGATTCTCCACGGTGTCTATCGGCGATCGCTTCACTTAAGAACTTTATTCTAACAACAACTGCCACCTGAGTCTCACAGATGATCATCGGGACCACCTGCAGTGTCTGACAGTCCACGTGGTGACTCAGATCTGTTCCAGTTTATGATGTCGGTGCCACCAAAACCTCCAGTGTTTCACCTAAAAGGTCTTAAGTCACCATCACCTGTGCTGTAACCAGAGCAGGTATCTGTTTCATTATTAATTCATGCTGTAGTCACTCAGTGACATCACTTGAACAGGTGTGGCAAAGACATTGTGTGTGTGTGTGTGTGTGTGTGTGTGTGTGTGTGTGTGTGCGTGTGTGTGTGTGTGTGTGCGTGTGTGTGTGTGCGCGTGTGCGTGTGCGAGATCTCTTATGCCGAGGGCTTTGCAGGCCAGTGAGGGGACTCTGAGATGCTGAGGCTGCACGCAGAAATCCCACCTGATATTGATGATCTAATATTGATTATACTGAAAGGAGGAGACTGGATTTGGACAGCTGACTGCTGCGGCTCAGCACTTGGCAGAGGAAGCGATTCAGTCTTGTCATTAAGGCTCAGACGTTTACGCGTTATGACTTGAAACCTGAGGTGATCCTCGCTCACACACTGAGTCCTTACTTTTAACCATTGATTTTATGATTGATTGATCTTTCATGCTATTTGATTTATTCTGTTGGGGAAAATGCCAAAAAGAAAATGCGGAAAATTCTCATAATTTCTCAAAGCCCAAAGTGACGTCTTCATATTTCTTCTTTAATTCAGCCAGCAGCCCAAAAGACTCTTCATTTACAACCATAAAAGCAGCAAATCCTGACATTTAAGAAGCCGGACTCAGCAAATCGTTGAAGTTATTGCTTGAGAAATGGCTGAACACCGTTAATCAATCATCACAATAGTTGGCAACTAATTTTCTTTGGAATGACTAATTGATTAACTGACTAATCATGGCAGATCCAAATGCTTTGTTTTCATGTGGAGATTATTTCTGCAAAAGCACAGAGACATTAAAGCGGCACATAAATAAAAACAGCAATAAAACGTAACTGAAGCGACACGTGTGTGCTAACGTCTATGCTGTCATTCACAGCGGAAAGTGTGACGCAACCTGAGGTTTTGGAATTTGGATCCAAACCTTTTAAATTTCAGAGACCCGCCTTTAAACTTCTACACAGTAGCATTTCCAGTCTCTGTGGCCTTCAAGCCAGTGACGCAGCCAGAGATTGTTTAGGGAAACACAGGAACATCGGAGTGTTTAAAAAATATCAAACCCGCTGGCTTTTGTTTTGGAAAGCCAGCAGCAGAAGAGAGTGTGGGAGCTGTTTTCATGAAGTGTGGAAACCAGCAGCAGTCAGAGCTTCAGACCGTCGCCAGTTTAGATGTTTCATCTGCACCAGTGACCACATGACTGAAATAAAATGATGCTGGTGCCGCTCTTTCAGACTGAGGTTAGGAACTGAGATGAGAAGCTACAGAAGACAGCAAAAACAGGGTAGAGGTGATACATTAATCAACCCCACACCAAAACTCGAGAAGTCGGTTCCCCCTGCATGACAAGACCTGCACCGGCAGAACCAAACCAGCACCAACCACCAACCAACCGCGGTCACTGAGGGTGACAGTGTGACCATAACAACAGGGATGTTGTTATGGTGTCAGAGAAAGGAAGGAAACAGGATGCGTGCTCACCATCCCAACAAACACCCCTGTTGGGGTCGCAGGACGAGTTTATTGACTTATTTAATGATCGGGTAAATCCCAGAACTGGTTATTTCTACATCTAAATGTGGTCAAGAACGTATAAAAACTCAATTTTGAACTACCTGACTGTGTTTTAGAATGATTGCGTCTCTCACAAAATCATAGTGGAGAAAGAAAGCGAAAGCAGCTTTGAAAGCTCCTCAGCGTGTCTCACCCACCCGTCACTGTCTGTGATGTTTATTTCCAAAAGTCAAGCCCAGCTTTATCACATCTGATTATGTGTAACTTATGTGAACACGCTGCACACCCTGATTTTATTGTCGCTTGTCAGCAGCGACTTCACAGCAGATAAAATGCAGTCAAATTGGAGTTAAGTGAAGTAAAGTAAATCTTGAAACGGTAAAACAGTGAAATGTTAAAGTAACCTGTACTGACACACTCATCTTGTGTCAAATCAAACCAAACCTGCCTTGTCTATCTCTCACACCAGCAGGTTCACGTGAGCCAAATACGAAGCGCTTAATAAAACCAATCAACTTGTTTACGCTTCGGTCCGGATCCCGCAGCGAGTCCTGACAGCCAGCAGCTCATCTGCAGAGGGAGGAGAGCCGAGGCCCAGCCAGAGCTGCAGTTCAGCAGGTTCAGGTTGGCACGGCTTCTAACACACACACACACACACACACACACTTTGGTCGTTCGCCCATATCTCAGCTGTGCTGGTCTGCAGTGAGGAGGAAGAGAGACAGACAGAGAGAGCACAGGACAGAATACAAAGTAAGTGGAGAAGAAAGAGGAAGACCTCATCGCGTTCACCCTCTTTCTCCTCTTCCTTAACAAACAAGTGTAACCCAGCAATATCTCAGTCCTCGATACAGACTGACAACATGTTTTCAACCTCAGCCGTCCGGCGAAGGAGGAAAAGACGAACATCTTCAGGTGTTTGACGTGCAGGAATTTTTTCATTTACGTAAAAGGATGGAAAGCTTTGACAGCACAGGAAAGACAGAGACGCCTGCAGCTTATTAACCCAGTTACCTGCCGTGACCGAAACGCAGGAGGCCTGGCTGGCTTCAGCGCTGCCAGCACCAGTCAGTCGCCAACAAACGCTTTGCATCTCACCAGAATAAGTGGTGCTGGGCATGTAAATTAAAAATAACCATATAAAGGCTGAAAAACCAAAAGCTGATTTTCTTTCCACTGACCTCGCATGTGAAAATATGCACCTCGAGGTTAATCTGTGTGTGTGTGTTTTTAAAGCATAACACCAGCAGATTTTACACCGAAGCTGCCCGTGAGGTCAGAAGTCCATTTTGGAGTCCATCTTGAATATAAATATGTGGTTACTTTAGAGGCTTAAAATGTCGTGCTTGTCATGTCCGGATTAGATTTAGTCCATCTGTCCTCAGGATGAGTCCAAAGAAGAAACAAAACAGACAATCTGACAATCACGCTTCGGTTTTGGTTCACACATCTGAAACATGAGGCAGAGTTTGACCTTCTCTTTCAAGTTCCTTCTTTATTTTCTTTTTCATTTTTTTCCCACACAAAACGCTTCATCACCTCTCATGCACTCACAACACCGCGAGTGTCTTTGAGGACAGACAAAAGTCTGCGCCCTCATCCTCGTTTGTATACGATTCAACACAGACTCTGAGTTCTTGGAGGAAGATCAGGGAGGCCGTGTGCTGTTTGTCAGGAGCAGGTCAGGACAGCTGGCTTTTGACCGTGGCCATTTGAAATAAACTATATAGACAAAACTATCCAGACACACCAGGCTGTTTTTCAGGGGTTGGGCTCGGCCCCTGACTTCCAGTGAAGGGAAATCGTAATGCTTCAGCATACCAAGACATTTTGAACAATGCTATGCTTCCAACTTTGTGGCAACAGTTTGCTGAAGGCCCTTTTCTATTCCAGCAGGACTGTGCCCCAGTGCACAAAGCAAAGCTCCATAAAGACATGGTTGGATGAGTTTGGTGTGGAAGAACTTGACTGGCCCACACAGAGCCCTGACCTCAACCCCATCCAACACCTTTGGGATGAACTGGAATGGAGATTGTGATCCAGACCTTTTGGTCCAACATCAGTGTGTGACCTCACAAATGCTCTGCTGCATGAAAGGACAAAAACTCCCACAGAAACACTCCAACCTGTTGTGGAAAACCTCCCCCGAAGAGCTTATTTATTTATAGCTGCAAAGCTGACTGTGTGTTTAAAATGCAATGTCACTAAAGTTGGTGTAATGGAGAGGTGTATAGGTTTTAAAGCATAATTTCACATTTTTTGACCCTGTCTTGAAATAATAACCATATTTGTCTCTTGAAAATGTTATAAGTAACTGCAGTTGTTCGTCCCGTTGATGCTGTCCATGCAGAAATCCCCTCCAAACATTCTTGCTATTTAGTATATCAGGACAACTGACTCTGTCATCTGATGGAGTTAGATTTATGACAGTCGGACTGAGGTAAGACATTCAGTTTGTTTTTGTCACAGTGGGAGGATGTTTGCTGTTAGGACACTTCACACAGCTTTTTCCATCTGGGTGGAAACAGTTGAATCAGTTTGAACTGCAAACTTCCCTCGCAGCAAATTTACTGTAAGCTCGTCACGCAGATTCTCAGTTCACGTCTTTTTAAAATCTTTTCAGCCTGAGGTTTGGGTAAACGTCCCCATTAATCTGTTTGGGCATCTTGTATTTCTGTGTGCACACATCCTGTACATCATACATGTGTTGGTATATTTGAAAGTGGTCTGAAGGAATGTGTGCTGGTGCTGGTGGAGGTTTTAGAGGAATGTGTGCACAGACCCTGAACAGTGTGAGTGTGTGTGTGAACAGTTCGGTCTGGCTCTATACTGTGTTGGATGTGATTTTTGTGATGAATGCAGTTTTTGGGGGGTTTTTTTTAATCATTTTATTTCAGACTGCGGATCACATGCACACGTACATCAAAATAAAAGCGAGAAAGTGTCAGCACCATATATTCTCCAAGTGCACGGACTTCTGCCACCATTTGGTGCCAAACATCGTGCATAAAACAAATATGACGTTAAAAATTCATTTGAATTGAATACAAATCTAATGCTGGCTGGTTAAATGAAGTTTCCAAACAGATCTAAAGAATTGTTTCGAGATACTCTGCTCCAATCCTTATTTTAAATCTGTACGAATTAAACTGCTAATGTCTGCACCAAATCTCATGGAAAACCATCCAACATTAGTGGAGATATTTCATTCAAAACCAGAAATGTCTCGTGGCGGCGCTGTCATCGAAAACATTACGCTACATTTTCTGGACGCCGTTAACGTCTGTGCCAAATTTTACACCAATCCAAACGTTGGACGCTGAGATATTTCACAGGATGAGTGAGTAATCTGACCTGCTGTTGGCGCCAGAAGGAAAGGTCATGTGACTACCAACATCACAGGTGTTCATCCTCTGGACACCCGGTCAGTCTGGGCCGACTGACAGACCGACACTGTCCTCCCCAGGGCTGCTAGCATTACCACAAGAATATAAGATCTGGTCTGTAAGCCAGCTGGCAGTCCTGAGTAACGTTAGAAGGTGACGATACAACAGGGACGTCGCTGTAACAGAATACGAGTCATCGCCCGGCTGGAAGCAAAATGTTGTTCATGTTTACACTGAACGTATTTACAAATGCAATACAATGTAGGGTGTCTTTTAAATTTTTCCCCCTTCAAGTCAAGTCAGGCAGTTTGTATGTCAAACCGACCACCTTTGTGAATTTTCACTGTTGCACATTACGTGATGTCACTTCCTGTACAGGAACAAAATGCTGCCAGTGGAAGAGAGAGACAAAGACAAACAAGATTCTTTATTTTTTAAAAAAAACCCTGAAAGTATTTTTGCAATATTTTTAGGCCTGAGGTGTATTTACATGTGTAGCTCAGCTGGGAGGAATATTCCTGATAAGGTTCGGTTGATTAAGTTTCGGGTCAGTTTGAATTCCCAGAGGTGCAGGTATGACTCAGGTATTGTATTAAACATTTTGGCAGGTTGCTGATAATTTTATTTTTATTTTATTTATGCGTCACCTCAGGTCGTATTCTTGTCATTAGTGAGACTCCTGTAACCTAAAGAAACAGCTGCCATCTGCGCATTAATCCTGATCACTCATCCTGATCCGTGATCACTGTGGGTGTCGTGCAACATGCCCCAAAGGCAACACACACACACACACACACACACACACACACACACACACACACACACACACACACGACAGCCAGATGAGCTACTGGATGAGAGTTTGCAAGCAGCGTTTGACGCCTGCAGCCGCAATCGCTCTTTGTCTGCCCGAGTGAAACCGAAGCACCTAAACATCACACGGAGGGCAAGCTTGGCCTCAGATGGTCCTTGCAGAGCTCTGTGTTTTATGTGTGTTTTATGTGTGTGTGTAAACGTAGTAGGGATATCAGGAAGGAGATTACTGATTTGCATGGAGTTTTTCTATTGCTTGTGTTGCCCACTTAAATCAACCTCAAGAATAAAAGTGCAGAAAATCTGGTGGTGAAATTGTTACTTTACATTTATTTCACATATATACATCTGTGCAGCCTTCAGGGAGGCGTCAGTGTCATGATAAAACCCAAAGGAGCTTTGTCAGCAGCAGTATGTCATCATGATTCACAGCTAACACTTTAACCGATTGGCTCTCATCGCCGTCTGACAGGATCACATCTGAGACTCAGCAGCTGATATCCAGCATCCTTGAACACACCAGGGAGAAGAGTTCCCACAGCAGTCCCTGCCCACAGCTACAGAACCACACGCTGCTAATGTAATTAATGAAATGAAAGAACAAACATTTCCAAAGAGATTAAAACCTCAAAACCAAGTTTCACCTCTCTGCAGGAACCAACAGGTGGTTTCATTAAAGTGCACTGCAAGCGGCACGGACGTGATGTTGCACTTTGCTGTGACAACAGGTTGTGTTGTCACACTAAACTGTGAGTTTGTATGCATTCGTGCAACCTCTGACTTTCTGGTTCCACCTGAATGCACCATTAGACATCTGGTACTGTTTCAACGCCGCCTGTATGTGCAGCTTGACCACATTCATCCAGCTCACATGTCCAGTGCCGCACAGGAGCCGAGCTTAACTGAAATGGTTGCACAAGCTTGACCTGAAGCTCCTCATCTGCTTGCTTTGCAATGCAAAAAAAGTACCAGTACCAGGAGAAATGCTTTTATTCTGAAATGGGCCAGTCTGAGTGCTTTTACTTTGCACGTCAGTCCTGTGTCTTAACGCACACACAGAAACACTGCAGGAAGAGATGCAGCTCTGTGCAGTGTGAACCAGCACACACACACACACCTGCCTCATTTGGGGAGGTTCTCCTTCACATCCAGATGAGGAATGTTTGATTTAACTATTGCCAACACACACACACACAAACAGCCAAGCTAAATATTACCTCAGAGGTGCTACTGCTGTCAGTGTGCTGCCGTGGAAGGAGCGTCACGGATTTCTATTTACTTACTGCACACCATCACGTTTGAAAAGAAAGGCATTTATGTTGAGACTGAGAAAGAGCATAAGGAGTAGAGGTATGCTACCTAGACAAAAGTATTGGGACATTCTAATACAAAGACATATGGAGTCGGTCCCCCCTTTTCAGCTGTAACAGCTTCCACTCTTCTGGGAGGACTTTCCACAACATGTTGGAGTGTTTCTGTGGGAATTTTTGTCCATTCATGCAGCAGAGCATTTGTAAGTTCAGACACTAATGATGGACAAAAGTCCTGGCTCACAATCCCCATTCCAGTTCATCCCAAAGGTGTTGGGGTGCTGGATGGGGTTGAGGTCAGGACTCTGTGTGGGCCAGTCAAGTTCTTCCACACCAAACTCATCCAGCCATGTCTTTATGGAGCTTTGCTTTGTGCACTGGGACACAGTCATGCTGGAATAGAAAAAGGTCTTCAGCAAACTGTTGGTACAAAGTTGGAAGCATAACATTGTCCAAAAATGTCTTGGTATGTCTTGATATGCTGAAGCATTAAGATTTCCCTTCAGTGAAAGTCAGGAGCCGAGCCCAATCCCTGAAAGACAACAACTATCCGAATACTTTTGTCTACATCACCTTTAAGATATCTTCGTGTCTATGTTTATACATAACAGGGATGCTGCCGGACATTCCTCTAAATCAGCATGTCGGTGAAATGGCACCTTTCGCTAATTAGCCGTTTTAGGACTCGTTAGCTTTAATGTGTGGCAGGACCAGTTCTAAAATGTAAAGGACAAGAAGAGAGCTCTTCTCTGCCACAAACTCTTGAATGAAGCTCAAAAGTGAAACTTCATCGAGCCTGACCAGAGGATTACGGAGAGGGGGGGGGATACGCAGCGGGTGACTTCCATGTGCCTTCCCCAAAGCAAAATGTTAACTTAGCTCACAAAGATTTTGTGAGCCTTTCGGTCAAGTGTCGGTTTACCAAAACCACAAGAAGACGTCTTTCCTTGTGAGGTCTCGTGCAAGAACCCGCTTGCAAGCAGCATGTATGATATTTGAATCTGACTCTCTCTCCACGAGAGAAATAAACTCTCATGTGACTCAACGGTAGGAAAGTCGGAATCTGAACGCATGTGGACTTTAAATACGATGCAGAAACCGATGAAAATAACACAGCTTAAAACAGACTTCAGTTCAGATAGTCGCCCACATCATCATGGCTGCCAGCGTGCTGAGGGGGGTTACTGTCAGCCTGTCACAGTCCAGCTCCGCTCTGATGTTGTTGGCTACTGTGCTGCTATAATATTTTTCTAGTTTTAGCCACTGACAAAGCAGGCAAGTGTGACCATCACCTTTTTACTCCTTGGTATCGTTTTTATGCCTCCTTACTGGAGACAGTGTCTGTCCGTCCATCCGTCTGCCCGTCTGCTCGTTAAGGCTGTGAGACCAGCAAACCCCCCTCCTCAGTGTTTTGCCGACTCCATCACTTTCAGGTTGTGGGGCTTTTAGCTTTGTAATATTTTTTTAAAGCTTAACTGTGCATCTGGTTCTGGTCCCGTAACACCCTGCTTCTAACGCTGAAATTATAATCCTCTTCTTGGACACCCTGTGTGTGTGTGTGCGTGCACGTGTGTGTGTGTGCGTGCCTGCACGTGTGTGTGTGTGTGTGTGTGTTTGTGTGTGTTTCCAGCTTTTGGGGGCCAGCAGAGGTTTAAGACATGAGAGTGATGATGTTTTTGGAAATGGAGGACATTTTTTTTTTGTTGGTGCTCACTTACTCAAAGAACCCTTTGAGGGTTAGGATTTGGTTTTAATTATAAGATGAGAGTTACATTCAGGTTACAGTTGGAGTTTAGGCCTGTTCTGTTTGGTTTCTGGGGAGGCATTGTGTCGATGCTTAAATAAAGCAAATGTCCACATGTCCTGTCAGTTCATGAATTACTCCTTGGACTCTGACATCAGCCAAGTGGATGAAAAGTCAGAAGAACTGTGTGTGTGTGTGTGTGCGTGTGTGTGTGTGTCCTTCGCATGCCAAATGCCGACCCAGTTTCCATGCTGCGGGTGTTGGCATCACCTGCGAGCACCACCTCGGCTGCACAGAGAGTCATTGACACAAACCAAAAAGCAGCAACGCGATTGTGTTTTGATCTGCACATTCACTGGAGTGAGGTTACATAGAAACCTGCTGTGACCTCTTTTATTTGTGTGTGTGTGTGTGTGTGTGTGTGTGTGTGCGCGCGTGTGTGTGTTGACCTTGGCTGTCTGAAATAAAGACTTATGTGGCAGGTCTAGTTTGCCAGAAAGAGACCATTTTCCAGCATGTGTATCCAAAGCACACACACACACAAACTCAATTTCTTGCGATAAAAAAATAAAAAAGTTTACATTTTCTTTCTGCTCTTCAGTCCCTGATGATGATTCAGTTTGACTCTCGGTGAAGCTCCCCACGCATGTATGTTGTCTTAGTCACGACGCACACAGGGGTACAAACAGTCAAGAATAACAATCTGCACAGATATCTTTTATCACTCTGTGTGAGTGAGTGAGTGTGTGTGTGTGTGCATGTGTGTGTGTGTGTGTGCGTGTGTGTTTCAGCCAGCCTTTTGCACATTCATCTTGGAATTCCTAGAGGACGCTTATTCAAATGACGCAGAAAGATAAAGCAGTGAAAGTGTTTTCGGTTCCACATTGACCGAGTCAGCCTTCACACACCACCACACCACCATGTCATGATGTTCATGAATCAAATAAAGTCTAATTAAAATGTTTAACTATGTCACAAACCACTCGGGGTAAAAACAAACAAACATCAGAGCGTTGTGCTCCCGTCCACCTCTGCTGCAGTCTTACTGAAAACATCTCGATGAAGTGCAGAAGTGCCCTCTAAGCTTTAAATGCACACTATGCAATATTTTCATATTAAAGGCAGAATGCGCAGAATATTTCACCTGGTGTTTGTAAATTCAGAGTTCACCGCTTCCCTGCCACACCCCTCATTTCAGCTCCTCACGACGTTTAGCTGCCTTTGGCTAATTGTTGTCGTTCTCATCATTCGTACCTCTGGATCTGTCAGGGCCAAACCGTTAGCCAAACTGAAAGTCACGCGGAGCGAATGAGCCCAACGTCGAGGTTGTAGCTGAGAACCGCATAAAGTCGAAATTTAAACTGAATTTTCCTAAACTGAACTGAAAAGAAAATTTATTAAATGTGCCACAATGACAGCAGAAAGTTGAAATGTTGAATGTTGTCAAGGGAATCTTTCAGCGTTGATTGCTAACGCTGTGTCTTCTAACCGGCTCTCCAGTGTCGGTCACACAATGATATTGAAAAAGCCCTGACGGCAGTAATTTCTCAAAAACTGCTTCATCCTTTTTGGAAAAAGATGTATAAGCAGCAGTAGCTTGATCAAAGTTCAAAACGCTGCGCTCTGGAATTGAAAATAAACTGCGTTTTATAAAGTGTATTTTATTTTGAAATTAAAATGTATCTGCTTTTTTTTTTTTTTTTAATGAGTGATTCCTGCAGCGATGAAACCCATCAATTCACGTATATGAATGTCAGACAGACGTGAGACCAAATACAGGAGGGAGGAGGAATCCAAGACGGAGACGATGAGGGATTTCCAAGTGCAGGGAAGCAGAGGAAGGGGAGATAATCTCAAAGTGAGGAATGTTCTTACTGAGGATAAGAAGTTTGGACCTCAGCTACGACAGAAACACCAAAGCAGCTTCTGTCCCGCACACAAACACATTCGTCTTACCACCAGGAGTGTTTTCTTTTGTCCTCGTCTAGACAAGGTGGGGCCAGAGACGCACGCTCGCTTTACGAGAGAATGAAAGTGCAAGCGTTTTTGTGACTTTTGCGGCTCATTTTTGGTTGCTTCTGCATGTGCGCTTTGGGGGGCCTTTGCCCACGTGTGACTGCATGTGAAACGTGTGTGTGTGTCTTTGCCCCACACGTATGCCACAAGTGTGTATGCGTGTCAGTGCCCTTTGCCCCTCGTTCTTGCGTTCTCTGGGGGTTTCAGGCTCACCTACATTGTGCCTCTTTTGTCTGCAGCTCCTTTGTTTAACTAGCGGCCGGTCAGTGAAAGCAGCAGCGGTTAGCCGCTAAAACCAGCGAGCTGCTTTTTTGTCCCTCAACACATCGCCACAATATGAAGCGAGCGTGCCGGAGCTACACAACCACCAGGAGACCCGAACAAAGAAGGGGCTGGGAGCGCTAATCATCAGGACAAAGCAAAGATGAGCATCCACTTCATCACCAAAGTCCAAACCCAACTCCTGGCCCCTGCAGGAGGTGGTTTTCCCCCTCAGAACAGATGTTTTAGATCCACAGGCCTTGTGACAGCTTCACCTCACAAACTATTATTAGAACTTCTGTAGGCTTGGCTCAGATCCTCTGAAATGTTATTATCTGCCTAATTATGGGGTCCAAATTCAGTTTACTGTTAAATATTATTTATTATGGTTTACATATGGATTTACTCATATTTTACCCGTATTATGATGAGAAAGACGACCTGACTTTAGGCCTACACATGTGGGGAGTCGGACTCGATAGCAGAGTGTGACGCTGACCAATAAGAGCACAGAGGATTCGTCTATACACAAATGTAAAACGGCGTTTGTCATTGTGTTTGTGCCGCACTTGTGTGTAACGAGATCATTTTCACTCATCTCACTCACGTAAATGACTAACAACTTCACGCACTGTCCGAGTGACGCGATACGACAGACAGGAAGTCACTTCTAATTGGACAGTCATGTGACGAAGTTGTCTTTGTGGGTGTTTGGATGTGACAGATCAGTAATGCTTTTACCTCAAGCTTTGAATGGAAAAAAACTAGAAGAGCACAGAGAGAGCGCAGACCTCCGCCAATCACTCATGACCCTCGAGACGTGTGCTTCATGGAGGCTTTCAGTGTTTCCATCCTGCTGACAAACAAACAAACAAACCAGACAGAAAACATGGCAGAGGTTTCCATAGTGAAAATATTAAAAAGCAGTGCAACATTATGGGAGAACATTTCTTCTTTTAGGGGAAGTGAAGAAGAAAAACAGGTGAGAAGGCGCTCGAGCTCGCCGCGGAGCTCGGATTTTGAGTTGCCTTAACAACACACACACACATTTCTGCACCATCACCTGACGAGAAGCAGCTGCTGAAAGCTGGATGAGTGAGAGGAAGCGATACTGACGCTGACTCATCACGGTGTCTGTCATTGGCTGGCTTGTGCGCGAGGTCACACTCACAGCAGACTGTCGATGTCAGGCTGAAGTGGTGCTCGAAAAGGCGAACTGGGGAGCCGCGCGTGAGTCGGCGTGTGTGCAGGTGTTTGTGTATCAGTCTGGTTTCAGGTTTCCCTCTCAGACCACAGGACCTTCCAGGAATCAAGGAGTCGGGTTTGATTCCTGGACAGCAGAACTGAACCGGTGGCTGATAATCACTCAGATCAGAAACCGTTGGTCGATTAATCAGTTAGCTGACGGGCAGAAAATTAATTGGCAAAGAATTTTGATACTCGTTTGGGTCATTTGGGCAATTTTCATAACAAAATATTTTGTGGTTCAAGCTTTGCAAATACAAAGATTTAAAAACTTTTAACAATTTAAATTTATTTTCAGTGATTTCAAGGTTTTTGGATTGAGTCACTCTGGGTATTTGTGATAAAGTTTCTCACCGTTTTTCTCTGAATTGATCAGATTATCAACAGATTAATCCTCAATGACAATAATAATTAGTTGCAGTACAAGCAAAAATTAAAAAAAAAAAAAACTCGTCAAAAAACATTATTTATTCCATTTCTTTGATTTATTAAATATGATTAATTTTAGTTCTTGCATCATTATTCTTATTTTTAAGTATATACGATTAATAATTATAGTTATTCTTATTGTTTATTTTTCTCAGTTAATAACATTTTTGTTCCTGAATTCGTAGTTAGACACATTAAGCTCTTCTTTTGTTTTTAGTGACATATTTATGAGGACAGCACACACACACACACACACACACACACACACACACACACACATCTCAAGGCAGTCCTTGAGTCTGGTTTTCAAAGTGGGTCACATAGCTGAGGAGGGTGGGGGTTGGGTGCTACTACACCTCATTCTCATAGTCTCAGGGGAGAACTGAACCAGTTCAGGTTAGATGAGAAGCCAGGATTTATTCTGCTCCTCTTCGCTTTTCTTTGTCCTGATGGGTGAAAAATCTGCCAGTATCTGTAAAGTACTTTAACTGTACGGAGATACTTCAGTTTTAGAAAAACAAACAACAACAACAACAACTGGTAAAAGGTGCAAGTTACCCCTCTGTGTCACCTTTGTGGAATGTAACTGCTCCAATACTGTGCATAAGTACACGTTTGAGGTATTTGTACTTTACTTGACTCTTTTCTTCTCGTGCCACTTTCTGATTCTCGCTTTATTTAACGGGTAATTATTGTACTTTTTACTTTACCACATTTGTTTTATGACTTTACAGATTAAGATTTTTGCATACATGAAACAACAACAACTCAACAGTGACATCCAACAAGCAGAGCTGAAAACTGCCGACTGGTAACAGTTTTATTTGAATCAATGAATTTTTTTTTTGAGCAAAGACATTTCATGATTTCAGCTTCCACTAAATATGATTTGATGCTTCTAGTTCAATTTATTAAAATAAAAATAAAAGATCTGTTTGTATTTGCATAATTTTGTGGCCTGTGGACTGTTGGTCTGTCACGCTGAGTTCTTGGTCATTTTTATTTATTTTTTACAAGCAAAACAATCAAATCAGTTAATCAAGAAAAGGATCAGGAGTTTAATCCACAACCCGTTCATCATTAGTTGCACTGAGAGAGCTCAGCAGTAAAATCCTGCTTTAACATTAATGTTTGAGTAATAGTAATCTGAAGAACCGTCAGAGGGTCATTTATCTGCCGTACATGTGCTTTATAATGCTCAGTAGTTGTCAACACTCGATATTCAGTACACTTTCGTGGTTATTTCTTATGCAGGTAGCATTTTTAGTGCAGGACTTTTACTTTTACATCGTGGTAATAGTACGGTTCAGCAAAGCTTGTGACTATTTCCTCCTCCACTGGAGCTTTCATTGGTCTGTGGAGCCGAACCTTCACATTGACGTATTTTATTTTAAACCATAATCTCTCTTCTATTTCGGCTAAGCGGAGGAAGACGAAGCGAGACAGGATCTCTCTTCTGTTTTGCTTCCTGTCCTCAACCTGTCCTCTTACTCTATGATTCACTCATCTTGCTTCATTTCTTCCCGTGACGCTCTGCAAAATGATCCTTTTTTTGAGAAAAAAACTGCACCAGAGCCAATAATTAACTCGGTAGTGAGTGACTCAGTTCACCGAAAGAACACCAAGTGACCTTCATATCGCTGAATCAATCATTTTTGTCCCTCCGTCTGTCCTCCACTGTCTCGTTTTGCAGGGTCACACAACACAAATCAGATGCGTCACCGTGAAGCCGCTGCATCCAGCTGAGAAATCGTCCAACATATATCACAACACATCCTCAGAAAATGATGCTCTGCTCGTCACTTTCACTTTCACTTCTTCTTCTTCTTCTTCGTTTGAAAGTACAGTTAATTAAAATATGTGGAAATATTGGATTTAAACTTTGGTTTTGGCACCAGGTAAGCATTTTATTATTGTGGGCAGGAAGCACACGTCTGCAGGATGAAGATACAGCAGACTTCTGAAGAACGTGTAAAATATAAAAATCCTTTTTTCCTACGGTCTGTGATGGGAAATCAATGCACAAGAGGCTACAAACAGGACAACATGCAAACTATATGCTGATGACTGTGACCTGATACAAAGACACAAGCTGAGACTTTTTTCACACAAAACAAGACTTAACTAAACTAAATAACACTGAGTTTGGTCTTGAAAGGTGAAGGTAAAGACAATCTATGTTTAAATCCACTTAAGTACAATCTGTGGTATTTCTACTTTCCTTGAGTATTTCCACTTCATGTAATTTCTGCTCAGCTACGTTCTGTCTGACAACCGCAAGTTGCTTTTCAGAAAACAATTTTTCGATATCCTTCTTGTCCTTGCTTCCTTTACGAGATTCTCACAGGGAAGTGATGTTTCAAATAATGTGATGATTTTGTATCTTGTAGATTAAACAGATTATAAGGTGGGTAAAGTGAGCTCAGCCTTAAACGTCCACAGTAGTAAAATACAACAGGGCAGCAGTGATGTTCATGCAAAAACATCAGATTCAGTAAAACATTTTACAGCACAATACGTACTTTTACCATTGACAGTTAAAGTACACTTTGCTGATAATACTTAAATACTTCTTGATTCAGTTACTTGTAATGGAGTATTTCACACTGTGGTACTGATACTTGTCTCAGTACTTATTTAACATGGATTCAATAAGCAGCAGGATGCGTCGCCTCTTGTGCTTTCACTCGCCAGGGACAAAAGTTTATTTTTTCTTTCAACTTTAAAAAATGATCAAACCTGAAAGATTTTAAACATTCAGGCCTGACCACCCAAATGACACCCAGAGAAGATGGATGTGTCATTTCCACGGCGTGTACATTTTCTTCACGGGGCCAAATGCATTGTGTGTGTTTTGGACCACAGTTAATAGGACACCTTTTCACAAATAGGTTTTTCTTCCGTGGGAGTGGAGGTCCTGCCTGCAAGCGTGTATCCGACTGTTTGTTTTGTCCACTTGCGCCTCAGTGGCAGGAAAAGTGTCACTGTTGTTTCCCCCCACTCTTGACAGCAGTGAGATTGAACATCACAGTTTTGCTGGATGCGTGCGAGTTCCTGTAAAATGAAATCACAGACGAAGCTCTGTCTGGCTCCGCCACATCGAGGCCAATGGGAGCGGGGCAACCACACGAGCCTGCCCATCAAAGGAAAAGAAGGGGGCTTGTGTGGGAGTGAACGAGTTTCAACCCAGCTAGCCCGCCCGTATGTTTTCACACAGAGCTTATTTTGTTCATGTCACACCCTCACATGCAGACATCAAACATTTCCTTCCCCTCCTCCACCACCCCCACCCTTCATCTCTCTTTACCTGAATTCATCTCTCACGTTTCTAGTTTATTTGGCCAGCGTTAACTGCTGTTTACCCTCCTCTCGTGAGGCGGTTGAACGACAGGGTGCATTTTGCCTATAATTAGGGAAGCAGGTTTGAGGTAAACAAGGCAGAATTTAGGTCATATATTCTCAGTGTTACACCCTGAAAGCAGATCCAAAACAGGCCTGCTGCCGAGGGTGGGGTTTTCTTACGATGGTGGAAATTCACTTCGCACCACGTCCGAGTTTGTGTCTCCCTGCATTGTATTTTTTATGTGTATCGCTTAACTCTAATGTCGTCCTCTGGCACGAGAGGGACGCCTCGGACGTCTCAGATATTTCCCCTGTTAAAGTCAGGCTGCAGCTGCTGTGTTGCACGCGCTGCCATCCTGCAGACTTTGTTTTGGTATAATTATGACCCAGAGCAGCTGTAAACGGCCTCCTCCTCCTCCTCTGCACCACCGCCGTCTGCATTTTGTTTAGTCTGACAAAGGGCTAAATACATATTTTAACAGGTCAGCGTGTACTTACATCAGCGTTACTGCTGTTATCTTCACGTGTAAATTTAAAACACGGTGTTGGAGCGGGTGGAAAACTTCTGCACGTCTGGTCTGTAAACACATTTGGCATCACCTTTTTCCTTCTTTGCTGTCAACATAATATGTTCCCCTCACATCCTTGGCATTTTTCTGTTCATAACTTACTGAATTTACGCATTTTCATGGTCATAATGACAGGAATTGGTGGTTTAGAGTAGTGAAATAAAAGGTGTCCTTAGTCTTTTACTTTTTTTTGTTTGTTTGTTTTGTAAAGTGTAATTATGAGGAGGGAGGAAAAGCAGACCACAGTGCAGGGAGAACTGAATTTAAACCAGAGAACATAAACATGCGGCTCTGGTTGTAAACCTTTTATATGCAGTACACATGAAGCCGTTATTCTTCAAAAACTTAATGGACAAACAAATACTAAAACCAAACATCAAAAAAATATCTAAAGCCAGAAATCCAACAAGAGAATATAGCCTAATTAAACTTAAAAAAAATGTCCTAAAATTAAATCATACACAAAAACAATGTTTGTCACTGCACTTTTTAAAAGGGATATCATTTACATATTTATTTTGAGCTTGTTTCCATTTAAAGTTGCAAAACTTCATCCGTCATTAAGACTTTTTTTGAGCTTTAAATTCTCTTGATTAAAAACGCTGCAGAACATTCAGCCACACGTTCTCATCGTCTAAGGTGTTTCACAGGTGTTGGTTTCAAGCACATGTCATAATGACAGCTTATTAGCAGGCAATCAGCAAGTCGAAATAATTTTATTTATAGAGCCCAGTATCACAAGTACACAAATTTAAGATTCATTTGGGTAATGAAAAAGTAAAAAAAAAACCAAAACAAAACACTTTAACAACAAGTACAAAAATGGAAGAAACCACAGGAATCGGGATGTCAAATTTACAGATAGATTACAGACATACGTAGGGCGAGCCCCTGTTTGTCACAGAGACCAGGAAGAGGACAGTCAACACCAATACACAAAGCTCAAACACACACACACACACATATACATAAACACACACACCAATCATAAGAACAAACTTACAATCTCAGCTGACTGTCCTACAGCCACTTTCTCTGCTCTCTCTTTCATTTATGCCCGTTTTGCTCTTGGTTTACTGATAGATACTCGTCTTTCATACAGAACAACTTCAGCAGCTCACACACACACACACACACACACACTCACACACAGAGACAATGGAGACCCTGGGGATGGGAAAAAGAGAAGCTTGAAATCCGGGTCATGTATTTTATGGTGACTTTGAACACACAAGGACATTTGATCTTCAGCCAGAGCCTGTGTTTACTTCCTCACAGCTCTGTTTCTCCTACACACCACGAGAGATTTGAAAACTATTTGTCCTTGTGCTCACGCGTGCTCACCGTCAGCTCGTGGGAGCCCATCGCTGCAGCCAGAGACACATCTGTCCAACAGATGCACAACTAGCTCTAACATGTAACTAAAATGTGAGAACTAAAAGCTGAGAACGGATTTTTTGTTCACTGATTTCTTAAAAAGAAACAGCAAATATTGAGATATATCAGTGTATGTTGTGTGCCCCCCACGCCTTTACATTTTTTTATGCTGAGCTAAGACAGGAAAAAAAAAATCTAAATCTCTCATCTTTTCATCTCAGTCTCAGAAATTAAGTGCATATTCTTAAAAAAACAAACAAACAAACAAACAATTCATGAAGCAATAGCAGCACTTTGGCAAACAGTTGTAGCTATAATAGAAGCATGAGTAGACGTTTGCTTGTGTGGAACTTGAGTCAGCTTGAGTCAACCTTTGGGATCCTTCCATCGATCCATGGGATTTCTTCCATCACTTGTCCTGTTCAGGGCTGTGGGCAGCTGGAGCCTATCCCAGCAGGCATCAGGATAAAGCAGATGCATAAGCACAAATTACAAAATGTCAAATGACACGATGAACACCATGAGGGAGAGAACTGTCACGTGAGTTACTGAGTTCGACATCCAGTCAAACACACGCGCTGAGACCTCTCAGACCGCAATGGAAACAAATTGTCGGGTTTTACTTTGTCATAGACAAGACGGTATCAGTCTAAAACTGAATTGTGACTCCTTCTCTTTGTACCAAATGTAACACACTTGTCAGTCCATGCTTAGTTATGATGCTTAGTTGTTCAGACTATAGTTGGACCGTCTCTTCTTCGCTCCAGTGGTCCAAGCAAACCCTTTGATGCAGTTGCTAGGCAACCTCTGCTCTCTCTCTCTCTCTCTCTCTTTCTCTGCCCTCCTTTCTGTCTGAGCAGCCAGTTAGCTGATCTTGTCAGATGGAGTGAATGATGTAAGTCAGCTGTAACAGATTCAGAAACATGTGCATTGTCACACAGAGTAAAGCTGTGTACACTGTCATTGTTCATCATGTTAGCCTGAGTTCATAATTCATACTGGTCCTTTTATGTTAGCTTTTATTAGGACAACATGGCCAGACTGTGATACTATTTGCAAACCATATGTGGGGGGAAAGTGGCAGCTCCTCACACCGACCTTAAAAGATCTTGCCAGCAGGCAGTACTGGCGCTTTAGAGGGTTGAGTCTGTTGGAGTGAAAAGTGCCTCTGACTATCTCACAAGTAATACAGGGTTGGAATATTTAAGTGAGTCAAATAATGGAAATTTCCTGCTGAAAAGCTTCTTTGTATGGTGTAAATTTTCGGAACAAAATGACCAAAATTCTTGCGGCTGATGCTCTAGAGGATAAAGAAACATAAGCAGTCAGTTGCCAGTTTATTAGATCAACCTCAAACCAGTGCAGTCTAATAAAAGATGTTGCAGCTTGATGTGTTCCCTGTGCTGTTTGTCCCTATTTCCTCTGGCTCTGCCCAGCGTGCTGCGTCTGATTGCTCAAAATGAAATACTTAAAAGCTCCTGTGCCCATATCTGATCAGAAACACAATACAATATTTAAATGCACACAAGGGACAAACAGTTCTTGAACTTGAGACAACAACAACATCAAAAGCATTAGCCAACATTTTCAAAGAGGTCCAGCAACACTCTGATCTCCGTGGAAAGTTCACTCAAAGGAAATAGAAAGACAATTAGCAGCAATAACAATCCTAAAAAAAAGAGAACATAATCCATGAAATCCTCCTATTTAATTGTTCCGTGAAGAGGAGATTAAAAGAAAAGACAAAGTTTGCATACACACTGCGCAATATCTGCACACTCATTCATAATTATTATTGTTTTATTTATTCATATAAATAACATCATGATATATAACTTTTTAATGTCATGTATTCATTCTGTTTCTTTAAACAGGTCTTTATGTAGCCAGCTTCCCAAAATCATAGCCTGTTTCTCACATTGCTGTTATGTGAATTTCCCATAAGCATCAATTAGCCCACAATGGGTTATTATACATCCGTTTATAAAATAAACTACTGTGTTTTTCTCTATTTTGTGTATTTGTCAGACGTATAATAATGACCCGAAAGACTTGTCATGCTTTTCTTTCTTTTTTTCCTCCAAATGTAATCCCTTAACATTGATTATGGGTTCCTCTCTGCCAGGTGCAGAGAGCATCTGAGTGAAGCGAACCAAAATGAAGAATGTAACTTCCTGTCACCGCCTTCACAATAAAAGTTTGCGCAAACAACTTGCGTTGATGTCGCTTCGACCATTTCCGAAAACGACTAAAATAATGTGGAGAATGTAAATTCACTTTCTGCGGTTTGCAAAATACAAAGCTTGCTATCGCTCCACATCCTCTCGTAATGCAACTTTATTCCGCTAAAATTTCACGCTCGTATTTTGAAAGACAAAAGCAGCCAATTTCCGGTGTTACTGTGTCAGAGGTCTCCTAGCTTGATGCAGGGGTGCTGTCGACAGCCTGCAGCCTCAGAAAAATAAAACAGACTGATTCATCCCGCGTCAATATAACCGTTCCGGAAGATGGTGGCTAAACAGAGGATCCGCATGGCCAACGAGAAACACAGCAAGAACATCACGCAGAGAGGAAACGTAGCCAAGACGCTGGTGAGCCGTCAACTGACAGCGAGATGACAGCATGACATTAGCCCAGATAGGTGACGTTCACTCCGGTATGAATACAGCAGCTTGATGGTGGTGGTGGTGGTGGTGGTGGTGGCAGCCGGCCGTTAAGTGTTTCCTGCTCGTCATACATACTGTACTTCTCACAGTAGCATCTTTAAAGCACCGCGTGGTCCTCTGGGATGCATTTCAGTGAAGCGGTGTGACCCAGCCAGGCTGAGGTGCTTCATCAAAATGTGATTAATTCAGACTCGTTGCCGCCCTTTGCGTTTAACTTGGTGTTACTTTGTTTGGAGTGGGCCTTCAGTGATAATCAGATGAGCATTATAATATTATAAAGGAAGGAAAATAACTGAGAGCTGTGCTGACTAAATGTCAAACTGTAGAGCTTTTTTTTTTGCAAATAGGAAACTGTTTTTGTAACCAGTGAATTCTTTAAATCTTAAAAAAGTCAGAAATGCCTCTCAGTTGTGATATTGGATTCATATATTTTCTCTGGGTGAACAGATTTTAGACAAAACCAGTAGTGGATTGAGTATTCCTTTAATCAAGTAAAGGTAGCAATGGCAGACTGTGAAAATAAACTCCTGCAAGTCCTGCATTCACAACTTCACTTACTGAAGAATATGTGAGTATTATCTGAAAAATGTACTGAAAGGTCCCTGTCAGTGTTTTTGGGGTTAATGTTACTGGTGCATGTTACGGTTGTCAATGTTCAACGCTGGACTGAAAGACCATAAATGTATGTTTGATGTTATATTCAACAGTAATGGTTCGTGAGGAGGGGGCTCATCCCTTTCAAACTCTAGAAAACAACCCAAAATACCCAAATATCCAACAGTTTTATTAACTTGATTGTTTTATTTATTAATGGAATAACTGAACTCATTCATTCAAGATAAGATAGTCCTTTATTAGTCCAGCAGTGTTGAAATTTACATTTCATCCCTAATTTTAGGTCTGCAGTTAAAACAAATGTGTTTTCTTTTATTCAAACAGTATTTACGTGTTTTGCTCACATGTTGTGTTACGTGTCATGTTTACTTGTCCTGTGTGAGGCTCCCTTTGGAGATAATATTGGTGTAAATGAGGCTTATGGCCAGAGTGGTACTCTTACCAGCTAACAATGCAGTATTTCACCACAAAGATTTGAGTTACAGTCACCGTTTCTTTTTTTCTCATGTGAGTTGTTTCGCACAGTTTTTCTCCTCCTCCTCTTCCTCTGTCCGCAAATAGAGTCTAAATGGCAGTGGAAAGGTCAAATTTGGATGCTCAAGCTGTCACTCTGTGTAACAAGATAAACACGCACTGCTGTTATTGTATAAAGAAAACAACCACGTCCCCCAGCATCACTGAGACCGTCGCTGTGGCACTGACTGAACCTCCTCACAGCTGACGTCGAGCTGCTGATGTTGCTCTCCCTAAATCAGTCTAGACTGGAGACTTGTGCTTGCTCCTTTTTTCCACGTGAGCCACGATTTGAGAAACCACTGACTCAGCAACTTCCCGCGTGTAATTAGACACTTGGGTTTGTTCTGTGCAGCCACAGAGTTGTTACTGTGGACATTTTGACGAGGGACATCACCATCTCGTCTCACTAAAGACGAAAACACAAGACAATCTGTGGTGGCAGGTTTGCAGAGAAAGAATGACCAAGCAAAAAAAAGCAGGAGTAACACCAAACTGAGCAGTGGTGGAAATGGGAAACCCTCTCTGTAAATCTGTCCACGTTCAAGCAGTTTCTCTTTTATTCTGCAGCATCTGTCACATTTCTGTCGTGGCGTTAATGCTAATGTGCTCTTTGTGTGTGTGTGTGTGTGTGTCTTTCCCATAGCGACCACAAGAGGAGAAATATCCTGTGGGTCCCTGGCTGCTCGCCCTCTTTGTATTTGTTGTCTGTGGATCAGGTAAGGAAGTGTGTGTTTGCATTATGTATTTGCCTTTGTTGATAACAAGCTACTATAGTGGTTAATTATGCTAATGTGGTTGTAGCTAATGGTATGCAAAGATGTAGTAAATTAATGTAGGTAATATGGTGGAAAATTACTCTAATATTGGTGGTAAACTAATGTAGCTAATATGTTAATTGGTTACACTGGAATGGTTGTTAGCCAATGTAGCTAATGTGGTAATTGATAACATTAGAATGGTTGTTAGCCAATGTAGCTAATATGGTAATTGATAACATTAGAAAGGTTGTTAGCCAATGTAGCTAATGTGGTGGTTGATTAGGCTAATATGGCAGTAAGGTAACATAACTATGGTGGTTGATTACATTAATGTGGTAGTAAGTTTACATGAGTAATACAGTGGTTCAATACAATAATATGGTAAGAAAATGCAACTAATACAATAATTGATCACGCCAATAAGGTTAATGTAGCTAATGTGGTTCATAGTGCTGGGTTATGTACAGTATTGATACCAGAAAAAACTGGGACACTGTAAACATAAATAAAACTGAATTTGATCATCCGTTTTTTTGGAACCGGGGTTATAGTCTGTCTGTCAAAAAACTCTAAATCCTGAATTATATTTTAAGATATTTAAAAACATTTTGAGATAAGAGGAAGCTAATTTATTAAAACAAACAAACAAAAACAACCACTAATAAAAATTTAAACAGAGATGGTGTGTTGCTCTCTTAGCCATATTTCAGATCATCCAGAGCATCCGCATGGGGATGTGATGCAGAGGGAGCCTGTGGACTCCAGTCACCTCCCCCTCCCCTCCCCATGCCCTCAATGAGCCTGGCTAGCCTGCACCTGCACACCCCGAACCCCTTCCAGAGGCCCAGAGACTGATGCCAAAGCTTCGGATCCAGCAGACCTCAGAGAGAGAAGTTTCCCCAGCCACCTCCTCCACCAGCCCCTCCTTGGGACGTCCCCCCGCCCTCGATCAGTGTTTACAGTGTTGCAGTCTGTGGTACTGACAGCTTTTCTATGGACAGTCTAAAACCACGCTGGCTGGAGAACGTGTGTCTTCATTACTCACTTGGCACCTTTGTGTGTGTGTGTGTGTGTGTGTGTGTGAAGGTGTGACTGTTAACATGAGGAGAGTGTGTGACAGTGATTCCTGCTGATTATGTGCCATATCTGTCTTAAGTATTCGTCTATGTTATGTGAGTAGAAGAATCTTTTTTCAAATAAATGTTAAGCATTTAGGAAAAACCCACTTCTGCTTTTATAGACTCCCAGTGTTTATCAGTGCACATGCACACACACACACACACACTCAGGGGTTTGATTGATTTGGTTTCTTCACACAGGTGACGCTATAACCTTACATGTGTCAAAACGATGATAAATGTCTTTGGCTACATCTCTCACACTCTCATGTTTGTGACACTGTTGACTTTAGCGTATTAGAATTAGATAATAAACTGACAGATCAGAGATCATCCAGTCAGTGGTTTCAAGTTTTAAGGTAGACGTTTCCTTCTAAACTGTCCACAAATTATTTTGGAGAATGTACTAAATTGTTTAGTAAGACTTTACTTTACAGGTCCAGTATTTCCTCCTAACTTCAATTAAAGTTGCCTTGAAAAGTTGGTAGTTGAAATGGGGAAAAGAGACAAAGTTCTCAAAGATCTTGTTCAAAGGAATTCCCTTTTATCACCACAATAATAGACACATTTATTAAAACGCCTGGTCTTTTTTTTTTTTTTAATCTATTTTTGTCAATAATTGTGTCATATAATTTGAACTACACATGCGCCGCGGTGTCCCCGTGGTTTTAAAAGGGTTATTAAAGGATCGCCCAATTTAAACCCAAGACAATATGTATTCATCAGTCATTTATTACTGGAAATCTTTTTCTCAGTATGTTTTGAGGTCTATAATTGTGTGCTTGCCCCGTGCACAAATCAACAGAAAATACTAATATTCTGAATTTCCCTATTAAGAGGTACCACATTATGTAGAGAACCTTAAGTGCAAATGATCTTGAATTTAAGCTTTTTTGTTTTTGTTTGAACCTTCCTATTAACCTAAATGAAACAGAAAAGGTGACCCAGTTGCAGTTTCAGTTCGAACGCCACTCGGCTGCGGCTTTTAGCTGACTGCTGCTAACAGGAGGGTTCGACCGTCAACAGAGTAGTCATTAACCTCATTCCATAACATCCTGAAGCACAGAAGACTTTAGCAGCAGCCTCCACGTTTCAGGCGCAGGTTTGATCACGCCCATCAGACTGACTGAGCTGAGCAGCCATGAGGAAGAAGGGGGGGGGAGAAAGAAAAGATGTTGACCAGGTGGTTAGTCTTCTTTAAGCATGTTTATTGAAAGTTGTGAAGTGCAGCTGTCAAGTGCAATTATGGTAAGTATGTTACAATATCTCATCCGGTCTTTGCAGAAACATGCACAGAACATGAGCATACAACTGATACACAGAATGAAAAAGAAAAAGAAAACATCTCCAGAGTTTGTATTTTTTTTTTTTCTTAAATGTTGAGTTGTAAGATATTGTTCATTCAGATATACGTCACTGTCAAAAACTTAAAAAAAAAAAAAAAAAAAAAAGGTGCACTACTCCAGAAAGAAAGAGAGCCAAGTGAAAATGGTTTTACAGTAAGAGTTATTGTTGCAGTAAGGGATATGGACAACGCTGTTGGCTGTGTGTTATCAGTTAAATAACCTAAACTCCTGTCGATCCACAGTCTTGAAAATACAGCATTAAAAATAGACGACACAGACTGGGCAAGACCAGCACATTTCTCGCTCACCTGCTTCAATCTGTGCAGCCAAGATAGCATCTGTTTTTTTTTTCCTCCTCCTCGCTATTTTACATGGTACTTACACTATACAGAAATATACATCATCTTCTGCCCATCAAACGTTTTACGAAAAGAGAAAAATGCAGCTTAGCCCAATGTCTCAACCCTGTCGAATAAGGTTTAAATTACATGCCACTGCAGGGTTGAGAAAACAGCAATGATGAGCTTTGTCAAGGGCAAAGTGAGGAGCTTCAAAGTGAAATACTGAAATAGAATATCATCATCTCCATAAGAAACCGTGTTTTGTTCATCCCACAATCCCGCAATTGAAGTAACATCATCAGTTCTGAGTGTTGTTCAAAATACCCCCCCCCTCCCTTCAACTCCCCCATTCCAGATGGGGACTTTGTCATGATAATAATTGCTCACATTCTTCATTTGTCACTCTGAGAAGGCTCTTGTTTTTCTCTCTCGTATCTGCCTATCTGTAACTTCAGGACCTAGCCTTGAGAGAGAACCATTTTTTATTTACATCATTCAGCAAAAAAAAAAAAAAAAAAAGAAAAAAAAGGTAACAACCAATACAATCCTCCACCTCCTGCTCTCCCATTGCCATCATCAGTAAAATCGACATCACTTAAAATCCAGACACAGGCACAGTGATTTTTCTTAATCTATAGTTAAGTATACTGTCGCCACTGATAAGCTGTTTGTTTCTTCTTGGTAAAACATTCTAACTGATATGTCCGAGGGTTATTTGGCAAATGTTTTATGATTCAATCGTCCTCTGAAATCAACCCCGCCCCATACATCATCTCTAGATTGTCACCCCAACTGTGCTGTAAAGCACTGCGCTGCTTGTCCCGCCAGCTGCATCCTTCTGAGAGATAAATATGTGCAAATTCTTGTCTTAACAGCGTAGCCTCCTGCTGTAGAAGGCAAGGTTTAGCCCTGCTGCTGTAGCAGGACTACAAAAATGTCAGTCAGTGTGTCTGTCTGTGCAGACCAGGCTACGCCGAGGGGCCAGAGCTGTGCGAGGTGGGCTGGGCAAGGGCGGCGGTGCTGGGGGGTCCAGGTGTGGCGGCTGTCGGAGGGGCAGGCGGGGAGCCGGTCTGAACCTGGGCCTGAAACTGGGCCATTTGCTCTGGGCTGGCCAGCGTCTTCAACAGGGTGTTCTCCTGCTCCAGCTGGGAGTTACGCTCGATCAGCTCCTTGATCTGCTCCTTCAGGACCTCCACCTCCTCACGCACAGCATACATCAGATGACTCTTCACCAGGTCCTGACACAGACAGACATACAGGTTTGTCAACAGAATACATCAACGAATTCAAAAGAAGAGAGAAGTCGGGCACTAACCCGAAAGTTTGTCAGTCTCATCTAATCTATGAGCCAGTTTTAAATTCTCAGATTTTTCATGGCACCAGAAATACAATTAAATATGAGTGAGGTTCTTCAGAGCATGAGGCACTAACCTGGCTTGTAACCCATTAAAATTAATTAGAATATACTAATGAACATACACAAGATTGTGCCAGTTAAGCAGCAACTAGTCACATATTATGTCATACAGCAGGGGAAAAGGGTCATTTAAATATAAGAGCACACAGAAATTATGTATTAGTGATTAAATGAGTACTGTTAATATCTGCATGACCTGAAGAGGTTACGTAGAAAATACGTGATTGAAATGCATAGAGGACAGAAAGAGCCTTGAAATACTTCTTCTCTAAACAAATACTACAAACTAAACACGCGTAATTACGTCAGCGGAAGCATCAAACGCAATTCCAAATCAAATCTAACTCTCGTGATAACACAATAAACAGACGAAAAGACAACACGTGAGATAGTATATTCCCGGGGCGCACGTCATTAACCCTGCCCACATTTAAATGTGGCCAATCAGAGGCCGAGATATTTATAACCAGGCGTGTGAGCCTCTCAGTTTGCCTAGCAACAAGGCGGACGGCAGCAGCAACAACAGAGACGGAGTGAAGCAGAGAATGAAACTCGTTTTTTGGGCGAAAAAGCTTTAAATTCCACGACCTCACTTCATAACAGTGAATAACATTCATAACATTTATTCCTTTCACTGTTTTCATTTTTATTTTAAATACCTTAACAGCACGGCTGTAGTGTTATTTTGTAAAGGGCGCTAGATTTAGGCTTAGATCGTAGCATAAACAGTATTTCGGCTCTATAGTACCTTATAGTACCTTATGAATAACCTCCACAGTTCAAAAGCACATTTGTACTCCGATAAAACTGTACAAATGTTACTCCATCACAATCAGCCAGTCCCTATGCATCTCCCAGCATTTCCCCTTAACGAAGTCTCATCTTCATCATCCCAAACACCCACATCTCGTTCCTCGTATCGTATAGACGAACAGCAAATCGTCGACATTTTCCAAAGACTTTAAACTCACCATTGCCTGTTCAATCTTGTTGTCAATGGCCACAACGCTGGCTCCCGACGAACTGCAAAAGACAAAAAGAGAAATCAGCAACAGCAAAATAACAGCAACAGTAACGATAAACCAATCCGTGCTGCTATATATGAAAAAGAATTAACACAGAACCCCAGCCTACGGAAAACCAGTCCTTTTGTAGAAAGGTGGGTCGTTACAGGAAGCCTCTAGAAATTTCTATAAAATCAACGGCCTGCTTTCACTGGGAAGCAATTCTTCACGCCTCTTTCCTACGAAGCTTTTTATGGCAGTGTGGCCTCTGTGAGCGCAATGATAGCGTAGCATCCATCGGCTGAGTGAGCGCTACACCACATCGCACAGCGGTGACATTACCAACGCAGGTGGGGGAGAAGCTGATTTACAATAAAAGGCCATTTCTCCAACAGAGCTCCCTATAAACACACTCATTTACCTGTTGTCGAGCTTGACGTGCGAGCTCTCCGCGCTCAACAACGACGACAGAAACGAGATGGAGAAATTTCTCAGCTGACAGACGCCTAGATCCATAGCCACGGTGTAGCACGGCGAATTCATGCTGGCCATGTTTTTAGGAGTACGTTCACAAAAAGCCCCGTATCCCGTCTCGACCTCCACGCGCCCAGCTGCGCGACACACATCCACGCGCGCCGTTTTATACGTTCTATCCGTTTGAGCTCGTGCACCGACCGCAGCGGCACAGACACAACCCAAGGTCAGCTCATCTCGGCGCTACACAAAAAAAGATCTGCAGCTCGGGACAAGCCCGCATAATTTATCCAGTGTCGAACCGAGAGGCTCACTCCTGATTGGTCGAGGCGGAGGGTATTTGAATAATATATTCAGAAACGCCCCCACCTGCCGCTCAGCTGACTTGTTTTTTTGCATAATATATGCCAGGAACGGAGAGGATGTGGATGAAACCGGGAAAAACCGGATGGGAAGCGAAGAAGAAAGGGCTGTAGTACTGAAAAACAGGCAGGGGAAGGGCGAGATTTTGGACTGTTAAATTCCACCGACAATACACATCAATCATTTCCTGTTTAAATGCAGACGTGCGATGGGCTTTAACGCAGATATTTAGTCTATTTTAACGCTAAAAACGTGAATCTTGTTGTTATCTCCATATTAAGAAAGCTATGAGTGTCTCAAACCTGGGGACCCCTCGAACATTTAGAGTACAGGAAATCCCTCTGCTTATATACGAAATGATATGTGCTCAGTTTAGGTTTAAAAAGCAGCACTGGATATTTAAGTCATTTAAGTTAATTTCAGGGTTGTTACAATGTGTAAAACTGCTCACCAAAGCATTTTTTGTCATATAGCTCTTTCAGCAAAATGAGCCCCGCTGTGGGAACAAAGTGGTGCACAGAGGCCCACTGGAAACAGTACATCGCCCATATGAAAAGATTTCATACATCACACTTCTCGACACATTTCTCAAAATTATCAAAATGATCGATGCTGTCTGCAGTTAACAACAGCATTATATCCAGCACTGAAAGTGCTTTGGTTGTCCATGAAGTGCCATCATGTTGCTATGATGCCCCCATGCGGCTGAACGCAGCACTGCAGCACTCTGCCGCCACAGAACTGAGAAACCCTGATGAAACAAGCCTCAGAACATCCACATTTCATTACAAATTATTTAGTCTTTCTTAGAACAAAGGGCCTTGAGTCTGTCAAGTGTGAAGCTGGAGACTTGGAGGACTGGAAGGTACAGATCAAATACATTTAAAATGTGCACACCGTAAACATAGTCTGAAAGGTGAAAATATACCAGATGTACACATGTTTACATGTGTAAACCCTGCTGGTTTAACATCCGTCAGAATCCAAAAAATGTTTAAGGTTTTTATTCTCAAATCTCACTGTCTACCTTGCATTTTTGGTGGCCTATCCGACATTTAAAATGACATCTTTCATTCATTTACAGCTGGTGGTTTTAATTGATGTGGAATACCAGCATCTCATCTCCCCAGTGAGGTCCACCCGGCGTATTCTCAAGCAGTTTATCTTATCGGACTTGATTAAAACATTGCTAATGTGATTTTAAACTCCTCCACAGGTCTGCAGACCACTTTCTGACCTTGTTATTGGAACCTAAGACTTCTGTCAAATGCCTTTACAATGATGGGAAATCAATGAGGTCAATCTGACTCACAACTTTACCACACACCCAAGACAGTGTTCGCAATACATTACAGAGGGGAGTATCTTGGTCACACAGACACACCTAAACACAACTCCCCCACACAGAAATTCCCAACTCAGGCATCCTCTAAACAAGACACACACCCACACACACACACACTCGTACACACTTTGTGAGGTCACCCTCACACATTCCACATGCAATCCAAACAATCAAAATCATGTGTGCACACTCTTGACAGTCGTGCTCTGATCCTTCACACACACACACACACACACATGAAAGGTTGACCAGTTTAGAGGTCGAGTAAATCTTGATTAAAAGCCACCAAACGTTGAACTTATAAAATAAATTAAAAAAAACAAGGTTGCTTGCTCCACGCCACAGCTGAAGACAAAATGAGGGCAGGTAACAGGTGGAGGAGACACAGAAGATACTGCAGGTCACCTAAGAACTAAGATGAACTCCGTACCAGTACTGCAGATGTGTAGCAGTTGTACCACACGCCTGAGGGACAGGCAGCTACATGGGACACTTAAAAACTTCCACTGCTGTGTAGTGTGTAGAACTGAGACAATGAGAGGAGAGACATGTCAAAAACACCAGGAGACTCAGCGAGCAGGCCGAGTACCTTTAGGATGAAGGTGTAGGCCAATATGGGTATCACAGCAAAGTCCTGGCTTATTAAGTACCAGGGCCTCGAACAGAAGCTCAAACATACACACTCTGAGTACTTGTACTGATGTCAGCTTCACCCCCGATTCCAGTCAAACACTTTAACAAGAAGCCAAATAGGAGGCTCTAAGCCTCTCTTATCTTTTCCGGTCCTCTTCTTTGACTGGATAAGGGCTAAGCCAATTATCCAGACCCAAATAGCCAGCACAAATGCAGCTCTTGAGGAATAAAATGGCCACGTCTGATATGGTCACACACGCAGGCTGGCTAGGAGCTTTACTTGGTTTGTCTGTCATTCCAAGAAAATGCACTTTGAAAAGCCACTGGTAGAGGACAAGAATTTCATGCTTAAAATGACACATACAGAGTTAAAGCATTAAACAACACTTGACAAAAACCGGATCCAAATGAACAACTTAACATGATTTAAATCTTACTGCAATATAACTTTGTATAGCTTCCATGTGTGTCATGAAGTGTTGGTGGAGGTGCTAGCATCACAAGAATACTTGAGTACCTGATCTATTAGTGAGTTTTTAACTGCAATAATATCAGGCTGCATTACAGTTAGTTGAGCCAGCTGATGGCTTTCCTGCTTTGCTGTAAAACGAGTCTAGCCCAGTGACCTACTGAAGCAATTCAGGCATGACCCACAACTGCATGCAGACCGGTTTTTCACAAGTTTGACATTTTTCTTGATAAAAAAATGCAGTCTTAACATGCATAGAGTATTGTGAAGAGTTATTTTTTAAAAAAATAAAGATTACTAGCATAGACTAATGGAAAAATGCTGAATATTGAACTGATAATCAATCAGTATCTGCAAGCTCTCTTCTGTCTGACTGCCGATAAACTAAATTAAGTTAAAATGCTTAACTGGAGCAGCCTATCAATACAGTAACTAACGTTATCAAACATATACAGTGGAGTATAAAGCACAATAATATGTGCCTCCAAAATGTAGTGGAGTAGAATTATAAAGTAGTAGAAAATTGAAAATACTCAAGTAAAGTACAAGTACCTAAAAACTGCACTGAAGTACAGTTGTCGAGTAAACTGTACTTAATAACCTGTGAATTCCATCACTGGTTATTTTAAATTTTGACAACAAGGTTTTAAGGCAAGACAATATTAGATATACCTCTTTATATAAGTCGGTCTGATACAAAACTAACCAACAACTATGGCCTAAAGATGATGGAGTTTAATCAATCAAGTTGCATGAGACTGTACAGGTGTATCTGACAGCCTCTGAAGGGTGTAGCACCTCAATTAAACTTAAGAATTTCCAGTTTTCAGCGAAGCTTCTTTACTGAACAATTCAAGAAGGCTGAGTGCTGTCAAGCAACTGCACTGTGGTATTTATGTATTTATGTTATACTGCTATACTGACAAGAGCGTGACTTCACGTGAAGTCATGGACTTCAGCAGCATGCTGTAGCTTTAATTGCTCACGGTGTCAGAGATATTAGTAAATGGCACAGAGTGACACCACAAACGTATGCTTTGCTGCAGATAACACATTAAGAAACCCTCAAATATTTTCCCGCAGTAAGATTTATTTGACCTTACAAGTGCAATGAGTGCCCCCCCGAGGCCGTGAATGACTGAATGGAAAGAACAATATAGCCAGGCAGCCCTTTGTGTGCAGCTACTGTAGTGACTGGTCCAAGCAGTGCTACGCTGTACTGACTCCCCAGGGGAATCCCCATCTTTATTTTACCTTTTGAGATGCTGCTCCAACTCCCAGAACAAAAGCTTCATTGCCATCTCGTCATGGCCTTGGACTCGTACTCCCCGTACTCTCATGGAGCCGTCCGTCAGCAGGATCATACACACTCCCAAGTATCACAGCAATGCGTCCCGGGGTTCTTTGTTTGTTGCTTCCTGACAACCCCTCGTTCCTTCTTAAATTTAGTTAGCAGATCTGGGTCGCGCCTTATGGATGCACAAGTGAGTGCAGCTGCATGGGCAATCAGAGGCAGCATGCCAGGTTATGATGACTGTGTATGTTGTGTGTTCCTCATTTTTCCCCTCTGTCGATGTCATCCATTTGTGTTTGAATGGCTCACTAGTGAGTGAATTACTGAGCACAGACAGTAGCTGGGCGGGTGGTGACGTGTGATCATGTGATCCTGGGAGTTACATAAACCATCAACAGAGATTAGCATGTGGCCCAGTGATTTCCGTGCTCCTACAGTCCTCTGCTCTCTATAGCCCGAGACACAGATGTACAATAAAACTTTGAGGCTCAACACTTCAGCCTCACAAACCCCATGCAGCCGTCTACCATCCAGAACGCCACAAACAGTCTTTTCAATGCACTGAAATGCCTCGTTTGGACATGTATGAGGGGAAGTGACCGTACAGAGTGTCCCAAAAGTCTGGGGTGGCAGAGATTGTCAGTGAGACTCCATGTTTTTGTTGTCACATAAGAAAGTTCCAAATATTGTTGATTTAGTATGTAGTTTCAAAATACAGCATGATTTAGCTTTCTGTGCCAGCGCCTGTGCGTGATAGACAAAAGACCCTGTGCTTCGAGGTCTTATCTTGTCATTTCTCATTGAAAGGCTGCCTTAAGATGGCTTAGCGCCTCCAGAGACAGAAAACACAACGGGCACTCACAGAGCCTCCACCAGCTTAGAGACGACCAGCCAAGAAACAACAGGTAAAGGATGAGCACAATGCGGGGGATTTCACTTGTCCTAACAGAGTCCATGTGCTGGAGTGAGTCACATGACTTTCGGGTGGGTCATTCAGTCCTAAAGCAGCCTAGTTACAGCGCGACAGCTTAGCTGATCTAACGAGGGCCAGGTTTCAAAAATAATAAAACAAGCTATGAACAAAATGTTGGGAAACTTTTCCAAATTTTTCAAAAGGCTCAGTATTTCCTGTGTGGCGTTTGACTGGCCACGTCATCAGTGTATGAACAATTCCATGTGGTGTGACATTTTGTCATCACATTACTTTGTTTGACTGTGTGATTTTCAGTAAGAGCATCAGGATACTTCTGTGTCTGATTTTAAAAACCAGAAAGAAAAAAAAAAAATCCAACATCCAACTTTCCACCAAAATGGATTTTTGAATAAATTTGACCGTGCACAACAGGCCATGCAGCTGCAGCATCAAGCTTCATTTGATATCCACAATGACCAGCTTTCACAGATGTTGAGAAAGTTACAAGTCAACATCTAAACACCACCCATGGTTCACTCACTGACTGACGACTGATCTGCAGATGCTTCTCAGACTTAAACCTGTGACAAAAACTAGACTTGTAGTCAGTTTTCGGTAAACTATACACAAAGAAACACTAACCGAAAAAGAGTCCATGTTTGTAAAAGTGAGCAGTTCAATTTATTGGTGCAGGTTATTTACTAAACTTCATCTACCATTACAAACATAAATAAATGATAAAATCAAACATAATAAACGATCAGCACTGCTTTTCAAAGCTTTCAAAACACACTTCATAACAGCACGTGCTACTACTAACACGTTTTCTATCCATGTTTCCCTTGTGAATGTGATCAGAGAAGTGCTATAAGTATGTCGGTTTTGTTTCTGGTGTAATTCCTGTTACACTTTACTGCTAGGAACAACTCACACATGCTGTGTTTCAGGGGAAATGCGATGTCTGAAAGTTAATAAAATGGGACCTGCTGTGTCCCAGCGATGGGAAAAAAAAAGAGGCCTATTGAATTGTTGAATTGTAAAGGCTTTTTGGCTGAGCTGTAGTTTGATAGTGGAAAGCACACACAGACTTTACCAGTAAGCCCTGGCAGTGGTTTTCCATAGTCACACCCTGACTATGGAGAATGACAGAGAGCTACTGAGTGAGTCAGTCAGAGAGGCAGGGAGGAATGATGAGTGGCCATTTTGGCCTCCATACGTAAGAGAGGCAGGTGCTTTTGGAGCATTTGGGCTGACAGCAGCAAGTCCTTAGTCCTCGCTCTAAACTAAACACTCACACACAGGCATACACTGGGGAAAGAAGGAGGGAGAGAGAGAGAGAGACAGCCAGAGACACAAGAGCTAGAATGGCCTAGAACCACCGCCTCAGCATTAGTACTGTCTCAAAAAGTCATCATGGACGAAGGGACAGCAGAGAGCAGGTGACAAATGAATGTGTCGGTTACGGCATGACTGATGTACATCTTTTTTTTTTTAGCTATCTGTAGTTCGCTGCTCAGCAAGTAACATTGGTACTGCTTATGGCCACACTTCAGCACCTACTGATGAAAGAAGTAACCCGTTTCAGAATACGTCCTTACTCTCTCACACACATACACACACATTAGAAGAGCCACATTACATAAGTGTGTGTGAGCAGCAGCTTTGAGTAATGTGGAGTGAAACCTGGCATTAAAAGGATTAGCAGCCAAAGAACACACAGAGCTCCAGGTCCAGACAACAGAAGACAGGAATGATGCTGGACGCAGCAGTACAGATGTGGAGAGAAGGCACATTAAGCCTGTTTCAGCAGGCTGAACATACTGACGCATATCTCCTTACAGAAGAGTCAATACCAGATGAAAAGTTGGATGTGTCTGTGGTTTTAAATGGTCAGTAGAGCTCAGTTCAAACTCTCCAAAGCATTTTTTTTTTTAACTGAAGTTATGCCTGACTGCACATCAAGTATAACTTGAGCGCATAAGAACAATGTGGATGAATATTGTGATAGCAACATTAAAAATCACAACATCATGTGCCTGTTGTGCTTCAGGCTTTTCAAAGAAGCCTTTAACAAGGTAGCTCAGGTTTTTTTTTTATCTCCTCCCCAGCTTTGGCCACTTTGAAGTTTAAACTACAATGTACAAAATGTCGTCACTTTCAAGGTTTCAAATTGAAACCGTCTTATCTTTGAGAGGGCCAATTAGAGTTTATCTCCGTCTTCCATTTGAATCGAACCTCTGCTTATTATCTTAAAGAGGCTGATGGAGGAGGAACGATTACTCACACTCATGTCTGGGTCATAAAGCTTTACAACATGCTACACAGCCTCCTCCTGGCAGCTAACAGAGCGATGTAAGTGTGTTTGTGTTGGCGGACGGGAGGCTGTTTTTCTCTGAACACTGCACACAGCCACAAGACCAAGTGAGTCATCGTTCTCTCTTGCCCCAGTCTACATCCCAGCAAACCTTTACGGTTGTGTTTGGCTGACAAGATCAGCAGCATCAGCAGGAGTGTTTCTATTTGCGAACTAATGATATACATTGGTCTCTCTTGCATGGTCCAAGTAAATACAACTTAACACCCAGTATCAGTCATCTAATTACATGGTGTCCATTTTAGATGGATCAATATTAAGCATGTGCACCTATTCCAGCCTCTGAGGTAGCACCAAGCTCCCCTTTTATGGAAGGACAGTTAACAAAAAAAAACTAATCCCCCAAACAGTTTCAGATATTTTATAAAGAGACATATCTTGCTATTAACCGTCTTTGTTAACTGCCAACAGAGTCCATATTGCTGTTTCACAGCCAACAGCGCTGATAAATACAAAGTCATACGGAAATGTGTGTCTTTGCAAAATATTTCACAGATAAAAACAATCAATAGATTACTGGAGACAAATCGTGATCCTGTTTTGCTGTCTTTGCTTTTTATATGAGCTGATGAAACAGGTCAGGGAGAGTTCACTGAATCAATAATTTTGAATAATTAGGCTATAAACCCTGACCCACTTCCCTGCCTACTCATTTGTGTGTGTGCATGAAAGATTACAAGTGAAGAGGACAGAGCAGTGAGTGGATTAACTAATGATGACTCCACCGTCAGGGCCCAAATCTCTGACGACAGCAGAGCTATCATAAGCACAGCTTAGCTACACACAAACAGACTGTTGTTTCCTGCACAGCTTTACAGTCAGACCGGCCGATATGGGCAGTCTCACCTTCATCATGCTACTTTCACTGACACTTTCCTTCTCTGGGTATTTCTATTCTCATATTCACAATACTTGATTTTTTTTTTGGTCCATGTGTCAGTGCACGTAAATACAAACCCCACCATAGGGTCATAGAGCAACTCAGAGAACCCTTGGTAAGGTAATGGTAACACTTAGTTCAGACTTAATTACAGCTCACCACTCCTGACAGTCATTTAGGAATCTGGTCTGGGGCCTGGTTTGGTACCAACGATCAACGACTAGAGAGACTATCTGGTAATGAATGAGGTTCACATACATGGTTTTTACTCAGGAAGGCCTCTCCTAGTGCTTTCTGAGCTGATACCAGAATGGCAACGAGGAACAAACAAACACAAGATTCGTGAAATGGTGATCACAAATTAAAAAAAGCCGTTGGCATAGATTCACAAACATTAACCCGAACAGAGGAAAGGCTTGCTGAAATGTGGCAAAAAGTGCCAAAATCCTTCAGCACAAGTGTGCATAGAAAGAGTAACAGCAGCCCACAGCGCCATCTTCTGGTGACAAATCAGAAAAAGTCTCCTGCAACTCTTTTGAATAACATAAAAGGTAAATTTCGTTGATGGTACTTTCTTTAATTTTGACCAAGTAAAAGGGTCGACTGACTGGAGATTTTTGTTCTCTGCCACAGTGGACATGAACAATATTTAATGGAGACCTCATTAAATATGATTAAATCCCATGCACTTCCTTGATGAATTAGCAGTTAATCAGGTTAAATTGTTCAAAACCTGGATAAAAATGAGCCAATACAAATTAACAATAATAATAACAATGATAATAAAACAATCTTACCTGTCACAGCAGAAGGCAGGCCACAAGGAAACATGAAAAAAAGAAATAAAAACATTAGCATAACATTAACATGAGAGTGGACTCGTTTGAGTTACACTGGAAAAAAAAAGATTAAATTCATAATGGCAATAATGATGCAAAAATTTGGTTTGAAATTAATGACCAAAGATGTAATTCACTATTAAATTAATTAGTTAAACAAACTGAGGAAGTTTCCAGTCTACAGCAACCTCAGAGGCAACCTTAAGGACTCATTCAGATATCTGCTGAGTATAAAACTCACTTATACACTTAACTCACTTTTACTTATACAATAGTATTTAGCTATTGAAGAGGTGAAAGGTATTTTTTTGACACTAAAGTAGCCACGTCAGTCGCACTAATAGAGAAACGTCTCATTTGCACTTTTCATGTTTGCATCATTTGCACCAAAAACAGTTGACGCAGAGCTGAGCAGTTTTGTAGATTATTTACAGGATATTTAAAGAATGACATACACATTATACAACTATTGCAGCTATTACAATTACAAGTGCTGACTCAGTTACACACTGCCAGGCAAAATGCTCCATCATTACACTACATCTTTGCTCAAAATTCAGAAGACAAGACCTCCCGCGGATTCATCTGATTTCTTTGAGGGTCTACAGATTCACACAGTGCTGTGCTGTGGGGCTACAAATGCACAAGTCATTGGCTGTTAGAAGAAGAATTGAGACTTCAGAGATGTAGGCTGGTATATACTGCCATCTGGTGGCAAATACCAGAGTAAACAGAGACAAAGCATGCCCTACTGCAAAGACAAGACATGAATAGACTGCCTGGTGTAGGGCTGAGCCCCAGTTAATTTAGTTGAACTCAGACTCGATACCCCATGTCGTTGATGTGCCTTGCTCATCAGAGAAATGTCTGACATAAAAATACAGACTGAACAAGCCAGCTGAGTCACTGTTTTTCTTTGAACACAGAGCCTCATTACACCTGCAAGCTTTCATCTGTGATTAGTTTGAGGAGTACCGTTCCTATTGCCATCTGGGAGAATTTCCCCACTGTGCGACTAATTAAGGCCTATCTCGTCTGTAAATTGTCTAAGCTAAATGTTTCTGTAGCTTTAGTCTTTAGTACCTCAAGATTTTCTATACTCATTAAATGTGTTGAATATGAGTACATATGCTCAGTGAAATCACATTAGTAGTTCCTTTAATTAGCCATGTTGCAGCGGGTGGGTGCAGTATGTCTGCCATGCAAAGGCCCTGACCCTGACACTAATATAAGCATAAATTTCCATCAAATGAGCGAGTACATCTGAGATCCGCATAATGTGAGATCAGGTACTCAGTGTAAAAAAAAAAACACTGCCTCTCAGCAACAGTAATTCCTCCTCTCATCAGCACTTAAACCTCACCTCATTATCTGTCTTCACACCTTAAAAGCATACAGCAACTGTTCATTAAAGACATGCATATGGCTTATTCTAGAGGAACAGTTACTTAAAAGGTTATTTAGCGGTATTTGTGCCTTGGTCATGTTTAAGCTCCACTTTAAAGCCCCAATCTGAATATGAATGCTGGCCACACTACCACCACACCACATTAGCTCAAACAATCTGCACCTTTGAAACACCCCCCACCCTACACTGACCAACAGTTTTCCCCACTTCCTTCAACACTCCCTTCCAAGTTGCTATTAAATTGTTATGAATCCTTGATGCTTTTTTTTTTACTCTTATTTATGTGCTTCCTGTGAATTGACTGCGTACGAATTCGTTTTATCACACAATGTTTATCTCAGTGGTATCATAATGATCCACACAGTCTTCCTAGTGACATTAATGCCTCTTACTAGGGCTTCGTGACCTCAATAACTCTCACATGACTGATTCTCAGGCTCGGATGTTGAAGCACATGAACGGGGAAACAAATGAAAGCATAAATCTTTTCAAGCCAATGTACTTTCAGCTGCAGCACCACACACTGAAAATGTAATTCTGATGATTATAGTGATGGACTTCTTAAAATCATGCAAGAAAAAAATTAAAGAGCTGATTTTCATGACTTAGCAAAGAGAAGAAAAAAACAATGGCTACATTTAAAATTGTCAATATGATTCAAAGTTAATTAACCAAAAAACACAGAAAGAATCAGTCTAAATCTAAGCAGGTTTTAAAGTAAATATACCTTCTTCCAGAGGGAAACTGGATAAACCTGATAATTAGTCTGTCTGGCTAACCACGGCTCAACAAATATGGTGCTTCTGTGCCCAAAAACAGCATTCAGGCCATCATAGGGCCCACACACATACATATCATGAGCCTGGTGTATGAGTACGATTCACAGATCGGCAACCACTGGGGGGGGTACAGCACTATTTTCAGAGATGAAAAGAGTTTGCAGGCAGAATATAGTTTGCATGAATACTAGAGCTACTGTGCCAGGGGAGACCATGGACATGCATTAAGCATGTTGCACTAAGGGCAAAATTAATAGCATGTTTTGATTAAGGTTTGGCTTCTGGTCACTCCAAAGAGAAGTGGGACAGCAAACAGTCTGCATTACGACAAATATAAAACAAAAATCATGTACAGTACACAAGCATCCGGACACACACAACAACGTAACAGCGTCTCAGTGCTTTATTCATGCTAACAGCAGAAGCAGCTGGCTAGACTAAAAAGTTCACACACACACACACACACCCCTCCTCCCCCCAGCAGCCTTCTTCATTCAGCCACAGAGCATAGAGAAGAGGATTAGCTCACACAAAGCAAGAATGAAAATCAGACCCTATGGGAAAAGACACTCGCTGGATAGAGCTCGCACATCATCACAGCTGAGCAGAAAGGCTGAAACCATCCGACTTCCATCAGCTTCAGTGAAGGGAATCGATCTTCTCATGTCTCATCTCTAATATTAAAAATTCCTTACTTAAAAGCTGTACATTTCCCAATATATGAAACTGTTCCTTTAAATAACAATTCGTCGCAAATGTCCGAACTTCTTCGCACTGCAGATACCAAAGCATTACTGCGCGGACAAAGATTTTTTCTGACTTTTTTACATGGCGCTGAAACATTAGTCAGTTAATTTCCAACTATTCTGATTATCAGTTACTAATTTCAATAATCCCTGAAGCCGAAATTCTTTTCAGTTGTGAACACTTGCTAGAACATTTCTTCACCTTTCATGGTGGTAAATGAAAAACCTTCCCATTTTAAAACAAATGGGCTGTTTGACCAAACAAAAAATTGTGGAAAAAAAAAATAAAAATCAACTATTAAATCCAGTGAACCATGTTCCATATGCTTCATGTAGACAAACTGTCATTGCTGCACACAGGACAGTCTCCTCATCACAGATTAACGGCACGTTAAGTCAGTCAGTGACATGTGTGCATAATATCTCACACAGGACTTAGTGATGAGCTCACATATTGCTATTTGTCATTTAGTGAAAAATAAGGTTAGTTTGTTGTTTTGTGCACAGCCTGAGGGGAAAAAAAGAAAATCACATCATCACTGAGAAGACGAGTATGAATCGAGGTAGTATGGACTCATCTTTTAATCAATTACTTTTCCTATATCCTGGGATGACCTTGGCAGCTTTTACTCCTGTCAGACTGAAAAAAAACCAAAACAAACCCAAAAATATTACATAATGAAGTAAACTGAACGGAACAGAACGGAACAAATGGCGTGAAAGACACGGAGGAGAATAAAGCCGATAGCAAAGTCATTCTCTCTGCTTGTGTGTGTGTGTGTGTGTGTGTGTGTGAGATTCCTGGAGCTGACTGGACAGTGTTCTGGCCACAGGAATGCCAGCCATGATTCAGCACATTGCCTGCATGTTTAGGGGGATGACAGTGGCAGCCCACTAAAGCCTAAAAATAAAAAATGCGTGGCTGAACATGAAACCTCAACCACTTCATTGTGTCATACATTACACACAGGGCTGTCACAATTTGATTTGAGTTTTGATTTAGCAGTTAGGGTTAACCCAATAAAAAGGTTGAGTCAGTATCAAACCCGACAGAGGATACATGCCTTCAGAATTAGCCCTGGTCAATTTTTTTTAACAACACAAACAAATTCATTGCATGGCAGAGGAGTAAGATATTCAGTTTAAAAAAAAAAAAAACACAACCAGACCATCAATTTTCAAGATAGATAGATAGATACTTTACTGATCTCGAGGGAAATTCAAGCATCCAGTAGCCCATTACAGCAGTGTAGGTTAGTCAAAAGTAAGCAGACAAACAACCAAACAAGGCCTAACTGTTAGTGGGAACTGGAGAGGCCACCACTCGCATCGCGCTGGAAGAGGAAGACGGGTTAGAAGGCTTATAATCTAGCAAAAGGTGAAGACGAAACAGTCCTTTATAGTTCAGTACAAAAGATTCAATTCAGTTTATAAAGTAACTAAAATTGCACGATTAACCAGAAGCCCAGATTAAACACTTACATGCACGCATTATTAGATTATATATTAGAATTTACCGACTTGCAACGCTAATAATTACAGAAACAAATAGCAGCAGGGGAGGGAGAGTCACAGGCAGAAACAATCCCGTAATTTTCAAAATAAATTTTCTAAATAAATGTATATTTGCCTGTAAAATTATAGGTGAAACACTGTGTTATAAACTTAACTATGTAATAGCATGTACAGGCACTGCTGAAACAATCAGTTGATTAACAAATGGCTGTTAAGGTGACTAAGGTGACTGTTTTCAGTTTCAGCAGCTAAAGGTTGATGTCTGGTTGTCAATCTGACAACTTGCTTTTATAATTACACATAGCGTTGAACCTCAGTGAATTCAAGCCCATTTTGAGTATAATGAAATGACTGAGACAACTGGCCATGGACAGGACTCATAATGCCAAACCAGCCACTGTAATCCATTGTGCTGCGGTGACCAAAGAAACTCTGGCGTCTAGAGTCTAACAATTACCTGCCACTACGGACCTGCTCAGCAGAATAACAACAAATACCCAAATAATTAACTGCTTCTGCCTGCCTAACACTGGTACAAGAAGAACCTCAACGAAAACAGCAGGAGCAGTCTGATGAAGTTACACTATCATGGCTGTGTGTGTGTGTGTGTGTGTGTGTGTGTGTGTGTGTGTGTGTGTGTCGTGTGCACCTTCAGGGGTGGGCAGGCAATTTTCTCATAGATGAAAGGCAGGCTAAAAAACACAATCCATTATCATCCATTACAAGCCATTAGTTTTCCCACTGCACTCTTAAGTGAAACAATCCTGTTTATTGATGGAAAAATAAACCATCGAAAAGAAGGGGGCTGAGACAAGTGAAATCAATGACGCATCAGCACAAAGCATGCAAACAAGCAAAGGACAAAGACGTGAAGTGATTTCTGGCAGGATACGCGCATGTGAATGCTTTGCATTAACCTCTACTTTATCAACACATGCTAAACTACTCACAATGTCCTTGTTTAGTTTCATTCTGCCATTCATGCTTTCACCGCTTGGCGTTGAAAGACATAGTAAATATTCAGTAGTGTGTAGTGAGACCTCCCGCCCTCACCTCGCTGACACACAGCATGTTGGTGCTCTGCTGTGTTCTGGTGTTATCTGGCTTGGTCTGTGTGGTAGGATTTGGGGGGGGGGGGGGTATCAGCAGCATAACAAATAACAAACGCTGTTTACTTTTAGTGATGTGCATCCATAGACAGGCCAGGGCTCTATATAAAAAAAAAATGTAACAGCTCAACACTGCCACAGCGTTGGTGTGTTTTCAACAACAAAAATAACTGGGATATCGAGTGTGCGCGTTTGCCATGACTTCAGTAAGCGACCATTATTTGTGAGCCTTGATGAAACTACTTGACAAAGGATTGCTTTAATCACAGGAAAAAATTGGATTCAGCAGCCTTTAATAAATTCCCTTTTTTGTGGAACTGAATTATACAAACATTATTAGACTAACCACTTTCCAACCATTACGAGTTGCCACACTGAAACTGCAGTTTAACAAAACAGCTTAACAATTAAGCCTGGGACAATATGCCTATCTCCTCATTCAGTACTATCACAGTAACTGATGCCGATTTGGGTAAGGTGACTGAAATTCAATATGAAACGCAAGAGGCAAGTTCACAATATACTTCTTGTTTGTATTTCAAGGGCAATTAGTGAGTCACTTAATCAAAACGTGCTTGCAACCTCTCGTCTTTTCTGAAGATGAGTTACAAGATAAGTTTAATGTGTGCATGGTGCAGACTATCCTGGTGCTGCAATACTGCGATCAAAATATCTGTACAAACACTGCATTACTATTATTATGAAAAATACTGAAGTTATGAATCATCCTTCTATGCCTTTTTACAAGGAAAATAATTTATTTTTGCTGAAAATTACAAAATAAATTAGATAATGGACCAAAGGAAGAAGCAGGAATGACAATATCAGCTAGTGATGTCAATGGTTAATCAGACAACCTCAGAGAAGGTATTTGACAGGCTAGGCACATTGTCTGTAAGTTAGTTTGAGGTAAAAAATAAATACAAAAAAACCCAAAATGAAGCACGTTTAATGAAGCTTGGTGTGGGACCATTTCCTCCAGAAAGGCAAAATGGCCACATGTAAATTGTGTGATGCTACTCTTCAGTTTAGTTGTAGTATGGGCACTCTGCTCCACCACCAAAGCCCGACAAGTCAATGAAACACAGCGCATTTTGCACTTCACATTTTTTCTTAAAAATTAATTACAGGCTAATAGGTTTTGGAACTACTGAGAAGAAAATTAACTGAAACTGAAATTGCTAGTATTAAGTCTATCACAAATATGTGAAATATTACTTTTCAATAATAATAAAAAACTTTTTATAGACTTCATCAAATCCAACAGAAATCAAGCGTTCGATACATAAATACATAATATTTAGTGTGTGATTACAGTAGTATTATGTCACAGTATTTTACAATAAAACCATGATACATCATGACACCTAGATGTGGCCAATATTCAGAATACCTCTTTTCTCTAAATCTAAAATTGACAGATCGGGACATCTGGTCATTAGACTTGTCATTATCTATGTACCGTTTAAGCTTTCCATGCCAATTCTCAAAATTGTCTATAATTAAACCCTGCTATTGTGTACAATTGCACACAATGGCGGGGTGCACAACTCTGCTCAGTCTGGTTCCATCTGGTCCAATCTGCCGTGTCCTCAGCAGTCTCAGTGGGCTTCAGCAGACCCGACTAAGTTGGGTTAGGTCACGTTGGGTCACTTCCGCTGCGTGTTGTGAATTTTGGGGATCTAGTTGATCTCCACACAATGAGCAACAGGCCCCCGCACACACTCGGTCCCTGCGCCGCCAGAGGGAAGATTACATTCAAAACAGACAGCAGCAGAGATAGCCATCATGCTGCCAGCCAGGCGACATTCCCCTGAGTCTTCTCTCTCTCTCTCTCTCTCTCTCTCTCTCTCTCTCTCTCTCTCACTCACACACACACACACACAGTGTTCAGACCAACTAAAACCAAAAAAAAAAAAAAAAATCCTCATTCACTGCAATGAGACAGTTGTGTTGGCACAGCAGGTGCAAACAAAGTAGTACCTGGCTCAACATCTGCCACAATGTACTGTCACTGGCACCACATTGACCAGTCAAATACATTCATGGCAACATGGGAACACAGATCCACTAACACTAACCTGAATTGGGTTTTTTTTTTGGTTTTTTTTTTAAACAGAGATGATGGAACTAGTGCTTATATTTATAATACTGAACAGGGTTATTGCAATACCAATATCAGTACCACATATACCTCTGATACTCCCTGAAATGCCGGATCAGGTATCAGTGAGTAAACAAATCTATGCACCAAAGCAATAACATCTACTTATTTTCTTTTCTTAACACTCTGCTATCGGTTCAATATTCAGTACGGGTCGATACACAAAGTTTGGGCCTGGGAATCGCTCAGGAAAAATATCAAAACACAACAGTATCAGAACATCTCTAATACCCAAGATGCTATATATCAGGATCGAGGCCAACAGCCAGTGTTCAGTGATAATCTCCATCTTTGCATATGACAGATTTTATTACAAAAGAATGCTTCAGTGGAAGGCAAAATGACCAAAAGATGGGATAATGTCATACCTTGTTCTCACTAACATAGGATATAACATAAGATATATTGTATTAAGATCAAGTCAGATGCTGAAAGAAAGCCTTGGAAAGCATAGTTGGTTATGAAAAACAAATTTCCAGGTGATTTAAAAAAAAAAAAAAAAAGACTTAAGATCTAAAAAAAAAAAAATAATAAACTGAAAGAATTATACTCTCATAAACAAAAACTGAACAAGAAGCTAAATATCATACCTTAATACAATCTCAGAAATAACTTCACAGCCAGACCAAAACACCACAATAATGATCAAAACTAATAATACAAATAAAAAAAATTCAGAACTTTAAAATCATGCTCATAAATGGAAAGTGATACCATGCACTAAAGATAAAGCCAACTCCTATCCAATCAAACACAGCTACATTACCTCACTTCAAAACACTGTCTTCAATCCATAGGTTCAAAACAGGAACTAAAACACAGGACATCAGCAGAAGTGTGTACACACACACACACACACACTGTCTAACTGGACAAAACCACATCCTGACATGAGAGGGTCATGCACGTGGAAAACTGCATATGATCACATGAGAATACCTGTTCTCATTAAACATTTTGAACATTTACATTTTTCTAATCACTGATTCACCACAAATTGCCTCTAAAGCCAAGCAGTCTGCCCACACACACACACAGACCGCAAACCCATCCCATCAATGCTTTGTCAATGCAGATAATGCACCACTGACACCCCACCGCATTAAAACACTCTCTCTCACACACACAAACGCACATGCACTAACACTCTCAAGGGACCTTAGGTTCTGATTTATGAGAGCAGGGTCACCCCACACATTAAATCCAGAAAATATGCTGACAGGAGACACACAATAGAGCTGACCACGGGAACTAGGGATGTGCGTGATTAATCGGCTAGTGCTTTAAACGTTGCTACCATCACAAGACGGTTATTAAACTGATTATTACTCTTATAATATACATGCAGGAGTATTTTCTAGAGATGGTCCAGTAAGTGTCACCTTTGTGCTGTGGGTCAGTGACAATACAGGTAGGAACTTCGGCTCAGGGGACAGGTGTTGCTGGATGGAGGAGCGCACTTACTTTTTTTGACCGCTACAACACTAGACCGCTGGTGTTGTATTACTAACATTAACAACAGCGGTTAACTGTTGCATCTGCATTGACCAATTTCAAATGGCTCTTATGATATACGCAATATTTTTTGGACAACGATAAACCCTATAAACTAAACTGCGCTCAATTTTGACTGCTTTCTAGGTGTTTTCTTACTTTTAGAGTAGTCTCAGTTTAAACTTAACGTTAAATGTCAGGGAAATTAGTCCCTAATAGGAACAAAACGATCACTGATGTGACACACAGACGTCCACTTAGAACACTCTTGCAAATACTTGCCTGGTGTATAGCGAATAAGACAGCTTTTATGTGAGATGCTGGCTCCTTTGCAATTAGTAGACAAAGGAAAAGGTACCAGGTCTTAGAAATGCTTCCATTAAAGTGACTTTGAAAGGTGCAGTCTCTCTTATACTTTACAGCCTCTTTGCTCAAAATGACCATTAATTTCTGCAGGAAATAATCAACACCAGTCACTCCTGTGTTACCACAAAAAGATTTATGGTAGTAATTCATGTTGGATATTAGCTTTTATATTGTAATATAAACATGTAGCATTGTCCATTGTTTAAATAATGCAAACAGGGAATAAAAATGCACAGAAAATTTGATTTCATGCAGTTAAAAAGGTGAATGGCAGAGATGTCAATCATTCTAAACAGACAGCCCATGTGTGGCAGGGTGTTTTTGCTGGGAATAAGTCAATGTTCCCTGAACCAGCCAGGTTCCCTGAACCAGCCACCATGCGGTATACACTTGGTTAAGTTTCTTCTAAACACAGTGAACACTGCAGCCGAAACTTCCACAGTTTAATCGACACATCTCTCACAGTTTCAATAAAACTCAAATATGAGTTAAGCTTCACATATGTAATATTGTAATATGTAGTATTTGTTGGTAGATTGTGTGAAACCCTCTGGATTCAGCTGCAACTCTGTGTCTTAAAATCATGATGCAATATTACCTTTTTGTTCCAACAACCTGAACTGAAATCTATTCATAAATCAGGATTGTGCAATTAACATCTGAATAAATGTTTAGACAAATGCTTTAATAATAATGCGCAATGCACGTACATACATACACTGTCATGAACCAGAAGCTGATTTTGGAGTGCTTAAGCACAAAATCAAAAACTGCTCTACAAACTAAGAACATACACAACTAAGCATCCCCCCAGCATCGCAAACTGCAGGAGCTTTTTAAGTGTGCACGACCTAGTGTTTGCTTGCATCAGCTGATGAAGCTGTGCTGTCATCTCTGGATTTGCGCTTTTCTTTTCTTTTCTTTTCTTTTTTTTTGTCAATGGAGGTTAATTTCTGATGAGTGAGAGAGGAACAGGTCGCTCCAAGTGCAGCCTTCAGTTAAAGGAAAACACAGACTTCAGCAGGCACCGTCCACTACTTGTACTCGTTTGACAGCAGGTAAATTACACAGAAATGAACTGTGAGCCTAATTCAGCAAGACAATCTTCTCATTTGTACCAAGGGCTTTTGTTTCACCCAAATGCTACTTATCATCAAAGACAATAATCCACCTGATCCCCATAGATTTCACATTCCTCAGAGTTAGACGTCATGTGATAGCAGCAGCCATCTTTCAGTATCCATCTAACTCGCCTGTGCAGATGGACTGAAACAAAACATCATTACACCCATGTTGGCCTCTATATCCAGAGTACTGATAAGATAAAGTAAGACAGATTTATTAGTCCTGCACTGGGGAAATTCACAGCAAAAACCAGGCCTCTAATCAGCGCATCTTGGTTTCTCCTCCCTACTTGTTTATTATTATTAGAATGCAAAACATCCCGAAAGCTTAAGAAGGTAAAAAATAACATAAGAAGACAGCAAAGGGGGCTTAAGACTGTAAAAATGACTGATTTTTTTGCAATTTCCTGCAGCTACTGCAATTTCCCTGCGACTTGAAAATCCATTCTTCAAAATGTTTGGAGGAAATTCTTCCGGACTTCTAGTTGGTTGACTTACATATGTAGTCAACCAAGCAAGCTGCAGTGGCTGACGAAGACAGAAAAAGAGCTTGTTGAAAAGAAGGAAGAGAGAGCGATAGATAGAGAGAGAGAGAGAGAGAGAGAGAGATTTAAAAAAAAAAAAATCAATAGCCTTTTAGTGAAGGAAAAGGACCATGGCAACCCAACATCACTTCCTATTGAGTTCACCAAAAGATAGAAATTGTTCGTAATATTTTGTTTCATCCAAAAAATGTAGTTAATTTCTGTCATATTTAGCACTCACCTTCCTTCTTCTATTTGTAATTAAATAATCATACAATCTCTGCCTCCTTTCCTGATTTTAAACAACAAATGTGCTGAGAGGGTGTTTACAGCAAACTGTACACCCAGCAGAAATTGTGCCTTGTAAGGCAGACAGCCGAGATTCAAGCAAGGAGGCATGCTAGGTAAAATGTCGAATCACTGCAGCCACTTGATAAAGACAAGAGACGACACATCTAGCTGAGCTCTGCACTGTGTCCCACTGACAGAGGACAGGCAGACTGTGGAAGCCCAGCTACTGTCTGCTGGCTATCTAGGAAAACAATAACACTTTTCTTCACTCACAGCTGCCACAGCGACCAGTGAAACCATCCAGCTTCAAAAAGGCTCTGAATGCTGACACCCATTTAACAGGAAGCATCTCTCAGTCATGTACATTGACTAGATTCTAGAGCTTAAATGTTTCGCACCTGTGCCAGTGTTGAAACAAATCACAAATCAAATAAGTATGATGAAAAAATGAGAAAATAGAATGTCTTACCCATCCTCCTCTCCATCGACAGTCTTCAGACTGGTTGATGCACTTAAGGCACTGGCGGTAGCGATGTTGCCCTCAGCGTCTTGACCCTGGCCAGCACTGGAACCAGATCCAGTCTCTGCTCCAGACAGCTTGGGCAGCCCCAACAAAGCAGACTGGTGCTGGAGAAGCAGTCGCTGGGCATCCTGCAGTTGAGTGGTGGTGAAGGTGGGCAGGCTTGCATACAGGGCACTGGCCTGGGCAGCATGAGCCAGGGCCTGGGCACTGCTGTGGTCCTGGGACAAGCTCACACAAGACGGCTGGCTCTGAGGAACACCCTGCGGGGGCATCCTACCAGTGTTCCCAGTGTTGTGAGCTTGGGGCTGGGCCTGGGGATCACTCTGAGGGTTGGGAGGAGGCACACTTGGGGCAGACACTTGGCTCTGGTGGACTGTCGAAGACAGCTGGGTGGCCAGGCCTGGATTTTGAATTTGTGTTGGGAGTGACTGTGGCTTCTGCTGCTGGCAATCCAGATGGCCGGAGTGGCTCTGAGGCTGCTGGCCAAGACCTGGTACTCCACCAACAAGGGTGGGTACACTGGGGGTGGAAGTCTGAAGGGAGGAGGGCTGCTGGGACTGTGCATGGAGGACTGCCTGTGACTGCTGCAGGGCTCCCATCATCTGACATGCTCCATTAGCTGGCCCAGAGGGTGCTGATCCAGTTTGGTTGCACAGAGGTTGAGAAGCAGCACCCTGGGGGATACCTTGGTGAGGCTGTGTGTACTCAGGTGGCCTCACCTGCACTGGGGCCGCTTGGGGAGTAGCAGAAGGCTGCTGTGGCAGAGTGGGATAACCCATCTTCTGTTGCTTAACAGCCACTAGGCCCTGTGTGGAGCTTGTGGGTTGATTAGCAACTGCTTGGGCATAGGTGAGCTGCTGCTGGTGCACAGCAGACGTAGGGAGTCCACTGGTGGTCTGGTGGCCTGACATGGGGGCAGGCTGATGAAGGTTTGCGGGAGCTGCTGGGGCCACAGTAGTCTTCACATGTGAATGGGTAATATCTTGGGGTTGCATGTGAGGTTGAGTTTGGGACACTCCCATACTTAAGCCACTGGGGAGGATTCCATGAAAGCCCTGAGGAGGGGAGGAATAATCCTGGGCATGCTGGAGTACCAGGGGTCCCCCAGTCTCTACGCTGCACACACTCTCAGTATAATGGCTCAATGTACTCATAGTGCTACTCACAGAGCTACCACTTGTGCTTTCCCTCTCAGCAAAGCTCTCAGAGGCAAACTGACGCATGCTGAGAGACCCAGTATCGGATGCAGAGGAGCTAGGAGCAGAGGCTGGGGTCTCCTTATCATAGAATTCAGTGCATGTCCATCTGCCCTTCTTAAAGGGCTCAGAGCTAGAGTCCAGCTTCACCACCCTGAAGCGAGAACTAGTGGCAGCCACTGCAGGAGCAGGAGCTGGGGCAGGAGTGGATGGTACAGGGGCTGTGGCCACAGCTGTGACAGGAGCACTCACAGGCTGCAGCACAGCAGAACCAACCCTTCCCTGGATCCCACTGGAGAGCCCCATCCCTCCAGAGGCACTGACAGCAGCACTAGCAGCAGCGACAGCAGCAGTAGCCGTAGTCGTCATAGTGATATTGGAGTTGATGTTTTGGTGTTGCTGGCTCATGCCGACATTAGTGGTTGTTATAAGATTACCCCCAGCTGCAACAGCACCACTTCCACCTCCACTTCCCCCACTGCTGCTTATCACACTGAGGGGAAAGCCACCACTGCTAGCGCTCGTGCTTATCCCCCCTCTCACAGGCACATTGGCAGAGCTCAACATATTCACATTACTAACACTGCTGGTCTGGGGATTAACTATGCTAACTGTAGTGCCTGTAGCAGAGCTGTGCATTCCAGGGACAGATCCCGAGGCCACAACTCCCACAGGCTGAGCAACAATACTTGGAGGGGCAGACTGGGAAACATTCTCTTGAGGGACCCCCACATTAGAAGGCATTTTCTGGGTGACGCAAGGTAAAGCACCGGAACTGAGGGCAGATGAAGTGCCCCCAGCGCCAGAGGAGAGAGGATAGACCTGGGCATGGTTAGGGTGACGAGGATGTTGATGATGCAAAGTCCCGTTGACCATGGTCCCACCATGCTGTTGAGCCTGGGTCAGGGCATGAGGGTGTGAAGGCTGGTTTGGGGAGACCGCTCCAGGGGTCTCTGCCTCATGGAAATTATTTAGTGTCTCTTCAGAAGAGCTTCTCTCTGCCCCCACTATATCATTAGCTCGGGAGAGGGACACATCCAGGATTTCAGAAGAAGAGAGATCCTCTGTGTGGGACTCATCCAGGTCATCATAGCTTTCCGTGTCCTCTGCAATACTATTGTTGGTACTCACAGATATTTGTGCTGGAGTCACACTTGTGATCTGGAAACCGCTCTTCTTTTTTATCTGAGTTCCAGCTGACTGTGTAGGCTGAGGCTGGGAATGCAGATTTAGACTGTGGGGTGGAATATGATGGGGACCCGGGGAGGATGAACCAGCAGGAGGTTGGCACTGAATCAACAGGGAAGGCTGATAATCATCGGCTGGGACGTGGCTGTTGACCACCGGGTTTGCCGGTGTTGACAGCGCGGAGCCGCTCCCGCTGCCTGTGTTGCTACCCCTTCTGTGAAAGACAGCCGGGTGCGCCATCTTTCTAACACTGCCAGAGTCTCCTGCGGGGTCCGGATGATGCATTTCGAGAGAATCCGGGGGGTAGTTGGTCTCTGACAGTATGCAATAAGGTTGCAGTTCGTTAACGGCGCCGTCTTGACGAAACTACGGTCAACAGACAACACGACCAAAAAATAAATATCTGAAGCAAGTGTCGGCTGTTCTCAAATATCAGGCAAAGTTGTGCCGATATTTACAGCCTCTCATACACGATTCGGTGTTATCCAGTGACAGCGAGGCAAAAGAGGCTAGTGGCCGCTTGCTGAGTAGCTAGCGAGCTAACGTCAGCTGATGCCAGTAGTAATTCGCCGGCTAACTACCAGTCTTATCCGCTTGCGCCTTTGTTAAACACAAGCTAACATTTTGTGGGATTTCTAACGAGAAGCTAACTTATGCAACAGCCCGAGTGCCGAACGCAGGATAACTGCTGAGTACGTTAAGTTAGCGTTATCGTAGATGCTAGCCTGACAGAGGAGTAACGTCAGCTAGCTAGCTGCCTGTCTCCATCACCGGCTAGCTAAACACAGACTGTAGTGAGTCGTTTTAACTGCTGAATTTGCTAAAAGGAAAGAAATGAAAACAAGCAACCTTTTTGCTGGTATACGGTGATGCAAAACCCAATACAATCACTTAATAGCGCCGTTCAAACGTTTAATCCATTCCACGGTATCCTCGCTTTGGTCTTGGTTTTGCTGTATCACTGGTCCTCCCCAGCGGTAGCGTTGTTCAGTATGTAGCCCCCTGCACCGCTGCTGTGGCTCTGTACTGTGACGGGACTGAAGGGGAGGGGTGCTCCCTAATATGGCGACCGCGCATGGTCTCTGCTGCCAGACATAAAGCAGTCTGGGAGAGGCGTGGGGAGAGGCGGTGACGAACCCAACATCAACAATGCCGAGAGATGCCGGAAAGAGCCGAGAGGAGGGCGCTCCCTTAAAGGCCAGGTTTGAGAATAGATACAAACATAGATAGATGGTCTATCTGAAAAATCAAATGTATTTTTACAGTGTAATACCTCATTTTATGATAAAGTTAAAAAAGTAGCTCCTGCATACATGTTAACAATACAATATAACAATAATAATAACAGTAATAACGTAAGTCTGAGAGGAGCCATTCTGTGTAATGAGTATTTTTGTCTTGAGGGAATTTGGCTGATAATACTGTTGTAAGCCTACTTGCATAATTTTTTATTGATTTGATTTTTATATTCTGATGTTTCTACTTTTACTTAAGTAGAGGATACGTATATGTTAAGTATACTCACAGCAAATTAAGGGATATGGATTTATTCCTACAGATAATGTGAAATCGTAGTCTAAAGTAAATTACCTAATGATTTAAAAAAAAAGACACAGGTTGTAAATATACAATCATTCAAATCTAGCCTCCTGAGCATTTGTAGTGGATTGAGCAAAACATCAACATCACAACAGTGTTTCTGAAACAAAGGTAGACAGTAAGCTGCTAGATCTCTCTGCAGACACAGGTGTTAGCCACACTGAAGGATTATTCTACAAACAGGTACTGTTTGGGGCCTCTCTCTCCCCCCTCTCTCTGGTGTGTGAGAGAGTGACAGGCTGAGAGAAAACACACATTTGTTGGTCCGCAATGTTAGGTCAATGAACTCTGGCGTTAAACTGGTCAACTTCCTCCATTTTCTGCATTCTGGTCTTTTCTGTTCACCCCTAGATGTAAACATCCTAATTCTAATTCTAACCCTTTTAAATTCATAATTTCTCTTCTCTTCTCTCTATGTATGTACAAAGGGTTTCGGGGTATCAAAACAAAATCATGACAGATTTAAAAGGTTAAAAAAAATCAAAAGACGATAGAAAACTACATTACTAAATTAAATGAAACTAAACTGAATTGTTTTTCAGTAGCAGGATGCAGACTCCACCACTCAACGGGTTCCTCAGAGCTCAGACATGAAAAAGTCTGAATCCACTGGTTAGAAATGCGTTATATATTTAGCAGTCACACAAACGGTTCCAGAGTTTTAATCAGTGGTGGAAAGTAACTGAGGTATTTGTACTTTACTTGAGTATTTCCATGCCACGTTACTTTCTGCTTCTGCGCTGCTACATTTCAGAGGGAAATGTTTCTACCTCACTACCTACCTTCAGATTTAGATTATTAATACTGAATATAATCAACAAATAAATTAATTGATTATTAGATTCAACTACAGATGGGTATTTAAAGCCATTTACCCATTTACATTTGACAAGCTGGGAACGAACCTCAACATTCAGCTATCTCTTCCCCAGATTGCTCATTGCACATTTAAGTGTATTTGGTGCTGATACATCTGTACTACTATTTTACTCAAGTAAAAATTTGAATGCAGGGGTTTTGCTTGTAACAGAGTATTTCTATTGTCCTATTACTACTTTTACCAATCATTCTGCAAAACGGGCAAAATATCATTTTTATTTAGTTGAGATGTTCAGTTGCCAGTTTTAGCCCTCTGGAAAAAATAACAGTGTATTTTTTATGTACATATGCAAAAAAGACTAGAACCAGAGGGAAGGGGAGTGCAGGTACCTGGATGAGACGAAGGACAGAGCAGTGGGTCAGTGAAGAAGGTAGAGGAGTAAGAAGAAAGAGAGAATAGAAGTAGAAACCGACAGTCAGGCGAGCAGACGGGCTGCGTCCATCGATACAAACGATAGAGGACGAGAGACAGCAGGAGCCCGGCGCAGTGTAAGCGTCTGGTGCTGTCAGCAGCTTTAAATCACACTGGCACTCCACAACAACAAAAAAGACACAGCACTATTGTGCCACTGGCCCTACAATAATGACCAGTATATACTCTGGACTCTGCTTTCAATATGTAAACACTCTGCTCTGTTCTGTGAGAAAGTGATAATCCACAGCGTATTCGTGCATAAAGAAAAGATAACTGTGTCGTTACAGGTGGCTTTTGCTCAGACAGTATTGGTTATTACTGGCAGGATGAGCAAAGCTCTGAACCCCAGAGGAAAATCACTTGGAAACCTTGAGATTACAGCAGCCCATCCAAGCCTTTTCCAAATAAAATAATAACTCAAGGTTTGCTGTTTTGTGTGCACCAAAGTTAGTGATTAGAAAGAAACATTTTGTTGTGTGCAGAGACAAAAACTCACAAACGTTTGTAAGGCCATTTTTTAAAACCTCACTTTGGATTGTGATTGTGTGTTTTAAAATGTGTTTTAAAGAAGTGTTTTTGTTGTTGTTGTTGTTTGGGTTTTTTTCACCAAAAAGAGATATTTCAGTTCATTTTGAAGGAAGTGTTTTATTGATATAATACTCTTATCATAATTAGAATCAAGTTGATGGTTGAAGTATGTTCACCCCAAGCAAGAAATATTACTCAATGGACCGACTCACCATACAATTTAATTTAACAAACAATTTAAATTAATAGTGCATTAAATGGTTCCATATAAACACATGTGATTGTCTGCGAACTGCAGTGCATGCATAGTTACTCTAATACTGCAGTCTAAGACTTGCTTGCCATTTTCTGCTGCTTTACACTTAAACTCCGCTACTGTACATTTTAGGGGAAAAGGAAAAATTCTGTACATCTACTCCACTTTGTGTATCTGTCAGCTGCAGTAAAGATGTGTAAATGTGATGCTTTATAGATAAAACTATGCAGCACAATGTAAAATAAATTACCTTTGACTGATGATTGAATTGGGCCTAAAAGTCTGTACCTTAATATTCTGAAAACTCTTTTATTTGTAATGCAGTACTTTTACATCACGGTGTTGGTGTTTTACGGTGTGAATTTCAACAATTTCCAGTTGGCTATGAGAGTGGCTTTGTTTAGGGTAGTGACAATCAGCCAGCAGTGGCACCCTGAAGCAAGTTTTAGCTGAAAAAGACAGATGTGTCAGGACGGAGGGGTGATGGCGGAGGTGAAACCAAGCTAAAATTCTTGAAACAACAGAGGCTTTGGGTGTGGAGAGTACAGCGCCATGCCCAGTGATGTGGAGTGTCTGTGTCTGTCTGTGTCAGGGTGTCTGTGTCTGTGTCTGTGTCTGGGGCTTGTGTCCACTGAGTCTGCCTGCTCTGAATGGAGGCCAGACTAGATGTTGGCTTTATTTTTATTGGACAGCACCCGTCCAGCAGAAAATCACAGTGTGTGTTCCTGCATGTGTGCCTGTTTGTGTGTGTGTGTTACTAAATATTTAAATACTCAGGCCCACCAAATTCATTGCTTCCTACACATGCTGTGATCTAATCCCAATTTAGATCACAGCCGGGGGGGCAGCCGTGGCCTAGAGGTTGGAGAAGCAGCTTGTGATCGCAGGGTCACCGGTTCGATTCCCCCACCAGACCAGCAGGATGTGGTGGAGTGATTAATGCGAAAAATGCTTCATTAGCCGTCTGAGCAAGGCACTTAACCCCTCAATATGCTCCCCGGGCGCTTGATGCTGCCCACTGCTCCTGTGTGTGTTTCACTGCATGTAATTTGCCGGGTGTTGCATGTGTGTGTTCAACTAAGGATGAGTCAAATGCAGAAGACGAATTCAGTGTGTGTATGTAAAAATATATATACTGTCAATAAAGCTGATTCTTCTTCTTCTTCAGCACTGCTGCATGTCATTGTAACAAAGAAAGAAGAAATATTATATGAGAGTATTACATATACTGTCTAAAAACCAGTAGAAGATGCAACGGTGCTGAAAAGATCAGTTAGAGAACCTGCATTTCATTTACAGTTTCACACATTCACACCTAGAAAATATGGTTTAACGCAGGGGCATGCTGACAGCGTAGTGCAGTTCAAAACTTGATGATTCACACGTCTAGTCACAGGTGTATTTCTGAGTCCCTCACAACAGGTTTAAAGGGACAATCAGGACGGTCCTGATTTCAAATAAGTCAAGATGACATACACAAAAACATAGGAATGCGATGACGTGCTAATGTTTTTTTTCTTTTGAAATACAAAAACAACTTACATTTAATCAGCTTCGTAGCTATTTGTGTGTGTAAACAGGTAAACAGGTGATAGCATCATCGTGAGGCATCTCTGAAAGACTCTGTCGTTCATATTTGAGGATGGGGTGAGCACTTTGGGTCATGTGGGACGTGGGCTTAGGAACACTTCATTCTGTTTTTAACTCATGTTTTACAAAGCCTCACAACTTTTTGGAATTAGGGTTGTATAATCCAGATGTGCCAGCTGTGATTTACTCAGGCAGCCACAACTTTTCATTTTAAATACACACACACACACACACACAAAGATATATTTTAAATCCAAAGAAATATTTCCGCCAAATTCACAGGGTTTGGTGACGCATTGTCATGAGTCAGAACACCTTGCATACGTTCCAGGTAAATGTCACACGGAAACCCACGCAGTCGGGAATGTATAGGCTTACACATAACCTTTCTGTGTTTGTTTTGGTCTTGCAACTGAATACGGGTGAAGGATTGAGAATATGTTTTCTCCTCATGTTGGCTGAAACAACCAGCTGGCTCACATCTCACATAATGTACCTGATCTCTGACTGTCTCGTCTGTTAAATTCCAATACCATAAGAAACTGACTATTCTGCGGTAGTCATTTACTGTATGAAGTACCTTCACATTGTGGACTACTGCAGCATGGTGTTTCCATCTTATGTTTCTTAGCTGTGAATGTCTGTGAGCATAAAGTCCTGCCACGTCGTTATAAAAAATGTTGTTTATTAATTCATGATTGCATTAAGAGGCAAGCATACAGTCAGCACAATGAATTAATCAAAGCAGTAACCTTAGACCTGAATGCCTGACTGATGAGTGAAAGGGAAACCGGAGAGCAGCTGGTGGATTTGCTGTATTTAATAATGAAGGAGAGAATCTAAGATGGCGCAGACTCACGTTCAAGTTAACAATATCTGATAAACCTGCCTTTGCCCGGAGGTAAGCAGATGTATTTTTAATACTATTTGTTTTGCTAAACACGCTTTAAGATGTCCCAGTGCCTCAGTGTCACATGGCTGCCCGCAGTGGCAGAATGTAACGCAGTGCATTTACTGAAGCACCATACAAAAAAGTACAAATTTGAGGTATTTGTACTGCACTTGAATCTGTTCTTTTTTATGCCACTTTCTACTTCTGCTCTAAAGAAAAATATTGTACCTTTTTTACTTTACTGCATTATTTTGGCTTATTATTCTACAAATTAAGTTATTATTTTTGAATTATTCTGCTCTTTATTAATAATACATTTCATTTCTGTTGTTTCTTGCTAGTATTATTATCAGTCTTGTTGGTTGTTTCGTTTTGAACCCAAACCCTCGGATGACTTGAAAGGTGCTTGTTGATAAAATGTGAATCATATATAAATGTATAGAAATACATGCATGTAATCAGTGAAGAGCTGATTTGATTACTGGGTCCCATAATAATTATAATAATCCCATCAATCAGAACGATTACTTGTGTGACGTTATTATAAATTGTCAACATAGCACCCCCATCAGGTCAGTTTGTGTACTTGTTAAATATTAAAGCTGTGGGAATAGGTATCCTTCCTGTGTATGTACATAAAATAAAAAATGAAACTATACTTGTTAACAGTGAGATAAATAAATATAGAGGGAATACAGGATGTACAGAAAGTATAAATACAGAATGAAATCTGCCAACATGCCAAGTTTCTATGAGAAGACAAACTGTGGACAGTGCTTCAAAGACACAGCCCTTCCACCTGAGGGAGCCACTCGTCAGTCTACATGTGTGCGTCAAAACAATATTCAATGAGTTCTCAAAGGGAAAGTCTCATTACCAATACGAGCTAATTAATCAATCCTGTGGCCAAGAAACACGCGCACCCTGTGGGCGACATTTCACACACACCTGCCTGTGAACAGCAGACATCAGCTCTTTCAGAAAGTGCATCTCGTGGTTGTAACTCAGTATGAAGAGCGTGGAGACGGGCTCAAGAGATGGGCTGATAGAGACACGAGCAAGACCAAACGCAGGCTGCCCGATGCCGCTGAATTGCATGAACCTGGATTCTTGATGAATCTACTCATCCTGAATTTAAGCTCCTCTGACTGCGACTCTGTAAACTTGGTGCAAACAACAGTAATAAATGATGCAAAAATTATCCAGCAGCAATAAGATAGACGTAAGTTGAAAAACATGAAATTTCCCCCCTTTTTCTTCACTGGAAAATCCTCTTCTGTGAATGAAAACCAAGCTAAAACTAATGGAGGCGTATAACCAATGAAATGGTTAAATCAGGCCTCATTTGTAATCTTTCACTGGTAGATAAAATCATCATCTTAAACAACACAAAGCTCTTTCAAAAATATCTCTCTGTGTTCACTGGGAAAGGTTCTTTTCTTCTCGATGTCCTATTTTAAAGTGAAAATTGTGTCTGCCAACAAGGAGCTGTCATGGCAACGGCCCTCGCTATGAGCACTTACTGAGGAAATTACAGTAATGGGAATCATGTTTTGTATTACTTTAATGCCAAATCATGGCAGATTTTGGAGAAATTATCAGTTTGGTGAGACAACTGCTCAGCCAGGCTTTCAAAATAATATGATTTTTCATTAATGTAAGAATGTTTTTATTTTTTTTAGCATCTGAATGTTTGTCAGTAGACTCAGTTCAGCTGACTTTTGATTTTGTGGCTGACTTCGCTCCCTTGTCTGATGCCTGAAATATACGCTGACCACAGGCAGAAAAAAATGTAAAAAAAAGCAAAGGAAAAAAGCGCCTGCCTCAGAGCGAGGATGACCTTGAGAGGAAACCCAAAACCCTCAGCCAGTCAGTGCCAAGTTCATTTTATGTCTGATGAAAAGAGGTTTCTGCATCTTTCAACCAGCAGAGGACTGACAGAGGATTTCTGGGGTTTCAAACAGGTAATAAGAGGAAGTTAATGTCCCACACACACACACACACACACACACACGGTCTCAGCACATTCCAGTGATTGTGATAAACTGCCGCCAGCAGCCGGGACACCTTGTGTCTTGATGTCTTGGTACTGACCAGAGCTGCCTGTGTGTGAGACACTTTATGTGGACGTGCTGACGGCTGCTCGCTCTCTGAACTTCGTCTCAGTGAGATCTTTGTGTTGCTCAGACGTGACCGGTTTGTTCTGGGTTGCGCCGCTGAGGGATCCATTTAGGGCACAGGAAGTTGTATTGATGGAAATCCAATAAACAGTGCCAACTGTCACAACTCCTCGCCGCCTATTGTTGTTAAAATATGCGTCACAATTACCAAATCCACCAAGGACAATACTTTTGTAACATGGACGTCTTGGTAAGAGTTTACTTTCTGCTAATATTTTGCTGTTCAGGTTTGAACAGCTGAATACTGGCTCTGTTTGACCACCATCTGCAGACTAAAAGAGTAATATAATGTTGACTATTAATGTCTGTTTGCCTTGAAGTTATTTTTGCTGATTTTATCATATTACTGAAATAGAATTAAAATAGACTGGTGCTAGAGGAAAGGCTGTGTGAGATCATTAAAGATTAAAAAGTTTATCCCCCTGGGAGCATGAATGCACTCAAGATGATGAGATATCTTGCATATTAATTTGACGCTTCGGCCTGAGTGTGGCGCTAGAGGACAGGTCAGTGTCTGAGCGATCCAAATGGAAAAAACAGATCAATTTTGGGGAGCGTGTTTAGCAAATTGAATGTCAGTTTGCATTACTCATTCCTTGTTAAAGGAAAAATCATTTTACCCCACAGAGAATTCAAATTCATCCTCTGGGAACCAGAGTACACACTCAGTATAGTAGTACTGAGTACAGTATACAATGCAATGATAGTCTGGTCAGTATTGGTTGGTATAAGAGTTGGGTAAAGCTGACCAGCTGATACGGTTGATCCTTCACACCAGTCCATCAAAAATATGTAAAGTGTACAGTGTTTATCACCATGCCTTTAAATGGAGAAAGAGAGAAGGAAAGACTGATTTAAAAAACAAGAAAACAAAACATAAAACAAAACCAGAGGTGCATCCATCTCATTAGAATAAGATGGCTTAAATGCACTACAAAATTACTAAATATCCTGTGTGCGTGAACTACTGTATGTTACAGCAGCTTTTTATTTTCATATTTCACCTCTTTTAAGAAGAATTTACTATAGAAGAGAGAAATGTTGAACCTATGGAGGATATAGAAATTTGAGCTCATTTAATACCTTTTCATTCATTCACTCACTCACTCACTAAGTGGTGCCAAGTCCAGTTCCAGCGGCTGTCCACAAGGTGGCAGTATATACAAATCAGCTGCAGTTGTAAACGTTCGAAGTTATTAAAATAATCTGTTTTTCTCTCTCTCTCTTTTCATTTACAAACAGCAAACATGATCTGATATGAACAGACATGAGAAAATGTTCATCCAGGTCTCTCCAGGGATGATCTTGGTTCGGACAAAGCCACACGATCAACAGTGTTTAGAGAAAAACTGTAAGCTATAAACATGCTGTTCACTTGTTTTCAAACTCTAGCTAACAATAGTACATTTCACCTCCTCAGTATAAATGAAATGCTTCAGGATAACTGCAGCCCCTGTTAAAATAAAGATAACATTACTCCACAGAAACGAGATCTCTTTAAGTGACACAGGTTTGCTGAATGGACTTTAATTTCATTCAAACCTGATTTCTTCCTCTTAAAAAGAAGTTTACAAGTCTTGCTGTCGAACCAGTTGTGGCCAGATTGTTCTGGATATTAATTTCCATTTAATATTAAGTAACAGCTACTCAGTCTGTGTTTTGCACATTCTGTGTTGTCTTAAATATTTTATGTTACTTATTTGTATTTTCTGACTCAGTTTGTACACTAATTACATCATGAGTCACCCTCCAAAGATTCATGTTAATGACCTCGAAAACTTGATTTACTCTCTGCATACACAATTTATGCACTGGAATAATTAGTGCACAGCTGAACTGGCTTACCTCTTCATTTGATCCATATACAGCAGGCCCTTCAAGTCACAGAAGGCTCTTTAAATTGTTTTTGGGAAACCTCTTTTTAACAGGAAAGCATCACATGTCCATGGCATTTTAAATAGACAGGAAAAATCCAGATCTGTAGGTCAGACCGTTTTGTTTCAGGATGTACAATAAACAGTGTCGATGAAAAGGCTTGAGGCTGTAGGACTTCCTTTTATGAGGTAAGGCAAGGCAAAAGTCAGTCATCAGCTCTGCATTTGGTGGTCTGTGCCTTTATTGTCAAACCTACAATCTTATCGCCACATTAGAAATTGCCAAGTTGCTCTTGAAAATCAGTCACGTAACTCATTATGTCGACCCTCGCTTAATTCAAGTCCTATTTGCAGGATCAGGTCTCATGAGTAAACCCAACACTTTCAGGCAAGAGATTCATTAGCCCAGTGATGGACAGAGACTGTGATCGTTATAGGACATTTAGAGTATACTGACTAGAGACTGAGACTGGTCCTGCTGCAGGACGAACTGGACTGTCTGTGAAAGGAGTGCAGGTTTTCTGGTGATCCACACGGTGATGCTACCAGTCTCTGTTAAAAATTACATAAGGAGAGAGCAGTTTAAATGGATTTTCATTCAAGGAAATACTTATTGATACACGTTTTAATAATGATAACTGACAAAGGGCAAAAGCATATAAATACAAATATATGGGATACATGGGATCCTTCTAATAAATCACAATTGTATTTGTTTATCAAAAACAAACAAAAGCATATTTTTTAAAAAATTATAATGCTGTTTCATCAACACTTTATTTTTACCACTAACTGTTTATGTTATCATTTACTAAATTACCACCTCAGTTGAAACTTGCTCATAATTTTGACAAACATTGTTTAATGATATTTGCTCTCCCCTCTGTGACATAACGATGTTTGATATTTTTTTAGCTGTAATTCCACTATGGTATTCAATCAATAAATACGGAAAAAAGAGTCAAGAAATTTATAAATGAAAGCATACCGATGAGAAAAGACTCACAGCACCATGAGAGATCTTTTTTTTTTTTTTTTTTAAAGTGGTAGGTTGGTGTCATTACTGTTAATGAAACAAACATGTGGGCTACAATCCGTCTCAGAAGTCACTCACAGTATGGACGTGTTAAGCACTGATTGCCATGCTTGACCATGGACTTTAGTGGCCTGACAAGTAGACAGAAGCACAGTTTTATTTGGCTTTACTGAATAAATCCAAGATCACATCAGTCCTTGACTCTTTTTAATTTAAATTAAGATGAGGATATTCTGTTAAGCAGGACTCGCCTTTGAGCCCCTTTGATGTCATGTGAAACATTTAAAAAAACTGATTGCATTACAGTACAGTATGACTGATTGTTTGCAGTTGTTTACCACAGACTGACTACCACACACTTTGTGATTCATGCAAAAGGGACGTCATTAAATAGCTAGCCTGCAGTTCCCAAAACGGTATTCACTCATTTCTTTGTCATTATGAACTCTTTTTTTAAATTTCCTTTCCCCCTACAGTTATGTAAGTTTTTAAATTTAATAGTTAATTTTATTTATTAAGTCCTCAAGCCTGCTGGTCCCTGAAACTCGGTTGGTTGGTTGTGGTTACTTTCCATCTATAGACATGAAATAAAAAAAGCAAAACATGTCAGGCCTACAAAGCAAAGGAAGAATGAACAACTAAAAAAACTAAAAAGGACTTTAAAATAATTAAAGATACCCTCTCAACATACTGTCTCCACTAACACGTGTCGTTGTTCTGAGTTTTATTTTGAAAGATGTAACAGGAAGTTTTATTTTCTAGTTATTCTACTTAATTGGACTCAACCGGAAATCTTTGCTCAACTGGCTAAATTGAGCACTTAACAGCGGTTTGCTAGCTCCTGCCTACGCTAGTTAAACTTATATAACCTTCTGAAACTTTGACAGCTATGTCAGATAAAACGGACGTTAATTTGACTGGAGTCAAACAAAATAATGGCGTGTGGCTTGTAAAGGTTTGTCCATCCGCAACGTTATTAAATCAACTTGTCAAATTAATCGAGCAGTTTAATGAGGGGCGCACACGGAGGGGGGTTCATGTTGGCTTGTTTAACGGCCAACACCTGGCAAAACGTGACCCACGGCGGCTGTTAGAATTGTTTTGTGTTGCGGTGATTATAACGTTAACAGAAGATAAGTTTTTTATATTAGCCGACCAAAAGTTCTGCTTTCACAAAAGCTTGCGGTCGTTCATCTTGTGATTGATATGTTTTGAGCGGGTTTGTGTGGATAACAATCAGCGGATCCGTTTTGCTAATTAAAATGGCTGTGTTGAAAGTGCATCGTTGAAGCTGAATCAGTGTTGTGTCCGTCTCTCCACCAGGTGCCCAAGTATTTATCTCAACAATGGGAAAAGGCTACGGAAAAGGGAGAAGTTGGAAAGATTAGCATCGGAAAGTACGTTGTGAAGACATGCAGCTTTCCATACGTGTTTTGTTTTATAATATGCAGTATGTTTAAATCCTGTCCTCTTCATGATGTCTTTTTTATCTGTCTTCTCATCCATCTGACAGGAAGCAAGACAAAACAGAGGTGAGACAGCGTCACGCAGTGCTGCACACACTCATTGATTCTGCTGATGTTACACACACACACACACACACACACACACACTAGCAACAAGATTATTTCTGCCTTATTTTTCCTTTTACTGTTGTTTTCTTGTTTCTTCTTTGTTGGATCCGGTGGCGGAATGTAACTAACTGCGTTAACTCAAGTACTGTACTTAAGTATAAATTTGAGGTACTTGTACTTAATGTGATCCTTTTCTTTTCATGCCACTTTCTTCTTAAACCCCACTGCATTTCAGAGGCAAATATGGTACTTTTTAATCCACCACATTTTTATGACAGCTTTATCACCTTACTACTTCATGCTGTGGGTACTCTGTAACATGGTTCAAAAAGCATGCTTTTACATTCATACTTAAAAGTAATGTTTTCTTTTCACAAGTTATTTATTCAGTGTGATGTGAGGAAAGGGTCTGAATACTTCCTCCACCTCTGTTTCACTATGCACTGCTGCACTGACTCAGCTTCCTTACAGCGATCAATAAAGTTCCATCACACCATGTTTGACCCGATCTTAAGAATCAAAGAGTTGGTTGTTAATACGACCAGTCAGCAGGGCTTTGACTCAGCTGTGTGTCTCAGGTACGCTTCAGCCTGAGTGAGGAGCTGGCTGCCCCTGGTGCTGTCAGGGAGGTGGATGCATCGCTGCAGGTCCCAAGGGATCATCCCTTCACTATGCACTCAGTGGGTGGACAGACCATGGCTGTCTTCAGCCAGAGTGACACAGGTCAGTCTCAGTTTGTTTCTTTTGTGTTGGATAATTGCATCTGGAACACATGTTTTCTTAGTGGCTAGATGGTTCAAACTGAAATGACAGCGTATGCGTTTCATGTGTTCGCCCACAGGGCTGTGTGGTTTGTGAGCTAAAAAACTGTATCTTAGACAGATCTGATCTGTGACACTTTCTGCAGGTGCCTGCTGCTTAGTTAATCTGAAAGTCTCAGGCAAGTTCAGCAAACCTGAGGCTTTACCCAAACATCTGAAAAGAGAAAGTGTAAAATACAACCTGTGTGAATCGATTCAGAATGAGGTTGTTTCTCTGCGCTATGATGCCTATTAGGAAATAGAAGAGAGTCTTATGTTGTTGCTAAAACAAGCAAAAAAGTTGCCTAAAAGAATGTGCTGTTGCCTGCAGATAAAATGTATTGATTAAGCTTTATCACGAAAACAAATCCTTGAGCTTTTCTGTTAACAGAGAAAATCTACACTCGCAGGCAGTTAACTCAGAATGACGACATGCGACATTATAAGTTCAGTCCCCAGTTCTTGTAGTTTCTTAGGTTTTCTTGCTTTGAAAGATGGTTGGTGCTGAGAGATCTCTACATTGATTGCACTGTGAATTTAATAAGAATACTCAGAGTGGGTTCTGATTTATGGAGGACGTTTGCTGCCAGGCATGATGTGTCATACATATACATGAGCCAGAGGGATTTGCAGGGGATTTGCATCAGACCCAGAGATTAAAAATAGCTGTAACTGTATGGTTGTCTGTATGGGTGTTTATGAACGTTGGACCTGAGGACTGCCAGAGATTAGGATGTTACTTTTCATAGGATGGTCACTTGTATGATTTAGATTTATCTATTGTTTCAACACAATAGAAAGGGTAATTACAGAAAATAAAAAAAAAAAAGAAATGTGGATGAAATACAAAATTGAGTAAATACTTTGATTTAGTGAAACGGTAAATAAACAGTAGGGTGCACACTGTTCAAATCAGTAAAATATCAGGAGCAGTTCTGTACCTCCCAGGGTGCCGGTGCTCAGCAACAACAAAATGACAGCTTTTCTTGGTATTTTTTCAAGCACTGCTAAGGGTGCATGTAATTAAGTGTTGTTGGTATAACCCCCCCCCCCAAACATGTTTTGAGCTTACCCTAATCACTACCAAAGTAGTTCAATGCACAAGTTTTGAGATACCAAAACTCTGTTCAAGGTGCAAAATGTCATGGAACAAGAACACACACACACACACACACACACACACACACACACACACACACAGAACAGTTCACAGATTGACAGACAAATCCAAGTGTTTACAGTTCACATGAAATATGCTGTAGTATCTGTGCTGTAATGATAGTGGTGGCACCATGTTGGTTGCTCCTGGTATATATTCAGCGGTGGATGTTGTGGATGGCAGGGACAGGAGATTTGTTTTTGCTCAGGATAACGAGCTGTTTCTCCTCCGTGTTTTTGCTGAAGTATCGATCTAACTGCCGTGGTTGAGTGGTTGACAGGAAAGTGGCGTCTATGGAGGCTGTAGATTCAGGCACCAGTGCACTCATGTGTTTAGATGAGTTCCCATGTCTGTCGTTAGTGTTGACTGCAGAATTTCGAGGTTTGCGACCATCTTTGAGCAACTTCTGTGGTTCTGATCTTCACTGAATATGGAATCAATTTTATACAATTATTATTATCGTTATTGTGTTTTTAGTTTTTGTACTTTTGTACTCTGTGACTGAAGTGGATCACAAGGTCATCTCACTGTGTGTCTTGGTTTCTCTTCTGAGGAGAATCCTTGATTTGTGAACTTCATCCTACTTCTGCTTTAAAAAAAGGGAGAGAGTAACATGAAACATCATCACTGCTAAGCTCTTGTGGTGTACATTTTCACCAGGAGCAAAGGGACTGTGTTTTGAATCATCTATTATGAGAAAGAAAATCAATTATGAGAAACAACCAAGAGGAACAGGAAGGCATTATAATAATTTTCTCATGAAGCAGCTGAGCAGGCAGTAAAACAAGGTACAGGAAAATCTAGAAGGAAGGCAATGACATTACTTCTGTTTTCAGCGGAGGACGTAGCAAGAGAAACAAAAACTGGAGCCCTTGTTTTGTAATGTCACTGATGTTGTGTGTTCACTAAAGCTGAGTGCTCTTAACCAAGTCTGAACTCAGTTTACTGTGAATGTACTGAAAATGAAAGCAAATAGAAAAAGAGAAATATCGAAAAAGTGCACCTTCCTCTCTCTTTTATCTGTTTTTCTTTTCAGCCCACACAAACTAATCAGGTCCCACTTGCTGCACAACCTTGTGTGCCTGTAATGGACGTAATATATCCTCCAGCATTTTTGAAGAGATTATAATCCAGTCCTTTTTAAAAGTTGAATAAACCTTTAATAACTGGTTTGCTAATGACACTTGAGACAAGTTAAAAGTCAAATCAGATTCTCTTGTTTGAACTAATTAATACTTACATTGTAAGTTATCATCTTCCTCCTCTCTCGCCGTCTGCGTCTGACAGGCCAGCATTAGATCGACATTGTGCCAACCACTCAACAGGACAGTGACGGCCATGTGAGTTAGTGCCATGACAACAGATCATTTCTCATCAGCTCATGTAATTATTAGTAATTTGTGCCTCAAAATTAATGAGAAGCGAACTGAAGTTTCCTCTGCATCAGGGTACATCCTACAGCCACAAGGTTTATTCTGTCACCGCCCTCATGCTCTTTAGATTCACCCACACTTGCATGTGCATTAATACCTCCTACATGTGATAATGGATTTTTCAGCTTCTTTTATTACCAGCAAAAACAGCCACACTTCAAAATGCTCTGCGCTGAAGAGTCTGGCGAAAATTGTGTTTATAAAGGATTTAAAAAAAAAAAAAAAAATAGAAATAAAAATTCTAACTCAGGTAGAGCTGGTGTCAGAGATGAGCACCTGTATAATGTCCTTGTGTTTGAGAATGTGGAAACATGGCATTCAGGAGGCGTTCAAACCTTTTCTTAAAGCTGCTCCAGGTGGCTCACTTGACTGTGAAAGTGCACTGGAAACAAGAAGTAGGCTAATGTCCTCTGAGATGTGGTGGTGTTTGGTCTCTATTTACCTGACCGACGCTCAGCTCCACCCCCACTCGCCCACACAAAGGTGTATTGTATGACACCGGGCTCCCACTCACTTTACCACAGTCTCACTCTTTAAAACACACATGCAGCAGCTGTCCAGCACCACTGTTCCCTGCACATACACACTGGTGATGGTTTGATCTGCACTTTCACTCTCACACCTACTCAAATTTTCACTGATTCTTGACACCTCGGACAGAGCTGGTCTTTAGCAAAAAATAGATTTACATGTGAAAAATCATAGAGAAATATATTTTTATGTAGCTGCTTTATAACTATCTATCTGTCTAGCTATACTGTATGAACAAAAGTATTGGGACACCTGACCATTACACCAGCAGGGACTTTAATGACATCGCATTCAAACTTTGCAGGTGTAACAGCTTCCACTCTTCTAGGAAGGCTTACTACAAGAGTTTGGATTGTTTCTGTGTTCTGTACGCCTTTAGTGGCGATGGCAGCTTGGCTCGTCTTGGACCGCTGACTGGTCAGCGTCCAACACTTTAGCTCACACAGCCATTAGTTCACACAAGAACTAATGGCTGATGACTTGCAGTATTTTGACATGCAAAAATGCTAAGGGTAGGATGCTAACTGGACGGGTTAAAAATTTTTTTGCGCTCAATAGGAGGAAGCAGCGGCCTGTAGAAAAGTTTGTTTCATGGCTTTTCAGTTAATCGAATTTCTGTCAGCTCTGGCATCTGGTTTAAGTATCACATAATGCGTGTAGTAACTTACAGTAACTTGTTTTGTGTCCAAACTATGGCGCATCCCCAAATTGGGCTTGACGAGTTCTGTCTTCGTCTTTTTATTAGGAAATAGGTAATCCTGTCAGTAATTCTGTAGCGCCTGATTCTTGTAATCCAAACATTTTAGAATCTGTAATTCATTCCTCCACCTCTCTTACACAAGTATTCAGTGAGCCAACAATAGCGCGAGGTTGCTAATGGTGACCATCAGTGATTGATATGAACACGAATGGAGTCTGACATGGCTTTTGTATTGTAAGGCTGCTAGCTAAATGTTCCTCCATTGTTTCCCCTCTCGTTGTTCTGCTTTGTTCCGGCAAGGACCAGGTATTGATTAAGAGGTTGCTAAGCAACAGGCTTAGTTGGCACAGAAGCGCGCAGGGGAGAACAGAAAGCCAGATGTAATGTACTGCTCTGTTGCAGTATGACTTTCCTTCAGCTGTCTCCGTAAAGCTTTTCATTAAAAGTTTGCAGTCCTTGAGTCTTTTTGAAATAAATCAAAGCCACAGTGTCTGCACCTGTACATGCTACGGCGCTTCTGTTTTAGAGACAAGCATTCATTTGAAATACATCAACTACTTGTTGAACTGCAGGGTGAGAGTATTTTTTTTTTTTTTTGTACTCTGGTCTGTCAAACACAAAATGAATATGGACCTTTTGTGTTTCTGCCTCTTCAGCAGATAGTTCCTCATCACACCTTCATCTTTCTAGCGTCCTGACATCAAACCCGTTGTTCACTGTTGATGTTTAAGATTCCTGAAACTTCTGTGTAAACATAAACTTATGTAAAAGCTGTGTTTTCACCTAACTTCCCTTTTTGGTGCATTTTTGATGCCTGGATGAGACAAGATACCATGAATAAAATTTTATTTGAGACTAGTCTAATAATCAGTAAATGAATAATTAAATAACCCAACCCAGGTGTTCCTAAGTGATGCTGCAACTCATAGAGTTAGTTAATTACTCACACAGGTTAACAGGTCAGAATTGGCACATTGCCCACGTCTCCAGCAGCACCTCTTCTAGAGGATCAGGATCTAGTTTAAATAATCGAAATTGATGGCCATGGCATGTAGTATTGCTAACTATCTGGTCGACCCCTCAGTTTCTCTATTGACATGTTTTGGAATATTAGTAAGATCATTTCCATCCACTTTTTAGATTAGATTAGATTAGATTCAACTTTATTGTCATTACACATGTACAAGTACAATGCAAGGAAACGCAGTTTGGCATCTAACCAGAAGTGCAATAAGCAGTAAGTGCCAGATATACAATAATTCTTTTCCATCCACTTGTGTTTATGCATAGTTAAAGTTATGCAACAGAGTGGAAACATCAGAAAAATGGCCAGATATTAGGCAAAAACTTTTCAGTGATATCAGAATTCCTTTTTTTTCCCTCCAGGGATTAATAAAGGAATTCTGATATCACTGAAAAGTTTTTGCATTTGGCTGAGGGGTAAAAATTTGTTTAAGTGAATTGATTAAAAAAAGAAAACCTGGCGTACATGAAGAGATGTCTTATGTCACTCAAGCTGCACCGAGTAGATGAAAAATAGTGGCAGATGAAAACATAGGATTTGTGTAAACCAGTGAGAATACTGCAATATCTCTACATCATTTTCCTCTGTTTTATGTTTTCCTGGCTCTCTTGACTTTGTCACCCTCTTCTCCTGCATTTGGTGCCACCAACAGTGAATTCTGATAAAACAGCTCCTAATGTTTGCATAACTGTAGTGGACTGAAATGAACAAAAACTTTCTGGAAGTTTGTTTAAAATTGCCTCACATTTGAATGGAAAACATGCCAGTGAGGGAGAACTTCAAAACCAGTAAAAGTACTTCCGAGCCAGTGGCTACTCACTTTACAGCTCCGTGCTTAAAATGTAAGTCCATCACGCTACAGCGCAGGTTGCTAAAGTCCTCACCCTTTCAGGGCCACTGAAAAGAAAACAGCCACTCGCATGAACACCCCATGAGAAGTAAACTGCTGTTTAGAGGTCTAAAAGACACACAAGAAGCAGAAATTTTGTAATGTTTGCTTTAAGTTGAGTAAGCTGCTGTCGTCCTGATGTGCTATCATTTGAAATCCCTGTTCTGTAGTAACATCATGTGCAATAGCATCGCATCCGTGCGTGCTGTTGGATCCTGGGCAGACTGTCGTAGGTGTTTTATTGAAGGAGTGCGGCTGGCTTAGCTTTGTAGGTTCATTCCAAAAGTGTGGCTCATGAATCGCTGAGGGTTTAAAGAGGAATATCTCTTGACTGGATACCTCTTGAAAAGCATGACTTTGTAGCCAGACGACAATAACTGCACACGCTTTCAGGACTAGGTCTGACTTCATTCACAAGGACTCAGCAGGCCCACAGTATGAATTGTTGGCATTCATCTCCAGTTTTCAGCTGTTCCTTCCTCTCGCTGTGCTGGAAGTTGAGCACTACTAGCTGTACGGTTGGACGGTTTCCACAGCGTATGTCATGGAGCAGCCTTGGTGTTTGGTAAGGAGAGTTAAAGGCTATGCTCTGCCTACGCTTCAGAGCTCCTGCTGCTGGAGAGCTTGAGCCTCTTGGGGAAAACACTCTGTCAGACCTGGTTGAAACTGTCAACTCTCCTATTACACTGCTCTCTGCACTCTCCACCAGAAATTACATTGGGGGGGTGGGCATTCTTGCAATGTGAGTATCATAGGTATCGTTTCTATTTGTCACCATCCTGAAATTAGTTTTGCAGCATGTATTAATCCATGGAAATTAACTGTGTGCTCTTTTCCAACAACTCCTCTTCTCATATTAATACAGTTCCTCACATTCACACCGACAGCAACACATCAAGAGCGTAAGAATAACATTGTTTCATATCAACACGTCAGTTTTAAAGGCTCTGATATTTTTATCTGTTGTACAGACGATTGGCTGTATTATCCCACGCGGGATGGATGCATGCTTTGACGTGTTTATGCCAAGCCTGTTGTAGCAGAGACTCGGACATTTTCTGCCAATAGTGGCCTGACAGGATTTTTTTTTAGCTGACAGGAATGGCACGCGGTGAGGTCTTCTGCTGCTGTTAGCCCACTTGCTTCAAGGCGCGACATGTTGTACATTCAGAGAAGCTCATCAGCAGACTACGGATGTAACGAGTGGTTTTTTGAGTTACTGCTCAAACAAGTCTGACCATTCACAACAGACCCCTGCCATTGACGAGGCTTTTTTGCCCAGAGAACTGCAGCTGACTGGCTTTTTTTCAGGTCATTTTGACATTTTGGCAGAACATGGAGCTCACAGGTGTATTAGTGAGAATTGGTTCGCTTGGAGGAGCTTGGTGTGCATGCTGTCACTGTCGCTGGGACACTTTGTTGTTGTTACTCCTGATAGTCAGAGTGTCTGCTGTGGAGGCAATCCATTGACTCTTAAACCTCTCTCCTCCATTATTATGCCTGGTTTGAACTTCAGCAGATCATCTTGCTCATATTTATATGCCTAAGTACATTGAGCTGCTGCCACACCTGGTGTAATAGAGATTTTGAAAAATGTGTTCAGTTATGGCTTAAGAATGTCTGTCCCATAAAACCACAGTCTTTTAACTATCTGAGAAAACTATAGGAGAAAACTGTCACCTGTCACGTAGAAAAAGGAAATCTGGTTGTGGGTAGACAAATGATTTGTTGCTACATCTTTCAGTGCATTCAAAATCTGTTTTTACCGGATCACAAAACTCAAAAAATTCAAAATGTTGATTCATGATTCAAAAAATGTTTGCACCCTACAGGTTTCTCAAAAATGCAAATCTCACATTTGTTTTTCCCTGTACTGACAGTTAAGTACGGGGCTGAATCACCGTGACTCAGGCCCTGCTATTCTTCTCAGCGATGCGTGCTAGTTGTGGCCCAAGGTGAAAATGAGAGCACTAGCCAGCAATTGTTAAGCTAGAGAAACATCATCTGTGTTCTCATTTCTGTTTTGCCTCTTGAAAATGAAGGTTTGTTCAACCCCTGCTGTGCTCCCACACAAAGAGACACGTGACACTCAGAATAATGGTTTGATGGAGGGCTAAAACGTGACGCTACTCAAAGGCTGAAAAGGTTATAGTGAAGCACATTGTAAGAAAACGTGGGGGAAGTAACCTCTGTAACTCATGAACCCTGCTGCTGTGTCTCCATTGTGTTAATGGTAATGTCATGTCTCCTAAATGCAAATACAGTAGGTTGCACAGGTATTTTCTCCTAGTTTACTTACTTTTTCCCAATTTCTAAGTGTATTTAAATTCCCCTGGGTCCTTTCAGACTTTAAACAGGACAACATTTGCTGAGAGTGACTATGCAAAGATGGCTATGGACTATCGCCAGATCTCTGCGATGTTACATTTTTCTCATTATATCTTAATCTCTTCCCTCGTTTCATAAGGCCACACTGGTATTACAGCTCACATTTCAGCAATCTGTCTTTTTTTGTCTCAGAGAGCTGGATGGCTTGTTCTGTGTTTTATTTTCCTGCAATCACTGCTGCATTTCAAATAAGGAGTCCAATTTACTCTCAGTAGTCCATTTCTGTATTTAACATCCCGAAGCTCAGCTGACCGGCACCAGCAGATTTTTAGTGATAGATTAGAATTGGCTGTTGCCTTTGTAAAGAGTTGTGCTCACAGACACATGAATTAAAAAAGGATTGCATTATTGTTAGAGCAGAGCATGTGCTGGCTGGAGATTTGCTCTTTATTAGAAATGTAATAATAGCCTGTCAGCGCCGTCCACATCTGATATGCACGCAGGTCACACAGTCCATATGTTTGTATTACTTTTGTCTGAGCAAGAAAATCATTTTGTGCTGTGTGGGAGGATTTTATTCAACAGTAACAAAACTTGCCTCACTCACCCACCATTAGTCTGGCCTTCAGTGGAGAGTTTGCATTGTCAAATTCAGGTCTGAGCTAAATATGTTGTGTCAGATTCAGCTCTGTGCCCTGAAAACAAGCCCCTGCACTGCCAAAGGGATCAGGAAAGTCTTGAATGGAAAGAAAAAAGGCTGTATGTAGAGTTTAGGTGTGGTAAAAAGTGCGCTTATACGCTCTTTGACCAGAAACCTGGTTTTAACTAAGCAAATAGGTAAGAGCCTTCCATTGGTCCACTGGATGATTACTGTAATGATGATTAATATGTTTCACCTGGCAACAAGTTATTTAACCCTAACAGATGCAGTTGAGTAGCTTCTCATTTCTTAAATAGCTATGTTGGAAGACCTGTGGTGGTGGGAAAAAAAATGTTATTCTGGTTCAGGTCAGCTGACCTCCTGAATGACCAGGTTTTTTCCTTCCCTGGTAGCACAGGCATTTTCCAAAATTACAGTGCCAGGATTTATTGGGCTCAAATAGTGAAAGAGTGGTTCAGGGAGCATGAGACATCATTTTCTCACATGGATTGGTCACCACAGAGTCCAGACCTTAACCCCACTGAGAATCTTTGGGATGTGCTGGAGACTGAAGACTTTACGCAGTGGTCCGACTAATGCATCTCTGGATGGAAATAGATGCCATTGCGTAAGCTTATCGAAATGATGCCACGGTGAGAGCGTGCTGTAATCAAAACTAAAGGCAGTCCAGTAAATTATTGTGTGTGTGTTTGTGACTTTTCTTTTTGGCCATGCAGTGTATATACTGTGCTTACTAAATCTTGCCTTCCTTATAAAATCCAGCTACATATTTTTATACATCCGCTCACTACTACTTGGCATGTGCATGACAGGATCAGCCAGTATGAGGGCTGCAGGGTAAATGCTTGCTAGATATATATTTCTATATTGACCTCCCACTTCCTTTCCCACATTGTTGCAGTATGTCCTTGCCCTGTGGCCTGTTAAGTACAGCGCACATAGCACAATATGGCAGCTTCGCAGTTTGTCCAGAGGCACAGGAATCAGCCAGTACTCCCATATGCATACTGAAAAATACTCCACAGCCTGAGGTTTTCTAGGTGTCGTAGTTTTGATTGAGGGAAAAAAAATGAAGTTGAAATCACAGACCGACGCTGCCAGCGTGATGTCTTGCTATTCTTGAAACTTAGAAACTGAGATGTGCTTAAAAGGGAGAAACTCCGTGTGGCGCTTCCAAGCCAACTCTGCCGCAGTTTTTTTTTGTTGCAACCAAGCAAATGGAGCAAAACATATTTTTAAAAGTAGATATTTGTGATTTTTACCATGAAGTGAAAAGCTAAACTTCCTCAAATTGTTCAGGAAATGACCTTAAAATCAGTAACGTATACATTAAATTAGATCATTTTGGTAACCATGAAAGCGCTCATACATGTCAGCATATGTTTTCCCTGATCAGTGAGACAGTTCAGTTCAGTGTGAAATCATTTGTTCCTGTCTTTTTCTCCCCAAACATTTGAATGATTATTATATTTGTCTTCAATTTAAAAAAATGTTGTTTGCAGCAGAAACGGGAACCACGTGAGCATAATATAACAAAAAAGAGAAAAAGAGTCATCGTACAGCACAGGGCCTCAAGACTCTAGTAACTAATCTGTCTTAAAAAAATTAAAATAATATACAGTAAAAATGAACTAATACCAGATTTGGATATGCGTGTATGTGTGTGGCAGAAATGACAGATTTGCTCACACTGATGCATAAAAATTCTGCATACATACACACATATGTACAGCGTCACAAACTATTGGCATTGGTATTAATTTCACTGCTAAGTTCGCTCAGATGCACATGGTCACATGTACGCACACCTGCCTTGGTGTTGTGTCACAGGGTGCTGATTGCTGCTTTCACACATACAGCGAGAAGGTGGAGGGGCGGCTGGCTCTGATTTCGTCCTCCACCTCACTTCATCTCTCTGCTCTTTCGGTCTGCTCTGCTGGAGATCCTCCTCACATCTTTCTCTTTCTGATCTGCCTTCGTTGCCCCTTCTGTTGTTTTGGTTTCCTCCCAGTTTTACTGTAGAGCTCAGATGAATATTTCGTTAATGACTAGTCGATCGACAACACCAATCGTCGGTTGTTTCCATCACTGATAGATTTTTCTTTTTTGGCCTGTCAAAATAAGGAATGTCAAGATATCACCCTGTGAAATTTAGATTTTTTTTCCACCAACATTTTATGAACCAAGTGATTTAATTAATGTTAGATTGTTGATTAAATAAATCATCAGTTAGATTAACAGATAAATAATTGTTTGTTGCTGCCCCTCTGTCTTAATTTATTCTTTTGTGATCCAAGCGAGAGCTGTCTGTCCAGCATTGGATTATTCTACTTGTAGATGGTATACAGTTTATTCAGTCACTAGTAAAATTTAAATTGTGGAATTAATCAGCATTAATAGTAGTGCGTGGGAACATGGTTGTAATTTGGTTTAATATGATTCAGCTTGTTTTAAAATTCCATAAATAAAGTGTTATATTTTGGGGTAAGAGAGCTGTGTAAAATCTTTCTGTCCAATTTAAGTTTATGAAATCATTTGTTTCTAGAAAATTCCTGAAACAAGGCTCTCTGCTCTGAGGACAAGTGGATTTATTTCGCTTCACTGGCAGATTCGTTTCTGTCTTTGGGGTTCAGTCTGAGACCAAATGATTCTCGTGTTTGGTTTTAAGTGTAGACGCTGCTTCAGAGGCTTTTATACCCTGAAGGAAAAGTGTAGTTCTTCGGGGAAACGCTTACTTTTGTGAACGTTTAGTATGAAAAAGCTCAGATTTAAAGTGTCAGCCATTGGCAGCTTCAATCTAAAAATATCTGAATATGTGATTACATGAAGAGCAAGTCTCTATACTCACTGTTTCATTGTGCCACTCTGCATTTGTTTCTCATCTCTCTTTTTGTAACTGAATAATGTTTGCTGCTGCCTCTTTTGTCTGAGCTCAGAGTGGAAGTGAAAGGGGTGCGACCTTCCCCTCCTCCTCCTCCTCCTCCTCCTCTTCATCACCCTGTCTCCCCCCTCCTCCTCGTCCTCCTCCTACTCTGCCGTTGCCTGTCTTTCTGGAGTTGAAAGAGGAAAAACAATCTGAGGTATGTTAGTCATTTTCTGGCCGAGCAGCCGTCGCGATAAGAAAGGGTGTGTGCCAGAGAACGAGAGCAGCTTGTGAGCGTATGATGTAGGAGTCGCGTTTGCCTGGCAACAGGTGAAAAGACTCAGATGAGACCGTTGATGACAGTAGTATGATTTGAGCTGTTACCGCCTCTCCCCTTCTCCGCCTGCACCTCCCGCCTCCCTCGTCATCCAAAGCTGCCTTTTGATGAGGCGTGGATCACTTTGACCCCGCGACTAATAAGTAAAAGCAGTCATCGTCATAAAAAATGCATGGAGCTGAACTGCAATTAAAAAGAAAAAAAAAAGGGCCTCAGTTTTGATGTTGTTCACAGTGAAGTATCAGGGCTTGGTGAACATCACCATCTCCTCCTCCTCTCGAAGGTGTTTGCATTCACGTCGTCGCGCACGGCGTTACGCACGCGCTGTATGTTTGTTGTCTGTGTTTGTGAGGAGTGGGCTGAGGATGAGGTCTGCCTGATGTCAGAGGTTGATATGGATGAGTCATGATGGGGGTGGTAGTGCCTGGTCCGACAACGCCTGCCCGTGCAGATGGTTTCGGTCACCATGGAGGGGGAGCACGGTTAGAGGAACAGTGAGAGATGCTGTTCATTCAGAGGCGGCTGACTGTCGGTATGCTTTGTCACTAAAACGTGGTCAAGGCAACCCTGCAGTGAGAGGCAGTTTAACTTGTTTTTCAGAGGCTTTTCCACTCCAGCAAAAAATAAACTCTGGAGGAGATGAATGCGTTCCAGTGTTTTGAATTATTAAATTTGAACATCTCCATAAATAGATCTAGACACATCTCTGCTTTACATTTGCTGTGGCACAGGCAACATCGCCCACCGCCAGAGCAGCTCGTTTTGTCCTTAAACGCAGCCATTACACACTAGTGTTTTGTAGTCTTTTTTTTTTTTATGGCCCAGTGTGATCAGCCTATTGACATGTGGTAGGTCAAATATTTGATTCAGTTTGCACTGCTGTCTGACATTCTGCTCCCTCCAGATCTTAACGCATTTAGTCTGATATTGATTTACTTCTTCTGGTATGCAGGGTTTTTCCCAAAAGATTTTGGGAGAGTATTTTGGGTGAATTGCAGACCCGCTTAGGGCAGTCTGGGGTTAAGTTAAATCAGTCTGGTGCCCTTTGAGAGAAAGATTAGATCATAAATAACATGAACATCAATAAGAAATTGTAGAAAATACTAAAATACAACACTGAGCTAAGGCTCTGCTTCCTAGTAATTAGTGGCTGTGCAGTAGCTTGGGCTGTACAATGTAAACTCAAGCCTACAGGCTATAGTCACTGTTCTGTATCAGTCTGTTGCTACTGATCATACATTAGTTTAAAGTTGTGACTAAACCTTGACTGAAAGGCTGGATAATCACTGTTTAAAATGCTGTGCGCCTGTAAGAGGGACCGACGGGTCCCCACAGAGGCTGCTGCCAGGAAGTATGAGTTTCATTTCGTGCACAGGCAGCTTTCCAGAAGTTTATGAACACCTTGTCCACTGCTGTTTAAACGTAGTAAATAGTCACACAGAGTTCAGACCTGAAGGTGGCTGCAAGACAGACGAGAGAGGCAGAGAGAAAGAGATGCACTGCCTGGAAACACGTCCACGGTGCTGTTATTCACTGACATCAAACTCGGACGGGAGAGACCACAAGTTTACCTGAGTGCTGTTCCCCAAATTCACTCTCACTTTGATGGGGGAGGACACGAGAGAGACACAACGGGGGTGGGGGCACTGACAGGAAGTGACACCTTCACAAAGTTTTTTAGGCCAGTTGTACATTCAGAACGATGAAGATAATGAAACAGAATTAAAAAGAAAAGCAGTTAATTCTCACTTTTCTAATGCAGTCGTGGATCATTAGGGTGTCGGACCCGTAACCGGTGGATCGCTGGTTCGATTCCCCGTACCGGTGTCCATGGCTGAGGTACCCTTGAGCAAGGTACCTGACCCCCACTGCTCCCCGGGCGCTGCACGCGGTTGCCCACTGCCCCGGGTTTGCTGTGTGTGTGTGCACGTCACTTGGGTGGGTTAAATGCAGAGCATGAGTTCCCTCCAATGACAAAATATGTCACTTTCTTTCTTTCTTTCTTCTTTCTGAAACCATAAAATGTTTTTCAATGACGAATCACTTAATTCTCTCTTGATTGATGGACCATTTATAAGCTGTCCAAGGGGAAAAAACGCTGTAACAGAAATGTAGCGGAGAAAAAAAGTACCATGTCACCAGGTTGAGACGAAGTAGAAAGTGGCATGAAAAGAAAGGTACAAGTACCTCATTTGTACTTAAGTACAGTACTTGAGTAAATGTACTTGATGATGGCACACATCAGAGTGCAATGCAGAGATAAAACGAGGTCCTCCTTGAGGGAGGAGGCCAGCATTTATTCCACATGGACTGGCCTACTTTTAAAGTATCAGATCTCCTCCCTGGAACTGGGAGCGTTTGAAGGGGCTCCCCAAAGGCTTCTGCAGGTGGAGCCCGCACAACTGACGGACTGTCAGTCCTTTCAGCTGGAGGTGTGAAAGAGAGAGCAGAGCCGAGCATCAATTATCCCTGTAATGATGAACCCAGCATCAGGCTGGATCTGTTGAACCGCTGATCACACCCAGTATCACTGATGTCAGTATGTGCACACTTGAGGACAGTAATACATCACTGCAGTGAACGCGTTAAGGTGGTCTTTAACTTTTAGACGTGTTGTCCGTGGACCGAGTTGTTGCCGTTGGAAGCGATAACTACTTCAGGACAGGATCAGCAACACTAAAATTATTTTACTGGGTGAAAAGAAATGTCACATGTGTCACCAGGATCCAAAGTTAGCATCTGCCACTTACCAAACATGAGAATAAATCTGCATTGGTGAATAAAATGAGTGAAGTCAGCCGCCTTTTGTGAACTGCTGATAAAAGTCTACAAACTCGCAGCGCTGCAGCACAGAAGTTGTGACTGACCACGTTTTGTTTTGCGTGGACTCTGGGCGCTTAGTGGCAGCACGCAGCGTATGATCCTAAACGATTTGTACTGCAACTGTCCACCGTCGCCACGGTTACCCTTGTTTTAACTAGCAAGCTACCCGGCTCAATTCACAGTGCCACAGAGGAGAATTTCACACCAACTCCAAAGGATGTCTGCAAGTATGTGGTGGCACATTGTCATAGAAAAGTGGTGCTTCACAGATGAAGGGCTGAGTGTGTATGTTTTAATACAGTGAGCTCGACTGTGAGAATGATATGGATTCTGAGCATTTTCAGTAAATGGAGTTCAGTCCATGTATGTTGTTTCCAGAGTGTGTGTGTGTGTGAGTGAGAGAGAGAGAGAGAGAGAGAGAGAGAGAGATAATAATGTCAATCAACATTTTAAAATAAATTTTCAACATCATGTATCCCATTAAAGTCTGACTGTGTAGCTTAGAGTGATAGGATGACTGCTCTGATGTTTTGTAACCTAATTTCTCTCCAGGGACTAATAAGGTCTAACATCTATCTGTCTGTATATCTGTAGTTAATTTTTTTACTGACATTTTATCTCAAGGAGTTTTATGGCTAGTTTACCTACCATTGGCAAATAAGCCAACATTTTAATTTTGGACATGGCGTTACTTTGTAGTTTAGTCTTAGTTTAGTCTTTAGTCTCTTTTATACATAATATGGTTAAAGCTGTTCCTTCTACTGTGAACTCAAAATCTATAGCCAAACAGGTAGATTTGTTTTCTCTTTTACAGTGGAATTTTTTTTACACCTTTTCATCCCATTTTTAAGTCTCTCAGAAGTATACAAAGTGTGTTGCACATACTGGAATATTTCAGGAAGTATTAAAGCCTCCACACATGTCACTTTGTCTACTTCACTTACTACCTCGGGGGGGACATCAAATGCGAAAATTGCACCCAGTAATGTGAACAACATCTCTCATTACCTTCTCATAAGCCCAGCAAATTAAATAAATCACACGTCACAATTTTCTGTCTAAATCATGAGGTGGAAACGCTAAAATTGAGCACTCTGATAAAATTGGTTATTTGAACAAAGAGGACTGTTTCTGTAGGTTCCTGTTATTGAAAGTCCTTCATTGGCACTGAGCAATTAAAGCCACCATCAGAATTACTCATCCAAAGTGGGGTTTGAAGTGATCTTCTCTTTCAGGGTGCAGAAACCCAGAAACGTTACACCCTTTACTGTTCTGACACCTCGTATGTGTAACAACATAGAATAGGCTGCACAGAGTGTTAAATTTGTCCCCCCCCTTTTTTTTTTTTGTACACCTTTTTTGATTTTTCAAGACGTGAAAATTAGTGCTTAACACATGCAGGGACGTGTAACAGGAGTAATTTCATGCAGAGATAAAAGTTAAAGGAAAATAATTAAAGCTGAAAGTGCGAGACGCTTCAGTCTGCCTCAACCACTTATTTGTACCAGAAAATTCGGGAAGATAAATGCTAAAGAGGCTCCCGTCTGGCCCTGTGATTAGCAGTTCCACACTGTACAGACTATGAGTTCACATGAGCCAGGATTAAATGGTTGTGCTGATTGTGTACGATGCAAAGTAACTTCACAACACTTAGTGTTATTACAAGCAGCGATTTTAACTGCGTGGCTTTTGAAGATACACTTCAGAACACTTTCCAGTCGTTTCAGTGTCACTTTTATTTGTAAAATGTTCACATTGAAAAGTAATAGGCATTGTTGTGGCACTGACTTCACAGAGGCTCACAGCACTAACAAACACACAGTTTATTTAGTGCACATGCATCATGCTAGATTCAAAGCCCTTACAATAATCACGGTTCTTTGCACTTAAACTCAACTTGTCGACACGATCTGAGAAACACTTTTTGCTTCGGCCTGATTTGGATGGGAAGTTTTATAGTCCATGAAAAGCAACGGTTCATGTGCTGCGGATTTTCCCTTCAGGCTCCAGAGAGGCTAATAAACTAAACACAACCAATTAAACCAGCTAAACACAGCACACACAGTGTATAGTAACACACACACACACACACGCAGCAGCGCACACACACGCACACACACACACGCACGCACAGACTGTAGTAAAAGCTGAATGGCACAACAGTGCACATCACGGCTGGTTTTGAAGGCTTTTGCAGCCGTTGACAAAGCAGCAGAAGCAGTTCTTGTGCAGAGACGAACCCACCGATAAAGCTGTTGATGTTAAGAATCTCAGTTTGATCTCTTCGTCTTTTCTATAGATGGATTCACTGTTGCCGTGTCTTCCATATTACAGAGTGGTACTTTTGTGTGATATCTAATCAAACACAATTTAGACATCAGAAATGCTAAGTTAGTCTGGATCTCTCTGAGTTCTATAAATACAAGCTTACAAAGCAGTGTAAAGGTTGATGCCGAAATGCCAATCTGCTGATAATCTGCTGATAATTTTAGAATCACCCAGTGTTACCCCCAAACTTATCACATCCTGTGTTTGTAAGCCAGCATTGTTCAGTAAAGATATAAGCACTGTGACACAGTCCAACCCAACTGTTTTCCCACCCAGAGACACATTACAGTTCAACACTTTACAGTATCTTCAAGCCAATACCTTACGTTGTTGATGGATATGGAATCAGGCACTACTCTTTTCCCTTTCTGCCTTTCTCTCTCCTCCTTCTCCTCCTCCTCCTCCTGCTGCTTTCTCTTCCCTCAGTTTCCCTCCAACCTACTTGACAAAGTGCAGGGCCTCAGCCGCCACCACGGAGCCTTTGCTGCTGTCGAGGCTGGTGACCAGCTTGAAGCCAGATCTCAGTGCTAGCATCACTGTCTCTAGTTTCAGACAGTCAAGTGTGCACAGGAATGTGCTGTCCTCCTTCAGTACGAGCCGTGAGCCCGGCTCAGACTTGATGAAGTGTCGGAACTGGATCACATTGGAGGACACCACGAACTCTTCCGGAAAGCCGTCCAGGCGGCTCTTGGAGATCTGCACCAGCCGCGCTTTGACCTTGTCGATGAAGATGGCATCACTGCAGTACACCTTGAGGCCCTGTGACCTCTCGTGGCTATCTGTCACCTCCAAAAAGGCGGCCTCCCGCTGGGCCGCCCTCTGGCTTTCCCACTCAGCCACGGCTTCCACCAGTTCGCTCAGCCGGTAAAAATCGGCCTCCCGTCGCAGGAGCCCTGCCTCCCGGAAGTCGTCAGGCAGCTGGAGCTCTCCAGTTCGGAGGTAGTTGAGCACATGGCGAAAAACTGGACCATCTCTGTCAATGAATGGGTTGCCCATGGAATCGGTGTGCTGGACCGGCTTCTTACCATTGGCCAGCTCTTCCAGAAAAGAACCCTGGTGCTTGGCAAGTGTGCTTCGGTGTGCAGTGTACAGGAACCCTCCTACGTTGATGGTGATGGTGCCTGAAGAGGGCTTCTTGAAACTCTTGCTGGGCTGCAGCAGGTCCGGGTTGATGTGCCTCAGTTCACTTTCCATCCTTCTGAGGTTCCATTCCATTCTCCAGTCACCCTCTCCTGCCTCAAACCAGCCTCCCCAGAGCTGGCGTGTCTGCGGTACAAATTGGGTCTGTCTTCCTCTTCTTCTCTTTTGGATGTGGCTGTGTGAGTCTGTGGTGGTGCCGAGGAGATGAAAAGGTGTTGTCAGCTGTCTTACGGTGAGAGTTATTGTGTTTGAGAGTGTGTGATGGTGGATGGGGGAGTGCTGTCTGGCAGAGCAGCTACAGTGAACTGGGAGCTGAAAACAGACTGACTCTCTGTGCTGCTTGGTGTCCCTCCTCTCTTTCTCTCTCTCGCTCTCTCTCTCCCTCACTCTCTTTCTCCCTCCCTTTAGGAGTGGGTGGGCAGACAGCGTCACATGCAGGGAGGAGAGAGAGGGAATATGAGAGCAAACAACAGAGGAGTATAGACTCTAGAAGCTCTTTCTTTCTTGCTTGCTCTATTTCCCTAATTATCTTTAAAAAAAAAAAGGTGCAGAGATCTAGCAAGTAGCACTAGCTGACACTCCAGTAGTTAATGCACACACGCGTATACATACATGCATACATACACACCCTCCTGTCACCAGATGGAGGGGGGCCGCTTGTATAATTTTTGTGGTGTGAAACCATCTCAGTTTGTGTCTGTGAGTCTGAATATGAAACTCCCTTTTGCAGCCAAATCCATCTGTTTACCACACACGGGGCTACATGTGAAGTGGAATCTGTTTGAAAGGGAGTCCAGTTTCATTCGGGGGATTTACTGGCGCCGGATTTTTCTGTCTCATCTCTGGTCATGACAGGGAGAAGAAGGCTGCTTGTCTCACTTATGTAAATGAAAGCAACAGGGAATGCATTTATGTAAATATCCTGTTTTCTTTCTTGTGAGGTAATGAGCAATCCTGTTTGTGTGTGTGTGTGTGTGTGTGTGCGCATGTGTGTGTGTGCTGGCTTTGGAGATCTTGTGGAGGAAATGGTCCAATTACAGTCAGTGGTGGTCTGGTTGTGGAGGACAGGTTCTGAATTGGCTAATGCTTTGCCTCTGTAGCCTCCTGTTAGCAGAACTGCTCTAGACTGGTGATCATCTTCTGATGCCTCATACCAACACTGCATGTGTCTGTTTCACATGTAGCATCTCTTCTAGAGCAGTTGTACTAGAAGGTTTGGCTTATTTTATATTGAATGTGGCATAGTGTGTCAGTTTTATGTTACAGATGTGTGCTAACGTTCCAGGCGATGCTCTCCATGCATCAGAAGGGTGTGAGTGAGGTCATTAGAGACTGTGCACCTAAAAATCAGTGTGTAGTGAACATATGTTCTGGCTGCCGGAAACTACCACATGCTGAGTTAATGATTTATTATTTTTAAGACTTGAAGGATGGCCTTATGGGGAATTACAACACCATGGGGGGAGAAGCAGAAAATGGCACAAAGTGAATGTTCTTACATTAAAATCCCTGTACTCCACGTTAACTTCTTATTATTTCCCATACACACATAAACACAAATGCGAAAACACTCAGACGGACAACCTGCTCACAAAATTTATGTTTATGCTCATTTGTGACCCCGACAACAATCCCGTTGTAGAAATATTTCAGTCCAGATGGTTTGTAACCTACTTTAGATGTTTTTTTACACCAGGGAGGCAATTGCCAGTCAGTTTGCATAATTTATCAGCGCGGGATTCTGGCAGTGGCAAAATACCTGGATTGTGGCAGTATTTGTCACTGCAGGGCAGCCGACACTGTGGGCTTGCAGGGATGTTTATATCTCAGACTGTTCAGTGGCAAAATAATGTTGTTGCGGGAGAACGGACAGATAACGTCTTGGATGTACTGAACATCGCAGATAAGAGTAACTGGGTACTGGGATGAAAGGTCAGAGTTATGGCTGCAGCTGTCGATTATATTCTTTATCGATTTAATCTGGAGTTTATTGTTTTAATTAATCTATAAATTGTTTGATCTGTGAAACATTAATAAATTGTGACGTGGTGTCTGATCATCAGTCGACAACAGCTTATTAACCACGAGGGTGATCCAGCAAATATTCACATTTGAGATGTGATAAGATAAAGCATTTTTGCATAAATAGTTAGCACACTGTTTTCTGTCAATCAGCTGAGTGATGAATCAACAAATCGTTTGATTGAAAACTGAATGACTCCAGTGAGGTTGTTGGCCTGTCACACCTATTAAGTGGTAATGATATGCATTGAAAAAGGTATGTTCAGATATGACAAAGTGAGAGCACTAATATCAGCACTACATGATGCACTTTTTGTACAAAAAAAAAGATACCTTATTGAATATGTTCATTATAGTTTGGTGACTGACATTTCCTTTTGTGTGCCTTTAACCACCAGTATTTGAGGTCGATCCACCCTTTTGGTATCCACAGTCTTGCCTTTTTCAAATACAAGAGAAGTCATGGAAGTCGTCCCAGCTCTTTTCCTCAACAACAACACTTTGCAGACTTCTTTTCCTTATAAACAAATGGCAAACAACAAGTGTGTTACATCTGTGCAACAGGTTATCAACTAGTTGCACGTCTGAACCGGTACTGCAGTGCATCGCCTAGAGAGAGACTGAAGAGTCATCTCAAGTGAAGCACTCGGTTTAAATGCAGTGGCCCCAGCAGTAACTAATGTGGGTTAGAAAAACGCTGCTTTTCTGCCTGCATGTTTGTTTATCTGGCAGAAGATCCCAGAGTGACAGCTCTCGCTGTCTCCGCGGCGATTTTCTAATCATACGTGATTAGTGGTATCATCATCAACAACACTCAATTGGAATTGCAAACGAGGCCAAGATGCAGCAGAGAGGATTGTGGGAGGTTTGACCTGGTTTCTGCTTCATGTTCATTAAAACTGGCTCATCGAGGACGATTGTTAACTTCAAAGTCAGTGAGAATCTGTTTGTCGCAGCTGTTGTCTCTTTATAAAACTAACAGCTTAGGACGTCTGAATTAAATTTCCCAAAATGCTGCTAGCAAGGATTCCCCTCCCCTTTTAAAGGTGGTGAATTATTCATACAGCTGCTCTTAGAGCTTGTGGTGTAACATGGAGTCACTGACTGCTGTGCAGCTGGCATGGCAACCACTTAAAATAGGGTCTTGTATGAGCTCAGAGCTGTCAGTCTCTTGCTTTATTCATTATGGAAGTCTGTCTGCTCCGGAGAGTCCGCATGTGTGCTGGGGTGATGTTCATCTGGTAGATTAAGCTGACAAGATCTCAGTGTTTTATTTTTAAATAATCAGGCGTATCGCCCTGGTTTCACTGGAACATAGATGTCACATGGTCTACATAATGTTTTGGTGTCCAGAAGATGAATCATACTAAGTTTAGTTGATCGTTTGACTTTTACTCAAGGGCCAGCGTGAGGTTCACGTTTGTGTTTATTAGCTTCACTTTTTGTTTCGCGCTAATTAGCCAAACTGAGATGATAAACGTTATAGCCGCAAAACGCCTGTGTGTTAGCAGTGTCGCTGTGAGCATGTTAGCTGGCAGGTGTTGGCATTTAGTCCAAAGCAGCCTCACAGAGCCTCCAGCTTAGCTGTAGCCTCTCTCGGTTTTGTTTGATGTCACGAAAAGGAATACAACAAAAGTGTCAAAGATTATGCAGTTATGATGACAGAGGTGTCCGAGTCCAGGTGACGACAGGTTAAAAACAAGCCGCGTCTGGGGGTTAATTGCTAGCTTTCATAAAACGCATCTTTTGAACGTCTAGATCACATGTTGTATAATTTCATTTAATACTTTGCTCAACCTGTGTTATCGTTAGCCTGTATGTTCTGAAAGACTGACTAGATTTCTTTATTTGTTCCAGAGCTTGTTAGTCTTCTTATGTACGTCACTTTTTTATTTCAGTCAGCCAGTCTGTAACCTTCTTTATTTGGGAAAACAAGGCCAAAGTGTTTAAGGCAGGGTCTTCCTAGCTGTCAGTTTTATGATACTCCAGGAATTGCTTTTTTGGCTTCACCAGCCAGATGCCAAGTGCTTGAGACACAGTTTACAGTCTTCCTGATCTCTAACCTGCCACAGGGTCGGAAAACTCACTCTTTTATGTCTCTCGGAGATCAAAACCTCAACAAGATTAAAACTAGGTGGGAAGACAAACTTGGTGTGGGTCTGACTGAGGAACTTGGGAGAGAACCACTGAAGAAGGTTCAGACCTCATCATCACGTGCAGGACTGGGGCTCGGGCAGTTTAAAGTTTCGTACGGGGTTCATTTAAGCAAAGCAAGGCTGTGCGAGACATCGGCTGCGACGGGCACTTCCTCTCTCCAGCACATGCATAGTCCTCGGCTTGACAACTATTGCATACTGGTTTTTAAAAGCATCAGAGAGGCCCCCTTGGGGTTACGTTAAGACCTTGTCTGTTTATAGCTGCATTTGGTATAGCAGATGAAAATTCAGCTTTAAATACAAATCAGTCTGACAGAATTGCATTCACATTGCATTTGGCCTGTAGGAGAATTGTGCTCATCTGGAAATCATTCCTGCTGTTTGGCTGGAGGATATAATATTTATTTATTTATTTATTTAAAACTAGAAAAATTAACAATGAGTGGATCTATAAAGTTCTGCTCGTCATACTTTGAGAACGCTGTGAAACTACTTGCAGGATGAAGGTATTTGATTGTCATTGGGGATTTGCTTTGTTTTTCCTGATTACCTCACAGGATGTTTGATGTGTTGTAAATGAAAGGTGCCAGAGTTTGGTTTGTGTAATATTGTGCAGTGAACTCATCAGCTGCCAAGGTGTGTGCGGGGAGGGGAATTTTGTTGATGTATCGTACAAAGCTCAGGTTAGCCTGATGCATTACATTCTTCTAATATACCATCTCTTCAATTAATTAAAAAATAAATAAAAAACTGCTCTGTAATATTATAATAAACCCTGTTTCCCTGTTTGGCTCTTAAAAACACGATGATGTATCACACCTTGCAAACAGCCAGTGAGTTTTTAAGGGTGAGAAAGGCAGCGGCTAAATGAACCACTCAGCTGCTCTGAAGCCTGTTTGTTGCATATGGATGCTGCTAGTCTATGATAAAATCGAAACGAGTGGGCTGAGCACAGTTACAGACTTAGGAAAATCTCTTCAAAGTTAATGAATGGAATCATTAAATTTCCTTAATGAGGCAGCCTCTGGGCCTGGTAGAGATGAGCTCTAATGGAAAATTATATTTGGAGATCCAATCAGTGACTGCACCACCTCCCCCCCCACCCACCCCCTCTTGCTATTGCTTCCTTGTTGTCTTCATGTGTAGACAAGACTCTATCACAACTCTGTGTATCTGTGAGAGAGAAGATTGCATCCTACCTTTTCTATCAAATTTCATACATAATAGTACCGTCCAATGCATGACATTTAACTGATGTCCTGTAGCATACGCAGGCCAGTTATGCTAACATCTACGAGCCAGGTGTATGCACAAAGACAGAAAAATGCCTACACAAATGCCTTTCATATATATATATAACAAATTTCTGAAGTCGTACAAAGCATATTTTCTGTTTTATATAAATTTCTCTAATGATTAGACTCTGGGTAAACATGCTCAGGATTCATTTCTATTCTTACAGCAAACCGGAAGCAGATGTAGTCATGGTTTTCTGACAAGTCCAGAGCAGCCGTCATTGTGCTACTTAAAGCAGCCATATCATCAAGCATGATCAGCTGTGATAACAGAAAGGCTTGCATTGCTCATATGGAACCAGACTTTAGAAGGGGGTGTTTGTGTGTATGCGTATGTTACACACCTGGGCCCATGTCTTTCTGAAGCATTCACAAGTTATTCCTGAGAGCTGAAACCACCTCAGTCTTACCAAAATCTCAATTGGCAGGATAACTTGGAGGTCACCAGGCTTCAATCAGGTCTGAATCAAGATCCCAGCCAAGAGGGTGTTGTTGTTGTAGAGAAGTAATGAAACCATCCAAAAATCTTATTGGAGGCTGATCTCAGAGCGGAGAGGAGCCCGAGGCGCGGGAACAGAAGTAGCTTATGCAATGGGTCAGATCTTGCGTTTGTGAGGAAGAAATTCTTTTTGCAGACACTGAATGACCCTTAAGGCTAGCGAATCTTGAAAAGGAAAAAAAAAATAAAACAATCCAAAAAAAAAAACAGGAAGAATTGATAAGCTGCAGCGGTTTTTTTTACAACACAGAGGAGTAGCGTTTGTGTTGCATGCTGATGAAGGTCTTTGACTCTGTGTGTGTGTGTGTATTTACTGCTCTAGTTCTAGTGTGTGTGTGTAGGCTCGCTGTGTTTGTGGTTGATGTATGGTGAAACACAGATGAGAAGGGATAGTTTATCCAGAGACGCTGATGGCGGATGGAGGCCTGGTGGGCGGCGAGCTGTTTGTTGTGTTTAACATTAGGAAGGTCAGAGCTTTGAGGAAAGGGCCTCGGAGCGGATAGAGAGTAAGAGAGGAGTGTGGGGGGGTGGACGAGTGACCTTCTCACCCTCTCTCCCTCCCTCCCCCTCTGCCATCTTCACTAGGCCATTTTTCTCTTCTCCACTCTTCATGAATTAGCTGACTGTAATGCCTTTAAAATGAATAGTAAACCCAGATCTGTTCCATCTACACGTTTGTACGTTTTCATCTTTTGTTCTCCTGTTCGGCCTCTTTTTCTTTTGTCGTGATTACAGATTTGAACTTGGAGACGGACTGACAGTATTTTAGATTTGTTTCGGTAGTAACGACGGTTTTTGCTCCGTTTTCTTTATCTGCTGGGTCTGTTTTTTGTTTTTTTTTTCCCCAGAGGCAGCATTTCTGAAGCGCAAAATTTCCCTTCTGAAAGCCTATATATTTATTGAAAGTTGACATAAAATCAAAAACGAACCTTTTATCGACTTTCCCTGATGTTCACATAGCAGAACCTTTTAAGTGGTTTCACAAAGGTGTACAAATATGATGCAATAGACCTTTACAGAAGCATAATTTCTGCTAATATCGTTTTTGTTCTAAAGAAAAAGGCAGTACAAAAGCTGTGTGCTGAAAACCAGACTGCTCCAAGCTTTCGATGCGCTGAAAAACAGAGCCGCGACACAAACCCTGAAGTGAGGATACCTGAAGTTGGAGTACATTTTAACCTCTGACCCTTTTAGCTGAAGGAGCCAATCATGGTCACATCAGTTACTAGCGGCGCCTAATGTGTTATGGTGCCCTTTGGGTGGATCCTTATGTTTTTGGTGAACTTTCTTGAAGCTCTGCACTCAGTGGCAGAAACACAGACGGCATCAGGCCCACGATGTAGTGCTGATGGGTTTTATTCTTCTTGTGGATCATCACCCAGTAGTTAGTGACTTACTGCTGTTTTAACGGTGTGTTAAATTCAGACCTCTTTAATTTAGAGTTTGACTTGACTGACGGGCAGAAGCAAGTGTGCATGTGTGTGTGTGTTACACAACAATGCGGGGGAAGACTGAATGCAGCTAAAACCAAGAACAAAGTGCCTATAGGATACCCAGAGTGCAGACTTCTTGTTGTATCCGCTGGTGGCTGCTCAGCTGAAAGCTGGTTAAGATCTGATGTTTTTTTGTGCAATAACATTTCATGGTTCCAGCTTCACAAATGTGAGGACAAACATTGTGAAGAAGTCACTTTGGACTTGTGGTAAATTATGTTAACTCACTGTTTTCTCACTGGTTTTTACAAACCAAATAATCGATTGACAGAATAATCAGCAGATTAATCCATAATGAAAATTAGTCTAAGTCTCATATAAAGTATTTATACAGTGTGGTATGAGTACTTTTACCTAACTACTTCACTGCGCCTCTCTGGAAAACAATAATTATATGAAAAAATGTAGCTAATATGTCTGGTAACAAGTCAGATTGTGGCCACCCACAGCCTTAACTGGCGCTGTTGTGTTCCTGTTTGTGTGACGGAGTCTGGCAGTTTGCTGTGGGAAGTGAATCCCCACCACTGACTGAAAAAGACTTCATGTTGTCAGGCCTAGTTAAGTGACTTAATCAGGTCCTAAGATGACCTGACAGGCATAATGGGTACTGAAAGGCCATGTCTTGTGTTCATAGAGAAGAAATAAAATGTCTCTGCTCCTGCAGCGTTAGTGCACCATCCTCACAACACAGTTGTGCGAAACGCTGCTCACCACGGATTAACGACCCCAGTGGATAGGCTGAGCGAGCTCGATAACCGTAGCAATGGTGGACATGGAGGGTCCCTCAAAAAACTGTGACAGAGTCACTGACTCTTGTGTCAGTTTTTCCCCACGGGCTAAGGCTTGACTCGAGTCAATACGCCACATGCTGTTACAATGAGCAGAGTCAGTACAAAACACAATGTGGTCAGTCAGCTTACGTGTTGCATTGATGGGAGCTGGTTGTGACGTGGAAGCATTTCAGCAGTCCACCAATCGCCTGCCTTTGGTGAGTGGCAGGTGAATTTTAACCCTACTGTGTTGTGCACAGACATAATACGACATACATCCATATGTCTTTCATTAGGGAACATTTTAACTAGCAGCTGCATCAGGTCAAAACTTTTTGATAAGATATTCAGCATGGACCTGACGCAGTGAGAAGATGCTGCCGCAGCCGTCAGCCGTGCATCATCACAGTGCTGTGCCATGACAGAAAGAGGGATTACCAGGTCCATTTCTGTGGCTTCATGCCTGACTGTGCTCTCTCATTAGAAGTCAAGTTACACTGTCAGGTGTTAACGGAAGATTTCACCCTGGACCGGGGCCTGCATTTATACCCCGAGGCAGCTGTCAGAGTGCACGACTTTTCCCTAATGGCTAAGCTGTCGTACTCATGCCAGTTAAACCTAAAAGTAACCTAAAAGCTGTCCAACCTCTTAGTAAATTGCAAGACCTCGATGCTTAAAACACTCAACTGAAACATGCTTATTCGTCTCGGCTGCTTGCCTGTCACCATCACCACAGAGAGGAAATAGTTTGCCACACAATCACCCATGAAACCACATTTTTGTTAACACCTCTGTTTTTGTACAGATAAAACAAATGAAATATGAGGTGTTAATCAGTGAGCTGCTGGTGGGTAGATTTTGTTTTGGTCACAGCCAGTATCCTTGCTTCCAGTCTTCTGAACTCTCAGAAGCAAAGTGAACAAATCTTTAAGCTACCTTGAAGTCCAACAAGTGAGCCATGAAACAGACTCACTGTGGCTGTGGCATCTCATAGATAATTCATAAATGAAAGGACAAGAGGCTCCCCATCAGAAGTGAATCTACCAGGTGGCTCCCCTGAAACAGCTGTGATTTTTGGTGACGTTAAGTTTCGGCGGCAGCTTTTCCTCATCCGACAGAGTACGTTTTCACTTAGCTCTGAATGACGGGTGCGTAGGAGAATTAGGATGCTGAACGTCTGGCGAAGGTGCGGACCAAAACATTGATCTAGCACTTAAGAGTTTTTACAGCAAAGCCAACATGCAGGAGTCTGTCTGTTCAATCTCAAGTGTTCCTCCCACACACACACACACACACACACACACACACAGAAGCCTTGAGCTGAACATGCTGTGGTCAGTCCTCATCACTCGTCCAGTATGTGTGCCTCTCCATTAGTTTAGTAATTCTCTCCTACACATGCGGTGCTCGTCTGGATCCTGGAGAGAGGAAACGAGATGAGGAAGAAGGGAACAAGTCCTCGTTTCTTTACGGCCTTGACCCCCCCCCCCCAACTGACACGCTACAGCCATGTGCCTGTGTGCACACATGTTGCTTTGCGTGTGTGGGTGTGTTTTTAGACATGTTGCTGGCAAGTGCTGTGGCTCTCGCCAGCTGATAATTGCACATAATTGCATCCATTTGTGGGAAAGGCAAAGATGAACATTAGTGAGATCCGTGACACGTACTGCGAAGCGTTTGTTGCCTCAAGATTAAAGATGGACTCTTGATGGAATGATGCGTGACACGTTGGCATGTGATGGTTACTATGGTGACCGTGGCAAGTTGCACCTGCATTTGTTCAGCTTTGGTTAACACTGAATATATCAAGGCTGTTTTAATAAATATGAGGCTCTGGATATTTTCTAGAGTTTGTTTCCAACAAATCCCATTAAAAAACAACAACAACAACAACAATGAATCCATTCTGACGACTGAGAGCTCCATAAACTATTAAAATCACATGCTGTAAATGAGCCACAGTACTTGCTTATATGTTCCTCTTTTTTTGGCTTCAGTACCACATACACAAAACTGCTGTAAATACTCATTAGTTCATCAAATGTGGATTAGACTTACTGTCAGCTATATATTTGTATTACAGATTAAAGTCCTCAGAAGGAGGCTGAAGTTAACCAGGACTCTGCAGTGCATCATAGGAAATCTTTTGTATTTTTTGCTCATAAATTAATTTCATACGCTTGCATGCGACAAGTCAGTGAGGTCCTTCAGAAACAACAGCCCCCAAGCTGGAGGAGGCAGGTCTGCCATGCTTCACGCGATCTGTTAATCAGTCAGATGTTGCTAAAGACATTCCAGTGCTCTTCATCTCTGTGTAAAACCTGTTTGCCATTCTGTTTGGATCAGTGGATACACGTTAACCACGGTCCCAGTTAAAGAACCATAAAAAAATATAATTATATATGGTCTATCAGTGTGATTTATATGTGGAATAAATTTATACTTTCCAGCCAAACTTATACCTACAGGCCACTCAGTTATTTCTCCACATTTCCTGCATTTCAGTCAGAAATCATTAAGCAGCGACTTTACAAGCAGAGCTTCAATAAATGGAGGCCTGAATAATTAATGAATACAAAAAGTGCTTTGCTGCCAGCAGAAATGGCTCATGTGAATCCGGTATCTGAACTGTCCTTAAATGTATTTGTGGTTTGGTCTGTGCACAGTCTGAGGAGAGGATTGTTGTCACGTGCGTGGATGCTCTTAAGAGACGCAGAGACAATTATTTTTTTTTAACTTTCTGTGCTGTCATGTAGGAGGACATCAACAAAACGCAGGAGTGGGAATACACACTCTTGTTACTATCAGGACTTCTTATTATCTGTGGAAACGGATCATTTTGGGGAACAAAAGATACTGCAGAGCAGCTGACGCTGACCGATGGAGGGGGGGGTCCTGCTGTGATGGCGTCATCAGAAACTGACGTCGCTTGAGATGACGCGTGAGAGACATCTCTTCCTCGTATCTTTTCTTTGCGCCCCCCCTCAGCGGGAGAGACTAAGATAAAAAGGAAAAGACGTCAGTGAGGGAAGCGTGAGCGCAAGGGAGGGCACTGGCGTGTGTCCCGAGAGGATTTACTCACTCTAATTTTACAGAATTTCACACCTGACGAGCCTCAGCTGATTATGGAAATAGTAAGAGGATGTTAAAATACTTTTGACAGCCTCGCTACCTCCTCCACGTGTGATGTGGGCCTGTCAGTGTGGTCATCGGCGGCGCCTCGCTGTCTTGTCTGTTGACCTCTACAGCCCTCTGTGGACTTCCCTCACTGTCTGCCTCTCTCTGCTGATGGGGTGTCACATGCAGCCGCTTCTCAGACCCTTCCTATGTGTCCAGATACAAACAATGCCAAATCGTACAAACAATGCACAATAGACGGAGCCGCTGCCAACATCGACGCCAACGCTCACCAACTGGACTCAGCGCCGTTTCCTCGGACAGTCGATTCAAAATTTGTGAAGATCAGAAAAAAAAAAAAAAGGAGTAAAGAATGAAAGCGGCTGGCTGGAGAGGAGCAGAAGAGGCATTAGAGGAAAAAAAAAAAAAAGTTGCTTCAGCCAGTTGAATAATTTGCTGAAGGCTTGGACGCGCATGTGTGCATGTGCGTCGTTGAAAATGACAAATTGAGAGGAGCGAGTGATTTCATGGAAGGCTGACTGCCAGCGGCGGAAATAGTAACCTTGACTTGATGACGTGTGCTACGTGTTGATTCGCTGCATTCGGCTCTTTGCAGAATTACCACAGACTGCAATTAAACAATTAAAGCTAAGTGTTTTTGAGGCTGCGTCAGCCAGCTGTGCACACCTGGATTTAGACAATGTCCTTCTACATCCTCCTCCCTCCCTGCTGTGTCAGAGGGGATGTGGAAGCATCAGTAAATTGCAGGCTTGATGTCTTATCACAGGTTTTTAGTTGGGTGCAGCTTAGGCTCGGGCTTCAGTGAAGTGCAGCAAGAGCGCAATCCCACAGTTCACCTGCTTCTTTATATCCTCCTCTTTCACTGCAGAGAGCCTCCAACTGCTGTGAGTGTGGCTTCACGCTCTGCTTCCTCCCCACTGATCTTCCATAACAGCGTCGGTCACAAAGAGCTGCTGAAGGGGATGTCCTTCTGGTTCTTTGTCTCACGTCCCCGCACGAGACTTTCTGACTCTGCTGCTGTTAATTTACCTTTTAGCGGCTCTTACATAGCTTGTATTTTTACTTGTATTCTTACTTTAGTTTCATATGCCTTTTAATTATTTCCTACGTTCTCTGATGTTTATACTGCTGCAGCAACAGAGTAAAAAACAATAAAGGCCTGTCTTAATGTAAGAGTTAGACTGATTAAATGTGTTTTAATGATCTTGAATGATGGACTTAGGCTGCATCCACATTTGATTTTGTGTTCATGCACTCCCATATTAAGTCCCAGTTTGGACACGTTCAGACTTTTTGAATAATCTGATCAGTGTCAAAATGACAATTTGTTGAGCACCTTAAACAATATTTACAATAAGATGAAAAAAATGTCATAAATTGTGTCCAATCGTTTTGAATTTGCCACACACACGTTTTCTGTTCTTTAACGGGTGACGTTTTACAACAGCAAAATGATAACTTTTTGTTGTTGTTTTTTTTCCCCCCAACAAACTGTGTGTGTGTGTGTGTGTGAATCATGATTAAGCTGACTCACTGTCTTTGTTGTAGATGAAATCAGTCTGGAGGGGATGGTGGTGCACAGAGCTGAATGCAGACCAGTCGTCAATGACAACTACATGAAGCTGAAGAAGTGAGTGAACTTCAAACTGCACACAACATAAGACAACAGCTGCCATTTTCATCCATTCATCTTACACTCCTCAAACAACTATTGATGAAAAATTCCTAGTGTATAATGTTAACAAACAAACAAACAAAAACAAAACGTGCACACGAATGCCTGAAGCAGTCGGTGCTTTCGTTTTCTACAACTGTGCTGTTGAATTTTCTTTTTTTCACCCCGGGACAACACAAACAAAATCTGTGTAAGTGTTGTGACTTAGTTCCAGCAGGAGCAGAGACGGTTGCGGTGTGTTGACGCGGGGGCATCGCTGCAACTGTTTTTATTTGTGTATGTGCACCAAACACCGCGAGTCCGCTCTCCTTTTTCAAGCGTTTTGGGTTTTTAGTTGTCTCCTCTTTGTTGGAATCCGTTATTGCAGCTAGTTAGTGGATGGTATTGCTATAGCAACTGCATCACTGTGGCAGATGCACTGCTACAATACAACCCAAGGCAAACACACAGCACGGTTTGCTTCAGCGCGTGAGGCCGATTCTGTCCGCCGTCACGTCGAGACGCATTACGGGAAGGCTTTCGCATGACTGACACGACATAAAGGCATGTCTGCGCCGCCGTCGTCACCACCGTGTGCTGATCATCTTGGCTGAGCGCCTGTTTGGACGTAGCAGGGTTGGGACTGTGATGTACTGCAGAGTACATACTGAACTTTAGATTTGTCCAGTTGTATTTCCTTTCTGACTCAACAAGGAAAGGCTTCATTGCGGTCCAAAATAATCGTCCATTTGGATGGCAGCTGACAAATGTCCCTCCATCGTGGCAGACTAGGGGACATGCGGGACATTATGTTGTCATGGTGGTGCGCGTGCGCGCGTGTGTGTGTGTGTGTGTGTGTGGACGCAGTTAAAATAGTTACTGTACAAACTTCACTACAGTTTGATAAAGGGATCATATGCAATGTGCATATTAAAGATATGATTAAACATAGGATTCAAGTTAGATTTGTATTATTTAGAAAGACGTGTGTGTGTGTGTGTGTGTGTGTGTGTGTGTGTGTGTGTTACTCATTGATTGTCAGTTTTGATTTGTGCTTATTATTTATTATGGAGGATAAAATGTGAGTCAACAACAAAGAGGTGAGAGAAATTACATACGTACGGCTAGAAATTGTGTCCAGTGCATCAGCAAGTTTAACTAAAGGCTTCATTAGCATGACTCTTAGTCTTAATATATATTATCAATATTATGATGCATTTCAGGACATCGCGCTGCCGCGGCGCTTTATGTTTCCTCTGGGCTTGTAATGTTTGTTTGGCCATCAGGCTGAGAACAATAAAAAGCAACAAAAAGTGAATGTAAAGCTGAATATCTTTGGACAGAGCAGCTGCCGTTACTTATTTGGTTCGTTTAACTCAACAGGCTGACAGTTTCCTCTGCGCCGACGGGCACATCTGTCAGCTGAGATCACGTTTGATCACAGAAAACACAAAGCAAACTTTATCTCTCTTTGTGTGTGTGTGTCAGGCTGCAGATTAAAGAGTCCACCAAGTCTCCACGTTTGTCACAGCAGCTGGAGAGAGCCATCACGACTGTCTTCAAGCCTGTGGCGAACCACGATTTCAATGTGAGGACTATGTGTGTCTGGGTGTATGTGTATGCGTGTCACCCATTTGATAACAAAAACATTTAGAGAGTAAAAGCTAGTTGTAGGGGTTGACCCACACGTTTCACCAATAGAAAATATCTGCAGTCGTCAGTCTGAATGGTGCTCACCAATCGCACACCGAGTTCAGTTCACTTGTCACAGAGTGTCTTCAGCCTGTGAAAACTTGTCATGTTGAAATGGTCAGTTGATTCGTCGTGACAAAGTCGAGGTCAGAAATTTCCTGCTTAAAGTCTGTCAAATATGAATACTTGAATGCTTTCTTAATCGTCTATAATGTCAAAGTGAATTTCCATGAGTTTTGGACTATTGGTTGGACAAACTAAGGCATCTGAAGACATCTCTTCAGTTGTGGTGGTTATGGTTTTCTGATAATTTGCTTACAGACCAAATGATAAATCAAGAAAATGAGAGATTAGATTAACTGACAACGAGAATAACCGTTAACTGAAACCCTCGTATCGTCTCCTACGACTCCAGGGGCGATCGCCGAAGAGTCTGACAAAGTAACCCTGATGACGTCACTATGGTGATCTCTGCTTGGCCGTACAGACTCATTTGAAGACAAAGACTGTTGAACTGCATTATGGGAAATGTAGGAGCCACAAGTTTGGGAACTTGACCTTTAGGCTGAAGCGACCTGAATCGATGTGCACCAGATAATTAACTACACTTTTATACGCGTTTATGCGATTCTGATCAAACTGTGACACTAAAATCAAACCAGGATGGTCAGATTAACTTCAGTAACATCACAACTGTCAACATAATAGTACTTATTAATACTAGCAGTAGTAATATTCAGTGTGATTGTCAGGTGGCGTACGATAAGAAGAAGAAGTCGGAGGGGAAGATGGTGAGGGCTGAGCGACAGGTGGTGTTGGACATGCTCTTCTCTGCCTTCGAGAAGCACCAGTATTACAACATAAAGGACTTGGTGGACATCACTAAACAACCAGTGGTGAGCAGCATTCACACACAAACGCACACACACACGCATGCATGCACACAAGTATTTACAAAAAAAAAATCACACATAACCGTATAGCTGGAAAGACCAAAAAAAACAATACACCTGCCCACTATCCACCTTGCTTTGTTAAATTTGAACAAATCGCCCACGACATGACGTTCATGCCTGTTCACACAATCTTTTGTGGCTGAAATTTGGGCCAACACGCACACACGCACACACTCTCTCACACAAACATGGGATGAATCGATACAGTGCAGTAGATTTCGTTCCAGCTCGCGGAGAACAGCAATGTGTAGGTGCTGATGAGACCTTGAGGTCCTTCTCTCCCTCTGATTGCGTCTGATTGCATAACCACCGGCTGAGTAGGAGTCAAACGCCGCAATACACTCCACACCATCATTTCTCTCCTAAAGCACTTGGCTAACACTCAAATTAACTGAACTAAAGTAACCGAAATACCCATTATGAAAAGTCTTGAAACACATCAGTGTTATTCATCAGGTACGGCGGACGCGTCTGTACAAGCTCAACAGAGACACCCAGTGGTGGTTGGACAGTATGGCCTCTCGGCATCACTGAATGGTCCTCCACAGCTCTTTGCTCAGTACTAGAAATTAGATTTATGCCTGTCGAACAAACAGTACTGTCACAGCAGGAATCAAAGATCCAAGCAGATGAGAAGCAAAGCGAGGTGTGTGTGAAGGACAGGAAGTCACCATGTAGTATAAACTTGTCTCTGGCATCGCCTTCAGTCTCATACTTACATTCAGAGAGCAGGTAGACTGTCATGTAGCCTGTTTAGAGGTGCTTGTGGGTGGATTTTGTTACCTTCGAACAGATTACGGGTTCCAGAAATATTCAGATCTTTTTACTTATGTTAAAGTAGCAACACTGCCGTGTAGAAACGCTGTTACATGTCCCGCATTCAAGCAGAAGCATTAAAATAGACTGAAAATGCCGAAAGTACAAGTATTTAAGTCAAATTGCTTTTTTTTCCCAGAAAAATAATGTATTATTATGTATGTATTGTGTGAGCATCATTTTAATGTGCTGGACCTCATTTTAACTACTTCATTTATTGCTGTCCATGATGATATATCATAATTTGTTTTTTGCAAGTACTGGGCCACCTGACCATTACACTTGACATCTCAGTCTAAACACACAGAGAGCTTTGCAGCTTTAACAGCTTCCGCTCTTCTGTGAAGGCTTTCCACAACATGTTGGAGTGTTTCTGTGGAAATTTTTGCCCATTCGTGCAGCAGAGCATTTGTGAGTTCAGGCACTGATGTTGGACCAAAAGGCCTGACTCACAGTCTCCGTTCCAGTTCATCCCAAAGGTGTTGGATGGGGTTCAGGTCAGGGCTCTGTGTGGGCCAGTCAAGTTCTTCCACACCAAACTCATCCAGTCATGTCTTTATGGAGCTTTGCTTTGTGCACTGGGGCACAGTCATGCGGGAATAGAAAAGGGCCTTCAGCAAACTGTTGCCACAAATCAGGAAGCATAGCATTGTTCAAAATGTCTTGGTATGCTGAAGCATTAAGATTTCCCTTCACTGGAAGTCAGGGGCCGAGCGCAGTAGTTACACTTAAAGAAATAACTTCATCAGTTTTCTGATGTAACGAGATGATGAAACCCGATACATCTTGTATTTGCCTGTGAAATATTACGCCACAGCCTATTAGGAGATGATTAGCTTAGCTTAGCATTTAGACTGGAAATGAGAAATTGACCTCATTGGCTGTGCAAGAAGCTGAAATGAGATCATTTCCTGGCTCCTTTTGTTAACAGATGATTTTATCAATCTAATCATCCAAGTCTCTGCCAGATAGCGAATGAGCATATGTCCCAAACTATTCCTATGAGACCGCCGCTGGTACACTGTAAAGCTGCACCTGAGTGGATTTGCTACATGTCTGCTATCTGTCCACAATACGATTGTGTTTAATCTGTTAATTTCAACATGTTTCTCTCCAGACCTACCTGAAAGAAATCATGAAGGAAATTGGGACATACAACAACAAAGGAGCTCACAAAAGCACCTGGGAACTGAAGCCGGAGTACCAGCACTACCAGTCTGCTGAGGAGGAAGAGGAGCAGATGCAGATCGCGTAGCAGCAGCGGGTTCCTCCGGGCCTGTTCACCGAAGTTGGACACATCGGACAGGAAACGGGGACCGAGACACAACCTGAGCTTCCAGCTGGCTTGTGTTCTCAAAGGAATTTTCACTTCATGAGTGTAGATGTAAACAATTAAAATGAAATGCTGCTCATCACATGCAGGAAGTATGTGATGTTTGAGTTCACCTCATCATTGGCTGAAAAAGTCTACTACGCACTGGCCAGCACAGCACTTTGATAACCTACAATCAGCGATTGATTTCAAGTAGGTTTTTGGAAGTTGAATCAATGACTTCTAGTTCAGCTATCTCCCACTTAATAGAGGTCATTCAGATGTACAAGCTGAAAGGTACGTGTTTGTTGTGTCCCGTCTGTAACCAGTCAGGTATCTGTGTGACTGAGAATCTCAAAAGACTCCCAAAACAACCACATTCACAAGGTAAACTCGGTGTAGAGAAATGTCTTCTAGATTGTCAAGTCCGGTGAAGCAGATCCTTTCAGTACAAGTCCTGCATTCAAAACTTAAGCATTATTATTATTATTATTTTATTGATCAGTTTGAATAAAGCTGGTCACTTTCACTCTGCTCTGTGCTAATTACAAATTCTCAAGTCAACCCAAAAGAAAATTCAAAGTAAAATGAGTACCCAACATCCCACAAACCAAAAGTTGGTGGCACTAGATTTTATTTTCAAATTCAACCATAAGTCTTTTCATAGTAGATGGATTTTTCATAAAATACAGAGGTCTGAGGTCATCAACACTGCTAAAACAGAATGCAGGGGGGGGGGGACATTTTTCAATCGGTCAGATCTTCACTCAGTCCCGCATTTTAAATTTCTTTCACGAAAATAATCCAATCCAGGCTGAAAAGTGAAACACTGCAAAAAAAAAAAAGTTTAAAAACTGTTTTCGGGGACCATACATTTGATTCACCCAGCCTCAGTGGTGGTGCTGTGGGCCGTAACGTGAACACGTAAGAAATCGTACAAGAAATGTTTCCTTCAGGCCTGATGCAAAATAGTGCTCCTTCAGTCAGCGCTTGGGGTCATTTGGGAAGCAGCAGCCAATTGAAAAGCAGATGTAGTTCCAGGTAGTTACTGCAAGACAGAGGAATACTTGTCAATATACTTCGTCTACCAAGCATGTTTTCCACACTACTTTTCCACAGTACTCCACTTCCTGTGCACTCCAAAATGACCCGTTTCACGTTCCCGTTTAGCTCACATTGCACTCGCCTGTGTACGTCTCACTTTACTAAGGAAATATGCAAACTGTTTTTATTAGGTTGTTATGTTTATTAGGTTTTGGAGGAGGGTGGTGGTGCGGAGATCGCATGTTCTGTCTTAAATCCTCATTCATGCCCCGTGGCTTGATAGGAGCTCTGCCACATGAGGACAAAGACCTGAACCAGCTGGGAAGGGCCTAAGACTATATTAAGGGAAGCGTATGACTCTGTGCTCAGGAATGTGACCGGGGGTGCGGCCGCGCTGCCATTTTTGTTTTAATGTTTTCTTTAATGCTTTGTTTTAAAGTCTCTTGCAAACTGGATGAAAGCTGAATACTGACTCGCTGAAGCACCCCTTTAAAAACATCAGCGCTGTCTTCAGAGCAGCCACCCAGCACAACAGCTGATAGTGACATTAAATGATTCCACTTTCCAGTATAAAATTAAATGTGTACTGAAAGTGAATACCGAAGAATATCATCCAGGATCAGAAATATCTTTTGTTGCCTCCGTTTTCATTTTCGAGTTTGCACATGTGCTTACCTAAACGTCCACGACACTTGTGTTTTTGGAGACTCGGCTGAGTACTTACACATTTCTCCTCCATCAGACCGTCTTTGAAGAAAAGCATGTATGGTGTGACGCCGTCCTCACGGTAGTTCAGCAGTGCCACCAAGCCCTCTGTGTCCATGGACTCTCCTGTGAAAAACTGCACAGACAAAGAGGACATGTAAGAAGAGCAAAGCCAAAACCAGACAAGTTTATTTTTTCCACAACATTCTAGTCTCAAAATCACTTAAATAAATAAAATCAACCTATCAGCTGAAACATCTTGAACAAGTGTAGTGTGTGTGTGTTAACTTTACTGTGAACACATTCACAAAGTACTTCATCATACTCATCCAAAAAGGCATATTAATATCAACATTTTCATCAAGTCACTCAGTGCACTTTTTACTACAGTATTAGTTAAGTTAACAAGCATGAACCATGTTGGCTGAGATCGAACCAGTGTGAGACTGGGCTCCATATCTACCTCGAAGTCCTTGAAGTTTTTTAGGACCATCTTCACTGCTTTTTGAGCGTTGGCCATAAACTGCTCCACTCTCGCTGGATTGTTCTTTTCCAGGTGGGCCCTAATGCTGGACATGGAGAGAGAAACTTCTGCATCAGTTACAACATACCACACATTTAAACAATACAACTTTCTCTCACAACACCAGAACTTGGGGTACTTGACACCAAAGTACTGATCCTGTACCTGCAATCCATGTCCCACCACACTTATAATATCGAATCAATAATGAATTGAACCCAAAGTACCAGTACTCACTCCTTCATGTATTTTTTGATGTAGGTCGTGTATGACTTTACATCAAAGTTGGTCTGCTGCAGATGGTGGTTGAGGACGATGTCTACACCAGATGTGCTGCTAGACTCACAGCCTTCTGTTACTTCTTCAGCAGATGCGTTGGCCGAAATTAAACTCTCATCAAACCCTTCTGTTCTGATGACCGTCTAAACAAGGAGAAGCAAAGCAGCAAGTAGGACAGACGTGAAGGTTAGACTTGAATCAGCACTTACACTAAAAGTGTAAATCAATATGTGAATAAACATTAGGACGCGGCCAAAATGTAATCTTCCCTCTCATGAAAACAGTGCCAGACATATGAACGCCGTCCCCGACTGCAGCAATGGCATGTTCACACAAAGCCATTCAAGTCGCCACAGGTAGAGCCGATCACGTGACTAATCAAAGACATTTAGGCTGCGCATTGTTTGAGGGAAGAACGACGACTACATTTGAAACAAACGTAAGACAATGAACAGCTCTGCCATTTGAACACACGACTTATGAACGTTGTGTTGGCCTCATCCCACGACCGTGATGACTTCACTGTGCTGGGAACGAGCAGATGGTGGAAAGCGGTGAACTGGTCAAATGACCCGTTAGTTGCGGCTTTTGTGTTTTACCAACCATTTACGTACGGATCCCATCAACTCACCTTTCCTTCAACTTCGTAGAATATCCCGTCCTCGCTTTCTTTCATTTTGAATGTGTCCGCGAAGAATTCGTCGTCTGGGGAAAGAAACATTTTGTTAAAAATCACACAAAGTAAGTTTCCGGCCTAGCCTGTGGTTGCGCCATAATCCAGAGGCGAGGTGATCTTAGTACCCTCCGAAGAAATTTAACGATACCATTTCCATTCAATAAATCACATGTTAAAAGCAGCGCCATATGCGGTATTTTCTCAGTCAGATATCCCCTTTAATAAAACTGCGGCTAGCAGCTACTTGACGCTGATAGGCCACGTACAACGTAACGTTACTTTAACACGACTACCGTTTTATTTATATCCTAAACCACCATTACGTGTCATACAACCCCGCTAAGAGCTTCCCATTATTCATAAAAAAGTGTGACACGGGAACCACACTTTTCCACTTTCAAACAACTTTCATCCGTAATTGAACTTTAGCTAAAGATAGAAGCTAACCGGCCTCAGCATCACCGGCTAGCCATCAGGGTGGCTAACACGAGTCAGCTAGCTAACACGAGTTGGGTAGCTCGTCTAATAACACAACACAGAGGAAAAAAGCCCATCGCGTCCGTAACGCTACCCACATAACCCCAACGAGTACACAAAACAGGGTCACTCACTGCTAATGACGCACTTGTAGATGATCATTTTGAGGCTTCGGTGTTAAATCTTCCAGAGGCAGAACGAGAAGAGCTGGCGCGCTAACAGCACCGGAGAGGAAAAAGAACGACAACGCTGCGAGGCCGTGAATTTACGTCCTGCTGACGTCACTGCGGATGACGGGATGTGAGCTCTGCTGCCACTTCGACGTGGTGGCCCATGGCGGTACTGCACCCATCCATTCATCCAGTTTATTCAAGATTCATTCAGTTGCCATTGAAGCACGACATTGCATAACAAGTTATCGGTACCCGTGCTACACATAAAAAACAAAACGACACAAACTAATCAATAAATTAACATTTCACAGTGAAGTGTCGAGAGGGAAAAGCTGCTCTGTAGTTTATTTTCATTTCATGTATGTGTAGCATGTGGGACTGAAACTTACCTTACATTTCACTTTGCAAACCTGGGTTTTTAAATAATAGTAATGAGCGTAGATTTTTGAGTGAGTGAGTGTATTTTATTAAATCTAATTTTTCAACATCTGTCTAAGGTATTAACAAGCTCCAACTCAAAGATGCAACAACTTGGGTTCATTTGTACTACTTATGTTGTGCATATAACATTTTGTCAAACCCATCTGAAAGAAAAATGTAGTTTGTGGCTTGTCATGTAAAGGTGTGCACCTGTAATTGTTTAATTGCTCAGTTCTATTATCTGTAAACTGAATTTCCCCAACATGAAGGCCAACATGTCAGTAGTGAAAGAAGGACTCCTTCATGTATTTATCTAATGCCTTTAAAGAAATCAATATTAAACAGGCAATCAGCGTATAAAGTCTACTAGTGTAGAACATGAACTCGACCTCTTAAAAATCCTTCAAATGAAACAATTTAAGATCACTCTGGGGTGAAACTGCTCACAGCACAAGCTGATACGACTACAGTCTGTGATGAGAGGATGAGAGCTGTTGTTGCAAGACATTTAGACTGTTAAATCAGCAGCTATGATTGGTGACAATGCAGCATCTGTCTCTGTGTGCAGATGTCTCCACAACTGTAAAGTTAAACACAATAACAAACACAAGACATTTCAAAGAAAAAAAAAAAAAACTTTCACACTACCATCCGTTACTTGTAAAGCAACTTTATTTCTCTTTATCAGCAAATTATTTTGGTACAAGAAGCACCATTTCAGCCTTGTGATAATCTCAAGCTATAATCGATTGCCTTTGTAAAATCCATATCGGATGTATCACACGTCATTCAGCCACCGTCCGTCCGCAGGGCCAACACAGTGAGATGACGAGTCTATGTGGGCAAGTACGAAATCTACGCATACAAAGAAAAACCACTGGGGGAGCCCTACAGTAAAAAGTACACAGAGGCAGCATTTGGAGAAGGCTGGGGCACAGCTAGGTGCATTAAATTAACAAACTCACCTTTCAATTATTGTTAAGACTTGTTCAAAAAAAAAAAAAAAAGGGGTGGGGGGGATAATACCCAAGTGGAGCTCGTGAAGAGGGCCAGCACATTCAAACTGAGCACATGCAAGACAATAGAACAAAAATAGACATTTAAAAAAAGTAGTACATGTACAATTATACAGATAGAATTAACAAACGAGGAGAATTTGACAGAAGATGAGAGAAATGCAAGTGCATCAGAACAAAAGTACACTACTGTGTCCTCCAACATACGACACCATGTTCCCGTTTGTGACTACGTCATAGCAAAATAATCGCAGGCTACTGGAGGCCGACTTCGTACGATGAAGGGTCTTGATCAGTAGCTCCGCGATCAGTGTTTACTTCTCAGGTGCCTAATGACTATGGATTCAGTTTTAGCAGGAGGGTCTGCACTGCACAAGGAACACATCATTATCCAAAGTCTTCAACTATAGAGCCTAAACCAAGCTGCAAATCCCGATTCTAACATTTACAGAGCTAGAGCTGTCCGCAGTCTGTGATGACAAGCTTCTTTGTCGGCGTGCCTCCTTTTGTGCCCAGCTCTCCCATCTGTGACACCACATCCATGCCGTCCTGAACCCAGCCGAAAGCCACGTGCTTGAAGTCCAGGTGTTCGGCTTTCTTCAGCGTGATGAAGAACTGCGAGTTGTTGGTGTCGCGGCCGCTATTGGCCATAGACAGGATGCCCGGGCCCGTGTGCCGAACGTCGAAGTTCTCATCCTCAAACTTGCTGCCGTAGATGGACTTGCCTCCCGTGCCGTCACTTTTGGTGATGTCTCCACCCTAAAAGACCAATGAGGGACTTGTTACACAGACATCGGCTACTAACCATGTGAGATACAGTAATGATTTGTCAATCTGGTAAAATTTGAAAAAATAATATCGTACTGTATTAGCTAAAAGCATCATAAAGCTTATCAAGCTGTTGCACTGCTGCTGCTGCTGAGCAAATTCTGTCGTCATCTAATCTTGATCTCCTCACCTGACACACGAAGGACGATATCACCCTGTGGAAGATGGAGTCCCGAAGTCCGAAACCTTTCTCGCCGGTGCAGAGAGCCCTGAAGTTCTCCGCCGTCTTGGGGACAATGTGGGAGAAAAGCTCTATGGTGATAGTGCCCAGTGTGTCACCGTCGGCCGCCACTGTGAGGAACACCCGCGGGTTGGTGTCTCTGGAGTGCTCTTGAACTCTTGACATCTGTGGCGAGGAGACGCACGAGGCATCGCTTCCAGTTTGGCCCATGCGGCTCTGACAGCCGCAGAAAGTCTTTTTGAAGGATTCGGCTATCTCAGCGGTTTTGAACTTAGCCGCCAGTTGCTCCACGGCTCCTTCACCATCTGGAATAAAGACAGGAGCAAGACATTAGCAAGAGGACAGTAAAAAGCATCATCAGTACAAATGTTAGCACAAAGTAATTTGTTTTTTAGCATTACTGGTTACTGTCTGCCTTCCAAAACCTTCAGTTAAATCCGCAAGTCACCACAACACACACATGTGATGACACAGACGATGCAGAAACTGGCTGCATGTTAACACTACATGTGTACCTGAGTAGTCTGTGGCGGTCCAGATCAGTGCGTTTGCTGAAGCGTTCATGGGCTTGAGTTCCATCGACTCGGAGATCGTGTGGTTGGCACAAACCCTCAGGACTTGATCTCTCCTCATCAGGATTCGGTAAAAGTGTTTGGTTGGATGGAAAAGGATCTTGATGTCCCCGATGCCCCGCTCCTTCCACTGGCTGAGACTCCGGTCCCATCGGTACAGCTTTGCACGCTCCTTGAACAGGATTTCCTCATCCTCCTCTCCGGATTTTGTCTCCACCTGAGAGACACACAATTACATGAGGATGAGGGAGCAGTCCTGTACCCTCAGTCACCAAATTTCACTTTAAAATATCAGATCTCGGCATTTCAAAAAGGTACCTCTGGTAGTGACACTATTGGCTCAAAGTGAATGTCCACGTTATTAGGAGCTTCCTCTTCGTCACTACCCTCCTCATCAGCGTTGGTTTTTGGAGCTGAGCTTGCCGCCGTCCCGAAAACGGTTGCCCCAGCGTTTGCCCACGTGAAGTTGGAATCTTCACGAGAGAAAAACAATAAATATGCTGTGGTAACGCGCTGCTTACGATAAGAGGCCATCTTAAGAAAATGTCAAAACCAACCGTTAGATCCAAATGCAAATCCTTGTGTTTTTTGGGCCAAGTCAGCAAAGGAGAAGCCTCCGGAAGCACTGAAGCCAAAGCTGGAGGAGTCTGTGGTGGGAAGAACAAAAGTTAGTGAGCTACACTCAGGCAGGCAGGCTGAATGGGTCAACAAACTGTTAATCAGTGATGACATATATGTAACCAGGCACAAATATCAGAAACAAGGTCACCTGTCTAAGGTCAGTGTGCCTAACATCTCTAGCAGTAAACAGGATGTGGCGTTTACCTTGACTGGTTGTTGCAGCAGTAGGAGCTGCAGTCTCAGTGGTGGACTCTGGCTCTGGGCTCTTCTTAGTCGACAGATCAATGGGACAGCTGCTGCTCGGAGCTGCAATCTGAGTCTCTGTCGGCTGGTCTGAGGTCTGCTCCCCTTGTGCAGATGTGCTGCATGCAGTTTCGATGCTGTTAGTTGACGGGCTCGACGTTTGCTGCTCCGAGGGGACAGGAGGGCTGCTGGAGGCCTTTTCAGCTTGGTTTAAATGGGCATCCTGAAACAATTTAGGAATTTCATTACAACCACTCTGATACTCTCTAGATGTGACATTAACAGGAAAATAAACCTCCAAGTATGTCAACAAACTAAAAGTTAATCCATATGTAGTTACTGCTTTAGCCAAAGAACAACAACATAGGTCACTCTGAACTATCACAACAAGAATAAATTGACTTCATCCCTGCAAAGTCCATTATGTTCTCATTTTGGAAAATCTTAAAATGCATCAACTGCTTCCTTGATCATCATTATAAATGGATGCAGTTATGTTGACTTGTGTTGTGTCCATTACCAGGTCTTGCTGTGCCTTGCGGACTTCTGTCTCAAAGTCTTCTGGCTTGTCGTGGTCGGCGTCGCTGTCTGTGGTGCTCAAGCCGCAGAAGAAGGTGGGTGGAAGCTGGAGGCTTTTGGCCTTCTCCTCCTCCTCTGGTGTTGGCTTTTTCTCCCACACCACCTGGCAGTCTGGCTCTGAATGCAGTACATACAAATTTAGGACTGCTGTATGACAAAATCCATGTGCACGTGGAGGAAATCTTAATTTATCTATCACAGTATGTGAGAGACATAAAATGACAATACATACCGTCACCACATGCTGCAGCCTTTTTCTCAGGAGGATCCAGGTACAGTTTTCCATTCAAGGCTTTTACTGCTGACTCATAGTCCTCATCTTAAAATTCAAAACAAATTCAACACATAGTAAGTTGTTTATTTGGCAATGAAGAGAGATGATCCCACAGTTCTCACTTGACTCGGACTATAGGAATTCTGTGATTGAGGTATACGGATTTTTAGTCCTGTGATAGCAGCTTTACAGACATTAACACGTCAGGATGAGAGACCACAGCAACAAGACCTCCTAATGCAAATAATCTAGTTCTGTTGCTGTATTTGTTTGAATGAAACTTCTGTTTTATTTCCATATATTTATTGAATAGGGACATTTCCAGACGGTTATATGGAACATGTTTAAAACAGTGCAATGTTAAAAGCACTGCAGAGCTTTGCAACTAGTCTAAGGTGATTTGGTTTTATGAAATGAACTGATGGTTAATTTAAAAAAAAAAAGAAAAAAAAAAGGACAATAACATCTGTGGAAAATGACAAAAAAAACAAAAATAAAAATTTACTGCATCATCACAAAACGCACTGTTATAGTCTCATTTCTTATGTTTTCGGTCTCACCGTCAGTTGGATCGTCGCTGGTGTAGCCGGGTTCATTCTGGTAGCAGAAGAAGGTGAGAGGCAGCAGGAGTTTTCTGGCTAAAGCTGCCTGTTCAGCAGTCGGCTCCTTGACATATACAACCTCCACGTCAGAGTCCACATCTGATCCCGCACTGCCTCTTTCTGTCTGAGAAGAACCTATGACAGAAACGACAGAAGAGCAACGCACAGTCAGGCTGGACAGGAACCGCTAAGAAGAAAGGCAGCTTTATTCCCTTTATAAACACAGGTGTTAGTTCCACACACACACACACACAAAAACGTCATGCACAGCAAAAATGAATGGCATGCATTTGATTTACAAATGTGTGAGACAACATTTCCGTATGCATATCATGTCTCTGTGTTTTTTATTTTATTTGACATACTCCACCGCTTACTGTTGGGACACATAGACCTGTAGCATTAAATAGCATCAACACCTGAGCTTTAACTCTAATTAGCCATTGCTGAGGTGCACATCAGATGCCAAACTAGAAAGGGAATTGCATGTCATGCTGTTGCTACACATCCTGCTCTAAAAATGGCATGTGTGACGTTTGCACAGTCATTCCAGTCTGAGGGAAAGCTCTCTTAGGAATCCTCACGGCTCACCTTTCAAAAGATGTCAACTTTGACTGATGTGTCTCCTGTTGCTATACAAAACTCTAGTTTGATTCTGCCCATTAATGAAATGCCACTGTACCTGGGCATTAATCATTACCAAATTTAACTCCAGTTATCACATGACCACATTCCCATATTCCAGTTTTAGCATTCCAGCATAGGTGAATGTGGCTGAATCTTCCGATTGTCCGTCAGTCTAGATTCAAGGTGTCGAGGACACTTGCTTTGTTAGGGGAAAGAAATACAGTTTCAACCAGATTAAAAATGTGCACAGAAAATTCAATTTAAAACTTACATTTTAAAATCACAAATTTAAACAGATTTTAAGGAAGTGCTCTTTATTTGATTACTCTTGCATGATCTCTCCTGTGACACTCATAGAATATGGATCAAATTTTGCGCAGTTTTGGACCGCGACCTCCCCCTTTGTGAGAAATTCAATTCTCGAGACATAATGCAGTATTATTGTAATTATTAAAAAGCTTTGTACAATAAAAACTGCATCTCCAGACATGCAACACATTAGCTTGAATGCTTTTTTTTTTTTTTTCTCCACTCCGTGCATCCAGGTTATTACTTTGTAGTAGTAAGGGCCAGCCAGGTGACAGCTGAGAAGTGTTAACACACACTGCAGTGATTAGAGTACCTGGGGGTTCAAATTGGGTGGTTGATGTGCTGGTCCAAAAAGCCATTGGGTTATCTTTGAAAAGCCTAAAATCCAGCCCTAAAGGATGATGGGTTGTTGGGTGAAGAGAAACTAATTGTGAGGCTGGTATCATAATCAGAAAACAAGGCCAGAAGTCTTAAATGGAAAATGTGAAATACTGTATGAGTGTGTGCTGAATGAATTTTGTTCAAGCTCTGAGGGTATGCAAATACATGTGTACACTGTAGTTTCACTAAAGGCACAGATTACTGATATAATGAAAAAAGTGCATTAAGAAGGCAGGAAAATCAGTGATATTAATACAATTTCTATCCTACAAACTTTTGCGAAGGGTCTTCGGGGCTAGATCAACTTTGAAGATGGAGCAATGAGATGCAGATGAAACAAGACAATGAAGTAAAACTCAATTAAACAAAAACAGTGGTGATGCTCATTCAAAAGAAAAAAAAAATCTTACAATAAGATATTTGTTTACCTTTCTCGGGGATTTTGAATGCAGGTGCTACAGGCGAAGCCTTAGCAGGGTCTTTGGCTTTCGAACAGGATGGAGAATCCTCGGTCTCAGAGAGAGTCTTAGGGGACCCAAAAAACCTCTGAAGGCTGTCAGTGCCAAAGACAAACTTTGGGGGTGACACTACTGTCTTTGAGGGGTTGACTGGACTCTGAGAGCCGGCTGCACATGGATTGCTGTCAGAAGAAAGCTCTGTACGTTCCTTTGTGGTGTTTTCCAGAACAGCGATGGCTGCCTTTCCACATACAGTTGTACCACTGTGTGCAGATCCTGTCGTTCCACCGTCTTGAGTTGTGGTGACCCTAGACAACACTGGAGTCATCAATTCCTTTTTGTCTTGTGCAACCTTGGCCTCTTCGAAGACCTGTTTGAATGTGTTTGCAGTCTCCTGCAGCTTGAACCTCACAGCCAGCTGCTCAATATTACTCTCTCCTATTTCAGCAAAGTCCAAGGCACTCCAGACCCAGGCCTTCTCTGCACCCTTCATCGGTTCCAGCTTCATGGCTGATGTGATCCAGTGGTTGGCACAGATCTTAAGTACCTGGTCTCTCCTCATTATCAACCTCACTCGTTTAGTTTCGTAATTCTGCAAAATCTTGAGGTCTCCAATACCCCTTTCCTTCCACTGAGCCGCTTCTTTATCATAGCGATACAATTTGGCCCTGTGACTGAAGACCACCTGTTCATTCTCCTCTCCAGTAGAAATCTCCACCAGGTCAGGCAAGGGGACTACAGGTTCAAAGTACTGGCCATCTCTCTCTTCATCCTGGGTTACATCCTGCTCATCATCAGTACCCACTGAGGCTCTGCTCTGGTTAAGCTTAGCAGGAGACTTGGAGGGGCTGATGCCAGGTTGGAAGCTAAAGCTAAACCCACCAGTGGATTCTCCAAAGCGGAAAAGGTTCTTTCGCAGGGGGCTGCTGGCGATGGGAGAAGCATACACTGATGAGTCTGCAGTGTCATCTAAAGCCTCTTCTCTTAAGTCGTAGTTATCCCACTCCAAGGTGGGGCCGGTGGTTTCACCTTGAGGTTTTATTACTAAGCTGGAAATATTACTGGATGTTGTTACGTCTGCTTGGCTGTCGTCATCTTTGATCTTTGTTTTCTCATCTGTCAAAAAGAATTTCAGGTCTTTCAAACCGGACTTCATTTCCTCTGCTTTCTGAATGAGATGTGCTGTTCTGCCTGAGTCGACAAGTTTGTGGGGGGTTTGTAAGGGGATGTCCAGCAGAAGTCTTTGACACTCTTCAAACTTCTCTTTGAACTCTTCAGCAAGCTCTGGGGTTTTGAACTTAGCAGCCAACTGTTCAAGTTTAGCATCTCCGTCAGAGAAGTCATTGGCCATCCAAATCCATGCTTTGTCTGAGCCTGCCAGGGGCTTAAGATTCATGGTGGTGGTGATCCAGTGGTTGGCACACACCTTCAGGACTTGCTCTCTTCTCATCAGCACCCTTAGCCTGCCATTAGTGTTGTTCTTCAGGAATTTAAGGAGTCCTACGCCACGTTCTTTCCATTGACTGCTGCTCGAGTCAAATCTGAACAGTTTGACACGCTGAGAATAAAGAACCTGTTCATCCTCTTCCCCGGTAACCAGGTCCACCTTATCAGGCATCTGGACCACCGGTTCAAACTGAATATCATCATTTTCCTCTGTTTTATACATGCCGTCGTCCTCCAAGTCATTTGAGGCATCTGCCTTGGTCGGGGTTGCCTGTAATGATGAGAACAGCTGCTCACCGGCTCCAGAGAAACCTTTAAAATTGGGGTCTTTCTGGCCAAACTGGAAATCACCTCCAGAAGACTCTGCCAAGTCTGCAAAGCTGAATGTGTTGGTTTTACCAGCAATTAATGGATTTTGATCTTTCTCTGTTTGGTCCATTGAGGGTGCTGACACATTTTCTTTTTCCTTGTGTTTGTCAGCAATGCTTTTCAGAAAACTGGAGGCTGACCCTGCAGAAGGTGTCTGATTGTCAGTTGAGGGGGTTTCTTTTGCAGGGTCCTGAATGCCAAACTTGAAGCCACCTGCAGTAACGGGCATTGAGAAAGAGAAGGTTGAAGAACTTGTGGTACTGGATCCAGACTGAGGAGGTTCAAATTTGAAAGAAGCAGCTGAGCCTTTATCTTTGCTTTGACCAAACTGAAAAGTCCTGCCAGCTTCAAAAGGCATTGTAAATCCAGTTCCAGCAGGCTGACTTGATGAATTTTGGGTGCCAAAGGTAAAGCTGAACGTGGAGGAAGACGGAGCAGTGCTGGTTGTGCTTTTAGCATTTGGATTTGGTGTCTGACAGGCCACACACTTACTGGCAGAGGCATTATTTCTCACCAGACAAGTGTCACAGTCCCATTCTCCATCCTTTTTGGCAAACATGGCTTCTAAAGAGGGAAGCTCATGTGGGGCACGGCAGGAAACACACTCAGTAGCTGATGCATAATTTCTGACCAGACAGCTACTGCAGTCCCACATCCCATCCTTTTTTCCAAAGTCAGCCCCAAATCCTGACACTGCTGGCACATTTGATGCTATTGGAGCTCCCACTGTTGATTTAGCAGCAGGGTTGGGGGTTTGACAGGCAACACATTTGTCAGCAGAGGCTTCATTTCTCACTTCGCACACATCACAGTCCCACTGCCCAGGCTTCTTGCTAAACTGGGCACCAAACACAGAGCCAGCAGTAGTTATAGAGGGCTGCAAAGCAGGTGCATCTGCAGCTGCTGCTGTTTGTGCCGTTGCAGTTGTTTTAGGTGAGCCTTTAAGAGCTTTACAAGACACACAACTGTCCACAGAGGCCTCATTTCTTTTAGAACACGTGTTACAGTCCCACTGTCCTGGCTTCTGGCCAAACTGAGCCCCAAAGCCAGAACCAAATGCACTGGTTACTGTATCAGCAGGTTTTGAGGTGCTGGTGCCAAATGTAAAAGACGAGGTCATAGAGGCTCCAAAAGCACCAAATCCAGTAAATGTAGACCCAGAACTACTGGGTTTTGATGAATCAGTCCCAAATTTGAAAGTAAAGGGACTTGTCTTGGTTTCAGCAGCAGCGTGTATATCTGGCTTGGATGAAGCATTGGGATTTGGATTTTGACAAGCGAGACATCGCATATCTGTGGGTTTATTTCGCACGCAGCACACAGTGCAGTCCCATTCCCCTTCTTTAAGTGCAAACCGGGCTGCCAGTGATTCAGAAACATTTGTTGTTTCCTCTTTTTTCTCCTGCTGATCACGCTTTTCCGGTGATTTGAGGACAATTTTCTGGGCTTCCTCAAACTTTGCTTTGAACAGCGATGCCTCATCTACCGTTTTAAAGCGGATGGCCAACTGTTCAGGCTTAGGCTCTTCATCTGCATAATCAATGGCATTCCACACCCACGATTTGTCAGAGCCTGCGTTCGGTTTCAGTAGCATATCGGCAGTGATGTAGTGGTTTGCACAGATCTTAAGGACCTGTTCCCTTCTCATTAACAGGCGGACCTTTCCTTTAGTGCTGTGTTTGAGGATTTTAACATTGCCTATGCCCCGTTCCTTCCACTCTTTTGTCTCGGTGTCAAATCGATATAGCTTTGCCCTATTGCAAAATATTTCCTCCTCCTCCTCCTCCCCCGTTTTCACATCTACTTTATCAGGAAGGGGCACAATGGGTTCAAAGTGAGGCCCATCCTCATCTTCCTCAACATGAGTGCTGTCATTGTCACTCTCTGCTGCTCGTTCCTCCTCTGCTGCAGACTTGGCAACCCCAAACACTGGCTTGGTAACATCCCCAAATTTAAATGGCTGCTCAACCTTTCCAAACAGACTTCCAGTGCCTGTGCCCTGCGTGGAATCAACAAAGGAGAAGCCAGTAACATTTTTACTACCAAAGGTGAAGATGCCCGTTTGGCTGGGGGTCTGCTCCATGGCTGCAGGCTTCTCTGGAACAGTATCTGTTTTAGTGGGAATGTCTGATGTAAGAAGACCAAGCAGACTTTCACTGTGCTTGGCCTGGGAAGCAGAGAAAGTGAAATCGCCGTCGTTGGATTTAAAGTTGGAGTTGAATTTAAAAGCAGCTGAGGGTGTTGACTGGGCAACTGCTGCTGCTCCAAAACTAGGCACTTTAGGGACTTCAGCAGGTGCCTGCTGGCTGAAGGAGAGCTTCCCAAAGTCCATAGGCTTCCCCTCAATGCTCTTTGGTGGCTGAACGGGGACTACAGAGGGCTTGGTAAAGTAGCCAGGTTCAGGCAGGGGAGGATTAGTAGTTTGTTGGGTTACACTCTGGCCATAATATTCTTCACTATATGGGGAAAGAAGGCTTGTCGCTGGTGATTCAAACCGAAGGGGGGCACCAAAGACTGGTTCTTGAGGAGGATAAATGCAGGCTGGGGCTGTCTGCAATGGAGGTGTATGAGTGGGCTGCTGGTAGGCATACATATGCTGTTGCGGTGGCATACGGTTCATGCCATACATTGGACCCTTTGTAAAGAGAAGAAAAATAATGTGAATCAATATATTATGAACTTATTCGCTAACGTTAAAAGAAAGTGTTAAAACAGTGATAATTACCTTGGTGGGGGTTACATTTGCTGCTGTGCGCAGGAGGTACTGAGAGTTATAAGCTGGAGACTGGTTGTAGTACACAGAGGGACCCGTGGTGGCGACTTCATAAAAAGACAGAAATATATGAAGTGTTTGTTAGTCTTTGAATTATCTTTGTCAAATTCTTGCAGATAAAATTTGAAGTGCACTGACCTGTTAGGGGGGCCCCGTGGTAGGACTGGACTGGGGTGAAAGGCTCCTGCAGGCCCTCTGCCCCGTAGCTCTCTCCATACATTTTGTGATGAGGGGAGCCTGCGTTCCCTGATGAGTTGTGTCTCAGATCATGGACCTCATTCTGTAAAACAGAGAGCTTAATGTACTTCTTCACACACTTAAATCATATTTCAGTAAATCTAAACTGCTCCTAAATCCTTTACAGCTAAAAAAAACTTATTTGGACCTTGAGGGCTTCAACTTGCTGACACAGCATTTGGAGGAGACTTTTCTGGTCCTCAACCCAATGAGGTGGCGTCTTGGGAGAAATCTGAAAAAAAGGCAAAGAAATTATGAGAAGCCACGTTTTTTGTTGTGAATTTATATGTCTGTGATAAAGGTGAGGAAGCACTTTATATATGAATGACATAAAGAAATCTCAAATGGCCTTCTGAATCAGAACCAATAGCCAGAACCTACCATGTGCCTTTTAGAAGGAGAAACAATGCTTTTGTTAGGAGAGGGAGTGGAAAACTTTATGTGGGATATGGTGGCAGAGGTTTCTGTGGGATGAGCAGGACTGGAGTGGGCCGGTCCTCTTCGACCCTCCTCCTCCTTCTCCTCTTCATCCATCGCATCCCCGCTCTCCCCCAGCTGCTGATTCACATCATTCAGAAGGTCGACAACTTCCTCCATGGAAACTGGCAGCTGGGTGACAAATGTAATAAATGGTTATGCAGCTACAGTGTTGCTCACATTTCCCAACTCATTCTATGCACACGAGTTTTCAGTTTGCTTTGGAGGTACGACAAATGAAACTTACCTTCTCAATGTCATCTGCATTAGCATTGTAGATCTTTGACAAATACGTCCTGAACTTTCTCAAATAAGTGATGCACCTGTCTTGGGTCTCCTCTACACCATTGCTGGCCTCCTCTGATAACCTCTGGTAGATCTGTCAGGGAAAGACAGCACATCATAGAAAACAACCAGCGAAAGCATTTTCACATGTCAGAAGCACTAACATGCATATTAACAATGCAACAATCAGATATTACATGTTGGCTGGCTGATCAGGATGAAACTAAGGTTGAATGTCATTTGATCAACATTCTCTTCTCATTTTTGTTTTTTTTTTTTAGGGAGCTGTCACAGATTGCAGCTCAGAGGGTGTCTGTGCCAAGGCAGCAAACATCAACAGATGCAGTAACAAAAAAAAACTGCAGAACAGACATGAGTGCCTTTTGTGGTGAATACATTTGAATCTGCATATACCTTCCTTTGTATGTCTTGCATCACTTAACTCATAGAGCTCCCAAGATGATGGCAAACGCAGGCTTATACGGTCTAAACATCCACAATATTCATTAGATTTCCTAATATTCATTAATGCTTATTGGCAATGCACTATTAACGCTTTATAAAGAACTACATGCTGCAATGAATGGGAGGAGGGTTGCCTGATAATAGACCGAAGAACATGACTTACTTGTGCCAAATGCCAGGTGGATGACATGTTATTAATGGTTTCCAAGGTAGCGATGGCCTCCTCCGTCTTGCCCTCAATGTCAAGGAGAGTCGCATAGGCTATCTTGGCTTCCTCTTCAAATCCCCTAACAGAAGAAATCTGAGGAAGGAAACAGACACACAAAAATGTGATTTGTGAGCTAACATGGTACAGCTGGGATCTTTAAACACTTGCAGCACCATGTGCTGTGCTGGTCACAGCGTGAATCAAACTCCAAACCCTCCCCACCCACCAGCACTTACAATAAGTGCAAACCAGTAGTATTAACCTGAATATCTTTGGAGGGAAAGTGTCTGAAGAGGGGGTCAAGCGGTTCTGGTACACTGCGTCTGTTTTTGATCCTTTCCAGCAATGGAAGTACGACTTTCCAGTAGTGCACACTGCGGCCGATGTACTCCTTCTGGTCGTAGTACGAGTTCACTCCATCACCCTGGGTTATTAACACACAGAAACAGCTAAACATCAGACAATGCTGGGCAAACACACAATAACAATGTAAGACAAACGGTTCATGTACTTTTGACAGAAGTAATGTCATTCAGTTGTCACAAATTCTACCACAAGACAAATGTACAGTCAGAGAACCAGCACATGTGGCTGTTTGGACATCTCCATCACATTCAAGAGCAAGTGACAGAAAGGAACAGGTGGAAAGGCATGCGTCTCTGCAGGATCTGGCAAGGTGTTAAGTTATGTAAGGGCTTTTTTCTGGCTGTGCTGCCTGTCTGTGTGTGCACGACTGCCACCCACAACTGATCTGGTCCCCCTTCTAGCTGACCATCTCGGTAATGTTTTAAATGAAGGAAGCTGATAATATTAATACATTCAAATTCAGGTTCATGCATCACATTCCACATCCATTTCAACACCTTGTCCTTTGTTTTGTGCTATGACAGTAATATTATGCTTTTATCCTTTTGTACCTAATAATGAATTAATACTAGGACCTTTAAAGCACTGCGCAGTAGCGCTGATGCGTACCTGTGCATACTGCATCAACATAAGAACGTGTGTATTAAACCTTGTTGCGTTAGCTGTCATTCACAATTTTAGTTAGTGTTTAGTTACGGTAATTACTTTGAGTCAATTTCAGCTTGGTATACTATACCAATACAGTCAACTATGCATATCAGAATTAAAAATCTCCTACAATCCCATCTGCTTGTCAAGCAACGTGACCTGAGTTCTAGATCGCAAGACTGACAACACTTTCTTTGGGCTGGGCTTGTGGAAACAGTGTGTATGCATGTGTGTGTGTGTGTGTGTGTGTGTGTATACCACTTGGCTGAGACACTGAGCCCAGTGGATGGTCAGCGCTGGTTGGAGGCCATTTTTCTCTCCAGCCCTCAGGGTGTTCAGTCCATGCTGCACAATCATCCGCAGTTTGGCTGACATACCAGGACTACAAAGAGACATACAACAAAAACAGTGAATAATGGGCCATATAAAATATTTACACCAAAATGAGCAAATGTTTTGGCCTGTACACTTCACTGCAGCAGAGAAGCACACACCCAACTCCTCTTGTGAAATATAGTGTTTGTGCCCGCACCTGCATTGTCTTAACACTGTCACAAAAATGTTCACTGTTTAACCCTGCTGTCAACATGGTTTACAACTGCAGAAGAGTTAGTTCCTGCTTTCTGTTATTTTCATTAAGTTTCAAAGTGGTGACAAGTAACCGGCACATAGACAGCAGAGTCTTTTGGGAAAATGTAGAGGCAAAAGTAGGTGTATCCTTCAAAAACTTTGAATAGTCTTCATGAGAGACATAACCTGACAACAAACAGCCGTACTAATAAAACACAGTCTTGTGTGCGTTGTCTCAACAGGTGAAAATCTATTATCAAGTTAGAAATGGCAGAGATAACCTCTCGAGTCTCATCTAATTCAAGGGCTGAAGTTGTCTAAAACAACAAAGGTAACAAATCCTATCCATTACATCAGGTGTGTACAAAACTCACACTCCCTGGCTGATCATTTTAACAAGATATTTTTTGGCAGATTTATTGTCTTTATTGTCCACTTGTGTTTTAACCCTAGTTTTACTCACGCTGCTTGCTTGTGAATGAGGCTGTAGATGGCGTCCCACCACTCTCGCTGCCTGTCAGTGGTCAAGAGACGCAGGAGGGGCAGAGGGAGGCAGTGAGGCTCGTAGAGCTGCTGTTGTTGCTGCTGGTTTGCTCCCCTGCTGATCTTCGCCGTCTCCTGAAGCTGACAGTGGCTGCAGAATACTACACCATATAAAAACACCTGCATGGAGTAAAGCAGGCAAGAGACAGAGAATTTTACATTTTGAATGCAGAGATGCAAAATTTCAGAACTGAATGGCAAAAGTGTCATTTATTGGTATATTACTAGTGAAGTCATGAGCATGTGTAGCATTAGCCTATCAAATATCAAACAGTTTCAAACTTTATTATCATTATCACGTTTCATCTACCAAATCTTTCTTTCTTACTTGACCAACTTTGTTTATTACATACTGTGTAAATTATTATGTATTTTAAAATCACAAATACATTTTGCTGTTATTTCACACATTCAAATGTGTCATTAAATCTTTCAGATATTTTTTATAACACTTGGTACATGCTGACCATCTGAGACGAGGTGAAAAACTATCTGTGAACTTCTCTTGCAAAGCCTCTTTGTGTTATGCAGACCCACCAAACCACATGATTCACACATGATTCCACCTACCTCCAGGTCCAGCAGGCAGATGGACTCTGGTGCGTTGGTGTCCAGTTTGGACGTTTCCAGAGTAAGCCGAGGAAAGAGCTGCTGCAGCCAGTCCCGCAGGGCTGGTCTTTGGGCCTGAAGGGCCCACTGAAGGCCCAGCCAGCTTAGATGCTGCAAGTCACCACCATGCAGCAGGATGGAGCCTACGCAGGTGGGAACAAAGTTATTTCTTTGTGCTTATAATGTCACTCAAGTTGTTATTTGCAAATGCAGAGTAATATTCTTTCTACAGCGGTGTTTCATAAAGTGGTGAACTTTGCACCGTCCTTGGTTGAGAATGTCTTTGCCTTTTGAAGATGCACCTTCCACAGCAATCATGATACTATCACCAGCCTATATTTACAAAAAATAAAGAGGTTTTCAGGCAGAAAAACTAATGAGGAAGAATACTAGTTTCGTACCAGCATCCCATTTGGCCAGTTGACAGAGCTCTGGAGTCATGGTGTTAACAGAACGAATGTCATCATTGGCGATAAAGGAAGATCCAGCAGAGGCCTGTGGTCCAAACAGGAGTTCAAACAGGGAGTCCTGACCGTGACGGTTCCCAAATGCCTCCACCACCTACACACAGAGGACATAAAATCACTATGCTGGTTCTTAAAAATCTAAAAAAATAAAGCACTATCAATTTATCACATTTCCCTCCGGTGACATAAAGCACTTAATTCCAGGTTTAAAAGACAAGCTTCAACCAGACTGAATCAGTACACATGGACAGACCTCTCTGATCAAGGTGGATGAATCGCTGCTCAGATTTAGCAGCATGTGGCCGGCCTGACTCTGTCTGTCGTTGGCGAGCAGCTCCAGGAGCTGTGGGGCTGACTGGTCTCTTTTGGTCACTTTAGCCTTTGGTCTGGGGACCTGGTGGAAGGACAAACAAAACAAACTGCATTCAAAAGCAGTCTGTATTCAAAAATTCCTGGCGGTGGCTCCCAAATAAGTCTGAAGCAAACTAAAGGATAAATAAATACTACATTACTTGTCGTGTGAGGTGGGTGTCAAGACTTTTGAAAACAGAAAAGATCAGCTTTCTTTTTCCTGCTTCTGAAGAAGACTTATTCACTTATTAAGATGAGAAACGGCTTAAATGAAACAAAGTTGTTGCCAGTGTGGACTTTTTTTTTTTTTTACAGTTTCAGAGGAAGACAACACAAGTGCAATTTGCTATATAAGTTCTGCAACAATTCAGAGAGAAAAATCTACAAGTTTTAAGAGAACAAAAGCTATTAGAGATATGGAATAAATCACCCATCACTGCTCGTTACATCTTAACCTTTCATAGACTCAAGTGTGCAGAAACTAATACAAGGATGCGCAAAAATAGATCATCAATCATCAGTTATCAGTATAGAATGAAAACAATAAATACTGTGTCTCTATCACATCAGCATAATTTAAATGTGTGTGTCAGTACCTGGTATGCCAGCAGGTAGCATAGGGCAGCCAGGTCAATGACAGCCCTCCAGGTGTGCTGGCGATCCTGAGCCAGCTTCAACAGCAGTGTGGCAGCATGCAGGTAAAGGTGACCTCTCATCTCCACAAACATCTCAAAAAGATCGTCTGCGTGGCGGCCAGCAACACCACTCAGCACCTGCATCGCTTCATCAAAACTATCCATCGCGCACACATGGAGACACACACGCACAGACATACAAACAGACACACGCAATTTAATATAGGGTGCAATTTTTTGCAGTTGTGAATCTGTTTTAGAAAAATAAATGGAAAGAAACAGTCACCTGGAAAAACATTTAAATTATAATGTTTGGCCTTTGTAAAATCAACAGCACCGAGTTAGTCTTCTTGACTTGTACAAAAGTAACTAGGATGGCTCTAATATTTCTTTTAAGGCACCTCTGCAATCCCAAAACCTCCTGTTTGACTCACACATGAAAGTCTCTGCATGTAGTGTGCAATTCATGCGCTACTGATTTTAAATGGCAGGTTTGTGCATTATTTCGGACACAGTCAGTGGCTAATGGATAATATTACATAAGAATCAATGAAGCATCAATGCCTCACTTTTTGTCATCATGGTGGGTTCGATTCTCCATGAATGAGTGCAGCTTTGGCTGGAGGCGTACTCTGCAGCTGCAGCTACTGCAGGGTACTTGGTTTTCAGGCTACCAAACACAGTACACTCATCAGTTTTTAGTGCATTTACTGTATTTTGTGTCTGACCAGATGTTTCCACAGGTTTGACATAAAACTGTTAAAAGACTGTTACTCTCTGACCCAAATACAGTTTCAGGTGTGGCACAGACTAATTCAGAGCATATCAGTACCTGGTAGTACTGACACAATTCAACTGGTACCTTTAAAAATACCAAGTTTGATAGCCAACCCTAACTGTGACCAGGATGCATAAATACATAAAGAAGGTGAGCCTTGTGGGAAATTACTCCAAAATCGAAAAAGTAGATTAGATTTGATTTCATGGACACAGCTTGTCTATAGAACACTCATACAAACACCAAAGGAGCTTAATGTGACCTACCCTCTGAGGGCATCGAGGCTGGGCTGCACGCTGCTTTCAGACAGCGTGATTCTCAGCAGGCTGCAGTGGGCCAATAGCAGCTCCCTCTGGAGACGCCGACACATCTTCTCATTACTAGAGATGCTGGGCTGAGCTAGATACTCCTGCAACAAAGGCCATCCATTTTTGGGCACATGGTTAGATTTAAATATATGAAATACAACAGAATGTCACAGACACATTCCAAAATACAGTCCAATCTGGTCAAATACGCATTACTGTGCTCCCATGCTGACCTGCAGTGTGTGCAACACCACTGTGTACCAGTCCAGACTGTGGCTCAGTAACCCCCTTTTCTCAGCAGCCAGGCAATGCTTAACTGCTTCATCCAGCCGTCCATCCTGACAGAACAGCTGAACCAACTTCACGTTCACATGAGGGTCAGCTGGCCTCGCTGCCAGCTCGGCCTGCAGCAGGTCGAACAGTCGGTTCCAACCTTGCTGACCCTGACGACTCAACAAACGCTCCTGCATAGTGCAATACAGATAAACCAAAGAGTCAGTGCATCACCCTTTACTCATTTAATTACTACACACCTGCTTCCTCCCTCCTTTGTGAGAGTTAGAAAATTAAATTGAATTCAATAACAATAGAGTGAAGGACTTTGTAGAGTGGCAGCTGCTGGTTGAGCACAAGATATGGGTGGCATTAGTTGACTTCAGGAAAAAACTGATGATAATGGGGGTCTTACTGGAGGTTCAGAGGAAAATGGGCCTCACCTTCAGGTTGAAGACTGCAGGGTTTCCTGGAAGCAGCTTGGCAGCTTTCTCCACCCAAAACTCTGCTCTGCTGTCACATTCCTCCTTACTGACCAGTAACTCAGCCACCTTCAGGACCAGGTCCCTCTGGGCTGGGTTCAAGTCCACTGATCGCTACATTCACAGACAGAGTTGCAGACATATGAGCATCACTTTTTTAGAAAAGCTTGCAGGTACGTAACCTATCGAAAGGGCAGGACTGTTCCAAGAAAAACATCCAAAACATACAAGAAATGGGAAGGATCAGCAGAACAGCCACTTTATACCTCAGTGAAAGGAAGTCTAATGTGGACTCTGAGAGTCTAAGGCAAGAGGGTTGTTTGTGCACACTGTGCAGACTGGGCTAAATAAAACCCACTTGATTTCAAAGTTATTTTGTCAAGCTTTACTTATCACCTCCACTTCTTCTCACAATGATTTATTTATTCATATTATATTTTAATGCAGAATCTGGAGCTACTTTTATTTAAGGAGGGTATGCATGAATGAATGAATGTATATTAGGAAAACACAGATTCTAAACATGAGTGCAGTGATAATTAAACAGATAAAATGTTTAGCTAAATGTTACGCATAAATATCTAATAAATAAATACCACTGAGCTACAACATCTCAAACAAAATTCCAGTGTTCACATGTCACATAACTGACACCAAAGATGGTAGAGAAAACATTTAAAAATGTATGTCAAAGTGTCCTTGGGCAAGATACCGCACACCAAATTGCTTCCAATGACTGCTGCATTGGTGTGTGAGTGTAGGTGCGAATGAGCGTCAGTCTATCAGTGTACAAATGAATGTGTGTGATGATGATGGGCGATTGTGGCTTATGTTGTATAGTACTTTGAGCTGTTGGTTTAAAATGAAACAAAGTGTACAGCCTGGTGGTAGATGCTGCTGTGCAAGGTGCCACCTGCTCAGCAGGAGCAATAACCATTTACATGAACGCACATGATGATGGAAGAGCCACAGGGAGTAATTCGGGGTTCAGTACCTTTCTGAACGCTTGTCATTCACCCACACAAAATATCAACCACAGACTGCTCTGGCAATCGAGAGCAATTTTATTTTCATTGTGCTGATCAAGAGGCACACCATGCCACACACTCTTTCATGGAGATAGGTTTCGTTTTGCACTTTTGTTCCCAGGGACATATTCTTCCTACCTTGTAACATCCTACCGCCTTGTTGATCTCTCCCTCTCTCTCGTAGAGCTGTCCAAGAAATTTGTGTGCTTTGGGATCCCTCTCCTGGACTTTGAGATACTCTGATACATGTCTAAGTAGAGCATGAAAAATGTAATATTGCCATTAATGTAATAGAGACCTCTTGAGAAACAATAACAGAGCTGCTCAACAACGGGGAAGATCATGTGCTTACCTTTTTGCAAGTTCATATTCCTTTGCTTCAAAGTACAGTTTAGCAAATAAAAACCCTTTGATTGGCTTCTGTAGAAAGAAAAGATGAAAATGAAGATGAATATTTGTGAACCAATAACATTTTGCACAGTTTTGATCTAATTTCATTTTGCTTGTTGCGTAAGCAAGGAGGCACAAGTACAACATCTTTATCAGCTAAAAACTGATTTGGATGATGTCGTATTGGGAGGTATTATACAGGACATCACCTCTCAGTTCTGATATGGTAAAAGTGAACAACATAACTGCCAACATGGTGATTATTTCCAATAATAATTTACTGCTGGCCTTTCTTGCTCGCCAGACTGGGGCTTGTTTCGCTGATGTGTGCCTGTTGAAGTTTAATCCCAATGTGGTAATTTGTTCTGACTCTGTGGCGCCAGGAACTGAAAATAATTTACATTTTGCCCATTAAGATAATAACAATCTAATCAATGCATATAAGAAACTGGAGCATAACTTCATATAAATTATTTTTTTTCTATGTTTGATTTGGAGTGGTTGTGAGTTTATTGGTAACAACGTAGAATCTTGCTGCTCTTGCTTTTTTTGCGAGCTTGTGACTTTATTATATCACTCTTTACCTTTTTGCAGTTTGGTAGCCTCGTTTCCCTAAGTTCAATAAACTAAACTAAACTCCGTATTTACGATATTGTTGCTCTTTTTCAGTTACTTTAACGTAAATAGTTCTGCATTTAGATCAACTTTAACGTTGTACCAGTCCAGTAACGTTTGTTTACAGATAATTTAATTGGCTATCAAGCTAAAATGCTAAGGACGAGATTTGGCGTGGTGCTTATACCTGCGGTTATGGCATAACACTATTCCGGCTAAAAGCGGGGTTAAGTTAGGTTATGCTGTTTCATGTGTCTAAAAACTAGTATTAGTCGTAGTAGGAGTAGCTAGGTAACGGCTAACCAGCATAGCTAATCGGCTAGCGCTGCCGTAACAACCCCATGCCGCGCATTTTCTGAGCATAAAGGGGAGGAAACGACGAGGCGTCATCATGCCGGTTAGCTAGCGATGGCGCTACATGCCTGGGATGGTTAACATGAGTTACGCAAAACATACAATTAAACAATACCGACTGAACGGTATCTTGGGACAATAAAAACTACAGCTACGTCTCATTCGACCATGGTGTTCAGGCTGTCTCCTCGTACCGGCTGGCTTACACATGCTGTCCTGACATGATGGCAGCGTGCTAACATTAGCCGCCGGGTCAACTTACCTCTTTGAGTGAGGGAGAGGAACTCTGAACTGAGGAAACGTAACGGTCCACTTCAGCCTTACTCCGCCGCATGGCTTTCAGACACAAATACTTATAAAACGACTGACTATGGAGCGCAGAATACTAGGACCTCACAAAATATAAAAACTGACATTAATGTCGATTCCACTGTCGCTTCCAAATGTTAACTCCCCATGGTGCTATTGCGCAGTCTCATTACTGTCAAATTGCAGAGGATCACGTTCGTTCTTGAATCAACCAATGAGAAACGAGTCTTCAGTTTGACGCACACTGACGCACTTTATTTTGAAGGATTGGTGGGCTGTTTGCATGAATGTCTTTTTTAGAGCTATTTTGTTCTACATTACAGCCGCAGCTGGCTGGGTTTAACCCTCTGGAGCAATGGTGTGAATCAGACAGTCTGCAGTGCTACCAATATAATTATTCTGTATAACTTCATCCTAACATAATTATTTTGTTATATTTTTCAAGACCACCTTCAAATTAACTGACAAGAAGATCGAAAGGATCTTCTACTTAAGGTGGATTGTGTTTATTTAACCACAGTAATCACAGAAACCAACAATGTTTCCAATTAATGTCGAGCTGGAGGCAACTTATTTTGAATTAAGTAAATCTGTCATACCTTTGAGTGTAATTAAATGACATTTATAAATGCTAGACCTGCAAGTGATGTCATGTTACAAAGGAGGAGAGGTGAGAAATTGCAAATAAAAACATTACCGCATGCACACCAGTAGAATTGACATACATGTTTATTCAGATGAGTTGGATATGATGAAAAATATATCTCCATTCAAGTCTAGAACATGCACTTTGGTGTGTTTACATGAATAAATATATATATATATTGTCTCTTGACGGGCATTGTGAAGATAAAATACAGTATAAGAGCAGTGTCTCTGCATGGAGTCATTGTAGTCTCCCAGGTAGTAAGCTATCAAGTAAAAGTATCCACAAGACTATTTTTAGCAGAGCTGATGTTTTATTTCACAAAAAAACACTCTAGTGGATAATTTTACGTCTATGTGACATAAGAGAAATGTTGTGACATTATAGGCAGTGAAATGCAGACCAGTCACATCACCTTTGTATTTCCATAAACTTGTGGAATGTGTTTTTCTATTAAACCACTACGTGAAAGGCAAGCATTTTCAGATAAAATACTGCTCGAATGAAACGATTTCAAAACGGAAAGTATTCTTTCCCGTTGGCTTTCTTTCCTAAGAGGGTCTGAGCCCTGAGGAAGTCTGCACACCTCTCTAAGAGGATCACTTTCTTTGGATTACAAACAGCGGGGACACATGTTCTAACATTACTCCCACATCCGGTCTCTGCACATGCCACAGGCCATCATGTTGTAATGCACACAGAGTGACCAGTTGCCATGCAATAAATCCTGTGACTGTGGAGCTTACTGGGTTCGGTATTTGTGACACTCTCACAAGACAAAAGTGTTGCTTCATCCCCACAGTCATTTTTAAGATGTAGGACTGCGTACTTTGAAAGGTGCTTCTGTTATTCCCTTGCCCTCACGTATTTAATGAAAAAAACATTTTTTACAGGTGAACCTAATAAGCTGGTAACTCAGAGTGAACACCAGTTTACATCAAGATTGTTTCAAAAAAATAAAAATAAAATGCATAGCATATAACAAGGCAATCCAACATACGACAGGTGATGGTAGAGTCCATCACTATAGCATGGAGAGAAACAGTATAATGTTAATAAACTAATGCAAAAAGAAATTCTAACTTTATAACACTAAACACAAGCTTATTTCGCGTAACATTAAAGGAAAAATACATTAATAGCACATGGTCATGAAGCAAGAAAACAACAGGAAATAATAGGGGTACTATATACAAACTCAATAAAACTATTTTTCTCATCTTTGGGTTTACTCCATTATTATACAAGAGTATATCAGTAACATAAGTTGACCAGAAGACAAACAGTTTGGCATCATGAGACAAATTGACAAGCAGTTGAACAGCCTGTCAGCCCCTTTTTTATTATTTCTCTTAAAGCTCTTATCACACAGGATCATCGTCATCTGTGTTTAAGTTTAATAAGCACAGCAAAATAGGCCAAGCATGTGAAAAATATGCAGTGCAGTATTTGATCCAAAAGGCACTGAATGGGTTCGTGTTAAACCTGCCTGACCGACGGATCAAAAATCTGTCGGTTTCAAGCTCAATAAAATAATCCTCTCTTGCTCAAATGACAAAAAAAATGTTCCACTGGTAGTCGATATTGTTATGATTGTCAATTCTGGAAATATGACTTGCATGGCCACTTCGGCATATCATTTATTTCTCGCTCCCTTCAACTGCTCAACTGTGTGTTCACTTCCGTGCAACAGTTTCAGACAGCTTCTTCAGCCTCTTCTTCAGCTCCAGAGGGAATTTCTCGTAGCACTTCTTACACACTGGCTTCATGTCAAACTCCACAAACTTGTTCCTGTGGATGACAGAGTTGCAGTTACAGGCTGGAAGTTAAATGTCTTTGCTATCATGAGAAATGGTTTGGTAACTTTCTGGTTTGTAGCTACACTTAAGAACGCTCATAAACAGAAATTTCACATCCTTCCAAACCAGCAACAGCACATGAATGTGTTGTGAAAAAAACTACTAACACCAAACACGGCCTATATTTTTCTCATAAACTACTGCACATAACATAATCACATATCCCAAGACTGTGTAGATCCGCATGCAGCTTAAAATTTTAGATTTACTCTGATTCAGATAACACCTTTTGAGCACTGGCAGAGGTGAAATGGGCTTCACGAGGGCTCGAGCAGTTGTTTTCTGTGTTAAATGCCTTCAATTCCACTAGCACTGGCAAGCTCCCTAAACCTTTCCCCCCAGCTGCCCTGGATGACATTTCCTCCCAAAGCAGATAATCGCTGGCAGGACCTGAGCACGTGTCAAACCCAGTGGGACCTCAGCACTGCCACTGCTGCAGCCAGAAAGCTGCCGGAAGAAATTAAGGCTTTGGCATTTACACCCAGACAGGCCAGGAGACCCAGGAAACAACGCATTCCCTTCACCATGTGACTGAGCTGACGTTCATGTTTGCATAGCAGGAGGGGTTACCAGAGTACCAGCCTTAATCCTGACTAGTGTTTCAGGCTGAGAAGTGGTTATGAACTAAGAACTGGCGCTAAGTTACTTATATATGTTCAGTCTGTGCATATTCACCTACTGATTTTCTGCTTTCATCGTTTCATTTGAAAGCCAGATGGACTATCGCAGCGATATGAGAAATAAAAATAGCGCAGAGCATGTCTGAAATATGACGACAATGAAACAGCAAAAGAACAGAAGCAGAAAGGAAAGAAGATGGAAACTGACCAAATGAAGAACAGTGGAAGTGAGGAAAAAGGAGAAAGAGGGGGTCACAGACACATGGGTATCAATAATTTCTTCTTCTTCTCTTTCGAGTCGCGCTCACGCTTGGCCAGCCGGCGTTTCAGGTCGTCCGGCAGCCGTTCGTAGCAGTGCTTACACACTGGCTTCAGATCCACCTCCACAAACTTATCCCTGACAGGGCAGGGAGGAAGGAGAAATGGTGAGGGGTGTAAAATAAGTGTGAAGAAAAGAGGAAGGGCAGTTAGAGAGGAGGAGACATTGAGGACGTAAGAAGAAATAGAAGGGTGAGAAGGAAAAAAGAAAAGAAAGGAGGAGGTGGGAAAAAAAGTTGGAGAGAGGACAAGGGAAAGAAAAGTGGAGCAAGAGAAGCATACAAGAGGGCAAAGAGGAGGGGTGATGAAAAGAAGAGGAGAGGAGAGGTGGAGAAACAAGTCCACAGAGACACAGAATTATAAGAAAAAGGTGAATATGAACAGGACCGAAAAACAGACACAACTGCAACCAACAGTCCCACACACTGAGCAGAAAAGTGATAAGCAGAGAAAGAGCTTGGCCAATTTAATGTCTAAATATCATGAATAACAATGAGTGCATACTCCAGGCTCGAATGTGTGGATGGATCCATCCACAGTGACAGTATTAATGTTACACTCTGTGTCTTGTGTGTCACTTACTTGAGGGTGAGCTTAGTGTTGCAGGTAGAGCAGGAAAAGCAGTTCACACACCAAGCCTTGTTGAGGGCAGACACCACTGGGGAAAAAAAACAGAAGAAAACACCGTCACATGAGGCAGTTTTACTGTTCCAGATGATCATCATATGACTAAAGTTAAAAAGATTAGATTTAGCACACTATTCTGAATCTATTTTTAAAGAACGATCGAGCCAGGAGATCTGCACAAATACAGTGAATGTCAAATAAAAAGGGTTCTTGTATAGACTGATTTTAACGGAGCTGCTTACTGAGAGACACAAAACCACTCTATTATGTGTTTTCAATCAAAACAGGTCTCACCGTCTCCTTCGATAACACGGTTGCAGTGGTAGCACACATCTCCAAAGAGCTGAGTTTGACAAAAGAGAGAAGCAAAGAGTGAACAACACAATGACGCTTCTTATGAGTTATGCACTTATGCAACCCAATGCAGCATCAACAGCCTTTATCAAGACTTGTATAACATGTAGTATTGAAAACAAAACATGCAAACAAGCGCAGGCTAAAGAGGCATTTTCTAAACCTGAGTGGAGTTGATACGCTGGTTTTCTGATCAACTTTAGACAGAATCAATATATTTTACTGACATATTTTACTAAAACTTATTTTTTAAAAGAAGAGGAAGCGGCTACCGGAAGTAGTTCAATTTTTTTTTTTTGAGTGTCATTTTGTTCACACACCTGTAGTGTATTCTGTCTTGCACTAACATATGTATATTTAAAAATTTAAACAGAAACAGTTTACTCAAGTGGCTCACACACAAAGGCAGCTTGTCTTTTGTTTAGTTTTTCTTGTTTGTATTTTTGAATTCAGATGTCTGCCAGTTCTTGTGATTTAAAACGCGGATTAACTGTAAAACTGATCAAAAGAGTGTACTCATGTACAACACCATAGACCGAAAAAGCAACTTCACTGACTGAAAATTGTATTGCTGCAACTCTAAAATTTTATTTCTCCCTTCATAACCAAACCATCATCATTAACAAAACGCATATTTCAATACCACTGGTTACTAATTTAGACTATGGTACAAGATACAGGAGTTGAGCTTGTTTTATTGACTTGCATACAATGAGTGGAGCCAGAGAAGGAGATATTTCAGAACAGGGATGGAGTGTTTCAGTTTGTATTTGTATGTGAGACATAAATACTGCCAATACTGCTGACGGTTACCTGGTTATAGTGTGTTTCACAGTAGGCCAGGCCCTTGCGTTCGTAGTGACGGTGTCCCAGGAAGGGTTTCTCACACTTAGCACACACAAAATGCTGCAAACAAACCCAAAGCCAAGCGCACGTGGTTAGCACAGCCGTCACTCAGTACATTATCACATTCAGGCGGCAGCACAATTTGGCTCGGACATTATCAGGTCAGACCACAACCAGATCAGTTCAGTCCAGATGTCCTGTTACTGCCTCCAAACAGACATGTGAGGAATTAAAGGGGGGGGGGGATGTACACTACTTTTGATAATACCGATTTAAGCCCTCACACGTAACTGAACACAGACCCTTTACGTGTCTTTGTATGAGGTCCCTGTGGATGAGTATGGCAGAGCAGGGTTACACCAATATGGATTTTTAAAAACCAAGACGAACGTAATTTAGATTCAGGGTTTTGGTCATTATTCAATGTTTTATATCCACTATATTTTTTTCTTGTGGTGTATAAAAAGCTTCTGACTGTGTTCTAGATATCATAAGACAATCATCCCCAATCAGCTCATTTAGTCTCAGATTTTCTGCTACTACAGTATGTGAGAACATGAAGTTGACCTCTTGGGTACTCAGACTTTTTTAGATTTCCTTTTCCTTTGTTTCTGTCCACACATATCATAATTTCAGATGGTAAAAGAGTAAAAGTAATTTATCTCAGTTAGTTTTATTTTAGCTACATTCAATGTAATGATATTTTAAAATATAGTGCAACATAAACGTTGAATTAGAGAAAGTAATTCATTTAAGGTAACTGGGATGAAAATATCACCTGGCACCAAAACAAAAGTTTATGGTATTCTGATGTCAAGATATCATCCTCTGGACACTGATTTGTGAACTAGCATACTAGTGTAACCCTTGCATGGAGGCTCAGTGACGCAGGGGGAAGCAGGGGAGGAGTGAGGCACAGGGCAGCATTCAACATCGGGCCGATCCTTAATCCCCTCACCATGTCAAAGTGTCTCTCACAATAGGCATGACCACCTCGCTCATAAAATGGGTGGCCCTGAAACGGGCGCTCACACACAGTGCACACATGATGCTGCACATGGAGGAGGGAGGGCAGGAAAATGGCCATGAAATGTGAATAGACAGAAGAAGGGATGAAGACAGGTGGTGGAATGACACCACACAGGATAGAAAGACTGATAACGGAGGAATGATGTACACAGCTCAGAGCTGGAGTGAGCTCAGCATAACTGTGGAGAAAAAGCTGGTAGAAGTATGAGTCACACATATGGCACACAGTAAAGTGAACTCAATGGCACGAACAGAAAAGAAAGATCAGAGAGGACATAACAAAAGCCATACACAGACTCTTGAAACTACTTTCAGTTTCTTCAATTATCTACAATTCAACTAAACTGCATTTCAGCAGGAAAGAATTATTGCAAATACTGGGAACCTCTGAGACTTCTGTAAACAGAAAGAAGAGTCACACAGACACGTTATCATCTGACATGTAAATACATCCTGAACCAGCAGACAATGCCAAAAAAATGAACACATTCATCTTCTTGAATGTGAGTTTGAAACCAGTGTAGACATTTAAGCAGATCTAGAGTCTCTCTGAAGTGGTACAGTTTAACATCGCACCTCCACATGCCACTGCTTGCCCATGGCATTGACTACGCGGCCCTCGATGGGTCTCCTACAAGCCCCGCAGATGGGGACGCCCATCTTGTCATGGCAGGGCAGACAGTAAAGCTCGCCCTTCAGCTCCCTGGCATCAGCCGTCAGCTCCTTCCTGCAGAGAGAGAGAGAGGTGAATGAAACCAGATCAGCTCTGCTTTGACTGACACGACACAAAGTAGAATAAATGCAACACATGCTAACACGTTCTTTAGTCGTGTCTATCCATGTCTATACATGTGAGAGAGTGATGCAGACAACACGTGTATTTTTTACAAATTGAATTTCAAGTTGAATTAAAATATATACACAAAGAAAACATGACAAAAAAACTCCACAAAAATACAGAATGCAGCAGGGGCTGAGGTTTTAAATATAAAACAATTAAAGACATTTTAATTTAAGACGCCATTTCACACTTTGGCTGAGTCAGACCACAGCATGTAGATGACAAACACAAACCTCATATTTGTCCAACACATACAATTACAATTACATAATTTGTCCACTAGAGAGCAGTCTTTAGTCATCACTTCGTATGAGGTAGAAAGTGCTGCACGTGTGAATGACGTGGTCCAACACTACATATACGTTGCATTTGTAACCTGTTTTGTTGGATTTCTGCAAACTTTTGTGAATTACAATTGCAGCAAATATTTATGTCACTGTATCCTAACACTAAAGGGAGCAAAAATCTGACAGAATCATGACTGCATAACAAATGAGGTATGAGTTATAAGACCTCTATCTGCAGGTCAGCATGCGACGCAGCTTGCATCTGCCATCTACTGCAGCATCAGGTCCTCTCACTACCTTCATGCTCTGAATGCTTTGTGAGAATGCTGACTCAGCTGACCAGGTGTGTGTAAATGTGTGTGTGTGTGTGTGTGCATGTTTACCCGCAGTTGTTGCAGTTGAAGTGATCGGGGTGGTAGGGGTCATTCTTGAACAGCAGAGGCTGTTCCTCAATAATGGCATGACACTTCTGACAGATGTACTTGCCAAGGCCCCGAGCTTTCTCTCTGTTGTGACACGGACGACACAGGTGCCTGATGGGAGAGTAAGAACAGGTAAGAACAGATAAGAAGAAGAGAGGACAGATGAGGGAAGAAAATGCCATCGAACAGTCAGACAGAGAGCTGCTAGATTAGACAGCATGATACGGAGATGGTCACTGAAAGAGTTATACAAACAGCATTGTTAGTTATTATGCTCCATGATCGTCATCCACAGCAAGTCCTGGGATAATTTTAAAAGCCTATAAAGCTGTATATCTTTAGCTAAAGTTAAAGCAAGGGTTTTTTTAAAACCTCTCTTATCATAATACTTTCATGACCATGTTGTAGTTGCCGTGAAGGACCCATAAACTAAATGACAACAGTGGAATGATGCTAAGTGGTTATGGAGGAACTGACCTTCCAGCGTTCTTAACAAATCCAACATCGGCAAGCACGGCCTGGCAGATGTCACAGCAGAAACAATCTGGATGCCAGCTGTTGTTCATAGCCTTAATCACACGGCCAATGATGAACTCACCTTGGAGACGAACAGAGGATTATGGAAAGTGTTAAAAGGATATTTATGCAGTAGTTTAAAGGGCATACGCTCCAAGCTACGTATGACCGTAAACAGGTGGGGTAAAGTATGGTCTTCTCTGTTAGTGCAATTCCTGTACTTACCACACTGATGGCAGCAGGGAGCAAACAACATCTGGAAGTCATGTTCACAGTATTTCCTGCCTTCAAACTGTCAACAAAATTTGTACACAATTAAATGAATCTGAATGCAGAACTTCTTTCTGTTAAATATCTAAACACATGTCCCAAGTCCCTTCGTGATACTAGTCTGTGCAAGACTGGCAAAATATTATACTGTATAAACACTGTGGTAGCTCAAACAGCCTTCAATGCACGATGGCTTTACATCTGCTGTTCAAAAGCATCGCTTAATATAACACACATATTGAGGATATCAAAAGCCATCTGTTCAGAATTTCTACAAAATGATTTAGAGTAGTCCGTAGTGTGATATGGCTACACAAATAATAAAAACCAGTGACTCAAAAACATCAACAAGGCACACTTATGTAAACAGAAGAAATAAATAAAAAGAAATCCTGGGAAGCACTTTGTATTCTAAGTGAGAAAAGGTTAACATTCAGTTTACTGTTGTTTATTTATGGCACCAGGTAGAATTATTTACAGGGATTTAAAGGTTAATGCAATGCCCTTGATGTTTACATTGATCGCAGCATTTGAGACTCCTTCTCTTTGATAAACTGACTAAGGAGAGTAGCATCAGCCTCTCTGGGGCCTTTCAGAGGGACACGTGGCCTCATGTCAAGACTGGTAAGCAAACAGCTTACTGGAAGAGGGTTTCTAATTATCCAATGCTGCATTTAGGATGTGCTCACTCTTCTTTATTGACCTCAGCAAGGCCGTGTGTTTAGATTCTTTGTCTGAGGAATGTGCAAGACAGCAGCCTTGGACCAAGCAGTGATAACTGCCTGAGAGGGAGCCACCATGGCCATCCGAAATTTTAAGCTGAAAAATGTAAAAATTATATTCCTGGAGTACCTTTTAGCATTTAGGCAATACATCCAAACACGCCTCTGAACCTACTGAACTGTTCACACATGCTGTAATGTTAACGGTGCATTTAATTTATCTGCAGGGCCTGCAGCAAATGTACCACATATGAGCGGTGTCGACAGCAGCTGCATGCTACGATGTGTTTTAGGCATCAGTCAGGGTAATTTTTTCACTGAATCATACTGGCTATAAAAGTCCAAACCATTCGAAATCCTCATGTCTATAATCGATTGCCCTCTAGGTGTGTTAAATCTGTCACCGCATCATACATCATTTATCGGATGATGAGCGTCACACTGAAAAGACAAAGGCGAGGACTACCGGTAAGTGTTACCTCATAGAAGAGTCCCTCTGGGAACTGCTGGAAACACTGGGCACACACAAAGCACTGCTCGTGGTAAAGCTCCCCGTTGCTGTTCACTATCTTCTCAGCTGGGGCAAAACCACTCTTGCAGCGCTCACACATGGCATTGGCCAGAGCATTGGCCATGTTGCTGAGAGGGGAAAAAAGATATCAGAATCAGATAATAGTATATATGACTTTAACTTTTAGTTTGGCTAGTTTGTCGCAAACACTAAAACTGGCATCCTTATCACAATGCCAAAATGTTTTATGGTTTTAATATGAGTTAATAAGAAGGTTTTCTCTTAAATTGTATTTATCTAATCTATTATGTTTTATATCTGTTTTTAATACCTTTATACTTTGGTAATTTGTTTGTTTAAGTCATATTTCTTTTGGAATATCAATGGACTCCAGTGGAAATGACCAGGGTCGGGACACACCTAACACCAATATTTCAACATCTATCACATGTTTCTTCTCTCATGAACACAGCTGAAAGATGAAGTCAGAACAAGGAAAAAAAGAGAGGAGAGAGAAGAAAATGTGTTACAAGCGGTTATCAACTCACTCACTCACTCACACACACACACACACACACACACATACATACATGCACAACATCTTGGTTCAAGGTTTATTTTGGTTCTGCTGATCAGGGTGTGGGGATCAGTGAGGTGTGGAGCTTACAACTCTTTTCTGGGAGACAAACTGAACTTACAGTTCATCTACCTGCACTGTTTCAGGAGTGTATCTGAAGAACAAACCTGGTAAGATTTAGTATGAAGTGTAAAGCTCATACTGACCTTAAATTAAACGATCAGGACTGTTTTATAGCCTCTCTTCCAAACACGACTGTAACACATGTATGGGGCAGGGCCTCTCGGGCTAATTATTTTTCTCAGAACCTGCAGCACGAATGTGGTCACACCCAAAACCCTGCCATAATATTTATTATTTCTGGGTTGTGTGTGTCATGTGTGTATCTGTCCACGGTTATATTACGCATACTAATGGACCCGTCAACCTAATATTTTTTTGTGCACGTTTCTGCATAAGGATCTCTTGATTTCACATTTGTCGTAAAGCCTCAAGTGTCAAGTGTGCACACACACACACACACACACACTGGATACAAAGTCTGCCCTGCACTCCTTGTTGCCTATTCTTCCAGTTTACAACTTTTATCTGCTTACTATCACATTTATTAGGTAAAACCCCCGACACCTGCGTTCTGATTTACTACTATAAAATACATGTTTGATAGTTATTATTAAAGATTGACATTTCTATCCTTCACTTATACAACAGGAACCCTTCAATAAACTGATAAACATATCACACAACCCAATCAGGAAACAAGTAATCAAATTTCCCCTACGCTATACTCCATACTTAATAAATCATTGATAAGACATGTGCCATTCATTTGTTGAATGGTACATCAGTTTACATTTACAAAACCTAGGTTTAATGGTGGTTGACAAGGTTGACAAGAAGACAAGTCAAGTTATCATTTAAACACTGCTCACAGTTTTGTTTATTGGTCCAATGAGTATCTGTCATGAAGTTCATGCCCACAGTCCAATTCCACAGTGGATGTTTTTATGACTTTGATATTGCAGGGAAAACTGAGCATAAGTCTGACTTCTTTTCCCACCTCGCTATGCGTATCATGGATGGATGTGGTAGGTCAAAATCTGTCATGATAAATATCATCACATCTCCCAACCCGACCTAAATTACAGATTTATGCTTAGGCTGAACCTCGGACTAAATTCATGATGACCTTAACAGAGATGACTCCAGAAAACGGATTGAACATTAAACAACTGGGAAAAAAAAACAAAAAAAAAAACTCAGGGTGCTAAATGTTTTTCCTTTTATCAAAAGTCCCCATGGTGATGCACACCATACCTACAGTGTTAAAGACCTGAATATACTGGAGGCAAATGGAAACATATTGCAGGCAGAGAGAAGCAAAAATGAAGAGAGAATAGTGGGACCATCCTGACTTCTCTACTTTGTTTGAAAGGTCAGAATACCAAAGTGTATCCAGGCAACACACCCACCCAAGCGTGCGCACACACACGCATGCGCACACACATACAGTTGTGTTTCTATCACTTCTGGGGACTTTACACAGACTTACATTAATTTTCTGGAGGCCTAACCACCATCTAACCATAATAATAAACATCACTTGCGTCTCTTTAACCTGAACCTAAACTCAACCTTAAACCAATCCTTCACCCTAAAATTTAATCATTTAAGTTATGGGGACTTACAATTTGTCCCTACAAAGAAGGTGAGTCCCCACATGGGATTGTGTGAACAGATTTTTGTCCCCACGAGGTGAGTAAAGAAAACACACACACAACCATGTGAGATTTTTACAGAGTGATGTCATCTGTTCATATTAACTTAATTCGATCAGCTAGGGAACTAACAAGAATTCCACAAACTCCCAGACACAGTGCTCATCATATTGCTTTACTCTAAACTGCTCTTCATCACAACAGTCCACACCTCATGTCTACCAAATGTCTTTAAGAATGTGCACAACGAAAAGGGGTAACTGGCAAACCCTTTTAAATGCACTGACTGCACTGAAAGAAAGGATGTAGGAATACGCAAAGTCTCCATCTGGGTCCACTCCTCACAGGCTTATCAAATACACATTGTTCCATATACTCTGTCTGTCCTGATATCACACACAGTGACAGCCCTGCCCTGCCCTAAGGATTTGTGGGAGGAAGTGATACATCCCTTAGGCATTTCCACCCTCCTATCTGCCTCCAGCACCCTGCGTGAGTGAGAGACAAGCCCATGAGTAGTAGCTTTAGGAATAAAAACAAAATAGGGTGTCATTATTAAACTCAAAGCAATGGTCAAATCTCACCCTTCTTGTTGTGGTTACACCCACTTTTGGGACAAATTTTAAAAGAAAAACAAAACAAAAAAAAAACATCCTGGGTCAAAACAGTGTGCAAACTTGACTGAATTTAGAAACAGTACTTTGAGTTCTAAGTCGGTACCCTAAACTAAATCTTTTTTTTTTTTAAATATACGTCTGTTAGACTCTTAGATGTTTTTGGCAAAGGTCTGAGGTGCAAACAGGCTTAGTAACAGCCAGACAAAAGAAGGTTGGGAGCAGGTCAGAAAATCAACATGACGTTCCTACACTGCTAACATCACCATGCTGGCCTGTGACTATAAATGGAGGCTGGTTGTCAGCAAAGGGAGAGGATGCAGACTTCTGTTATGAATACCTCCAGTTTTACCCTCCCTCTTCTGCTCTCCACTTGTCTTTCCTTTCTTTTGCATCTCTTCTACTTATTTATCCTCTATTCTCAGTGTTCTGTACACATCTGCAGACACGGACTCTCTCTTAGGACAATATAATGGAAACCTGCGGGCCAGACATTGCCGACAGCGGTCTGAACAGTCAGAGTTCAGTCAATGTCTTTCCTGAGTGTTGTCTTAGTCTTAGTGCACTCAGCACTGACTTTTCAAATTCTGAATTATCTTCACCATTAATTTTAGGCATTCAAAAGTAATTACAGACTCCAACACCACTGAACATTCAAATCATACTGATGGACATAGACCAGGTTATATATCTGAATATATCGTCTGCCAAAGACCAAATTTATTAAAACGTGTCTGTGTTGGACAGGCTTTCTTATGTAATACCACTAGGAGTCACTACAGTCAGATATCTACACTCATATTCCAAAAACTGAGAAACCGCTTTCTGAATATCACTGTATGATGTACTATGACCCCTCATGTAGTAAAAGTTTTGAAGAGAAATTGAATGAGTCAACAAAAAATCTGCATGTTGAGTTAATCTCCCAATACATAATAATCGGAAGACAAGGGGCAGCGTTAAACTTTGAACCTAATCCTTTCAGCGTGGTACAACGTTCCTGAATCTCAACCACACATAACTTCACTAGTGAATGAAAACTTTGAATCAAAAGACATGGGACCATTGAGGAAAACTGCACTGAAAACAGAATGGCAGAAAACTGATAACCCGCTAATTTTCCTGTCCCCTGACGAGTCCTGTGTGAAACGTCCATGATGGCAAAGCCACAGGAAGTGACAATTGCGGTGTGTAAAAAAAACTAAAACTCAATTGAATTCACAAATCCATTTATCAATTTCTTCTGTCAAATACGAATCGGAAACACGACATAAGCACCTAAAATATCTTCACCCAAATTTGGATTCCTTTTTTTGTCTCCAGTACTGAGAAAGAAAATACCAGGCTTCAAAATGTCCCCTCGCAAGCATCCATGTTTTCCTACAGCCTACGATAAAGCCAGATCAGTCAGAAATGCAGTACTGTATGTATATTTAGCCTTCCTGTCCCTCATGCACACATACTTCAAATGCCAGTTCACATATTCTACTTTGCATAACAACTCCCCCCTTGGCACTAAAATAGCCCTTCTTGTGTGCCCCTTCCTGCAGTGCTCGGAGCTATCCCTGCACAAACATGGCACCTAAGGCAGCTTAAGCAAATCAAACTGGCTGGTAAACCCAACTGCTCGAATATCAGAATTCTTCACATTCTGTAACACTACAGTAAATACAGCATACAGACTAATCCCAAGTCAGAATAAGGAGCAGCCCGAATTCCTCATCATACACATCCACTGCCTCACACCGTTTTTTTTTGTTATTTTTTTTACTGCCACTACTATCAATTTAATTTGCACGACATTCTTAATCTGTGATGGTAATTCAGTGATCAAACCATCCACCAATCACAAGTATTACACAACCCAGCCAGGGTATTAAACCACAACTCCGGTCCTGATCTATGCTCTGTGATACTCACTCAGATGTACTGCAGTTTAGCTTTAATAAGTACTTTTGTAGGCTGATGAAACATCCTTACTATTTCCACACCAAATATTTCCACACTAGAAGGATTTCTCTGGCAAAACATCTCATCCATTTAAGTAACAATAAGAATAACACATATCAGAAGGTATGGGTTAAGGACCAAAATCTGGGCAACAGCTAACTTTCACATCTGCCTCCTAAACTGTGTACTTACAAGCGAGCATAAAAATCACAAAACTCCTTATAGACTTTGACATCGCTCTTTCGTCTCTGGGACTTGGACACTGGGACCTCAGCCTCTCCCCCGTCACCGCCCTGAAGCCTCTGGTGGTAACCGTTCATCTCCCCGTGGGGAACATGGTCGGGGGCTTCACTGTCCTCAGGTATTGATGGCGGAAGGACACGACCATTCACCTCCATACTCTTCTAGAACAGTGCGACTTAACTGCAAAAGTCCATCTAACACCTGCCGTCAAAAATCCAAAGAATCCAACAGAGATCCCCTGTGCTTGTTCAACATAAATTTCCGGCAGTGGAAATAGCAATCCAGTAAACGTTGGGAACTGTAATCCACAGAGAATGAAGGAAAGCGAAACACTGATCAGACTGCACTGTGAATACTCTCTCCCTCTCTCTCAGTCACACACACACACTCCCTCTTTCCCTCACTCCCACATGAGCTCTTACTCTTTTTTCTATCACATGCACACACACACACACACACACACAGTCTCCCCTCCTGTCACACCCGCTGTCTATTCTTGGGCAGGTTACTGAAAATAAAAAGCCCACCCTGACGCCTGGCCGGATGGAGGTCACTATGCCATCACAAACACATGCCAAAAAAATCTTAGCTGTATTTTTCTTTTTTTTTTTTTACACTTTGCATCTTTAAAATCTACAGTCAATAACTCAGTCTGTGCGTGTTCAACAGCTGGAGCCCTAAGCTTTGTAGGAGATATAACAATGTGGCTCCAACTCGACATTGCGCAAAGCAGGAATGTCACACAGGAAAGCAGAGAAGCTAAAGCAGAAAGACACCAAATGACAGAAGAGATAACAGATTACTGTTTATTTCCAACACTGTATAAACACAGCCGAGCGAGAAATCAAGCGGCAGTGTGTTTAGACACACATACGGGAGGGCTGAAATTGGAACCAGACTTTGCCTCATCAGTGTCAGCCTCCGAATGTGAGGGATGCACATCAATGCCACAGTGATTGGGAAATGATTTGATTTAATGATGTATTTCAGGTTGGTCTTTGCACACAATTTTTTTCACCACGTCAAAACACACTCTAATACCCTTTGTGGTTAAACCATGTTAAACCATGTGACTGCTTATGGAGTGCTGATTTTGGTGGTAATGGTACCTGAAAGGATTTAAATTTAGGACGAAATGGAAACATGGTAGGTGCCTGACTATGTTAAACATCTTCCTGAAGCTATCTAGACCTGCAATTATAAATGATAGAAATCCCATAGTGGTCTAGATCTAGGCATTCCTTTATACCCATGAATCTGTGTCTCCTCTGAGTAAATAATTGCTCTTTCTGTCATTAAACTCAACTGGGAAGACAAATTAATGACAGCTTCCAAAACCATCAAAACAACATAAAGCCACGTCCGGAAATACACTCCAGTGAGACTAACATGTTTGACACTCCGATGAGTTGAATACATAAGTCTATAAAGAGTCAAATGTTCCAAGCCTCTATGTGTATGCGTATGTGTGTGTGTTAATGTCCCCAGCTGAAACATGTCTCAGAGTCCTTCACTACAGCAGTCTTCTACATTACTCCATCATTCTACAAATAGACGCCTAGTGGAGTCTCAACTCCAAACTAGGTGCTGGCAGCTGCTGTTTTGTGTCTGTGTGTGTGTGTGTGAGGGTTTGTATACATAGCAGGGGCCAACTCTAGCTCCTCTGAAAGGGGCTGCCAAACTGCACATAACATCTGAAATCATTCATTCACATTTTTTCCATTTAAATCCAGATCTTTTAAATTTGTTTCATCTTTTCTAAATGCTTGATATTTTTTATTTGGGTCAAGACAATCAGTGTATTGTTGTGTATTCTGCACAGTGTGACACCGTGAAAGGCCTTTATTACTTAAAACACATTCACTTTTAAGCCTCTTTTAAGCTTTTAAGCCACTCTTTAGTCTTTGTCAAGGGACCATCTGGGTTCTGAAATGAATGACACAATGAGTCAAGCATTTCAGCAGGCACCATCTATAGCTGACAATGATAACAATGACTGCAGAAAAGTCACCTGTCCTTAGCTGGGGCTCAGCTGGGAATCTCATCGAGTGGGAACCGGTGCTGAGTGACTGGGTTACAATGGGACAGAGGGTGGGTACCCTACAGGAAACACTCACAATCTTTCCTCCTGATTGCAGACATTGCCATGTTACAGGGTGTTCCTGCCTGAAATGAGATCTCAAGAACTATCAGCTCTCTTGTCCAGATTAACTTGTTCAGAAGTGAGCTGTTTGTATTTGATTTAGGATAAATTCAACTTTGAACATGATTAAGCATTTAAATATACATTTTTTTCCTATTTTTTCCTCCATTTTCCTATTTCCTTTTCCTATTCAGAGCCATCCAGGTTGGGGCGAAAAGTTGCACTATAACATGTTTTCAACAGAGATAGAACAAAAAAGTCCAGCACACTCTTCTCTCCATGAAAACACACATAGAAGCAGAAACATGTTGATAAATTCAAGTTGCATAATGTGGATACTTTCTTCCAATAAAGTAGACAAGAAGACAAAACAGTTCTTGCAACTGCTTAAACAGTGAACGCCTTGACAGCTGGTAGTTTCCAGCTTGCAGTGTTATGCCGATGTCGGAAACACACTCACACAAACTCTACACAGTGTACTTGATAAAGTTATGTACTTTAATTATTTGAAACTGACAATCGGCTATGGACTACATACAGACGTGTACAACTACAAGGCTACTTAAATGTATAGAGACAAAGTGTCCCACGCCTTCCAGTGGACCACCATGGGACCACATTACACAAAAAATGCTGTGCTGTAGTTAACGGCAAGAATCAAAATAATTTCGATCCTGTTTGAACTGTGCTCCGACTTACACATGTGACGTTTGTCAATTTGAAAGTTCGTTTTACAAGTCAAGAAAGTCACAGTTTGTCATAAAATTCCCTGACACTTTGTAAAGCTGTATGTTAGCTAGCTAACACAGCAAACCAACTTTCCTTATGCAAAACTGCAGCTGTCAACATGACCAGACTTGTAGAGATTTTGACCTCTTTTGAGAAATGAGCGATTTAGTTCACACAGAGTTTCACTCAAATCTAAATGCACCTTTACTATCTTTATGACAAAATGCAGCTCTCTTTGTTTGGAAAATTATTTTTTAGACAGACAGACATCATTTGTATGATTCATAGCGCAATTCAAATGGAATCAAAACATTATTTGTGTTTCGCCTTTGACCGCTGTACCTATTTTTTCTAGAATAAGGTCCCATGGGGACTGGATGTAAGAAAGAAGAGAGAGAGAGAAAGAGAAATGTGAGCGTCGATATAAATGTCAACCTGAGCTTAAAAATGGCTACAGCAACTGTCAGCGGTCGACAAGGCGTCTCTGGTGTGTTCTCTCTGCAGGATAGGATTTTGAGACTTCCTCATAGGGTTACTGAAGGTCACTGGAGAGGTCACAGGTCAGGTCACCCATGCCAAAAGCCTTGGAAAGTGAGATAGGAAGTGACCTCTGTTGTTACTATGGAGGTAGAGCCATTACTTTTCAAACAGAGGGGGATTTGTGCATATAAGTTAATGCAGTTCTTCTCAACAGTTCATGTGGGCTTGACTTCCACAGTGAAGAATGCTCAACCCAATGACACACTGACAAGCATTTGTCTGTCACATTTTCCATCTGCCATGTTTTTTTTTTCTAAAACAACTCATTACAAAAGGATAAAGAGAACATGACAACGTTGAACAAATTTTAGAGTCTGGTCCAGACCTGCTCTAATTGGAAAGTGTCATGACACTTTGTTGTGAGTTGATGCTATATGACAAGTGAATTTCTACTTCTACATCATCATGGCCAAAGTTACTACCGTGTAAATAAAAACTGAATTTGACAATCCCTATTAATAAAACACAATCATGCAGTTAAAATATTTTTTGATTGCAGAATACAGGCATGTGAGAAAATTAGGACACCCCATTAAATAATCAGCTCTTTATTTAGAAATGGTTCACATACCAATATCCAGTCATGTTTATATGTATTTTTCAAAAAGAAAGTGATTTGATTGCAATTTAACAACAAAAATGAACATTGTTTGACAAATCCAAAAAAAGAAAAAAAAATAGTGTGTATTTTAATGGAGGAAAAAGTTAGGACACCCTACCCCCTAATAGCTAGTGTTGCCCCCTTTGGCTGATATAACTTCAACGAGACGCTTTTTGTAGCCTTGTACCAGTCTCTGACATCGATCAGGAGAAAGTTTGGCCCACTCCTCAATGCAGAATTCTTTTAGCTGTGAGATGTTTGAGGGGTGTCTTGCATGTACAGCCCGTTTCAAGTCACCCCACAGCATTTCGATGGGATTAAGATCAGGGCTTTGACTTGGCCATTCCAGGACTCTCCACTTCTTCTTTTTTAGCCAGTCCTTGGTGGATTTGCTGGTATGCTTTGGGTCATTGTCTTGTTGCAGTATCCAGTTACGCTTCAGCTTTAATTTTTTGACAGATGGTTTCACATTTTCTTCAAGCACCCTCTGATACACAGTAGAATTCATGGTAGATTCTATGATGGTGAGCTGGCCAGGTCCTGCTGCAGCAAAGCAACCCCAAACCATGACACTGCCCCCTCCATGCTTTACAGTTGGTATGAGGTTCTTTTCTTGGAAGGCTGTATTTGGTTTACGCCAAACATGTCTTCTGTTCTGGTGTCCAAATAATTCAATTTTAGACTCATCTGTCCAAAGAACCTTATTCCAGAAGTCGTGGTCTTTGTCTATGTTCTCTCTGGCAAACTTCAGTCTGGTCTTGATGTTTTTTTTAGAGAGCAAAGGTTTCTTCCTTGCACACCTCCCATGCAAGTCACACTTGTGCAGTCTCTTTCTGATCGTAGAGTCATGCACTTTCACATCGACAGTTGCCAGAACCTGCTGTAATTCCCTTGATGACACTTTAGGATTTTTCAGGACCTCTTTGAGCATCTTGCGTTCTGCTCTGGGGGTAAACTTGCCCGGACGGCCAGATCTTGGCATGGTGGCAGTTGTTTTAAATGTCCTCCACTTGTAAATAATTTTGCGAATGGTGGAATGGCTGATGTTAAATTCTTTTGAAATCTTTTTAAATCCTTTACCAGACTCGTAAGCGGCCACAATCTTCTTTCTGAGGGCATCAGGAAGCTCTTTAGACCTCACCATGGCGCTCACCTCAACATCTCAACTGTCAGGGCCACACCAAACTAAATCTGAGGTTTAAATAGGGCAAGGCTCCATTCAAATGCTGGGTAACGATGTACTAATCATGTGCACCTGACGTGATGCACCTGTTTGGGATTTTCAACATTTTAAGAGGGATAATATAGGGGGTGTCCTAATTTATTCCTCACCAGAAATTGCATTATTTTTTAATTAAATTTTACAGAAAGTTTTAAAAAGGCTTTTCTTATTTTTTATTGTTTAGTTATATTACTTGGATCCCTGAGTTTAATTAAAATTGACATTAACTACCCATATGTCCAAATATATTTTAAAATACACAGGATTTCATAAGATGTCCTAATTTTTTCACATGCCTGTATGTCTGTTTACATTTTGTCTTAAGGTTGGCTGAAAAGGTCTTTGTCTGCAGATTACATTACACAAAATGTTCAGACCCTGACTCTTAACCGGTGCAAGACAAGCAGTTCAGGTCAAAGAAACAGATCAAACACACCCTATTCACACACCCGCACTCCCCTTCAGGCACTGTGTCAACAGCGACCATGGCAACACAGACATGATGGCCGCTGGCAAGGCATAGCGAGTTTGCACACTAACACAAGCATAAACACGCACATGCACACATAAAACTCTGTGACACACACTGATTCAGTGACTGTGCAAACATAATTTATGATTAACATTTCCTTTGTTCTGCACATTTTGTTCCAGACATCCCGTTTTGACCTGCATGAATAAGGGTCGAGTTCCACTTAACTCTGCAGAACAGCCTGGAATTCATTCAGCCCAAAGGTAACACCTTTCCCAATACCGCAGAGTGACCGCTCATTTGTTTTTCATACACTTCTATGTTAGATATGTAAATTTTTTTGTCTTTCTTTTTTAAAATATATATATTTATTTCTCAAAAATTAAAGATATGATTAGGTTTGCTTTTGCATACAGCTTTGGGACAGCAGTATCTCTTAAGGACACAGGTTCTTGAAAGTGTGGAAGGTATCACATGATTTGTCGCCCGAGCTCTGCTTTTACTTCGTACCACAGCTGTTTTCATGGCAAGCATCAAACAGACCTAGTAAGAAGGGTAAGGCTGCACGATTCTTAAGGTTTTTTTTTTGTTGTTGTTTTTTTTTTTAAATAAAAAGCCACGCATGGCAATGGACTGATAGAAATGCTATTTTTCATGGCTCCAACAGCTTCATCACCACTGTATTCTGCGCGATGTTACCCCGTGGTGTCACAGATGGCAAAATATTTCCAGCAAAGAATGAACCTTTCTCTGTTACCAGTTATTCAACATAACAGAACAGAACTAATAAATATTCTCTATCTCAACACCACTTGCAGGGCTTTCTTGGTTCTGACTACACTGATACTCATTTTTGTTCACCTCCAAAAGCTTTTGTCCCACTGTGGTTCTGCTTTGACTTTAAGCTTTGTCATTTACCGATGCAACTTTTGTTTCATTTTCATGACACGAAAAAGAGAGCAATGATTTGATTATGACAAACAGTCAGGTGTGAAAATAATATAAAACCCATCGGACACCAAATTATTTTTACATTACATGTGTAGGGTTCTGACGGGGGACACCTCTGAAGAGAGAGAGCACCCGCTTTCTGTCCACATTCCTCACATTACGACATTCCTTTAATCACGTCAGGATCACACACACACCTACACACACACACACAAAGAGAGAGACTGACACACAGAAAGAGAGAGAGGGCACGATAGAGGGATGTTTGTGAAAGAAAACAACATCCAGAACTGACTGCAGTTATTGTATTGTGAAACCAAAATTGCAAAAGTCAGCATATATGACTGCTGGTCACACAACTCTGAGGAATTCAACCATCAGCTGCAGTATTCACTGATCAAACACTCCACCACATCTCACCTAATCTATCCTTGCCAGTACATGACACAGAGAAAAAAACTTTTATTCGGATGTTCTTTGGCAATGTCACTGTTTCTGAAACACAAACAAACTACTTCCTGAATCGTTACATGACGCAAGAAAGTTTCAGTCAGCTCCAGCTAATCATAACGAAGCTGATAGCTGGCTAATGATAACAAAACCAACCCCAAAGACCACAAGACAACACCTTAATGGGTCAACAATCATATCAAAAGATTATAAAAAAGAAAGCCCACTTTGAATAGATTACACAAAGTAAACAGAAAAACCTATCTGGGTAATGAATGTAACTTGTCACTAAAAATAAACACCTTGGAAATGGAAAATGTATTATGTACGTTATGTGCACAATACATTGAGAAATGTGAAACCATGAAAGGAGACTACAGCAGTTTATTCAGCCTGTGATGCTTCTGGACATTCTGACAGGCATAAATGGGTTTTACAAATCGGTTTATTGTTAATTCCTTCATTTTAAGTGGTTCCTTATTACACCATAAAGTTTCTAAATGAAGCCATTCAAAACTATTTATTTGAGCTGCTAAGAACCAAATGTGAAACTGTATTGCTTCTGGTTAAAAAGTTTATAATGTTCGGTATAAATTCAGGATGATTTACAGGAGGTGGGCAGAATATCAAACACACAACATATAATATAATGCGAGTGAAACACCAGCATCAATTTGACATTTAACAGGAAATTAAAAGCTTCACAAAAGGTAGACTCACCTGAGGCTGTCCCCAGGCAGACATCCATAGCTGTCTGGTCTCTCCTGTCTCCGTCTGTACAAGTCTGAGTTTGACAACTCTTTCAGTCTCAAAGAGTTCATCTCCCCTTTGCCTCTCTCCCTCCCTCCCTTCCTTCCTACCCCTTGTCTGCTGAGAACACAAAGGAACTAGGAATACCCTACGCTTGTGTGTGTGTTAATATCTGAGCCAAATAAAAAGATTAAGTCTTGTTCCGGCCTCGCTCTCTCTTTTCAAACACACCTCCAGGGCTCACACCCTGAAGGAAGGAAACATCCAGAGGAGTGGTTTCGCAGTCTGCACACCTATCAGATAGTTCTAGCCCCTCCTCCTGTTTCTCCTCCCTCCTGCTGCAGGTACAGGGGGAATGCCTCAGAGAAAAGGAAAAAGGTTCACAAACGGACAGAGAGGTGTTGCCCTTTGTGGACTCTACCCCCCGCTGTGTGTTCAAAAGGAAAGCTGGAGAGAGACAAGAGAGAGTACAAACAGCAGAACGGAAAAAAATACTGGTACTGAAAATTAGGTAGGTGGAACAGAGATCACTCTGAGGTCAGAGTGCCAGACTCTGACTGACTGTGTGAGGCTGAAAACAATGCACTGTAACTTACATTTACATCATGCTTTTCTGGTAAGGCTACCTCATGTTTAGTCATTTGAGGGCTGCATCAACAACACTGTACTACATCAAAGTATTGTACAGTTAAAAATGAACTTTGGAATAAATAATGATGGATTTATAGTAAATATAATTTGACAAAAATAAATATTAACCAGTGAAATTCACTGAAATTACTACAAATAAAAAGAAATACCAAAAGTATATTTAATGTAGATTAAAAAATAAGACTTAAACATGCATAACATGTCATCTTTAAAACTTATTGGTATTTTGGTTTCCTTTTTATGTATGTAACAACATACACATCCATCCATCCATTTTCTATACCGCTTCTCCGTCAGGGTCGCGGGGGAGCTGGAGCCTATCCCAGCTGACTACGGGCGAGAGGCGGGGTTCACCCTGGACTGGTCGCCAGTCAATCGCAGGGCCAACACACAAAGACAAACAACCACACACTCTCACACCTAGGGGCAATTTAGAGTAGCCAATTAACCTAATGGGCATGTTTTTGGTATTGTGGGAGGAAGCCGGAGTACCCGGAGAAAACCCACACAGGCACAGGGAGAACATGCAAACTCCACATAGAAGGGCCCAGACCGGGATTCGAACCTGGAACCCTCTTGCTATGAGGCGACAGTGCTAACAACTGCACCACCGTGCCGCCCAACTTACACATCGACACAATAAAACACACTGTATGCGACAAGCTAACAATGGTGGATAAAACTATAGTGTCTAAAAGTTTCAAATACAATTTCAGTTACTGTGTGGAAGCTGTGGCTCAAAGAAAGCTTTTGAGCGATGGGCCACAAACAATCTGAACCTCAGCTTGTTCAGAAGGATGGGAACACACAAACTGGGTAAAGATGCATTTTACTGAACAATGAAACCTATCATGAAGTCATATTTTCAGGTTTTAAGCATCCACTGCTTTTCAGTTTTAGCTCCTCCATTGTGAACCGCAAGATTATTTCCCAGCAGGAACAACAAGCCATTGAAAAACGGGAAAATGTCAGCGTATGAATTATTCATCACAGAGTTATGTGGAAACAAGGGATCCTCACGAGCACACACAAAACACAGAAGAAGAGGATGCACAAGCTGAAAGTTGTGGCTTACGCATTTAATCCAAGAAACCGTGAGACCATTAAAGCCGAGATGCGATTGGTCAGAGGACGAGTAACCAAACAAGCAAAGTCAACAAGCGGGCCAAAGAAGAAACGGACGTCAACACAATGTGCGAACTGATAATTGAACTAATTTCTGAAAGAGCTTGTTTAGGTTTACTGTGTTAATTCTGTGTTTACCATTCAGCCAATACCACCTGTCAATACAGATAACAGAAAGGTGTGAAAGTTTGAAGAGTATGATGGTATTAAATGGCTTCGTGTTGACTAATCCCTGACAAAACCATGTCTCTCCTCACTATGCGCAGACAGTTACAAGCTGTATGAGCAGTTCACCTTCAGTAGCTTGCCTTGACCTGTTCAGCATTCCACATGGGCTTCACACACGCACACACACACACACACACACACACAAACACACACACACTCACACAGCTGAAGTGTAAAATACGAATACTTCAGCTTCAGTATTCACATCCTGGAACAGCTGCAACAAGGTCACCATGGCAGAAGGTTGACAAGTCTGAGTATGCCACACACTGGTGATGAACAGCTTAACACTTCATATCTGAGTTCAACTCACTTACAACTCAGCCCATTTGGGATGCAAATTTTCTTACAAATTGAAAAAGAAAAAAAAAAGGTATAAAGTTTAAATCTAACTGTGAATGGTCATCAGATCTGGAGTACACAGTGTAAAGTACATGAGTGTGTGAGTACTGTAGTGATGGCACTGAGGCCGCAGTGGGAATTAAAAGCAATTACTTGCATTTTAAGATAAGAAAATCTTTATTTTGGAGTTAAGATGCAAGCAGGCAAAAGTTTTGTGCAGGTATAAATGAGTTTAGACAGTGGTTTAGTTAGAAGCACTCACACTGACTCATCTCTCTCTCTCACACACACACACGCACACAACAAAGCAGACAACAAAGCCCACAGATCTCCAAAGCCAACCTGTGTGCCGCATGATTGCACTGCCACTGTGTGGACAACTCTGGTACAACAGCTTCTCTATCAACAAATTTCTGGCAAACCTAAGAGACTGTGATGACTAAACTGTATTCTGTATGTGTAGCTGACTGTAGGATTACTATTTTCAGTACTCCTGAAGTCAGCTGTGTATTTAGCATTTTCAGCACTGACAAAACTGACTATTTCTCCACATGTTGAAAGTGTGTTAAAGCAACTATATGAAACTCTTAAAGCGAATCTGGAGAAAGACATCTGATTACTGCAGCCCCTGTCCAGGTGGTCAAATACTGACACTTCAGGTTGGCATAGGAACCCGTGCCATGAATCCAACTATCTTCCTCCATAAAGTCAGATACTGTTGCTTTAACTTATATTAACATTTTATCTATTTATCTACTGGAGTGCCTTTTTAGTGCTTCTCTGCTTTTGTAATCCTATCATCCCTTTATCATTACCTTAAAAGGAATCTTGGCATCACTCACACACATACAAGGAAGTACACAAACAAGTACATACACAACAGCCCAAACACTGAACAGTGCAACGACTTATGCAATAAAATAAAACATTGATTTCAAGCAGACTTTCTAAAACAATATTCAAAGGTACAATGAGATGTTAAGATCTCTGTAACACCAAAGCAAGTGATGGAGTCTATCTGCACGAAGAATCATTTTAACAGAAATATGAATTAATCTTACCGATACTTTTGCGTCAAGCACAGTGAAATGAGGATATTTCAGTTGCTGTCACTGCAAACACTCTTACTGCCGTTATCTCAATGTGCATGGCCACATCACTTCCTGTTTGTTGTGGTATGCGTATGTGAGTGCGTGAATCTCCATGAGAGATGGGTGGATGTAAAGCTAGCACACACTCCTCTAGCCCCCCCGTGTGTGTGTGCAATTTAGATCTTCAGTTGCCAGTTGGGCTGAGATCTGGGGAGATCAAAGGTGGTGCAGAGAAGAGGAGGAAGGACTAGGAGGTGTGAGAAGGTGCAGGGAGCATTCAATGACCAGGCTGAATGGATCATCAAGTGGTTCTCATAGAGCTGCCAGGTTAAGTGTGCCTCTACAGCTGCCATAAAAGAAAGACAAGGACAAATCCACTGACCACAATGACTGCCACTGACACATTATATTGGGTGTGTGGATGGTCGTAATGATAGGTTTGCCTTGAAACATGCAACACAGCTCTGTCTCGCAGCAGTTTCCCAACTGCGTTGTTAACAACAACACAATAACAATGAAAGATAACATTTAAATAAAAGAGTGGAAAATATACTCAGTACCAAAAGAATTAAGTGCATATTTTCTTTTTATAGACTGACAGCCTGTGGATGATTTCTTGCAAGTTCAGAAATTGTACATTTTCTATGTTTTTCATACATTTGAGCAAATGTACACTTTGCTCCACTGTTAGCCTAAATGGTAGGGTGAGTCAAATCCGAGACAAATGCTAGCTGAATAAAATCCACCCACAGCACAGCACAGCACACTTTTTCTGGTCATACATTTGGGATAAAAATAATTGAGGTGTCCTGAAGTGGAAATAAAGGTAGCGTGACTTAACTATGTCAAAGTCTAAGTGCACACACACACACACACACAGTCATGGAGGAACTGCTGTAAGGCTGACAGGGCCATTGCACAGCCTGTTGTTCCATACTTCCTTCTGCATCGCTCAGGCAGTTGTCTGCCATCACTGTAAATGCACACTACAGGCTGCGCACCATGAAGAAAATCTGAGCGAGAAAACAATCGCAGTGTTTCTTCAAGCATCCCACAGACAACCCTTCAGAACCTGTTCCTGCAAACATGATTCACGATGACTTTTAATGTATTTAACGTTTCTGACAATACAAGTCAATATGATGATGAGGCAATCAAATTTCTGACTCAGACTCACAATTTAATATCTCATCTAAAACATGCTGCACGTTCTGTTCTGTTCACTCTCACTATGCAGTATGAAAATGTTGCATGAATCCATTACTGATACTGAGAGAGGACTTCCTGAGTCTGCCTCACAATAAATGCATTTTAGTGTGAAGACAGTGGTGAGCCTTTACTGTGCTTCCACAGCACTGAGGTCATGAGACATCCAAATCCTCCACCGAAACTTCAATAACTTCAACTCAGGTTAAAAGCCAGAGTTGTATCAATAAGCTACAGTACGTGTGAGTTGCAATAAACATTTCACACACACACTTTTCAAATCCTACACCACACAAGTTCACCGCTCTTCCAAACAAGGACAAGCCCACACTCATTCTTCTAAGCTCTCGTTGTGTCAACACAGAGTGGAGTCAGATATGAAATGCAGAAATCTTCAGGCTTTTAAAACGCTGGCCCTTTTACAGCTTTTAGTGTCCAGAGGGCGTCATAAAAGCCAGATTCATTCCAAGCCATAATTAACTGCACGCTGCACACAGTAGCATTCACACTGGTAGAGAAAACATGCTGCTCTGCACAGCAGTCTCCAGGGAATGGAAGGTCAGGAAGTGGTTTAGAAAGCAATAACTACTGTCCAGTGAGTTCGTGTGGACATTCCTGTGCAGGGAGGAGGTTGATCTGCAGTGGTGGTGGAACATCCTCTTTCCATCTTTAAAATTTCTTTCTCACTGCTATTTACTATTCTGTCACTTTAGTCCACATAGGCTGACACAAATAGCAAGTTTTTCTTACTAAAATTGTGCCATTATTATGGACAACTCTCTTATATAACATACACACAGTATAGCATACAATCATTATTATCCATCATTTCATTTTATTTAATTTCATTATTTTATCAGACCACTGATATCTTCTCCCCCAGTGAGACGAATGAATGAATGCATGAAGTGATTTTAAGTCTGATTATCAGGCTGAAAGGTTATACTAACTGAGAAGGCAATCAAACTGTAAAAGCTTATATACCTACAATATTATGACAAAATATGAAAGGTGTGTTTGTCTGTCAGTCTGGTCGTGTTAGCTTGCCTGAGCCACAGTTAACCCCATCATTAAAACTACCAGGAAGAGGAGGAACAATCACATAACTCATCTGACTATTGCTGGATTTTGGAAAGAAACTCGCTGTTCTCAGGTCACCACGTCAAAAGAAACATGTTGTCTGTTATTCAGTACTACACCTAGCTAGCTGTCAGTTGCTAACTAACTTACAGCAATGACCCATAAGCCTGTTGAATTGTTAGCAACAACAGAAGCTCAGTTCACATTATTTTCAAACCTGCAGTCCGTGCTGTGAGACACGTACGTACATTATAAGCTCTGGTCAGACCACACCTCAAACAGCAGACAGTAAATATTTCAAAAAAATTGCCCCCTGGACACACAGTGACCCGCCAGCTAAGGGCCTCCTCCACCGACCACACAGTGGAGGGCGCTAGCGCGCAGCTAAAGTGCCCAAGTTTTGATTGTGGCTATTCCACAGTAATGTAAATTAGCTCCACGCAGTGCGTGCGTCGCTAATGTACTATAAATTTCCACGGTAAACTCAAATTTTCCTCTTTTTTTTTGTAAATGAAAAGCAACATTAACCTAGCAGATTTTGAATGGATTTTGAATAACACATGGGAGAATGGAACATATCGGGACTGCGCTTTTTTTTTCTTTCTCCCAGGCAGAAACTGTCAACATCCAAACTTATCAGGCTAATTTCTCTTTTTAGGGAAACACGTTGAAACTTCTTACTTACCCGTTTGTCATTTCCGTAATGCCGAGCATCACCCCGCTCTCTCTTTGTGTTTTCCCGACTTCAGCTGCAGACGTCCAGATGTTGTGCGGTCTGGGATGTAACGTTAGCCACTGTTAGTTTCCCCTCAGCCAGCGGAATGGCGAAAACGGGCCTCGCCTCTGTTCGTCAACCGTCAAAATAGACTCGACGGGATACTGCACTTCCGCTCTTTCCTTTCAAAGTAAATGCATTTTGTCCATTAGTTGGTTGCAGAGTTCAGCTGATTTTATTTATATATTTAACTTAAGGTACCTATTTGGGGGACACAGCTGCATTTCATTGTTCATTCTTGTATTGTGTAATGACAATAAGTCTTGAACCTACTATTAGTTTAGGGTTGAGATGATGATTTTCAATAATATTTAGATTTCTTTCAGTGTTTATATGTCACTGTCTTGTTAGCAGATTTGCATACAAGGATTTGTGATCTAAAATACAATCTAAGGATATATTTTTTTTATCACAACTGACATTTAGACTTGACACACTTGGCTCAGTCTTACACTTAGTGGGACACTTAAACAGAACAAAGACATTGTTAATACTAAGGATTTCCCATTAATATATGATATGAAAAGTGATAATTGCCAACACTGAACGTTCAGCATACAAGTGCCTGAAATCTATTATTAATTAACATTTCAAACACTTTTATCAAGGTTATTCAGAAACAGGTTAAACTGAAATTATTCAGTTTAATTTTAATTGTGCTTATATTTTGAAGGCCAGTGCGCTCGTTTGCTGTTTTTCTGTGTATATGTGGCAACTTTTCATTCAATCTGTCAGCTTCCACCGCTGGAGAGCTACAATTTTGGTTTTACAGCCAGAGAACTGAAAGACCCGCCCTGCTATCTCGGTGCAAGATGTGTTTTGTACCAACAGATTAAACGTGAAAATTGTCATCGTATTATTGCAGCGTGATGCCCCTGGCTCCTGTATAAAATCATTTGCGTAAGACGCATCAATTGAGGATATACAGAAAGTGGGACTTTTCATTTTCTGGCTGACGGAAACTGTACAGAAGTTCAACATGGCGAGTGGGAGCTGAGAAGAAATCTGTGCCACAGCAAGAGGTTTACAGCGAGATTTCTGAAAAGAAAAAAGAAAGATCCACAGGTTGATACAGACACATTTCCCTGCCACTACTTCTACTCAGCAGATAAGAGTTTAAGAACACATAATAACTGCAAACAAAACAGTAGTAGGAAGACGGTGAGGATGAGTGCTGCTCCCCAGGGAGGTAAGCACAGATCATTTACTTTTCCTGCCCGTGGATATTATTTGTTGTTTCCTCCCATGACTGCGTCATGATACGAGAAAGCACATATATTTCCTTAAAAGGAGAGCCCCTAAAAGCAGCTCCCTCCTTCAAGAAGGATGAAGACTTTCATGGCAAGAGAAGAAACGCACAGCTACAAAGAAACTGAGAAACTCTGCGTCTAAATGAGCTTTCCAACAACAGCAACAAAAGCATTTACATGACTGAAAACATGAAGGAGAAAATATAAATTATGGGGCATTTATGCTTACGTTCGAATCCCTCTTTCGTGAAACACATTTAAATCCTCAGGCTGTTGTGATTGTGATTTAACTTGCCGCTGAAGCTTGTAGTGGTCTGTAGATGCAAAGTTTCATACCAAAATGCATTATCATGACTGAATGAGCTGAATACAAAGAAACTGGAAACATTCTCACCCACGTTGACTTTATTTTAGTTTACTGTGGGAAATAACCAGAAATGAGTGCACTAGTAAACATACTGTGAATTAATTCTTTTACAGATAAGATTTTATAGTTACAGTAATCTCTCATAGCCTCTGCTCACGTTTACCACCATAAATATAAAAGCTTTAGATACAAATACATTCACTTATGCTGAAGGAATCACAAAAAGCTGCCACTGGAATGAGAAAATTAAAAAGCCAGTTACCTTCTTCAATGTCAGAGCTTGGAAAAATATATTAATGGTACATTAAAGTTGATGGATATGTGTTTGCACAGGGAGGGAGACCTCGGGCCCAGGCAGGGGGGTCACAGGTCATGGTTAGGCACTGTAAAAAGCAGCACCCATGGGACTGATAGGGAGTCCTTCCCAAGGACACTTTAGCGGGGCGGCTGCGCTTGCTGTCACAGGAATCGTCCTTCAACAAGCCTTCTGTACGGATGAAGTCACAACAAATCTTTCACGTCCAGTGATTAAACAGCAGCACAGCAACCGACGAAAACCATTAAGTAATTCCAAATAGACAAAAAGAAAACACTGAAATAATAATTTGGCTTTAGATTATAACAACCACAACAAACAGTAACAAAAACACAAATCAACCATTGCTACAGGATATGATCAATCAAAACTCTAATAAATAACAGAATCTCCTGAATTCAGAATGTCAGGCATTGGTGAACTACTGCAAAATCATCAATCAAATGCTGTTATGACCAAGTTCTGTCAGTCATGTTGGTCAGGTGAACCTGAGAATGTAGAAGAGCAGTCCTTTGTACTTGAAAGACTTACATGGACGACACCAGAAGTTTAGCATGTTTTAGCCTCTTAACTAAATCACACATACTTAACACAACTGCTGATTGTTTTACAGAGTTTCTTGATGCTTTTTCCATACCTTCCAGGTAACAACTAGTAAAAAATAAAAAGAGAAGATGTTTACTCTGATCTAATGAGCAATTTTCATGTGGATTTGCATACCGCAAAGAACAGAAAAAATAATGTTCTAAAAACACATTAAAAAAAACTTTTTAAATGCTTCGGTATGCCCTTGAAAATAGTTGAAAGAAAAGTAAATCCTATCTGATATGTCCCAAAAGAACTAAAACTAGTATAGTCCTTTAAGTACACTGTGTTACACCGTACAAGCTCAACAATCTTGAGAAGTAGTAAATCTGAATATCAATTCATTAACTATGCAATTATCCTCTGGACTAATTCCTCCTCCCACGATTCATGCACATCATGTACAGTTGTGATTATGCTGTTATAGTGACAATGATGCCTTGTAATGCCTCATGAGCTCCACATCGAGGTGTAACCCTCATGCCCATATAATAAATACAATAATAAGACAAGGGAAGACAGAAATTAATCACAGTTCATATAAATTGGTAAGAGACTAATGTAACTATTGCACTGCAAATTCAAATCAATATTCATGTCAAATGTTTTGGTTTTTTCCTCTGCCACACACTTCCCCATTCTTTTCCGATACATTCCTTGTTCCCCTGTGAAATTTATCTTATCTTGTGAAAAATTCTGTAAATGCCCGAGTTAACCTACCGCTTTCTGCCACTGCTCGTACAGCATCGCTGCTTCGTGAGGTTTTCACAGAAAAAGGCCCAGTCACATCTCACCCCCACCCACCAACCCACTCTCCACTCCACTGTCTTTGCTGATGATCAAGTCTATCTGATCCCAGACCAGCTGTGGAGATAGGAAGTCCAGCCTGAGCTGCGAGACGCAGACCCCTCTTCCTCGCCTGCACAAAGGAGATCAAAGAAAACCTAGTTATAAATTTCATACATGTTACTGACAGCATGTCCTGTGGCACTTACGTAACCTGGAGAGAACAATTAAAAAAATAGTTTTACACTTACATATTACACTTATACACTTACAGTATATCTACAATAATATTAGCTATACTAATGCATCACTAAAACAATACTACTGTTACAAAACCTTTTCAACAATGTGACAGAGCTTTTTGGGCACATTTGTATGCAATGCACAGGCTTGAGTTGCAAAGCAGTATGTTTCAGTTCTACAAAACCATTTCAACTAGTGTGTACCTTGTGCAATAGCAGCCAGTTTGCTTTTCTCCTCTGGGCTGAGCTGCAGCATCGTGTGGATGACGGGCAGAAGCGCCTGCCTCTCGCTACCAGATCGCAGGAAGATGAACTGCAGCAGGACGTTCTTCAGATACTCCAGGTTGGCCACGCTCTTCTCTCTTTCCTGGTTTCTCTCCAGGCGACGCACTTCACTCTTCAACAACTAGGAGGCAGAGCATATCAGCGACTTTAAATAACAAAACCTTAAGCTTTGGCCAAGTCACTGCGATTAAAATTAAAAGATTGTCACAATCTGTAGACCAATCCACACACTAAATCTCTGACTAGTGTGGGCGTAATATTTTATTTGGTCAGTAAGCAAGCATATATTGGTTGGCAAGGTGGAGGCAAAGATTGGGCTATAAAAAGTAAACATCTTCGGTTCAAGAAGCCATTTTTGTCTGCAACACTGGAATAGAAAAGGATTATGTTTAACCTCTTCTTCTCCTTATCGTTGTGATTAAGTATTCATTATTATCTATTAAATGGGCTGTCATTAAAAAACAGGAAAATAATACAAATTTGGTTTTTATAGCATAAACCAAACGTTTCACGAGCGGCAATTAATTTTGGCCAGCGCTGCTTACCGTAATCCAGCACCTTACGTCACGTATAACCAATATGGCGGCGCCCTCTCCAGCGCCATAATATGTAATGAGAGAAGCGTTAAAAAGTCGAGTTGTGATCACGTTTTCTGAAAGTCTGCCATCGAAATTCTCTGGTCAAGTAGTTGTGTGAAGATTTATACCATCACTCGTCGTGAAAATGGGTGTAGAGCGCTTATTATGCAGGGCGCTGGAGTGTTACTCCCGACAGTTTCGACTCGTTAACATTCAGCAAAAAGTCAGAGTCTTTCAAGATGCGCCGATGTCCACACAAACTTCACGGACACCGTCCAGCACGTTTGACCGGAGTAAATGCGTAGGAGGCCTGTGCAGCAGGATATTCGTCCACACAAGCCGCCTCGGTGCCGTTCACAGACAGCTAGCTGCCCGCCGCAGCCTCTGCACCTCCACCCAACCCTCCAGAGACGTCACCTTGTTTGAGCACGATAGGACCCGCTTCTTCCGGCTCCTCACGGTCTTCTGCGGTGGCCAGTTTCTCTTCTGGACATACCTGGGCCACTTCGCTTACACTGAGCTAAGAGACACAGGAGGCGCGACACAGAGAGGGAAAACAATGGCCTCCACTACCACCACCGGGCTGGCTGGGATGTGGAGCTTTGAGATGAACCTGGGGTCAAACAAATGGAGGTATGGCTTCACGCTGGGATGCCTGGCAATAGGAGTAGGGTTAGTCGGACTCGGGGTTTTATTTTGCCGGCGTTCTGTCAGCAAGGTTGTCCTACACCAAGGGGGGAGGATGGTGACAGTTTCCACCCAGTCACCCATGGGACTAGGTCGAGGTCGCAGAATAACAGTCCCGCTGTCCCAAGTGGCCTGCCACGCTCACAGACATGAGTCACCCTCATTCATCCCCCTCAGGGTCAAAGGACACAAGTTCTACTTTCTTCTGGACAAAGAAGGGACCATGAAAAACGCTAGGCTGTTTGATGTCACTGTTGGGGCTTACCGGTCACTTTAAGTTGTGGTTATACACCGTTGACATAACTGTGTGGGACACCAAGCACCAATGGACACTGGTCTACAGATGTGATTTGACATTGCTGCCAAGTTAATAAATCAGTGTCTGTCCTCAGTTACAGAAAATCTAAGGGATCAGAGATCAACTCATTTAAGTTCATTTCTGCTTACTATCGGATGTGGCATACCCATGCTTCTGACACTGTCAGAGTGAGAAGTGTTGTCATATAAATTTTAAATTTGCTTGAAATCAATCAATCATACAATGCAAGAAACTGAATGAATCTGCTATGACATTAAACTGTTTGACATATTCCTGCCTGTGTGTGTATATATGTATTTGTGTGCATATACATACAGTGATCTGCTCCATGAGAACAGCATTGGTGGCCTCAGTCTCATGCAGGAGGCTGTTCATGTGCTCCATACTGCGGGTGGCTGTGTTCAGCTTTTGACTTAGCTCTGCTTTGGTCGGCTCCACCGTCCACACAAATGGCTCTAGAGACCAAACCGAAGACGCACACAAGTTAAAAGATTTTGGCTTGCGAAAGTCATGAGAGCGCAGGAGTTGTGTTACTTCTGTTTGGGTCTCAAGTGATCATGTGATTTTATTTATTACAGAGAATGGGTGATTACATTGGACTCAGAGTCAAAAATAGCTAAAAACTTAAAAGAAATGCAGTCAGTCTCTCAGGACTAAAGTTAATAATGTAAAGTGAATGCAAATTTTGACATCTTTCCAAATTTTCCTTCCTTGACCCAAACATGGCAACAGGATTAGAAATCAACTACTGCTTATGTTTGTCACGGCTCAGAGATTGAATATACAACTTGTGAGACAAGACTCCATGTAGTTCTTCACCTGTACTACTACAAACATACCTTCTTTGGGGTCTGGGGATGAGAGAAGATGCTCCAAAGAGGGAAGTGGTGTAAGGGCAGGAGAGGGGCTCTCAGTCTCAGTGGTCTCCATGCCCTCGCCCTCCTCCCTGGCCATAGACTGGAGGTCAGTGAGGGCCATTAGTCCCAGCCCTGCCTGGTTCTGATCTGTGGATCTGCGCTGGGGGTCTGACGCCAGGGGTTTACGGGCAGACTGGACCGACACTGCACCTGAAAGAGAGATTGTTTTTTTTTTTGTTTTTTTTTTCTGTTTGATTTATCAGGTCAATACAAGCATATTAAAAAGAGAAGAATGAGGTTAAACACCAAAAATCTGCATTTTCAAACTGGATAAAATCACAGGTTCTACTTAGTTTAAAAACCAAGTGGGTCAGTGTCCTACTTCGCTGTGACATGAGGGGGCACCAGACACATTCTGGTGTTGATCTGTTCAGCTGGCACAAAAAGCAACAACAAGTGTGAAGAGAAGGGCGAGAGGAATGCATAAGGTGCTTGAGAGAGTGGGTGGACAAAGGAGAAGATTGTGATTAATGGACCTGAAACCGAACCCAAAGACCAGACTCTGAACCAATCCCCACATCTTCCCACCTCCAGTCTGGTACCCTACCTCCACTTCCCGTGCAGCTGAGTGAGAAGAGTAAGACAGTGGAGTCCTGCTACATGCATGTATCATTTTCATTTGAATTTAACCAGATTATTTAGTCTAAATCAAGGTTCAGAAAACCTAACAATCACACTTATGGTTTCCTTACTGCTTAATGCTAGTAGAAAGTTTAGTTGGAAAAGTTAACTCATAAGCTCACTGTGTCAGACACATCTTGAGCCTGTAACATGTAATGCTACTACTACTTATCCTTCTCCTGCCTCCTGACACAACACTGATATAGAGAGCCTCAGTAAACTGATCTAATCAAATCTGTTACTGGCTCAACACTCAGGAGGACACTTAAAATCAAGCTGTAATGTTAAAAGACAGCTGTGAGGGAAAAAAATGATAAATAAATTCATTTCCTGAACATTAAATGCCAAACCATGACTACAGTCGGCTACAAAGAACAGCAGAAGCAGCTGCTGCCTCCACCAGTTTCCTGTCTGTTTTTGGAAGATTTGTAGTTTGTTTTTATGTACTGTTTAATTGTTTAGATTAAAGAGTAAATGGGGTAAACTATGTAAACGAACATAGATCAATTTTACTATTAGTTACAGATGAGTCATAAAAAAAAAGCTATATATGAAGCCAGTAAAAAAAATTGTCAAGCAGTTTTATGACCCACCTGCCCAATAGGGCCAGTAAAACCCACTGATGTCAAACCCTTCCACATTTTAACTGTCATTAGATCCAGACATAGTGGTGAAAATGCTCAAATTTGACTTTGAGTATTATTGGCCCAGTATATCAGGCTGCTCCTGGTGTGCATGTGTGAGCTGCTAATGATGAGCCTCTCCAGATGCCACAGTGAGCTGTTTGGCCCACTGAGAGGCGGGAACAGAGCTGAGGAGCCTCGCCAACACCTGGCCGTAATGAAGTGACAGAGAAGAGGTGCACACACACAAACACCCGCTCCTTTCCTCGTCATTATTATGTGTGTATTTGCTGTTTGAGACCAGAGGGCAGCTGTGTGGGAGGTGATGAATGAGGTTCCAGTGCATCATTCCTCCCATAGAAAAGCAGAGTCAACAAGAGAGAAAACTTCAACACTATTAACACTTGATGTGTTGACTGATGTCTTTATACGATACATTCATGCAGCCCTCGAGCTTCCTGCTGTCTATCTGAGCAGCAATCACTTTTGGAGCAATCTGCTACTCAATAATATAATAGATACACGTTGCCCCGTTTCCTACTCCACGTAAAGAATCAGGTACTTGATCAATTTAAATGATCATATTTTGCCCCCATGCTTACTGCTCTGGCTCTGCAGGTTGAAGAGCTGCTCCTCGAGGCGGGTCAGCTGACCCTGCAGGGTCTCCACAGTGGCCCGGTGGTCGTCTTGCAGCTTCCTCAGCTGCTCCCTGTAGGTCTGGCGCTGGGTCTCGACCTGGGAGGAAAGGTCAGCCTGAGCCTGGGACAGATCTGACCGCAGAGCCACGTTCTCGGACTGCACTGAGAGCAGCCTGCAGGTGGAGGCAGAGTGAGGGGAAATCAAACGGAGAACTTTGATACAGCTCATTAATTTGAGAGACGGTGGGAATGTATGACAGGGAAGTGAAAAGAGGAGGGAAAACTACTGGAAAATATTTACAGTAAAGAAAACTGAGTGTGAGAGAACATACATCAACATAATAAGGCAAATTCAAGTCGACAGGGTCGAGCCAGCTCACCTCTCACGGAGCTCAGCCTCCTTGGCAATGGTTTCCTGGAGGATTTTGTTGTGTCTCTCCAGCAGAGTGTCATGTTCAGTCTGGAGCTGCTGCAGCTCTGCTGTGCTGCTCTGGAGGCTCTGATGGCTCTCTGCCAGCTTGGACCTCAGCTGTTGTACCTGAGAGGACAACTGCTCCCTGCCAGACGCACCACATATTCATTATACGCACGCCACTCTTACAGTGTTGACTGACACACACTACTGATTTGTGTTCACTTTAATATGGTTCACTGAATGGCTGCCTTTGTATCTGAGGTTTTGGCCCACTCTCTGTGTATATATTTGTGATATACAGGTTGTATAATTAAACCTGATCCCAGCACTGATTTTGAAAATGGCTTTTGCTTGAGCTACACAACATACAATAATTATTAAGTTATTATTTTTATTGCCATTCACCTTTACTCTTTACAACTTTCTCCCTGCATCTTCATTTCTCGGCATATTTGTTTATTTCATACAGGCGTTGTCCTTACCTCTCTAATTTACCAGTGTCTCCATCACTCTGGACAGTGGTTTTACTCTTCTGCTGTTTGAGCACATTGTGGACTCGCACCTTGTAACTCTCAAACTCAGTAGCTGTTGCCATAAGCTCAGCCTGGAATACAGCACAAAAGTGAGCAGAGATACCTGGTGAATAACAGGAGCACACATTTACTGTAGATCACACAAGCTTTTCATCTCACTTGATCAAGGAAATAATTGACAGACTGTGAGAGGATCTGCGGTCATCAATTAATGAAGAATAATTGAGTTTTCCTAAATTTACTCAGTCTAAGGCACTTCTGTAAGTTTTGACTCTTTTTTGCACCACTTATGTGCAGTGGAGCATTCAATTCTCACCCTGCAAAATCACATCGCCTTTTCCAATCTTGAATGTTAATGTGCTGTGAAGAGCAGAACCAAGTTGAACCAAGTTTCGTTGTTTATTTACATTAACAACATACAGCAGCTGAAAGTGTCACCCATTTGCAGCATCTAAAATCACTGATGATGTGCTCTTAGAAAATACACAACAAATTGGAACTCTTCAGTTCAAAGTGTGTGTGTGTGTGTGTGTGTACCTTAGCAGCGTCCCTCTCCTGCAGCAGGCTGTTGATGCGTTGCTGCAGGGAGTTGCTGGTCCTCTGTTGCTGTTCCAGCGCAGACCTCAGCTGCTCCTGCAGACGATGGCGCTCGGCCGTCAGCTCGCACACCTCGATCTCAAAGCACAAACACACAGACACTTTAATGTGTGACTTGCGCAAGGACTGAGAGGTTGATTTGCAAAACTACGTATTTCATCAAAAGGGATCACAGACAGAAGTTTTGCTTGGAACTGCTGGGCTGAGTTACCTTGGAACTTTCTAGCTGTTGTTGGTTACCCTCCAGCTCTCCTTTCAAAGAGGCCTGCAGCATCATGAGGGAGCTTTCCTGTGCGTTTGCACACACACACAGAAGATTTAAATGTATACACCCATGTACTCAAACACAGCAACGCACACAAATGATTAACTTTTCCCAACATCTTCAAGGCCTCTTGCACAATCACGCCCACTCCTGGTTGCATAACACTATTTACAGTTATCAGGCAGCAATGTTACAGATGGTAATAAGAAATCCCGCGACACACACACACACACAGAAACAGACCTGCTTCTTGGCATCGGCCAAGTCCTTTTTGGTTTTCACCAGCAGCTGTTTCATCTTGGCGGCTTTCTCCTCCCCCTGGTCCAACTGGGACTTCAAAGTCTCTGTAGACACAAATATACACACACAGGCGCATGCACACACACAGACAAATAAAAATGGTTTAGGCAAAATGCTTTTACTTTAAGGACATTTAAGGACATATTTTCCAGTATTTTTCCTTCATTACAAAGCCTGAAAGTACAGAGAAACTGCAAACAGACACAGAAAAACAATATGCAACAGAGGACCTCATATTTAGATTAAGTCATTAGGGCTCTGCAGGAATAATAAATGTTTACTATCAGCTGTACTTTTTTGTACTACATTAGACATCAGACATACCGATTTCCTGTTTGAGTGTGTTCTCCTTTTGGGTCAGCGTGTTTATCTGGGCCTTTAACTCCTCAGCACGCTCATCCCTGTCTAACAGTTTGGCGTTGAGCTCTTTCACCAGGCGTTCGTAGTCTGCCATCTCCATGTCCAGCAGAGAGCTCTGCTGCGCCTCCTACAGGCAAAGCGGACACACTATATCATTATGGGGAACAAAGCTAAAACCCTGTTTCTGTTTCAGCTCATTTGTCTCAAACTTTTCAAAGATAATAAAAGATGTGGGCCTCATTTTCCACCAGTGACTTCATCTCGACAACATTTCAATAACTGTTTCAGACTGCAGACAATATGTTGTTTTCACACATGAAAAATGCATTTACAGACCCAAGTTAAGATTATAGTTAGCTGCTGTCCTACTTAACAAATATTCTCAGCTGAGGATATGATATTACACAGAGAGAGATTTCTTCATCCGTGATTGTGTGTATGGCTGGTGATTAAGGGCACTGAGCTGGCCTTTAAAAGCACTCAATTTAAACACTAAATTATTACAATTCCAGACACACAATTACATATTTTCCTATCAAAGAGGAAGGAGAGCAAGGTGACATTTTTGTTGATACTTTTATCTCAATACAAGATTTATATATGTTTCCCAGTACTTTATATCAGTGAAGGTTGTAGTTAAAGCATGCATTTACTGTTGTTAATTTCTTTAATAAGAATCCATTAATAATGTTCAATATACAGCCTCAGGATACATAAATCTTTATTTCTACTCCTTAATAGTAAATTTCCTGTCTATGCCAAAAAATGAATAGTGTCCAATTTATTAGGATTTTTTTCTATACTCAAAAAAGTAATAAATAAATTAAAAAAAACCCAAAAACATATTTGTAGGGCTGTACTAACAGCATGGACACATGACAGAGTCAGACCTCCTGGCAGCTCTCATGTACGCTGCTGTAATATGTAGGTCTCCACTAATGGAAAAGAAACAGCAGCTCCTGTGCTGTGGGCTAGAATTGCTCTCTTTTTTCTTTGAGAGGTGCTGCTGTAGCTGCAGGCCAGCCATCACCAATCCAGTCGCTTGACTGGACAGGTCCTCTGAGACACGAGTGTCCAAGAAGCTTTGTGTGTGTGTGTGTGTGTGTGTGTACCTTGCGTAGTTGCTCCAGCTCCTGGGCAGTCTGCTGAGACTGCTGCTGTTGCTTGCGGAGTTGGGCTGTCAGCTCTTCTACTTCCTTCATCGCAGATGACAAGTCCTGAAGAAGCAAGCAAACACACACACACACACAAATTGGTTTTCAGTATGTATATACTACATATTTCACATATTATATATTTCATATTACAAGCTCATAGCATTTAAAGTCTTAAGAGTGGTTCAGATGTGAGGATACTTAAAGTACATTTCTTTAGTGTTTCATCCACTGCATGTGGTTCTATTAAAAGATCAGGTAAAACACAAAATAAAGAGCAAAGGCTGGCATGACCGCTGATCAATTCAGTCTACAGAGTATCCATCATTGCTTATTTTCTACCTTGATCTTCTGCTCCTTCATGGCTCTCTCGGTCATGAGGTCTCTGTCCAGATTGGCTAACTGTCTTTGCAGCTCCTGGTTTTGGGCTTCCAGCTGCCTCACTGTGGTCCTTGTTGTCTCCATACCGGCCAGCAGGTCCTCCTTCTCACTGCTCATCATCTCATTCTGTAAAAGCATAAACCAACCATGTAATCATCCCTGCCAGGCGATGAACATACATCACCAAGTTGGCAGCATTTCAGGATGAGGCATTTGCTAACAAAAAGAATGTGATTTAGTGATAATGTGTGAAATCACGAAGGGGTGAGCGGCACAGCTTTGGCTCACACATCGTAAAGAGATCAAGCGAAAAAACTAATTCTCAGTCTGCTTTTATTTGGTTTGGGTGAATGTTTTTGTGAGCAACTAAAAACTCCTTGATCCTGTAAACTTTGCAACGGCTGCAATTTATTTCACAAGCATGGTCAGCTTTGCTGATTTTAATGCGTTCATTTAAGCTCGGTATCGCTGATTGCTTTATGTGACCTTTGAAAATTTATCTGACAAGAACATTTCACACTGACAGAATACTGTTTTACTTATTTCAGATCCAACATTTTCAAGTGGAAATGCACATGTAGGCAAATGTACCCGACCTGCATTAACACACGTGACACATCTGAAAGTCATTCACGCAAAACTGACAGCAGCAGGCTCTGAGGGTTTTCTCCATAAGGAGCAATGTAACAACAGCTACCTTCCATCATCTGTCAGCCATACCCTGAAACAAAGATTGGTAAACAGAGATGTCCAGACGTACTCTGAGATCCCACGACTAGCTTTCAATCTGCTTGCCGTCCCCTGGGACCCGTGAGCGCACACAACAATAACCCTGTGTCTCAAGAAAATGGCATTGCACTAGCACGCAGCAGATGGGAGCTATACTCCGCTCCATTTACCTGCCTGTTGTTCTCTCATTGGAAAGAAACAGTTATGAGCTCGGGGAGAGGAGTATATATATAAAAACAAAATTTCTCTCCAGTTCTTCCAGTCACATCTGATGGTCTATTTGTGGGTGCCAGGCTGTCAAGCGTAGCTGGGTAAAGCGTCGTTTGCTGAAATGACTCCCCGTAAATCAGATGGAAACTGAGTTATGTGAGAAGTATTGGCGAGATGTATTGCTGGACAAAATGGCGCTGCTTAGATTTACTGGAGGGTGAGAGCACTTTGTGCGTTTGTTAGTGGTAATGTGCAAGTGTGTGTGATTGAGTGTGTATCAGTGTTACCTGTGTGACAGTACTGCTGAGTCGTTTGGTCAGCTCGGCAATCTGTCTCTCTGCCGCCTCCACCTTCTCTCTCTCCTTATCCAGTTGCTCTGTCTGCCTGTCGTAATCTATCTGCAGGTTCTACACACACACATTCATGACAGGAAGTTGGTTGAGCAGCTCAGTGAAGGTAAACACTATGCATCTCAGATATTAGCTGCATTTACTTTTGAGTGTGGGACAGAACTCTCATTAGGCACAACAGAGTGGTTTCTTCTCTAATAAGGACACAGTCATAAAGCACAGTGCAGTCAGGGGGCCGTTTATGGAGACCTCTGGGAGTGACATCACGCAACAAAGTCTCTTTCGAAGTGAGCCTGCTTCCACTTGCCAATTAGCAACATATTAGGAATGCATGCAATTAATCAAATGTTCAATGGACAAAACAGTCAGCTTCTGTTCCGCCATTTTCTAAACAGTCGTGGAGGCAGAAAACGCAGTGCAAATACTTCCTTGTGTTGTCTACATGCTTAAAACAAATAAAGAATATTGATATATTATTGATATTGATATATATATATATACATATTTATCAATGCTCCATTATGGAATCTGCTAAAGTAAAGACTATCAACTCATTTTTAAATACAACAGTAAATCAAGTGAAATAATTATAGTAAAAATCAATCTCTACTGCATATCATGTTAAATAACAAGGCTTCAAGCTCACAATAGTACAGCAATAATAATAATAATCATTGATTAATACAGTAATGTATTTTTTACGTGTATGACTAACCTGCAGTCATTTTTTGCTGACACAGTGGACAAAACAGCAACACAAAATCAATATTTCCTATTTTGCGTGCAAATGTTATTTATCTATTTTGTGCACAGGTCAATTTGATTAAGTGATATAGTTCATACTGGGTGGAGAAATGCATAAATGTAACACTGAGTGTGTTAAAGTGGGTTTTACTCATTCACTACACACACCTAAAATGAATAAATGCTTGACATAAAAAAATACTAGTTAATTACATGTATTACAAAAGCTTAAACAGGACGTTCTGCTAGTTTTTGTATTCCAGACAGTCTCCTACCTTGTAGCCTTCAGCCCCATGGATGATGTCTTTCATTGAGCTGTTCACTTTCTCCCTCTCTGCTTTCAGCGATTCGACTTCTTCCTTGAGTGCTGCAACCTGGAGTAAAATCAAATAAATAATAGATTTATTTGTGTACAATCACTAATCAGGGCACCGACGAGAACATTCATTCATAATCTATATCTATCAATTTCTTTTACATTTTATGATGTTTAAATCAGAGTTTTATGGTTCATTTACTTAATGCTGAATATTTAACCCCTGTAGTTCCTGTGTATTTACTTTATCATATTTACATGTTCGTGTTGTTAACTTTACCTCTTTCTTACTGATGTCCAGCTCCTTCTTTGCTTTGATGGCCACTGCCTTGATTTTGTTCATCTTCTCGTCCTTGTCTTTGTGTTCTTGCTCCAGCAGAGCTGAGGGGAGCAGCAGTTGGATGGATTTAGAATCTATAATCTCTCACCAGTTCCAAAGAGCAGGCGAGCTAAATGGATTTTTGAAAGAACCACATATCTAACAAAATAACTTGCGGTTTGAAATTGATTGTACTCAATAACACAGACAAGTGTCACCTCCATACCTATTTTCTTTGTGATGTCACTGGCTGCATTTTCTTCAGAGGAAGCAGCCTGGGCAGCAGCCTCCTGAGAGTATGACAGAGAGAGAATAAGAGCAAAAGTAGGCAAAAAGCAGGAAGAAATAAACCATTGCTCTTACATGTTAAACACTATTGTTCTCTAAATTAAATTACCAAAACCTAGTAGTTCTGCTAATATTAAACATTTTTGTCATTCGCATAAGAGAAACGGTCCACAAAAATGTCCATGCATTTCATTTTTTCTTCACACTACAGTTCACACTACTACGCTGCAGTTTCACTCAGTTTCACATGTCTCATGGAGTAACATTAATCTAAGGAGAATCAGGTACATCAAGAGCTCCGCTCACCTGCAGAGCAGCCATCTCACTCCTCAGCTGAGAAATGAGGGAGTCCTTCTCTGTCAGCTGGACTTGGAGCTCTCTCCTCTCTTTCTCGACATCTTCCATGTCTTCCTCCATTTCCTCTTTCTCCTTTTCTTCTTTCTCTTGAGTCAGCAGAGAAATGTGAGTCTGCAGTTTCTTGTTCTCCTCATTAATCCTCTCATTGACTGACTTCATATCCTCTAAGTCTTTCTGCAGGCCTTCGGTGTCCTTCACCACCTCCTCCAGGTTGTTTCTCAACATGTTCCTCTCTTGCTCCAGGTCTGTGATACGAGCCTGGAGCTCCTTTTGCACCTCCTCTAATGTTATTGCCCTTTGAGCCTCCTCAAGGCTACTCCTAAGCAGGCTTCTTTCCTTTTCCAGCTCACCTACTTGTGCTCGGAGGTCCTCGGCTTCTGCTGTGGAGTTTTTGAGTGCTTCGGACTGATTTTCCTCCAGACTTCTCATATCAGCGCGGGCTTGTTCTGCCTCCTCTGCCAGTGAATTCAACTTTGTCTCTAGGTGGTTCTTTTCAGACATCTCTTGCTCTAGCTGAGCCTCGAGGGCTGACAGCTTGGAGCCCAAAACCTCCACTGTTTCCTGGGCTCTGGCAAGCCCAGAGGATGCCTCTTCCAATTTCTGGTGGAGGTCAGTTTTTTCTCTGGAAAGGTCTTTGATAGTCAGCTCCAAATCAGAAACTGCCTCCTGCCTTCTGTCCACCTCCTCTCTCAGACGCTTCTCTATCTTTTCCTTCTCATCTTTTAGATGTTGTTCCTCATCCTCCTTGTATTTTTTTAGGCTTTTCAACTCCTTCTCTTTCGCCTCTCTATACAAAAGTGCCTCTTTCTCATTCTCTTCCAGCAGCCTTTCGATTTCTTCTGCTTTTTTACTGCTCAGCTTCTGCATATCCTCTTCTCTTTGCTGAAGCTGGGAAAGTAGTTTGTCTCGCTCTTCAGTCAGTGTGTTGAACATCTCTTTCAGGTCTTGAGTTGCATCTTCCTTTGTCTGCAGCTGGGAGAGGATCTCCTCATTCTGTCTGGTCAGTTCCTCCACAGATTGCTTCAGCTCACTGGCAAAAGTGGTTTGCTCCTCTACAGAGGACTGGAGTTTCTGGTACTCACCTGTGGAAACTTCAAGCTTCAACTTCAGGCCTTGTACATCCATCATCAGAGCGTTTTTCTCCTCAGCAACCTCTCTCACCCTCTCCAACAGTTCATCCCTCTCCTTGCTAAGTTGTTCCAACTTGTTCTGTAGTTCTAGTACAGTATTGGCACCCTGCTCCTTCATGGCATTGTACTGAAGAACAAAATCCTTTGTTTTCTCACCCAGTTCTGTCTCCACACCTTGCAGTATGTTTCGCATGTGTTGACACTCAGCCATGGCAGCGTCTTTCTCCCTGATCAATGCCTCACACTGGGCCATCAGCTCCTTTGGGTTTAAGTAGTTTTGGTCCACAGAACTGACTGCTGACTCTTTGGATTCACATGGGAGAGTGCCCTCTGCATCTCTGTGTGTTTCTCTCTGTTGCTGGAACTCTGCTTGGACTTCTGGTTCGTCAGGGTCCAGGGTTATGGATGGGTCACCGGGAGCACTTTCCCGGTTCATCTGCAGCTCATTGATTTTGAACTCCAGCTCTTCTCTCTCCATTTGAAACTCCTCCTTGATCTTCTCCAGTTCTGCCTCAAGCTCACTCTTCACATTTCTTAGCAGGGTAAGCTCATCCTGTAACATTGTGTTCTGGGCTTGAAGTTCATCCAAAGTTGTAGTCAGTCTTCCAGTTTCCTCTCCATCACCGTGGCTGGAGTCACCCTGACTACAGCCAGACAATTCCAGCATTTTGGCGATCCCTGAGCCACGGGCAGGTTCTTCATCCTCTTCTTGCACATCCTGCAGGTAGCTGTCTGTAAAAATAAGGGTAATGTTAGATGAAAATGTAATTTCCTTCCCATAAATGATGTAAACATGAGCACACAAATGTATATCATATAAAGTAGCCTATATGTTAGATGACTATAGAATGAGAGCAAAGAGTTTTGTGTTAAATTAAAAGGTGTGCATACACAGTAAGATTGCTTGGACAGGTGATATAAGTATGTCACCAACAGGAAACTGTGAATAGCTAAACCTAGCTCTTGGTCCGACCTCTCCCTGTAAATGAAGTGCTGTTATACCTTTGAGAGCAAGCTGCTCCGTCAGCTCATCATGAAGCAACAGGAGACGTTCCCGCTCAATTTCACAGTCCTCCTCCAGAGCCCTCATTTCTTCCTCATGCTGTATAGTCTTCTGAGCAAGTTCCTCCTTCAGGTTCTCCGCCTCCTGCTGGGCCTCTGTCAGCTTCCTTTGGTGGCTCTCCTGCAGCTCAGAAATCTCCTGCGATTTTTGCTCTTGTACTGCTTCCAATTCAGCTCGAAGGGTTTCCAGTTGAGCTTCTAAGCAACGGCCGACTTCCTCAGTGCTCGCTTTTGCACTGGCATGTTCAGCCAGTCGCTCCCTCTCTCTTTCACTCTCCCTCTCCCTGTCACTTTCTTCTCGCTCTTTCAGTAATTTCTGGAAACAAGCCACTTCTTCTTGGTGTTTATTGTTGGATATCTCAATGCTGCTCTCTAGAGTCTTGATCTTTCTTTGATGATCTTCTATTACACGGTCAAGCTCTGCTTGCAGCACTGCCAGATCGTCCTGCACAAAATAACAACAATGCAGGAGTGAACTTACATGCATCAATGAATGAACTTTGTAATTTAGAAGAGAAATACACCAAAATGTTACAGTGTTCAGGTAAACCTTGTAAAATTCAGTGAAATCTGGTTAATCAACCAGTGTTACCCATCATGTAATGTAAGTGTGGTATTTCACCTTGGCTTGCTGCTTATTCCTCTCTAGATCTTTACGAGACAGTGCAAGACTTTGTTGAGTTTCTGCTTTCTCCAGTAGTAAGGCATCCATCCTCTCAGTCAGCTCCTATCACACACAAACACAAAAACAAATGATCTGCATTATGCAATATGAGAATTAAAAACAGCATGTTAATATTTATAGTATGATGAGATGCTGGCCTACAAACAAACCTGTATCAGTGTGGCGTCATCTGAACTGCTGTTATTGTCTTTGGATTGCTGTTTGAGGGATTCAACTTCTTTTTCCAAGTCTGAGAAGGGAAATACACATATAATACACACATACTTGCACACTATTAGCCCACAGAGAGTGAGACACAAGTATTTACAGTATTTATAACTACCTGCACATCTGCTCTTCATCTTCTGCATGGCAGCCATCTGTTTCTTGGCAAACTTGATAAGATCATCTTTGGACAGTGTGTCCAGCTGAGAATAAAATATAATGAAAAGAGTGATACATGAATCTGAATGAATCCATATCTAACAATAAATGATAAATAAATGTATACACATATTACAGAGTCTTGGAGCAAAATGTACTTGACAGATAGCACAGTACCTTTGACTTGGCTGCACCTGCTGGTGACTGAGCCACAGACTCTCCTCCAGTACCACCAGGATCCTGTTTCAATGGATGGAAAAAGAAGAGATAATAACCAGAGTGCAGATTGCAACACTTAAAAGCTGGAGAGATATTAACTCTGTCAAGTACTCTATATTTCTTGTCTGACTGCTTGCCTTCAATAATGCCCAATAAAAGTCAACAGTCAGCGCGGTACTTCCTTCGAAAAATCTGAAGTTTAATGTTGATTTGATTGCCGACAAAAGTGCATTGTTGATAGAATACGTTAGAAGCGTTCATGTTTTGTCATGAGTCACTTTTCAATTCGGCATATATAAACCAAGTGTAAGTACTATAGTTTAAATGCATCTTTAAAAAAGTTCGCCTTTCCTTGTGTCAACATTTACACGACTACAGTGGATGGCTGAGACCAGCAGAAAGCTGACGTATAAACAGGCGACGTGGTAAATATGTGCCTGTCGTAACGTTACCATAAGAATATAACACTGACACTACAACTGCTATTATATTATTAACGTTAGCTAACGTGAAGATGCTATATAGTAAGTTGTGGCAGACTGGCTAAAGCTAATTCCCCGACCCTTAACACTTACCTCCATCTCAGTCGGAGTTTAGCGTCTGACAAACAAAGAGGGACAACCGGTAAGTCGACCGGACAGAATAAAAGCGATATTTGAAACAGTATCCAATTTCTTGGAGATTTAATACGGAGACTGCCCACTGTTTTGGTTTTGAGTTCACAGGCTAAAGCACCGACTTGTTTCCGCAAACGTCAACCAAGTGACGTCGCTGTAATTTACGTCACATATTAAACAGGATACGTGAAGCGACCGAAATCAACATCAGTGTTTCAGTCCCTTTTTCCTTTACTCTCTTTTGCATAATATACCCTTGTGAACTGCGCATAGCCAAACTAAATGAACTGTACAACATCGAACTATAATATTAAAATATAAGTATTTTCTTATTGAGGTTTAATGAATTTTAACAATGAGAATTACAGGTAATAAAATGTAACGTCTTTGCACACCTGGTGGTCCCCAGTAACCAAGTAAAAATAAGCAGCATAAAACCACAACTGAACAATTGGCCACATACATTACAGTGTTCACTGGAGGCAAAAATACCATTAACCGCACAGTGCATGACCTGATGTCTGAGGGCTTTCAACATGTGTCAGAACTGAGTGATGGAAAGGTCAAATGAACACCTTTTACCTGTTCTGAGAGAGTTCATTTGAAGGGTAATATGTCTGGCCGTCCCAGAGATTCCAGTATTGAAGTGTGAGGGATAAATAAATACTTCTACCCATAGCCTCAGGACATATTATCTGGGGCCATACATCACATTGCTATTTAAGTAAGTTAGTTTTACATGGATGAGTAAAACTACTGGGTTGAAAACACACAAATTGGGTTGTTTCTTATCCAGGTGCTGAGTCACTACTGGACAGCAAACGCATTGGGTTAGAATGACCTAGCACCATGGTGACCAGTAGCCCGTTGAAATAGATAATAGAGAAATGAACAGAATTCAGACACTGATTAGAAAGACTGAAGCAGTGTACAGACATACATACATGCTGGAAAGATGGCTGCACACCGTACATACTGTACCTCAGAACCAACAACAGTTTTTATTTTACTGTGTACACAAAGCCATTTGGGGCATAAAATCACCCCAGTGCTGTCTAATGCTACCATGATGTTGTTTCTGGGGCTGCTGTAGGGAGGTGGGGGAGGTGTCTGCCCTCATGCTGACATCAGGCCTGTCACAAACTCAATGGATGGTCTAACTGTGCTTCTGTATTCCCATCACGCGAGCTCCAGGTTTATCTCTTGAATATGGAGAGCGTCTGCTTTGACACGAGTGATAGAAGCACTGACGAAAGCAGCTTCGTGAGATGCCTCTCATCCTGACAAGGCTGGGATGCTCTGGGCAGAGGGGCAGGGGCTCTGCCGACTCCCTGTCTCATCTGGAAGCGACCCATCCGGGCCTTCCACCCCGCCTGGGTCAAATACACCCATCCATCACAGCCCCTCCCTTCTTGTCTCCCAGGGCATCGAGCAGTATTTTGCAGCCATTTTTCTCCCCCCACTCGTGGCCGTCAGTCAGGGACAGCTTTGCAGTAATATAACTGACACTGGCTGGCGTTTAGGGAGTAATGAATAGCCTTGCTGGGTCTATCAGGAGGAGTAACAGACACTTTTTTATGCTTCTCTCTTTCTCTTTTGCTTTTCCTCTCTTTTATTTCTATCTCTCTCACTTTCTCCTGCTTTCAGTTTTGGCTCATTAGTCACCGCATTTCAAACTTACATAGAGAGTGAGATACATTTAGCTCTTTCCTACCTTTCTCCCACCTCATTCCTTTCATTTAGAAAAACGCTGGGAATGTCTTGGAGGCTCCCTCGACTGCACACTTGAAATGCCACATGTCTGAATTGCCAATTTAATATTTATTAAAAAGGCAGTAGATGATCATCAGAAACTGCTCACACAAAAGCAACTATTTGTTAAACATGCCACTTGCAAAGATTTTTAAGATACTTTATTAATCCCAAGCAGGGAAATTACTCTTCTGCATTTAACCCATCACTGATTGAAACACACACACATGCAACATGCAGTGAAACACAGGAGCAGTGGGCAGCATATATTGGGGGTTAAGTGCCTTGCTCAAGGGTACATCAGCTGGCTAAAGAGGGGGTGGGGACATTATCACTCCACCATACTCAAATTTTTCCTGCCCGTCTGGTGGGGGAATCGAACCAGCGACCTTCCGATCATAAGCTGCTTCTCCAACCTCTTGGCCACAGCTGCCCCAAAGATCAACAAAGATCCAAGAAGAGTCACCTTCTACCGCACTGCTGAGTGTTATTAATGTCTCCTTTTATGGCTAAGAAGTGACTTCAAAGCGATAGCTGCACAGCCACGTCCCGAACTGTAAATGTGTTAGCTGACAAACTGAGAAAAATATGTGAATACACATTAGCTTCCATAGGCTTTATGTGTTAAAATGATACACAGGGTTTGAGAGTTAAGTGGTGAAGAGAGCAGAGGAAGTTGAATATCTTTATCATTATCTTGTATTAATTAATTTGGCCAATCAAGAAATACTTTAGCATTTTGTTTCCATTAGATGGAGCCAAGCTAGCTGTCTCTGTGCTAAGCTAATGGCACTGGCTGTTAGCAGTAGCTTCTTATTTAGCGCACAGACATGAGTGGTATGAATCTTCTCATCTAAATATGAACAAGAAAGTAAATAATTATTTTTTCCAAAATATTGAACTACTTGTTTAAAAGCTTCCCTGTACTTCCAGACAACTTTTTGTGTCGACGGCTTCATGATTTTTTTTGTTAGCTTACATTTAACAGCAGGTGACAATATGCCAGCGATGTGTGTGTGTGTGTGTGTGCGGTGTCAACTTTGAACTCAACATTTTGACTGTTAGTCTCAGCCGCCATCCATTGAGATTAATCAGTTGTAGAAACACTCAAGTGAGACAAAATGAAGAAGCCGTCCTCTCCAGTCTCCATTCCCTGCCTTTCCTCCAGCACTCCACTGCACTTGACCTCCTACCCAATCAGCCAAAGGTGACTTTGAGGGTGGCTTGGTGGAGTAGTTATGTCATTTACCCCCCAGAGTGCGACTGAAGCCCCTTGGTAAAGACACAGTCTTCACTGACTTACTGAGTATACCCGCAATAATATGTAACCTCACAATTTTTTTCTTTTATATCCCTTAAGTGCATTGTTTTTTATTCTTGAACAACACTATAACTCATTCTGCTTAACGGGTGAATGTAGTATTTGTTCCAACACTGGTATTTGCATTTGTTTGAATGAATCTTTCAGATAGGATTGTTACATTTACTCAGCATTTATACTGACGCACTCCTTATTTTGTTCACTGCGTCTTGCATTTGTTTTCTTCCTGACATTTTACCTCCACTGACTGGCAGTATCCATTAATAGGTGTGACATTTTAACATATAGCTTTGACATTTTAATGTGTTAATGAAGGAACTGAACCTCTCAGATTGTTCTTTTCACTATAGACCCTGAGAATGGGCTTTCTAATAAATAACCATAACCAGAATATATTCACATGGTCCAAGCTGCTGCTAATAATGCCGTTTCTGTTTCTAATAGGTTAATAGTTAATGTAGCCTGTGTGTCACAATCTGAAGAGAGGGTGATCGGTCAGAGGCTGTATATCATAAATCAAACAGATTCAGAAACTGTGAGATAAATTCTCATTTTAGAAGAATTTATTTCATTTTTGTTTTATGAATTGCTTAAAGGGCAACACTGCCACGTTTCTGAGTGACAGAAACTGTGAAGGCTCCATTCTGATGCTCGTCTATTATTGATGATGTCAGAGTTGCGTCCTGTCAGCAGGGTCTCTGATCTGATGCGTCCAAACCGCATAAGCTGGCTTTTGATTTCAGAGATGATCTGATTCAGGTTTCAGATCAGGTCTTTCAGGTTGCTGGGTCCACCACAAAGAGAAAAAGAAGGTGAAATGGCCACCAAGGTCGGCAGTCAGTCATCAGCTGTTTCACATTTGTGTTCATCAGCCAAGATTTTGGAGGTAAACTACGCTGAGTTTTGTGTAAATGTATGCCTTTGATTCAGTCCACCACTGTGAGCGAGAGGGACTGACTGATTAGGACAAAAAAGCAGTAAGTGTAGCAGTTTTCTCTTCCATGCCCATAGGCTGTCAGTGTTTTGTACATAAATAGTTTGGTGGCTCAGCAGGAGAACAGCACTTCATCAAGGACTACGGGCACAACCTGCATCCGTCTGCACTTCACCCTTGATTACAACAGTCTTCCTCTTCCTCCTCCTCCTCCCCCACTCAAAGTCCTCTTTTGCCCTCCTCTTCTTCATGCTCTTGGTACAGTTTTGCACATCCTGTACAAATGTTGCATATTCACCGATTTGTCCCCCTCCATACCTTTCTTCAACACATTGCGAGACTTTCAGACAAATAACCCCTGGTCCTAAAGCTTTACTGATTATCTGTATCTGGAATTGTCTGCTGAAACATTTATGCTGCATTTAATGTTTAACATGCTGGACTTCTAAGTTTGAATCGGTTTGTAAGTTTGATCAGAATGACCAATCATTTTACAGAAACCAGAGTACAAAGGTCACCCTTTTGTGTGCATCGTCTTTCTTTCATTCTTGAAACTGACTGTGGACCATGAGCTATGGTTACATTTCTGAAAAGCTAATTAGGTTTGACATTATATGGATTTTGATTGCATTGCAGATTATTACAAATGCAACATTTCGTCCAAGGTTGCTGGCTGCCACTAACATAATGTTTTTATCCACAATCTTAGAAATACATTAAGTCAGAGGTATTGTTTCAGTGAGTTTACAGGCTGCACAGTTCTGTCAGTCTTCTTACCATTTTGTGGCCACTTTCCTACTGCTGATGTAGTTATGCAGCTTGCAAGCTACATAGGAAGATGAATTCCTCACTCTTAATTCTGTCTACAGTTGTTGATTGTTTTTCCAGGCAGGGGAAATAGCACCATCAGACAACACCAGGATTATTCGAATCACTGAGCAAGGTGGCGATGAGGGCAGTTTTTTTAGAAGCCACCAAGCTAGCAGCTTTTCATGACAGATAATTTTTGAAATTCGCTCTGGAAGTGTTGCTGCAAGCGCTTTTTAAAAGGCCGTCAGTGAGTCTGTTATTTTTCTGTGTCAGTGTGATGTGCATTACTCTGTTGTGCAGTCACCATGCAAGTTAATGCAGACATTTTCTCAGCCCAGTGACGCAGCCCTGAAATAACAGCCCTGTTTGATGTATGGTCCAACTCGACACATACATGCAGATAGAATATAAACACACACATGCAGCAGGCCAGTGTTGATTTCATTATCAAAGGTGGAGATACAACAAAGTGGCTGATGGTTTAGAGAGTGATGAGGCGTCTGGATTCACCAATGACAGCCGGTTGCTAAGTGTAACTGAAATACTGCCTCCTCCCTCGCTCCATCTTGTCCTCTCTCTCTCTTGCTTCTTGTCATTCATCATCAGCCTGGTGGAGCTGTGGCCTGTAACCACTGGCCTGTAGCCGTCTGTGTGTGTATGTGTATGGAAGAACACTCTTAACTGAATGTATTTCATCTGCACAGCCTCAATTTCAATCAGAGCTAATGGAAGTGTTGGCCAATGCTCGGCTCAGCACACACACACACACACGCACACACACACACACACACACACACACACACACAGCACTGCGTACACACTGTGTGGGCGAAGTAATATGGTTTGTCCATACAGGCTCAACATTCGCAGTAAACTGTAAACTTACTCTTACATCGATAAATGCTACTCCGCAATGACGCAGTGTTCTGTTTTGATAATATTAATGAACTAATTAAGCTGAACCAGAAGCAGAGATGGCTTTTCCAAATCAGTCAGTCTGATCATTGTATAATTCATTTAAACCATTTTGTTTAAATGAAGGAGGCAGTGTTTTCTAAAATGGCGATAATATAAAATCACTGTATTTAAAATGTATTGAAGCAGGGATCCATGACCCAAATTTGCACTACTATATGTTGTCTTAAGGGTAACCAAAGTACAGTACTGCTGTGCTTGAAAAGCATGACACTGCACTGTGGGTCTGAAAGTGTCTTGAAAGACCAACCTAACATTTGGGGTCGACTTGCTATAAATTTTTGCAGTCTATTAGCCCCTCAGCCTGTTAGTTTAGAGTGGGAAGTCTAAACTTTGGCTTTGGCTTTATTCAAAGTACACAGTCAATCTGGTCGACCTGCTTTCTATGCACTCTATTGTACTTTATGTAGCACGTTAGTTTATTTAGTATGTTTAGTCTATTCTTCCCACTAACAGTTAGGCCTTGTTTGGTTGTTTGTTTGCTTACTTTTGACTAACCTACACTGCTGTAATGGGCTACTGGATGCTTTAATTTCCCTCGGGATCAATAAAGTATCTATCTATCTATCTATTAACTCCAGACTTTCGCTATGTCTATGGTCACCTGCGCTAAGCTAATAAATACCTTTTTATGGAATTAATCTACTGTATAAGTCATGAGTAATTATTATTTTTATTGTTGTCGTCACTAATTTTACACAATCTAGTTGTCCTTCAGCTTTTTTTCCTTTTGAAAAAGTTTTTTGCTGTCTTAAGAAATACTGTTCATATTTTATCCAGCTCTAAAGTGTTTAGCTCTGCAAAATAATGGCTTCTCATTTTATTCATGAGAGTATGAAAGGCCTGGTTCAGCATTAGTGTGCCGTCTCACCATATAATACTGCTTCCTTGTGACACCTAAGGGGATGTGCTTGAGAGTAGCACGTCTTTGTGATGAGAGCTCCTGCACCTCTCTCTAGCTACAGTTATGCTGTATTTAACAGCCAGGAACCTTTCTCTATTTTTTCAGCAATTAAGCAGCATCAGTCACTGTCAGAAAAATGGCCCTGAATGGTAAGCACTCCATTAGTGGAATTACAGCAGCTTCAGAGTGCTGCAGAGAGAGAGACGGGGAAACGAGGGAAGTTAATGAATTCCAACTGATAATCCATCAGTTGTGATATGCCTTTTGCAGGGGAACACTCGCTGTGGGGACTGAAGTGGATTTTTAAAAACAATACCCATCCTCAAGACACTACTTAAATGTATAGTCTACAATAAGGTGTAAATAATGAGTAGTTAGCACATTCAGGTAGATGAAGGCAGAAAAAGCGGTTACAGTGTGGGCTTAATGTGGAGATCCAGATGGGCTGAATGGAAGACTGCGTTTGATGGTTAAACAACAGCATGGTGCCTGTGAGAGGGCTCCTGCTGAAGTTTCTTCCCTTTCTTAATGGATTATTTTAGGTAGGTTTTCCTTATTCAGTGGTCTAAGATTCATTCAAGGATGTTGCATTTTCTTATCTGGCATCTTTTTGGTGAAACTTTGGATAAGGTTAGGTTAGATACCAGTCCCAGTCGTCCACCTGACCTCATCCATGAAAGGTTTTGTGGCAGTATAGGCTAAGGTAGGAGCTGCTAAAGTGAGCAATAAAACTTGTGGAAATTCCTGTTTGCTGGGTCTCGTTTAACCAAACACAAACTCATACTTAGAGTTGCTATAACACAAACAACCACATCCTTGAAAATATATTTACAAATTTTATTTAGGAAAATGTAAATATATGTGGCATGACAGGTGACCATGCTGTTTTTACAATGAGGACAGTCTCATTTTAGAGAAATCTAATGGTGGTAGTTATCTCCCATTATTAAGCATCAGCTGACTTTTCTTTTGCCGTTTAACTCTGACCAACAATAACAACACAAGAAGAATCCCTTGTGTGCATTCCTAGGCGTCCAGATACCCTGTCATCAACTAAGTAACCTGGTTAGTGAGGACGAAGTCGGAGTGACTGGTAAGTGATAAGTAGCTCAGCTCAAATGTGTGAGCCTTTTTTCTTTTCCAATCACACTCTGTAACCTCCTTCATTACTCATCCTGAAAGCTCCTTGAACACTTTTCTGTTTTTTGTTCCTTATGTGGGCATCATACACACATTTCTAGGGGAATTCTTGTATTCCTCTATTGGTGCATCTCCCCTGTGCACACTGATCAAGATGAACTGCTGCGTGCTGCCCAAATTCAATCCACCGAGCACCCAGACATCAATAATATATTAGTGGAGCAGTTAGCAGCCTAAAGATATCAGTATTGATCTTCTACTTAGATTCAGCTTGTTTGGACTAGGCAGACAAATAGCCTCTCCGCCTCTCTCGAGGAACCCATTTAATTTTACAGAAAGAGTTACTCTACAGCATTACTGCATCTCTGCTGCTGCTGTTGTCATTCACATCAGTTAGCCTACTCGTTTTTATTATTATTATCTGCAGTCATGCTGTTACCGAATGCTACTTTCTTTCATTCATCAACATTTCTATCACGTGGGCTGACTTGACGGACGTGGAGGAGTTTGTGTTCAGACTTGTTTACAGGGTCAAAATGCCATGACTGGAATTTTCCATCAGATTGATGGAAAGCACTTTCTCCAGATCTGTGAGCATGGCTCCCCTCCTAATTTAAGAACGGGTCAATCAATGCCTGCTCTCTCTCTTCCTCTGTTATTTTCTTTTATACCTGCTCTTTGTCCAACAGATCAATGCAAGGGAACATTTTCTAGGTCTGAAAGGGTGGAGAACCTGCACACCTTACCTGATCAAGGCTGCATGCTAATTGTGACATTTATTACACATTCTGTCTTCAGACAGGCAATTTTTGAAACTTTGTCTGTTTTCTTACTGTGCAAAATATCAAGCAATGATATGTTAAACCTCCTTGTCCTGCAGTTATTTCTGGGTTGTGGTCATGTATTTGTGTGCTTGAATGACAGGAAGTTGAGCTGAAATGTCAGCTGGCAAGTGTGCTGAATGAAGTGCGCTCAATGCGCTGGTGTTTACTGCGTCTTCTTGCATAAAACTCGCACCAAACGCGCACCAAAGGCGCAACAAACGTGACGGCAATGTTCAGGAAAAAAACATTGCGTATATTGTTTATCATAACTCGGGTTTTACTTGACATATTAACAAAATTTAAAACCTTGTATATAGTTTGAAGTGCCCACTTTCAACACAAATTAAAACTGAGATTCAGCGAGGCTGCGTCTTGCAGCTACGTCGTCTTACATTGGTCTTGTGATAAGGACGCGCCGGCGCGTCTGTCGACTCCAGGGTGTTTTAACCAACTCATTTTCATTCATCCATTCATGCTTTGTGGTTTTTTTTTTTTGTGATGGTCTTGTTGTACCAGTAAATAACTGGAATCATCCCACCATCACTGCTGTCTGCATCGGGTCCGCTTTTTACACCGGAAGTGCTTTGCTCACTGATGGCTGTTTCCACATTTTTCCACATTTGCCTCAGTAACACACTGGGTGGACGAAATATTTCTTCTATGACTGTAGACAAGCTCGCTGCTCTTACAACCTTACAAACAGCCGCTATTTCTATCAATACCACTGTGCGTGAATATCAGCCTTTTTCATTTTAATCTGACCATGTGTATTTTCTCATTCTGAGATAAAATGAATCAAACTGATTATGTTTCCTGTAAAAAAAGAGACCTAACTGTTATGGAACTTTAAAAAGTGAGCAATAAAACTTGTGGAAATTCCTGTTTGCTGGGTCTCGTTTAACCAAACACAAACTCATACTTAGAGTTGCTATAACACAAACAACCACATCCTTGAAAATATATTTACAAATTTTATTTTAATTTTATTTATATTTATATATTATAGGATATAATATATATTAGGATATAAAATTTAAAGTCACAATTATATTTATATTATAAAAAATATTATTTCTGCGTTCTTCTTTATGTATAGTTGTCCTCAGAGAGCAAGCCAAATGCTGCAACAGCACAGGACCATCTCAACAGCAGGATGAGAAATCTATGAATTTAACTGCTGATGAAATCAGTCTGGTTTGTCCTGGTGTTCAGCAACTGTGGGGCGACTGTGGCAAGGAAAAACTCCCTGTAATAGGAAGAAACCTTGGGAGGAGCCAGGCTCTCTGGGGGGCGGTGGCCCTATCCTCCTGTGGGCGTGGTGATGGTGGTGGGGTGGTGTGGTGGGAGTGGTGGTGGTGAGGTGGTGAGGTGGTGTGGTGGGGTGGTGGGAGTGGTGGTGTGGTGGTGTGGTGGGGTGGTGGTGGTGATGAGGTGGTGTGCCTACTTCTTCTTCTTTGGTCATCCTCCGCTGGTCTTGCTGTTCTTCATCCCATCCCTTGTCCAGCACCTGCAATGACAGAATAAATGACTCACCTCCGTGGCCCTCAGGTCTTCGGTTCTGGACCTTCAGACGCGCCCCCCTCCGCGTCCTGCTCTATACCTGAAAATACACACGACATTATTGTATACGCTGTGTTTAGAGGTGCACTGACTGTAATCTTCCTGGTTGATTCTGGTTTTCGATTATTTTTGAAAGTGTGACCTGCTGACACCAATTTTTACAGATTCTGATTGTCTTTCTAAGAACCATGAATGACAGCATATGCAAACAAAAATAAACTTTTCTTCAATGCAAAATTTTATTTTTACTTTCATAATAAAAGAAGATATCAAACTTGACAATTTCCTCTCAAAATAATAATGAATGTCAAAATGGTGAAACAGCACACGGAGGCTGTGCTTGGTCTTGAGAAGTCGTAGCGGTTATTTACTGACTGACAGTGACTTGCACTGGACATTTACAGTGGATGTGACGGTGTTGCCTTCTTACCTCTTGTTTGTAAAATAGGATGTATGCTGACTCCCGCCGCTGCTCACAAACAGATGTGCTGGTTGTCTTGTGGACCATTGAGTCGTTGAAGGTGAGCCAGCGGTTGTGCTCATCATCTGGACTGTCGGGGCAAATGCCATCACAGACGTAGTGTCCTAACAGGAGACATATTGTTGTTACTATATGAACACAGTGCGGATGATGAAGGCTCACTGATAGCAGACAACAGCGATTTAGCATTTAACAAAGTCAGAAAAGCTTCTGGATTTGTGTCCTTTCTAAGTGAAAACAGAAATCTGGTACCTCTTTCGAACAATCCATCATGTCCGCAGGCACAAAAGGTTAAGTTATTAATTAAGGTTTTACAAATATTAACCTTAGAGAAACTTCACAAACTGGCAACACAAAGGTTTTCTAGATAAGGACGCATGCATGGATAAAGTGAGTGATTAGTGAGCGATTAATTAACCAAGCTCAAAATGTGTAAGTAAAACGTTTCTGTATAAATCGTATAAAATAATCCGTTATTTTCATCATTAACTGAAACATTTCCACAACATGTCTGAATTCAGCCTGCTTACCTGTTCTTGAGACGCCAAAGTGGTTGATGACGCTGACCAGACTGTAAAAGCCAACATCCTGGGGGAAAACACAGGTAATCAGAGTTAGCCTCAAACATGCTCACATGTCCACATGTTTAAAAAACCATGGAAAAAGTGGGAGAGAGAGGAGGAGGAAGAAAGAGAGAGAGAGGCTTTGGGGGCAGCTGTGGCCTAGAGAAGCGGCGTGTGATTGGAGGGTCGCTGGTTTGATTCCCCCACCGGACGGGCAGGAAAAATTTGGGTGGGGTGGAGTGATTAATGCGATAAATGCTCCCCCTCTCCATTAGCCGGCTGATGTGCCCTTGAGCAAGTCACTTAACCCCCAGTTTGCTCCCCGGGCGCTTGATGCTGCCCACTGCTCCTGTGTGTGTTTCACTGCATGTAATTTGCCGGGTGTTGCATGTGTGTGTGTGTTCAACTAAGGATGGGTCAAACGCAGAAGACGAATTCAGTGTGTGTATGTAAAAATATATATACTGCCAATAAAGCTGATTCTTCTTCTTACTGTCACATGTGTCTAATGTCTGTGATTGTTCTGTTTCTCTTCACCTGTTTGCAGGACACTTTCAGATGACTCAGTAGTTGGACGGGGTCTTGGATCTTCTCCAGGGTGTGGGAGGGAGTGAAGCAAAAACGCTTCAGGTGTAATATGAGCACTCTGTAGGGCAAGATGAGACACAACTTGTTGAATCTTGAGAAAGGAGGGGTCAGGGGACAGGGGACCCCCATTTGGGAACCACTTGGGTCAGGTGATCATGTATGATGGCTGTGATGTGGCTTACCTAGGCAGGGTCGCGAAGGACAATGTCTGGCCCGACGACGTCCCTCCGCACTCACACTTGAACTCTAAATCTGTCTCCTGCAGGACAGCACAGAGACAACAGGCTGAGCAACACAATCACACCATCATGTCTTCTCGTCACTTTTGGGAACATTACATAAACTTACATGTCCACTACTGGCCCAACCATAACCCTTAACTTACACCAAACCTAAACCTGACCTTGAACCAGGACTTCACCATAAAACTTTGTCCACATAAGGATGGCAAGTCATCACAGTGTGACTGTAAATTTTCAGATTTATGTCCCTACAAAGTGAGTACACATCCGCACACAGGAGGACGCGTGTGTGTGTGTGTGTCTGTGTGTGTGGGGATGTGTATTCCTGTAGTTGTGGGGACAAAAACCTGTGACTGGCCTTACTCATGGGGACAAAACTCAAATGCCCACAATGTAAAGGGTGAGGTTAAGATAAGGAGTAGGATTAGGAAAGTAATGTTTATTGTTATGGTTTGGGGCTTCAGGAAATTAATGACTGTGATGTCCCCAAAAGTGATGGAAACAATACTGTATTTGTGTGTGTGTTTCAGCAGACTTCAGATGAGTCTGTGATGATGTGACTGAATGAGGACAGATGGGTCTTACCTTCAGATATCCTTCAAGCATTTGTTCTATAGAGCCTCCAGAAATCAGGTCCAGAGACAAGTTACAGAATTCTTCTTGGCTCGCTGACTGGGACCCACAACTGCACGTTAAAGGGACAGTACACATTAAAGCACAGTGCTGTACCACAGCTACATCACAACAGGGCCTTTTCGGCATCTGATTATTAAAGGGAGCAAGTGGGGCAGCAGGAAAACTTGTAGCCTGACTGTCCGACAGACTACCCGTGTGTGTGTGTGTGTGTGTGTGTGTGAAAGAGGAGTGTCATTGACCTGTGCTATCTTACCTCTTGCATGTCCTTGTGCTATCCATACTGAATACCAGGTGGTCTTCCACAGGGCAGGTGTAACTTATGCCCTTTAGTGCTGCTGTCTCCTTCAGCAGAGGGCCCAGACTCCTCATCTGGCTAAAGACTGCGGTCAAGAATTCATGAGCGTCCTGAACACACAAAAACACACCAAGCAGAGCAGAGTTTATACACAGAGCACAAAGCATGAGAAGGAGGTGAAACAACAAAACATCAAATCAGTTGTCTCACTTTTTGCTGATTGTCTCTGAACTCGGGAGCCTGGATGGAAATTGTCTTCTTAAATGAATGCAGGAGGCTGGATTTTATCTTTGGGTCTGTAGAGGCGTGAACATCCCTGATCTTCATCAAACTTCTGCAGAAGGTGTGAAAGACTAAGGTTAGATCTTTGATTTCATTCTTCGGGGCCGTGGACGTGCGTGTGTGTGTGTGTGTGTGTGTGTGTGTGTGGGCTGCTTTACCTCATCAGATTACCCTGAGGGACTGAACTCCAAACCTGTTCCATGCGGCTGATGTCCCTCACGAAGTCCTCCAGTGCCAGTATACTCTGCAGGCTGGAGTTCATATAACAGCTCTGTCCAATGTTTGGAAACCTGACAAATACGAGTCAAAGCACATGTCTTCACACCCTCACTGACCGAACATAAAGTGGAGCTCGTTGTCTCCCAAAGCACATGTTTCTGTTTGATTTGCTGGGTTCACGTCTCGCTCCAGCTTTGCTTCCTGTGCAGATTTACTCACCCGAATGGGTCAACGGTCCTGCTCTGTACAACCTCTGTAGACTGATTTGTTGTGTTGCTACTGTGACACAAAAACACAAAGGCATGGTTCATAAACATGTCACAATGAATCCAGAGTTCATGTGTCAGAACGACAGCAAAATACTTTTCAGCTTTACCACCGTACAGGAAGTTGATCATTTGTTTTGAAAGTTGTTACAGGCTGCCATGACGGAGAAGGAGCTAAACAAATATTCTGAGAAAACATCTACTGAACACAGTGTGTTAACAGATCTGATTATGTGTTTTTCTGAGGTCACAGTTCAGCCCTGATTAACACCGAATGAAAGACATCGACAGCTTTTGACAAATACAACCACAAACTTAACAGTACAACTTAACATGAACAGCTACGGCGGACATTTCGAAGACTGGAAAGCGTAGAGGCAGTTGTTACTTACTTGCTGAACATCGTGAAGAGTAGCTGCTGGAGGAGCAACTGCTCAGTGAGTTCATTGTCGAGCACTGAGTTATCTGTGATTTGGATGGACTCATCCAGCAGCATGTTGATGGCATCTGTAAATTGCATCTCTTCTGTATTGTCCATCTCGTCCATCTCCTTCATCTCCTCCATCTTGTCCATCTCCTTCATCTCCTCCATCTTTGTAACTTTTGCAAAGCTGATTTTGGAAAAGAAAGAGATCATACTCGTCAAGAGAAGAACAAAATGACTGGCAGGTGAATTTATATTAAAGAAAGAATTCTTTTCATGACAGACCATCACCACAAGATTAAAACTGAAGCAACTCAGATTACTGCAGAACTGGACAATGAATCATCATGTCATATTATTTATGGTTAAAAATCTGATATCATGTGAGAATAAGTAGTCTGTGTGTGAATGTATTTATGAAGTGATCACACCTCACACGCTCCTGACAGACAGTGAACGTAGCATCATTACCTTTTTTTAGGCGTTGCCGAGTTTTTCTGCTCTTCTTCAGAGTTGGGACATGGAGCAACCCGACATGTCTGTTGGTGGAAAGACAAACAGTCTTGGATCAAAAATGCAAAGTCAGAATATTGAACAATACAAGTGTTCAGGTGCTCTCGTGCAGTTGTGACTGACACATAGGTGGTTACATCAGCTCTTTCTGTGAAACATACCCTACATTTAAACATCCCACGCCACCACTTCTTGCTTGTTTTCTTTGCTGATCTGGCAGTTTGGGCCTCAGTTGTGCTGAAAAGTGACACACGGTTGGTTATTTTATTGTGAACTTCTCAGAAATATCACAAGAATAAACGAGTTAGTCGAAACCCACGAAACGTATTCGGATTGGAGTGTCTTACCTTTTCTCTGGGACTGGCGGCTTCTCCTCGGAAACACTTTTCTGCTGTTGAGAAAACCAAAACAACATGGAAAAACTACTTCAAACGTTATTTGTGCTCACTGAAAGAAAAACGTTACAGGTGATTTAAACACGGAAAAAGTGAGGCTGTGACACTTTCTGTCAAACATACCAGAGTGTGACCGAAGAGACGATTTATCCATTTTCTTTTCTTTGTCTTTGTGTCTTGTCCAGCCTCAGCTGGCTTTGCTGAGGCTGGACTGGTGCTGGCAGCAGGTGTGTCTGAGAAGGCCACTCTGGTGTAAAGAAAGTTGGTTGCTTTTTCAATAGTGGAATAATTTTTAGCCAGAAAGAAATCAGCGACAAGTTTTGTAACTCTCACAGAATCACAAAATGATTATTCCTACACTTGCACACCAAATATCTGTGACTCCAACATTTGTATTTCAATCTTCTTGACTCATGTGTACTCATGTGTCCCAGTAAGTTTTTTTTACTGCCCCAGTATGTTACAAGGTCAAAAGTGCAGAAAGATTTGTCACAGATCTCAGGTCAACTGATGTGGTCACAACACTACATGAATGTGTGTGTGGATCCCCACTTAAAAACTACACTGAAACTGTTTTCACTGAGTAAAATCACCTGAAGACTAAATAAGGTAAACTATAATCTAACAGCTAAAATGAAGAAACAGTTTAGGCAAGAGTAAAATAACTGTTCTCGATCATCTTACCTCCTCTGAGGGATGGAGGGCTTTTTCCTCTCCTCTGCTGGCACATTTTCTTGAGGTGTTTGTTTTGTCTGCTCAGAATAAAGAGAAATATGGCAAAACACTGTCTGAAAAACAACGTGCCTTCATTGCAGGTACAGAAAATATCACAGGTAGTGTCTAACAAACACAACTCAAAGTCTGAAGAGTATTATGTTTTTCAGTCCATGAGGTCGCATTAAAAAAAGCGACCCCCAAAGAAACACATTGTACATCTGAGAGACTAACCTTTCCTAACAAACGACGTAGTGAAAACATGTTTGTAGCTGTGACGATCTCTTCTGCAATTCGGTGTAAACCTGTTCACTGTTGAGAAGTTGAAGTGAAACTGACCCTCTCACTAACAAGAACTCAAGTACCAGATCAGTTCTAGAATGTGTGCTTTGAGGTGAACCCCTGACATTCTGGAATGGAACCGCATGTCACAATTCTTACCTGAGCCACACGAAAGCCATCTTCAACTGGCTTTATTATTTGACTCTTTGATTAAGTCAAATTAAAATAAAATCACAACTCAGATCTGAGCGAATCAGACAAATCAATAGTCTAGCAAACACCGGGCGACATCTTGCACGTCTTCCTTCATCAGATTCTATTGCCAGCAGGTGTTTAAGCATTCAGGTGCTGATATAGTGGAGAATCCCATTATAAGTACACTTCAAAAAACTCAACAACAACAGGCAACAGTGTTTTAATAGTCAGTAAGGTGGGGTGGTTGATGGTAATGTGTAATTTTCTATTTCAATGTGTTTGATAGGAATCATCCTCCCCTCCAAACTTTTCCAAATGGTTATTATTGTCGGTGCTGTTGCCTGATAGCAGAATCACTTTCTGGTTTCCTCATAGTACCAACAACACGGGGCAAAAGTGAGATTTTATTCATTCAGTTAGCCGATAACGGAGGCATGAAACCCAGCAAATTACATGCAGTGAAACACACACAGGAGCAGTGGGCAGCATCAAGCGCCCGGGGAGCATCCTGGGGGTTAAGTGCCTTGCTCAAGGGCACATCGGCCAGCTAATGAAGGGGGGGAGGATTTTTTATCGCATTAATCACTCCACCACACCCAAATTTTTCCTGCCCGTGCGGTGGGGGAATCAAACCAGCGACCCTCCAATCACACGCCGCTTCTCTAGGCCACAGCTGCCCCCAAAGCCTCTCTCTCTTTCTTCCTCCTCCTCTCTCTCCCACTTTTTCCATGGTTTTTTAAACATGTGGACTGTGAGTATGTTTGAGGTTAAATCTGATCGAACCGGTGACCCTCCGATCACAAGCCGCTTCTCCAACCTCTAGGTCACGGCTGCCCCCACATCAGATATAGTGGCATCAGAGGATCGCCACCCTTGTTTGATCGTTTTCAAAACTGCCTTCTTGAACTTTATGGTCACTAAATTTAAATGACGAAAACACTGTGTGAAATAAATGAAACAAAAATACGTGTATACTATACAACCAGTCTTACTGTCAGTCCTTCACTGTCAGTGATTGTCATGCAAATTGTGTGACACTGCATCAGCATCCTCTCTGGGTCAGCTTTCGTAGATCAGACAGTCCTTTTGAGACTGCTGGTGTGTTGTGCCTCTGTCACTCAGAAACGGTCTCATAGTGTGTGTCTGTGTGTGGTGATTTCTTTGCTTTGTCACAGTCTTCGGGGCTTTATCCATTAAGCTCTCTACTCTCACTGCCCCTAACTAAAGCCCCCCCCGCACTTTACTTACTTAAGAAATGCAGCATACAGGAGCTTTGTGTGTTTTGAAGCAGAAAGCACAGACTACTTCCACAATCATGATAAATACTAATGTTAGTCAGAGATGTTTGAAAACGGAACAAAATTCAGAAAGAGTTCATGCATCATGACCTCCCAGCATAAGGCTATTGTAATATAAGTATAAACGTAAATACAATCATGACTCTACAACTGAATGAAAGGAAAAATAAGAACGTGAACCTTAAACAATGCAATTTACATTTTATTGATCTCAATTTAAGAGCCATTCCTCTGCATTTGGAAAGGGTGTCCCAATCCGTAAGAGCAGCATTAAAATGGTAAATGGCTTAGCTCATGTTAGATTCAATTATCTCTCCCCATTCAGAGCGGGTAATCTGATTATCCTCTGCTGCTTCCTGTACGGAGGAGAGGGAGACATGAATCAGAACTACAGCAGGAGTACTGAAAACAAGAAAAAAACAAACAAAACAAACAAACAAAAAAACAAACCCCAGCCATTTGTGAAATACGTGACTTATTTTGCTCAGTTCACCAGGTATTTCTGACAGTCACACTAAATAAATAACACTGTGCATAAGAAGAAATAATTGTACTATATCTGTCTTTGGCTTATATAAAAAAATTGATCTCAAATAAAAAAGACAAAGGATATAAGATTCTTATGTCTTATTCTTATGTCTTTCTTCATATGTACTGTATTTGTGTAACCTATGTGAAAAGAATAAAAAAAGTAATACAAACAGCAGCTAAAAGAGCTATTATGAGGAAATGGGGAAGGGAAGACATCCCTATACAGGATCAATGGACACACATTGTGGAGGAAATCTACACAATGGAAAAAATGACACACGGCCGAAGGCTACAGGAAGCTCAGGTCGAAGAGAAATGGATGAGATGGACAATGTTTATGACTGAACAGCAACAAAACACAAAACCTGATTCTCAATAAAAATTAAAGTGACAAAAAAAATTAAATAATTGTACAACATAAATTACTGCTGCACATTTAATTCTTTAATGACAGCAGTCCAATTAGTCCAGCTGAGGTTGCCTACTGGATTTTTTCTCCCCATAAACAAGGAACTGTTTTCAGTAGACATTTAGAGCAGGTACATTATAGGAGACATCACTTAAAGAACACAGAGACATTCCCTTGCTGATTTCAAGACGCCGAATCGATAGCCTTTTTGTAACCAGTGCAAAAACTGTCTTCATAAAGCAGAAGCCTTGTAGAACCATTTAAAATGCACATTCATTTGCAAGGTAAATCATCAGTAAGTGTTCCCCTACGCAGAAGCACAGTCGAGCGCAGCTGTAGCACCCGTTTTACATAATTCACATTTTTTTCCTTCTTCTTTCTCTGTTACAATCCCGTCTCCTGACACGAGTTGGATTAACCAATCAGTAGTTTCATGGATGTTGCTGAGATATGCACGTGGTTCCTATTTTTACCCATAGCACCATTTTCTGCATAACCTTTTTTTTTATTTTTTATTTTTTGGCTTTTGCTTGTGATTACAGAGGCTGATCAAAGACGGATTAATGTCTTTGAAATGTTTATTTTATTATGTCAGGGGAGAGAAACATAAATTTTTCATCTCTCAGTGGAAAGGTGACTGACCAGAGAAATAGTCTCTTCACTCAGACTGTTGTTACTAATGTAACCTTTCAACCTTCTTAGGAGGTTGTTGCCTCCTGGTGGCGTTGCAGTATAAGATGATATTAATGTCTGAATACAAAACCATCACAGTACTCAGTACTCTACAACAAAAGGAGAGGAAAAATGAATTTGACTAAAAACATGCTATTAGCTGGAGCTTTTCAAGTCCGTGTAGTCACCCTCTCCATCTATCTATGTCAACACTATGCTCTCCCTCTGCTGTGTACTATAATTAGGATTTGTTGTACCACTGCACTCACTTTCTCTTGTTAATTAATCAATTATTAATTGATTATTGAATAAGTAATGTGTCTGTTCAATTAGTGATTACTTACGGGACCTTGGGAATCACCCAGGCCCAACATGCTGTATTCTGTTGTGCTGGGGTTAGTTTGACAAACACACACACACACACACACAGAGTTATAACAGAGGAGATAGCCAATACCCAGAGTCACACAACAACCATTCCCAATTCCTCTTGATTCATGAGAGATGTAAAACTAGAGAAAATATTAAAATAAATAACCAAGAAGCTCTGGCCAACACACACAAACACTCATGCACAGCAACTGCTCATCAATCTCTGCCTTTCTGTCCGCCTAGCAGCAGCTGTGTGCCTGTGTGTGTGTGTGTGTGTGTGTGTGTGTGACGACGGGAGATAAACCCCGCTCCTATCGTATGTCATCTTTAAATGACAGTGTCGTAAAGCATTACGGAGTGGAGGACAGCAGCCCTGCCAGGGCTTTGTTAGCCAGATAAATGTTTCTGTCCTGTTAGCCTGTTAGCCAGCAGCTGGTATCAGTTCTAATCAGAAACACATCCTGCCTGCTGCAACAGGTGCCCCGCAGCTGAGGGAGAAGAAACAAAAAATACAGATACGGTTTGACCAGTACCAAAACTGACACTTCTGATTAAACTAATAATATTATATTCTATTCCCTCAGGACGTAAAGGAACGGTTTGACATTTTGCTAACTATCCATTGCATCTTTGTGTAAACTATGACTTTAGAGCCAGAAAGCAATTAGCTTAGCATAGCATACTTTTATTTTATATATTTTCATTTTTCTAATCAAATTCTTTTTAAAGGTTTTTAACTTAACTCTCTATTTATTTCTGTTCTTGTGCTACTCTAAGACCCAAAGTTCCCCTGTGTGGGCTCAATAAAGCACTCGCTATCATATCAGACTTGTTAGCGAAAATTTCCTTAGAATTTTGACCACGTTGTTACCGGCTGCTTCTTTAAGCATATTGTATATGAAAGATCAGGGCGTAATGTAAATATATAGAGTGTAAAATAAATTTATGGAGTTTTTGTAGGAAAAGATATGTTGGTAAGCCAGTGGAGGAAAGGTGGAGTGGACTGAGAGACTTGCATTTCTTTCTCAAATGGTACAACCAAGGATTTTTACTTGAACCTCTCAAATTATAATTTCAAATGGGATAAATCATCTATTTGGCTATCTATCAGTCCCATGAAAGCTTGAATAAAGAATCATCTCGTCTGTGCCAAGCGAATGTTATTAAATGGGAATTGACAGCCTCAGTTTGAAATGAAACATGTCTTTGATTTCCTCCATATTAATGTATGAGCGTCATTTCACCTGCCAGCTTTCGTCGTTTTATCTCAGCCTCGGATGTTTCTGTTTTTAGCTTTGTTTGAAAGAGAACAGGCATCTTAACTCATGCGGTACCTGCTGCCGGAGGAAGCCAGATGTGCAGCAGCAGTGAAGCAGAAAGACAAACTGATTCACAGGTGGACACACACACACACACACACACACACACACACACACAGCCTTGTTTTGTAGCACTCTGCTGCATGTGTCTAATGTGGCTTCAAGGCTGCAGCTCCTTCCCCCTCTCAACATTCACTGCGAGTCCAGGCATTAACTAAATGACTTTGAAGGATAGCAACCGCCCCCCCAACACACACACTCACGCACACACACACACACACAATGTTGTGTAACATAATTTGTGCATTGAAGGTTGTGTGGGTTCAGCTGATTATGTTAGCATTGCTGTGACGAGTCAGTTCCTGTCAGCTCTTCAACAAGGAGGGAAAAACGAGCTTTGTAAGCAGCTGCAGATGGAGGTATAACCTGGTGAGAATGAGCAGAAACAGGAGCTGATTATCATTGATTCTGTATTGTAACTAAGTTCACATATAAATAATAGGGTAAACTGTCTCCATAGGGAATTTGTTTTTCACATTATATTTAATGGTTGGCCGTCAGAGTAGAGCAGCTCAGCTTACAGGATTTCTGTCCCACAACACCTTCATTACACTAATTTATTGTGAAATGGTCATCTCAAAGGTGTTGCATTTATTCAGGGAACATTTGTTAAATATTCTGGTTTTATTTTGTTACAACTTATATGTTGCTTCACATTTCGTACAGTTTCATACAATCACTAACTCCTCCCTTCTCCTCTCCCCTCCCCTCCTTTCCTCTCTTCCTTGGGCCTATTAAGGCCTAATTGGAGCAAAGCTACTTACCACTGATGGGATCAATAGGAGGACCAACAGTGGACACACACCATTTTCATTACTTACCGCAATTCAATACACAGGCAGCCGTCGCAGCAATCAATGAGTGCAGCGGTAATAAGAACGGCCTGCAGAATCTATCAAGAGAAAGAGGCACAGCTGAATTATATTCGATCATGTGTATGATGGTGATTTTCCATAAGTGAACATATGGCTGAATAACCAAAAATGACATTTTACTTAATGTGCGCTGCCTTGCATTAAAATATTGATGACATACAGAGAATCCACATGAAAGTGGTAGCGCAGAGTTGACGTTTTGTGGTGTGATCCAGAAGGTTTCTGCAGATGGCTCCTAAATGGATCCTCCACGTGGACCTTCTCCCTTCTCAGGACCCCGTTGGCTGAGAACAGAGCTTCCTCAGAGAGAGAAGGGGGTCCCTTCTTAACCTGGGCCCTGCTCTCTCCACACATGGAACAGCATGCTCCCAGCAGATGTGTTGTTGTGTGTGAGGTGGATAGATGGCAGCTAAGGGGCAGCCTGTTCTGCTACCAGGCAAAAATTAAGATGATACAAAAAATACTTTTTACTTTCAAATATTTTGACCTCCATTATTTTTGTGGGCCTGACGTCTGCAAGCTTGATTTGCAGCAGAAGATGAGACACACACCAAATGGGCTTGTAAATACACAGTATGCATGTGCGACTGTGTATTATCAATTAATTTTAATATGTTACACAAATTCTCAGTTGTGTTTGCACAAGAGAAACTCAATTCTTATTTCTTAATAGCCGATCTCTGCGGTCTGAGAGGAAGTCTTCCACCGCTGCTCAGCAGAGTAAATGAATTAACTGATGGATGGGAGGATCCTGAAGAAATTAAAAATTGTGGATGTTTGATTGAACACATTGTCCTGTGGTGAAGAAACAAAATATCATGTGAAAAACTCTTGCTTATTCTTCCTTTTCCACATTTTAACACATAAACTAGTGCCAAAAAATATGGCATCTTCAACAAACCAGTGAACCTGTGCAAAAAATATGATCTGACGAACAATAAAGTTGTCCGAATGTTTCCTTACTCCAGATTTATTAGAGCCTGCGCTCCAGACAGAGAATTAAATTGTTCTGGCAGCTATAATAAAGGATGTTGTATGACTGGAGTTAACTCACTTAGAGCCATGTGATATTTTCCATGACTTGTTATTCAACCTGACACTGTACCTGTCCGAAGGTATTGTCCAGAGTACATCCAGATCACAGGCCGTGGGCATAATTTCATTACACTCCTGGGAGGAAACATTGTGGAAGAGTTATTTGACGTTATCAACCACTGTAATGATGCAAAGTCTAATAAAGACAGTGTTCGGAAATGATAGATACTTTCCAGTTTTACAAATCAGAAAGTGTTGCAAGAAATGTCAAGAAAACGTGTTACAAAGTACCTGTGTGTTTTTTTAAAATAAAAAAATAAAAAAATAAATTATGTGGCAGGTTGGACCACAGGGGATAGTGTTTGACTGTCAGGAAAAGCTCTCTCTCTCTCTCTCTCTCTCTCTCTCTCTCTCTCTCTCTTTCTCTCTATCTGTTGTGGCCAACTGTCTAATATGAAACCCACTTGAGACTGAAAGCAGACTGCTAATGACACAGACCAGAGCTTCCCTGAAACACAAAGGAACAAAGAAAAACTTTTCTCTCCCAGCACACAGCGGTGATCACTGAAATGGCACGACGTTGTTATGAGGAGAATCCGGCACAAATTTTATCACCTTTATTCAAAGGCTGTTTGCACCTTAGATGTTCACGGTGTCATAAAATGAAATTCGGCGAGCATGGCAAGCTGTTGTAGGAGGGAAGAGAAGGAAAACTAAAATAAATATGGATGATAATGAACTGTCCAGTGGCTTCACAAATAAATAATCAGGATGAATGAATGAATGGAGCCCCTTTCAACATGCTTATTACAACACTGATTTTCAGGTACCCTGTCAGTTGTCAGATTAAAAAAAAAAACAAAAACACCATTCTCATGTCTGTCCAGTAAATAGACTCACTACAGCCAGCATCTTAGCTTAGCATTAAGGTTGCACATCGCTAGCATGGCTCTGTTTGTGGCTTACTATTTAGTCCATGTCACATCATGAAGACCATGAGCAACCATGACGGAAAAACATCAGCCTCCATGTTGTGCTTTTGGCTTTTGGATATTTCCTACAGCATTGACCATCTACCACTTACAGAGGTGTCAACAACCTGGTGGCAACATGGCTGCCTAACTGGCAGATTATAAATTATATTACAAAAATTATTTCACTGGTTTAAAAATGAAAAATACACAGTTTGCTTGTATCTGGTTTCACTTGTTAATAAGTTACTCCAGAAGTAGTACAGGTAACTAATTTGTCCAATTTAAATGACGTGACTCTTTTGTTACATGAAACAGGAACATTTGAGTGATATGTTATTTAAAACATGGTCGCAATGAACAATTGAACTATTGCATTTAAAATTTGCTTGCTAGTAATTTATGTTCCTGTCTGCTGTATTGCCAGCATTAATAAAATGTGCCCAGGGGACAAGGTGGCTGTGTGTGAGTGTGTTTATGCAATGAAAATAAATCGACTACAAAAAGGTAACTTGCACAGGCAGGGAAACAAACGCCGATGGTCTCATTACGTAACGTGTTGAAGATGTACAAATTATACATCAGTCAGTATATGAAATTATAGAAAGTCTGAATGTGAGGTGGATTAATGCGTTGTTGGCTTTGGGTGCACAGCACAGGATTTGGTAACAGTAAGAATAGTATAGAATAATGCCAGCCTTAACAGGGTGAAAATGTGTTAATACAATAAAAATGGAGGCTTACATTTTTGACAGTGGTTCTCTGAGGAGAGAGCTGGATGCTGCTCAGAGTTGTTTCACCAGATCGGACAAGTCAGAGAAAAGTTCATTTGTATCAGAAGGACAGAAAGAGCATGACAGCAAATGAAAAATTGCTGGATTACCATGTGATTTTGGGGAAGTGCAGAGGAAAACATCTAAACAATTGGCACTCAGCAGCAAAACTGGATGAGCATGAAAATGAACAATAAGAAAATCAACCCGTTACAGGCTTACTGATTGACTCTGGTTTTACTCTTGGATTTTCCATGAAATCAGTTTTTAAATGACTAATAAAGGACAAAAGCAAGGACATAGCTGGTGGATGGGAGGGCGGAGACTCTCAGTCGAGACCATCCCTCACCCATCCATGAGCTAAGGGTACAACAGTAAATGTCTGGCCTCCCCATTCATTTCTCCCTCCTTCCTTAACCCCCCCCATCATGAGAGGTGGAGCACTTAGTCTAATGTGAATAATAACGATGACTGTTTTCCTGGCCGGGCCATAATCTGCGGTAAATGGGCAGAGATTTATTGCTATAAATTACATCACCCACACACCTCTCTCTTCTTTGTCTACCCTTTTTTTATTTCAGGTCAGATTATTTAGTTGTCTTAAGCTTAAGGCTTAAGTTTCGAGTTTTTGTTTCTTTTCATGACACTCTTTTCAGTCTCTTGAATGCACCTGAGTCTGCTTCACAGACAAAAATATGAGATGGGTATTAAAGCCAACACATCTAAGCGCAATTTTAAAAAAGTAATATTAATAATAGAGGATAAATTTCCACAATTCCTGTTGCTGATTAAGGACAACATGAACGTGAGCTTCCACTCAGCTTCAAAACATTCCTTCTCTTCTGCTGCTTCATTCACTCCCTTTCAGCTACGCCTCTTGGCTCTGAGCCATTCGTACATTTTACCACCTCTTTCTGTTATCTATCAGTTTAAAGTGAGGCTACCCTCTCCTGGCAATCACCTCCACATAAAAAATAAATTAACTCTTCCCTCTTTCCCACATTGGAGCAAATATATTTTATAGATTTATATTCACAGGCCAGATCGCAAAGTAACACCAACCAGCATCAGTGACGGCCCAAAGAGAAGTCTGAGTGCTGGTGGAATCTCGATCTGTGGATCATCTTCATCTCCATCTCCATACATCAGACCATCCAGTCAGTGTTTCATATACATGACTGTCAGTGTAATGTAACAGATAATTTAATTAAGTGGCCTGAAGGCATAAAACATCTATGATATGTCATTAAATCATCGCTGTTATTAAAAGCTTAAAGCAATTAAGATGTTGGATGATATGAAATCAATGAATAAAAGATGAGAGGGGCGTCGAAGTGTACAGTGTTTTGTCTTTTCATCGGCACTACCAACTGCCTTCCTGACTTTTTTTTTTTGTTTTGTTTTCATTTGAGAGGGAATAAGTCATGAGCTGTGCTGCAGGGCAGATTGTATGTGTCTCTCCCTGTGCGTATGTGTGAATTACATGCTACTGACGATGTTCAGGGAATTCGCGGTCGTGTCTAAACGCAGAGGAAGCTTCAGCGAGGACAAAGCTCGAGTCGTGAAGCCTGCGGTAAGGCTGTGGGGTTGAGAGAAACACGTATGTAAGGATACATAGAGAGTTGAAATACTTCACACATGTAACGCGTGCACGATCGGCTGGGAGTTCAATCAGAGGATTATGGTGATAAACACATGATGAGCATCAGAGATTGTGTGTTTTTTGATAGGTTATGTAGGAGCCAATGGTAAATCAAACATGACAAGCTCCTCTCAGGAAGAATAAGACCCGTGTTTTGCTTATCAGAACCCAACAAGTGACTGTTCACACTACTGTGTACAAGCTGTTTTGTACAACACAATGTTTAACTACTCCAGCTCACTGTGAAGGTAAGATCCTGTGTCGAGGTCTAAAAGCTCACAGTGACCGAGTAGCTAGCTTTAATAAGGTTGGCAGTTTTATAGCATCGCCTGTTCTGGGCTTGTCTAATCCTGGTCCTGAATGTGCATATTATTTGAGTAACAAGTATTAAATTAAGATAATTTATCTTACCAAGCACAAGTTGAATGTTTGTTTTACGTTTGCTTTTATGTGAGTTAGTTACTACTGCAGAGAAGGTAAATATTCTGCACTTTTGCAGGCAGGAAAAGCTTCATGCATTGTTTCTGCTGAAATTCAACATCTGGCTGTGCAGTGTTTTTAAATTCTTGCACACTGCATAAACATTTGCCACTTTTATGTTGACATTTTGATCATCACTTTTTTCACGGCAGACTATTTGACGATTTTCACTTTTCATTATTCACTCCTGTGCTTTTCCCACCGTGACATGTTAAAATGTCCTCTCAGGTAGAGCTCTGATGTTGTTGCCAATTTTCCACGTTGTCAGCAAAATGCAGACTGTCATATATGACTGTCATATATAAAAAAATCATGAAACACATTAATAGATAGATAGATAGATAGATAGATAGATGAAAACACACTTTAAACACTCCATGTTGTAATTTTCATAACACAAGAGGAACCTCGCGTCTGTCACCTGCAGGCAAATCCTCTGACATTATGACATCTTTCACTGGCACTTACACTAATAACTATTGCACCTGCTCACACGTCTCCATATCTTTTCACAGACACACAGAATAATAGCTTGCTGTTAGGCGTTTGTCTGGAGGCGTGGAGGGCGCATACGTGATTCCTCCAAGATGGGGGAGCAACAGTGAGAGGTGGAGCATCAACACCTGACTCAACTGTTTCTGAAACTCCCCCCGTATCGGTTTTAGAGACTGAAACATAACAGTCACAGTTTAATTTGGCATGACTGAAACGCGCAAAAGCGATTGTCATAGAAGTGACTCGAATGGCTGAATTAACCATAATTTGATGCATACTGAGAGGTTTAGAACTCAGAACACCAAGTTTAGGACTTGACTGAAGATTTGTGCTGCTCAGTGCCTACACATCTGCTGTTGTCTATCGAAGAGATTTCATCAACCTATAAATATGGTTTTGTATGACGTTAAAGACATGTCACTCTGGTCAGTAATGACACGATTTGACATGCATGGGACCACGTTTTTCTTTTGAACTTGGCCAGTCGCAGTTTCTTTCTTTTTTTCCCCCATTAGTTTAACTCCCAAACATGTTTTAATAAAGAGTGTTCCCAGACTTTTATGGTACACACACACACACAGTAATAAAGAAATTTTCTTTCGATCACACACACACACACACACACACACACACACACACACACACACACACACACAAAGATCAAAAGATTTAATTCTTATCACCTTTTGTTATTTCTGCTTGGGAGGAGGAGTTTAATACTACAAGGAAAAACACAATTTGAAGGTTTCCTCCTTCGGCCAGGGGTCAGTGTTGGATATGTGTGTGTGTGTGTGTGTGTGTTTGTTTGTGTGAAAGAGAAAGATTGACAGCACTGACAGTTGTGACAGTTATAAGATTCTGAGGTGGGCGTTTTGATTGATGCATCTGTGCAGGCAGCAACTTCTAGATTAAACCCTAGACACACACACACACACACATATCCATCCATATCCATATTTCCATATCTTATGAAATAATTGGGAACAAACAATAATTGAAGCTGACGTGTGTGAAATACAAAACATGTGAATATGTCATCTGTACAGTGTTATAATACAAGTATGAACACAGAGAGAGAAAAACCAAATTGTGCCTGTGCTAAATCACATAATTTATTCAACTCACCTCACATACGTTTACAACTATACTCTTATAGACACTGCATGAATAAATAAATAGCTGTACTTTCACTGTCAACAAACATTGTTTCCAATGTTAAAAGTAGACTAGTTCCTATGCTCTTTTGGTATATACATTTATCACACAAAAATACAGCATCATTGCAATTTACGACATATAGCCACAAATGTGCCAGTTCAGCAGATGACATTGTTTCTTTTCTGTGTGCGTTCAGGTTTGTGAATGAAACCAGGCTACGACACACTCGTTATGAGGCTTATCTGATGAGGAGGAAAAGTTTATACATTCACATTTAAGTCCAACAGGATTTGCCTGACGCTGTGCATAGCATCAGACCAGCAGTCACCCCATTCAGCTTGAAGCCAACGTCATCTTCGTGCAATTCACAAACGCCACAACTGTCATCAGTGTTTCAGAGACGGCGCAAGATCGGGCTGGGATTTAGTGCGTCTTACTGTACCTCAGCATATATGGCTGCATACAAGGATCAAGTCCCCTTCACGCTAAAGACTAACTCCAAGGCCATCCTGAGACCTTAAAGGATAAAGCTGGCAACCAGATTTTATCCTCTGAAAAGACCAAAATCAACACCCTTTCACAGGATGACAGATTTTTCCAGTGAGTCATTTCCACATGTACTATCCTGCTGCTGTAAATACTATAGCACACCTAATGTGTATTAATCTGCACATGAACATGAACACCCACCAAAAAATGCACCACTTACTCCTCTTCGAGTAACGTTTTTCTGAAATTGTTCTGTCTTTAAATGAATTAGACAAAATATCTGTGACCTCTTTGTAAATGTGTATCCAGTAGGAGTGAGTGGACTGAGTGTTATCAGTGTGTTAGGGGAGGGTCAGTGAGTACTGGGAGCTGGGCTAACATCATCCTTTCACTGAAAGTTGATCTCCATAGAAGAGGTCGCTTTTTTGCAACCGGTCCAGTCATTTTTCATGGCTGACGTTTGACTTAAGGCAAGTCCATATATTCAAAAAGACACCGACAAACCACAACATTTTTGAGAGAAGATAAACACAGAGAAGTCAACTGGACAATAATAACACTTAACAATGACAACAAATCACTGTGTAAAGTGACAACGTCTGTACTGGATTCTCCTTATACCGAGCAGTGGAGTGCCTGCTAGCTGAAACAGCCAGGAGTTTATTGTATGTATGAGGGTGCTCAACCACTATATTTCATCTCTGAATATAACACACTGTAAAACAAACTCTAACAAACCATAGTTTCAAACCTCTTTGCAGCATTAATCAAATGTCCTGAGGGCTAATTAAGTGGGGATTGGATCAATAATGACCGGTGCTTCTGACACCATCCCGGGAGGAACAATCATTTCCTGTCTCTGCTAACCTGCTGTGGCTGCACAGTCAATAGAGGTTCAGTTAGAGCAAACAAACCATCACACAGACACACATATTCCAAAATATCTTCAGGGATAGCGATAAACTAATATTCAGCATATTAGTTCTGCCAATCAAAGGTGCTGTAGTGTTTATAGATCACTGAACTCTCTATGCTGCCATCGGATTCCAGTCATTTTTATATGAGCTTCAGATGTGCTTGTGTTGTCAGTTGTAAATGCACATTAATTCAAAGATGTACTACACAATCGTAAGTGATTGCAAATTGATTTTTACAATGTATGGCAATAAATGGAAGCCAATGGCTGCCTGGGAGGTACGCAGGAGACATGTTTTAAAAAATCTGAGCATATGCTGGACATTTGAGTCTGTGTACATTTAGGGTGTCTTGATATATTCGTATTGATAACTGTGATATTAAAAAAATCAAATATTGATATTGCATAAAGAAACATTGATGACAATATGGTGTCAGTAATCCAGTGCAGATGTTACGCCTTATGGATCTTGTGTTTATCAGTATTCATGAAGTGAAAATGTTCTTTTTGTATGCTTAAAAAAAATTTCTATAGCTGCAATAATACTGTGAATTCTTTTCTACATAACAATCGCAAAATGAAAATCTGATATTGCGATAACGTCAGCCTACATCTGCATGGTGTGTATTCATACTGTTCATGGTCATAGTTTGCATCCACTGCAAAAAGTGTTCAGTGCCAAAAATGTGGAGACAAATTAATGCAGACTTTTATCTGTTCAACTGTAACTCTTATCTTTCATTGAAGCTGGTCTAATCAAAATTTTTCATTCAACAGCTGGATTGAATGTCTAATGACCTCAGCTCTGTGGAGTGTTTTAGTGCCTTTCAGCTTGTTGTCTTGATTTTCTGAGCCACAACTTTTTAACTTTTGTTTTCCCTCACTGCTCTCATTAATTAACCATGTCTCCAGCTTCTGTTAAGAGAAAAAAGCTCTGATCACTATATACCATTGTGATGAAGGGCTAAAGAGACAGATATTTCCCTCAGGAGTTGGTGGAGAATAAAACAGAGCTAAAAGGAGAGTGAGTGTTGGGTCTTACATTTATCAGTTTGTACCTTGGCCATATTGTAATTCCATTCCAGCACAGGGATATTGTAGGAATAATGAATTTAATTATTGGCAGTGAGTCTTAAAAAAATGTAACCTGGGGTCTTGCAGAATCATCCAAAATTGACCTACTGTTTGGCGAGTCAACGGTTTGGTGAAATTATGGGGGTACGTGGTTCTTAACGCGGCTCTTTATGTGTGAATTAGCAAGTATGACAGGAGGATTAAGAGCAAGGTAGCAAGGCTAACAGAAAACACAAAATAAGCTCAATAAATAAAATTAAAAAAACAATTATCAATTTCATCAATCGATGCACATGTTAAAAACAATGATTTCAGTACAGTGTATCTTGCTACACAACAAAGATCCTAAAAATGTTATTGCTCTATTAATAAATTTATTCTACGCAAATGTAAAACTTAAAGTCTGAAAAGTTTCTGCGGCATTCACTTGATGCTGCTTTGTTGTCAGATGTACACATGTGCATGTACATCAACACACACACACACACACACACACACACACACTGCTATGTAGATGTGGACACAGTGCCTTGGTTAGATATTGCACTATTCTCATTACCCATAGCAAACCCTTGTTGATGTTGTCACATACTGTATATCCACTGGAGTCCCTCTGATTACTGTAGCAGCACATAAATTAAACTGGTAGTAGTGGTTGTAGATTTACAGAGTCATGATAAAAAAAGACACAAGAATGAGTATGGTATGCTTGATACAGCGGATTGATAGTCAACAGTTCTATGCAAGGGATCTTAAGAAAGAAGGAGGCACCACGTCATCAGCATAAAACAAACTTGTGGAGTCACTTGGAAGCAAATTCACAGCAAATTTCTGTTGATTTGGCCTCCAGTGTGGCAGTAGCAAGTTCCCTGAAGAATGTCGATGCCTCTTTGATAATTCCTTCTTCTTCAAATTCCTTGGTATTACTTTTCTTTGTGCCTTTGTTGCCTATTTTTCATTGTGAAAAGCTTCTGGACTAGATGACCCATCATCACTCAGGACCTCAGTGTTGGTGAATGTCCCAGCGAGAGATGCCCCCAGGCTCTGGTTGACGGGCGCCATCTCTGAAAGAATGATACTATCATGGTTGCTCACCAGCGTGGCTTTATCCATGATCTCCTTGCTATGCTTGGACACCACGGCATCCATGAAGTCGTATTTGTGTGACAACATACCACTTTCGAATAGGTACTTTGTCAGGTATGAAAAGACCACATTAGCCAAGAAGGATGCCACCATGGACATGGACTTGAACGGAAACCTCTGCTGGACAAAGTGCTCCACTTCCCCTGTGAGGTGGTGGATTTTCTCCTGGACGACCCAACCGGGGTAGTAGATGAAGGGAGGAAGTTTGAGGTAGGGCTCCCCTCCACCAATGCGCAGCAGAAGACCAACTATATATGCAGCCACAGACCCGTAAGTATTGGTGCCCTTGACGAATAACACGCTAAGAAGCTGGGGAAAGATGATGACGTAGACCAAGTCAGAGCTCAGGTACCATAGGCCATACACTGATCCTGTTAACAAGGCCATAGCAGTGGCAAGAGCTCCAAATACAAAGATGGTGATGCGCATCACCCAAACAATCTCAGTATCTGAGGCCTGGAGAAGACAGGAAAGAAAATAAGATTGAAGTAGCAAATATAAACTGTGAAAAAGACAAGGTGGAGAATGGGGAGGTAGAACAAGACGGATCAAATAAAGGACGTAATGTTCACCACTGTCATCATCTTAGCTTAGCATGCTAACATTCGCTAATTAAATTTAAGCCCTTTGAGACAAACTGCTTGTAAAAATGGGCTACACAAATAAAGTTGTCTTGTCTTGTCTTAAATTTCATGATAAATACCTTATTATACCAGAAACAATGCCACGCAGCATAGCAACCATGTGGGTGTTTTTACTGACTTACTGGTAATAAATCATCCTGTAGTAAATACAATCTAGTTAATTAATTCAGCAATATAGCCTATGCTTACAAACCCTGCAACTGCATTATCACTTGGGTTAGCTCAGTAAGCACACAGTGAAGCTGACTGAATCTCCTCAGACATGGCTGCACACAACCACATGCTACAGTGATGGAGTCTGTGGAGGAGCTAAAAACCCTGCTCCACCCTGCTTGTGATGTGTCATGAATGTGCCCTGGGAATTTCCGCCGTAACATCAAGCATGTTTCATATGAGGATAGGATGAATACATAATTGGCTTTAATTTTGAAGGAAGGTTTGAGTCTGAGCTCTTAAATTTGACTGTTGTCTGGTTTGGGGTCTGGATTTTTAAGTAACAATAAAGTAATAATGTGACACATTTGTCAATCGCTGAGTTGGAACCAGAACTGACTAATTACTTATTTGACTGATGCTTGCAATCAATGGCTCAAACTATGCAGATGGTTGCTAGTTTTATTTTGGGCATACTTACCGATTGCCGAAAGGCGAGCTGATAGATATTCCTGGCAAACATGGAGCTGGCTGAGAGAATGGAAGAGTCTGCTGAAGACATGACCGCAGCCGACACCGCCCCCAGACCAAAGAAGGAAATGTAGGGTGGGCAAAGGTGCTGGAGCACAATGGGAAGGATCATATCTGACTGATCCTTATCCTTCGGAGGGAGGGACCCATAAGTAGTCTGGTTCCAGTCTAGAAGAATAAATTGGAACAATAGACAAAATATTTTTGGACTTGTTATGAACTGATCAGTAATATCCTCTGCATTTGAGTACAGGAATGGTGTAAGTGCCAGTATTTTCCTCAATTATTGGACAGAACATCCCCCGTCTGACACAGCGACTTGTGTGAGGCTGAACCGCAACATAACTAGACACAGGCTTTACATGATCCCTTAGCTTTCCAGACAAAGGGCTTAATTTTGCTCCTTGTTGATTCATCTGTTTTAGTTGCTGTGAAACAAAAAGGGCTTCACATGTCTGCTTACTGAAATATATAGTGCCTTACTGTTGATTCCTTGAATAATGGTTGCTGATTGAACATATGAGATCCATGCAATATTAACTATGCTTAATACACTGGTTTCTGCCTATTGGACCATTGGTCCAAATATGAAATATGAGCTAATATTGAAGAATGCATTATGTTATTTAATTGCATTTTAATTGTAAATTTGATTAATAATCACTTCATTAACAATGATTAATGCATGTGTGTGAAGTCATTGGTTCTAATGAGACATTTTGCACTGATTAAATACAGAAGTTTGAATGGATTTTGGCGTGTTATTTTTCATGGCGAACCGCTGAATATGTGCAAATTTGGGGATTATAAAGCCTACAGCCATGGTAGCAGCTCTCTGGGGCTGTACACAGCACTGCTTTGAGGTAAAATGTCAGGACCAGCCAACATGCTAACTGTGATGAGACACAAAGTACAGCTGAAGCTGATTTGAAAGTATATGTTTATAAACCTGTACTGGACAAATTGAAATGCTTACCTGATGATGGTGCTGTGTGACCATCCTGAGGGAAATATCAATTTGTGTACCAAATTTCACCAATAGTTGATAAAATATTTAAGTGAAAATTATAAATCAGCACCTAATGATGGTTATAAAAACCATCAAAGTCAGTAGGATTCACCAACTGGGAATCATGAATATCTTATACTGAACTGAAGGTAGCAGGTCTAACTCCATAGTGAAGCTATTCTACTGCCCTTCATATTCATCAAACTTCACCCATTCTCCACTCCACACTGTTGTCTCATCCTCCCATTCACTGGGACATTTGTTCTTGCATTTCTCAATCCTCTGACATTCTTCCATCTTTCTGCCACTTTTTTCATCCTTCTCTTTATCCTCCAGGGGTGCACATATTCTCCCTTCCCTGGATATTCACAAGCAGTACTTGATTAGTGCCTGTTATACATGAAACAACTTCAGACGGAGGAGATTAATTAGCGCCTCTTCAGATGTAATATTCACTAAATCGGCATGGTCTGATGGCTCTCCCCTTTGCCAGTCGTGACAGCATCCGTCTGATGTTGTTTACCCCCCAGATACTCTATGCATCTGCATTTACACATCTGGAAAAAAAACGGCTGCTGGGCTATAAACAACCCAGGAATGCATTGTGTTCCCCTTTGATCGCACTTTCCTGTTTGACTAAAAGATCAGAATCCTGGATGTTTCGATTGTCCTGTGATGTTTCATTAACTGCTTAATCAATGTGTGTGTGTGTGTGCACATCATTCATGGATCAGTGTCTGATATGTTTGCATCTGTCTGTGATTTAACAGCTGCAACACAGAGCTTGACTGAGTGTGCAGAATAAAAAATACTCTGTGACTCTGCAATTTTGTCATTTTGTCTCATTTGCAGGCATATAATTAAACAGTTATTCATAGGGTTCATAGGGTTATTTGATTAACACTGAATCAAAACTTATTTTACAACCTAACAAATAAATATAAGTTGCATGTTAGATACTATTCATCAGGATCAGGACACAGATACTATTTATTGCTGTTTTAGGGGCTGTTAGCTTTTAGAGTAATGTAGAATGAGCTCTGCTTTCTCATTTCAAAACCAAACTGTCAACTTCCCTGCTCTGAAACGACAGGATTAAATAGAGTGCATCTCTTGAAAGTGTCAACATCCAAGTGACTGATGTGAATTGAGAGTTGGGGTCAGAGGTCTTGCAAAGGTCGTGTGTGTGTGTGTGTGTGTGTGTGTGTGTGTGTGTGTGTGTGTGTGTATTTACCAGTGGAGGCCCCTATAGCTCCTATGAGGACAGAGGGGACGGCCATGACCAGGCAGCCGAAGGCGGCGAGGAAGGAAAGGACCTGGGCATAGGTAGCTGAAGAGGCAGAAAGAACCCGTTGAAAATAGACCTGCCAGGGAATACCCCCCAACATCTAGAAACAGAAACACCATAGTAAATACAGACACCAAACCAATGCATGACAGACAGCACCAAAACTTACTCTTAATACAATAAATATGACAAATCTGTTCTGCAGCTGTGCTTCCAGTTACTCCTCAATAAAATTCTTCACCTAATCAAAATGTGCATGCAATTTACTTTAGAGTGATAAACTGTCTCTTGATGAATCTTCTGAAAATGTGGCCTACCAGCAAACAGAAGTTGTCCGCCCAGAGCCATTTGTCTTCAGGCTCAATCTTCCCCAGCCAGGGTGACTGGTAGATTGCTTCCTTGGCTGAAACAATGATGTCCGACACAGCAGGATTGGACAGGGCGAAAGGCACGCTGATCCACTGATGGAGAGGAGGGGATCAGAACGAAAATATTATCATTGTTATCTAAATACCTGGTGATTTAGTCTTGACAGTGGAGAATCAACTTTAAACAACTTTAGATATATAGTCCCAAATCCTACTGGGCCACTTTATCTTGTTTTATCTCCTACAGGAGCTCAGTCTTTGCACTTCAGCTACTGATAGTGGAGAGTGAGGGTCACCAACACTGATGTCCTCAGTGAAGTGGAGGAGTGAATTGCTTGATGCTGTTTGCTTTAGATTGATGTTACCATTTGACATGTGTTGCCTTATTTTCAGGGGGCCACTGAATACAAGCAAATTTGCGAATTATAAAAGTAATATTCAACAGAAGCCTACTGCCATGGCAGCAGCCCTCTGACACTGTACACTGTGACAGTACTGCAGGTATCATATCTATCATGCTCACATTTTAGTTTAGTATGTTAGCATGCTAACATTTGATAAAGAGACACAAAATTATTGATTGTTTTTTTTCACGTATAAATGTGAATGTAGTCCATGTTCCTGCTGTGACTGCTTTGAAGACTATATATGGGATTTAATATATCATAATATAATAGTATAATATTACCATAATAATATAATGTGATATCATACATGTGTGATTTTGCATTATTAATACACTTTAGCTAGTGTTTTGATCAGACTCCTCCTGTATGTATTGATGTCTGGTAACGTTTTTGACACCTCAAAGATTAGCAGAAAATCATGACTAATGATAGCATCACGTGTTGAGGTGAGTTTGGCTTTCAGGCTGGTAAAATCCTATCTAATCATACAGAACATGTTGACAGTGAAACTCACCAAGCCCAAAAAGATACAGAAGAGCTGGACCACATCTGTGTATGCCACAGAGTAGAGTCCTCCAACAAGTGTGTAGAAGATGGCGATCAGGGCTGAGATCACCACCGACATACTGATGTTTATGTCCACGATCACACTCAGAGTGGCACCTACAGGACAACACATTCGATTGATCAGATACAATCAGAGTGAAGACGAAAAGAAATCTGGGTGTAACAGTTTCATTTCCAACAAGTGATACCTGTCCAACAATCACCTACCCAGTGCAGACAAAATGGCTGCAGACCAGAAGATTTCCCCCATGAGTGCGGGGATGAAGAGCAGACCGCCCATCCTTTCTCCATACAGCTGCTGGAAGGGATCCAGCATGGTGACGTATCCGCGAGAACGCATGGGCTTGGCAAAGAAAAGGCCACCTGAATGAAATGAGACATTAATGGAAGGCAGACAGACAGGGGGCCACTGTATGAAAAAATTTACAATCCCTGAATCAATGAAATTGTACATTGGAGCATATGAATGTCGTACATAGTGACCTGGTAGTACTTCTTCTTTATCTCTGGGTGAAGCACTTTAGATGTGTAATATACTGTATTAGAGAGCCATAGGAGTGGTTTTGCATGTTTTTTTTGCAAGACTACTAAGTGCCGAATCACCATAGGGCAGTACAGTAGTTATTTTACTGTAATATTCAAAACTGCAGACACTTGACTTTGGTTTCAGCTGATAAATGCGATGCAAAAAGTGTCAGTTTATTGTCAAAGTTATGGTTACATGCAGACTGAGTTGAAAAGTCTCTCCTGCATCATCACCACACAACAACGATGTAGAACGCCAAATAATATGAGCAAACATGATGATATAGATGACTGACGTTACTGTCATAGTGCTGTTCAATGATCAGAAATTAACGGCTGCCTTGAGGTAAAACACATTCAAGAGATTTGCAGAAAATGGTCGAAAATATGCTAAATTGTATGGTTCTTTTAGAAGTACATCACCACTGTTAGTTTGCACTAACTCACTCACACTTCACGCACACTTTTTACAGGATGATTCGGGACTGCAGAGGTACTGGTTCTTACCCACTACCAGGCTGAGTGCGTAACCAAAGGGAGCCTGCGCCCAAGCCAAGCCGTAGTCCGGCAGGTAGACATACTCTGCTGTCCCGTTGATGTAGCCCCCACCCACCCAAGTAGCTGAAAACAAGAAAAATGTTAATTTTGTTTAAAAAAAACCCAAATAATATATGAAAAGCCACATTGGCATCTAAAATGTTGCACACTTTTATTCTAATAACAAGAATCCTACAGGTAATGTTTGTCCGTTGGGGATGGAAAGAAATTAGTTTGCAGTTTTGATCATAATTCAGCAAAGATCAAACAGAATCCGTTTGTTGCTGGGAAAACTAACTGTGTTTAATAGTCATCGGACTTCTTCTGACGGACTGAACCAGCAGCACGTATTTCAGACTAACTATCAGTTATTGCATCTTTAAGTGCTCAGAAACGCAATGAATGGCATGTTGATACCAGTGAGTTTTACCAGTGACCGTAGTGCTGTCCGTGCGTAAAAGACATGGTGGGTGAAATTTTTTGTATTCCGCTGACATATTATACCCATATGTGAGCCGTGTTGAACACTTAGCAACAAACAAGAATTCAAACACGTCATGTAGTTAACCAACTCACCGGTCATGGTGAAACCGCCTACGAACAGCCCGATGTCCCTTCCACCGACCATGATGCTTTCGCTCCGGTCTGTGCCATCGCCAACACCGGAGTTCTTGTTCTTCCACGCGGCCCAGATCCCCACAAATAAAATCAGGACGTAGAAGATAACGATAGCCACGAGACCCTCGGCGTGGATGGTCATCTTCCTTTGGTCCGCTTCCTCCCGCCGAGATCAAGGGCTATTGCGCGCGGAGGACTGGAATTTCATGGAGAAAACTTTGAAGAAAAAGAGGTAGAAACACTTTCCTGTGGGCTATGTTTGACTTTTATCTGGAACAAACATTTCAGAGAAACCTCATCTTTCCACACACATTATTTTATCACATAACAATTAAATTGGACACTACTAGGACAGACATACAGCGCTTCAGTGCGCATTGCGTGGAACATGACATAACCCATAAGGAACTTTAAAACATCCATCCATCTATCCTAAAATTGTATTTGAGGCTGCCAAATTCCTAAAAGCTGCAAGATTCAATTTGTACCGTGCTTAGGATTTTGAATGACCACAACATACACATTATAAACTGACAGCTTCCAGTAGAGAAACCCATTGAAATTTCATATTTTCTGTGCACCGATTATCACTCTTAATGCGAAAGTCCAGCTGTGACAGCCGTTAAATCCTCTGTTCCCCAAAGTAATAAAAACATGCATAAATCCAAGTTTTTGCCGAAGTCAAGGAAGTGATTTTCCAATTCCAGCCTCAAATATGCAATCTTTACAAGAGAGAAAATCGATTACAAAATTCCCTGCAAATTATAGTTAAAGAAAACCTAAAAGCCTTCACTCAGTGATGCCAAATTACTTCGGTGTGATAAAGTTCCTGTGTCAAATACATGCAACCAAGAATATTATTGAATACAACCAAGAATATTATTGGACAAACGAGCATTGGAAAATTGGAAAGCCTCGTTGACTTTAAAGCGTCAGGATACTTCCGTGTCTTTTCCCCTTTGATTTTTTTGCCCCGTACTACCATACCATAAAAGATGGTGCTTGAACTCATGCAGTGAAACCTATGAAGGGTGGCCATACCTTCCCGCGTCCCACATTAGCAAAAGGAAGAGGAACAACTGGCACTTCTTCATGTGACATCAAATCTAAAGATGTCAATCAGAACCATCCAAAGCCAGAAGAGATGGCACAGGTCTGATGAGTTCGCAAAGCATTAGTGCTGCGCTTGTTGAAGATGTTTTACGCGCCCTGTTGCCTCACTTTAATTACAGACATCGCTTTATCCAATTATTGCGCCAGCTTTCTCACACGATGCCTGTCAGTTTTCCCTGCTTTTTTAAATGTAAAAAAAGGGTGTTGAAGTTGCTCTGTAGCCTGGTATGATTATTAAACAATCTGAACCGACAAGGTTTTGTTTTCTGTAGCGCTATCGTGCGTAAAAATCTCTTAATGGTTCCAAAGCGCGACGCACCTTCAACAATAACACCATTAATCAAAAGAGACCTAAAACAGATGCGTTGGGGTTTTGTGCCCGATGTGCTGCATCACTAAACCTGTGGGTTTCAGCTCTCTGTTGCGCTGACATCACGGTTCCAGGAGGCCGGTATTGCATTATTGATCTATCTTTAAATCAGCATCTGTCACTACAGTCAAATGCAGTTAGAGTCAGTCAACGTATATTAGCAAAAGAAGTAAGTGTTAGAAAAGGACATTATCTTACCTTTCCTTTGAAGAAACAGGTCTAAACAGAGCGGGGCCTCCAACAAAAATAATTTAAGAAAGTGTGAAAAGCGGTTTTGTTGGGTTCAGGTACCACAAACTAATCCTCTTGGATGAACAAACAATTCTCCTATGTTGTTTTTTTTAAATAACCAATGTTCGCCGGAAAGAGGGAGAGACAGAGGGAGAGAGAGAGAGAGAGGGAGAGGGAGGGAGAGGGAAAGAGCGAGGGACGGGGAGAGAGGGTGGAGGTGGGTGGAGTGGTGGAGATGAATGGGAGTGGTGGGTTTATTGGGTGCTGTCAGGGTGGGTAGATGGTGGATGAATGTCTTCCAGGGCAGGACGAAAATAGCACCTAATAGAGAGTGGCATGACGCACAGCCTCTCCGGGAAAGCTTTCCAATATCATAATATCTTATTGGCACTGGATGGAACCTTTACTTTGCCAGGTTACATTTCAGGCCTGATTTATGATCTTGCGCAGGTCCCCGCTTGCTCCGCGATTAAAGCATCGCGTTTAATCTGCAAACGCTGGCCGTATATGGTGGTAATACTGAGGGAGTCTACTTCGCATACAGGATTACTGTCTCATTCTGCGATCCAAATCACGCATGAAGGAACATGACTCCGATCTTAAGTTTTTACATTTAAAACTTTCAAACAGAGTCATGAGGAAGGAGCAGTGGCGGACTCAGGCCATCCGAGGGGCTCAGAAAGGGTACAAGCATGCAGAAATATGCTATACATTTATGGTGAAATACTTCTAAAATCTTTTCCTAAACTTCAATGCTTTTTCTTCACAGGAAGAGCATCCAAGAGGTCACTTTATCATGTTGGTATCTCGTGGTGGGGCATTCAAGTGGGCACCTTTGCTGCAACCAATCCTACCCCCCCCCCCAGTTATTTTGGTGACCTATAGTCCACAGTAACCCAATCCAGTTTTAAATGCAGTAGGTACAAATCGGGTTTAAAACACTACAACGCATTTTAATTAAAGATGATTCAAATTAATCACATTATATACATTACATACATTGTTGAGGACATCACCCCGTAAAGCCTGCCTTCAAATGGAAACAGTACTGGATGTTTTACAGAGGAAGCTTTCTGAGGGTATTCAGACTGCTGTCCATGGTACTGAAACGTGACAGTGCCAACAACACGAACATTTTACATTTAGTTCTTATTATTTAGAATTTGTTATTTACTTTGGGTTGAAAGCCGTCTCTTTCTCATTATACCTTTAACTTCACTAATCACTGTGATGCAATATTTCTGTTCCGTTTTACAAAATATACAGTATTTCATACAATTTAATCACAGTTTTATATTGTTAATTTCCATTAGCAGTCATACAACAAGCATCTTCATGGAGTTAGAATTCATTGTTCAGACTTTAACTGCAATCAAAATTAGCTGCTTGACGTAAACAAAGATGTTGACTGGTGCGACTGCTGGAGATAAGATAAGTGACTTACCTGAACTGTGACACGTCTTCTTAATTTAGCGCCCGTGTAGCTGACAGGCTGCCAGACAGAAGGCAGCTCTAATTGGAAGGTTTTCTAACAAATGAGCCTCAGAAACACATCTAGTGTTACAGATAGTTTTAGGAGGCTGCCTCACAAAAACAGACAACTTCTTTTTCAGCATATGTGAATGCCAAGAGTCCTTCATTTCATACATATGACTAATGACTCAAACCCTGTTGGTGCTTTTCATAAGAATCAACTAGTTGCCTACACCACATTGACCAAAGGATGCAGTCTAAAGGAATTAAACAAAGTTCTACCTGAAGGTTTTAAGCTACCTTCTCAAAAGACCTCTGCCGCCATCAGGTGGCCTTTTCAAGATTTACTCAACTCTCCATAAGGTGGTTTCAGTGAAGGAACCAGGAAGAAAACATATTCTGAATGTTTCTGTACGTGAAAGATTAAAGTGGATCCGAGCTCCACTCATCCTGCAGCAGGGCTGTAGGGTTAAACTGTAAATGATCAGTGAACGTTAAGGCAAGCTATGTAACCTACCGCCTTTGTCTTTGTCACAGCAGTCATTTTGACTTCTGCTACAGCAGAAAAAAACACAGCTGGAACTAATTCTGTTAATGATAGCTCAGCTACATTTAGGTATTTTAATAAGCCTGGAGAGTGATTGAGTATGAAATGCAGCCAGCAATTAATATGATTAATCATATCTACAGTCTTCTTATGAAAACAATAAAAAGGCAGCTATAAAGTATGTCTCTATGTTTTAATTATTAGAAAGTGACATTAATTGTTTTTTTCTTTTAATTTCCTTTGGCATGAAAATACTGAGACAGTGCTATCCTGTTCCCTTAAAATAAAACCATTATAATTGAACTGGCTCCCAAAAAATGTTTATCCCGACCAGAAAGTTGGTTACAACCAGGAAATGACAGAACAATTGCTTATCCATTAACCGAAGTGTTAAAACACAGCATGTGGAATCTGATTTTTGTCGTCTCTCTTAAAACTATTTGCTGTAAAACACTGCCACCTTCTGGTCTCACAGAGGCATAGTGGTCCTCAGTTGACGCGCCCACACACATTTTGAATGAGAGTTTTGTTAGCCTCTCAGATGTGGTCATGTCAAAGTTAGAAAGAAGCCTGAGCAGTTTGTCAGATGTGACATCTGTTTGTTGGACACTTTTGTCCACATATTAGTCTTTTCCATTTTTTGCGTTATGTGTGTATGATGAAGGCAAAAAGTCCTGTTAAGATATTAAAAATAAGTTGGAGAAATGTTCAGTTGTCTGCCCTGCAGGGCTGTAGTTATGGTCGTGGTACCGCCGCCGGTTTTAGACGTAGTTATTGAGCCTGTAACCACTGCTGGAAAGGGAGCAAAGTGATGGAGCGTGATTGTCCTTCAGGGCCTCGGGGGGCTTGTAGAGTGGAGCAGGAGGATATATGTGGTTGAAGGCAGGAGGAGGCGATGATGGTTGATTCCTCTGCATATGGAGGGGGCTCCGTGACCTGTCACCACTGCTGCTCCAGCACAGCACCAGACCTCCGGTCAGGCTGAGGCAGGCCGAGGCATAACCGAGGTACACGGCCAGGCCGATCTCATACTTCAGCCCACTGGGGAGGAAGGGGTCGTAGAAATCCATGACGACATCGTTGGTGGTCCAGGACACGGTGATCAGGCAGAGAAGGCCAGCACAGAGAAAACAAATTGCCCCACTTAGCGCCAGTGGTGATTTGATCAGTGAGCCACGGGCAAAGCGGGTACACTTCATCCCGAGCACTGATACAATAGAAGCCAGGATTGAGGTGATACAGGAAAGCACCATGAGCGCCCGGGCAGCCTAATGTGGAGGAGAATAGACGAGGAATAATGTGATTAATAATCTCTCAGAAGTTAGTTTTAAGGATATTCTAAACTCGAATTCATTATTCACTCTGACCAAACAGTTCCAATCTCAAAGATATTTAGTTTACTAACAGAGAAAAGCAGCAAATCCACACATTTGAGGAGCTGAAACAAGACGATGTCTGGCATTTTAGCTTGAAATATTATTGAAATGACTAACAGATTATCAAAATACATGCCGTTTACTTGGCATTATTTTGTCGTTTCTGCTCTTCTCATGACAACATAAAGTGCTCTGGGTAAAAAGTTGAAAGCTGATCGTGAAGTACCTGCAGGTCGCGTGGCAGGGCCAGCAGAGATCTGTACAGCTCACACTGGTAAATGCCAGTGCTGTGCCACACACACTCCATCCACAGACCTTTCATGTAAGCAGTGGCTGTGATGATGTTGGAGCCCACGTAGGCTGTGCTGCGCCAGTGGGGGAGCAGAGTTGCAACTACAGTCCCTGCAAACCCCAACAGCCCCAAAAAGAAGCCAAGGAGTTGAACCGCCATGCTGGTCATGGTCTACTGACTTGGACAGATGCTGAAACTACAAAGCACAAAGTTTACCGTTTGAAATCACCGTAGATGAACAGGTATGCAACAGGAGACAATTACCAGCATTTACATGTCTCACATGTTGCTAAGCAGGCATATAGATATACACTGGATCCATAGAGAAAAAAAAGAAAAATCAACACGCAGAAACAGCATATGCTCACATAAAAAAAAAAGACAACAAAAACTTTAAGAACAAAACTGCAGTCCCAGAGGCTCAAGATGAGTCTGAAGTCCTGCTCTTATTTGCATGCTCTCCAGCAGTACAGTAAATTCCACTGAGCTTACATGCAGTCACAGAGTCTGAGCCATTCCTCAAGTGTGTCCGTGGAGAAAAAAAGCTCTGGAAACGTTCTGGCATCAGTCTCTGGTGAGTGGCAGGTGACTGCATCTGTAACTAATGAGAGCAGTGTTCGGCTTCACCTGTTTAACGCTCTCCTCAGGAGGGCGAACCACAGCAGTCTATTTGTTAAGCTCCCCACCACCCTGCAGGAAGGGAACAGACTGAGAGAGAAAGAGAGCGAGAGGAAATTAAACATTTACAGAAACCACCCGACCTGAGCGCTCTGTTATAAACCACTAACTTCCGACATTTTTCACACCTCTGCTGAGAGAGAGGGACCGAATCACTCGATGACAGTGAACTTGAACCTGACAGACCCCAAACTGTGACAGAGGGGATAGCAGTGACTCATGTTGTAGTAATTGGCCAGATTATATTATGCCCAATTTAATCTCTGACCTGAGATCACCTGGCGCGCAGAGCTACATTTACAACTGTTTTCAAAGCTCTGGGAAACAAATAAAAACCGCTAACCCTCACAGCAAGAGCATGTGAGGCCTACGGGTGGTTAAGCATTTACTTTTGTTCCTGCTCACTCTCTGGAACAAAATGTTCTCCGAGTGAAAAACATCCTGAATAATGAGCAGAGTTTAAATTTGACAGCGAAGAAACCAAACTGTGCTCAAACAAACCCATTGTTTTGACTTCCTCAGAAAACAAGGGGCTGATTATTGGTCGACCTGGCACTGTCGGGGACCTCTCAAAATATCAGAGATACAAGCTTCTTTGTTGTTTACTTAATCACTGACTGCACTGAAGGCATAACAAATAAGCAACAGGAAGCAAGGCAAGGCTTGGACGAGTGACTGATTTCACATTGGCTTGCTCACAAATCATCCAACAGCAAAACCAGTGTAATACTCACAATGTTTTGTCACTCACCAGTATGTCAACACTATGAAATACTGTACATGTGATGCTGCTTCTCTTCTTCTTCTTCTTCTAGTATACCCTACATTTGAACACTTACCAACAAAGTTACACAAGGATTACAGCGCCAGCGGTCACAGGTGTCCAGACGGCACACTTCCAAATAAACAGGGCCATTCTCGCTCTCTGCTGCTGCCTTAACAGACAACAAATACGCGTCTGTGCTGTCGGATTGTCAGATGTGAGATTGGCCAGTGGTAGGTATCATCATCATCAGCTGCGGCAACTTTATCCGTCAGGAGCATCATGTCAGAGATAACACGCAAGACAGTAGTCCCAGTGCTGGTGCTGGTTGCTCCAGATAGATAAACAAGGCTGTGGACCCGGAGGTAAGAACAGTGTTGTCAGGCAAAGGCAGACAGAAGAGATATTGTCCTCACTGGATGTGCTGTTTTTGTCTCAATAATTAAGCTCTCTGCAAGTCCACTTCTGCGGAAATGAATAATGAACAATAAAATGAAATGAATGAATGGAAATTTATTAGTCAGCATATCAGCTTGTAAGCAACTTGTAAAGAACATCAATATTTATCAAATACAGTTAAGGTTAAATCAGCAGGCACAGTAAAAGCACTACTAAACTCAATCAACACTCTCAGGCTGATGGCAAAACTGTGTATTTTAGTAACGCAGTACTGCATGAGACTATATGTGTGGTACATACAGTTCTGCAAGGTCTGAGGTCCATCAACTGTCTTTGCAGTTCTTCTTTCTCCATCCCTCTGTGTACCCAGTGTAACCTCCCGTGGCATCTTGTTGGTATACAAAAGGTTTTTCCCAGTCCTTCCCCCGGCTCCCTTATGTGTTCAGTTCTCTGTAAGAGCTCTGCTGTTAAGTGAAAGGATGATCCTCTCCAAGGTCTGCCTGTGGGAGACGCCATTTGAATGTGGAACACTTAATAGTCTTAGTTAAGCAGAATAATCCTCTGATTAGGAGCTGAGCATCGCTGGCTCGTTGTGCACAGTGCTGGAAGGGTAATACAAATAAAAAGTCTTCAGATGTCTGAAAAGCTGCTCTTCTTCATGCACTACACATACCTTTATAACAGTATATATGCAGATATACACAACATTGTCAAGATATAGTACAGACTAGCATGTCTTAAAGACCCTGCACACCCACACACTGATGTTTTTAGTCATTTTATCTGATTACATCTCTGGTTGGGTTCAGGTTGGGTGAAATGACTTCAGAAACCAACACGAAGGACAAACTTGAGAGCTGTCCAACTCTTAACAGGTGCAGCAAAACTAACAGATGAGCGAGACTCATCACTGATCAGCAGGCAGCGTGGGCCTAAGGTCACCTTAAGGTAACTGGACAAGCAATAAATCAACCATGTGACCTACACAAAATAATCATACGTTAATGAGAAAAAAGGAACTATGAAAAAGATGTCTGTACATGTATTAAAACGTAATACAGTGTGTTATGGGAGACAATTAAATTGCAGCGTCAACACCTTTCAGTCTGCTAGATTTACATGACAGCTTAAGTAACACTTTACTTGGCAAATTTAATGCTTAATTTAATTAATTTATTTACTTACTTATTCATTTAACCGTTTTCTTCCAGTCAGTGAGGCTGAGTTGGACCACCTACCACAGCCCTACTGCAGTACTACTACTACTACTGCAGTAGTAGTACTCATTAGAAACTTGAACACACTGAATGTTGTTCATAATTAAACCGGAAATGTTGTTTATTTTTATTTCTAGTTCCATTGCTCTTACTTCTTTGCTCTTACTATTAACTTTAGTGACACTTTGAATACTTTTACCTTATTTGCACAACTGTCTGTTCATTGATTTTCCTTGGTTTACTGCCAGTCCTGTCACAGTTGCTGTTTACTTCGCGCCGTCGTCGACTGTGACCTGAAAAGACAGCAAAGTCAGCAGCTAAATTTTCTGACTTAAAGCTAGCTGACATTTCTGCTGCGGCCGATTGACATTAGCACAAGTAAATAGTAATGGTAAGATGGTGTACTGCTTTAAGGTTATCTTGTATACCTACGACTTCCATTTCTCAGTCTAAAGGCACTAAATTAAAATGTTAAATTTGAATGCTAAGTTACGACTAATCGAGCTTGTTGGTCAGGGGTTCACTTTAGCCAGCTAGGCTAGCTTAGTTGCGATTTAGCATATCGTTTCTGTCAACATAACGGCGGAGTGAAGCAGTCTCAGAGTAGTGACAGCAGTGTCAAATTTGCCCCATCTCTTTGAATATAAGTCAGTTCAAAGGTAGCGGTAATGGTGAGGAAAAACTCCAGAAATGTTGGGAAGTACACAATGACACGCAAGTCCAAGCAGTACAAAAGGACTCCCGGTCGGCCCCTTGCGGCCAGAACCATCGTGACCCGCAATCAGCGTCACATCAGCGGCAGCTTCTTCTACAGGCTCCCGTCGGAGGTGTTCGACATGATCCTGGATAAGATGACTGGTAGGTGTAACTGGCAAGCTTTGTAACACGACATAACGTAATAATTACATGGCCTTCAGAGTGTTACTGAAGCAGAACATGTGTATATACCCATACTACAGTAGCTGTGTAAAAAAAAAAAGCCGGTTTATTTGAATAGTTCAGAGTCAACTGGTAAGCGTACAGTATGAATGGTAAATTGCTCAAAGAAGCTTTATTTTATTATATTTCGTAAGTGTTCTTAATTTAGTATTCTGTATTTAGTGTTTTCTTTCTTTCATCTATTTTGTTCTCTTTGTATTAGATTTATTTCTTAGTTTTTTGTCATTTCACGGAGTGCTGAATCAACAAAACTGTAGCTTAGCATAGTGGTAATAAACATCAAGGAATTTCACAGTATTGCTTTGGCTGGATTTAAGTCCAGATTTTTATTTTTTCTGTTTGTGCGGTGCTCTGTGTAGTATTTGTCAGCACATGCTGTGTACATACTGCATATAGTGAATGAAAATGTGTGTGTTTGTCAGTGCTGGAGATCAGTGTGCTCAGCATGGTCTCCAAGGACTTCACTAGACACGTTGTGAACTACATCTCCACGCTGGTCTGGAAGAATAAAATGATCGCTGATAGCTTTCACTGCTGCACCTGCCTTGAACAGAGATCCACTATTGGACGCTACAGAGATCTGGGTAAGGGACAACTTGAATTTTTCCCCGAATAATTCATTTTGTCTTCTTCTTTGGACTGCATATGATAAATTTATAACCAGCGGCCTGTTGATCTGTGATAGGCATATTACTGATAACCTCTTCCAGCCTTTAACACTTAAATGATCACCTCAGGATACTCGGGTTTAGCTGCCCTGTGAAGTGAAAGAGCAGGAAAGAATCTGTCATTTTTTTAACTTGCTGTTGTGTTCAATGTCTCAGGTCTGTTGTTCAAGAGATGCACCCTGTTGCTACCAACAAAGGACAGGTTAAAGTTTATCTTTAGCAAGTTTTCAGAGGTAAGAAAGGGAGAGGCGAGGAGTCAAGACAAGCAAGAACAGGATATTGTGGTGCATTAATGCTAATCAAGTTAACAATGCACACCATATTTTCTCTTGGAATACAACTTATAAAATATATGAGATAGGATGAAAGAATAAATACAATTATAAACATGCACATTTAGTAATCAAGTTAATTATTGATATGCAGTAGGGTTGAGTAATACAGGGAAACAATATGTCACTCTTTGTGAGTTTTTCCTTATATTTGTTTCACCTGATTTCCATATTTGCAGATTTTAACTTAAAGAGCACCTGGTTTGCCTTATATGAAACTAACATATCCCTAGATAACAGACAGCAGCATTTCTTCATTTTGAGTTTATGAATAAATAAAACTGTCCCACTGATGTGTTTCAGATTCCCTGCTTCATGTTAGAGCAATGTTTATTACCAGACTGTATTGCTTTCTCCAGCTATGGAGTCTTCCTCAAGGTGAGGGCCTCATATAAAGACGGAAGATAAAAATATAAAGACCACTCCTCAGGATACCTTTGAATTTATATACAGCTGTTTAGAAGTCTTACTAAGAATCACGTTTCAAACGTTTTAGCACAGAAATTTTCTGTTAGCGAAAGTGTTAAAATATGTTTTGTTGAATACTTTACAGACACTGATCGCAGGGTGGGATGAGCTGGAGTGCCAAAGAGTGTTCAGCTTCCTGTGTGACATCACAAATCTGCCTCAGAAAGTCGAGGCAGTCATCACCGGAAAACCAGGTTTGTGTTTTAATATCTGCAAAAGAAAACATTGCTGAATATAGAACAGGACAGCGTAAAATGGAGAACAGTTCCTCAGAGAGGTCGCTCTATTAAAATTAGTATGTGGAATTTTTATGTAATTATTACAAAATGAAACAATCCTGGTGAGAATTGGTGAAGCATCCTTCTGCATTGTATTTAAGCTGTTAAAAAAACAGAACTGACAGGAGAGTGAGTCCTTAGCATTGCAGAAGGGTTAAAGAGGGAGTGACTGACTTTACAGCCTCTTGCTCACTTTGGGCCTTTTGCTGCTGATCCTTGTGAAAGTCTTGTGAGGCATGATGCAAAAAGGATGTTTCTCTACTTGTTGGTCTGTCCTCAGGGGTAAGGTGGTACCAGGAGCTGCAGGTCCGCCTGTTCTGCCGTAAGGTTCTGTTGGACCCGTGGCTAAACCAGCCAGAATGCCAGTTCTGGCTAACACTACTCCTGAAGCCTTGGCCCATGGTCAGCCAGGCACACTTAATGTTCATCCTCTACGGACCTCTGCTTCCTGGGGGTAAGATAGGCTCTTACACTTACAGTTAATGGGTAGCTTACACTGGTATCGGAAAACTTGACTCCTATTCAGTTTGTTTTGAATTTTTTTTTACTTAGTATGACAAACATAGTCAGTGGGATACTCTTCTCCATGCAGGCACCCTCGGTTGGCAGGATCTGGTGGAGAGGGAGCTGCCTCACAGCACGCTGTGGGACCTGGCAAGGGCCATCCTTATGCTTTTCAGCAAACTAGAAGTCAAAGACCGGGCCAGCCATTCAATGCTGACAATCTTGGAGGAGCTCATTGGTATCATACTTCAGTGGTTCTGAAATGTTTTCATGTCACACTCCCACAGATAGACACATGTTGAGGTTACGGATCCACACTTAATAAGAAATGAAGACTAAGATGTAGATGAAGGCACATTTTAGTGATTGTGGACTTGGTTGTCCTCTTCCTCATCACCTCCAGTCATTCCCCAGCCATGGCATGTGGAGAATGTGGCTCGTCTTTTGGTGCTGTGTGGCAGCAGTCTCTGTTACACCTTTCTAGCCAGCAAGGCAGTCAACGGGCGGCTTAACGAGATCTCCAGGCTCATTGTGTACATCATACTGGTGAGAATACCCCTTATTTGTATCATCAGCTGCATGCTCACCGACTACATGGTCGTTGTACAGTTGATGTAGAACGAGTCATCTTAAAATGACCTCCTATTGATTGTGACTCATTTTGCTCATTCTTGCTCAGGGTCAGGGTGCTGGAGTCTGACTCAGCATGCACTAGGTAGAGGGCAAGAATATAGGTTGAACTTTTCTCTTCTCTAGTACAACAGTCTCAATTTACTTGAGTCTGAACGTGCCTGCTAATTTCACAAGCTTGCAAAGGTAGTAAACTGTCATCTGTGGGCTTTAAGCACCACTTGTGCTGATTTCGATTAGTTCGAATTGGTGTTACCCACCCGTAGGGGCACCCGAACGTAAGCTGGTTGATCATCGTGGAAAAAGTATTTCTTAGGTAATAATATGTACAATTATTTCTCCTGAACAGACTTTATTATATACTTAACTTGATTTCCTTGACACTTAGTGAAAATCTCTTTTTCATTTTGACTTGGCAGTAAAGGCCGTCACGATAATGGGACCTTGAAACTTGACACAGCACATTTAAAGTGTTAAAGCTTTTTTGGTAAATAACAGTGTTTGTGCAATGCTTTATATTTAGTATGGATTCATCCTCAGGTGTGTGAGAAGGATGGTTATCACATGACCTGGGCGGTGAAGTTGGTGCAGCAGATCTGCAAGTCGTTCAGCACGGCTCCTGAAAAGTTCCGCTTCGTTCAGCAACTGGAGAACATGTTCTCCGAGGTCATCAGGGAGATTTTTGAGTTTTCTGTTGCAGGTAACACACCACCTAAAGCTAATAAATCTAGCAACTCATTTACCTGATCAAGCGAAGTGATTATTGAGAATTTAACACTTTTTAAACATGTTTTTAATATTTACCATTTTCTGGAGCTGATAATGTGTGAGCAAAGGAGTGAGCCATCTCGCTTTTTTCTCACCTCTGAGCTGCATGGGTGCGGTAATGAAAGGGCTGAAGGTGAAGTGAAAATGAAGATTTAATTTATTTTGGAAACAAGAGGTTAATTAGGTGGTGTTAGAGGGCGTAGCCGAAACTCCAGCTATGCTTTGTACAGTTTGCTGTAAGTTTCTGAGCAAGGTGGATAAGATTAAATACAACAGTTCACTATAGTTATTTGATAACTGCTAATAAATAGAGTTTATTTATTGAATTATTTTCAGCTTGTGCAGATGTGTTTTCTTCACATAGAACAAACCCTGATTTGTTTGTCTCCGATTGTTTCCACGCTTCAATTTCTGAACCCATTTCATCTGCACCCAGTGCTAATGGCCAACAATGCACCTGGAGTGCTGGACTCATGCATTGTTATAATCTCTGCTAATGTGAATACAAGGAACAGACTGAGCAGGTTTTTATCTCAGCTTGAGTGGCAAATAAGAGTGAAATGCTATTTAAAAAACAAAGCAAGTGGAATGATTTTAGACTGCATTAGTGGAGACAGAAAATCCTGCCGCTCAGCTCACTTTATATATATACATATATGCTGTATATTCTGTGTATTTGTATTTCCTAGTTGGTTGTCAACATTTCAGGCTTGTGACCCTTTAAAGCAGTTCCCACTTGACACCACTCCATCATCACAGGCTGCATGAGTCGACTAGCAGTTCAACTAAAAACTGATATTCCCTTCTCAGATTTTCATTTTTATTAGCCTTTAAACAGGTATGTTTGAGAAAAAACAGTAAAGTCTTTGTTTCTGTATCTTATTAATCATATTGCTAAGCCCCAGAATGATTTTGTAACACCAAGTTGGGAACCATTGACTTCACATGCCTCAAGAGTCAAACTGAAATTCGTATAAAAAGTCATTTACTCCATCATCCGTTTCCCAGGAAACCATCTTGAAGAGACTTTCCAGACCCTGTGTGTCCTCCTGTCCTCCAGCGCCCGCTTCCATGCTAAGTTCCTCCACATGTTCCTCAAATAGGAATGACAGGATGTGGAGGAGAGGAGGAGGTGCTGGGGAGAAACAAACAGCAATAATGAAGGAGAGTAACTAAAGATACGATGGATCTTTGCATCAGTGCTAAGATGAAACAGGAAGTGAACTTGAGGTTTTTTTGTCTGAGGAAGAATTTGGTTGACAGTTCACTACATGCTATGAACAACACTGCATTTGTTGGCTGTTTATTTTTGCCAAATAGCATAGTTATTTATGCAAAATATATATTTATCTTAAAGTTTTAAAATCTTGTTATTCTTCAACATCTTACATATTTATTCATTAACTGTGGCAGTATTTATTGACACTATTTATTCACATTTAAGCACTGTGTAACTAGAGTTGTGATACTTTGTGCTTTTTTATGATTTATTAAATTTATATTTTCAGTTGTATTTTGGCTTCATTTACATATTTTAACTTTTTAGTGGCATTATGTGGCCGCCCCCGTGCAGAAACAGAAACAGAATGCGCACTCTGCAAGTAACAACCTTTTATTTTCCTCCAGGCAGTACAATATCCAGCAGTGACAGCATTTTTGGAAAAAAAAACCAAAAAGTTCAGTTGTTGATATAAATCAAAGCATGTGTCATGAAATAAAAAAGAAGCAGCCTCAAATAATAATAATAAAAAAAAATGTTACAGAAAAAATATGGATATTTTCAGTTTATGGTATGTTTTTCAGACTTTCAGACAGGTTATTAGCTACTGGTGGCTGCTTTTTTATTAGCAGGATTTTTCATCTTTTTTTTCAAAGAAACATGGTGTCAAACAGCACGGGAAGTTTTAAGGCCTACGACACCAAGTGTGATGAATACTCTCCAACCGGTGAATGAGATCCACTGGCCTGTCCAGTTCTGTCCAGACATTTCAGTCATTCACGTGTTCATTGTTTTGATATGATCTGGCAGGGGGAAAAAAAAACAAAAAAGACGCAAATCTGGTAGTCTTAAGATCTTGTATCTTAGGTAGTAAAATTAGGCAACACAACACACAAGTTTTATATATAAGTTGGACAAAAAGAACAAAAAAAAGATATTGAAAGATTTACAGTGTAAACCACACAAAAGCTTAATTTGGATGGGATTTATTTCTTCAGGGGAAGCTGAGTGATTTTTAAGATGACATGGTTTTTCTCTGCAGTGTTAATTGCAGTCATACATGTTTCTGGCAGTGCTCGTTCAACCTCCCATGGTTTAAATCCCATCCCGAGAGACACTGAGCTACAACCTACCACCACAATCACTTTACATGTCGACTTATTACAGCATGATGATACTTACTGTCCAAATTGTTCTGTGGGCACAAGACAAAAGACATGTCTTAACAGAGATATTAGTTTCAATTTGTTTTCAAGGTGGCTTTGCTCATTTTATTAGTATATATATATAGTTTTAGCATGAGTTTTAGTTTTTTATCATAATAAGGGAAGTATTTGTCAGCGGCAAGATTTAAGACATTCAGAACGGTTATTAAAATACAAACACAACGTGAAGGCAGCTGACTCAGTTGTGCAAACCTCACAATCTCATTATGCACCAATAAGTCCTCATGCTTTTTGTGTCCACAAATTTGACAAACTTACACTGACAACACATTAGCTGTAGATATATTTTTTGTTAACTTTCATCCATCTCAGATGCCCCCCGCCCCCCACCCTGAAATCTATTTTTCATTTGAGTTAGCTCTAAACAGTTTTTTTTCCCACACCTAGGTCTTTGTTTAGTTTTAGTTGCTGGTAACTAGAATAACTTACAGGCGCTAGACATCAACACAGCATTGACAACTGACACTGAAACTTGGAGCACAGTTGTACCTGGCCTTTCTTTTTGACCGAGTTGTATTAGACTTACTGAACAAACACATTACCTTGCAGCCAGTCCAGTCCTTCCTGGAGGCCTTCTCCTTTGATAGCATTGCTGGCACTGAAAAAAAACAAACAAACCAACAAACAAAAAAATCAAGGAGACGTGGAGGACTTAATCTCCTCATGGCACACATTCACTTTATCGTGACTTTTCTCAGATCCTGTATGTTTTAAGCTGTCTAGCTCTTAATCCACCTGCCTCCCATCTGTCTAATGAGTAAACAGAGTGGAAAACAAGTACATGTTCAAAACAAAAAACAAGAAACAAAGAAAAAAAAAAAACTAGCCATGGATTTAGAATAATTGCCTGCTGCTGTGCCTCTCGATAATGTTTAACCTCAGCCACAAAAAAGGTCAGATGAACAGAGATTGTAAACAGACTCAGGAAGTAACCAGTGAGTAAACAAGTGTGGTCAGTCTCTGCTTATTGCCTCTGTTTAAGTCTTTAAGCTCCTGAAAGCACAAAATGTTGCAGAAGGGGATGTGGCAGAGCTCAGTTCGGTTCAGCCAGTTTAATCCAAGAGTGCTTCTTTCAGTACTATCTAACAGTGACATGAGTCCTGTTGCAAGCTACTCAGCCGCGTCTCTGGAGGCGGTAAAGTTTTTCCGCCTTTGCTTAGAAGCTTCATCAGGGTGACGTGTGAGAAAAAATAATGAGCAACTGTAAATCTCAGTTTGGACCAATAGTGTGAAGCCCGTTTGGCAAAATATTTTACCAGATGTGCCAGGGTTTGTCTTTGATGGTCTCCAAGCACAACATCTGTGAGACCTTGGCAGAAGACATGGCGTCCTGCAGATCCATCTTGTTAGCAAAGAACAATATTGGTATCTTTTTGCAGCGGATATCTGAATGACAAAACAGACGTGAAGATAAAAAGATCAAAAAGTGTTTCTTAGGGACTTAAGAAATATCAGCAGAAAGTTGAAAAAGTTGAAAGTTGTCTTAAAATAGTACATCAGATATTGAAAGTTGTACCAGATTAGACCATGTGCCATCATGGAGGAGAAAAACAAGCAGGATTTTATTCAGCCAAATCTGACACCCTGTGACTTCAATGTTGTTGTTGTTAAAAGGAAGCTAATGGCAACTGAAATAAACTTAATGTTGACATTCACTGGACTTGAAAAGAAACAAACCTTTAACCATTAATGCCACATGGTTACCATGTTGGATGTAGTCAATGGGACACTCACAACTGAAACTTAGAACACTGCTAATACTGATGCCAGCAAAAATGCAAATTTAACTGCTCTTATCTACTGCTTCTTACTCTGTGCATCTGTTGGCCTGCTCTGAACGACATCTTACTGTACTTGTATAGTGACAATAAATACTTCTACTTCTACTAAATGTTTGTTTAAACTGCACAATTTTGATTATTTTAACAGATTTCCCAGTATAAACCCTGAGCCATGTCTGGTAATTTATATACAAAGGCCACAATCATGCTTTTGAATAGAAAGACTAAAAACAGTTTCCATAGTGTGTCTTTTGTACCTTCGTGACTGAGAACAGTATCTAGTTCCTCTTTGGCGACAACCATCCTCAGCTTGTCACCGCTGTCGATGACAAATATGATGGCGTGGCTCTCTCTGAGGAGGACACGAGAAGTTATAATCGACACACACTTGCGTTTCTGTAAAGTGATGTAGAGTGATGTCTTCCATACTTGTAGTAATGCTCCCACAGGTTTCTGTATCTGTTCTGCCCGGACATATCAAAGACTGTGAAAGACAGGCTGCATGCAGAGAGAGAGAAAGAACAGCTTAGAGTACTTTTTTTCTGGTGCATTAGCCATTTTAATTTCATGCCTGTAAACTAGTCCTAAAGAAAGAAATACACTTCATAAATGCCTATAGAATTCTACCTTGAGCTCTTGAACTTTTCAATGTTGAAGCCAATTGTTGGGACTATTTCTTGTGCCTGCGTCTGCACGCACCCACAAACACAGACATTCAAAACACAAACACACAAAAACAGACAAGTAATGGCAAAAGTATGTCAACAAGGAGATAGTATAAGGAAAGTATGATATGGGCTTTACCTGACTAACATGTTTCCACTCTTCTGAAAATGGGCCTAAATGATTCGAATGCTGAAAACAAGCAATCAGTGAATGATTGCAGTGAAATGAAGGAGATTCTGACAGGCCTTCTCGCAATATTTATCAAATATGTATATAACAAGCTTGGCAGGACTACTCACAGTACCTGAAAGCGTTTAAATGTCTCAATAATGTTTATAACAAAGCATCAAAATGCCCAGCTTCATGTACTTACATTAGGAGGTTTGAGTTGGTTTATGATGGTAGTTTTGCCGCTGTTGTCCAGTCCCAAACACAAAACGTTGACCTCCTTCTTCCTGAGGCCGAGCCAGCCCGTCAGTTTATCCAGAAGCCCCATTAGACCTGACTGATGCTACACCATTAAAAAGTTAATACATTACCCCATGGATGGTGTGACTAGTGGAAATAAAACACACTAAATCTGCAAATTCTCAAACAACAGTGATAAACATAGCTGTGGGTAGTGTGTTCCTTGTACTTGCTGTGGGTGGTGTCACCAGCTGACATGCCGCCTGGGCATCCCAGCTTGTGACAAGTAATCCTATTAGGGAGAATTAAGCTCAGTGAACCACCTGGTGACCTGATCGTGGAGTATGAAGCTTTCCAAACCCCCACCTTACCTTACCTGTGTCGGTGTTGTTATATATCTACATGTCACAGTAAAATAGGACAAGGAGGTCATAAATGTTACATGACCACATAAATGTTGCCTGGACTTGGTCAATATGAACTCAAACATGTACAAAGATTAAATTCTGGAAATGTAACTGTAATGGTAAGCAATGTTTTTAAAGAGGGATGTGGCAAATTCAGCAGAAAAAAACTATTTAAAATATTCCCTCTCAAAGTTAGGTTTTCATAACCTCTGCAGGAATTGAATTTTGACTCCTCTAATGGCAGGACTGGAGTTGGCCAGTGGTCCAACAGCTCCATCTTTTGGCTACTGGTTCTGTGTATAGCTTCACATTACCAGGCTGAAGAGGTGGTAAAAAGGTTGACAATAATTTACAATGAAAGCATGAAAAGTCATATCCGCTGATGGGACTGCTCCTGCATGGTTTCTTCAGTGAGGTCAGGGAATACTGGTGAGGTTTCTCCTTAACTTTAGGAGTGAAAACAATGACATTTCACAGCTTGGAGGATAAAAAACAGCATTTCATCCTTTGAGTCGATTCTATTTTCATTCTCTTTGTTTGCTGGAGCTAAAAATCGAAACAAAGTTAAAATGAGCAGTCAACCACCAGAACTGTTCATCTTTATTTGCAAATAAATATTCGCTGTAACTGCCTCTTACAGTGTGCAAGATCTACAACATCTCTTTGGAAATTATAGAAAAATAAAATACAAGAATTATAAGTATACTTGTACTTTGTACAAAAGAACGTCCTAACATTGCTCAGCAGTAGAACATGCTAAACAAACAGCATCTGATATTCTCCATACTCTGTAGAGGGGTGGTGACTGTGAGAGCGTGTGTGTGTGTGTGTGTGTGTGATCATAAGAGTGTGTGTGTGGCGCCAATGTATATGTGTGTGTGTGTGTGTGTGTATGTGTGCATGCATCTTTCTTACTCCCGAAGGCCTGGATGCATAATTAGGCTGTGACCGAAAGGCACAGATCTCTAGATCCAGTTTGCCTTCGACATGAATCTCTGAGGCCCAGTTTGTAAGAAGAATCACAGCTGCAAAGGGGCAGGTCGCAGTCTCGACTACGGAATACAACTCAAACTAATGGCTAGGTCCTGTGACTGCACTGAAACTTATGGACTACTCTAAAGTGTTTCTGTCCTGCATGGTTAACAGACTGTAAGGCATTCTGTGTGTGTGTGTGTGTGTGTGTGGGTGTCAGTGTCTGTGTGTGTGTATGCATTTTGTTCCTGTTGATGACACACGATGAGTTATGATGCTGCTGTTTATGTTTGTTCTCTCTCTCTCTCTCTTTCTGCCTTCCTGAAAGTTATTTACTCTCTCTGTGCTGATCAGACTACTGCCTTTTCTCGCCGGATTCCACCTGCCGTGCTTTACCTTCCTCTCCAACTCAACTAGCTAGATATATTCTGCAGTGCTGCCTATTCACCACTGACTTAGAGAATGAAGGAAAAATGTTGATTTCAATGGTAAACACCTGACGACTTGACACCATCTACTGCAGATCCAAAAGTTTTTCATTTCAGACTACATTTATGTACACTAGTTTCCCATACTGCCACATATGCCACAACCGTTACATGACCACAACCTACGAACAAACTGGAATAGAATTACTTTGTGAAATCCGTCCAGTAAGCTTTGCACCATCGGAAGGTTTATTCTAATCTGACATCTTGGATGAAATTTGTCCCGTAAGTGCAAACCACTGCCCGTGTTGGTGTGTATTGTGTCTACAGGCAAAATAAAAGAAGAAACAATGAGTGTATAAGACAGTTAATTTTGAAGAACCATAGAAGTCCATGTTAAGTTTCCAGACAATGTCAAACATCTCCTATCTATAGCTAACTTTAGTGAACATTCATATGTTAAGACAGTGGAGATTGTGTAATTTCAGGCAATGTTTAACATTCACAATCCAAAAAAGAAAAAAAAATTCAGGCTTATCACACAACTGTGAGTCCACTTGTTGCTAAAAACTGTCAGAACAGACTTGTATGGTTATTCATATGAAGGCAGCTGCTCCGGTTCTGCAAGCTTAGCATGTAACGGTAAAGAAAACCGGTGGATGGTGTTGTGTGAGCCTCACGTTTGTGCGTCAATGAGAGGTCCGTCATTGCACGATTCTTCGTCTTTCTTTGTCTCTCTGAGATACTGAGGTGACTGCATAATATTGTATTGCTGATTTTGGATAAAATTCTTAAATAAATAAAACATCTTAAATAAGATCCAGATTTTCTAGGGCTTTCACATACAGGACTGCACATATATAGATACTGGGCTATGATAATAATTATCGAGTAATTGTCTATACACTTTTAAACATTCAAGAAATCTCCATGACTTTCTTTCTTCAAGTATTAGCATACCAGATTCTCTGGAGAGAGGGTAAAGTAAAGCAATGCAAATAAAACCATCATGATAAATTATCAAATTCCAAAATTAGAACCATGGAGGATACTTTTTTTCAAAAGACAAAACTTTTCAATTGCACACCTGATAGCAGCTACATGAGCACATAACTCAGAGCGAGAAAAGAACGACTGGAAAAAAAATAAGAATCGAAAGATTCAGTAGATTACATTTGCAAATCTACATGTCTAGATATTGTTGCTCCACACACAAAGTACTGCTGCTGCAACAAGGCATTACATTCCCCTAAGTGAGGGCCTGGGCCAGTCTTTAAAGTCTATCAGGCTGTAATAGTCTGGCAGAACCAGGTATATTGGGTAAGGGGTGTATAAGTAGGAAAAAAGTCTGTTACTACCGGATGTGAGGGAGACCGGGGGGGACAATCTGCTGTGGTGGTCTGTCCCGGGACCTCCTGCATGAGGGGTTGAGACTCATCCACAGGCTGTAGACTGTCAGTCCAACGGTCTAGACTTCACTTCCATCTGGTCCGTCTATCTGTTTATTCCAGGTAGTATTAAAGGGTGTCCTCATACATGGAAACCCTTCTCCTGTTCGTGCAGCAGCTGAAGGCGGAGGGTCTGTACGCTGCTGATGATTCGCCTCTGGTGGCCGATCAGCTCCACCCCAATACGCCTCACATCTCTAGTGCGAGAGCGGAAGCACGAAAACACGCAAACAAAAACAAAAACACTTTAACTTGTGAAGATGTTTCATTGCCTTGATTTCATCTGTACACTACAGATTTTGATATACTTTGTTTGCTTATAGTGTAAGGATTTTTTAATCAACTATTGATGTTGTAATTGTCTTAAGTGTTGGGACTTTTTTTGATTGGAGGTCTCAGTCCTGTGGTTGTAGTCTAAGGATATTTTAATTCACATTGTGACCAAAATGCAAATTAGCTCAGTGCTGAGGGTGTGCTGTCTACCAGCTGTGCATTGTTAAACATCTAGTTTGTAGGCAAAAAATACAAGCTCTATTCTAGCAGTTTAATATTACACTTACATATAGCTGGGGAGCTTGTGAGAAAAGCAGCAGCAGAGGCTGAAATATTCTGACTTTAGGCCCCCTATTATGAGTCACGTCCCTAAACCCAAAGATGCCACATTTCCCATAAGACACATGGCTCTTCTACTCACTCAATACTCATTCTCGCCACAGAATCCAATGTGTTGTAGCCTGCTGCCATGAAATTGCTCTTGTACTGACTCATCTTAATGGAGTCCAGCCAGTCGCCGATGGAGATGAACATTGGGTAGTCCATTTCCTCCCCCGGAGACTCTGGTAGACTGGGCCGAAAAAACAAAACAAAACAAACAAACAAACAAAACACAAAACAGAAAACAGATAATGTCAAATCTTGCTGGTATTTCTAAATCATTTCAGAGGTGGACAGCTGACCTTACTGGCTCAAAGTTCTCAGACTCACACACTCTTGGTCCTAATGTTAAGTGTGGAAGTAAGACAACTTCGCAAACATTCTGAACTAGGAAAGTCAAACTATCTTTGCCTGGATTTAGGGAGAGATATCTTATCGTAGCTCACTGTAAGTCCAGTAACAGATCTGTGGTTGTGCTCTCAGAGATGCTTCACAAATATGATCTCAGGTCACTTAACTTACAGTGCACTGATATATGATTTGATACGAGGAACTCTTCAATACTGTACCTCTGAATGTCCTCTACCAGTGGCAGCAGGCTGCTTGGGTTGCGAATCAGTTTATCCAAGAAGGAAACAACATCTGTGAATTTGGGCCGATGACTCCTCTCCTTCTGCCAGCAGTGCAGCATCAGCTGATGCAGCACCACAGGGCAGCCCATCGGAGCAGGCAGCCGGTAGCCCTCTTCGATAGACAGAATAACCTGGAGTGACAATAGGATGCAAAGAACGAATCAGTCGGTGTTGAAAGTTAGAGATGTCTAACTGTGTGTCACCACCATTTTCCTTGTTACAAGTTTAAAAAGACAAATTACTGTTTCTCTGTGATAACATAACATTGTATGGCATTACATGGGTTTGCATGTAAGGGCTGAGGAGCTGTTGCAAAAGCTTTAGAGTAACACGTTAGTCCCGCTTTTCCAGTTCAGTGAAAATTCATACGACTTCTGCAACATAAAATATTAAGAGTTATGTTTGACATTTTCAATGAAGGTCCAGCATACTCTGACCTGCTGGTGGCACTAGAGGAAAAGTAAAGCAGATTACCAAAGTCAGTAGGAGTCATCCTGTGGGGACCATGAATGTCTTCAAATAATTGCATGGCAATCCATTTTCTAGTTGCTGAGATAGTAGTAATAGACAGTATTTCAGTCTGGACCAAAGAACATCCCTGAAAACACCACCAACGCCGACACCTTAAACTTTTTGACTAGTTGGCAGCAGCAGACATTTGCCAGTAACCCAACACTGTCATATCATCTTTTAAACTAATACTGCAAACTTGTTAACACCAAGGTATTGAAGCAATATTATCATTCATGAATCTGAATCCAATATTCATTCTCTTTCTGCTCTGGTTTCTCTACTAACTCTGCCTCTTTAGCAGCTAAATTCCTCTTAAGTCTACCAGCTAAGTGCTAACTTTGTCTGTCAGCTGTTTGGTGCTGAGCAGGTACTGTACAGTGGGGTTTAGAGCTTTTTCACTAAAAGCAGCTCCCTGATGAGACCTAAAACGATGCTCTAAGAGCTTTGAGACTGCACAAAATGTCTGAACAATGAGCCGAGACTCACTGTGAAGCTCCATAAAGCATAGGGGATAATTTTCTGTAATCACGACAAGCCACCCATTTCACACTGTCATCTGATACACTTATTGTAAGAAAAATCGATTATAGCCGCTTTGTGTAGCTGCTTTTATGTTAACAATAGCTCTGCCGGTCTAGAGGCAAACACATAGATAGCTCACTTGATCCTTCAACATGAATCAGAGAGGTAATTGATGAGATGAACCAGAGAAATAAAGGTCAAAACAGGAAGCATCATCATATTTAATGCTTTTTGTAAGCGCATATTATTTCCCATAACCTCCTTCTTGGATGTCTGATTTGCTGTGTAGTACAAATAAGTTTGAGTTTTCTTCTTCTTTTATTCATGTGCCAAACCCTAGTCAGTACTATCACTGCGACATCACATATCACATTCAAGCATAAAATCCTTTTTCATCTGAACTGATAGTGTGCATTTAAGTAGCTTCCATACAGCAGATCTGTCTGTCATATCTATGAGTCTATGGAAAAAGTAGGAATCTGTGTGTCTTTATAGGAAGCCGTGGTAAGTGGCTGACTAGGAACAGACAGTGTTTGGCTGGTTTTGCAACATGGCTGGCCTTTTGCCTTGGAAAGCACTTCTAAGCAATTCCCAAACAGCACAAATCCTCCCCAAACCCTGGGACCTTACTGAATGTGTGTGTGTGCGCGTGTCCTTGTATAGATGTGTATGAGTCTGTGTGTAAGGGTTGAGGGGATTACGGTGGAGCTTTCACACTCAGCGGACAGAGGGATGGATCTGCTTCCTCCTTGGCCCCTCCAATCCCTGACCACAGCCCAGGGATCAGCGGGTTGCTCAGCCACAGTGAATCCACAGCTTTAAACTCACCCCTCTACTGGACCGAAGTTCTCTGAACTTCTGACCTTTACTGCTCTTTTCCTTTTCCTCTAACACATCTTTTTTTTATAATCCTTTTGGTGAATTTCACAGGCATCTCTATTTCTCTTCCCTTCCTCTTTCGCAGAGGTAGGCTTTTGATGTGAGAAAACATCCAGGGGGCAGGTTAAAGGGCGACAATTTTAACAGATATAATGGAAAGTGAACTCAGAATTTACTCAGTGGATCGGGACTTGAATTTAGAAGTTGATCTGAAATTGTGTTGTAGTGTTGAGGTTAGACAAAAAGGCTTAAGAGGAGAAACAACCTGAACAAGTCTCCTCCATCTTCAAGGAAACATTGCTGAGATTACGCCAAGAAAACTGCTTAAAGGAATAGTTCACTCATAAGGGAAAAGATGCAAACTTTTTACTTCTTTGTTAGGTAGAATTAATTCTCTGTTAGTTCTTTGTTCTTTGTCATTCTTTCTTAGGTATGTATTGAACGTACATTTAGCTGAAAGATTTGCGTGAAACCAAGTACAGGAGGAGTACGACCTAACCTGATGTTCAGTGGATGCATTGTAGGCCACTGAAGACACTGATGTCACATCTTCAGTAAGACGTCTGGGAGATTACATTGTACAAATGAGATATAATATGGATAAAATAAAACTGAAATATAAAAACCACTGTAATTGCTATTTAATGAATTGTGAAACTGAAGGACTTACTCTGAAAATTCTACAGTTTGGTGAATGACTCGTTAAAAATATCCCGGTGTTCAGAGAGAATGCAGGGTGAGCTTTAGATGTGGCTGAGTTGCATATAAAGTCAACAGAAAGCAGTAAGTGTGCATGAAGTTTGTCCCAGCCAATGTGGACTGAAGCCCACGTTTTGGCTATAGTAAAGCTCAAAAGCCCCACCAAAGTAAAAACTCCAAGTACACATCAAATTAAGTTACTATAAATATGATTTCTCCCATTTTAGGTGGTTGTATGGTCAAGTCTTCATTTTTCTGATTGGAGTGAACGAATACTCACATCCTGATTGGACATCTCCCAGTATGGCCGCTCCCCGTATGACATCACTTCCCACATTACGATGCCATAACTCCATGCGTCACTAGCCGAGGAGAATTTCCTGTATGAGATTGCCTCAGGGGCAGTCCATCGGATGGGGATCTTACCACCCTGTTGGCACACAGAAATGATAAAATAAAGACAAAACTCACAGCCAGGTTCACACACACACACACACACACACACACACATAAGTATTAGATCGTACAAACCTTCCTCAGTGACTGAAAAAATGTTTATGACTGCATGTACAGCATCTGGTAAATCCTTCAAAGGATGTTTTGGGCTTCTCAGCAGCCCCAAGTCCATAAACTTTACTGTCCAGCAGAGCTTCAGCTGAAGAAATTGTTCATGCTTGAATGCATGCTGAGCCATTTTAAAAACACGCAACACTTATAATATTTCATTAATACCGCTGTCATATTCTGAATACTAAAAACCAGACTTTAACACCATTTCTTTGTTTGTCACCTCACCTCACCCTTTACTTCCCTGCCGTGGATTTTGACCACAGACTGGTGTACAGAAAAGCTAAACTTGGAACCATAAATACAACATTTCTGTCACACAATAACCCCAATACAAACCAGGAAATGGAGGTCACTGAAGGCTCACACAGATTTACAGAACATTGCCTTTCAGCACAAATGTTTTTTGAAGTTTAGCTTTTGCTGTCTACGGCAACTCCATCTTTCACTGGCCTCAGGAGAAATTTCATCAGCCTAATAAAATAGGAGCAGAGTGATGCATCAGTTTGCTGAAGCTTTCATAAGCAGCATCAACCTGTAAATACTGTCTCGTCCTGGAAAATCTAAGTGTCCCAAATTCGAAATCTTGTTTCCTCTCCAGCAAGACTTATATTTGGGGGAAATAATGAACTTGCTTTACAAGATAAAAATGAAGGGACTAAGGGACATAACAGGCAGAGCAGGTACTGGCATGGTTTTCAGGATACTGTGGCTGTTGTTTCATGTACACAACTGTTATCAGCCACGTGACAGTTGGTAGAGAGTGTCTGGTAAACTCTCAGTACATCTCTGTGAACTGAGTCGCTGTTTCTTAGGTCTCTACTCTTCTGCCTTTCATAGTTCAAGACTTCCAACTCTACTCTCTAGAAGTTTCTCCCACAAAGCCAGGAACAGACAAGGGAAAGTCAGCCACCTGGCACCGAATGTGACTGAACTGGAAAAAAAAACCTGTATCCTTCTTATTGCTGCTGTGATGCAGTAAATAATAATTATGATGAAGTATGAAGTGCACTTTAAAATCAGTAAATTGCTCTGATAATCCATCAGCATTGCTACGTGATCAGAGACAATGAGAACAAGAGAGTTTGCTGGAACAAAGAGAGATGGTCTAACAAGCACTACACTGTGATTTTGTTATCTATAGTTTAAGACCAACCACATGAGGATAGCACGCTGTATATTTAAGAAAACTATTCATGTCTGGCTTTAAAGGACCCATTGAGATGCCTTTCTCAAGTGACTGAATTAAATAACTTTCCTGTCATTAAATACAAATATGGCCCAACATAAAATAAAAAAACAAACAAAAAAAAAAAAATTGAAAACTCTAAAACTCTGTTAAAACCTGCAATAAGTTAGAAATATCTACTTGGTTTAACAGGGTGGTGTCAGGTGTACCGTTGTGGTGTAAGCAGCCTCCGGGTCGTCCTCCAGGACTCGGGAAAGGCCAAAGTCTGAGACCTTACACACCAGATTACTGTTGACCAGGATGTTTCGAGCCGCCAGGTCGCGGTGAACGTAGCCCATGTCTGACAGGTACTTCATGCCCGAGGCGATGCCGCGCAACATGCCAACCAACTGGATGACAGTGAAGTGACCGTCATGTTGCTGAGAGGGGAAAGAAAGCAGCATAGAAAGAATGAGTGAACAGAGAGGAAGCCGGTGGGAAAAAGAAAAACAGCAACAGTAAAGACATCGAAAGCGAAAAGGTGGGTCGATAAAGATGGGCAGCAAAAACAGAAAGATAAAATACACTGACAAAAACATAATAGTTTGTTCAGAATTATGCTGCAAGTGTATTGACAGGACAATATGCTTCACATCTTGAATATGGCTCCTATTTTAGCTTCCTGTGAGCCGAAACAAAGCTTAACTGCTTGTTTTTCCTCACAATTTTAAAACATATTTCAAAGCCAGCCGAGGGTGATTGCGTTATCTGCCTTTAAGACTTCAAAGATGAATAACTTTTTTTAAAAAAACCAATATTTATATTAGGAAGCGTTTATTTCCCATAAGGGTACCACCTGAAGCAAGAAACAGACATAAACATACTGAAATTCTCTGATCACCTCTACACTCACCCTCAGAAATGAATCCAGAGATCCATTTTCCATATACTCCACCACAATCATCACAGGCCTGCCTGCAAATACACAAACACAACATAAACTCCTTATTTCTCCAAAGACCATTTCTTTGCAGTTACGGCGGGCATATTTTGCTCTTAAGGACAATCTACAGTGGAATAAAACTCATAACGTAGCAAGTATGCCACCAAAAATCAATTCATATGAAGCCACTTTGCACTTTTCCCCATGTCTAATCAGCTTTAATATCATTTGAACATTCATAAGAAACAAAGCCACGGCAGCCTGCTTCTCAGAGGGATCCGCTGCCTTCCTGCTTCCAGGGACTAAAGAAATGATTCGTGCTCTTTGTGTTGCGTGTTCGTGTGGAGACTAATGCATGACCAACTCCATCATATCATTCATTAATCTCATTAAGTTACAGCTAAAATGTTGTTGATATTTCAGATGTTTTTTTTTTTTTTATCAGATATGCTCTCAGGCAGTGTTTTGTGATAGAATTCAACATATTTAACGGGTTTTGAAGGGTTATAAATGACACCATTATTTATCAGTGAACTTACTTATATTACATTACTAGCAATTATTAACACTAAAACAGATGGTGATACAGAAACATGTCAGTTGCTGCATGTGTGAACAATCCAGTATAAACTCGGGGTAAAACAGCAGTTATATCCATCATATTAGATGTGAGTGATACTGAAAATTCTGATGTGATTTTCAACAGAAAGGAGACGTGTTGGGACCTCACATGGAGACCAGCCCCAAGTTTCACATGTAATTCGTCATGTAAGCACTTAAACTTGCCTGTGCATAAAGATTTCACAGGACAACGTGAAGCAAAGATGTCAGCATGATAAATTCTCGCATGTAGGCCCCAAATGATCCTCTGATTCAGAGTTGTGTAGGTGACACATCAGGGTCTGGTAAACACTGGCTGACAAAATCACACAGTGGATATGTGTGTATGTGTGTGTGTTGCTGCAGACAGATGAAAGGAAAGTGAGGGCTGGGGGAAACACACAGACCATCAGCAGTTGATTGATGCATCAAGCCCAGACTCTCAATTTATAAAACTTTTCCATTTCAACATGTCCAACCTGCTGAACAGGAGCTGTTCAGTATTCAGGCCATGTATTGGATGACATAAAACATTAGTTAGAAACAGGTGCAAACATAAGTTCTCTCTCCAAATGTTATTGTTTCCCCACAGAGGATCCCTGTGGTGTTACAGATTGACTGGTTTACAGCTGGGAAGCAGTTGTCCAGGCTTGTGTGCTGGTGAGCTGTAAACCACTGTGAACTGCTGGAAACAGAAATAAAAGTGTTACTGTGGTGAAGTAACACCATGATATCACACTTCAGATTTTTTCCTCACATGAGAATGTGAAAAATGACATGATGGAAGACAGAGAATCAGGATATGGGTTGTGCTGGGATGGGATCTTTGTGTTTCTGAATGTGTTATTGAAGTATTTCCACAATTAAATAGTGCAGTTTGTGCACATTGTATTTACTCCACGTCACTGAAACCAAAGGCAATTCAGATATAAGATTGTCACATATCACAACAAGTCTAAACGATATCTGTCATCCTTTCAAAATAATGGTAATTGCTTTAACAGACAGGCAATAACAACCACAGACAGGAAAGACTGATTGATGTCAGCAAAGCTCCTGTCATGATTGTTTTAATAGTTTATAACTGAATGGACAAGTGGAACTAAAGAGGACACACAGAAAATATTAATTTTAATCTTTTTTCTTTTTGCAGGAATACTTGTAACAGTTAAACTAAAAAACAAGCATATCATTAACAAAGTTATATTGACCCAAACCTAAATTCCAGTCAACAGAGAAAAGATGGCACAGCGGGTATAATGGATGGATGAATGAGCAGAGCCTTTAGGCAAATCAGAAGCACATTTTCTTTTTCCGTTTTGTTTTTTTTTTTTAAAAAATCCCCTAAATGTGATCATCATGCCATTAAACTTGTGGATACTTTCTACAAAATGCAGCAGGGATAGACAGGAAATTACTTGATCAAGCTTGGCTTTCCCGAACTAATTAGCAAATTCTGGAAACACATAGTCATGCAGTGCAGGGCCTGAACAAAAACAAACGCACCTGTTAACAGAGACTAATGCGTCACCTGTTATTTCAGAGCAGGTATAGCAGCCAGTCACAGCACAGTACTCTCCATAATTAGTCTCTGAAGAACAACAACAGATGTAGGGAGTGAGAGATGGAGTGAAAGACAGACAGCCTGACAGACAGAAAAGAGATACACAGAATTCATGTCTGCCTGTATATGTCGCCAAGAGCAAATGACTTTTCACTGCATGTTTTAGCGTGTATTGTTAAGTGTCATATGTTTGATTCACTTCATTTCAGCTGAATATGCCTCATGCTTTGGCGCTTTTAGATTTCATCTCACATCAAATCGTGAAAAATAACGATCCAAATTCAAATATTAGTATTAGAAAATATGGTTCTTCTGACGCAACAGTACAGTGGATCAGTATTTTCTGGCTCCTAACACTTTGTACAATTCGAATAAAAAGTTTGACAAAGAATTATATCTATTTACTATTTACTTTTTCAAGAGCTTTCAACTTAATTGCATGAAAGATCAAGAGGAAAAGCTCTCAAACACTAAAAATGGATTTTTCTTAAAGCTACTTCAGGGAAATTATAAGAGGAAAGTTAAGAGTTCAAGGTTTTATAATGTTTTCCTCTAAGCTTAACTTGATTGAAAAGTTGAAAAAAAAAAAAAACATACAGAAACAATCCACAATAATGGGACAGACTATTATGCCTTTGGTGTGAAAAAACGGAAATATTCGGTAATTCAGTGCAGCCTATCAGCGCTGTGAAACTTTTTTTAATCATCGAGTGTCCTACAAGAGAAATCATCTCAGTGTGGTGTGGGAAGATTCCTTCACTGAAAAACTAAATCCATCAGTGCAGAATATCAGCGATCTGCAGCTTTAATGCACTAATGGCTGTATCGGCTTTTAAAGACCCTTATCAGGTGAATCCTTGTCAGCAGGGTCAAAGCTGAGGAGTGTCCTCTGTCTACATTCAAGGAGGGGAAAGTAATGTCTTCAGGGGACACATTTATATTCACAGCCACGTCTCAGTTTATATACCCCCTGTAAAAACAACCATATGTTGCGCTGGGTGAGCCCCGTAAAACAGAGCTCGTTAACACACACACACACACACAAAACACGTCTTTTGTAGATAAAGCATATTCCTGCACAAAAACAGGGCAGTGGAACTCACACAATATAAACATGCACACTCTATGGGGTATGTAGGTGATTATACACAAGTCATAAACAGAAAACAAAACTATGTGAATAAACAGGACAGAGTCAGTTCACTCATCTTGTAAACACAAGAAAACACAGTTATTCCATACCTGAAAATTAGAAGGCTGCAAATTTACAGACCTCTTTCACCGCAATCTACGATTCAAACAACCAAAGGCACACATGTATCCATCAAACTGCAGAAAACAGTTTGATGGGTAAAGAGATGGCAATTTCAAATGCTCAAATTACATTTTAATTTGCTTTTACGCCAAGTACCTGATGTGAGTGCAGCAGTAAATTGCCCCCCGGGCAACAAAACTGAAGGCCGTACTTTTACTTAAAAGTCTCTGCGAGTTACTGAAATCCATACATAAGAAAATGCACCACACATGTGACAGGAGTATACAGAAGAAGAAGAAGAAGAAGAAGAAGGAGAAGAAGAAGAAGAAGAAGAAGAGGAGCGGTGCACCAGTGCAGCTGGTCATATGCACAGAGTCAAACAGCAAGTTGTATTTAGGAGCCTCTTCAAGACTGGATGTTTCTGACCGACCTGTGCACATCTCAAAATACTTTCTTACTATGAAACGAGATTTAAAAATAATCTGTCTGACCTGAGTTTAAAAGGTTTCATCAGTGGTATCAATAACTTAAGTCAACAGTTCCTGTACATAAATTGATGTCGCAGGGAAATGTATTAGTAATAAGCTTGTAATCTTGATCACATCTGCAAACTGAATCTCCCATAACGCTGCTTACTTTTGGTGACCACTCCCTCCAGCCTGATGATGTTGGGGTGGTCAAACTGGCCCATGATTGACGCCTCGCGCAGGAAGTCCCGCCTCTGTCGCTCCACATAGCCACCTTTCAGTGTCTTTATCGCCACAGCAATCTCCTTCTTCCCTGGTGTTCTCAAGCGACCGCTGCACACCTCCCCAAACTCACCTAAAGTATGCAAACACACACACAGAGAAAAGAACACAGCAAAGAGTCTATCACCAAGCTGTACATCATCAGCATGCAGCACAGTATTCCACCTGGGGGCAGTGTTGCAGTTCCCATATGGACTCCAGCATTATTGCCTCTGCTATGATTAGTTAAACTTCATGAAGTTCTCTCTTTCACCTCCCCAAAAAAAAGAAAAGAAAAAAAAAGCCTTGAATCTATTCTTACACTTGCTTTTGTTCTCTAGACCTGTTAACGCTTAAATATTCCTGCTGTCTGTGCAGAGAAAACGTCAGTGAGACACGGGTGAACGGAGAAGGCGTCCTCTTAAGCATGTACAATGGAGTAGATGGGCATCATAGCAATTATATGTGTAGAATAAAAATAGCTAATCTCCTGTGGCACATTTAAAGGTGTTATTATCCTAAACAACATGAAATGATCCTCCTCCGCTCGCAGGTCATTAAGTCTTTATTTATTTATATGGCACTTTTTAAAACACAAAGTTACAAAGTACCTCACACAAGGAAAATGTAAAAAAATATATAATGAAGTAAAACAGAGAACAAGTAAAAAAAAACAAACAAACAAAAAAAAAAACACAGAAGAGCAAGTAGATTAAAAACAACAAACCAATGTAAATTTAATGTAAAATTAAAATGAGCATGAGCAACATTATCTTTGGAGTAGAGTTTTATAGAAAGACTGTAGAGATAGTTTTTTTAAAAAGCTTTTTAGAGTTAGCAGATCTAATGGGAAGAAGGCGCTTGTTCCAGAGGCACGACCACCTTTTGTTTCCAGGGTAGAACGGGGAATGGATAAGACGCCAAGACTATGAACGGAGTGGTTGACAAGTAAAGTATGGTAGCAAGAAGCCCCTATAAGTAGGGGTGAGGTTATGTTGAGCCTTAAACTTGATCAGTGGGATTTTGTGGTTAATTCTAAATTTCACCGGAAACCAGTGGAGAGAAACAAGAACAGGTGTGAGGTGGGACCAGTGACTTGTTAAAAGCCTGGCAGCAGCATTTTGGACCAGTTGTAGATGATTTAGGGCAGTTTGGCTGAGACAGGTACACCGTGTGTGTATGTGTGTGTGTGAGTGTGTGCGTCTACCGGCTCCGATCACCCTCTCGATGCGGATCCTGGATGGGTCAATCTCTTTGGTGAACTCGTGGACAGCCTGTGTGGGGTCTTCATATGTATCGGGGTCCACATAGGTCTTTATTCCTGGGAAAGGGACTGTGAGGACAAAGAGAAAGATACAGCGACAATGAGCTGGAGTGTGTGTGTGTGTGTGTGTATTCTTTTTAAAATCCAAACGAATTCATGTATAAAACTTTTTACTGCTGCTGCTAATAACTGACACAATACTGCAGCTGCTTTTACCAACACTATGGCGACATCATCACATCCTCTGGACAAAAATTTGTCGAACTGAAAAGCTAAAACAGAAAGCTAAAAAACAATAAATTGATTAATGTTTGCATTGTCCTGCTTCTGCCCCTACAAGTGGTGGCAGCACAAATGCAAACGTGACCAAACACAATTAAAAATGAAGAGACTAAAACCTAAACTTTGTCTATTAAAACATCAGCAAGTCTACATTTTTTGAAACGAGATATGCTTTTATATAATCAACAGTGTAGCAGTAATAACATGAAAGACCACATTTCTTCAATGACCCTACCTGTCAGAGCACAAACAGACACAACACTGTTATGCATCTCTTTCACACTGAATCCACAGTGCATCATGGGACATTGCGTGTATAAATACAATAAAGATCTGACCACTCTTGAGACACATTTCCCCACTACTATCGATTATGGCCTGGAAAGCAATGAGACGAGTTGCCCTGTCTGATCTGCTCTCTGGGAAAGCACATGAGTAAAAGAGACATGTACCCGCATGTACAAACACTCACACACACACACACACACAATGATGGCTTGTCCCTCCTCTGTGTTTGCGGGGAAGCAGTAAGGTAGCACACTGAGCTAGTCTTTTAACCAGGTTAGGGTTTTTGCCCCCCTCTTTAAGCAAGCATCCACCCTCTTCAAGTGTCCTTGAGGAAGTCAGTGAATCTTTAACAGGCTGCTGCTGTTCTGGCTCTTGACCCTGACCTCCCAGTGGAGGGAGGGGGAACAATAGAGAAAAGCTGCGTTTCTCCTTCAGGGATCGATACAGTATCACAAAACAAAGAACAGTTGTCTCGGATGCCTGAACAGACAGCGGCAAAAGCCCGAGGAGACTGTTCTCCTCGAAAAGATTCTGCTCGACACCGCACTCTGAGACCTGAGACACGACACAGGAGATACGGGGCTTTGAAGACCGATACTTTGGGAATGAACACACATAGACTTATAAGGTGTGTGCTTTAATACAGAAAGAAGCTATGTGGCAGCTTGTTAGCCACCGTCAAAAACTAATTTGGTGTATATTTTAGTTTTTGCCATGGGTTTCTAGCTGCCTTCCAAAAGTCTTCCTAAAACTAATTTCTCTTTGTCCCCTCCTCTCCTTGTCTGTCTTTCAACCTGGTCGCCCTCATACTTGTTTCTCTGTCCTTTCTGTTTCTCCACTTGCATATTCCCCGGTAATTGTCTTCCTGCTCACTTTCAAACGTCATCTTAGCAGCTCTCATTTGATTTCATTTCATTTCTGGTTTTACCAGTTGGGAATTAAAAGACAGGCAAAAGAGACAGAAATGTACAGGAGTGTGGACAGCTCACGGATGCAGCTATGGAGCCAGATTGATCAAAAAAAAAAGGAACATCAAATAAAAACTGAGGGGGAGGTGAGGAGAAGTGACAGATACGAGGAGGAGGAGGTGGTGGTTTAAAGAACTTGTCTGACATCTTAATTCCTTAAACTATAAATACCACGTTTGCGAGGCTTCTTCTTTTCTTACCAGCACTTATATCAATAGCGAGTCAATGTGTTCGCATTCTGCAAAAGTCTGTGGTGGATATTGTCATTCCTGTGCGATATTCAAATATACACGGACACAGAAGCACATGAGAAATGATCCATACAGCAGCGCACTGTGAACGTTGAATGCAAAGAGAGCAGATTCTCACAGACTCTCTCTTCTTGGGTTGTTCCTGCTTACTGGCAAAAGAACATCGCAAAACAAAATCTGGCGCTGTCTCACCAAATGATTGGATGTTTTGGCAAAACATTATTAAATGTGCCAAACAGATTGCACATGATTAATAAAATATAAAATCTAGACTTAACAGATTTCTCCTGCTGTCATTACCATAAATATGGAAATGAATTCTTCTCCTTGACTCAATTTTACAGTGAAAACACAAAACATCTGGGTCACATTGAGAGACCAGATCAACCAAAAAGAAGGTAGACTGATTGATTTACCGTGTCCGTTCTGATAATTGGTCCTCCTTTTCTCCTCTGAAGTCATCTTGGCCTTAAAGTACCACTGACACCTGGAAAACATATTGATTGATGGACAGAGTTAAAGAGATTTTCCTAAAATATGCAAACATGCCACTTTTTGCATGCAGCATCACAGTGTAACTATCCAAGAATCCTACATGTGGAGGGAATTAAAAGTCTGTAACTGGAGAAGAAGAGCAGTGTTACAAAGGTGTATTTTATTTTTTGAAGGCATAAAATGTGTTCACACTTAACACATTTTTGGAGAGGCTGAAATCTCACTGTAGAAACAGCAGCATTTCATAATATTTAATAACCAATATTCTGCAGAAAGAGACTTAGGTCAACTCGGTAGTGTTTCAGATTAATCAGCAGTGTGTTTTATTGCTTGTTATTTCAACCGCTGATTTGTAAGAAGAAAAATAAGGGATTCATAAAATCTTGCTTTAAATGATATTTCAGCCCAAAAAGTACACATTGTTTTGGTTCATTGTTTGCACAAATGTGGCACACTCTCCATTATGAATACCTCATAATACCCAAATTCCAACTTCACGTGTAAGCAGCTTGACTTAAGCAATAATATCAAAAGTCACAAAGTTCTGTTGCGTGTAAGCTTGCTACAGAAAGGGCAGGTTAAATATGGACGCATGTTAGCATGTCTGTTTCATACATGTATTCTTTCTATTCCTGGAGGGGGTCGTGTGTGAATGGGAGCAGTGATGGATAGAAAATCTGTACCTTCGGGTTCCCACTTTTAGACCTGTAGGGAACTTCACAGTAAAATGCAGATATTGTTGTGTTGTGAATGAAAGCTGTAACACTGCACAGCAGATATTCATGTGACATAGACACATGGACCAAGTCAACCAATCACAAGACTCCACTAATGACATACTTGAATTCATGACCTGTGTATGGTCTCAAAGCCTTACTTTTCTTGGAAACATGTTGAATATCAAAACAAATGACAAAGCAGTGGAAAAACTGCTCCTCATCCATCATGTTCCTGCATTCATCTGAACTTGTCCCGCATCTTCCTCTTCATCATCTGCTGACTTCTATTTTGGCTGGCATCCGTACGTTTTGCATTAATGTTATCTGCTGGACCGTCCCTCCCCCATCTAAACCTGCATCGCAACAGCATGTGTGAAAGCTCGCAAGACACAAATATCCCCGAATTTATCTGCATGTGTGTGCAGTGATAATCACCCGCAGTGTCTAAAGGGCTATGAGTGAAGGAAGCTTTGTGTCTCTTTTTTACACTTTTGCACCACAGATAGAGGCACAAACATGAAGGTGCTGATGAAAAGCAAAATTTTAACAACCTCACACTAAAATCCTGAATCTGCAGGAACAGAGGCACCTACCATTAACAGATTCATGAACAGCTGAATGTGGTAGTAATTAAAAATTTCAAATAGGAGCCCTAGACAAGATGGTTGGTGAAAGGTGATATGTGAAAAAACAACATAAAAAGATGTGAGGAGGAGAGAGAGAACAAGCAAACCAGACAGAGAGGGTAGACAGAGAAAAGGGTACAAAAATTACTATTTTCATAGAAACTCGTGTCCATGTAACCAGTTCATTATAGCTCTAAAATGTCTGGTAGACTGAACAGGATTAAAAACCAAAGAAGTGAGACAAAAGCACAACTTAAAATTAAACAAAATTACAAAACAAAACAATAATCCAAGGTTGACTGATCACTGGAAGGCATCATCTGAAGAAAGATGCTGGCAGGCAGTAAGAATTTGGCCTGGGAAGAGATGGTTTACAGGTTAAGTGATGAACGTGAAGGTGGTGAGCTTTCCTGATATTCGCAGAGACATATACAGAAACATACAGAAGGAACAGACACTCATTCACTGAAACAATTAGCAAAAAAAAAAAAATAACAACATTTCTGAACAGATGACTATGGAAGACAAGCACACTTGCATCAATTAGTGCAAAAGCTCCCTTGTCCCTCTGAGTGTGTGTGTGTGTGTGTGTGTGAGAGAGATTTTATTTGGGCACTGAGAGACCAAGAGACAGCTGATGGCTGATAAAAAGCTGCTGCCAAGAAATGCTGAGAGATTAGATGACAGCATCTGCAAAAGACCACGAAAGAATTTATCCAAGTAGACGCTTGGATGTATTCTCAAAGTACCCTGAATCTGAACGGAGCCAGAATCACATTCATGACAAAGTACAGTGAACAGACTGGAATTTGACGTGCAGCTCAATAACATTACTGTGAAACAGTGAAACAGTACACATGTGTGTACATGTGCGGCATACATATGAAATACACTTTATGTATAAAAGTATTTGGACAAGGGCTGATTTTCAGGTGTTGGGCTCGGCCCCTGACTTCCAGTGAAGGGAAATCTCAATGCCTCAGCATACCAAGACATTTTGAACAACGCTGTGCTTCCAACTTTTTGGGAAGACCCTTTTCTATTCCAGCATGACTGTGCCCCAGTGCACAAAGCAAAGTCCATAAAGGGATGGGATGAGTTTGGTGGCGAACAACTTGACTGATCTGATTGGAAGGGAGCTTGTGAGCCAGACCTTTTTGTCCAGCATCAACCCCTGACCTCACTATTACTCTACAGCATGAATGGGCAAATACTCCTACAGAAATGTTCCAAAATCTTGTGAAAAATCTGTCCAGAAGAGTGGAAGTTGTTACAGCTGCAAACTCCATATTCATGTCAGTGTATTTAGAATGTGATTTCAGTAAAGTCCCTTTTGGTGTGATAGTCAGTTGCCTCAATACTTTTGTCTACACAGCGTAGAAGCATGAATATAATGTGTGTGCTGAGTTAATGTGATGTAAGAGGAAAATCTCAGCAGCAAATCAGTGAAAGTGACACAACAGCTGTTTGCTAACACATTCCTGGAAATCATGGAATCTAATCTAATTAAAAAAACAAAAAAACAATCATTATTCATTCACCACTGTTACTATCTAATTTAATTAGCATTTCTAATGCACATTCTACCCTGCTTGCAATGTTAAGCAAATTTCAAACAAAAGCCCAACTACTAACTTGATCATAATGAAAGAATGTGTTCTTGTTTGAGGATAGGAAATAACCACTGTCACGGCTGAAAAAATCTAATGTCTAATTCATAACAAGACACCAACTAATACCTCCCATGTCACACACTTTGCGACACAACGAAGGCGAGTACTAGCCAATCAGAAGCAGAGTGGGGTGGGACAATTAAATTCTACTTCAACCCCAAATATAATGGGAATGAATTCTTAGAGGTTTCAAAACCTGAAAGTATCTGCAATGCACACTAAAAAGAGGAAGAGGAGGGGTGGCAGTGAGATGTTCAAAATAAAAATATGAAGGAAGAAAGGTGCTGTGACCTTTTGCACAGACTCCATCACTGATTAACTTAAAACTTATTTTACAGTAAAGGGCTTAATTAATGACTGTGAACAGTGGGGACGCTAGCTCCCACTCCTCAGGAGTGGATCCCTTAATAGAGTCTCACATTTCTTCATTTATTAGATAGAATATAGAGGTCTGCTTCCCATGCCATCAGTCCCACAGCATGTGAAGATACTTAAATATAAAAAAGACTCGAGGTTGTGACCAGTTGGCTCACACACTGCAGCTGTTTTGTTGTTGGTAGTTGGCATGGATGAGAGCTGATAATCAATTAAATTTTTAAAGAGTGATCTGACATTTAAAGAACTTCCCCAACAACCTACTAAAATGTTCCCACAGTGGGTCCTACTGACACAAAGGCACTGCTTGCGCAACACACATTCTGACTTGTCACAGCAGGAAAAACGCAGGTGGACTTTATAAAAGTACAGATGACTCCGTTCCAGTGACGGCAAACCAACGCACATGACAGCCTGCGAGTTTCCTGTTATGTCGAAATGTCTGCTGTGCAACCAGTAACATCGTCATTGGAATTTTTGGTGTTCGGACAGGTAAAATTTTCAACACATTTACGCAGTGAAGTGCAAGTCTGAAAGAAACTTAAAAGGAGCGACAGCAAGATGAAGAGCAGAGCGCAGAGGCTTGACCCAAACCCCCCACAGAGACACAAACTGAGATCTCTCATAGTCACGCTGACACTTCAGAGGAGAGTCCTCTCTTCACTATCACTGCTACAGGCGAGTTCATCTGTCCCCCAGCCCTGCGCCTCCACACCACTGTGGTCCAGATGAGAGATGCTATCTCCCACCTAGAGATGAAGCTGGTGGAGCTCGGGGGAGCGAGGTCTCCATCTCCCACAGGACACGATGGTTAATGACATGGCTGGTTCTGGTTCTGGTCTAAAATACCATTAACTTCAAATGTTGTTATTATTACCACTTTTCGTGTCAAAACATGTAGGGCAACCATCTCTTCCACTGCTAACCCGATGTAAGGGGAGATGATGGCTAATTTGTAAAAAAGAGATACCATCTCTAAATACAGTAAATTCCTGTAAACCACTGCAAGATCATTTTTATATTTTTAATCTCCAAGTACCAAGAACCAAATCAGTGTGTGCATGAATCAAACTTGTTGCGTTCTCAGAACAAGACCACATTTTTCTGAAAGTTAGTTGCTGTATATTCCCTGCAAAGAGTACCTATACTGTAACACAATAAAAACTAACATACAGTCAAGAAAATTTCATATACACATTTCTAATCTGACCTTTTTCCTTCAAAACAATGATGAACAAGTCATCTGCACAATGCAGGAAAGACCATCTACACGGCTTTGTTGAAACACGTATCTGAGTATCACCAATTGCACGCGTTAATATCTATTTTTATAAGAAGGAACATGCTGTTTTGTGTCAGTGCACTCACTGTTTCCACCTCTACTTCTGACCACAATCTAATCTGTCATAAAGACAAGAAATAATAATACACTTAATGCAAAGGAAATCCAAAAGAGCAGAGAATTTCTAGTCTGGCTGTACAGTACAAACTAACTTTAATATTCAAGGACTCAATCCATTGTTAACCCTGGAACACTGAATCAAAGGATGCTGAATCAAAGGACTTTGTGTAATAGGTTTCCCGTAGTGCAGAAATTGCAGAGAATTATTTGCCAACTTCTGTGAACTTTTAACCCTTGTTGGAAACTATTTCCAACAAATGGCCACTGATGTGTAGGGAGACTCATAATAGACTGTTCTCCAGCACACAATTAATATCCAACAGCTACATTCAATGAAGGAAATACAATTTTAGCAAGCACTGATATTTTCCTTTTCCCCCATATGCTGAAGGAGACTAAAACAGAGCAACACTGAAAAATGATTGAACTTGCACTTGTCTGCCAGGGAGAATATGAATATATAGCTTTTGCAATTTTGTGTTAGATTATGTGTACAATGTGACTTATTTATTTATTTATTTTTACTTTTGTTGTTCTGCATAAAAATTGTGGACTTTATGTCCAACCTGCAGCCTGGTCTCCCAGTATCTGTAAACATATACATGTATGAGAAACCTGACAACAGCAACATTGTCATTCATATGGAGTCAAGTTTGCGTCCGCCTGATGAATTTAAGTCCAGTAATCGCTCTCTGCTTTGTTTTGGTCTCCACTGGCTTCTGTTGCTGGTCTGGTGTGAAAAGGGTTTTTCATTGATTTATTGCTAAAAACAGCTTACAGCTGCTGTTGGAAAGTTTGAAGTTTCTCCAGTTTTCAGTTTTTGATGTCTTCTCTTCACGTCTGATTCTTTCACTTTTGGTTGAGTTTGATCAGCACCCATGTGAATTGTGCAGGAGAGTTTTGACTTTCTTAAAAAGCAAAATTCCTCTGTCTCAAATGTTATTTGGTGATATGATGCTCCGTGTAACCTTCCCAGAATAGAATGCTTTAAATAAAGTCTAAGTTAGGAGTGAAAATGCTCACACTGTACTAGTGGAGAAAAGTGTGTGTGAGTCCTTGAGTGTACGGGTGTGTGTGTCAGTTCATGTGATCACATATGAGCCTCCTCCTTTTTGAAGATTTAACATAATCTGGGTTGCCAGATTAGAGCGCGTGTCAGAGGGCTAAGGGCCGCAGGTTGCCAGATTGGACTTAAGCTAAGTGAAGTCTGTGGGATCATGGACACTGATAGACAGACCAGATAACGTGGCGAGTAACACTGGCAGAGAGGACAAGAAGGGGATTTGGAAAGCCACTGTTGACCTCTGCGGATGGGGTCAAACTGTTCATTAAAGAAATGGTGGCATGTGCCTTTATCAGCCTTTTCCAGTCCCATCCTCTGATCCCCTTTATCCGCCCAGCCCTCTGTCTCACTGGCTTTCATGATGAAAAGAGGCAGCACACACACAAATACACACACTCACAAAGACGTTGGCTTCTTCCGCTGCTCTCTGGGTTGTTGAGCATTGTCACACTACATATTCACAAGCCTTTTACACACCCACACATACAAAAAAAACAACCCTGCCCAGAGCCCTAATCAAAGCATCAATGTAACTCAAACCCTTCTTCTCTCGCCCTAACACCTGTCACCTCACCGCGGCACATCTCCCGCCGTGGACAGGACAGAGCGCACAGAGGAAAGGACGGATTCAAGAAAATATGATAAAGGAGTAGACAGACAATTCAGGAATAAAGAGCACAGATACAGTAAAACTCCTCAGCTGGGCTACATCAATGCAAACGTGACAACTCTGAACTGGAAGAAGTCGTATTTCTTCAAACTTAGCACGAGCAGATGCAAACGGATAAATTTAAAAAGCTTTCAGGGCAGCCAGGTGTTAAAACGCTTCGCACAGCAGGTCCTCTCTTGTCCTTCTCACTTGAGTTGTACAATCTCACATTGATGAGAGTGGTGTGACTGAAAGCTCTCATGTTTCTCCGCTCAAGTACATTTGGACATTTTTTGAAACTGAAGGAGAGTGAAAATCCCTCCTACACAGGCCAAAGAGATCGCAAGTATGACAGATCGTGATGAAGTAAAAAATAAAAACTCCAGCTACTCCTGCAACTGCTTTTAGCTTGAAAAAAAAATGTGCTCAAATGCAAAAAGGACTAAAAAGGACTCTTGCCTTCACACTGGCGAATGTGTGCGAGTTTTAAATACATAACCCAGGAACACAAATCCTCCTACATGCAGAGATCACATCATAAGGAAAAGAAAAGAATGCTGATCCTGAAGCTGTTCCTGAATCTACTGCTTTCAGCTTATATTTTATTTATTTAAACAAAAGCATTCAGTAAACCAAAAATCAATTGACAAACCAAAAAAACTGACTGCCGGGGATGTTGCAAAACACACTTTGAGCATATTGTTCTTAAACTTTGTGTTTTAATAGTGTTGACAGACTGGTTAATCTGTTACTGATCTGCCTCATTTGCAGTGATTAGATAAAAATTTGCAGAAAAAAAACAGCCACAACCTCTCAGCATCATTAAATTTTTTAAGCAGCTATATTCAGCATTTTTAATCGTAAAAGTGTGAAAACAATGTGTCAGTGGGAAAGGACCTACCTGCAATGATGAACCTAATTAGCACCTGGGGGAAATACTGAACACATATTTAAGTTGATGAATATGAAGCTCAAATACTACTAATTGGAAAAAGCATTATGTTATTGCACTAACCACCAACAATAGGCAACAACGAGAACAACCTGCTCCTGAAAAGGTTTGAACATCCATCCATCCATTTTCTATATCCGTCAGGGTCGTGTTGGGGCTGGAGCCTATCCCAGCTAACTATAGGGGAGAGGTGGGGTACACCCAGGACTGGTTGCCAGTCAATTGCAGGGCTAACACACAAAGACAGACACACACACTCTCACACTCACACAATGTAGAGTAGCCAATTAACCTAATGTGCATGTTTTTGGTATTGTGGGAGGAAGCCGGAGTACCCGGAGAAAACCCACGCAGGTGCAGGGAGAACATGCAAACTCCACATAGAAGGGCCCAGACCGGGATTCGAACCTGGAACCCTTTTGCTCTGAGGTGACAGTGCTAAAGGTTTGAACAAATAAATAAATAAACAAACCAATAAAGGCTCTGCACACCCAAACAGGTGTGAGGTATTTTAGCTGATTAGAACTCCTTTAAAGGGAAACAGAACAGATCATGAATCAATCATCAATCATGAACAGTCTGTACACCCACACAGATCTGAGAAAGGATCTAATTAGCCAAATAAGCAGAATTAAACTGCATTTGCAGACATTTAAATCAAGGGTAGTTAAGTGTGCTTACCTGCCGGTGATCAGGAGGAAGAGGGTGAGGATGACGAGGAGGGTAAAGCCACCGACCGCTGCAGTGACGATGACCAACACCTGGCCTTGGTCGGAAGCAATGTCTGACGCTGGAGGATGGTTAGCGAGAAGGGAGAGGAAAAACACGAAGAGAATTGTGAGAAAGTCGAGAACAGAAAAAATGAAATGGGAAGAAGATGAGCAAAGGGCAGGTAAGGATGATAAAAGCAGCGAGGAGAGAAAAAGGGGAAACGGGATAGACGGGAGTCAGGATAAACAGAGAAGGAAAAAAATAATTTTCATTCAACATTATCTTAAATATTCCTCTGCAGTGCACCATGCGTACACACCATGGGCAGATATTACAGTGAGATGTTTGATCAACTCTTTATAAAGCAAAAAAAATCCCTCCATCAGACTTCGTACTGGAATGATTCATATGCCTGCTGCTGTTTAATTAATATTATTCATTCATGAAATTGTGATTTAGTCTATGATCATTTGGTTAAATTGGTCCCATTTGATATTCATGATTTTCCCTTTTCTGTGTCTTGTCACAAGGCTAACGAATCTGAGATAATTGAAAGATGATTGCTATTATCAAACTTATTTCTACAATATTTCACGCTTAATGAATATGAATTGGAGATCAGGGTGCGTGGTGGCCAGCCCAATGAGTAAGGCTCGTGTGGGTTTATACAGTATTTAGGTATGTGGCTGTTAAGTCAAGAGCATGTATGTACGCGCAGGGTGTCTGTCTGTGTGTGTGTGTGTCTGGCTGGATAAAAGTAATTACAGACCACTCAGAGGGAGGGAGAGCGAAAGTGGCGGTGGCCAGATCACACAAGACAATTCTCCCAGCCGTCAGCTTCACGCACTCTTCACATCACTAACTAAGCAGATGTGTTGGACTGATGCTGCTGTAATGAGGTGTGGTGTTCGTGTGTGTGTGTGTGTATATGTGTGAAGAGACTGACAGAGAGAGAGAGAGAGAGAGAGAGAGAGAGAGATGAGCAGCAGAGGACAGGATGAAAGATGCAAGGTGAGGGATGAGGAAAACGGATGACAGAGGAGAGATAAAGACAAACAAGAGAGAGGCGGAAGTGACAGACAAATACAGAGACAGATGGAAAAACAGGCGCATGAGACAGTGACTGACAGGCGGAAAGACAGACTGACAGAAAGGGAGAGAGCGACAGGGTCCAAATCTGCTTTTGCTTTCAGATAAAAGGCCAGCCAGTACAAAGGCTTGGCCAAGCACCGTCTGATCCGCAGATAAAGCAAAGCTCTGCAGCTTTGGAAGGGAGAGGGCCACTGTGAAGCCAAATCACCCCTCAACAATACCTGACCCAACATAAAAGGGCAGCTGGACCTTTGTATTTTATGAGTAGACTTGCAACAAAGCTACTACTCACACACAAGCATGCACGCACACACACACACAAAACACACGGAATACACACTGAACATCAAGGTTGCATTGTCAAATTCCCTTGCTGATTTTAATAATTTTTTTTCAATTGTCACTGCAACTGGATATCCTGACCTCTCAGGTGACAGGGTTTGTGAATGCAGCCTATCTGAAGTTCATTCTGTAGGGGTGGCCAAATGTTCTGGCTGCAATGTCATCACAAACAAATGAAACTGGTTGTAAACAAAGACATGCAAGGGTTTCTGTTCTTATCACCTTAATTTATTTTATATTTTACATTAAAGAACTCTGGACTAAAATTTGTGAAAGATATTTAAAATATGTACAGTATAATTTAAATATGCAATGCCATTACATGTGGCTAGTTGCTCCCCCAACTCAATCATGGGAGCTTTGTCCACTTTATTTGAACATACTGAAACATGAAAGCATACAGTGTTTGGGATTATGTGGCTGCATATGTTTGTTTCCTTCCTGGACACATATTTGAGGATCTTATCCAGAAGTTGCTAGTTGTAATCTCACTAGGGATGCTTCTGCCGGTGGTCTCATATTCAGGTTTACTATCTGCTGCTGTGCCCTTGGTGCAGGCTGCCCTGGATGCTGCTCCAGGCTATGTGACCTTCATCTGACCCTGAACTTGCAGCAAGCATCTTCCACCTGTGACAGTATCATCTTGAAGATGAGAAAATAAAAACTTAAAAACATACAAAGCATTTAATGGACAATATTAATTCTGTCTGAGATTACCTCTAAGATCAAAGCTATTTTTTTTCCGTAACTGTCCTTGAACAGCCCATAAATGTATTGATTTTGAGTCTGCCATAGCTCTGCTCATATGCTGGAATATATGATGGACGGCTGACCCTTTTCACCGGCCTCATCCCAAACTGACAAACAGTGACATGCTTTGCTTATTGACATCACTTTACACGATGTCTCACATACATCACATTAAACATTCACTGCCCTGCAGAAAAACTGCAGTTTTGCCCATTAGTTTTACTAACCTAATCCTACTCAGGATCTTAATTCCAGATCAAAGTCTTAGACCTGGAATTCTGCTTTGAAGGATTTTCTTTATCATATTTAATTATTTTATTTATTAATTTCTTTGCAGTAGAAAGTCATAAGCAGCACTAGAAATGTACCCATTCACGCAAAGACAGATGTATCTGTGTCCACAAACAGCTGCTGTAGATGGTCCAGGGTACTTACAGTCTCCTGTACTTTCGTATTCGTATTTAGGGGAGTAGGAGCTGTATCCAGCAGCCGTGCGAGATCGTACACTGAAGATGTACCAGGTTGCTGGTTTCAAACCTGAGATGATCACACTCGGAGCTTTGGTGCGCGTCGATGAGTAGCTCAGCTGCTCGTGCTCCTGTGGGGGAGAGCGGACGATGATCGAAACTATCTAAACCACATGTGTCAAACCGGTCCACAGGAGGGCCGGTGTGGCTGCAGGTTTTTGTGCCAACCAACCAAGAGCACACCGTTTGACCAATCAACTGTCTGAAGACGGAGATCAGTTGATTAAATGAGTCAAGTCTGGTGTGCTGCTACTTGGTTGGAAAGAAAACCTGCAGCCACACCGGCCCTCCTGTGGACCAGTTTGACATGCCTGAATTCTAAACAATTCACAAAAGGTTTCACTGATGGCCAGATTTAACTTGCTCTGAATTTGCACTCACAATATATGTGCATTTACTACAATTACCACTCATGCTGGGTTGAAGAAATTTTTCCTGCGCAACATCATGGACATTTTAATTGGATAAAATCCCAGGTCAACAGTGCTGTTTGTGACTGTGTCATCAGTGGACTGTACTGCTTCTGGTACCGTGAATACTGGTCTGAGGCCAGATTTTCTTTACTAACTGGAGAGTGATTGGCTTAGAGCCTAAGTAATAAAACAATGAAAGGTGGGGACATTTATGAATCTTTACACTATTATCAGTCATTATTTTTCAAGTCACCTGAACAAGGATTAAGTAAATAATGGGTCTATGCTCATGTACTACACTTTTGCACTGGACCTGGACATGAGCAGAAGTCAGTATACCTTCTCATAATATTTGATCTCGTAATCGAGGATGGGGAGTGTTGTTTGTTCAGGTTGCTGCCATGAGAGAGCAATGCTGTTTGGAGAGGCCCAGTCCTTCTTGACAGCCCCAACCAGAGATGGACCTGGTGTGAACACAAAATACACAGACATCAGCTTCAATCTCTTTACTTGAGTAACGAAAATTAACACAATACAAACAGCACCGATGTGCAAAATGAACAAACTAGACAAATTAACTGATTGTACATGTATATCATATTTCCCTCTAATCACTCTGCTTTTCTAACTGCTTTTCCACAGTTACTGAAGTGAAGAAATAAATGAAGAAATAATCATTATCTATGGGAAAAAAAACGAAACTCTTTCCTACTGCTTGATAAAATGTAATTTTTGAAGTGTGTGCTTGTTGTAGCTCTGCAGTTTCAAAGTGACTGGCTGCATGCTTTGGTTTATCCAATTCTAAAGAGACATGAGGGGAAATATACAGCATCACAACACAGACAAGTGAAGGTTAAGAGACCAGTAAGATCATAACACCTATAAACTGGTCCTCAACTGTGCTTATCGCTGGCATGGTACATGAATAATGGATTACTTAATAAGTGTAATTGAACTATAATGCACTGATTCAGGGGAATGAATGCAGCATGGTTTTCCTTTTTGGTCCAATGTTCTTATTTGAACTAAATACCTGCTAAACCAATCATTTTCCCTTTAAGGTCAGGCACAATCTGCGCCAATTAACAAGTATTAACAAGCGTTAGCATGCTAATATTCTAAGTTACAGTGAGCTGATGACTTTGCTCAACATTATCTGCTAAATACCAGCATGCTAACATTTTCAGCTTTACTGTTTTACTACCATTAAGAGTTAACTACAGACTGACAAGGCTGCTAGCATGGCTGGACTCTTAGTCTTGTCGATCTGGAGAGAACTGGTTGACCCCAGCAGGCAGACAGCCAAGAATGTGAAGTGAATACAGATTAAGTTTTTCTATGGTGCAACCAGTATACAATGAAGACATATAGTGCAGCAAGAAATGATGCAGTGGTTGAAACCATGTATGATGTGCATTAACACACACACACACACACACACACACACACACACACAGTAGCATAACACCTGTCGACCTTATAGTATGTGAGCGATAATTATCATACATCCTCACACATACATTCCATTTCAAAATAGGGTTTAGTCATTTCAAGTCAATAGAGAAAAAAAAATCTGTACAGCTTTTTTTTTTTGTTTTAATTGAAAATAAGTTGGAGAAGCTGCATCTTTTTTTTTTCTTGGACAGAATTGCATTAGCTTTGCTCTATGAATTTCTGCTGGGTAAATAATTGCACCAGGCTCCCAAGAGAGGTCAGCGGATGTAACTGCCCTGAGAGTCATTATTATATATTATATCATCTAATGTTAGAAAGCTGACTCATTATGTGGATGTAAAATGTAGGCCTGCTGTTCTCATGTGTATTCAAAATGAAATGATGACACTGACAATATTTTTTAAAATGATTCTACAGTAGTGAGTCTGGGGAGGCTGTTTGTGGTTCTTACTTTGTCTAAGCCTGGGTATTAAGGGAAACTTTGAGTTCAGGGGAAGCATGAGGGATCAGAGATGGAGGTTTAGGGTTTGGGGGTTGTGGAGAACAGTCTTGGGGTTGGGGTTTGGTGGCTAGATAAGATGAGAGCTTTGGGCAGTAGGGGTTTGAGCTTGTTAGCCAGGGACCTTCTGCTACTAATCTGACAGAGGGAGCTAAAAGTGAATACCTCTGTTCCCTTTATCCCTCTCTCCCTTGCTTCTCTCTTTTCTTCACCACCTGCCTCTTTTTGTCCCTTCGCTCTCCATCTGTTGTTGGCTTTATCTCTTGATATCCTCATACATGGTTTTAACTCTGTCCTCTCCATCTCCAAATCTGCCTCCTCCCTCAGAGTTGGAAGAAATTAATTGTACACATACCAGGGAGCAGATCCAAAAAAGGGGGAAGACGAGGAGATTTAAGAGTGACTTTGAAAAGGTGTTTAGCGGAAGAAGAGCAAATTATGTGGATAAAAATTAAGGTACAGAGACACAGAGGTGAGTACCCTTTTCAAAAGACAGATTTCAGTTGCCTCCTGTCGTGCTGTGGTTCTAGTAAGAACGAATTCAAATAGGGAGGGACATCTTAAGAGACAATCCTGAGCTGATGGAAATATTTCACAAACATGTTGGCTATCATGCACATGCTCAGTTCATGATTACAAATAACCAAGACACGTAATGGATCAAACTGCCAACAAATCATTTAAACTGGATGAAACGCTGGCGACCGATGAAACAGAGCTGGAGGGGTTAGGTGTGCTGTGCATCATCTAGTTACTTTTACTGTAAGTGCATTTTAATGCTTGACTTCTCTTTAATAATCTCAAACCTAATAGCCATTTAAAATTTGTCTGAAGCGTTATCAAAAAACAGAACAACATAATACCATGCCTGACTGAAAACAGCTAGTAATATTAACGTAATCAGCAAGCGCAAAGGGCATGGCGTGTGTGTATACATACATGTATATGTTGGGGTGTGTGTGTTTGTGTGTGTTCAGAAAATACTCTTTCTTTCCAGCAATGCGATGAGCTAATATTGATGACATCTTATTAGGTGTTATTATCACATATAACCTCTCATATGAACATTTTACTCAGAGTGTCCTCATATCCTCTGCTCTGTCTGTCCTCAGTGGCAGAGAAAATTCCTCTCAGGGGGATTTTATCTGATCTTACTCTGTCTAATGAACCACTCTGCTGAAGCTGTGACATTGCAGGGTTTCCTGTGCTGCTTACGCCAGCTGGGTACAAGAGTGGCAGCAGGGTGGTGTGGTTTGCGGCTAGTCATGCAGCGGAGGCATCAAACTAAGACGCAGCAAGATGGCTGGCATCTGCTGTTAGCATATTGGCCCCTGATAGGGAACAATAAACACAGCCTAAATACAATCTCCCTCTGACTCACAGATTCAAATCAGCCTCCCGCTGCAAGTCACTACAAAAATGCACATTCGCACGAGCTGTGCAAGCAAACAAGGAAACGCAGTTTGCAGGAAGGACGCGCAACACAAGATGCGCGCACACACACAAACGGTCGAGAGACATGATGTGTGAGAGTGTTTGTTGGAGAATCAAGACGACTGTCAGGCTGGCAGAAAATAACAGTCAGTGTAAAGGTGGCAGTGCTGCTTGAATGTCCTGACACGAAGCTCAGAAATTCCTTCCCAATCATACAAAAACCACAGTTGCTCTAATTGAGTAATGTAGATGGGATACTGGGTTATTTGAGACCATGAAAGGCAGGAGTATGAATATAATGTTGGCATTGGTCTCTTGAAAACTGATGAGTTACTCAGTGTTGTGTGGATGTAATGTATTACATTCATGTGACTTAGACAGACTTAGGACAAGATACCCTAAAACTAAAACATAGACACCATGTGGTTCTTTAAAGAAATAAGATCTGAATTCTTACATCACAGTTAGTTCACTTAGCATTTCATGTGAGCTACCGAGTATCGTGTCCACCTCTGTGTTCGCAGTCCCCGCATGTTGTTTACTTACACGGGATGGCGTAAGAGACACATCACTGTCTCCAAGCATTGGAAAGATACTTTGGGGACACAGGACACACGGCGACCGTCTTTAATGATTCTGTATTTGGGTTATTAGAGCTGCAGCATAAAGTCTGCCAGAGGAGCTCACTCTGTTTCTGTGAGATGCAGGAACATTGGAAAGCCATTAGAAACACCAGTCAATTACGATGCCCGATGGATGGATTTTCCAGTCGAGCGTGGTTAAGCTCAACATAAACTAATGGGGAGTCTTTAAATGAGCTTGACCTGCATATGATTTTAATTAGCTTTCCTGCCCTAAAGGCCTCCATTAACTGTTTGAAAAAAATCAATAGAGCCAGTATTGATGCTGTGCAAGAGCTTAAACGATGTCCTAACACCACTGATTCACTGCCGATAGAGAGACAGAATGAGAGAAAAACGCTCATATACAACACAGGTGCTCTTGTTTACGACTGTCATACTGATACGTCTGTCTCTTCTTCAGGTGTGTGGTTGTGTTTGTCTTGCGGCCGACCCGAATTTGTCCTTTAGCAGCCATCCTCGGGGGGGAAGTGAAAAGATTAATGGGAACAACATACACTCTTGTGTGCACATGCTTTACAAACACATAGATCTTCAATTCATCTGAATTCACTTTGATTTAATTCAAATTAGTTCAATTTAATACCATTCGACTCAATTCCGAATACTGTCTGCCATGTGGAGCGCTTCACAATTACTTCATAGTTGCTTCAGGGAACTAAAAGAATGAATGAAGTTGTCTCCAATGTTGCCACTGGGACCTCAGGTAATCAGTTGGAGCAATGTCACATTTGCAGAATCTGAAACATCTATGTAAGCGTGTGTATATGTGTGCACTTCTGTGGTTTTGTGTGTGTGAGGCTTTTACAAACAGCGAGACAAAACTGAAGTGACATGGGGTCTGCTTTGGGGACTATCATCATTACCCTTCATTAATACTGGAGGTCGTGCCCATTACATTGTGGTTCGTCTGCTCCCTGCCATGAACTCCAAGTGTAAAAACACAGACCAGTCCACAGAGAGCCCACAGTCAAATAAACTGTGGGTCTAATTATAGAAAGTTGATATAAACTTAAACAAGTGACTGATCTTCTCAACTCAATCAAGCTCAGTATAATCGAAATTATTTTCTCATTAGCGCTGACCTCTTTGTTAACCACCAGAGAATCAGATCTGCCAGCAATATGTGCTTGTTTGTTGGACTGTATGTGTTTCAAGTGGACATCTTCTGCTTTTTCTGTTTTTCCTTTTCCTTTAGTGGGTTATACAGCTTTTTTGTGCATGTAAAATGTTGTCAAAGTTCCAAGCCCAGAGTCCCAAGAGAGTTATTCTGTCTGTACAGAAAACACTACCAAACTGCCACAAATGCCTCACCAGTAGTCCAGCCTTTATTTCTGTAACTTCACTATGTAACAGAGCACCACCTCTAGTTTGGGCTCATCCTTTACCAAAGTCCTGCCCACCTTGATTGCACATCCTGGCTGCCACCGCTGTTTCAACCATGGCGTTTCAACCTTTGTAAAGGTAACACCACTGGAGATGAAGAGGACAAAGACCCTTGTGAAGCTACGAGCTAAGCACATTACCCGTGTGCCTGTCAGACATGCCCTGAAGATAACGACATAAATATGAATAAGAAGTTTCAAACTGAATTAATTTGCTTGGCTCTTCCACTTTAAGGAACAGCTTGATATTTTCAACTTTCTCGCAGAGAGTTGGATGAGAGGATACCACTCTCATGTCTGCGCAGCCTGGCTCTGTCCAAAGTTAAAAAAAAATCAGTCTGCCAGCACCTTTAAAACTCACTAATTAACAAGTGGCATTTTGCTTGCTTAATATGTACACGTGTACAAAAAGAGAGGCGGAAAGGACAGTTTGCGGTTTAACAGGAAGTTACCTGCTTCCTTGTTGAAAAACAACCCAGAGGTTGCCAGGAAACCAACCGAGAAGCTGCACAGAAGTACTGGGCAGGAAAACAGCTCACCTGCATAACCCCAATGATTGTTGCTTTAACAAGTGAGAAACAACGTGGAAAGTGACACTGCAAGTTACTGGTTCTCTAATTTGCCAGGTCATGTAGCCACTTGTTTTGCAGTTATTACTAAAACGGTGTGGACTCACTGAAAATCTGTGGACTCAAAGAAAAATGTCAGAATGTGTTTGTAGCATACCAGGTACAAATAGGAAGTGATTTTGGGCACCAAAATGAAAGCTGCTATTTAGACACTCCATTTTCTGTATAGGGTTTCTCACCATTTTACCAGAAGATTTATGTAAAACTTCCACTTTTGTAGGAAATTTTCTTCCAGAGCCTTTGGGAGCTATGAATTCCATACTCAAAGATGATACTGCTTATTGAATAGCACCTGAGTATGGGTGTATAATGCCTGCTTCTGAATGCCTTCCACTGTGTACCTACAGCTTCACATCCCTTCCTCCATCTTCTTCACTACAATCTCCATATAAGTGCTGCAATTTGCTGGCCAATCGTCTCCAGCAATCTCTCTCTCCCCCTGCGGTGATACAAGCTTCTTTTTCTGGAGGCATGTTGTTGCTGTTTGCAGTCTCATAAAGGAAAAAAGGATGTGACCCCTATGACACTAAATAGCTGTCAACTGAATCTAAACTGGGACAGTTTCTTGTTCTCCCTTGGTACATCTGCACTCCCTCCCTGCTGCAGTGACTGTCTTTAGTATGACAGCAGTGGAGAAAAGCTACTTAGACTCCTTTGCTCTATCCAGATGGTGGCTACAACAGTCACCCGGACCATTTATCATGTGTATCTGCTGAGTACAGGGAGTTAACAGGTAATTAAAATCATCAGTCACGCAACAAAAGCAAGAATTGGAGAGGCAGGGTGGAAAACAGAGAAGGAAAGAGACCTTTCTGGGAGTTATTTCCAGACTCTTTTTGTAGATTGGAGCTGTGGTAGGAGAGTGGAGACTGAGAAAAAGGAAGTGGGGACGTAAAAAAAAAAAAGAAAACACAATAAGAGACCTGGTGAGACAAAAGCATCTTTTACACAGATCAGCTTTTACACAGCTTGGATGATCTTTGACTTGCAGACAGTCTGCAACATTTAAACCTTTGTCTTCCCATTAAAAGACAGACAGACAGATACAAAGCGAGGAGAAGTTTTATCTACTGTCTTGCAGATGAGGTTTTGTGTGCTAGCAAGCCTGTCTGACACTCTCGAGGTCCCGTTTTTAATAGGGTCCCAGCTTGCCACTGATCCCTCTTGTTCCCACTTAATGGGGATGTGGAGAAGCAATGACGTGTGGGAAAGGCCAGTGTAACCGGCTCTATACTGGTCCACCACAATCAATACTCATTTGGCCCCCACCTCTCTTTTCCCAAAAGTAATTAATGAGAAGAACGGAAGTATCTGGCTGCTGACAGCTGATTTCCCTGCCGGTCTCTGTCCTTAACACCCTGACCGCTTCTCATGCTGCTACTTAAAAGATTCATTATGGTTGAAACCAAGCACTCAGTATTGGAAGGCGACACAGATTTGGGCAGACACAGATGTCGATGAGCATAATGTTCTCACGTGTGTTAGGATAAAACCTTAGAAGAAGAAGAAGTGCCATTCTCACCGGCTTAGTGCAAACTAATAAAACACTCTTGCATTTACACTTGCATTGTTTTCTTATATTTAAATGATCGAGATGGATAATATTTTTTTCTTTCTCTTCTAATATGTTGCTTTTTTGTTTATACATTTGTTATACAAGCAAACAGTCAATTCCATCTCCTTTTTGAATGTGGTAAACAACTATGTAAAACTGTGAAGATCTGAACTCAAAATTCACTTTCCACTGTCTTAAGCAACACAACAAGGTCAATTCTACTGAGGTGCGCTGATTGGATAGTCATGACATTTGACTATCGGTAATGTGTCAAAAACTATGAACAAAGAAATTCTGTTTGCTGACTTTGTAAAATGCAACTGTCCTACAGTCCATGTAGCAGAAAAATGCTACCTTGACTTCTTCTGGGCTTGATTTTCACAGCCCTAAACAATACCATTCACCTTGCCTTTGATTTCAAGTATTTCTAATAAAACATTCAATTCAGATTTCACAACGATGATGATGACAATGTTACGGTTACGGTGGTGACAGTTTGGTGATTGTGATTATGGGTTTCAGTGGACCAATTTACTTCTACATAAATGCTATTTAGTTACACATACATATGTTAGTGCTGCATATCAGAACAGAATAAAAACTTTTTTTTTTGTTGCTCCAAATCTCCTCTCGCCTCCTCTCTGAATAGGGGTGCAGAGGGAGAGGAGTGCCACTGCAGTGGAGGCACAGTATAAATAGCAGTCGACCCTCGTATAGCACCCAAAGCAGACTTACTGCAGCAGAACACACAGCAGGCAGCAGGCAGGCAGTGGCAATATGCTCTTTCCTATGGAGCTCATTTCAAGCAGAGCCATCCATACACAGACCTGCTGTCAAAGTCAGCCATTCTGGAGTTAAAATAGCCCTCACAATTGATACAATGCTTTGTGAATGGGTCATGAAGGTTTTCTTGAATACAAAGTACAGAATGCACTTTAAAAACAGGCATAATGCACAAGGTGACAGTAAGTGTGTTGAAGACTAATGCAGTGCCTGTTTGGGCCAATCAGCTTCTACAAATGTCTTTAAAGGTCACAGTTTCATGGTTTCAATGTAACAAAGAAAATACCGTTTTATGGAGATGTTTTCACTTCCTGTTAATCTTTTCCTTTTGTTTGCGTGAAACCTTACATTAGTTGACTACACAACAGTTTTTACTGCCTGGATCTTCCATGTGCCAGCTTAGAGGGAAGTGGGAAGAATTGGTACTTATGAGATGGAAAAAGGTTGGACTAATCAATATTAACAAAGTATTTGTCAACGACGCACATTTTCAGAATGATGACAGTGCACTAAAAGGTTAATATCACTCTGAGCGTCATTTTAATTAATAAAAACTGTCTGACATGCACTCATGTACATGATGTGTTTCGAGGTAAGCTTGTTACAAGAAATCTTGTCATTATATTTCTGAATATATTTGAATACACTGTGGAAATAGAGTATAAACTGTGAGAGCTTAAGCTGAGTGCATCTTCAGTGGTTGTTAAAATTTCTAAAGGTCTACAGAGATTTAAGGTAGAACTGCTGTCATTATGAATTGTTTGATGGAGTGAGGCTAATGCAATTTCATTTAAATGAACTGAAGCCACAAAAGGCATTGGCAACTGATTTATCTAACGTTCAGAAGACAATGGGGCTCCATTCTTGGGAGGAAATTCAACCCGAAGATTGAAGAGGGGATTGAGGTGGGAGTTGAGAGAGAAAAAACTTCAGAGAACATCCATCAGGATTTCAGAACAATGAATCCAATCACTCTGTATTAATGAGCCAATGCTTAAAATAGTTCCCGTTGTGAGGTGAAGTCAGGGGAAATGATCTTTGCAGGGGGGGAAGCTTCCTGATAAAAGTCCAGGCATAAATCATTTTGTGGAGTAGAAATAGCTAATCTCTTTTCCTTCAAACTCCCCACCTGCTCTGAACACTGCTGAATAGCAGTCCTGGGGAATAGCTATTCTTAACACTGACTGGTGAAGACAGGTGACTTACTGTACATGTGGAGAACTGAGAGTAGCTGACTGAAGATACACAGCACGGTCACACAGAATGTCAAAATTTAACGCAAACAAACATGAAGGTCTTTCGGAAATCCAGCATCCACCTGCTGTCCAGGTACTGAATGACTTGAAAAGCATATGATACATATGATTTGATGTCGTAGTCACCCCGCCTAGGAGCTTCATGACATTTCAGAAAGAGGTGTAACAATATCCTTATTTCTGAACTAATATCTGGATTGAGCAGCACTGAGTTTATTTTGTGCAAATGGATCAAATTTGAACTCACACACACAGAGCACCACCAGCAACACAAACTGATGACCAAAAAGCCTAGAATCACTTCAGGCTGAAACGAAATCAAACTGGTCGATTACTAAGATAATCGATAGCTTCCGCCCTCCTTCATTTTAAGGTGTTATAAGCGTCCTTAAACTTTTTGTTAACTATATGACTTTGTACCTAGCACACCCCACCTGATGTTACCCATACTAAACAGGTGAGTATTTGTATGCTGTAACCTGAATACAAATAAACAGATAAAAGGCCAACATTGGTACAGATGTCCCTACTGGGCCCAGCTGTGCTAATATGCACTTCTTCACCCCATTCTCACCTTCAGCCCTTATCACCTCTTTCTTTCTCTTTGTCCTCCACAAAAGTAGACCCAGATCAAACTCTGTCCCATCTGTAATAACCTGAATACTACAATAACATCTACCTGCGCATTTCCACCTAAATGCAAATTGCATATATGTTGCGACATTTAATACTGATGATTCACCTAAAACATGATAAACAACTCTTACATTCTCGTTGTTAGACTCCACATCTGTTGTTTTTCTTCACTGGTCCAAACTTGTTCAAGCTTATGTATGGATGTGTGTGTGTGTATGGGGGGGGTAGCAGCAGGTCATGGGCACAGATAAAAGAGGGCACTGAAGGGCAGAAAATGAGCAGGGGGCAACAGATGCCCCAGGTCACATCAAGTCCCCTGGGAAGCCAGCTAAACAAACCTGCCGACAAATGCAGTGAGCGAACACCTGCTAACCTTATACTGCAGATTTATGCATTCATTAGACCTACTAAATTCTTAACAGAGACATGTGAATATCTTCATTTCTTAAATAAGAAATTTGCTATTTAAAGCCATTGACTATTGGATAAAAATTGATATTTGCAGTGATATTTACAAGTGTAAAGCCTTCACACATTCAGAATGGTTAAACCACACTGCTTATCTACAGCACACACTCCTTCATTAGGGCTCAAGAAGTGCCCACCTGCTCGGGGCAAGTAAAATGCCACCTCTGGCTAGTGAATCTGACAGCTTACTCTCTTGTTGGACAAGCGGTGGGCAAAAAAAAAAATTCCCACATCATTTCTTTTCAGAGCTGATGATGGAATTAACTCAAGAGTGAGCCAACTTGCTTCCTGTTCATGTCTGTGGCGACTTTCACATGCGCAGTACCAACTGGACACTCAGGAGAAAATGATGACAAAAAAACTTCTCCTTTTTCTTTGTATTTTCCAGACCAACTTATTCATGTAGTTTTCACAATAACTTTTGCTCTCTCCACTATCCGAGAGGACTGTGGGAGGTCATAACTACAGTATAGCGCTGCTAACTGCTGGAGTGCATCCCAGCGTGCATTAGATGAAAGGCAGGGAAATAACTTGGACAGGTCTCCAGTCGATCAGAGGACTGAGACACCGAAAAGCAAATACAGGCCAGTGTGGTCACACTGGGGGAGTAATTTGCAGTGATCAGTCCAACTGAGCTATGTTGTTTTTGAACGGTGGCAACATAAGCACCCTGAGAAGAGCCATGAAAATACAGAAAGACAGAAAGAACAAGCAAATGTCACACAGAAAGGACACATTAAAACCTAAGACCTTGTTGCAGGAGCTCCAACCATCACAAAGATACCATCCCTGCGTTACAAGTAATTTAGAATGTAGAGCAGAATCATGTACCATTTGGGAAGATCATTTTTTTAGTTGAAGAGGGGAGCAAGGAGACTGAAAATGGTCCAGCTAACCAACAGGCAACACACAGAGTAAATCTGTTATGTGCGCTGGTGGTAGTAAATATAGCTTGGAGAGCAGAGGCTGATGGGAAACATAATCTTGATCTTATGTTCTCTTTCTGTCTCATTTTTGCTGTTTCTCTTCCACCCACCAGTAGCTTCACTCTGACGACTCTCTTTATTTATCTCTTTTCTCATTTCTTTCTTTCCTGGCGTCTTGTTCGTCTCTTCTCTCATTCTTTCTCTTTGCAGAGCCGATGGCAGCGGCTGGGTTGTGATCCAATCACAGACTGGCTGCAGCAATCACCGTCTGCTGATTGGTTTTATAATCCTCACTCAGGATCTCAGATGGGAGAGAATCAGCTGGCCAAGAAGTGCTGCTCTGAAAGCTGTCATACTCATGCACACACTCGTGCGCCCACGCACACACACACACACACATGCACGTCAAAACACACACACACACACAGTTTTTGTTCCTTTCTCTCTGAATCTATATCACACTTTTCAACTTCGCATCATTGCCTTCATTCTCTGTACAAAAATTCTCTATGAATGCGTGTGCAAGCATGTGTATGTGTGTGTGTGTGTGTGTGTGGTGGCCATGATTGAACAACAAAGAGGAAGGGAGAACATTCACTCAGCTCGAGTTCTGTATCTGAAATAAACTGTTCATCTTGTGCGTGCGAGTGTGTGTGCACATTCAGCTTATGTACTCTTGTACATGTACAATAATAATGTACATCAGTGTATTTTAGAACATGATGCAAGACCGAATACTCGCCTTGCAACACCTCACCAAGGAACAAAAGGACAGGATGAAGCAAAATATAAGGGAATGCAGCAAAGCTACACAGACTCCAACCCAAACTCCCAGATCAATAAGCTGAGCTTTAACTCTCATACATTCAAAGGAGAGAAAGCTAATCTTCAAGGCACAATATCGCAGCTAAATCCCCAAATCCTCACAGGTAGGTTTGAGAGGAGGTTTGATTTGCCTTCTAGCATGGATAACCATATGAAAAGAGGAAATGTAATTAGTCAATACACACAGGTGCTGTTCATGAAAAAACACAATAACTCATACATGAATGCAAACAGAAAGAACCGAATGGTACTTTACTGGCACTTGGTACTTTATTTCCATCTTCTCGCAACTGGTTCCCTATTATCATTTAAAGATAATGTACCTAGGACAGTTTATACAAGATGTAATGTCTTGACAAGGCTGTGTATTACATCCATCCTGTGTTGGATGCTGTAGGTTCTTATCGTCCTTATTGAAGTTTTAGCTTGACGCTCGTCTGACTCCCTTGCATCAACAGGCTCCAAAAAATAAATCCACGAATCCACTTCTTGATTTTAACTGTTTACTTGAAAACTTAAAGCAACATTACAAAACATAAAATATGTCCACAAAATTAAGACTTGCAGGCGTTAAGATAGAAAACGAGAGCGAAAGCAAGAGCGAGAACGAGGTCAAAAAACTATTTCACTCCAATCTTCCTTTCCTAGTCCAACTGACCCCGCTCCCATGGCAACCAAGGTCACATTCACCCCACTGGTGGTTCCCCTAAATGTCAAAATAAAAGCGCTCTCTTACCAATATACATTACTGAAATGCACATATGTAAATAGTATTTACATCTTTTTCCAATCATGAAATTACAAATTATATTTCTTATTTATAAATTTGTATCTTTTACATGAAAACTATTTTAACCAAAAATAAACTGCATTTAGGCTCCTACAGATGCTTTGGGTTTCTGCACTGTTCAGCATATTGCATCAGCCTGTAACCCACTGCTTGTTCTATTTACTGTGTCCTTGTCCTACATCTGTGAAGCCGTATAAGGACAAATAAGACTCCTACTGTTAATGTGAGTGTCTTAAAATTAATACAGGTGTTTAATCCAGGTCTGGAAGTGTTCGTAGCAATAGCTGAACTCAAACTGTTTAACAATACCTCAATAATTGGCTGTCGCACCATTTAATTTCAATAATGGAGGTACTGCGCTTAGGTTTCATCAGAAAATTGCATCGTGAATAGAGTCTTAGCTTGCTTCGAATAAGCCCTGTTTAATGCAGCACCTGTTAAACACTGATGAGTGTACATTTTTTAATTGTTTTTTTTTTTTTTTTTTTGGCCATTAGTTCATTTTACATAAGCGACTCTTTGCTGGCTGTAGTGTTTCAAATTGATGCACAACATGTGTGACTGATGGGAAATCTGCTACTTAAAGAGGTGGATGCTATTCCAGGTCTCACAGTGAGTGAGAGAAACCACTGATTTTTTAATGTTGTTTTCATGCAGTGTTATCAACTATAACAACATGGTGCTGTGAGTAAAACTTCATGCACAAAGGTTTGTTCCTGTTCTTGAATAAATGTAGAGACTGTGCAGAGGAGAAAGTTTCATAAAGAATCTGGTAGGTGGACACAAGGAGTTATTGGTGTTTGATAAACCTACCAAATGTAGGATTTTGGAGGATCTAATGGACTCAGGCTGGAGAAGTGAGAGGGAAAGTTTTGCTGAAATATTTTTCTACAGTCATTCAGCGAAAAGAAGTCAAAAGCCCGAAGTAGAGCCACAGGACAGAGTTGTCAGCAACCACCCACAGGTAATTAAACAAACATTTCCACAGATGGTTTAAAATGTATGCATGTAAGGACAAAACTGCAAAATACGGCTCAGATCCTTTGTTCCTCAATGGGGAGCAGATCGAAAAGGTGAAACTGTCTGCAGGGAGTTGGTCATTTATAAGTGCCACCACCGTGCCGATTCCCCACAGTCCTCTGGAAAAGTGGAGAGAGTGAGAGCGAAAATCTCACACTGGTTCAAACATATGCACACACTGGGCTTTAAGTCGATTGCCTATTGCTCTCTGACTGATAGCTGCCTCCCCGTGTGATGGAGAGGGACGAGTGAAACACAGTCATGACAACTGAGGAGCAATTTATCCACAGTAGCAAATTAACCACCTGTTATTATTATTTTTTTAAAAAAAACAAACAAACAAACAAACAAAAAACACCATTGTGTGTGCTTACAAGATTTTTCCTCGGGGAAATGAAAATGTCTTGAAATCTCATAAATCAGCAGAGATGAATAATTTCTCTGTATCAACATTTGAGTTATACAGATATATTATTCTAATTATGCCCTTTAATTAAATATCTAATCAGGTCCAGCTTCTTCTGATAAGATGGATATGTGTCATTTGGTTTTTATTACATTTCATTGTATAACTGATCCAGATTACACTTGAGGTCTGTCCTCGTTGGATTAAAATGTGAAATTTCAAGCAACTTTTTCCCAGACAGGAGTTGGATCATTATTCTAATTATAATCATTAAAACTGTTCCTGAGGAAAGTCTAATGTAGTCTATGATAAATAAAACTGAATATTGAGACAAAATACCCACTGGAGGCTTTATTCTAAGAATAATTGTACCACTGCTGAAAAGCAAATGTTGCCTGAAATCAATTTATGACCCAAGAAAGATCGAGAAATAGATTTGAATTATATATCTTTGCGACAAAGCAGCTTCCAACTCATATCTTTACTATCCTGAACGTACAGGCGCAAAAAATATTAGTATCGACTATGTCCTAAAACACAAAGGCCTTAGTGAACCATACGCACATAAACACACACATATAGACACATATGAGAAGTTTGCACATTCTTTTTAGTACCATTGAGAGCACACAGAGAAAGACACACACACACACACACACACTCACACACCTCATCCTGCAGCTTTGCCATTAGCTCAGTGTGTGTGTGTTCGCTGGGGTGAAACCAAGCCACTGGGAGCATCATTCATTCCTGGCCCTGGAGGGAGAGAGAGACAGCGAAGCCAGGGCCTCTCTCTTCTCTCTCCTTGCTCTCTCGCTGTCTTTCTCTCTCTGTAACACTTACATACACACACCCATGCATGCACACACTGTCCCCCACGAGGTCAGCAGGATAAGCTGGTTTGAGGAAGGCATGTACCCTTCACTTCCTGTCAATGACAACATGGGCCGGTAGCCGCTACGCACCACTGAATCTAAAACACTATCGCTCTCTTTCTCCTCCCTCTCTCCATGTTTTTGTCTGTATCTCTCTCTCTCTGACATTTTCCTGTTGCACCTATTTCCGACTTATCTCTACTCCCCAATCTTTGCATCTTCACCTCCCCCCGAAAACCTCTTCTTACCAAATGAAACTTTAATGATTCCCTTAAGGAAATTGGCTTGTCGCAGTGGCAAATATACTGAACAGTCATAACAATAATAGGATGCAAAAAAGAGAAATTGTCTTGGTTATGTGTGTGAGCGTGTGTGTGAGTGTGTGTCCAAGCGCGTTCAGTGAAGGAAGCACTTTGTACTGTTTACTCATTCTAACTCTCTGCCAGGGTTGGTGTAATTTCCTGGGCTGATGCAGTAGTTTTGTTGAATATTAGATATTTTTATCAGTGTTATATTTTTTATTGAGCCTGTACCCTCTTCAGGCTGCACAATTGTCATTGTCTCACTGTGTCAAATGTGCACACTATCAAATAGGCAAGTCTTAATTCTGTTAAACTGGTCTTCAACCAAGTGTAGGTTTATTTTTGACATGCGTGCCATAACTTGAATTTTAACTGTACATCATAACAGATGTAGCCTGTGCACTCGGTACAGACTCTTTTACGCTGTGCCATAATAAAAAAGGAAACTGAATTAACAGGAAAACTGTGAAGGAAAACTAATGTTTTTGTCATGAGTATGCATGCATTTCAGGTGATGATTCCATTTTATTGGCATAAGTAATTAGATAAAACCTCTTAAAAGGAGTCCAACACACCCATTTCCTCCATCTCTGTCCTTTCATTTATCACTGGGCTATAAACACACACAGGACCATCATCCTCACTCTGCTTTTTCCTCATTCCATCTCTCTTTTCTCAAATGTCATGTTTTTTCCCCCCTGTCCATCAGCCCCCCAGCAGATTTCTTTGTCCCTTGGCTATTCGTGGATAAAACCCTAAAGGTATTCCAAGACAGCTTGCTTGGACATGTTTTGTTTCAGAACTGTCCAGTGCTTCCTGTACGCTCCATCCATCCTTTTTCAATACTGCTTTATCTATGCAGGGTTACGTGTGGTGGGAGTGGTGGGGAGGTAGCCTATCCCTGCTGACTATGGGTGAGAGGCGAGGTGCAAATGCAGGGATCACACACTCTCACACCCAGGGTAGCCAATCAGCCTAATGCGCCTGTTTTTTGGGATTGTGGGAGAGGAAGCCGGAGTATCTGGAGAAAACATACACAGGAACAGGGAGAACATGCAGACTCCGCACCCAAACTCAAACTCAAAACTCAAACTGGTTTGAGAAAACTCCCTCAAAAGAACCAACTAAGGGATCTGAAGACAAAATCAATTCATTAGTTTCCTGATTGGTTCGGTTTGGCTGAAATATACAACACAGGGATGTGTTTCTCGAACAAAGATGATGCTCGGTACTTATTCACCACATGTGAGTACAGTAAAAAGTCATGACTGTTCCCCAAAACTATTATGCCATCATTCAGAAACATCATATGCATGATTGCATCAGGATACATCAAAAGGATGATCCTATAAATGAATCCACTACCAATAATAAAAGGCTGAGTATTACTTGCAAAAAAATGAGTTGCTGGTGTGCTTCAGTGTGTGATGTGATTACTAATTACTTTTACATAATCAGACTGTTTTGCTTGATAAATAAACAAAATCACAAGCTAGTTGAAAACAATGATAAAACTGTTGTCCTTCCCACAGGAACTTAAAGACAGGATAAAATTACTTGACAGCAGTCCACTGTTTGTGCTGGCTCAATGCAGCTACAAGAATATTCACATAATATTTTATTAATCTTGCGTAAGTTCTTATCTGACTTATGATGAGTGACCAAGAAGGGGTTGCCTGTCTTACTCAAGGACACTTTGACAGGAAAACCTTCTGGTAACAGGACTCTGGAGTCTGTGGGGATTTACTGCCAGCCAAGCATGTGTGTGTGAGTTATGTGTGTCATCCATCTGTGGTTCTGTTGCGCGCATGCACACGCAAGCACACTCACACACACACACACAGAGTGAATAGCCTAATAGATAGGCATTTAATGTCCCCACACACATACAAGAACTAATGTGCTTTCTCTGTGAGACTTAGAGAAATATATTCAGACACCTGGCCATCAGCAGGCTCTAATGTGTTAATCGCGTGAGAATCAATAATGCATAAGGTGTCTAAATGGAAATAAACAGACATGGTCTAAGGGTCACTTTATAGAAGTTTCTTCACAAGCCAAACTGACTTAGATGAAGCAGTGAGCAGTTTTGGCTGAGTTTCTGTCCTTTTCTTTCCTTTTGCATTCGAGACACTTCTGGACCTCAGTGATTCTGAGGAAAGACAGCGGATGGTTGAATCTCATTCCCAGGTCGTGGCTGAGATTTGACGACCTTGGAATGAGGCTCAACCATCACCTGTCTTTCTCTACAATCAGCTTATGGCACATTTGCAATTAACAAACTCTGCGTATTATGTCTGTAAGATTTGACAATGTTATTTTGTGTGCACAATGTGCAGGGGTGTCTCTTAGTGATGGATATTCACTATTTGTCTCATAGAGCTTCACATAACTCTGTGCTCCAGTTTGAATAGTCTGTTTATAGGTGCTATATATCAAAAAGCCTTCAGTGGTAATCACCAGTGATACTGCAATCCCAACCCATTTAGGTCACTGCACTACAGCCCATGCCAATTTGATGGAGCTTTAGTGATTATGTCTTCGTGTGTGTTTGTGTGCGTGTCTGTCTTACTCAGCATTATCACTCCATTACAGGTGCAGGGTTTTCTTCACATCGCCTTCATTCGGTTGTGCATTTGTCTATGTGTGTGTGTGTGTGTGTGTCTGTATGTGTGTGTCTTTACAGTACTATTTGCACAAGTGCAAACACAGCACTCCACTCTCCGAATACATAGAGCGGTCTCCCCTGACAAGAGCACTCGATCATGCTAATTTTTTACGAATACAGCATTATCCAACTGGCATCGACAAAATCGTGACTCTACGTCCAAAATCTTTTGTGGAAAAGTTGATGAGTTATCAGGACGCTTGTATTTTGGTTTCAGGTTAATTTATTTAAACTTTTATTGTAAGGTATAATCTATTTTGACAAAGATTTGTTTTTTTAGTGGCAACAACAGAATGAATGTAAATCAACTATTTTGTAGCTACACAACTTTTCTGCAGCTTCCAAGTCTATTTCACAAGCCGAGAAATGACCTAATGCACAAAACAAAAAACTTCTTGCTACTCAGATGTTATGTTTGTAACATCAAGTACAAACTCTGTTTAGCGTCCTGCTGCATTTTGTAACAGTGACCTACAGAGCTCATCAGTTATCGCTACTCACGTCCTCTAATTGATCAGAATTATCAAATTATCAGCTTGGCAGTGAGAAATAATCATGTGCCCAACTCATTCGACTGCTTTAATTTCTAGTACTATAGAAATTATTATTATAGCACATTAGAAGAGTATATCCTTGAAACTTTGTTTACAGAGTGCGACTTTTATACATGTGTGACGTGGTATAATCATTAACAGAGTCAGTTAGACCCAGCATATTCCAATTAGTATGTATCTGTAAACATTACAGCAATGCATGCAAAATTAAAGGTAAAAAGATCAGAATGAATGTAATGTAACCTAAACTCCGCAAATCCGTTTATGACAGTGATTGTGAAAGATTTGAATGGCAAGTAAAATAAATGGGTAGTTTTGGGGATGAGATCAGGCACCACTTGTGCTATTTACCTGTTTTATCTGTTAACTTTCTTGTCTGTCTTTACTTAAATTAAAACAAAGCAACTAAACCAAAGGAGCTATTGGTGCAGTTTCAAATTGACGGGTTCATGGACAAACCAGTTTCCATGGGGAGATTAATAAGGCCTCTTTAAGAAAGCTGAAGACAGTCTGAGCCCATTGTGTATATGTGTGCGTCCTTGCGCTCCTTGACGACTTCACTTGAAATTCAAGTGTGCCAGAAGAGAACAAACAACATTATGCGCACACTAAAAGAACTGACTGTCATTCGCAAACACACAAGACTGCAAGCATCCACCCTTTCCCCCAAAGCAATCAAAGTGATAGGTGAGCTTGAAAGTTAGTCTGCTTTATAAAGTGTGTAAAACTAACTACATATTTACTGCTGAGACCCTCTCACCTACTCAATAAAGATGAGAAGAGCTTCACAGCACAGAGTGACTATAAAGAGATTTAAATTATACTGGAATTTCAGTCTTGCTGTGGGAACTGAGCACTTGAATCCAAAGCAGGTGTATATATTTACTGTGGTTACAGTGTGGAAAAAAATATTCTGAAAACTCTGGCAATGATGTTACAAAACATTGGATGTTATCGTGGGGTTTTACAGATTCTGTCTCATATCAGGTCTGAGATATGAGCACAATTGGAAGTCTTACTGATGATCTAACACTCATTAGGTGAGAACATTGAAGTGTCAAGTAGATGTTGCAATGCATCTGCTGACAAAGAATGGTAAAATTCTGAAGGAATAAATCCTGAAATACATCACAATCTCGATTTACAATAAGAATAAAAATAAAAAAATAATAGTTGTATTCTAAATGAACTTTGTTCCTACAGCACAAAGATCATGTAGCGTCATCTTGTCTTCCCTTGCCTTCAATATTCACACCTTTTCTGAGAAGTGTCTGTGTTCCTCTTCTCTTTCATCTACTTGCGTCCCACTTCAAAGTTGACGGCCGTGATTACAGACTGGGGAGCACAGAGGGATACTGTACTAATACAGCAGATAGGCAGACAGGAAAAGGACAGGAGGGGCAGTAGTGTTGAACACCATTAAAGAAGCAGATATTTTTACTCCAAAGTGCAAGAACTCCTTTAAAAGCCTTCTGTAGCCAATTAGTGAAAGTGAGTTACATTTTTTTTAGCATTTAACGGTCACATGCTGCTGTAGCGTGCATCTCTGGCCACTGGTTCCAGCCATATCACTACGTAAATCTAAATATATGTTACACTCTACATGCTATTCCCCACTGCAGAATATCCACACAAAAATGAAGCTGATTATAATTCCCATTTGTAAGATCTATGCACAAAGAGCATGCCAATACATATTTAGATTCAGTTTTTAATTCCATTGTTGAGTAAAATATATAATCTAAATGCTGAAGCAGGTCAAGTAAGTCTGATCGTCACTTATTTAAAAAAACAGCACGCCACTAGTTGCTTTGAATTTCCTCACTGTTTTTATTTATTTTCCTCCAGCCTTAAATATCTTTTAAAACATACACTTTATCACCATATACGCCTCCTTGTTAAACAGCAGGATGTGTGGGTGGAGTACAGTATGCGTGGATTGGATGTCGTTTATGTCCTTGGCGTCTGACGTGTAAATCAACGGGCATCAAGAGCTGCATGATACACATGATTTACACATAGAAGCACAGAGACATCTTATATGCATATGCTGTATGTACATGTCATGAGAATGTTGTTACAGTTGCATTTATACTCCTTGGAAACTAGGGCACAGTTACAGGAATGAGTGAAAGTGAATTCATGCAATGCTCTTATGGTTCGTTCAATTAAGGGGAACCTTATGGCAGCTAAGAGTGAACTCATGTTTTGCTACTATAAAATAAAAAAAGTTTTTTTAAACATGTTGTTAATATTATTACTCTGTTTGTTCTGGTGTCAAAATTTAATCCATTTTACTTCACAGACTTCTTGTACATGTTGGCTTAAACGTTAAAGAGACTATGATCAGTATTTGGCAGTGGATCACATGACTACTTGTATGTGAGAGGTGGTGCTTTCATATACAAGTAATGATCCCACAGATCCTAAAAAATATAATAAATTAACCCCGAGTTGAACTTGTTTAATCTAAACACTATTTTTAAAGTCAAGAACGAATTTTGAGGTTTAACGGTTTTTATGTTTGTAATGTAAATCTCCCAATGTGTTTTAACGTATCTCAGTCGTTATCTATCTTTCATCTAAGCTGCTAAAGAAACACTTTGTTAAATGTGTTGCGTTTCATTTGTATCTATGCACAAGCTCACAAGCTTACACACACACACACACACACACACACACACACAAATAAGAGATTTAACTAGCCGTAAGTCACGTCCATCTCCCTTTCATCTAACAACGCAGCCCTCTGTTCTAACATGATTAGTTTGATTAGACAAGTCTGCAACACACACACTGTACACAACCAAGGTTGACTACAGGGGGAATAAAATCCTCTGTTGTTCCTCATGTCAGGATGGATATGAGAACAAAGCAACAACAGCAATCACTTCATTATTTCCAGTTTTATCGCTGAAGCCTGCTTTGATCTGCTTGGTATTCATCATCAGTGTTGGAGAGAGAAAAGAAAGATGAGTGTGTGAAGATGGAGAGATGAGGACTATGAGGAAGCCAGTGTTAGGAATTGCTGGTGGGCGGGATCAGTCACCCCTGGGTGCTGAGGCCACTCAGATGGGGTTGGATGGGGCTGAAAAAGACCTCGGGGAAACCATAACACTGCTCTTAGAGGGTAGTCGTACTGAAGACTTAAAACTTTCACAGCAGGTGAATCATTACAGCTTGTTTTTTTTCTTTTTTACAATGACAGTGCAGGAAAGATTTATCTTGATTATTGGGCTGACTTTACAAAACTTATTTCTTATTATCATCTAAGGTTACGCAACAGTGAGGGAAGTAAAAGTCGTACGGTCCGAGATTTAAGTTAATTCTCAAACGTCCTTTATCGACCCCTAGTGATAGTGGTTATTGAAATTAATAGTAATTGTTAAGTTATGCTTTTTCTTGCCATTGTTATGTTAACATTAATGTTGCAACATGAATATTCTCTGGATAATAATAATGGATCACATGACTACGTGTCTGTAAAAGGTTGCTTGTGATGACAGCCCTCTTTTTTTTTGGGAGGGGGGTGGTATGGCCTGGGACTTTACTGTCTTGGTTAGCATGAAGCTAATGAACCCCACTCCACCAAAGCACACACAAAATTAGTTAGTTAGTTAGATGATTGACAGAGCAGAGCAGAACTGATGGAAGCCATAAATGGAGCTAAAAGGAGGCTGCAGATCAGGTTGAGAACACAGAAACTGATGCATACCAGAACAGATGAAATTCACCCACCTTTTCCCAAAGGGTTGTCACTGCACAACTAACAAGACAAACAAATTTACACAGTTTTTTGAGCTGCTGGGAAAACGGAAATGATATGCAAGTGATATTCCAGTTAACCAAGCTCACAATCAGGGTTTCACACATAATTATTGAACTTGTTGCTTTTGATTTGAAAGAATAATTCATCCTGGACCTACTGGACCGCTAACTGGCGCTGAAGCAAAATTAATTAACTGTACTTATTTTTCTTTTAATTTAAAAGTTTTATATTGAATTTAATTAACCAATTCAATGGATGTGCGGAGGTCAGCATGAGGGTGAACCAGGAGTGGTGTGAGTGGGAGGTGCAGCTGCTGGTTGGTGTTACTTCTGTACAAAGAACATCATCTGCATAAATTGGGAACACATTATCATATGTTTAAAATGCACAATCCATTTTTATCATATGAACAGTGAAATTAGCATCATGTTTTAGTATTAAACCATCCCGGTTTAACACTAAATGCTGGTTAGATTGGAATCACGGCAATGTTTTTGGTAAAACTCAAACTTTGTGAAAACATTTTTTAGTGATAAACTGTCAAAGTCTTTGATACACTCATTGTCCCTAAAGTAACATTTTCATGAGGTAAATGTGAGTCTTTTATCTTGCACCTCACTTCGCTGCTCAGTGTTAAGTATTGTATTGCAGGCCCAGCATGGAGCCAAGAGTGTGAACACACTGTAGTGTTTGGAGATGCCCATGTGGTGCCATGCAGCACAACAAATGTGCAATACCAAAAACTCTATTGCGATCAAACTGGAATAAATTCTTAAATATATGAAATTGTCCAAACATTCAACTGAAATGCTGCAAGAAAACTAAACATAGTATTAGCGGGGGAGCTGGAGCCTATCCCAGCTGACTACCCCGAGAGACGGGGTACACCCTGGACTGGTCGCCAGTCAATCGCAGGGCCAACACACAAAGACAGACAACCACACACTCTCACACTCACACCTAGGGACAATGTAGAGTAGCCAATTAACCTAATGTGCATGTTTTTGGGATTGTGGGAGGAAGCCGGAGTACCCGGAGAAAACCCACACAGGCACAGGGAGAACATGCAAACTCCATATAGAAGGGCCATGAAGTGAAGATGATATAATATACCAAAGAGGGTTGTTTAATAATTATGACTGGATGATGGTAAAAAAGATGCATTGACAAAAATGCTCACAAGTCATTTTTTGCAAGTTTAAGCTGAGGGCTGAGTCTGCAAGTCCAAGTCAAATCCCTTAGGATGCTTTCAAACCTGGCCTGTTTGGCTCGCTTAAGATGAACTGAAGTCTGTTTGCCTGGTCAGTGCGGTTGTGTCAACTGGTGTGAAAGCAGTCAGTCTAACTGTGGTGCAAACCAGACAATCAAACTGAGACCGCCAGAATAGATGGGTCTTGGTTCGCTCTCAAGTGGACTCGGGAGCAGTTTGTTTGTGTTGTGAAAGCAAATGCACCAAACACAGTCAAACAGACAAATAAATAAATGAATCTTAATTCTCAATTCCAAGTTCAATTTGATCAATATGACATTTTGCAGGTAGGATTGTAGAGGAAACATATCCTTGAAAGTTATGAAAGTCACAAGGGAAGAAAGACAAACATTATGAATAAAACAAGATAAGGTCTTTGAATTTCAGCCTTAATGCAGTAAATCAAAGCCACACAGCTGTCTTAACACACTAAAATATAATGGCATGTACTGTCAGTGCTTATTATGACTTATAACTCACTAAATTTAAATATAAACACGCACATGGCCTTAAACAAATATGGGAAGGAAAGAAGGAAGAGGAGGGAAGGAGAGAAAGAAAGGAAAAAAGATAAAGGCACACCAACAGGATAAACGTGCTGATAAATCACTGTAGAGGCAGAAAGCTGTCAAATAAATTTATCCCATCCTATTGTTTCTTCCTGTATCTCCCTCCACAGGTGGCATAAGTGCTGTGTGTGTGTGTGTGTGTGTGTGTGTGTGTGAGACAGAGTGATGATGAAGATGACCCTGGTGCTGAACAGTTGCACTGATGCATATAGCAACATAAGACACATGTGCACACACGACATCCATGATGCAAACTATTGCCTTGACGCATAGTCACATATACACATGGCACTGGGTAATTGGGGCCCCCTGGGGCCGATCTCAGGGTTTTGGTGCCAAGGGCACGCATTCTTTACAGAGAGGCAGATAAATCAGCTGTTAATAAGCCAGCAAGCATATAGGCTCTATTTACGACCGGTCTCTCCACAAGGCCAGTGCCGCAGGCCCAGCTGTTGTTACACACACACACACACACACATACACACACATATATATATATATATATATATATACATATACATACTTAATCTTTATCAGACAGAAGACCCCCAAGACACATGTGCCCACATAACTGTATGTCAAGGGAGACAAAAAACTCCTCTAATGTGATACATTCAGCTTTTTATATCAGCAGCTCCTTTTCCCTATTAACCCGTAATGGAGTGAGGATCACATCTAAATCTAATCCACTGACACGCTCTCTCTCTCTCTCTCTCACACACACACGCAGAGTAGATTCCAGCCATCTCAGGCAGATCCACAATGGTGGACGGCGCTCAGCACAGCAGCACAGTGGTGAACAGTATTGATTCATTCACAGAAAGTCACCTTCCCCCCTCGCCCCATGCCGGCCGGTGCCTTGGGGCCCCCTCGGTCATTCCACTCAGCCAATTTGTATGGCTGTTGTTATTATTAGTGTTTCTCCAGCATGGCACTTTGGTCTCGGGGCACGGACACACCACTTTATGATGCCGCGCCTAATAAACATCATTGTGATTTTCCCATGCTAGTAATTAAGTGTGGGGCTAATTTGTCATAGTTAGTTAGAGCGTGGCACGATGCCGAGGGAGGGCTGCTGGGAGGGCTACGGTGGCTGAGAAGGCCAGGAGTTTAATACACACTATTCATTTGTAGCCACGGCTGCATAGCTGTGTTGGTGTGGGGCATGGCAGAAGGCCATTGCAGATCAAGGTGGGCCAGAGGTTTTCCTATGCGCAATCTGACTTGGACAATTTTGTGCACATGGTGCTATCAAGGTTTGACATGTGTGTTTGACAGCCAGTGAAGGTCACCAAGATTCTCTGGCAGAGCAGAAACCTTTAAATCTGATCATTTGTATTTCAAAAAATAATCCCAATACGTAAAAACTAATCTTTCTGAACAAATTCATTTAAAAACAAAAACAAACAAACAAATAAACAAACAAGCAAACAAAAAACAGCTTCAGAGCATCTGGAATTCAATCCCTTAAGAGCATTTAAAAGCTCTTTGTTTGTACTGATGTCTTTATAATTGTCTCTCTTTCTCAACATGTCAGCACATCTTGAAAAATGTGTGTGAATGTGCATTTGTCAAAGCAATAAAGAGCAAAAACGTACGCACAAAAAAAAGTAAAAGAAGAGAAATGGATTAGATTTAGCATCCAGCTCATTTACAATTTACAGACATTATAGTAAAAGAGCAATGAGCCTGACGAAGAAAACAAGCATAACTCATATAACTGAGAATTTAATCATTTTGGCTCCCCTGTTATTGTCGGTCCAGAAAACTGGAAGATAAAATGTGCACACATTTACAGTGTCAGTGCTCATAAAAGAAAAAGTGGTAATTAATGGGGTCAGTGATAACAGTCTGCAGGCGCTGCACTACATTTTATCAACAAAGCTACTCATTGGATATGGTCCCTATGGGGTAACTGAACATCACTGCACATGTCAAAATAATTGTATCAGCTATTTTACTATAATGGTTTGCAATGAGAGTTAAATTAAAAAGAGGTTAAACGGGAACGTCAGTCAGCACCATCACTTGCACCAGCTGGTTTTTGATATTAGCAAATGAAATATTCTTCACAAAGTAAAGCTCATTGAAGATAAGCCTGAGGCTCATGAACCCATATGTCGCTGGCTCTGCAATGGGTTCTTATTCATTCTAGAAATCATTTAAATTCTTTTGATTATATATAAAAGTTAACCATGGTCGGTCTCCTTTATGTGCTTCTGATCCTCTGGTCTGGTAACCAAATAAAAGACTCACAGGACAAAGAGGAAATTGTACTTTTACTTTCCCTCCAACACAGGTCAGCTGAGTCAGTGCCACATTTTGAAAAGATTTTATAAGTTGTATGTGTTTAAGACTGGCATCTTGAGTGTTTAATGCTGCAGTGGGTTTAGAATGTCTTTACTTTATCTTGTTCGCTAATTTTAAAGTTTAATCATTCCTGACATTTATTTTACTGTATTTTATTCATTTTGCTCTATTTTATCACACTGTTTGTTTGTTTAAAGAAAAATGCATGGTGCACTACAGGCAGCCAATGGCAGGTAAATGAGCAACTGGCTCAGCAGATTTAAGTTTTCAGAGAAAAATCAAGAACTTGAAATTAGTGAGGAGTATTTGGCTACATTCAGACAGAAGCAGGTGCTGTGGGAGGACACAAATGAGTGAGTGAAATTAGTTTCCAGCTGTGGGCTTGGAAACAGCTACTTTTCCAGAGAAGCTTTCTCCATCTGCAACAAGTTTATCGAGTAGAGGCACCAAGCAACATACATACTCAGAGCAAGTTGTAAACAATACTGTTGACTAGCTGGTACAATGGTCAGTTAATGCAGCTGACCACTGCAGCATGTTGCTAAGTTGTATTTCTCTAAAAGTCTGTTTCAGCTTTTCAGCTGCATTTTTTCCCTAGAAACCTCTGCTGCCTGACTTCTGCAACCTAATTCCTCTACTACTCACACACACGAACAGCAAACAGGAAGGAGGCCTTAGATCACCACAGTGATCTACATAACAAGATGTGGAGATGAAATAGCAGCTCGACACTGCCGACACAACAATACTGACAAATACAATATGAGCAAAGTGTAGAGAAGGTTTGCTCTGAAAATTCTGCAGCAACACCTTCAGGTTTTTGAATCATCATTTTCATTAATCTTTTATTACTGCACCCTATTCTGCACGCCATTAACTCCACACTTTCTGTGTGCATGGTGTAGTAAGCTTGCATGCCAGGTAAGCACATTCTCGAATCAATTTAGATTTTGATGAAGTCTCAGTTTATGCACGGTGTTGGCATATCAGAGAGGTTTGCACCGTTTACTGGAGAACGCAGACCACAGGTGATAGAGATACTGATGGTTAAAGCCACAGTAGTCATGAAAAATGACTTGGTCATCAAGGGCAACTGTATGACTGTAGGACTGATTGTATGCTTTTATTCAGTTTTGCGATGATAACTACATTAACCCTGTAGTTATGCATGGTTTAGTGTGTTCACGGGCAGATAAGCACGCTTTCACAAATTTGTTGATGGACCTTTAGATGCAGAATTTCTACATCTGCCTTCAGGTCAGTGAAACAAGTGAATATGATCTGGACGCTTGCAGTCAATGCCAAGTCAACGAGCTGCACTTCTCTCTCAAGCCCCTCCCACTTTAATCCATATCATTATGCAGTTTTACCCACCGGCTTTTCATCTACAAAAGACTGCCTGATTAGAGTCTCTCAAGTTGCTGCAAGAATGTTCTGATGTGTCGCCGCAACCGAGAACCCGATCTGTCTCTGATTGCTTTCAGTGACATACACAATTACCCAGCTGCTTCCTGTGATTAAAGCAACTCTCCTGTTTCTAGGCCATTTCCTCCATCTCCTCCTCCTCATCCTCCTGTCCACCCCGCTTTCACCACTTATTTCTGAGACTGCATTATGAAATCCAGGGATTACTCTGAAATAACACACTAAAAGCTTCTATACATAACTGAAATAATCTGATGATGGTGACCTAATTAGTTTTAAGCTTGATCAAAAACTGAGGACTGAGGAGAACAATTTCAGTTTTAGGTTTTAGAGTGTGCACTCACAAGCGCACAGATGTCTTTGTGTGTGTCTGCATGTTTTCCCCTACAGTCTGGATATCCTTTGCCACATTTCTTGTCGGCTAATTTACCCTCTTTTTCATTCTGTCACCAACTTCTTTGCTCTTTCGATCCTCTTCTCACTCAATCATCTCCTCATACTGCGCTTCTCATTTTCTATGTTCTTTTACCCTCTTTTTTTCTGTCACTTCATCCGTCTCTGTCCCGTTCTTCTTCTGCTTTTCACATTCATAACAACCCCCATCTCTTTATCTTCCTCTCTATTTACCTGTCATGCTCACTCCCTCATTTCACTTCTCCGTCATTCACTTAACTTTCCACATCCTCATCCAGCTGCTACTTGTCCTCTGCTGCCTCTGGCTTTTTTCTCTTCTTCCTAACCCAGTCACCTACTTGTGAAGGCACCCAGGGTTCTCTTGAGCAAGGCAAATACTTCAGTCTGATGCTTGCAAGAATACTGCTCTTTTCTGAGTATGGACGTTTTTTTATGCATGCGGGAAGCAACTGAGTCTACTGAATTGATTTGGTGGTGACCCAAAAATATTTCCAGAAGTATGTACAAATTAAACCTCAGCAACACCCCAGAGTGCTGCGGTGCAGCTTATGGGAGGTTCTGTTTTATCCTAATTCTGCCTGCTATTGGTTGTTTCCGGAGTTTCTGTTAGGTAGTTTAAAAAAAGAGAACCCACTGGGGGATGTGGGCCTCCCTGTCCTGGAGCTCACAGTAAACCTGTAAGTCTGCCAGATCACACCAGTGCCACACACTCATGGCTCTGACTTCAAGAACTGCAAATGCACCCATAATTTCCCCTGACTCTTTCTCTTTCTCCAAATATGAGGGGATTTACTCCAGACCAAGACACTCCCCCGCTGTTAATCCTTATGCTTTATAATTCTTCACACACAGAGTTGCTGCGCATGTGTGTGTGTTATGAAGATTGATGCTTGTGCATACATCAGATGAGCTTCAGTGTATAAATCACAAAATATTGGAAAGGTTATCGCTGACAGGAAATTATCGCGGGGCTTAACTTTTCTATGCCACTCATACATGTGTATAGTACAGTGTGTATATGTGTGTGTATGTGTGTGTGCTCCAAAAACAGCCCATCATAGGCACAGCAAATCATACTAACCTGAGTGGCACAAAGCATTTACCAAAACAGCCATCTGCATTTTAATGACTCAGTCTAAATCATCTATGGCTGGCATACGTCACTGCAGGAGACTGTTGATATTCCTCGCAACACACAGAAATTCACATGGCTGTCTCGTTTCTGCTGATGGCAACGCTATGCTAATGGTGTTAGAATTTCCTGCACTTCTTTTCAAACAAACCCATTACAGAGAGGTTTAGGTAGGTGTTTCTAGGGAAGAGTATGTGCAAAAGTATTTGTATGTATGCATATCACTGGAGTCACAGAAAAAATGATCACTGCAACATGCAAGTTTCCCTTTACTTAAGAGTGTCTTCTCTGCTTAGTTAATACGCTGACCTTATGTAAACACCACTGCAGTTTTTTCACTTTGGACAATGTGACAATAGGAATTTTTCATCAGACATCATGTTTGACTGATTGATCTGATCCCTCTTCTTGTATCTTGTTGTAGCTGCTCATTGGTTTCAGGAATTATTAAAAATTATTAAAAAAGTTTATTATTATGTTGTTTAAAGAAGCCACATAATTCAGCGTATCATTGTAAATTATTTATATAGCATTCTCATGTAGCACAGCGATACAATTTTGTTGCAATATTTCTGTATTTAAAACTTTTACATACAGCAAACAGCCTATATATCTCAATATCTAGCAGAGGAACAGGGTTAAAGAATGATTTGTTTAGCCAGCACTAGCCGTTCCTATTAATTAAAGAAATCCACTTGTTTCAAGGATTATTCATAAATAAATCTTTACTGGCTTCTTTTTAAGACAATTTATGAAACAAAGGAAATTGCCTTGAGGATGAGGCTGAAAAAGTCTGTTGAGAGGAAAGCTGATCTGCAGTAAATTTGTTTTATTTACGAGGTCCTTACATACATTTCACAAATAAAAGACATGAGCTGAAGTTTGAATGGCCTGTGCAGTACAATTTACATGCCTAATCCCTAAATAATTGTTAAGCTCTACAGAAAAAAGGTAACAGTAATACAAACAATAATTTTCAGAGTAGTAATTGATACTGTGTGGGCACTTTGTATGCATGAATCATCCTCCTCTATCCCCAGAAGACAGCAGGTTTTATAGACATGTTAATCTCCACCTCAGTAACAAATCCTTTGAAATTAGCTCCTAGCCGAGGTCTGAAAATGAAAAGTGAGACTGTATGGTGGTGGGAAAGTACAATCTGGACAATCAACGCACTTGTGGAAGGTGTATCATCAGCTGTATCATCCGAGAAGCGAAAAAAAGGAAGTGAACAAAGATGCATAACGAACTTAAGGCAACACAAAACAATTATTGACACAAAACATACATTGGTAGTATAGCAAAACTGCAAAACTACGTATAGCCAAAATGAGCACTGGGTGCTTGACACCCTTAGTAAATGAACAAATCTGCATAAGCACAGAAAGTGTAGAATATGCAGAGGAAACGTGGTAGGTTGAAACAATGCTGCATCCTTGTAAGTCATTTTCTGAGTTGTTTTTTGACTTTTGAAGCAGGAAGTGACAAATCGAACGCCACCCGAAGTCAGAATTCCAATTTGTCGCCCTCAGAGGACACCAAGTTTGCAAAGCTGTATAGACAGTGCTGTCTTACAGCTGCCTAAAGGCATACAGCTGTGGTCTTGTTACGAGTAAAATACCACGTAATGTATTGTTCAGCAGATAGTGCTGCTTGTAGTCGATGTTTCTATAACAACAACAGCTGAATAACTTGAAAAATAATATAATAGAACGCATCAAACTCGGATTTTAATGGATGTGATGTCACTCCAGAGTCCAGAGTTATGACTTACGAGTACAAATCGAATGCAGGGAAAGCATATCGCATACAATAGGCAACCAGTGTAGACCTGAATAAGTTCAAAAGATTGGTTATATTATTTTATTTGGTAGCACTAACACGCTACTTGCACAGGTGGCATGTAGAAAAAAATATGTGTTCGTGCTACTCCACTTCATCTAACAGCTTTAGTTGCTAATTGTTTTCCTTATTATCCCCGTACATACAAAAATTTTGAAGAGCATATAAAATTTGAACAGGTGAGAAGTGAGTGAGACTCACTGTTAATGAAGTGTGGCATTTTTAGGTCCCGCGTTTTCCCAGGGAACAAGGTGTGCAGTTTTGCAAAAATGTCATTTAGTATTTCTATTTGCGTCAAATAGTGGAATTATGCTTTAAGTTTTCAGAATTATGTGCCAGATCCAATTTTTTGTGTGTATACAATGAACAAAAAACTGTAAGTAGTTTGTAGTAGTAGTGAATTAAGAACCTAAACTTCACTACACATTGATGAAGCACAATATTTGGTAATAATATCCATTTATATATTTAATTATTCATAAAATGTTACTCTTAAAGGTGTGTTTCTGGATAACAAATACCTGAGGTACAAACCACTGACATAACTTTTGTTCTGAAGTTTTCATTTTTAATGCAGGACTTGTATTTGCAGTGAAGTACTTTTCCCAGTTTGATATTTTAAGTAAAAGATCCAAAACCACCGCTGGGAACCTTGAATAAAACAAATGCTACACATTGAAATATAGGACAAATTTTTACAAACCAGGATCTTGAGCACATGGGCTGCACACTGTACAATTACAACCAGCTCAGTAACCTCCATATTGGCACATATATGACACTTACCAAACTCTAGCCTCTGTCAAGGTGATATTGGTAAAATACATCATCTAGCTGCTTATCACTGGCTGATGGCCAGGAACCTGCCTCTTTCCCTGAGCACTTTAAATAGTGGCAGCTGTGTATATTAGTCATAAAATGGGTCTTGTGTACAGCTCAGGGACCTGCCATGACTATGTGCTAAACTGGGCCTCCTAATGAAATAAAAAGGCTGCGTGTAACACTGAGATACCTGTAAAGGCTAAAGCTGTCCCCAGTGACATGGAATAATGCATTTAATGTGTTTTGGCTGTATGAGAGAATGTATTTCTCCCAGACTCCCACAGCAACACAAGGATGGAGGGGAGGAGAGAACAAAGAAGAAAGAAAAAAAAAACCAAACATGTCTGGAAACTGTAAACAGGACAGAGAGAAGGAGGAGGACAAACAACCAATAGAAAAAAAGGGGGAAGACAGTCAAGGGAGGCTTGGAGAGGGAGGAGGTAGAAAACAGAAAACACAGTGTTTGCAAATCACAAATTAAAAGCATAAGCGTTCTACACACCAAACCATGTCCCAGAGGAAATATGGGCCTTTCAGCATAAAAACCTTATCTGGAGCAAATAGGTAGGTTGAGGCAGCCTCTCCTTGGCCTCCTGCCATCATTTACAGCCGCAGTTAAGGATGTAAAAATAAAAATAGTAGAGGATCATTAATTCTAATGTCTTTCTGGGTTAAACCTGAAATGACAAATGCCTTTTGGCTCACATTCACTGCCATATTGTGCACCTATTTTACAATATATGCCAAAAAATCTATTTCTTATACCAAATCATTTTTTTTTCTTCCTGGAAAACTGAATAAAAAGTGTGCTTGTGTACACTTGAACCAAGCACTTTCAGCACTCTTATTCAGGATGCAGGTGTTGCGCTTTGTCTCCTAGGCTACTATAAACACCAATCAATATCCTCAGTAAGCCCCTCATTACCTGACCATGTTTCCAGGAAACATGTAAATATGTGGAAGCAAATAGAACTTCACCTTGCATTTCATGGGGACTTCAACAAAGTATGCATACATTACATAGATTTGCAAAAGCACTGAGTCAAAGTCACACAAATTTATAAGCTGATTATCTCAACAATAAATATTTATCTGCAATGTTTAGCTGCAGGCATCCAAAATATACAGTAAAAGACATGCTGATTGGATTATTGTGGTTATGAATTTCAGAGAATGGGTTAGTTATGGTTAATTACATTTGTGAAGTTCTGCCATTGATATTTGAAATGCCTTCAAAGCAGTTGCTCTAAGTAGATGTGAGTGCACCTGTCCTTTAAACTTGATTGCAATTTAATCATGTTTTCAAGAGTTAATGTGTAAATATGGTAGATAAACGTGGCAAGCGTAAAGCAGAAAATAACCTTTTTTTTGGCCTCCTTCAAAAGTTGTTGGAGTCATTTGCAGGAGATATGTTGAAAAAAATGAAAAGTCAAAAGGTGCCCTCCTGTGTTTTCTTTAAACAAACAACGTTTCTGTTTATATTCAGGTTTATGTGTATCCCTGAGGTCCAACTGAGTCTTCTTCTTTCAATCTTTGACCAGTACATTGCTGTGTTTCTTGGTGCCTTACTGCCATACTGCCACTCTTCATATATCTGTGGTCTGCAGCTACTCATAGTGCCATAATGTGGTCCTAATCTTGCCAAAGATAATGTAGACTCCTCTGGCTCATGGCCTAGCTTCAATTCATTTTCATTAAAACCTGTTTAGTTATTATGCTAGAATATGGGAGTGAATGGTGGAGAGAGAGCAATGCACTTGTGTTCAACCCTTAGGCATAGCATTAATATGGACCAAATTGACTGTCAGTATAAATCCAATCAATGTGATGAACATATCTCATTCATATATTTACAGACGAGGCATACATTAATGCATGTATATACCTCACACCATAGCACATAGCACTAATACAGCTAATAAAAGATAAAAAATAGTACTGACGAATTAATGAATATTTTAATAAATGGCTTATCAGTTATTCCAGCTTTCTTTTAACTTTAACACCATACACAGCGCATCAGTGGCTGTGATATGAGAGCTGTAGGAGTGGTGTGAAAGTGTCAGAGCTGATGATGAAATTATAAGCCATAAGAAGCCAGACTTATCTCACCTTTAATTAAAAAGGCATACAAAAGCCATGATGAAATCTCGAAAAACACACACTCACCACCCTGATCAGTGCTGACGGTGATCATGGCCACCTGACGAGGGAAGGAGCTCATGTCTGACACGCCATTGAGGGACTCAATCTCAAAGGTGTAGTTGGCGTGTGCTGAGAAGTCCATGACTGTGACAGTGGCGTTGGTCAGGCCTAATGGTCTGGGCAGGAAACGAAGGTCCTCCTCACAGAGCTGGCACTGGTCGGGCTCAGGGCCACAGCGTTTGCACTGGACGTTGTAAGTGAGATCACGACGGCCTCCGGTGTCACTGGGTGGGGACCACTCCAGCATCAGACAGGTGTCATTTAGGTTAAACATCAAGTTGCGTGGAGGAGATGGAGGCCCTGTTGGTAAAAGGGGAGAAAAAAATTAGGAATATTAACAAATAGATAAATTGTTTACATACAAACATACTGACTTTGAAACAGACAGGAAAGTTTTGGTTAATTATGTAAGTAATTGTAAATTGGTGCTTATCAATGTATTCAGTGGTAAACACTGAAGTCTTGAAATGATTTTAAAGGTAGCAGGAGTTATTTAGATGGAGGGTCCTTCCTTTTCACTTTGTGCCGTTTTTCTTTCGTAGGTGAAATTCTATAAGTAATATGACTTCTGCATTATATTTTGAAAGTAACTTGCCCAGCACTGTTCTCCAAAGGCACCATTATCTACTTAAGTATCATCAACCACCAGTTGACTTTATTCCACCACCACAAGCTTTTAGATCAAGAGATCCTGTCCAATTTCACTTTGAAGACAAATCTATGAAGTTTAATTGCTATGAAGCTCAAGTTGTTTATACAGGTCTAATTGATCTTATAGAGTATTCTCTATTCTCTAAGTCTATGCATGAGAAAAGATGCAATACAGTAGCACATAAAGTACGTTAAGAAAAAGGATGGACCCCTGAGGGTCACACCACATCCAAGACCGAATTGTAAAGGCTCTGCAGAAATATCAGCATATTCTGTTAATCTACATTTAAAAAAAAACCTCACAGAATCTTTAGCTGTGTTTCACACTGGCACTTTGCAGTAGAGAATTGCACTTACTACTATCCCATGTTACTGCTGTACCATATAGTTTTTCTTCTAATATATTCCTCTCTAGTGCTGTAAGCATTCTAAGTTACTTCACCTCCCTCAACTTTCACTTCATTGGGGAATTTTTGTGCTCTATGGATGTGTATGTTTGTGTGTCAGGGTAAGTATTGCGCTGTAGCAGGCAGCCAGCTGTCAACAGGGTGGAGTTAAAAGGCCTGAGGGATTTGAACGCTCCCATCCTGCCAAGCTCACTGTCTGCCTAGACAATGGGATATTTCCCTCTCCTTCACCATCCCTCCATTCCACTCCCTCCCTCCCTTTGCTAAAAATCTCAGTAGACAGGAAAGCTCCTCCTACTCATCCTCCACTTCTGTCAGCGTATGTCCATTCTCTCTCTCTTTATCTCCTTGGCCATTATCTCACCTCCTCTATTCTCTCCATCGAGGAGAATCCACCCACCTCCCCTCCTGAAGAGCAACCCCACTGCCATCAATCAGCTTCTATTCTCCCCTAGGGGGAGATTGGTATCAGCACCCTCCTCCGTTTCTCTCTTCACTGTCTTCCAGCCTTCACACTTTCTCTCCACCTTTATCTCTCCTCCTGTGACATCCACTCCTCTCTTTCTTGCTCTCTACCTTTGTCTTCCTCTCTGGCCCCTGGTATTTAATCTCCATTTCTTTTTTTACTCAAACATCAAGCAAACAGTTTATGTACTTGCCTACAAGTGCCTGGTTAATATGCATTATGTGTGAGTAAACACAGAGCTCACACCTTGTTAGAATAGATGTGGTACTTTGCTGGGTTGTAACACCTCACCACAAGCCTTTATGGCGTATGCTTGTAATGTGAGCAAAAGTGACCTTTGGATGTGCTTTTGTCTGGAAAATTCATCTCAACAGCTGTTGAAGAACCCTTGAAGAAGGCACCAAAAAACAATTTTGTGTGCCTACTTGACTAAAGTGGGCATCAGTGTTCATTTTCTTCATATTTCACTAGTTCACACAAGTATATTCTACTCACTCTATTCAGAGTAGAGTTGTGACCTTTTCCTGGTGTAATGCGTTTAGCATATCTAAACATGTCTGATACCTGATAGTACATTGTTTTAATTTTTTGCAAAAAGACATGCAGGTGAAGCTGCTAAAAGATCAGTGAATCTGGAGAGTAAAAGCTATCCAACAGTAAGAGACTGCTGTCGCGCTGGAAAGCCTGTAGGTAAAAGCATGGATCTCTATGAGCAAGGTGTTGCATCATCTGAGTCTAAATTTAGAGACGAAAACATATAAAAAGCCGAGCCTTTCTGAAGATTTCCTCTGCAAACAGTGCATTGCAGACAACTGTAAACTCACAGATTCTCCACAATGACTTGGCTTTGTCTTGCAGTAAAAGACAAATACACTCTTCCAGCCTTTAGAGCTCTCAGACGTGGCCCCCGTCTATCTCAGTGACAGCTAAATGGCTTTTTAATTAAAAGAGAATTAGTCCGGTTAAACTGTAATTTAATGCAAATATGAAGTCGTAATGACAGTCAGTGAATCATCAATGAAGACGAGGCAGCTGAACAAAAGCCATGTAATTCATCCAAGACTCTCTAACGTACAGTTTCACACCAGATAAGTCCTAGAGACGAGACTGGATTTACAGCCACGGCACATTTCTGAGAGGCCACTGGAGTAATCCACCAGCTACAGAGACTAAGCAATAATTTACCCAGACTGTCAGGCATACACAAGTACAGAAATCTCAGGTGAATTCAAATTTGACAAAGTGGTACTTACTGATGGTAGTGAAAGTTCTCCCATGAATCTGGTCACATCGAAAAGGATGACTAAAAGCCCTGTACATCTTAATGGTTTTGTAGCTAATGAGCAATAATAAGTATGTATAGGAATATAGAGGATTTATTATCTTGGATACTCACGTGTACAAGCCATAGTTGGGGGATCTTTCTCAGCCCTGAAGAAGCCCTTCTCACAGCGGCAGACAGCAGCACCTTCTCCATAGCTGAAACTATGTGGAGGGCACTTTGAACACTTGATGTTTCCTGCATATGCCTTGTAGAAGCCTGGGGGGCATGCTGTGGAGAGGTGGGGGGTGGGGGTGGGGGGTAGACAGAAAGATACATCACAGATCCTCGTCATGTTTCCCAATGCATGAGGTGACACATCTAGATCAGCCACATCTACACATCAACAAGAGGCGTTGAAGTTAACTGGGGTCTCTCTATAATCACCATGAATTTAGCATTATGCTAACTTTTTTCAGAGGAAATCCATAACTTTGAGTATTAAAGACTTTTAACAAATTCATGAAAATCATGTTTTGTTGCAAATATGGAAATTGATGCAGCAAGGTTCACTAAAATATAATGAGACCATCTGCTCTGGTTTTAATGACTTTTACTCTAAGCATTAAAAAGTATGATTTGGAGCTTAAAGGACACACAAAGATACAAATATTCATATCTGGACTTTTTTTTTAAATGATTATTTAACCTTTCTCAAATGGAATCAAAACAATGCAATTTATTCAATGCATAAACCCTCAAATGTTTTTCTGAGTTAATCCTTATGATACTGATAATATCTAATTTATATTTATTGCAAGTGTCTAACTCTTAATAAATATTTTAAATTGAGGAAAATATATTGATAATAATATTGGGTTTCCAATCTTCCAAGGTCTCAATAAATAAATAAATAAACAAACATCAGCAGTTAGAAAGAAACCGCAATACACATTTATTAAATTAAACCTAGTTTACATTAAGCAAAGCAAATATGTAGTGTCTGTCAAAACAGGCATATTAACTGACATATTGCAAACATATCAGTTAACATGCCTACCAAAAGCAGTGAAATAATCCTCTTTCTCAGAAGGAATTTTTCATGTCACAGCAAGAAAAGCTCAGGCAAAAATGATAAAACGAATGGTGGCTTAATAGCTGGCTTAGCGGGACATGTGAACAGAACACTTATTAATGTTTCCAGTAACACCTGTGATTAGTTTTTCTGCTATGACAAATCTGTTGTGAAAAAGGCCTATTAATGGATGTAAGTATGATATCTGATCTGGCAAGCAGTGTGCACGCAGGCACACAGTCCTGAGGAGAGGCCTAATCAGAATCAAAACACCTTTAACGTCCCTATTACCATGGCTGTGTCCAAAATCTGCTCTACATATTATAAGCTAAATGTGGAACGCATTTAAATAGGAAGATGGGACAGTTTGTCTCGGTGTGCATGAGGCTTTGTACAGCTACAGGAGAAACAGTGTGTGATCTGTAATACAGTGTGATAAACTCACAGTACAATATTTCCACAGTGCATAAAAAGTCCACAGCAGAAGTGATTGTGCCTCATAGATACGGCCAAAGACGTCATTATACAACTTCCTTTTTCACCTCAGCTTCGTTACAAATAACACATACTGGCCTGACACTGGCAACTAAAGGTAATGGGAGAGCGACATGTTTTTTTTCCACAGTAGATGTTGCTATTAAATAAAGAGATTTAGATTGAGAGTTTCTGATAGATCTTTGTCAATGAAGACATTTTGATATGTTTTAGTAAGAAAAGCAATAATATAATTAATAATACAGTTAATGAATGGCTGAATTCCATTTAGCTGCTTCAGTTTCAAGGTCCCGTTATTGTTCACGCTGGCTCACTGTCACGCTGTCACCACTTACTGGGACACTCGAATAGCACAGAGTCATCGTTAATGTTACAAGTATGACCTGTGCTTTTCATGATATGACAAGTTAAAATATGTGCTGTGAAAAAGATTCATTCAAAGTGTCATTAAAAACAGCCTCTGCACCGTCTCGACAAATGATATTTGTCTGCCGTGTGTTAAAGCCGCATGAATAAAATTGTTAAAATACATAATAATCATATTAAAGAGTATTGAAAGTTAGGTGAAACATTAGTTCAGTGTGGTCACCAAGAACGGCAGAGTCGCTTGCATATTTTTTTCATTAATTAACAGAGAGGGGGGCTTTTAAACATCTTGGCTTGGTGATTGGATGACTCAGTTTTTGTTCTGATCCTGCACTAACGGCTGAACTTATTCCAAGAGCCCTGCGTATGAAAGCGTGTAATGAAGAGGCTGTCTGTTGGTTACACATTCATGTAATACACACATATTACCAACAAACCCAACTTTTTGTGTACTAAAATTCACAAAATGAACAAAAAAAAAAAGTTTGCTAAGAATGCAGCGTGAGTTTTGCACCACCACAGTATGAACATGTGTAATGTCTCCTTTCCTGGGCTAAAGGAGATAGCAAAGTAAACACTGAAAAGTCTTCTTCCAAACGCTTTTTCTAAAACAAATTCAAATTAAAATATGCGCCTGCTCCAGTGTAGGCTTGATTGGCGATTTATTACATATTTGAAATGCTTAAGTGTGAAACATAAACAGACTCAGGCGTGGACACAAGTAAAACAGCTTCTCTTACTAAAAAAAAAACAAAGAAAATTAGAAGAGTTTACAAAAGTCTGGACATCAGGTACACAATCCAACAGCCTTTTAATAGCACTTTCGCAACCTCCGAATCATTTGCGTGTCAAGAGACGTGCAGAAGTCTCCTGTCTGGTATAATTTCTATTGCTGCCGGTTGTCACGAAGCACATCGATTTAACAAGGCAACACAAGCTGAGCCGTTTGAAGGGATTCACCTTGAAGCACAGAGTGTCTTTGTGTGTCTCCATTGCAGTCTGTGATAAATGGTGCTGTAGGGAGCACAAGGAAGCACCCCAAGCCACGACTACTCTGATCAAATGGGGACAATTAGGACAGAGGCAAAGAGGATAAGACACACACACACACACACACATACATTTGTTAAATTGCACACTTATTGTATTGATGACCAATATTTGTAATATAATAGATAGTTGAAAATGGCCAGCACTGCATCAGAGTGAGGTTGTGTGTGATGTATTGATAGAACTCTATACAAGAGTTTTACAGTTATTGTAAAATTCTATTTTAACAGAAAAAAGAAAATGTTGGTGTCCTATGACTGAGTCAGATAAAGGCTTAAAAAAGTCTCAATTTAAAAATCACGGATACCTTTGATGACTTCAGTTTCAGAATATTCAAACTGATGTTGGCCTTGACATGCACACATGCACACAAGCTCGCAGCACACGCACACACAATCGGACACGGAGGCTATCTGTATCAGTATGATAAGTGGCACCCCCTATGGCGTACCAAGGCTGCCTCTGCCATTAACCTCTGATACCAGTGTGTCCTTGAGTCAAAAACCGTCAGTCAACTCCCCCCCACCTCACAAGACCCTGTTTTAGACTCTGTCAACCTAATGATGCCTCCGTCCGACCTTCGCTGAACTGAGGGGATGTTCCTTTTCTAACCTCACACCAGTCTTGCTGCAATCTGTCTGGCCAGGCTCACTTCCAAGGCCACAGCGGTGCTGTACAAAGGCTGACCATGCATCACCCAAGGATGGACACACACGGTGGCAAGGAGGTTAGCGCACACATGCTGGTACAGTATATGCGCACACACACACACACACACACACACACACACACCAGTGGCACATGGCAGCAGTCGTGACAAACAGCACATTGAACTGAACTTGACATCTTATCAAACGTGAATGAAGCCTGGAGATTTTGACTGGAAAAAAGACAAGCATGGATTTGGAGCCAAAGTCTTCATCTATCAAGAGCGATGATTTTCTCCTTATATAAAAGCGTGCAAGCAGTTACATATACTGTGTGATCACTGCTGCGGTTATTACAACAAACATTTGTGGTGCCTCGTGTGGCAATAATGAAGAGAGACCTCCTGTCTGCATCAAGTGTACTAACGCTGTATTCCTACTGAGATAACACATTTACTGTATGTTTGCCTGTCAGACAGAAGCTTGATATGAACACCACATTGTTTGTTCCTCCTGACACCACACCTCATGAAAAGATATTTCAAGTAAATGTGTGGGACCACAGAGGAAACCATAGCTGCCGAGTGAGAATCTACAGTATTATCCATGATGGATATGTTCTTAGTAAAAGTTCTAATAAAGCATAGAACTAACAACAAAAACCTTGAACATTTATATTGTATGGATGTCTCGCGTATGAGCCTGTAGCAATGTGTGAGGATTTGAAAACTGTACACACCTCTGAAGTAAGTAGAGCAGAGTTAAGCAGAGCATGAGTGAACCGCATCCTGACCCCCTGGCCTTTGGGGCTCAGATCTAACTCTAGGCCCACAGCCCAAGGTTAATGAAATTTGGAAGTCATCCAGAACATCTTCACGCTGAGCAGGACCCTGAGACCCAGAGGCAGCAGATTGGTTGGTGAGGCCTGCTACCTCATACTCACTGGACCTAAACAACACCAGAGCAACTGAAGGCATATCGTAGCCTGTCTGTCTGCTTCTCCACTGTTTATATGTTAAGACTTCTACTCAGTTTGCCTCTCTGACTGCCTTGATAAACATACTTAACCAAGTGTTTCACTGCCTCCTGATCCACATACCATCATTGCCATGTCATGTGCAGATACTGCAGAAAAAAGAATTAAAATATTTTGCTGCTGGACATGACATTTTTCAGGATTGTCCAATAAGGAAATTCCTGTCTGGTGATCTGGAGAACTTTTATAGTCTAGAACTGCAAACATGTTACATTTTATAATTATTTCACTTTATTTTAAGAGCTTAACCAGCTAGGGTATCCTGAATCTTCAATCAGTGGAAGTTTTTCAGAATTAAATCGTGTAGTGCAAACTGAGCTCACTTAATGTACTTTGGTTTTGAGAGGTTAAAGTTGAAGTGGACGTAAACTTTGTTTAAGCTGCCCCAACAGGAATCACTGAATTGATTATTAGTATAAAAATCAGGTGGCCATCAGTTCGATGCAAGATATTCTGTATTCTCAACTGGTGAGTGCATATGTGTGTGTTGAGTGAAGATCTTGGCGTAAATGAGACTCTTTGCAGTGTGCAGCCGATGATGATGAGTTCCTCCCCCGGTGGTCAGCGAAGAAGAACAATTCCAAGAGGAGCACAATTCTGCAGCATTTACTTGCAGAACCACATCAACAAATGTTGCAGAATAGTTCAGCTCTTGAAATCAAAGGCAGCGTGGTGAGGCGGCGATGCAAAGGATGAGAGCTCATTGCAGAGATGGTGGCGTTTTAGGTGAATTGCAGGCTGAAACTCATTGCATGGGGGGAAAAAAATGGAAGGCATGCCCTATTCTCAATTTTATTCCAAAAAAATACTACCCTCCTCAGCTTATCTTCTATGAAAACTACTAAACAATAAGAAAAGTTATTTTCATTTTCTCCGTACTGACGCAGTACACATATTGTCCACACATATCTTCCATATTAGGACAGTAGTAGTTCACTTGCTTCCTCCATACATAATGATATTCATCATACTTCACCAGTGGAAAATTGCAACCCCATTTTGCTTGCTCATGAAATGTGATATGATTCACTTCCAAAAAAAACAAAAAAGCCTGCCAATATCAGCGAGATAAACAGTATCGAGTTCTCCGTCTGCGAGCAAACAACACTAGTCTGTGTTCTCACATACAAGTACACTGCTTCTAGCTGTAGTTCAATATGCTGTACCCACTAACACCAGGGATAATAATAAGTCACACCTCTTCTTTTGCTTTGCTTAACAGTAGCTGTGGCATGTAAACAAGAACAAGCTTTCAAACACTCGAAACGAAAGGCCGTGCTCTCTTCTCTGTGTCAGTCCGTCTCTCTTACTCATCAGCTATCCTCCCTCTCTTCATTAGCTGAAAGCAGTGAGCGGTCTGATTTGCACTTGAGGATTAGTGTGCCTCTCCAACATCTCTCTGCTGAAGTGCAGAGAATGGTGTTTGCTCGGTTAGCGATAAGGTGACAGAAGAAAAGCAGCTTCCCTATTGTGACAGCTATAAACTATCTACTGGTTTGTCTTTGTTAATTTATGTAACATCAACATCATAATCATCAATCACCATCGTCATCTTAAAAATTCAAATGTTTGCTAAGCTACTTTATAATTTCAGTCTTTCACTCCTTCTCTTCTGTTTTGAAATCTATGATTTGATATTATATACATATACTGATATTTATTTGATATCTGATATCCTTTGTGAGATTAGCATTTTTCTTTATGTGATATATGCACGTCATGTGAAACGATCTGAGCAAGTAAAAATCTGTTCGACCTTACATCCCTTCCACATTGGCTTTCTCACCATGTGCATGTGTGCACGACATCACCAGCGTTCACGACCTGCTCTTTCAGCTGCCTCTTGTACAGGCCCCTGCTTTTCCTTGATGTATTCACTCTCTCCACCTTGTTATCTGATTTTAATCTCAATCATGTTGTTTTGGTAATGTGGAGCCTGGTCGCGTTCACTAGTGGCATAGCAAAGGCTAACTAGGACACAACAAGTCTGTCGCCACATCAAACTACTGTGTAAAAATTCCTCCCATCTTTGAATGAATTTAACGGCATAGATGAAACTCACTATTTCTGGTTAATTTGTTCCTTTATTATACCCTCTTGGTACAATGAACTTCATCTATAGCATCAATGTTTTATTCCAGTTTAATCAGGGATGTTGTAACATGAGGGTTTATTGCGTTAAATCAGGCTTTGATAAGATACAAATACAAGAGATTCAGTATTGGTGCTTACAGGTAATAGAGTTAATAAGCTTTTTTAATGCAGGCCATTTTTGTTGGTAGAAAAAAACAATACTATTAACAAGGATAATCAGAGCTCTCTTCCACTGACAAAACTAAGCTCTCCAGCATTGTGAAATCACTGCTTAATGCAGCTTCTATGACGTGACAGTGTTTTTGTTCAGTGATTTGACTGTCACGGTGACCTTTTCCCTTTCACCTTCTCCAAACTCTCTTCCCTCTCTGACCCTTTTTTCAGTGTGCTACTTTCCAGAGCCTTGCATGCCTGATTTATCTACCAGATATTGATATTTTTAAGACCGATTAAAGGTTTGAGGGGAACAAGAGACACATAGAGAAAGAGCTTATTAACAACCAGGCAAAGAGATGAAGAGAGTCACAACCCGATTTCACCAAAGAGAGGGCTGGATGGGTTCATTCAGGGGCAGCCATTGCTTGTATATCAGTGACATTATCAGAGACAAAGATCTTTTTATGGACTTAACAGAGGTCAGCCTCACTGATCTCTTTATGGCAAAGTTTATAGCAACAGCAAAGAAAGAGTCTTGTGCCAAATGAACTAAAGGAGTAGTAAACTTCCCAGAAGACATCTCTTAGCTCTGACAGGGCAGAGTTGCTCTCTAAATCTTACTTTGGAGACAATAAGGTGACTGATAAAGGCTTTGGGATGGACAGTAAAACAGCGTTTTTTATAGTCTGAGCTTGACTGCTGAAATAATGTACTGACTGGCTCTAAGACAGTGGTGACCCATAATGGGATAGCTCTAATGCATGATCACACCAGTAAATCTCAGATAGTGCTTATCCTATTAACTACTAGTGGAATGTGACACTTGTTGCCCTGCAAGCAATGACGCTAGTGGATGATGATACTGTAAAATTATTATTATTATTTTTGCAGCCAGGGCGGCCTTTAGGGCTTAGCTTAGTGTAACATAAAGACTGAAAACAAGGTCAAACAGCTAGACTGGTTCTGTCCAATGGTAACAAAATAAGCCAAAAATATGCCCAGACTGATGCTCAACACATAAAGATTTCAGATGATTTTCAGTGCAGGCTGACTTTTCACCTGGTGGCACAGCCATGCCATATTTTCCCTTTGAGGTTAAATATAAGGTATCAGAAAAACTTGCAGCTAAATCTTGAATTTAGATTATTCACAGAAGCTCAGTAATGTTTTATTCAAGCACAACAGATTTACAGCAGTAGGTTTGATTTAGATATACTGATTTAGGGATACATAATTCATAGTCCATATGATCAGTGCTCATAATATTATTTGTTATTTAGAACAACCACAATAAAATCTGAGATATTTAGAGCTGATCTTGGATAGTGTCCTTTTTCTATTATTATTATTATTATTATTATTATTATCTATTTTCTTTTAGTTTACCACGACTGTTTCTCTGTCTCTTGCTCTAAAAGAGATGTCTATATAATGCTTGAGTCCATCCATGTCAAGTAAAGTTTAATGAAAGCAAATCGAATCTTTACAGTACAACCCTTTACTCACTGTCGCTAAAATATCTTACCTTACATTCACCTTCATCCTACGGTTTTCACTGGTACTAAGTTTAATTATGAAACGCATTAAGCTATATGCCTCTTGAAGAAAAAAGAATGCATGTCAATGTGTGTGAGTATAGACACCTAATGAATTTATTAAAAGGTGTTATGAAGATTAGCATGACTTAGCCCCAAACCTTTCCCCTCACTCCATGCCTTCCTTCCGCATGATTGATGCTGATTGTGGTTTTAACACGCTGTTAAATCGACAGCAAATCGTCTTTAGCAGAGGTCGCATTAGCATAAAGGCCTTCTTGTGGAAAATAAACAACGGCAATGTCTTCTCAAAAACAGCACAAACAAAAGAGGGAGATAATGGCATGGCAGCCCTTTAGCAACATCAACAACAACATAATGGAGCTGGAGTGAAATTAAAATGGATCAGTCAATTTAAACGCCTTTGGTGACTCTCTCTCTCCCTCTCTGTTTCACTCTGACAGACTCACTCAAAGAGGCTGACATGCAATCAAGCATACGCGCACAGGAGAAATATATTTACAAAAGCAAACAAGTATATTACACACACTGTATAACATGTATCAAGATGTGTAACTGCCATAGTACAGGACAGACTGCAAACCTTTTAGGAGAGAAGTTGTTGTTGACAATAATGATGGGTGTGGCAGAACCAGAATAGAAGAAAATCCCAAAAGGTGTCTGAAAGGCTTAGAAAAAGTTCTTTAAGTGCAGTCTCACAGGTGTATTACTCAGACAAGCCAGTGCATTAAAAAACAGGCCACTTTGGAGTCCAGAAAATAGAAAGCTTAAATAAACAATGACAATGTAATGCTGTAACTGGTTTTGGTTAAAAAAAAAAAAAAAAGAAAAAAAGTCAAATTACATTTCTGAGAATTAACGAGGATGTCAACACATGTAGCTCAGATAGTGAGAAGTGAGAAAATTTGCTGTCACCTTGTGAGTGTGAAGTTGTTATATGTATTTCCGAACAATTTTGTGAAAATTGAGAAAGTGCCACTTTGACTGCCAAAAAAGATGGGCAGAAAAGATGACAGGACATTTGAGTGATTACACTGTCCAGTTTAGCAGCTATCTCTGGGAGAAGCATGATGGTCTTCGTCTTTGGCATCCGGACATGTGAGAATAAAAGGTCTTGGTGCCCAAAGATGAGCTATAAATGGCAAAAACACAAGAGTTTATTCTAAGTTAAGGTGTAATGGTTTTGTGTAAACAGTGACACTTTTTTTTACTTTTATAAAGAAGAAATGTGCAGAGGAATCAATGAATCAGTCAGGCTGCAGGTTGGCTGGACGAGAGCCTGTCTGACCAATCTAAGTGCGGAAGGAAGGCATTTTACTGTGCACAAAACCTGTTCCTGGATCAGATCATGCAGGACATTTGAGACATGTAGCTACTTTAACCTACCTGAGGGTGTGTTAACTGCTGCTAAAGTGTGCCAAAACACTGTAATGAACTTCTTCTTCAAATATTGCTATTGTGAAGCACTGTAATTTCCCAGCCTGGGATCAATAACGTCTATCTATCTAATACAGACTTCTGTGGGTCATGCTTCATTTTTTTATTCAACAACATAGGGCAAACATTACAAAGCAGTGAAGAAAAAGCATCAGGTTACTTAACCAGCGTGCAAATGAAACACGTCACTCCCCTCTTTACCCTGGGCAGTGCCAGCTATGGGTCTCATCTGAAGGTGTCTAAGTCTGTCTTTGACAAAAAGTAATTCTCCTGAAGCAAAATACCATACAAAATAATACAAATCTCTAGCAGTAATTAACAAAAGCTAAAAACACTGACATTATTTTATATCAAACTGCAAAAAATGGAGCCTTTACAAGCCAACAAAGAGAATGCACTTGTTTTACTTTATGGGTGACATGCTACTGTAAGCTACACGCCTTTCTGGTCCAGTTTGAGTTTGTGACTTGGGAGAACTTACTTAGCAAAGGACAGAAAGCACTCCAAGTGCAGTCATCTGGGATGATGGAGTGTGCCTTCATGGGACTAGCGGGAAGCATTTGCCAGTAATTAGGAGAGAATGAGCACAATCGGAGCAAGAGCTTCTGTTGTTAATGATCTGAGGACAACACACTCCCTGCACACTGACTGAAATAACAAACACGCACATTTGCAAACTCATATTACCAAAGTTGTTTTACGCCATCTTAGTTCTGTGGGCACGTAGCAAACATAGTTTCATCAGGTGACATCTGATGAGTGGAACAGATTGAATCTTCCCTCCTTTTACTGCCATGCGCCAATCAATGGAGCAGAGTTGTCTCGAGGTGCAATGAGGGAGAACAAGAAAATGTTACAACATTTGCAAAGCATTCAGTTCCCTGTACTCAGCATGTACTCCATGCGGACAATATATCAAAGATGTAATAAGTATAGCTGGTGCTAAGTTTAACAGTGTTTGTGGTATATGTTCAAGGATTATTCTGCTTTCCCCCTACCTGGCTCCCATTTGCAGTGGATGAAGTAAGGGGCTCTTATCTGCCAATAATAGCCATGCTGTGGCAGTCAAGTACAAAGACTTTGCTCAGGCTCTACACTCCATAATCTTCAGCGTGGCAAAGACATCTCAAACCACTACTATATGGCCTAAATAGCTCCTGCTGCACATCAACTAATCCAAATTCTAAATTGTGTATTAACCTCTTGGACTAGTGGTTAGAGTGTTTTGTTGCAGTGCTGATGGACAGTGAGGACATTTTCTAATCAGAACCATGGAGAAAAATATTAATTTTGCTGCTTTGTTTAAAATAAGCTGCTACTGGCGGTGAGAAAACTGCTGGTGTACAAGTGTGAGTGATTAAGTGTGTGCACTTTGTGTGCGTGTTTGAGGAATGAATAAGTATGAGTGGTTGGAGATCATGTACATGTGGGAGTGCAGAAATGTAGGTAGGTTAAGTGTTGTGAGCCTCTCCATAAATATATTTTATATATATGAACACACACAAACTCTCTCTCTCTTTCACACACACACACATACATATTTGGATTCAAGTTTATTAGGTTGCATCTACAGAAGGTGTAACATCCCCACAAAGAAGTGAAGGTTTAACATTCAGTTTCTGTTTTAGAGCAACATCAATGTCTTCATTCAGCTTAATAAGTCAACGTGTTGGGAGAAGCTTCTCTTTATGAAGTAGGAAACTATGAACTTTCACCAAATACAGAGGGAAATGATTTTGTCCAATTAAGGTTTCATATGTGAGTAAGTGTGGGGGACATGAGCACTTTGGTTAAGTTTGTTCTGCTTTCCACATTTTAAAAGAAATTCTTTAGTCATTTTTAATTCACAACTTTCACTAACCCTAAAGTTGAGTAAGAGTCTAAATATAAACTTACAGATGATTTTCAATAATTTTTAGTTACTGAAAGAGTGGATATTGTAGGATAAACAAATGACATGCAGTCTGTAAGTATCAGCATCATTTCGTTCTTTGGCAGATATGTTTATTAAGACTGTTTTCACATTATGTTGAAAAAAGACTTAATCTGGGCAGCATTGCACTGATTTCTAAAAACGTTTTCTGCAGCAAATTAGTAGTATATAAAGTTAATTTCTCAGAGAGAGGGTTGGTGTAAAGCACATGCATACAAGAGCAACTGTCGGTGAGATTGTGTGTGTGTTTATATTTGTGTGGTTCTGCTGTTGCTGGGAAATGTACAAAAAAAAAAAAGAAAAAGAAAAAAAAGTCCAAAAACAAATAACAGCTTCTATAAAGCCAAATGTTGAGAGTGAAACTCTTGCCTTCAGGCTCAGCTGCCTGGCATGTAATGTAACACAATTTGGCTATTGTGCTAGCACACCCCTGTACCTCTGTAATGACTCTCCAGCGCCACATTGGCTCAATTTTCAAGTTAAAAAAAAGAAATAAATAAATAAAATGATGGCTGAGTCTGAGTGCTGATGTCCGTGTTAACAATTTGGCTTAAAAAAGTAAAGCTGCTCTTCATCTAGCATGGTCCTGCTGAGCCTCACTGGATAGTGCACATACACTGCTCTGCATGTTATTGAGCAGGGCTGGATCAGAAATCAGCTTTTAAATACTGACATCAGTCAAAGTTCATCAGATGACAGTGACTGAATGCCCAAAATAATAATAGCAGCTGAGCAAGTTGCAGCTAACCATGAATAATTTTCTTGTTAATACAATTTCTGAGTGATATTTTATTCCCTTGAATTCTTTGTTTTAACAAATAGCCAATCATAACCCTACATTGTGAATCTATCTATCTATCTATCTATCTATCTATCTATCTATCTATCTATCTATCTATCTATCAGACACTGGCAGACCAGCTGCTCTGTCTCTCAAACAAAGAGCAGCAGAAACATACCTACAGCTGCTTTGATCTGGTTCTGGGTGATGGCACATAGCACTTATACCAAAACTAACAAAAATTACACAAAATTGCAAATTTGCAGTGACACTCTTATCTACTCAAGTACGTCCAGCTTTATGGCATATGAGATGCATGTGTTCTGTAAATAGTTTTTCTCATCAGTAAGCTAAAATAAGCATGTGATATTTTGTACAAGCACCTTATGTGGTTCCATCCATCCAGTCCGCCATTATCTCTCACTGCATGTCCTTTGAAGAGGTTAGAGTCTATTGCAGTGAGATGCGGGGGGTACGGGGGCTGACGTATGGAGACAAACAACCATTCGCGCTCACATTCATACCTACAGGCAATTTAGAGCCACCAATTAACCTGACTGCACGTCTTTGGACTGTGGGACCACCTGCAGGGAACCCATGCAGACACAGAGAGAACAAGCAAACTGAATTTTCCACATACTGCCAATTAATTTTTAGTTAGACCCTCACTTTTATTAGCAATTTTTCTTTCTTTTTTTAATCAATACTACGACTACTACTACTGAAAATAATAACTAAGAATATAAAATCTTATTGCACTGCATTAAAGGTGGACCACATTCAATGGATCATATTTGGCGCTAGATAAAAAGATCTCATTTATGAGCATATAATCCCAATTTACATACTTCCACACCCAGATGAGCAGGCAGTATATCCTTCTCAGATCCCCCTCTGATCTATACAGTGTAATAGTGTTTAATAAGGCTGACATTACGCTGGGATAATCCCACTCTCTCATGCACCGACACACAACCAATTCCATTTCCACCGCCTCAGCTGTTTTCTGTGCGCTCTAAAAGCTCATTTCAAGAAGAGAAGACCAGGGCGCAAAATGAGGCCTCAAATATCAATTACCACTGATGGGAGAGAGGGGGAAAAAAGCTGATGGATGCTACATTTCCTCAAATCCTTTGCTTTTCTTTTCATTCTGGTTTAATATGTTTTTTTATTATAGAGTGATAAAAGAATATGATGAGGAAAAATTAATTTTGATTGGACTAATATGAGATGTATGAGCAGCAAAAATGCAAAGCCCTCAAAATGTGTGTGGACGTGAATGTGTGTGTTCAGGACAGGGCAATTGGATTATATTTGCATGCATTCTTATACTCCTGTGGTTTGGGGTTTTCAAGAGTCAATTTCATTACTTGGTTATAAAACATAACAAAAATTCACTATTCAGTCTGGGTGAGATGATTCTTTCCTATATGGACCAATGGCAAAACATGGCAGCATTTCTTTATATTACATTTTAAGCACAGGAGAAATTTTTAAAAGGGTAAAGATAAGTGAAAATAAGAAGATATAAAATAAAAAAAAACATGTTACAGTTCAACTGGGAAGATTTTAAATAGATTCTGTATTTTCTCAATCCCACAAAAACCACAAACAAAACATTCACAGTCACAAACAGGCAATATTGCTGAAGAAAAAAAAAAGGCAAACAACGTGAGACTGAGCCTGACTTAGCAACTGGGGGTGAGCACCTTCAGTCAAGGCAACAAGACAACCATTTCCAAATGACCTGAGAGGTGTGGCTTTTCAACATGACCAACATTGTGGAACAAGACCATTCAGCGCTTCATACACAAGCAAAAGAATCTTGACGCCACTTTGAATAAGCACTTAGTTAAAGACAAGACAAACATAGCAAGCTCTCATTTCTCAAGTCCCTGTCAAAATTGCAGCCTCCCTGCAGCGATCTGAGGAAGACAACTACAGTAGTCTGTTTCACAGGTTACAAAATGGCTTTGCTAAGAATCCTCATGTTTCTGCCATGTTTCTCAAGAGAAAAATCACTGATATTCAACCACCTTTAATAAGTTTCTGGGAAGTGAAACCACATCAAACATGATGCCGATTTCCTAATTTTATCTGTAGTTTCAAGAGACAAGGAACCAAGATTAATCTTAATTTATTCCCTCGTTCTTTTAGCAAGTTTCACCAGTTTTTGCTGCCTTCGGGTTCATCACCTATAGCACACACACCACAGACTGTAACTTTATTCTGTTTTGCACATTGTATGAATTTTTTCTAAGCTCTATATTGGTTACTTCTTTTTCTATGTTAGACTGTGGATGAAATCCAACTTTATTTAGGAAAATACAGTATGTGAGCATAATATAAGCTAAAATTATAAAAGTTCGATAATTAGATTTTAACATGTGGTCCCTCTGTAAGACAGGGCCATAAGATTAATCAGTTGTGCAAACTATAAAATATAATAACATAATCATTGAAATGGGGCTTTTAGGGATCCTTGAGACTACAATGTATCAACAGGATATTTACTAAATATTATGAAATGTCAAAGTTATTAATATGGAGTTGTTTTTGTTAAATTATTGGAACAAACATGAGCTGGTCTCTTTACCTATAGGTGAATGACTCTTTCTGGAGACTCTTTCTTGGTTCTTATGCACAGTCAAATCTGTCTGTCTTTCATTTTGTTGTCTGTATTTCACTGACAAGAACAAAACATGAGAGGGATGTGGGAAAGTAAATAATAGCCAAGACAATAGTCATTTTGCTCTGGCATGTAAACACAGTCACTGTCTCTGCCTTATGGCTTTCTTTCCATATAAATAAGCAAACAGAGAGAGATAAGGTGTGTGTATGAATTAATCAAATCTCTGTGTATTACTTCCAATATTCTTGGAATCACAGTGATCGGAGTCGGCGCGCAGCTCTGGCTTTTACAAATGACACCGCTGTCCCCAGTTTGCGTAATTAGTTTAGTGTTATTGCATTCACGTGGAACAGAGGGTGTAAATGTGTTATTGCTTTTTAACTGAACACAGTGGGTAAACTAATGTGCTCAACATGATCAATAAATCAGATTTGAGCACATCAACTCCAACTGCCAACTGGAAAATGAAGCAGTGGCAGGGACCTTGCATTTTATTTCATTCACACCTGAAATGAAGGTGTGAATGTTGCATGTTAAAAATGTTGTAAAAAATGTTTCACTGTATAACATGTGAAAACATTGTTTCATTTCCACATGTTCCACATGTTCCACACTTGCCATACAACTTGTCCAGTACAATGAAAACACAAGGTTCGGACATACTGTAGGTGCTGTTTACATGCAAGAAAACAAAACAGAAAAGCTTTCCTCATTCTATTTCCCGAAGTAATAATACCCAGTAAGAGCAGCTCCACACATTATCTTCACAGTCTCGCTGTATCTGCCTTAACAATCTCCTCATAGCTCGTCCTGTCCACCTCTCCTCTCACGCTGTGGGCGGTTAAGGCAGTTGGTCCACTTTGTAAAAGCCTCCTGCAGTTCGCTAATCATGTTGACCGCCAGCTACCAAATTAAAGCTGTCACCGCCACTGTTGGACACCGTTGGTCTGAGCAATGTGGCTTCCAGTGGTTAAATGGATCCGCCACAAGGGGCCGTTCCTATCATAGCCTTTCATACAGATATTGCTATCACGCGAGGCCCTTGTGAATTCTGTTTTAGGTAGATATTCTTGTGTTTTCTTCAGATCTAAGTTTTTTGTCACTCCAGATGGTGATACATTTGTGTGGCTTCACTCCTTTCAGTGTTTTTTCAGTGATAAATATAACAAATTAGAAGTTTTAAGGTTTTTATATCACACAAGAAACAAGTCAGCCACACCATCACAAAGCGGTCTACAAAGTGCCAACTGAATGTGGGCACAGTACTTACATATCAGCGCTGCAAAACACAGATGAGACTGTTCACATTTTCAGAGATTAAAAGAACACGTGATGCTAAAGCACTACAGACAACAGAGGAAATGACGAGAAACAACCTGAAACTTTTGAAAAGCATTTTCCTCCATTTTCATGTCCTTCAAGTCCTTCAAAGAAATTAAGAGCCATCCATAACATTAACATGCAATAATAATGATTTAACTTTGACCAAGATAAAAGGAGACTTAATGTTTACCATCATCGATTGTCTAACCCAAGGTTTAACTGTCAAGTTTTTCAAGTTTTCATAATCTACTGAAAACCTTTGCACAACAGTTGTGGTTTGGGTGCTCAGAATGTCTTTTCTCGTTCATATTATTTTCAAGATGAAACAGAAACACTGATTTAGAGGTGTACAGTTTGTCATTGGATATTTAAACACTGCTACAGAAGCAAAGAAAAAAGTAACTATTACTAAGTATTTTTCAAAAGATCTATTGTCTGGAAAACACTGGAAAGCAGCGAGAAATACGTCAAATGAATGACAGGCCAAAGCACCTCATTCACTCAGTTCAACACAGCCTGGCTTTCTTTGCTTGAGCTGGCTCAGCAAAACCTAATAACCTAACCTAAGTCAAACATAATGAGTATCATAACTGTGATTAGGAACTTTATTTGTTCGTGCAGGGCTTTCTGCTTCAGGCTCTGTGCGCATGCCTATAACAAGTGGCATTTGGTGCATCATTTGACTTTTGCACAAAATGGACCGATTGTGTGCCACCTTCTTAAGTCGAGAGGAACAGGTTATTAGAACTGAAATCTATGAAGAACATAAATAAAACATTACAGCAAAAAGCAACACTGTTGCTATACATTAGTACTAAGGTGAGAGAGAAACAGTATTTAGATTCTCCTGTATGTCCTGCACATACAGTGAATTGACAATAAAAATCTTTGAATCTTGAATCGTTGAATGCATAAAGCAAGAATGGATTACTGGCAGAAAATTGTTGATCTTGATCTGTTGGTAAATATAAAAATATCAATAGCAATAGTACCAATAATTGTTATCCTATTAGCTGCAACATCAGCAGTGAAAAATGGACTTGGCAGCAAACCTACCACCAACCACCAACCCCAGCTGTGCAGAATATGTTATCATGGCTAACCCATTCGTCTTGCTTCGTTGTACCCCGCTCATTGTGTCATTGTGGCTAAATGGTGCAGTATATAACCTACACTTTGTACAGTGTCAACCAAGCTGCCAAGACAATAACAGTGTTGAACTGAGAGAGATGATGGAAGAGCTCTGAGTGTTTTATAACTACACAAATTAAGTTGAGTCAAAAGCCAAATACGAAGTGTTCCTTCGAGTGGTTTATTTCCATGACATTTCAGCTTCACACTGCGGGGCACTGCTTTCTATTCACTTTGAGTTTAATGTATTTGCTAACATGCAGCTGCGATGCTGCTCAAAGCCTGCATAATAAAATTTGAAGCACTCGCAACGCTCTAGGGCTAAGCGCTCCCATCTATCAGACACACAGTATATCAACACAAGCATATTCAAATCATTTAAAAGTTGTTGAATGTGCAGCTCTCCGACAAGTTACCTGAGCCAAAGAGCTCCCTTGAGCCAGCCCCATCTCTGCTGTATAAAAAAAATCTGTGAAAAAGACTGAATATTCTATAATAAAGAACCGAGGATCCTTCCGTAAATCACAACATAGTTAACAGGGTAGCTCTAACTCTAAATAAAATGCAAATATAAGACAACACGGCTCAGTAAAGGGATTTAATTAAGTACATATCTGTGCATTTCCTGTGCAATTAAACCCCAGTGGAATCCTCCAGCAGTTCAAACATATTAAAAAAATGCGTCATGTCAGAGGATGCTGCCGGAGGCCATTAGCCTAATCCACAGACACATACAGGGTGTGAAGAAGAATGAATACTGGGAAGGATTTTTTTTTTCGAGCAAATCATCGGCTGCAGGCGTTTTTAGAATGACCCCCTCTTAGGTCCAAGGAAATGGGAACAACACAGATTATAGAGATGCGTTTATAGTAGCACTGAGATACAAACATGCAAACACAGGCAGTCAGGCAGTGTACATATTGTGCCTGTACCCTCTATCCACCACCCACACACAGACACCTGGTGCAGCAGGAGAATTGCAAAATGAAAACTCCCTCCTTCCTGTTAAAACATTGCTTAACGACAGAGCAGGGGAGAGAAAGGTTTTAATTAGCCAAGAGAGGAAGCTTCATTAAATCTCTCCGCCGGCCTCTTCCATCCTGCCAGGCTCTGTCCTGAAACAAAACTCTTACTGCCATTAGGTAGGACTGCACCCTGACAAGAGGAAATCAGATAAATCTTCCACTCAGCTTGATACTGTTGATGGTTTGGCTGTTTTCTATAGATTGAGTCATGTTCTTTATTGGTATACAATATATTGGCATGTTTTCAGCCATGATGAACAACGCTGTGCTTCTTTAATTATGAATTGCACCCTTTCTTGCACAAGCGTCAGGTGTTGCATACATTTTATTTTCATGGCTCAACTATATCTGCCTCCTCTTTGTTTCCTCTGTACACCTTTGCTTGTTTTGCAAAGCCAATGAAATGGCCAATATGTGATTCAATTCCAGATATGTGAGATGAGAATTAAAATCAGTTTCCACATTTATAACTGTGGGACTTAGGGAGAGCACAAGATTTAGCACGAGATAGACTTCATATTATGCAATCCACAGGAAAGGCTGAGTCTAAAAATTATTTATTGCCTCAACAGACAGCGCTGGTACAGCACCAGAGATAGTCTTCAGATATCAACCAAGAAGTTGACCAAAGATCATCACAATTCTCTGCGAAACTGCAGAAATTATCTGTGTAATAACACTACTGAGAAAGCACATCGCTTTGAGTTATGTGATCACCATTAGCATGGATGTGTGTAACTCATGGAGGATGAAGGCTTTGCTTTAAGTGCAAACACACGCACATGTGCACATCACACATACAAAAATGCCTGTGATGTACACTGGAAGAAGTGTTTGGTCCACTTCCAGACTTGGACATCTGTCCAGTGTGTTTTACTTTTCAGTGAAGCTAGTTGAAAAGCCAAGTGTAAAAGATGGGTAAGTTTTCAGGATGGCCAATTAGTGAGCAATCTCTAAGTATTGAGAAAGAGATGAGAAAACAAGATCAACAGAAAGGATGAACAGGCTGAAGAAGAAGGTGAGTAACTGCCAGATTACAAAGTAAAAAAAGTTATATAAGACTTGCTCACACGTTCTTATATGCTCTCACAGATCTGCATTTATGTCTACTTTCCTCACGTGTTTCTATAAACAACATAAATTCCCACATCTGTCAAACTACACACGCATGTTTCCTCCACTTCCCATAATCCTGCTTCTTTTCCATTCCTCTGCCAGCCATCACGGTACATCACTTTATCCCTCCTTCAAAGCTCCCGAGAGACGACTGCTACAGAGAGAAAAGTGAAATGAGAAATTCCCATCGCCACCTAATTGCATGGCCAAATCGATCCTGTAATAGATTCCTTCTCTCTGACATCCAGTCTCACTGACAGCACTATCAGACAGACAAATCAGAACAATGAGTGTGTGCGTGTGTGTGTATAAGTGTGTGGGCTGCTTCAACATGGCAGGTTCTGGACTACCAGACATCTGTGTGATTGCTTAGAAGCGGGAGGAAGGCAGATTGAGGTTCTGCAATACTCACCACCAAACGATTTGCTGGAGATGAGCCTAAATGTGGGCAATCCAATACTAAACAACTGCCAGAAAAACAAAAAAAACAAAAACAAACAAAAAACAGAAAACCCTCAGATATGAGATGGAAAGTGTGAAAGTGCTCTGTAAAAAACTTGATGGATACGTGGACTGGAAAACAAAGCTAGATCAATACACAAGGTTTAACTGACATTTGCTTAGACTACAAGTTATATGGAGAATTATATTGAATAAGACCTTTTTCATGCCCTTACAAGAAGCACCTGAGTTTCCTACAGGTGCTCCCAGTAATAGGTCAAAACCTTTAAAGGTAATCTGTTAAGCATGAAGCCCCTGTCATGTGGTTTGCCTCACTTATTCTGTTCATGAGATTGTCTGACTTATCTACAAAGATAAACTGCAGGAATTATGCCATACTTATGTTTAAATACGTATTTTTAAGTAATTTTCGTGACTTAATCATCTTGATGCAGCCTTGTATGAACAAACATATAAGTACTATGAAGGCAAAGTGCAGTAACTAGAGCTTTAGTGTCTTTTTTCCTATACATATATATATTATGACTTGGCGATGTGTGCAATATAATCTGATTATGGTCGTACTATCTGCTCCACGTGAACCCGATATTTTAGGGCTTTCAGGGAGACTTGCTAGGACAAGGACAGAACTCATTTTGACCACAATTGGAGTTACTACGGTTTGGATTTGCAGTCAGCTGTGAGTGCAACAAGCAGCTGTTTTCCAGCAGGTCACCCTCCTGAGCTCCAGCTGCAAACTGTATCAGAGGTGTAAAACCCTTTCAACCAAATCTGCAGTCATTGTCCCCCCCCCCCCGTCTTTTTTCTGCGTTCTCCTCTGTTCTCTTGCTTGCTGGATTTACAGGAAGCGTTGAAGTTACCCCCTCCTGAACTCTGGGGCAGCTTCCTTCAGTGGAACCCACAGAGAGTATACAGAGCCCTGTTCTCCCGTCTGTCTGCTTAGGCCTGTGACAGAAAGCCACCCCACAGAGCAAGCTGCAGATGTAAGGAAATTGCCACTATAGAAACTCGAAATGCAAGGGACCACACTCAGCTCTGTTTCTCTCTCTCTGTCTGTTTTGCTGTAAGAAACACAACTGAACACTGGACACAATAAAAGAACTCTCTCTGGAAACCATAAGCTTTGAACTATGCAACAACACTGTTTGACCAAATAAAGCCATGTAAGACTACGACAACTGGTGCTGTAGAAACAGCATGACAAACACACTAGTCTGTATTCACGGATGCAAAATGGTTTGCCAATAATGTATTAATAGATGCTGCGATTTATCAGAGTTGGCACTAGCTAAGTAGTCATCTTTCATCTTAGATCACATACCAGCACTAACACTAATGCAATATTTGCATGTACCTTCATTAACATGATCTGACTTCATTACAAAATAATGAATAAATGTCAATATTTCCATGATGTCCTCCACCTTTCTGTGTGCCTGTGCCAACACTGAGAACAAACAGCACAAGGTAAAAGTACAGTCCCTGGCTATGTTCCCACATAGAGACAGACACACATTCCCACACGTTCATACTTACAAATATACCTGCTTTTGACCTCATGTATGTAAAGCTATTAGAGATTTAAGGAGATACAAATCAGACATCAGAATTTTTTAAAACTGACTGTTTAGGACCAGGTCCAGTGTGTAAGATTTACTGGCATCTCACGGTGAGGTTGGCGATTGCAACCAACTGAATATGCAGAAGGTACTCTTGTACGAGCGACATGACAAAATAGCAGTATGAGGCATTGGTTGAAAGGCTCTGTCTAAAGCCAGCATTTGGTATGTCCTTTATGAGCTACTGTAGAAATACAGCAATGAAACATAGCAGACTCTGTGGTAGAGCACCCACGTTCTCTATGAATATAAAGGGCTCATTTTAAGGTAATGACAGCACAGTGTGCAGTAATTACTATTGTCAGGATGATTATACACTTAAAAACGTAGTTATGATTTTTATATTCCATTTCTGTCCATAGATCCCCCTAAATCCCCCTTTCAACACTGGAAACATCTTTGTGAGAACACCTCCAAAAAATCAGATTAGGCTTTTAAATGAAGTTGGACAGGTTATATTAATTTCTGTATTAAATTATGGTCTTAGATGTTGGCAAGCTTTTTGTTTTGTTTTAACTGCGATGAAATTTATCTGATATGCATTGGACAATATTCCAATTAGATTACTAGTGTGTGTGCAATTTTTTTATTTTCCTATTTATAAGTGTGTTTTGAAGCTGAGAATCTGCACAAAATTTCGTTATGCTTGCATAATGACAATAAAGACTCTTGAATCTTGAATCTTGAATCTAGATGCTGCAGATTTTTTCTAGTCAAACATGACCGAGATCTACTTAAGGAAAGAAGAATAAACATGGTGTTTAAAACTATAAATCTAAGAAAAGTATTAGGCCTTCACTTTGCAGATCTGCTGCTGTTTTCTCTGGTTTGAAATAACTAATCACACCTTCAGGTAAGTAAAATTATTATCATACCATCTGTGGCTATGTTTAGGCTGGAATATATGCTACTGTAAGGAAACAACAGACTTCTCAAAATGACAGCCAAAACGGGTGAAATGAGGACAAGCAGGTGGAGAAAGAAGGCTGCAATGTACAGCATACATTACATACTCTACATTACATACTCTTCCATTTGTATTTCAGGTTGACAGCCAACCAGATGTCAATCATGTCGTCCACGGATTCGATCCAGCTAAAATTCAACATAATTATTTTGCGAAACCATTTTAAGCTGCATCACATTCACAAATCTTTTTTGTCATGTTCTTATTTCGCAACCAACCGTGCCATCACAAAACTGTGCAATAACAATAATAACATAAGAATGTAGTGTCAATATAACCTCAAAGGCATAATATAGAGACATTTCATCCAGAATTATCACACATTTTGCACTAATATATGCAATATACACAAAAGTATTGGGACTGGGCTATTTTTTAGGGACTGGGCTGGGCCCCTGACATCCATTGAAGGGAACTCTTAATGCTTCAGCACACCAAGCCATTTTGGACAACGCCATGCTTCCAGCTTTGTGGCAACAGTTTGGGGAAGACTATTTTCTATTCCAGCATGACTGAGCTCCAGTGCACAATTTGCGAGCCAGGCCTTTTCACCCAACACCACTGCCTGACCTCACAAATGCTGTACTGCATGGTGGGCAAAAATTCTCACAGAAACAGAAGCTCTTATAGCTGCAAGGCTGTCTATATATTTAGAATGTAATGTCATTAAAGTCCCTGTTGGTGTAATGGTCAGGTGTCCCAATACATTTGTCCGTATTGTGTAACTGCTACATGTTTTCATATCACCAAAAGAGTGGAAAGCAATTTGCAGGCAAGGACTGCAAAGCAGCCCTGCAACGTCAGCAGCAACACACCCGCTCACTAGGTGTGAACCCTTGGGTCAATGACCTGTTCTGTTCACACATGGGCTCAATCAAACATTACATGGACTTCGTATTAGGGATCTGGCAGGTTAAGTCCATTTAATGTCTCGGCCAACTGATCTGGACAGACACACAAATGCACAGCATGAAGCCAAATGATCCCTTTCATATTCCCACACATGCACAAAACCCTGGTTCTGCAGCTGAGATACCGAGACTGCGTGTGTCTTTCTGTTGACTACAGCTTTGAAAACCGCAGCTGCAGGTATTTTTCACTTACAGTCCCTTTTCCTTTTAACTCTGGCTGATTGAAAGGAGACAAAGAAAGAGAAACACTGAGACAGAGAACCAGGTGGCCAGTAAGTGGCCTCTTCATTGATTCTTTGTACAGCTGTGTGTGTATGTGTGTGTGGGTGTGAGAGAGACAGCAAACAGACGGTAGTCGGGTGCAGAGGTTTGGGTCTGACACCCTGGGGTCTTTTGATGCCCTGACACCCACATAATGTTAATCACTGTCAATGATCCTGTCCTGCTGCTGTTAACACTCAGGAGGAAGGGGCTCATTTAACAAACTTATTTTAAGCCATGCAGTCATGCACACTTAGACAAGAGTCCTGGGGCCACACCAATAAATTATGCATTGCACAAGAAGGATTAAATTGGGAACTTTTTTGCATCTGAAAACTTTACACTGTGACTGTTATGTGCCATCTTGAGCGTGCTGCAGCCAAGATGTGGATGTCAAACAGAGTACTGCTGAAGGGACGGATTAATGCTTTCAAGGTGTTGTGTTAACAGGCTATTGTGAGCTTAGCACTTTAAATCTCTGCTGTGTGTGTGTGTCCTAAAGGGTCAGTCTTAGGGTCTTAGGGTCTGACTTTGCTTTAACAGTCAGGAACAAACTTTAAATGTCAGTTTAAAAGGTCCAGGGTGTAGGATTTAGTGGCATCCAGCGGTACGGCCCTGTCTTATAAAAATTCCTTTTATATACAAGTAATTAGCAGCAGCGAAAAGCCTTTGTCATGGAGATGTGAGGGAAATAAATTGCATTTTCTCTCAACATAGTGTACTTAATTAATGTATGTGGCAAGTTACAAAAATGTTAATGCAGAACATATCAGTAAGCTATTCACTGACAATGAATTTTGTTTGTATTCAGGAACATAATCAAAGTGCTTTTCCTGGCTAAAAGTAACCAAAAAAAACAGGATCTTTCCCTTACCAAGGTGCTTTTGTTGCCTAAACCTGAACCCGAACTGGAGTCTGGACATGAACTCTGGTGACATGGTTTCTGGTGTCAGGGTCCTGTACTTTTTATGGCTGCCACCCATTCCAACTATCCCCTAGTGAGTCCAGTGTGGCACATAAATGTAGTGCATCAGCATGTATGATCAGTGTGGCAGGAGATGGCAACCAAAGTAACCGCCCTTTCTTTACAGTGTGAAGCTTAGTGTTAGTCTGTTTTCTCATCTCAGTGCCTGTTGTGTATTCTGGGTCCTCTATAACATCATGTCACGCAACATCATCATATATTAGGGACATGTTACAGACATCATAGATACCATCTTGCACCACATATAACCGCCTCTCCTGTATTGCAATACTGTCACTATCATAGAAAAATGTAGCCGTATTAGTGTTGTATTTACAACTATCAACTATAGTATGATTTCATTAGATCCTACTTTAAACTGATTATAAATAATCTCAGAGTGCAGTGATCCGGTATACGCCTACAGATTGTGCCTCACAAAAAAGTTTTGAACTTTCTGACATGTCTTGGATGCAGCATAATATATTAATGCCAGAAAAGGCAATGACACAAAACAGTATAATTGTAAACACTTTCATTGCTCTCTTTCACAGACATTCCTTTATTACCTGCTGTCACTCTGAATAAAGACAAGGAGAATGCTTCACTGATGGAGACACGGGCAGATCAATCCTCCATAAAACACGTATTGGTTTATAAATCAGGTCTCCAGTCTTTGCTTCTGGGTGTTCAATAAGCATACATCAGCGTGAGTGGGATGAGCTGCTCACTAGCTGCAGCTGGTGATATATAATAACCACATAAGTACACGCACGATCAAAAAGCGCAGAATATGAGCAAGAAATACACAGGAAATACACATATGCAAACCCCTGCAGATAAGGAAGACGCATCTTACAGACGATCTCCCGACCACCAAGCATACATGTAAACACATATATATACTGCTCCTTCTTTTGCCCCAGTTCTCTCTCTCACACACACCATATATAATAAATATATAACACAGTAAAGTGCTCTTTTGTCTTTGTAACTGTTGGCCTTTACTGTGGTATAAAAAGCCACTTTGCATTTTTGGGGGTTATACAAATTACAGATGAACCGTCCGTTTGACTAGTTGCTGAGGCCTAATGGTGCAGAGTGTTACCATTACAAAGAGTAATGACACTTTGAAATGGCTCCACCAAAGGCAATATTCAAATGTTCAGCTGATTTGTGGCCGGGCACTACCACTTAAACCACAACCTTAAATAGTACGCTGGGAGGAACCAAAACGGAAGAACTCAAAGTGTACCTATAGAAAAGTACATATACATGATGTACAGCGTGTAATAAAGACTTGTCAACAATTGGATGACTCAGTAGTCAAGCTGTTTACCCAATGAGATTAGCTGAATCCTGTGACGGCAGTGCTGCCAGTATTCACACTACCTGGCAAGATGTACAGACAAACCTATGAATACTGACTGCCCATATCACATTTAAGCATGTCTTGGTTTTGTGTAATATTTAATACAGACATGGAGGCTTTTCTTTACTATTTTAAAGCACAGATTTAATATATTTTAGGATTAATACATGATTTAAGTTACACTCATCAAAATCTTTAAAGCTAATTTCCTTTAACAATAGTTGGAAAAAGAGATGCAAGCACTCTTTAAGCCATGATGGAAAGATTTTTATCATCATCTCACCTGCCACTGTGCTCTCACGTTATGGAAGGCACGATGATCTCATGTATGTTAAATACACATGAAAATCACAGAAATCACGCAGATGAAAGGCTGTTCATTAAGTGTGGAGACATTATTACCGTTGGCATTATTCTCATCCACATATTGTAACTGAACACACCTGTATGATTAATGTTGAAATAAAAATTTGAAGTGTGCTTCACTTATGAACTCACTGCACTCTGCTCCTTGTCAGTCTACTGATGCACACAGAGGACCCACACTTTCAAACATGGATAAAAATTTCTGAAAAACACAATAGCTTGGAAACTTACATAACATAAACGTTTCTATAATCAGTTATTTTCCTACTCCATATTAAAAAAAATAGGTTTAAAAAAGCTATTTGACAGCACAGCTAAATTACCTGAACAAGGCCTTCTCATTTTAACCTTTACCTTTCTTTTACCTATATTTGCAAAGCACTCAAAAATAAAGACAAGGTCTAAGGTCAAATGGTATGGTCAAATGGTATTAGAACAGATGCATGTAAAATACCAACCCGGTCTCTCCTGACGTGTCAAATTTTGTCATGTTCCTTAGCGTCTCATCCAGACACGGGAAGTACCCTTTGCCGTATGAGATGCACTGGTCTTTGCCATCCTTCTCAATATGAGACAATCAGCCAAGCTAATGTAGCATACAGAACGAATGAGTCCAGACAAAGGTGGGGACTGAGATTATTGAGTTCAAGCACACACACAACCTTCACCCACAAAACCAGGGTTTGTGTTGAGTGTGAAACCAAATGCCAGCGATATTTTCCCAAACCTGACAAAATAGTTTTTGTGCATAACCTTAACCAAAGTGCCACTTCAAGTTAAATATGCTAAAGGGAAGGCTTAAAGATACGCCCAGCCCTCAAACATGCCTTTTTAAATCCACCCTTAACATTCCTACCTGGAAGCATAATTCCTCAAATGTCTATATGAAGTATAAACCAGGAAAGGAGAAATTCACCATCTTTCCCAACTCCTCAGCTTTAAACTTCCTCTTTTCTGTTTAATCTCAGCATGAAGAAAACCCAATTACAGCTCCTCTATTCTATCCATGTCCCAAATACTTTTCCTATGGCATAAGCCCAAGTTTGAGCCTGATCAATGAAGTTGTCAGCATTAATTCACACAGATTCCATCCCGCAAATTCTGAGGTTTCATTGTGCGCCTGTACTTGTCAGAGGGGTCAGCCAAAGTTCAGACCTCAATCCACCCCGAGGGTAATGGTTTCACACCACAGTCTTCTCTAGAACTGACCCACTTCTGCTATCTCTGCTTTCCGAATTCAATGGTTGGATTAAGTCTATCCATGGACACTTGTGCGTTTGTGTGCGAGTGTGTGTGAGAGAGAGTGCATGTGTGCAATTCCACCAGTGTGACTAACAAGCTTGGCTGTTGCAGACCGGCAGATTGAGAGACACCTACTGCTAGTTAAAGCCTTTTGTACCCTGGGGTCATTGGCTCACTTCCTGTGCTGGTGCTGTTCATATATAAGAAGATAGAGGGATAGTGTGATGGAGACATTGCAGCCATTTTTGTGGAAGTTAAAGTATATACACATAGTTTGTCTATGTGTATCAAAAGGCAAAATATGAACCTGAAAGAAAGGCTTTTCATCTTACCAGTCATTTAAAATGAAAAACAGAGCATCGGGATGTGTGATTTCCACCAGGCTTTTTGTGGGTTAAAACAAGCAAACAAAAGTAAAAACATACTGCAATCAAAATATGTTTGCAGTGCCTCCCTTTCAGCTGAATCTTAGTTTCAGGACACACTGCTGTATTTTGCTGTTATTCACATATCTGGGTACACGTCCTTGTTCACAACAATGCCACTACTGCATATACTGTGAGAGACACAAAACTGAAAACTCAATGTAATAATTTCAGTGACATAACAGAAAGTTCATCCATCCACTCATTTTCTATACCGCTTATCCGTCAGGGTCGTGGGGGAGCTGGAGCCTATCCCAGCTGACTACGGGCGAGAGGCGGGGTACACCCTGGACTGGTCGCCAGTCAGTCGCAGGGCCAACAGACAAAGACGGACAACCACACACTCTCACACCTAGGGGCAATTTAGAGTAGCCAATTAACCTAATGTGCATGTTTTTGGGATTGTGGGAGGAAGCCGGAGTACCCGGAGAAAACCCACGCAGGCACAGGGAGAACATGCAAACTCCACATAGAAGGGCCCAGACCAATGACAGAAAGCAGTTTTGATAATTCAGGGGAAATGGAGATTTGACTTTTTGCTTAAATTTAAAAATATCCTGAAAGCTCAGATAGGGCTCAGAACTCCTGCTGTATGTGCAGTAGTTGTATGTTGTTAAGAAAAGCACTTTCTGGCATGATGTTCATAGAATCAAATTACACATATTAATGATGTTTATGATTGTTGGCAAGTTCAGTTTCAGCAGCCTTGTCAGCTCAATAGCTTAAACTGATGTCTAAGGTATGGCATGTGCTGTGTGCAAACAATAATCTGATTTTTAATGTTTCACTTGTATTTCAGTTCCTTTAAAGTCAGCGAGGCTACAGTCTGCTACATCTGGATAAGTAATGATGGGGTGAATGAATGAATTGGCTGGTATTGAGACCGAGGGCGATAATCTCTATGATCTGCTTTGCGCTTGAGAAAAGTCTGGATAGTGACAGCGATGTCTCAATTACAACAGCTTTCAAAACCTCAACTCTGCCGCCCTCGCTAATGAGGAATGCTTTTAAATGATTCATTTTTTTTACATGGCAGATGAAACACGTATACGCTTTAATTATTGGACATAAGAGTATTAACTCTTACTTTATATTTGCAGGATAAACAAACTGCCACTTAAAGAAAACACAGTCATCACTGACGCTGAACCCCCAGTAACCCCTGTTTATCTCTCATTTTTTATTTTTCTTTTACACAGGGGAGGAGCTGTCTCCAGCTCCTAAAATGTGCTTTCATTTATGACAAGTCTGTTCTTCAATCCAGGCCTGTGATGTCTTATCTGGGCCATGTCGTGCTATACATACCCTTTAATGACTAATTCAGTCTCTTGGCTTGCGTGCTAAAATAGAACACACGCATATGAGGGAAAAGGGAAATCAATTGAAATGTTGCAATGCCTGACAGGACTGCGCTCGAGGAGACAAAAAAGAAAGAAAAACATCAGACGGTGTCGCTTGCTTTTGTTTTCTGAGTGAGAGAGTATGCGGCGTCGAGACAGGCAGAAGCTGTATGTATGTATGCAGGGTGCCAGTACGATGGGGAATTTATTTTTTTCAACTGTCTTTGATCACTTCCCGGCTTTGAAGTAACTCTCAGCGAAGGGAGGAAAAAGCCAAGCAGAAGTCACCGCAAGTTCACATCGCAACTAGGACTCGCAAAAAACTGCAATCTGCATAATTTATTCTTTAAACTGTTGAAATGCAAAGGGATGAGTGAGATCTCTAGGTGCACAACAAACCCGCCCCCCGGCTTGACAACCCCAATTAAACGCGCTCCCTGTCCACATTTGTTCTCAATTACAGCTTGAAGAGCGACAACATGAGAGCCTCTAATGCTTGTAAAGTGACGGATTTAAAGTGAGACAGCGGAAGGTAAAGCACCACCAATTAGTAGAAATGTAATTGATATACTATTTAAATGAGCAAGCAGATGTATTTATGTAGGACACACACACACACACACACACACACACACACACACACACGAGCTCACAAACAGTGTTCCTCGATGGTTTTCACTTCCTAGTGGGTCTTGGTAAGGTGCTGATTGTTTGCTTTTGTGCGCTCATTAAATCTTTCTTCTTCTTCAGAACCCAGCTATTATGACATCAAATCCAAAGACACAAAAACGGGACTTCTAGACAAACACACATACATAGCAATATATGTCAGCATCAAACATTTATTTTGTTTTAGAGTGAAATCTTATTGCTTTACCCCAAACCCTTAATGTATGCGAAACCTTGATGACCTCACATTACATTTTGAAACCTGACACACCTCATAACACAGTAACAATGACCTTAAAATCGTTAAAGTCAAACCTGAACTTATTTCTGATTACTAAACATTATCTGGATCTAATATGTAATTTGCCATTACACCAACAGGGACTTTAATGACATTGCATTCTAAAAACATAGACAGCTTTGCAGCTATAACAGCTTCCATTCTTGTATAGGCTTTCCATAAGATTGTGCAGTGTTTCTATGGCAACTTTTGCCCATTCAGCCTTCTCCAAACTGCCACAAAGTTGGAAGCATAGCATTGTCCAAAATGTCTTGGTATACTGAAGCATTAAGATTTCCCTTCACTGGAAGTCAGGGGCCGAGCCCAACTCCTCAAACACATCCCCATCCCAATACTTATGTCTGTATAGGGTATATGTAGCCATTCGTTTAATCTCTAACTTTTGTTTTTCTCACTGTGAAAACCTGCCATAATATCCTCACAAGAAAAATGAACTGTCAAAAGTAGGTCCTCACAAAGACAGATAGGCTCGGACTCGTTGAAACACAACCCTTTCACCCACATGATCTTCATCGAAGGTCACTGCATCAGACGGAACAGACTAGACAGCACAGTATCTCCACACTGCTCAGACCTGCACAGTATTTACATGAAAAAGTTATCCGGAGCAGTTTTTTTTTTCGTAATGATGGCAACCTTGCTCAAATTTCACAATGCCTTTACTAAAACCTACCAATAAGAATAATAACAAAATTAAAAGGAAGCATGTTACACCTCTAATTAACACTGGCCTTTGTAAGCATGGCAACTAATTTTGACAGCTGCTATTGCAGGAAAGACCTGATGATGGATGGTGGAGCACAGCACCAGCGTTGTGGTCAACTACCGCTATGTCATACACAATTTGTTATCTAACAAACTCAGTTACTGATTTAAAGCCTTGTCCACAATGCCAAGCTCCCACCAGTTTCCTTCTCGGCCCAATTCACTGAGTGTCTCTTCCACATCAGCTGAGGGTCAGCGAGTGAGTCAGCGGCAAGTGGTGAAAAGATCAAGCTGTGGCATGAGAGGGAAGATGACAACTCTGCACATTATGCAACCCACTGGACGACCTCCCTGGCCTGCTCCAGATGGCGTTAGTTTTTCACTATGCCAGCCACTGATCCCTACTGCATGGTCAACACGTTTCAATGGGACAAAGCAGTTCCACATGTTTAGAATAGAGTTGAGGTGGGATTCAAGGACCACATCATCTCACAAATGCAGCTAGATATCAGTTTAAACTTAAATTAAAAGACTTAAGGGGGATCAGTTTCTGCTTCTGACCACTCTGTTTATGCTTTTGCATTTAGCTCTATCTTCATTATGCAGAATGTGGATCAGAATAAAAAAATTCAATTCCATGCATTATATGCAGCTTAATCTGCAAATGATTTTTGCATTTTTTTAAACATTCACTTTACCAATTAGTGTAGCTTTCTTTCTCTTTAATTTTCAGATTAATTAAATCTCCAGTGCCATTGAGTGGCCAAAATGGGCAACACTGCCTGAAAAACCTAAGAAGTCATCTACAGTTAACAACTGAAAGCAGTTGAATTATTCTGGGTTTCCAGTTGTCCCTGCTCATCTCAATGATTTTCCCATTATGACAAAAAACATAATTCCCAGGAAACGTTAAATGCTTGCCATATTGGACATTATCAGTTTGAAGCTTCATGTGACTGACAGTAACTGCATGCTAATGGTATCACAGTTTAATGTCACTGGAAGTGAAGATACACCATATAAGTATGTATACTTTTTCTTCAACACAAAGAGTTTTATTTCTGCTGTATACTTTCATGTTGTCAGATTCATCAGTTTTCTGATTACTCAAGTCATATTAAATGTTTGGATTGAGAATAATGTCTAATGATTGTTTTTTATTTTTCTGTGATTGTTTTCTGTACATGTTGACAGCATGTAGTGACTGGCAAAAGAGCAGTGGGCTGACAGCAGCTACTTACACAATGGGCACAATTCAAGCCACATCAAACCTTTGGCAGGGAAACTCCATGCCTTTCAGTGGTACACTGAGCTTAATGACAACTCAGGGGAAATATGCATTAGCATACTGTCAGTGTTCAAAGCTCTTTCAATTATATTCTTTGTGAGAGCTTCAAAAGCAAATGATAATACAATGGCTGTGTAGACTTCGGTTCAGCCATACCGTGTGATTTGCATTCGCATAAGTATGAAACAGTTCTGCAAGTTAAAAAAACAAAACGACTCAGTTAAACGATGGCACATTTTTAAATGCTCTCATGGCTGATGGACGATGTTCTCATTTCCCAGGAAGCAAGTGATACGTAGGGGGAGAGAGAACGTGATGAAAACAGCAGCGAGTTGCCTTCATGCTGCCTGAAGACAGTAAAGACTCGTCCTTTGATATACGTCGGCTCTGCCCTTAGGAAGAAAGAAGTGTCCTTTAGAACTCCGTGTTTCTGTTGATTCTGAATGAAGTGGGGTTAAATTTATCTGACAATTTAAGACCAGAGCACACACACATACTGTCTCTCTTCTCTCTCCTCTCTCTAGGCACTCCCAATTAAGCCTGAAGGACCACGCTTGTTAAACTAAAACCATCCTTTTCTGAAATGTCACAGCGTCTCCCTGCAGCGTGGCCCATCTGTAAACAGCTCTGTTGCTGATGCCAGCCTGAGCCCCCTGGTGTGTCTCCTTGTGTGTGTTTGTTAGAGCATGTTCTGCGAGAGCAAATTGTTGTCTCTTGCACTAACACTCAGTTGTGAATGCTTGAGTGCATTTTGAGTTTGTGGGTGTGTTGTGTTTGTTGTTGACCACAATGCCAGGTGGTTTGGCGGGCACTACTGTTGTCCGTTGTGTCTTTGCGTGGTGTGTGTGTGTGTGTGTGTGTGTGACAGCTGATTCATTATGTGTGTCTTCGCCTGAGCATTCTCCCTCTCTTGTTCCTGTGTGTGTGACATCTCATTTGGCAGGCTGACAGATTGAAGGATATGTGCTGTAATTGTTGTCTGACTGTCTCCATTCTGTAATTGAAAATGTCTTATAGGTGACACTTTCTTCAGGATTCTTAGACCGGAATGTCAATTAACATTAACGTTCCTGTTAGCTCACACATTACCTATGTGTAGCCCACCTTAGACAAAGTGAATCCGGTGCCATTTTTCAGTGTTAGCTCAAAATTGCAAGCTTAGCTATCAGCACAATTTGTGATTAAAATATTTAGAGATAATTTGGGATAATAGGAAAGCCTTTTGTACTCAATAATGAGGTAATTAATGTGTTGTATGTAAGATGTAAGCATTTAAACTTGCTTCTTTCTTTTTTTTTTTTTTAATCTGAAATGCTTTGCATTTTGTCTTGAAAACGAAATGGACTAAAGTCACAAAACAAAATGTCAAAGCAAGTTGTGTTATTTTCATTCCTTTGAGGTATTAATCATTCTTTAAAAACAGGAGTTGCACTGTAATTCTCAATGTGTTTTGCACAGTATTAGTTTAAAATGTAAATAGATTGCTCTTACTTGCTGCTCCAGCCCGACACAAGGGAGAACCACTTTGGCTGGGCAAATAACAAATAGCACCCCGCTACAAACACACCAGTGAGCACACACACACACACAACACACACAAACATACAGTGATTACATTATTCATAGCACTGCAGAGAGCTCTTACACAGCGCCTGCACACACAAGACCTGCTGTACAACACTGAGTGGTAACAGCATCATCTAGATTGTCTTACAGTGAGAGAGAGAGAGAGAGAGAGAGAGAGAGAGAGAGAGGGAGAGAGAGAGGGAGAGAGAAAGAGAGAGAGAGAGGGAGATCGGGAATGAATGCATGTGTGTGTTAATCATTTAGGTAGAGCGAGGTGTGTTCTCGCATTAACACAGAAGATTGCACTTATTAGCGTTTTGGTTTGTGTGTGTGTGTGTGTGTGTCTGTGTGGGTGTATATATATATTAAGACCTATATTTAAACATAGGCATACTAGACCTTTGCCCAGAGCACTAGCTGCTTCTCAGGAGTTACCACACATTATGTAATATACCTTTATTTAATAATAAAAAGTCATAACACATAACCATTTACCTGCAAGGAAAACATATTTTAGCCAGCACCAGACGGCATCTACTAGTATGCATGTGAAAACAAGTAAAATATGCTGTAGTGCAGACTATAGAAAACAAAATACCAGCATTACTGTCCTAAAAACAATGCTCGCCTCCACTCGTAACCAAAGGTCCACAGATAAAAATACTTAATGGAGATAAATTGTGTAAGAACTGGTTGCTTAAGAGAGAAGCACCTCTTTTTCTGCCTCCCTCAGCTCTTTCTCTCTGTGCCGCCATTTTCTCTTATTGGAGGCACCTAGTATGAATCTTTTGCTTCATTTTACTTCATAAAACTACAAATATAAGGTCATATAACATTATGTTTTATTTATAGACAAGTTTCAACCTGCGTAGCTCATTTTCACAGAATTAGTCATATTACATATTAATGCTAATAGGATGACATCATCCTTCGCCGAACAGGAGCTCGGCCGAAGATTGCGTTTGGTGAGTATTTGTTTCCACACATTAACACTTTTGGTTTTTTTTTTGTCCCTGCAAAAATTTAATTTGAAAACAACTTGTTCTGTTTGTTATTTCATCAGTTTATTGCTGTATTTTTCTTCTTCTTTTATTTTTTTGAGAAAAACAAGAAACTCTTCTCCACATAAACATTTTTATTCTCCTTCCAAATGGCCTTCTAACTTCAAAGCTGCATTATGGCTTCGTGCAGATCAAATCCTTTCATCAAGAATTGATGTGTTATTGCCCCCTATAGTGCAAAACCATTGGCAAGAATGTGTATTGCTTCACCTGTGTGCACAGCATCTAACAATATGGTCATTCACTTAACACTTAAATAAACAAATTGTAGTGCTACTGGTGATCAAAAACCCCACAGGGCAGTTTTAACTTCTGTACCGCAAAACCCAGGCTCAACTGCTGTGATCACAACAATAAGTTTTATGTTTTAGCCTCATATCCTCCTGTCAGACAAGAAAATGTGTGCTAAAACGAAGAAGCGGCCAGTCTATTTGGATGAGCATGGGAGCTGAAATGTGGGTTATAGGGGTTATTGTTAGTTGCTAGATTTGATTAACTCCAACCTCACTGCAGCCCACTGACACTCCAAACTTCATCCAAGAAATAGATAAGGGCTTACAGTACTATTGCAACCAAAAGCACTGAGTTTGAATCAGAGAAAAATATTATTTGGCTATAGCTGGGTGGAGAGCATGTCCTTTTCCTACCTCAGTGGAGCTAAAGCCTTTTCATTCAGACTTCACACAACTCAGCTTTTCACTGGAATAAATAAAGGTTTGCAAGTCAGAGGCGGGGTGTTTGTTAGGCACATATCTGTAGCTGATTGATGTTAGAGGTTATCTAAGAAAACGACTTTAAATACAGCGGTGCTATTTGTGAGATCTGAACGACGTGATGTGATATGGAGAACTTTGGAGAACTTTGACTCTGCTCACAGAGAAGCACGGGACTCACAGCAAATCTCCCAAGAGATGTTACATTTCAAAGACTGAAAATACTTCCAGTATAACAATATTGCAATATTTAGTCTCTATCCTCTTAAACACTTTCATAATAATCATTAGGCTTGTTCGGAATGACTTGTGAATGTATGAGCTGCACTGACATCACAGATGAATCACAAACCAATCATTTTTCCCAGTCTAGCCAAGCTGCTGTACCATTTAAAGCACCAGTTGGTTGTAACTGGGGATTGAAGTATTAGCTTAGCCAGTCACCTCAGTCTTTGTCCTTCATTGCCTAAGGCGCTCCAGTGGTACCTTGTGTGGAGGCTTTTAATAACGACGCTTGTTTGAATCCTGGAACAATGAGCAAGAGCTGCATTTCAGGGCTGACATTGCAGTAAAATGCCATCACATTGCCCAAAGGGCTTAACTTAACCCAACTGTGAAATCTGTTTCTTAGAGAGTGAGAGGCGGGGAGAGAGTAGACAAATTACTATCGTCTAAAAGGGCAGCAGGGATGCTGAAAGACAACTGTGTTGTGGCTGCTTATTGTTGTTATTTCCATAAAAAATAGTCAAGAGTAGTAAACAGATAAATACCAGACCACTGTTTAAATCTTACTTTCATACATACATTTAGAGTATTTATTCTTGGTTCTGTGGCATTATGTTATGATATGCAACACACAACCACCATCTGTGGAGTAAAGAGCAACCCCGCAAATACATTTCAACCTTTCTCAAACGCAATCTCACCTTGCAGTCTGTTTTTCTTGAGGACATTATCCAAGTCCTCAAGAGTGAGTTTGTTTAACAGTAATAAGCTTCTCACAACAATTAACACAACAAAAATGGGGAAAAATAATAAAGGGAGAGACATGAATGAAATAAAAATTTTGTACAGTCAGGCTCTAATCACAGCTGCTGTTTCAACCTGGGTCTGTTGATTGCGATGCAGCTGCGAGTGCAGCTGGGAAACCTCGATGACCAGTGTCACAGGAGAAATCATAATCAACTGTACAAGGACATCTGGTTCTGGATGGTGGGAGAAGAGCAGTGAAGCATTTTCCAAAGCAGCACTAAGCAAAGCTGTGGTTTGTGGGGGTGTTGCAAAGATGGAAGGATGGATGTCATCCAGTGTGTCAATACTCCTGTCCCTCTTGATCATTCTGGTAAAAGCAAATTAATGGTACATTCTTTTTATTTAAATCTAACAAATGTCAACCTGATACAGAAGAAACATTCAGGATCGTGTCCACCTGGCACCTTTCTTTGCAAGTTTACAGGTCTGCTTGGTTTCCCTATAAGCACCTTGGACACCTTGCAGCTACTTCTACTACGGATTACAAACAAATGTACCAGTTGACCTAACATCTGGCCCGTGCATGGCTTGAAAAGAAGTTGCGTTGAACTTTCATCAAGGTATGTTTTTTTTTGTACTATATCATTCCCAGTCAGTGGTGCTACCAGCGATAACCCAAAGCTCATATCAGAGAGTTGAGGATCAAACTGCTACCCAGCCAGCTGAGGTAATCTGTCACACCAAGGTAGCCCCTGGGACTGCGGGTGGTCAGACCACTGATATACACAACAACACACACACACACACACTCCACTTCTCTGTATATATAAATCATGCTGACACATACACAAGCACAGTAGATTTTAACAGAAACACACGTCCAACCGACTCCCAAAAGAGTTTGTTGACACAGAAGACAACACAATGATTCACTTTATGACAGTTCACTAATTCACTACTCGTTGTCCTTGTACATTACAGAAACACACAAAACCATCATGTCTGGCTCTTGAGTAACAAGTAAAAGATGTTCTAAAATTCATGAATGAATGACAGAAATATCCTATCCTGAATTACAAATGTATTTCCATACATGCATTTGCACACACACACACACACACACAGACAGACACAAACACAGCCAGAATCAGAGAAGCTCTTTGCCATCACACATCACAATCCTAAACACTTTAGTCCCCTCTTATTAGAGCTTATTTGGTTCTCCAGAGAGTCAGCAGCCAGTAATAACTTAGGGGGCTGAGAAAAACAACAAAGCATTTATGAGATGCAGAAGAAATGAGGGAATATATAAACTTGCTTTTGTAAATCTTTGATGTATGAAAGCCCAGCAGGACAGTGTTTACATGTATGTAATACAGAGGCTTATAGAAAGACAGGCAGCCACTAACATGAAAGGCATCTTTTGTTGTCATCACATGCATTGTTAAAATGCATGAAACAAATGGAAATAAAAGCTTGCAGATATTAAAACAAACACTTAATCTATTAATATTGCTCATCTATCTGACCGGCTGATCAATCAGTCAAGTAGACTAAATAGGAAATTGACTTAAATGAAAGGACAGAGTGAAAATGGGGATATGGGGGAGTAAAACAGTGAGTTGAAGATAGGAATAGTGTTGCATTCATGTTTAATGGACTAGACACAGGATATCAGCTTCCTACTTGATGGTGCTTTTCACCTAAATTTTCAAACAGAAAATAGGAATAAAGACTATCCTTCATGTCAATTTTCATCATTGATTTTAGATTAAAAATGTGACCACATGAACACTTCTGTGCTGGTCAGGTAGGAAATGATTAATCCAATTATCAGCACTACTACAATTATTGATGGGAAAGTTTGATTGGCACTTATGAAACACGTTTCAGGTGCGGGAAGGCTGATCATCATTAATGTTTAGACAACTTCAGATGAAAAATGAAATCATGGTTAAGTCAGAGGTTGGCATTCTGACATAACAACATGTGTTTGCTGAAGCAGAAACTGACAAGGCCCACTGTCTACACCAGAGCCAATTTCACTAACAAATGTCTTTGTCAGCATTTCAAGATTTCTGGAGTTTCCTTCATTTCAGCAGACGCTACACTGATGATTGAATAACAAAATTGAAGACAGAAAACTCACCGCCACAAGAGCCATCGATCTCCTCATACCCAACGCTGCAAACACATCTTCCCAAGGGAACTAACCAGTCCCCATCAGCTCCACAGAAAAGTTTGGGTGTGTCTCTTTCTTCAGCATGGTCAATACACGCTCCCCTCACCTCCACCAGTGAGGAAGAGTCCACACGAGGCACTGTGTCTGGAAACGAGGCCAGGTTCCTCAGCGTGAACGGACACTTCTTATAGTAAACCCTCACTGAAACCAAAGCAATGCAGGCACCAATGTCCTGGAATGCCAGGTAGAAGCCCTTCCTGGTCATGGGCCCCACTTCGCGCACCTCCGTGTTGAGTTTGAGGATGCGATCTCCAAGGTCCATCTGAGTGAAGCTCTCATCTGCAGCGATGGTGTCAATCTTGGTATACTCTGGGGGCTTGAATTTTACACTGTGAGCCTCGTCAGTCTCATGGTAGAAGAGGTTGAACGTCTCCTTGCAGGTGCCAGACACCCAGGGGATGGAGTTACAGTCACGCAGGGTGAAGCGAAGCTCCACATAGATCTTCTGGGCAGCCTGTCGAGAGATCCAGTTGGAGCGAAGCCAGTTGTTCTGATTAGGCTCCATCACATTGCAAACCTGAAAAGTGTGGATGGGCCGGTTGTGCTCATCCATCTCCGTGATGGCGTCCCACTATACAGGAGATAAGAATGGGGTAGAGGTAGAAGAGGAAAGGATAGGGAAAAACAAAGGGAAAGAACAGCAATTAGATCATAAGAACAAAAGACCAACAAGTTGCCCCAGCAGGTGACAGAGTTCAATATAATAATAAACAAATGAAGGGCACAATGTTGTTCTTACTAGTTAGGCTTCACATGAAAACTGTCCTGATTGTGGCACAAAAGGATAAGCCACGAGGCCAATGAAATCCAAGGTTGATTCCTTAGAGCATGCATGTGATGAGCAAATTATTGCTCATCACATGCATGCTCTGCTATTGCATTCTGCTTGCTATTGCCTATTGTGATATAGCTTGTGTGTGAAGATGATAACGGGACCAGAAGTGACGTGAGAGGAAAGCTCAGTGTAGACTCGAATCCCGAGAAGAGTGGCAGCACTACACTAGGCACGGCCCTGTGACATTGTGTCTGCAACTTGGTTTTGTTTATCCTCTCCATGATGTCATACCACAGTGGGAAAAGCTGAGCACTTTGCCTGCCTGCCTTTACTGGACAGATCAAATTTTATTGATTTGTTAATTTTCCTTTCATTTGTGTGCCACTACCAATGGTAGGTACTTAAATGGTTTCTTTTTTGTGTCGCATAAGACTGGGTATGCACAGGGTGCTTTATTTTGAAAATGGACAGGATGCTCAATGCCATTCCTGTGCCTGACTTCCAGTCTAGCTCGAGCTGCTCTGTGCAGCTTGACATGACTTTCCAACAAAAATAGACCAGCTGCATATTTTACACAGAGTAGATACCCTGTTCTAAGATGCTTCTGAAACACGCTTCAGTGCACCTGTGGGGATCACAACCATTATTTATAGTGGCCATGTACTGGTTACTGTGGCTGCGTCACACCCATGCTAAATGGGATCAAGCTCTTAGCCATTTCAGCAAAAACATATATGTTCAAGTAACTATTCTCTCTAGTGGCTATAGTAATGGAATGACAAGAGTTGGGTGATGTTATTGTAGTGTGACATAGTCCATGTAGAGAACAAAACAAAACACCAGAATATTATACAGGAAACTGCTGTTCTCTTCGCATTTTCAACATATATTTAATCTGAATCAAATTATGACAATCTAACAGTTTTAGAGACTTTTTGCTTCTTGCTTAAATGATAATCACACAGATTGGCTGTATTATTCTAAAAATAAAGAAAAACAAAAAGCAACAACAACAACAACAACAACAAAAAACATTAAACTAACATTCTCTTATTCCTTCAGATCTGTCTTGGTAGGTTTTCTATTGGATAACTGCAGCTGCCCAGTCATCAGCTCTGCAACTCAGGTTTGGGTCACCTGTCCCCATGTTGATGGGTGAGAAGTTAATGGGTGCTTTTAGCCTCCTGGTCCTGCAGATTTCTGTGGTTTTATTGGAATGGGGACTGGCTATATTGGTGACCCGAAAACCCAACACCAACCTCCAAAAATCAAACTACCCTCCAGGGAAAAAAGGTCTGCCAAATTACTTTGCTTATAATGCAGCATAGGAACCAAAAAGTACAGTGCCTTTGTTTGTGTTTGCTTTATTTCTAGCCTGACACACAAACAGTTTTTCTCAAACTGTACATGGTTGGGGTATGATTTTTACACCATGTTTGATGCAGAGTATGAATGAAATGAAACATTGGCATTAACCTTTAACTTTTATTTGAAATTCAGCACATGCCTACTTCTGAATGATAACATATAGCATCGAATGCTGTCTCCTGGTATGAGCCAAAGACTATAATCAACACTGTTTTCACAAACAAGTGTTGCATTTGTGAGGTCAGGTGAGGAAAGCTAAGCAGAAAGCTATTAATTACCAGCCAACACATTCACACTATCATTCTATATATAAAGTGAAATGACTGAACAAAGTAACACACACGTTGTGCTTCCATTTTCAGGTCTGGGAGGAGAGATCTTCATTCTAATTAATGGCTGGAAAACAACTCCTTTATAGGCAAACACAATCCAGAGAGTTGTGATAGAGCCGCTGGTTAATTTACCAATACTATTTGCCTGATAAGCTCACGCATTTAATAAGCTGTTTTGCTAAATATTACCTCTTGATGAGAGTAGTAATCAAAGCCTAATGTTTGCTTTCACATACTCATTATCCTTTTTAATAACATGTTCTAATTCAATCATCCAAAGACGACAGGCTTTAATCTGCTCTTCCCTCAAGGTGTAAGTGTAGCATTACAGCCAAACAAATTGATTTTGATTAGATGTGATACTGCCCATCATGTGTGTGGCAATGCACGATGACTTCTTGCCAGAGTACCACAGCAAATCTTGGTTTAATTCTAAAGCAAAAAATCCTCATCTAAAAATGAATGAAAAAAAGCGTTGCTAGCTTTGCCGTGGATGATTAATAGTTTGTCCATCCATTGTGTTCAGCTTTTCATGTTAACACTACCACATTATTGTTGTTTTTTGACAACTTTCCGCTCATTCATAGTCAAACTAAGTCAACTAATAGCCTGTTTTACTAATTTACATATATATCTATATATTTTCCCTGATAACTGATAAATGAAAATGTTTATTTTCCATTTTAGATGAGAAGATTAATATTGTTGTCATGTCTGGACAGTAAATATGCAGCTAACCCCTGGTGGAGATGGTTACACAGAGAAACAACAACCCTGGCTCTGTAAAAGGTAACAAAATCAGTTAAAGCTTATAACAGGTTTCATACTGGTTGTTCAGTTCATACAAAGCTATTGTACTAAAACACTCAGGTAGAGTGCTGATCTTCTTTAATAACTTTTGGCAGTAAACTGGCGTTAAAAATGCGACTCTACTGTGTCCATCAGCAAGACCATAACGCTGAGAGTTTGAAATGGCGTATGTATCAACAACTCAGGAACGCATCCTCATGAAAGCATGGTTTCTATTTCTTTTCTGTCTTTTCTTGAGGAAAAATCAGAGCTACTAATGGCTCATAATGTCGACATGACTGATTATTTTAGAAATGAAGATGCTCTTCACACATGACTGTAGTCTTAAGACTTGGGTGTACACAATACATGCACAATCATTTTTTTTGGTTTTTACATTTTTAACCGAAATGGATCATTTTTAGTTCAGGTCAGTCCGGCCATGGACAAGTGTTTAAACGTGCTGATTCAATCCGCCCCTCAAGCGTTTTCAATCTGATTTCACCACTTAGTCAGCTGTTGACCTGCAGAGCTGTTTGTAGGAGGAAAGACAAAACAGCTCATGAGCTCTGCAGCGTAGGAGCCACACAGGAAACTGAGTTTATAAAGGAGAATGCCTTGTCTTAGTTTAAAAAGAAAAAAAAAGAAAAAGAATATTTTACAAACTGTGTGTATTTTCAGTTTCTGTCAATTATTTTCAGTTCAGGTTACCTTCACTTCTCTGCTTCACTGTGATGAAAAGTGATATTAAGTATTGACATTAAACTTTAAGTTCCTACAGTTGAAATCCAGCTGATCACATATCATCAGCGACTCACACACAGTACTGAGCCACTCTGGTTTTATGTGTATGTGTGTTACTGTGAGGTCTGCTAGAAATGAGAAGCAAACCAATTCTTTGCACACACGGCAAGGTCAGACGTAGCCCTCGGCTTCTCTACCAGGACATTTTTATAGTGCATCAAGGCTGTTTTCTGCATTGAAGGGACTGGAGACCTAATATCGCCATATAAGATTGAAGGCATTCATCCTATTAGATGGCATTCTTTAATAAGAAAGTAATGTATGAAGGACATGGGAGTCAGAGAAAGAGACGATAGAAAGCAGGACACAAAGATGAGATGAAAAAGAGAATGTGTTAAAAATGTGTTGCAGTCTGTTCTCTTGTTTTGAGTTTTTACCCGGAGATACAAAAGAGTGCTGGTGTGCACAGTGAAATTAGTTAAAATGCCATTGTAGATAACTGTAGCCAGAGACAGAGGAATAGAGGCAGGGACATCAGGGTGATTCTTCCCACAGAAAACAATCCATGGTGAGAGGAACACATTGCCGCTTAAATAACCGACTAAAAACCATTCACAGCTGATATAAAGGTCTCCAAGACTTTCACATCTTGTCAGCTCACTGATAATGTCAAGCAGCTATGTGGTGCCAGCACTTTTAAATAATTCACTCTGCAGCTTTGCATTTACAAGACCTGGGGATTCAGTTTTTCTAAACTGTATTACAAGCAATGGCATTTATTTCCTCTTAACTGGCTTCAAAATAAAAGGGGGATTTCAGTGACGCGATCACACTCTGTAGTCCCTTAGAAATCACCACCCTGACAAGACTGTAGCCACTTTTATCTATATATATATATGTGTGTGTGTGTGTGTGTGTGTGTGTGTGGGGTGTTGATTTGTAATCTGAATGTGAGCTAGGTTCTTTTTCAGAGTAGAAAACTTTAAGTGAAGCCTTGCCAGGCCACTATCTCTGGTCATCCAGCCTTAACATGCATAATTGAAAAACAGTCAGAAAATGTGGTTGATTGAATGCAGCCTGAGACCAAGGCTCTTATAACCCGTCTTTCTCTCATATGAAATGGAGACAGTCATTTTGCTGGCCATTTGCCCAGAGGTGAAATCCTTTTATTAAAACTGCGAAAATCCGGAGCCCTTTTGAGAACATCTCTTTTAACTATGGTGTCATAACCTGCTCTACTCTTCCTCAATCGAGATTAAACATTTAGTGATCCTAAATAGTCCCACCACTTGCTTGTGTCTAAGGTTGTAAAAAGAAAGAAAGAAAGAAAGAAAAAGTATTAAACACAATTTAAAAGTTAAATGTCCCTCTGTGCGAATGAGAGTGTGTTACGACCTTCTATAAAAAGATTACTTAATAGTTATATTACTGACAGAAACCAGTGGGGCAGGTTAGGGAAAGGAGCTTTAAAAGGTTTACTATGAGGCTGGCTGGAGACGTGTGCTCACTGTGTGAAGGTATTTAAGTCTTTACAGAAAAAGTCACACACACACACCAATGCATGCACATACGTTCAGGCACCTCTTTTTCAAGGTAAATTCAGTGTATGTAAGTTATTTTGAATACTCCTTCATTTGGATTTCCATTCATGGTTATATATTCCATTAGTCTGTTTTGTGGGTTTGGCTGCTGCACATTTTGTTGGTGCGAGACAACTGAGTGGTGGGAGTACGTGGCCGCTGGACATGAAACTGGCAACTGTTACACTGAGTCTGTGTGTCTTTGCATGTGCAGTATAAACTAAAATTCTCAAATTCATTGATAAGCACACGACCAAATACAGCAGCACGAATGCAAACGCCTGCTACAATCACACTCACTTATACAATTGTGCATTTCAATAAACAACAAGTTTCATTTATAAACATAAGGATGCTGAACTTCATTGAAATACGTGGACTATTTGTGTCTAAAAAAGAAAGTAAATACAATAGACTTCTGGATCCCTCAGCTAATTTAAGGAGGAATTACAAATGTTATATCTGAAACAAGCAGGACACTCATGTTTATTGTTGTTGGTGGCAATTGAAGAATATAGTGAAATCACAGGTGTTGATTCGGGCCACAGGTCACTAGATCTTAATAAATATTTATAAAGTCTTTTTTTTTTTCATGGCCCGTGATTGTAGGACTGTGCAAAGTGTCCTCACATGCTTTCCTTAGAATAAGATTTGATTCTCCTGTCTTCACACACAAACATACAGTGTGTCAGTGGAGATGGAGTTAGGTGTGTTTTTCCCTCTGTCTCCAGAGACTTCTTCTCTCATTTAAGGTGAAGACTGAGGAGACGTAAACACCCATAGTCAGCTTTCCTTCTTTAAATCATTCCTTCTACCCATCTTTTGGTTTGTCTTTGCGTGTTTGCTTTCCCTCCTCCGGATGAGAATTTCGATGCAAAAACTCTGCACAGACTGACTGAACACATTATTAACATTAAGCTGCAGTTTCTTTTCTCATCTCTGACACAGTTAGAGCAGCTCCAGACAGGAATTTGAGGTAAAAACAAACGCTGTTATACTTTAAATGTCACATTGACACTTGTGGTGATAAATTTAAATTTCCCAGAACTACAAACTGTCTACTGGCTCATTCAAGCTAGATCATTTATCTTTGTTGTCCTTTGGTTATATTTGGCATTAAATGTTTCACATGAACCTACTGATTAAATATATATTATCTTACATTATATTGTGTTTGTATATATCTGTAGAGAGATCGAGAGAGTGTATACATTTATGTTAAATGAAAATATATTTTCACTTATTTATGGTATATTCACGCTAGTTCTGTTTCTAAAAACTATTTTGACATTATGCACTCAGTTAATTTGAAGGGACAGATTTGATTGTTTCAGAAATTTCAATTTTAACAAACGAGATTGCTTTGTGGTTGGTAGGAGACTCATTATTTCTTCATACCTGCCAGTGTCCATTCTTCAATACTTAGCAAATAGGGTAATTACTTTAATAGCATTATTCCCAATTTGCAAAAATTTCTTTCTATCTAATCTATCCCTCCATTTTTCCTCTCTCTCCCCATCCTTTCCCCACCTCTCTCCCCATGTCTTCTCTCTGTTTGTCTTACTCTGTACTTTGCTGCTCTCTCTATCTCTGTCTTCCCCATACACTGTTATACACACATGCACCTTGCTGAATTGTCAGTGTGTGTTCGTGTGTGAAGCCACTGTCAGTGGGATTGAGAGATTTTTATTTAATCCCAGAGCCTCCCCCTGTGATGGATGAAAATCCTCACCTCTAGCTCCTGTGTGCACATGCGCTCACACACTCACATGCACACACACACACACACACATGCACACTAGTAATAGGTATTAGGGAGATAGATGAAGAGTCTTTGCTCACTAGGGAACTTGGTGTCAGCTCTTTGACTTTATGAGAAAAGAACAAACAATGAGAAGGAAAGTAACTAGTCGCAACTAAAGCAACTAAAGCTGAGTGAGAGAAAGTAAAGAAAAAAATCTGACGTAAATGTGAAATTAAATCAGTCTTCTGGCATTTTTATGGCTTCCGAATATTAATGATGACTGGCTGGAAATTAGGAGTATAAGCGAAGTGACTAAAGTCAGAACATTTATTTTCAATTGACAATGTTGTGGGTTTAATCAGGACACGTTATACAATACAGTACTCCAAGCAATTACAAATATATACTCTGTATACTGTATATGCGTACGATATGTGATATATTTTAATCTAAATAACAGGTGTTCCACTTTCTCACATTACAGGAACGGAAAAACGTAAAGCAGCTCTCAGGTGTAAGCTTAACTTAAAGCAAAACTGTGTGTGTGTGTGTGTGAGTGTGTCAGAAGTCGGTCTATAGAGGGCTCATTAGGGACAAGTGGGGCTTAACTTGGGGGATTTTGTCAATATCTGGCGACCTCGGCCAAGTCATCGTGTTTAACTGAGTGCCAACAAGACGATCGATACTTTGATTGGAGAATTATGGAAATTGATTTTCACTGTGTACTTTAGGCCTTCCAATTCAATTACTACAGGTGTGCCAGAGGGGAATACTAGCAGGATTTGACAATGGACAGAACCTGAATAATAATACTGAGGATGTCGGAAAATCTTTAACATTGACAACTGAGGAAAATGAAGGAACAAATCACTATTTTCATTATGACAGCATTGTGGTTGGAACTATTCATCATGGTCAATAATGATAATGACTAGTTGGCTTGCTAATGTGGTAACAGTTATCCTTTCATGTTCAGTGTCCCATTGCTGTATAGAGATTTGTTGGTCTGGGCTGTGTAAAATTCTTGAGAATGGCGTGTTGTTAGTTTGAGACAAAATTAGATCAGCACTTTAGTTTAGCTATATATTAATGTTTGAATGAAGACCAGAAAATGTGACTCTTATAACACCAAAGACAGGATGAGGCGGAGAAGTGGGGGGTGAGTGGTCATGTGTTCTTGATATTAAAATCTAAAAAGCTTCCTGTTTAAATAGCATTCCGAAGAGCCAAAGTGAAAGAATGCGAATCTGCTTTCATTGCCCAAATCCATGCGTAGGCCCCCCTCATGGAGGGTCACTGAGGTTTATGCACACATACTGCACTCTGCCTACACTTACTCTTTATATTTATGATTTTATCTATCTAAATATGAGAGCATTACATAATTATGTGGGTTTGATGCAGAAACACCAACAGGCGATTATTCTGCAATAAACTGACGAAGAAAAAACTGGCAGCAGTGGATATTTAACCACAGGCAAGAAATCAGACATCTGCTCAATGACACATCTTGAAAACCTCAGAAAATTTAGCAGACATTTTTCTTATTGGTATGCAAGACACACTTGAACTCAAGGAGAGCAGGCTAGACTATAACTTGAATATTTCAGTAAATTAATCTATAGCTATCATTCAAGTCCCAGACCTGTGAGCCAGATGGAGCGTCGTACAGTTCAGGCAGATCACTGAGGTTTAGCATGCATTAGCTGACGGCATCATATGCTTCACTCATTGCTTCAGAACCACTGGCTCTCTCAATACTGTATGGTGATCAGCTGACCGGTTACATCCAATTATATTTAAGCAGGTGAACAGAGCAGACATTATCACCCTGTTGCTACTTTTAGAGCTCCCCCTTAGAGATCAGAACCATTTGCTAGAAAAGGCTGATTCCTTGATGCGTGTGTCTCTGACTACACTGCTTTTACAACTCAACAGTGTAGCAGAAAGACATTTATCAGTTTATTGTGAACTTGTTTAAATGCTGACAGGTAGATTCCTGCTGTGATTAGAAGCAGATTATTTTTGAGGAAGCAGGGAGTTGGCTGTGATTCTGCTGCCAACATGTACTGCACATTTTTGATAAACTGAAGACTATAAAGACCTCCAAAATAGAGCAAACACTTTGAAACAACAACTCTGATCCAAACCTTTTGGTATATCATTGAACCATGTTTTTTGTTATTAGATGATTCTGCTGTACTTCATACTTCTGCTTGTAAATTGGGTGGATTTTGATGATGTTGTGCTTCAAGATCTGGTTGTTTGTCACTGTTCTTTAGGGATTGATTCTTCAATTAAAAGTAAGTAAGATGCAAACTACATTTCTTTGTCACACACACACAAACACACATACATCGTGCCCCACTGCCTGTCACCAGCACACCCCTAAATCAATATAAGCAAGTGAAAAGCGGTGAGCAAATGAAATCCAAAGACCATGCACTCTTCTCATTCCTGAATCAATCACAGTAGACTGGTAGCCAGCAGGGTGGACCCAGTGCACCCATCTGTCATCCCTGTTGTCCTCTCACAAAGTGACACCCATGTTGGTCATGGTCTCAGTCATCCTCCGAAGAGAAGCTGAGAGCAGTGAAGGGAGGGTTCAACCTGTGTGACATTTTGAAGGCTGCTCATGGATGTTTGGAGCTCATATTCATTACGTGTAAAATGGCCATTTTTTTTTTAAGTCAGCAAGACACCTAAATGACACAGATTAAGATTAAGTGTTTTCTTAGGAATATACTTTGGTCATGGTGTAAAAAAACTCCTGAAACTTGAAAATTAGTGCCAAGCAGCAAGAACAAGACTAATAAAATTTTAAGTGTTTGCACTTGCCTTGAGGCATGTTTGATTGCAGTTTTAACAGACTGTTGAGTAAAATCCTCCCACTACACTGGAATGATTTCCTTGACACCATAATAATACAATAATAGCCACATACACCAACCGCGGCTGGTGAGGAGCCTCTGTCATTATCGGAGGTGTATGCAACATGGACTGCTCATTGATTTAAATGCCAAATATTAGCGCATGTACTGACTATAGGAGGACTAATTTCTATACTTTTTTGGAACCTAATCTGAACTCGTAAATACTGACAGAACTTCACTTGTATCATATTATATGGACAAGCTACAGCCCACAGCGTAAGCTATGACAGTGCTCAGACCTGAGAGAAGACAGTTCAAGGCAAACAAAACAGCTCACGTCTTAAAATATACAGCTTAGGTTATTACACTTTTTTCTCCTATGTGACATTGGAGGATGTTTGCAAAGTTAGCTTATACACTTTTCTGAGATAAACAAGAAGATGTTATGCTGAGGCAGACAACCGAAGAGATAACACTTTTAACACATTTCTGAATGTATTAAAACTGCCAGTTTTTCTCAACCTGAAGCCCTGAGACGATCGGGAAAAGAAGAAAGACCAATGAGACTGCACCTGCTATAGTATGTAACGACTACTCCACCAGCCCAGTGCAATGATCAGGGTCATCCATCAAGATTTCATTGATCCCCACAGAACAGAACTCAACTACACAAAATGCCTTGGCGTTGGAAAGTCATATATATCTTTTCCTATAAAAGACAGGGGAGAGTCTGATGATAAATGTTATCATAATAATAAAAATTCATAAAATAATAGTGTCACCTTTTCATGGAAAAAGATGTTCCTCACCATGTTTGGCTTTGTCACCACCTTATGTCTGCGTTGTTCAATTCATTTAAATTAGCACTGGTTGTTTCAGTAATGCATATATGTCATTTAGCACAGTATAATGTCAATTACAGTGATGGTCTCTGGAAAGGGTTCTAATCTATCATGCTTTTGTGGCTGCCATCAATCAAGGCTGGCACTAATGGATGCAAAGCTTTACGTTTACCCTTTTGTTGGATGAAAAAAAAAATCACATTTGTCAAGCCAAAGATTCAGAGAGGTTGTCGAACAAAAGATGGCCTTCTATCACACACTTTAGCAGAAGTGTCTGCCCTTCTGGAGTGTTCTTTAACAGAACACTAAGTTCTGCCATATTATTAATTTAAAAAAAATAAATAAATCAACTATTGGATATACTGCCATGCTTTTTTGTTACACACATTAATGTTCCCCTCAGGATGAACTGCAATGCCTGTAACTTTGGTGATACTTTAGTTTTTCATCTAGCAGCATGATCAGGTTTGACTTTGTGCAATACTTTGTTTTAAGACCTAATACATCCAAAACTGGGATTTTCTTTTGCCTTAGCTGCACTAATATGCTAGCATGCTAACATGCTAAACTAACATGGTGAACATCATGCCGTCTCAGCGTCAGCATGCTAGCATTGTCATTTGCATGTTTGCTTAATTACATGTAGCATACAAAACTGTAATATCAAGTAAGAGTGCCGTCCTGCAAGAAACATCATGTTTGAAAGCCTCTTAGGGGATGAGGGTGACATCTTAGGACAAATTCAGCCTCAGTGCAACAACATCCACTGATTTGTGCCCATGGAAACTTTGAATGTAGGAATGAAAATACATAATTTATCAGCATCTTCAAAATCAACACACCAGTAAAGCCGCCTTAATACCTGCAGGATCACCACTGGTTAAGGCCATGAACCTTGCCTCCTTTCAGCCTTTTCTCCTCTATCTCATTTGCCTAAATGGTGATATGTCACTCCCCTCCACACATGCTGCCTCTTTCTCATCTGAGCTGACACAGACCAGAGACCTTTCTTTTTTTTCCCTTCACCGGCTCAGACAAACTATGCGTGGGAAAAACGGGGGGGAAAGAGCTTGTCGTTTTACATATCTATTTTTGCCAGAGAGGCAGGCAGGCAGGCAGTCTGGAATGTCAATGCGTGGCTCAGCAGCCTCTGACTGATGTGAGATCACAGTGACGCCTGCACACAGTGGTACAATGAACACATACATACAGACTTTGCCAGTAGGGGAGGTAGCAGGGTGCAGCCATAGACAGCTTAGATAAGACCAGGTCACCCAGGTAGTAGGAAGCATGCTTTAAACACACACACAAAGATAGGCTCAATGTCGAGTTTTCCTTGTGTTTTACTCTGTTAACAAATAGTGTTCAATATCGCTCTCAAGAAGGGTTCATGGGGGTCATTGCAAATGTTATGGTGCCTAATTTTATGACTCTTTATAGATTAAGACATTTCTTTGATGCTGAGATCATGTTGAAAACGTTTTTAGGGGATACATCTTCATATCAGCACTCCAAACTGATGAGTCAAAAGCAAGAGGCTCACCGATGTCAACTTTAGCCAAACACTGAAGTCAATGTTAAAGACAACTCTGGCATTTCAAGCCGAAGAAAAGGTCACTGCTATCTCATTCTCTCTTATCTTTTTCTCTAAGTCCCAATTCAATTAAATTTGAATCTGCAGTATTGGTCTGACACACAAGGAACCTGTATTGCTAAAACAATATTGTATTGATTGAGCAATATTATTCTGCCATGAAGTATTGTTGAAAACATATGAAGGAAATAAAAAGTCAATAAAATGTTATCCTTATGGCAAAGAGAATGGATTCTATGATAGAGGTATTCACAGGCTAGCCAAATCTGTAGGACCTGAGACCCAAACCCTAGTCCTGTAAGGGTTCGGATTCATGTTTTACATGGTCAGGTGGGTCTCTGTTGGGTCCAATTCTATTACCATGTGTCCCAGTTATGTTTAATATTATGTGTAATAATCCACTGGATCCAAGAAAACCCAGTTGTGATTACACAGAATAGCCTTAAGACAGACCAGATGACAAGTAAGTAAGTACAGCTGTTCAAAAGACTCTGGGCTCTAGGTCAGAGTCATGCTGGACAGCACAGACAGTAGCAAATTACCAATGCTAACATTACCAGCAATGAAAAAGCAACCTTATTGTAGTTCAAAATTGCAGTCAATTATCTTTATTATGCTGCATACAGCAAAACTACAAAGCTGATTCTGAATGAGTCATATGAGTTGATTAGCCATGCTGTTTCAATCAGCAAAAGAGGAATGATAGAAAACTTTGATGTATTTTGCATTATATGCATCTCAGCCAGACACAGGGGAGAACACAAATGTTACATTAAGTAAGACACAATTTTTTGCTTTGACAACTTGTAAATTAACATTAAGTTATTAATAGTGTGTTTAATGTGTGTTAATAGCAATTAGCTGTGAAGTCGGTGTGCATTGGGTCTGTGTCTTCAGGCCGGGTTCAGGTTCAACTTTTTACGGTTCTGCATAGGTTTGCCTATTTGCCTTGCCTATTTGATGACTATTTTTAACTAAAATCTCTGAAATGAACTTTATTATGAGAAAACAAGCAATGTTTAAACAGAAAAATAAAATAACCATCTTATCTGAAGTAACAAAATAAACATCACTTAAATTACATTGTTCCATTTAATTAATTATACTGTCCTCCCTCTGCAGACTTGCTGGATGAAACGCACACAAACACGCCCACGATACATTGCCTCTTGCCTGTTTTCACAGTCTGCTGCTCTCTGTTAAGAAGAGGCTGTCAGAAAGACAGAGAGATGGGGGTTGAGGGAAAGGTAGAGAAACCGAAGAAACGGGAGAAAGATATCAAGAGGATAGGGAAGGGAGGGATGAACAGCAACAGTCAGAAGACAGCAAGACAGAGCGGACAAGAGATAAAGAGCGGGAGGTGAATGCTGACCTGTATGTAACGGAGTGTGAGGACGATGTGTGTGCTGCAGTTCTGATGAGCTCTTGAGGGACACATTTTCTTTCACAAGAATTGAAAATATGAGCAAAACAGATGGTCATTGAATTTAATACTCAAATTAATGAGAAAAACAAAAAAAAAATGAACGAACAGTCCAAAAATCTAAAAAGAGTATACCAAGAGGACTCTGATATTGTGATAATAATAATGATGTCAGATAGACAGATACACTTTAAAAGATTAATCTTATCTCTCATTTTCCTGACAAGCAATCATGGATCATCAGTGACAATTCTCTTTAGACAAAGTAGAACATTTGGTTGTTTCTGCAAAGAGATTAAAACAACCTTTGATTTACATACAGCAGCAAAGCATATAGCAGTGGAACGTTTTTATACCACAGCAGAAAGTCTCAGACAGGAAACTGTAGTTAATGCATGGGTGTACTCCATAATGCCTATGCAAGATTGTTGCTTCCACACTCACCGAATTATTACAAGAAATGGTACGTTGAGTATGGGATACCTTGGGTTAAAAAAAAAAAACAAAACCATTTGGACCCTGCAGAAGATGGACTACAGTTGTGTGAGGCAGAAACGTATTTCAGTATACGCTCAAGAGCCAGTTTATTGTGCCCACTTAGATAAAACCAATGCTGTATTACACAACAGTCCTGCAACAGACCCAATAGAGTGCTGAGTTTTTGTTGAAACTGTTTTAGAGAGGTGTTGCTTCAGCTTTATGATCATTTTGGAGGATGCAGGTTGTGGTGCTGTTGACCCAAATAGCATTAAACAGAGAGGTGTTTCTGTTATTCAGTCTACACTCACTGATATAAATGCAGTACATAAAATAATGGATGAAGGTCCTGTCAGCATGAGCCATCTGATTCCAGTTTGCGACATACTTTAACATTACAGTAAGAATTTTAAACGCTGAGATCTTGAATTATAAAACAGCACTTATTTTGACATGTTAATGAATGTCAGGTGCACATATGGACTAACCCAAATATCCATTATGATTCTTTAACATTGTAAACCACTTCCAGGATGGACAGTATCTTTCAGGTTGGCCCTTTTGGGTTTTAACCATGTTGCTGTCTGTCTGGTAACAGTAGGAGACATCTTCCTTTAGCAAAGCCATCTGACTCCAGTCTGTAACGCTTAAACAAGCCTGACTGGAAATGAGCACAGACAAAATGAGATTGTCTGACCTGCTCGATCAATTAGGACAGAGAGAGCAGCAAAGAGATAGAGAATGCATGTGGTGAGGCACAGCTTTCAGCATGCTCAGAATTTGTATAAAATGCTGAGTGCATTTTAGAAGGCTTGCCAGACAAAACATTACTCTCCAGTGAAACCATATCCTTCTAACAGGAGCCATCTTCTGACCCCTAGTGCCCCAGCTTCCAATGTAGGATCCAGATTGACGCTGGACTTGAGAGCTGAGAAGGAGACAAGATGTTTTTTCTCTCCCAGCCTTCTGTGTTTGCTTGTAACAGACAACGAGGATAAACAATGGAGCTTCAGGGGATGAATCAAGTCCTCCTGTCTCTCCTCTATCACACCTCTAACTCTGTTTCACTGAAGAAGGAGATGAATATAAATGTGAAATGTTCACACACACAGGGAATGGTAATTGTTGAATAATTTGCATTAGCAAAATAAAACAGCAGTACTTAAACACTGATGTAAAAAAATACAAAGTTAAAACATACACTCATGCTCAAGTGACCACTGAATGTTGCATTTTGAAAACTGTGAACACAACATTCTCACCTTTCAGATTCCAACAATTTCGGTAACTTTGTCTAATAAATCATCACAAGGGTTGAGTAACAGATAACATTTTTCTCTACTTTTCCCCCCAATATGTAGTTCTTAAGTGAGCTTTGGAAGTCTTGGAGACAAATGATATTACTTGCAAGAATGTCGCCATCGATGAGGGTTTCAGTAAATTGATACCAAGGATGAGAGAGAGAAGAGGGAAGGGAGAAGGTTTTGTCCTGGAGTGCTGTGATCAATCTTCTACCTCAGTATTTTGTTTCAAAGTGCAGCAGCAGTATGATCCATCCAGGCCCTCCGCTAGTCTGAATTGGAATTGAGGGGGACTGGGATGCGAGTGGTGACTCACATACATATTGAACGAAATGAAAAGTTTTCTGTATGTCGCGCCAGCAGATTTACACTGAAACATGTGAAGTCTGCTCAGCTACAAATAGGCTCAATTGTTTCAATCACATTCATCTCTCTCTGTCTCTCTCTCATCATGGGACTGAGGTAGAAACAAACTGAATGCAAAATATTTGAGCACAATGGAAACCAGACCTTCGTCCATTAAAGGCTGGACGGTGGTCATCTTTATTGCATGATCTCCTGCTGAGATGAAACAACGTGTCTGGAAAGAGAATGCTGATAGGCAGGAGAGATGGCAAGAAACAGATGAATGCAGAGGAAGGGAGATGTCACACACCTATGTAGATTATGAGGTCATTACAGGGAACATGGATACCTTATGCTGCTGGCTATGCATGTGATTAGAGGTGGGTTGTGGTAAATACCAGGTAATCCAGAGTTTCTCCTGGATCAGAAAATGGCTTTTCTGGGTGAGAAGACACAGTCTATCATGAACTTCAATTACTTGAATGTATAATCAACAGCAAATCAGCATATCAACAGCATATGCAAAAAATAAATGAATAAATAAATTAAAAGAAACATATCATCATCATATCATCACAATAATTAAATGTGTCTTTTTTATGTAGCAATTCATTTTGCAGCTTAATAAAGCTGTCAGCAAGTCAGTATTAAGATGTTTTTGTGAAACCTGACAACACTGAAACAGAACTGAACCAAGAAGGCAAATTTAACATTAAAATAAAGTAAAGTTGTATCTCGCAACGGCTAAGGGCTGACCCTGGGTGAAATCAGCAAGTGCTTGAGGGCTCTCTAGTTGACTTTTTCAGAAATGTATGCACCTTTTCCACAGACTCTCAATTATGCAGTCGTTGCTCAAGCGAATAACCCACCGCACATGGTGCTGTGAGGAATGGTGATGACGGGGTGGCCTAGAGGTTGAAGTGACAACCAAAAACTCTTCTGGTTCGCATCCTGCTGAGCACCTCTGTTGCATATCGTTCTCCACACCCCTCTCCCTCATTTCCTGTCATCTCTCTACTGTTATTTAATAATTAATGAAGACTTAAAAGAAGAAGAAGGAGAAGGAGAAAAAACGATTCCACGACTGGCCAGAACCATGAGGGGCACGATGGTGGCGGCAACACATCAGTTCATTCAGCGACTTATGTAATATGGTCATTATTTTACTGTGGTTTTAGTGTCTCACTAAAAGTTTACAAATTTTTTATTTTGAGACACTGGTGTCTTGTGTAGTGACTGGACTCGTCCTCATGCCCCTCTACACACAAGTGACATCATTTTAAGTCTGTGACGATTCAGTGCTCATAGATGGACATTGGAGCAGTGCCAAAGTAACACATTTTCCAGCTCCCACTTTGTGTGAGTTTCCCTGAAAATGTGGCAAACATAATTCTGATTGAGATGTGGAAAAAAAAAGTTAGTTCAAAAGCATCTTTCATTGTATTTAGTTTAGTTTTAAATGGCTTTGCTGCTTTCCAGTATTGCTTGCCTCTTAAATGGCTAAAAACATTAAATATTAAAACCGTTATAATTACAGTTAACCAAAGCAACAGTAATTTGTGCTAGTTCTGTTACTGATAATCCTAGTTGACTAACTGAAATGATCAGATTGGGTACAAAATTGTTTAAAGAACATTTAAATTTACTTTCAAAAGTGCCAGGCTGGGTTTTCTCCAATGACTCCTTCAGCAGTTCACTGACATGTCTGTGTCCAAATAATACAACAGGTGAAGATTCATTTTGTTCTCTTCAGACATCAAAATACAAGAAAAGCATATGTACTATGGACTGGGACACATTTCCTGGAGTAACATCTCAGTGTGTATGTGTGCGTGCATCTTCCCTTGCTTTTCTATCTGACCACAGAGAGTGTGACAAATGGATGTGTCAGAGCTTGATGGAGCACTGCGATTGCTCTGCTAGGCACAAAGCTATTACAAGACTACGGTATATAGACAGCCCCAAAGAAAAATCCTGTTTCAATCAACCGCACATAATCTGGGAGACAAAGAAGAGATGTTCAGCTGTTGATAGAAAGAGTCGGGCTCTCGTCCTAAAAGAAGATCATTTTCTCCTACAGACTTTAAATCTGTTACTATCCCACAAAGTTGAATTCAAATGTGTGCGCACTTTTTTGTTAGTTCAGCAGGAAGACAACTTAAAATGTTATCTGGGACACAGACAAGTGCCAATTTCTTTTGAGATGGATTTTGTCAATTGATCTTGATGTACCAGCTGGATTTGGATCTGAAGCTGGTAGCACACTTTGCCAATACTATCTTTGGATATAATTAATAATAAGGAATGGTTATTTTTATTTGCCCAGAAAAAAAGCCCTCTTCATTTAGTACTGTCCCCAGATTTGTACTGCCACCGTTTAATAGCAAAATAAATACAAAGCCCTACACTTTGCAACAAAATTCAAACAAATAAAATTCTCAAAGTTGTCTCCTAAAGTAAGTTTCTCTGTAGATTTATGGCCCTTTAATATTAATAATGCATCACACTAAAATAATCTCCCCGCTCACACAGCTCAAATGTCAAAGATACTGTAACGAAGACAGGTCATTTAGCGGGATAATGTTCATGGAGCTTGTCAGGGCTTAAAGGCGTTTAAACATTTTGACACGATAGACTGACTTTAAACAGCTTTAATACAAAGTAAAAATAACAAGACATGAAGGCCCTGCAAATCAAATCTACATCGCCATAGACAACTGCAGGGTTGTATGTGACCTCCTGTATGTGACCACAATGTAGCCTCTATTAAAATTTACAAATGTGATAAAATTCCTGGTTGAACATCTGATCATCAATGCAGCAGTTTACGTCTCTGAAAACAGTGTAACTTCAAATACATCCACAAATAGCTGCTGTTTCTGACCACAGGTTAGCTACATTTCTTTTTTTTTTCGTGTAACCAATATATAATCCCTTTTTGGGGCTGTGATCAGCCTGTTTGCACTGCAGTAAATTCATTGGCAGAAAGGTGTAGCTGAGGTACAGCTGTGGGATACAGTAGACATGCGTCAGTGTCACTGTAATATATTTTTCTGATGCAAGTCAAGTGAAACAGACAGGAGTAAACAGCCTACTAGAGATAAAGCACTGTGACCTTGGACAGTTTTCCTCTAACTGGGCCACCTCACTGTTTTTCTCGGAGTGTGTGCATGTGCACATCAGAATCTGTACAATAGTGTGTGTTTGTGTGTGTGTGTGTGTGTGTGTGTGTGTGTGTGTGTGTGTGTGTGTGTGTGTGTGCGCGCGCGCTTTTGCAGAGAAATAGACAGCAGGAAGGAACTGGTGACGTGTGAGAAAATAAAAAAACACTCTCTGCACCTGAATGTATATAGTTAGAAAGATCATGAATGCGCATCTATTTGTGTGTTCCTATGTGTGGGTGTGTGTCTGTGTCAGCAGGCTGCCCCCTTATTACAGTGTCCTTAGTCAATTCCCAGAGGAGCAGAGCCCAACTCTTTGTATCTGAAGAAAAATGTTCTTGCTTTTACTTTAGCAGATCTCTGCTATACTACAATAAAGAACTACTTAATTACCAAGTGTTTGTTTGTTTATTACTTATCATTACCACTATTAAATAAAATCAAAACAATTCCAAAAGATCATAATGAAGATGTAAAAAAATTAGTGCTGTTGCTTCTCATTTTTGTATGCTCCCGTATAGCAATATTAAAACACCAGCTCATCATGAAAATACAGAAAAAGCTGTAAGAGACCATTCTGTACAGCGCTGTATGATACCAAGATGTGAGCCTAACAATTTTCTTCTTGTCTGAATGTAAACGACTACAACTGTCTGCATGACTTAATGGCTGTCCTCCTGTCTGAATATATAACTTCTGATTATCTGCCTGTCTGAGATAATGCAGAATTGACTGCTTGAATTCCAGCACAACTGTGTAACTGCTTGTCTAACTAGCTGTAAAAAAGTGAATGGTTTTGCTGTCTTTAACTCTCCCTGTCCCGCTGTCTGTCTCTCTCCCTTTCCATATCTTTCTCTCTGTCTGTCATCTTTTTCCTGACTTCCTTTGTCCATTCATCTTAAACCAAGCGTGCACGCAGACAGAACTGTGGAAAAAATATACAATTTACACTAAGAAATAAAGTGCAGTGTCTCATATAGAGCATCTGTAACAGAGATTTAATTTAATTTGCAAACATTCCTTTTACAAGATAACACTGGCTGGGTTTTTATCAAATCTTCATCTTCAACATGCTGTGTGTTACAAAGAGTGTTAACAAGTGTGTTACAACTCAACTTAGATGTGTAATCACCTTGCTGCTTCTCTCTCTGACAGATGATCTTCGGCTGACGCCAACTTGCAGAAGGCAAACCCGGCCAATAAAGTCTCACTTTAGTCTTTCTCTTGTTCACAGCAATAATCTCGATACAATACATCTGACATAATCACCCACTGGCCACATTTGTCATTTGAGTCCGCAAAAAATGCAAGCTTGAATACTCATTGCTTGTTACAATTAAAAAAATAACAAAGAAAGAGAAAATATTTGGCAACCATTAAATAAATCAAAATATGATCATGTTGGATTTCCAGCATGTAATAATGTTTAAAACACAGTTCAGAATGTATCATCTGAAGCTATACAACCACTGTGGTATACTTCCTGCTAATTGCATGGTTTATTTTTCTGCGCCAGCATTAAACCTGCACATGACTGCTGGGATGAAGATACCCAGCTTATTTGGCTAACTCTGACTGCTGAAGCCTCATGTTAGCTTCTGAGTGTATTTCTTTAAAAACGGATGTGAACTGTAGAATTTGTATCCCATTCCTTCCCACTCATGTTATGAAGGGATTGTTTCACAGCCAGTATGGACATGAGAAATAATAATGTCACCAGCAGCTCTCAATGAACATTATGCATTAAGTCTGCAAAAAATACTATTCATATATAAGTTACTGTACTGTACCATGTTTATCAATGTACTGTTTGTTGAGAAACTTCACTTTAAAGTATTCTTTATTTAGACTGAATTATGACATAGAAACACACAAAGAAACATGTGTCTGTATGTCTAAACTCTACCTGTCATATACAAGCCACATATTCTATTTTCTCTCCTTGGTTGCCACCACTTCCCATATTCATGTATTCAGCTCTTGCATTCAGCAAGACCCTAACAGCCCCCTCACTCTTCCCTCCCTCTATTTTCTAGTCTTCTCTCCATTTGCATCCACCCAGTACCTCAGTCCCGCCTGCGTTCCCTCTCTGTCTCTAACTCAGCTTCAATGTATTCCTCACACGGTGAGGGTTAGCCCGAAAAGCTGTCAGGATATGTTCTGCTGTCAGCGAGATGCCGAGTGGGAGCGCATTAGATATCGGCCTCGGTGTGTCCCTGACAAGAAACAAGCCAATTAAGGAATCCCCCGGCACTGCTTAAGCCCGGTTATGGCAGAGGTCCCCGAGATGAACACTGGTGTGCTAAATCATCATACCTTTTTTATATTAGAGCCTCCATGGGGAGAAGTGGAGTGATTCTGGATTATTCCTTTTTTTTCCGTCTTGCAGCGCTGCCGGCCATCACTCAGCAGCTTGCCTTAGTGAAGTTTATCTGAGCTATGAAGGACACTGACATACAGATTTTTCTCTCTCCTCCTCCCTGTTGTTCAGTCTCATTCTCAAGGCTAATAGTATTAGGGATGGAGGAAGTGCTTTGAGATAAGCCTTTGGTCGCGTAGTTGCAATCAATTACTGTGGTTAAATATTGCAATAAAAAGATTAAGGATTAGTACGGGGGAAAGTAAAGAGGCTTCAGAGGGCGTGCAAATGCCTTCTTGAGAGTGTAAGCACTTGAATGTGTGTTCAGTGTGTTAGTCATCTTATTCATTTTCGCGCTCACAAGTTATATTCAATCACTCCCTGACATGGCCTCCTATCTTCCTCCTCTCTGTCTATTTTCTTAGCCCCTCCCCTTCCAAGCTCCCTGCCCCCAAACTAAAAGCCTGAATCTGCTGACAATCTTCTGAAAACATCCCCAAAAACTGACAGACAGATTTGTTCAGAGGACTTGATGTCAACCAATGGATGTTTGAGCTCACTCTTGTTGTACTGGGACAACGTTAAAGAAAATTGGGTATTATCGTGGTGAATCATCATACAGTAACGCAGTGGAAGCCTGCATGATGGAGGCTGAAAACGCTGATACTAACACCTCAACACATTCAGGTTGTCAGATAACAGTGCTTTGACACACTTCTGTTCATCTGAATACTCACAGGGTAACCTGTAGAGGCTGTGGTGGAGCCTTCATGCCACAAAGCTTTTCTGGCACATGCTTAACATGAAACAGCATTTTGGCTAAGCTTAATCCTAAAACCTACTTGGTTTCGCTTTAGGAAAAGATCAGTGATGTATTTAAAAATTGTGTGTGACGCATAACTCAACTCCAATCTCCACGTCCATTTCAAAATCATTACAGATTGTAAAGTGGGCAAAAGTAAATTCAACAGAGACAAAGATGTTAAACATGTTAACAGCTATGCATTGTCACACTCTATGCCCTGGTATCCACCCAACTCTCCACAAGTACAACATCGACAACAGAGTCAGGCCTTATCCTCTTCTACACCTCCTATCTTAGCTGCTTTTAATGCAAAAGCAAAAATAAAACTGTTACTTCTGTTTCCATTTTTGTTTGAATACAGATACAAATACAAATAATTTTGCTATCTCTGCAAATACAAATACTGGGCTCTCTGCATGTCTGTACTCTAGAGTGAAGCTAACTGAGAAAAACAATCAGTTCAATCAGCGATCTTCATTTTCCTTATTGTCACCCAAGATCATGAAAAGTTGTCTTTCAATACTACTTCCTCAATCCGATGTTTATTTTACAATTTTGACATGAACGTAGCTGCATATCACAGAAAAATAAAACCTGTAAACCTAACCCAGCTGACACTGGGTAAAATGCAGGCCACAACTTGCTCACAGAGGCAAACAACCATTCATGCTGACATTCACACCTTCGGTCAATTTAGTGTCACTTAACCTGCATGTCTTTGCACTGTGGAAAGAAGCTGGAGGACCTGGAGGCAACCTGAAAATGAAATCAATCACTTCGCTCTGGATCATTTTTACAGGACAATAAATGCAATAAATTACAGGTTTATTGTTGATTTGGATCTGAATTTCAACAAGCTGTATAATATCCATATCAGCTCTTTTCAAACACACACACTCTAACAAATGTCTTGCTCTGAGCTGAACACTTGTGAGATATCGAGGTTACACAGGCTAATATTTGACTGAGCGGTATTCTGGCAGCAGTAAACCACCGTGGTGCTCCCCTCTTGCATAACGCTGTGTTCATACGCCCCCGGTAGATCTGACTTATTGGCTGCTTGGGATCTCTGACAATAGATAAAAATAGGATTATTCTCTCCCTTTATAATGGACAACCATCATTCTTTGTCATCCAACCTGCCTATGCTCATTTTCCCATTATAATATCAATGAGTGAAAACAAAAGGCAACATTAGGCATTCTTAATCCCTTAAAGCTGTTTCATGTAATTTAATAAATAAGCTGCTCCTCTCCCTGCTCTGCTCTTTTACCCCCCCACCCGCCACTGGGAAATGACTCATGCATATTTCAGCAGTGTGTCTGCCCATTCTGAGTGGAGCTTATCGTGGCTGCATGCAGACGCCAAATCAACCCTCTTTTCCCTCTCCTCTTTCTGTCTCTCTCCAATTCAGCCCTCCGCTGCCCTGTTCTTCATCACGATTCAGCATTTCAGAACATGGAGAGAAAGGCTGAGAATAGAGACGCACATCTTTGCTTCAAGAAAACATCTACAAAAACATCTCCACGTATTTTAAGTGTCTGCCTGCCGTCTGCATTCTCAATCACACACAATTATTAACTTCTGCTGGAGGAAAAAGTTTACAGAGTCAAGAGTCCCAGAAAGACAAGCTATAGATCAAGTGCTGTTCAATATGCACAGATCTATTGAGTAAAACCTTTGAGGGTGAGTGTGTTTTTCCCACATTCAGTTTAGTCATTAACAAACATAACAACAATCATCAGTGCAGGGTTTCACTGTGCAGCCCAAATGAAACAGGTCTATTTAATTTCTGAGAAGAGCAGGTATAAAATAATTAAAGGGCACCTTCAACTGAAGGCTGGGCATGACCAAGACATAAGACAGTGGTAACAGTGTGTAAACATCTGTTTACAGCTTTCCAGTGTGCTGGAGATGCCTAAGATGTGGACCTACAGGGAAATGTTTCAGTAATGGGGGAGACCAAGCGCAATTACTTAATTGATTGAAGTGCCTCAGTCTTTACCTGTAATTTTCAGTTTAATTAAAACTATTCCCAGGCAACTCTGATAATCACACACAAGTGTGCCCATTTCAAGGAATTCACAGCTCAGCACTGCTAATGAACACACCACCCAGACAGATACCTAAATCCAAGCAATAACTTAGCCTAACCATAGCCAGACTGTCTTTAAAATGCAAGGGTGAGCACAAGGAGGCAAAGAGAAGCAAAGATGGAGCGTTATTTTATATGCAGCTATTAAAATGAAAAATTAGCTTAGGAGTAGTGTCATAGACTTTTTTTGTTTGTTTGTTTTAACCTGCCCTCAAAAAGTATTAAGCAGTGCTTGAAACCTGGCTGTTGTAAGAAAACAACAGGTGTAAGCTAAGGTTGCAGAAAGCAAGGGTATTTTATACAAATAAAAACTGGATGCATTGTTTCTGTGTGTATGCAAAGGAAAGGATTTCAAACTGTAAGGTGAAAGGGAAAGTTGCATACTGGTGTTCTAAAAACAATGGGGAGGTAGTTACTGTAATCTGGTCCCCTGATTAGACCCACCAACACAGTCAGCAGCTGGACCTGCAGTGGCTGTGAAACACATCTCATGGTACATGACTCACTCAAATATGAACATACAAACATGATGCACACATTTTTAGATTCAGCGTGACTCACACTTACCTCGGATATTATTATCTGAGCGGGCCATCGTGATTAAGCGTCCACAAATCATAGAAAATAGATGGTTCTTATAAGTGCAGAGTTTGCCTCATAATGATTTTTTAAAATTATATTAATCGAGTGACAATGTCTGTAAATTCGTAAATTGTAAATTACAAATTACAATACAAACAGGAGCTGCTACAAGGTTATTTGCCATACATGCATACATACTTCTACTGGAACTAATGGCCAAAACGTGAACAAATACAGAAAGATGAGGCTCAAGTTGCAACTCACAAATAACTAACAGACTCCACGGTAAGATTATACTTCCTGTTTACATCCCTAGAAGTCCCCAAATTATACAAAATGTAGTTCCAAGAAGGGCTCAAGACGTCTAATCAACATGGTTCTTATATTTCAGAGACAGTGATACTCTCCTTTATCCTGTGTTTTGCTTGAGGACGCATCAGAATCGTTGTTGGGATTATCCACAATGCCAGTGTCTGATGCTGTAACGCTGGCATACCACCACTGTGCACTTGTGGTTAACCTTCCTCCTCTGCAAAACCACTTACCTACCTCTCTTAACAAGGGTTGTTTACTAGCTTTTGATAAAAACTCATACATAAATATACACCTCAATTTCCACTTCACCTTCAATTTCACATCATACAACCAGCTATATTCCAGGCAAACCCATCATCAGCAAATCATGTTGGAGCAGTTACTGCATATGAAATTATTTTAAGACGTGCAGGACTGTCTGACAGCAGTTTATATCCAGAACTAGAACCGGTGTGCAACTCTGATAGACGGCTACATGGTGTGCCGCTGTATCGGCCTGATACCAGGCTGTGTCTAATATGGTGGAGATTGACTTCCTCTTGCTGGCTTCCAGGTAGTGAGGGGGATTTAAACTATTTTACCACCCCAGATCTTCACACCTTCCCTCAGGCCCTCTCACCTCGATGCCTTAAATATTAATGGTAAATCGGTGGATAGTGGATGAGTGAGGAGGGGAGAGGGCTGACAGCTTAATCATGGAGGCAGCAGCCTCCCTCTCTCCTCTTCTTTAACGCTGTGGGCGGCTGTCACCACGACCTACATGATGTAATCACCTCCATAACCCTGATATGGGCCACCAAGGGCCTTTCAGCGAGAGATAGAGAGACAGAGAAAGGACGGGGGTGGGGGGGGGGACCTTGGGGATCTTCCAGCCCAGGATCATTTGAAGTCAGAACCCACAGAGAGTATCTAAGTCGTAAGGGTAGTAGAGAAAGGAAAAAACACTGCATTGCTCTAAAGAAAAAAATATGACCCCCACTACTCCACGTTTTTTTCTTGAAAAAGTTGTACTCATGCCATTTATTGCTGTAGCTCTCAAACACAGCCTCCAAATAGAGGAGAAGCCATCACGAGAACCTTCCGTGTTGTTATTTGCCCCTGTTCAACAATCACACACAAAAGACATCAGTGTTTTTCTGTTCAGTTCTTCTGTTTTTCTGATCTCTGTAATCCCTATTGCATTAAGTACTTTTTCAGACTTATTAACCTTTTTTATTTTTACAGATATTGCCTTTCTCATGACAGCATAACTAATTAACACATACACAAGTATTATATATTATAAAAGTATTGGGATGGGGCTGTTTTTCAGATGTTGGGCTCAGCCCCCTACTTCTAGTGAAGAGAAATCTTAATGCTTCAGCATACCAAGACATTTTGGACAATGCTATGCTTCCAACCTTGCAGCAACAGTTTGCCGAAGGCCCTTTTCTATTCCAGCATGACTGTGCCCCAGTGCACAAAGCAAAGCTCCATAAGGACATGGTTGGATGAGTTTGGTGTGAAAGAACTTGACTGACCCACACAGAGTCCTGACCTCAACCCCACTGAACACCTCTGGGATGAACTGGAATGGAGATTGCGAGTCAGGCATTTTGGTCCAGCATCAGTGCCTGATCTCATAAATGTTCTACTGCATGAATGGGCAAATACTCCCACAGAAAGAGAAGCTGTTATAGCTGCAAAGCTGTCTATTTATTTGGAATGCAATGTCATTAAAATCCCTGTTCTTGTAATCTTCAGGTGCCTCAATGTTTTTGTCTATATAATGTAACTATGAGATTACAACAGATTTTTCAGATTAATTATTTAGGTATGAGTTATGATGTTGAACGTCTACACCAGCTCCTACTTGAAAGTCTTGATTTTCAGCTATAGCCATTATTATATCTGTGTACTTGCTCTGTATGCAGCTGCTTTTGCATATTTCACACTTTAAAACATGCGTAAGCAGTGAACCTGCAACTGCTGCACTTCAAACAGTTACAGGTTCATGGCAAAATCTGCGGATTTTAGTTAGCAAACATATCTGAGCTAACTGTTCAGACTCATGATGTACGTAATGACTAACAGAGAGCTTCTTCACATGGTAAAATAATCACCAACTCAATATCATCAAAACCAGTGAGCTTGTGGTAGGCTACAGTGCTTTTATATGGATGTTACAGCAAAGGAGCTACAAATTCTAAAATGAGGATGCTTCACACACATCTTTAATCAATAAAGGACATCTATATACTCAACCCATTTTCAAGATGGGCACCAAAGATGTGTCATCAATTTTCATCATATTTCTGCAAAAAGTTGTCTTAATTAGTGTATGAAGTTATGGCAAACAACAAGTTTTTTTTTTGACAACCAATTTCTAATGAACTCATCCTGGAATAAACCAAATTGGAAGAAATCCCCGCACGGTGTTCCTGAAATTCTGCATTCACGAGAATAAGATATACTTGGTCGTAGAGAGATGGATGGTCAACCAGAAAGCTAACACCAGCACAGAGACATAAAAAAGCCTGGTTAAAGCCCCAGGTATTTTCCTGACAATAAACCATGGATGGGTAACTCTTATATCCTAGGAAAATGGGGAGTTAAATAATGGCTGAACACAGTCAGAAAACACAGACTTAGTGAGATGCCCTATGCTTGTCCTATCCTGTAATTGGTCTCCATCTTGAACCAAGCTATGACGTATTTAACAGGTAAGGAAGCAAAACAGTGACAATGGAGATGAACAAAGAGGTGGAAGCTGGCCAATTCTGACTTTGTTGCTCACTGTACATGACAAGAAGACATTTTCAATCAGTCCTTCAGGTATTCTGACGCCAGAGGGAGGGAAAGGTTTTGATGCAACATGAAGGTTTTCATCTGAGGATGTGAAAGTTCCTTGTCAGCATATCTGTATTGTATCATGCCAATGCCTTCCATTTGGCACTCACTGCTGTTTTTAAAGTTTGGTTTTATAGCAGGACAAGATAAAGCTGAGGAACTGGAGGCACGCACTTGTTAGAACAAAATGGGAATATGTCATTTAGGTAGTTTACTGACAAAAATACAGAATCAGATATAGCACATGCAGTTACTGTGTCTGTAACTGAGAATGAGCTGGAGTTGAAGTGGTTGTTGAAGAAAATTTTGCAATATTAAGGTTTTAAAGTCAACTTTTCTATTCTCCTGAAGATTTTTTTATTATTATTTTCATTGTGGCCAATGGTGGTCTTGTCTTCTGAACAATTTATGATTACCTATAATTATAGCTGATTAGTTAGTTTTGGGCAGTATGGGCAGGACTGTTGGCCACTGTGTGCTTCCCTTTGGCTAACATTTAAAGAGTCAGTAAAATATTTATGTGGCCCTGAAGTGACAGAAACAGGACAGTAATTGATTGGCAAGACCTTGGCTCATTATCTGTTTCCAAGTTACAGTATTTCCCACATGGAAAGAGGGGTCTGAACAAAAACAAGGATGTGAATATGAAACAGATCACTGCTACCCATTCTGACTCATTAAAGCACACTGGACAGTAAGACCAAATAAAATAATTAAATAATCAGTAGCAGAGTTGTCCTCCTTACCCCATTTATAGGATACGTCTTCCAGCCAAGCTCTCCAAGCACAGATGTCGTATCCAGCAGCACAACTGAAATGGAAAAAAAGGGGATAGGAGAAAATACAATCATTAGCAGTCTGTCAACAGACAAGAAGTCCTATTTTCACACTGGAAATTGAAATATCAGCTATAAACATGTTCATTTTGACATTTTTATATTAACAGAAATGACTTTTTGGATAAATATTTATGGGCATAGAGGTATATACAGTGGAGGCAACCATTTTGGTGACTTGTGACACAATTTGGGGGCTGATGGATTGCAGTAAGATTGCTGTCAACAGTCCGTTCGCTCCCCAGCCATCCTTATCTCTCATCCACCGCTTGTCTCAGTCACAACAATACGCTCTTCTTCTGTCTAAGACTGTTCATGAGATGTAATCAGGGATAAATCTATCATCAACCCTTTGTCAAGAATGGGCGTCATGGCTGACGCAGAGAAGGGCTGAACCCCGATGCAGAGTCAAAAGGCAGAGGTCTGAGCAAAAGTCTTTATTTTTTTAATCAAAAAACTAAACAAAAGCAGGTTTGCACTTACTGTGACTTGAAAACTAAAAGCAAACTGTGGCAAAATAACTCCTGGCATGGCATGGCATGGCATGGCATGGCATGGCAAGACAAGGCAAAAAAAAAAAAAAAAAAGGCTTCCTTACATAAACTCTTAGGCACACAAAAGTAACGCTCTGACACAGGTGACTGGGAACACGAGGACTAAATAGACAAGACAACGAGACACAGGTGACACACATTAGGAGGGAGAAAGCAATCAAGAAAACCAAAAGCAAAGCTACATGAAAACAGGTCACACAGGGGAAGAGACGCTTTCAAAATAAAACAGGACATGACATAACCCTTGAACATAAAACATGGAAACACATGACAAGACAAACATGAAACATGGCACATGGACTGAAATCAAAAGACAAAGCATAAAAAAACACCAGGCATGACACCCTTCCTGTCTCATTAGAATATGTGCTTTATTATGCCAAATATTAATCAATATAACAGTATTGAATTTTCCCAGAGTTTAATATGCAATGATATTGATCTCAGTATAGCATAATAACATCATCGTCATCATCATCGTTGAATTTAACTTTCCAGGTAGTGTTAGAAAACAAAGCAATTTTTCCCTGGAAAATATTACCATCCTTGACAATATTTTGTCTTACACTCAAGGGCAGTAGATTTAATAATTCAGTGTCTCCTCCCAGCGACAAGTGATTTACAGCGAGAATGAGCAGATATGGCTTCTTGAATTTACTTTCAGTGTGCAGCCAGCACAACATCACTAAATTAAAAAAAAAAGAATGTTTTTACCTACACTTGTGATAACATCAGGGAATAGACAGCAGACAGAGATCCTGTTGCATTTTCAGAATCCATAAATATTACATGGAGCCCATCTAGCCAAATGCACAGTATTTGTGGCAATACAATTATGTCGTAATTATGTGTGGAAAACAATTGGCATTCAGTGTGAGAGTGATAGCTGACAGGAAAACAGTAGACCCAAGAGGCTTATTTAAAGTCAGTCATTTCTCTCACATGCTAGGAGTCATTATAGATGACTCTCATCATCAGTTGCCAAAAAAATTCTCTTTAAACTTGTCCTTGAGCATCCATTGACTTGGATCTTAAATGTTACAAAATGAACTGCACATGACAAATCATAGTGTATTCTTTCACTCGGATAAGGACCAGAGTTTTAAGTGTTAGTGAGTGGTGAATGTCCATTTTGAGGTCTGTCAGTGGTCTTTGGGGTGGGGGGGGGTTCACTATGTCGACACAAATCTCCATCAGTGACAATGTTTCCTGAATAAATCTCCATCAGGATAATTGCTCTGGGAAAGCCAGTTATTACAACTGAATGTACTAGAAAGGAGGTAGTAGTTTCAATACTGTTATATCATAATTTGCAAATTACAGTGTCGAGGCACAAGAAAGGTGATTTCTGTGAATGTAGTCTGACAGCATCAAGGGAAGCAGAGTCTGTCTGTTCCCCAGTTATGAGCCTGTACACCTCGATGTAGCCTGACTGACAGAGGTTGTCCAAGCATCTTCTCGCTGAGGTTTTTATTGTGTGCGCATGTATGTGTCTGTCACACACAAAGAAATGCTCCACTACTTACACTCATCTACCAAAAAGCTGGTACAGGATACACTGAAGTGGCACAATGTAACACCTGCTTTGGATCAAGCCAAACAGCTGTGTCACATCATCCGAGAGTTGAGGAAACAACCCGGGATATGGGTGTCTTGTCAGAGTCAACAAATACAAGACAGGAAAACAATACAGGTTGATGCTCACAGCACCATTGTGGTAATACAGCAGACAAAAGTATGTAAAAATGATGAAAAGGAAAAGAAAAAGGAAATTCATCCTTATTATGTGACTTTGTGCTTCTGTTTGAACAAATATCGGACTTTCTATTGTAATAACTGCTGGATGATGTGCAATATATCTTTCAAAATGTCAAAAAGGTAATATAAACAGTATATGAACTTAAAAAAAATTTTCATGATTGTGACCGTGACATAAGTTGTCTCAAGCACAAACAAAATTCCAAACTGAAGCAGTTTATTGATCACCAGATGCCCCTACCAGCCGGCTGAGAGGAGCGATGAGTGAGGAGCACTGAATGGTAAAAGAGCAGTGAAGAAAACAAGTTTTTCAAAAATATGCAAATCACTTCAACTATGAGAGTTCTGTGAGCATACAGTCAGAAATGATGTGTCCGGTAGCACGTCAGATTGACTGTGGCCTGACACACACAAACTAAACACATGATCTCCACCAGGTAATAAATGAATACCTTAATGCGGCGGCTTTCATGTACTCTTTGGCCACTGGATGCAGCAGAACAAACAGTAAACCAACATCCAGCAAAATATGGAGCAACATTCATTCAGACTTATGCCTCTATCCACCTGCTGAATTTAAATCCACTTCCCTCATTCTAGTTCTGTTTCTTGGTTTCCACCAACTACTGAGGAGGGAAAAAAAATAATGCTCTACTATATTGTCTTTTTTTCTGAAAACAGTCTATTTTCAGCCTGTTTCACTAAGATTTCAAGGTAGGATTGCAAAAATGTCACATGCAAAAATCTGTATTTTACATGACTGACAGCTGATGATTGGTAACATCAGATTCTTTGAGTAGAAGGAGGTGGTGGGTGATGAAATATCTGCTACAAACAAACAGTATTTATAAGTTTAGAAGTCATAACTACGGCTTCATCAATATTAATTTAGGTCAATATCACTATTTCCGAATAAGGCTTCTGACTAACCTTACATTATGATATTTAGTGGCTGTAAAATCTATTAATTTTCAGAAAGCATTTTGGCTTTTAGAGTTGAGCTCTGAAACAACATTTAGACAATCAGGGCGACACAAAAATACACAACAAAACACATCATAAATTATTCAAGTTACTGTGAACCCCAAAACTGGTGCTGCCTTCAATGCTTCACTAAATCCATTAGTGGGATGAACATTAAACATTTCCTTCTCTTATTTTTTGTTGAGAGTTTGGGTTTCAGCATGTGAAGCTCTTCCTTAACTCTACTCTCATCAGACCACATGCCATCTGCTCAGTTCTTCTCCTACTTCAGACAAAATGAAGAGAAATCTAAAATAAATTTGGGAAAATGGACACTGATTTAAATGCAAATGTCGCAGATTAATCTATTGATTGACCATTATGTACATCATAGCAAAAGAAGGCTTCCTGCTGATCCTTTCATACTCTTCCTCTAATCCGGTCTTCTCTGCTGTGCAGGCTTAGTTTAATATTTCCTTCATGTTGGCTGGTTTGGATGCGTTCCAGTGTCTCTGTGGGACTTTTTTCTGCCCACCACTGCCACGTCTGTGTCATGTCAGTGCCACTGCCAGGCTGGAGGACGAGCTGGCAATGCTTTTGGTGTTAATGGACACCATTAGACTACTGTGGGCAGGTAAGCAGCAAAGTCCGTGGAGGATGGCTTAATCACAGAGAGCTGGCTTTGTCGCTCCCTGCAGTGAGCTGTTTCACACTTCACTTTTCCATAAATAAAGACCAGATGATGTGCATTAGGTGAAAGTGTGGAAAAGTATCCCACAGAGAACACTGCACTGTTTGGTCAAAATGCTGTGCTTCTAACTATATAGGAGTTAAGACAATGAGGCTTTAGGTGGTATTTATTTGAATCAGCTGTTGCCACAAAAAAGAGCATTAAATTGCAGTGTACCAGTAGAGGTTTTCTGGATTTGTGAATAGAGAAAAAGTTGTTTTGAGTTGAAACAATAACTGCTGTGCTTACACTATCACTGACAACATAACAGTTACAAGTCTGACCTGACAAAGGCAGCATTATGCAGGAAGGACCACCAACCAAAATGTTGCTGCTTTTGCGTTAAAATTCTCAGCTAGTCATAGTAACTGCTTATTTATTCAAAAACATGACAGGTACAAGCTTTTTTATGATACTTGACTGAGTGTGTGTATTCTGCTTTGGTTAAATGTCTACTGAGCAGCGTACCCAGTTGACACTAAAACTGTGTATCTACATATCCATCCGCTCTGTCTCTCTCTTTCTCCATCCCTCCATAGAGTTATCCTTCAGTGAGGCACCCACAGCCCCTGCCTGTAGCTGAGGGTCCCTCAGGGCTTCCACTGCTTCAATATAAATAGAACATGAGCTGGCCAGCTCATAAATATATGGAGCTCCAGTAGAATGATGACATCTCCTGTCTGGGCTACAACCCTCACAGGCCACACAAACACCTCAAAATAACTACAATCCTAACAACAGGCCCAGAGACAATCTCATCTAGTGTAACATTATGTAAATTAGAACCGCGAGCAGTTTTGATTATTTAGGCAACAGTGCCACTAGCCGTCAACGTTATGTACGTTCTCGTCTTGTTCAAGAACAAAGAGAAAAAGGGGGGCATCAATCAAGTGAGGCTCTTAAAACATTCAATATTATGACACAACTTTAATATTATATGGATTTTTAGCATATCAACACAATGTTATGACATCTGGCTTGATAAGAAATTTACATTTTGGCACCATTTAGAAAATCTTTTCAGCAAACCGCATTAAAAATGTTTTTTCCTCACAGAAAGAGAACCAGGAGGAGGCAGTTCTCCTATCAGCCTTTTTAGGAGGAAAAATGGGGATAAATAACGGTAAGAAATACGACTCCTTCATCTGGTCTATTATTCTGGCCCCAATGTATTACTGGTGACTGCGATGGTAGTCACTATTATATGCTGTATCATGAGGTGGGTTGGTCTTCTCTTGGAGAAAAGAACAACAGCATTTGTTTATCTATAAAACTCTTGGAAAGCTACCACCTTACATCTCAGTGATGCTGGACTTTAACTAGACACTCAGTCCCTGAGCATGATCTGAATTTGGTTTTTCTTTCTGCAGCCCAAATTCTTGTAATGATCTTCAACACACGCTAAAAGTCAATACTGTACTGTTGTTTTCTTAAAGTGATTATTCTTTTTTTTCCTCATTTGTTTCTGTCCTATCTATCTCGACCTTATCTGTGACTCAGCTTCATTCTAAATGAGCGCTACCTCATTGAGTTTAAATAGAGGATTAGAATTACATGAACTGAAAATGAGACACTGGTTTTGTTGCATGTTTTGTTTTTCCCAGGACTGTGGTCCAAAAAGCAAAGCAAGCCTTCGGTCCACAAACACAAACAAAACCTTTCAATTTGCAACTCCGTACATTCCCATCCTGGGGAAAAGTGAGTCTTGCTGAATGTCAAACAACAACGTTTGATGAACAGAGACCTGTGAAAATTGATTTTGGTGAGTATTTCAGTGAGGATTGTGCGTTGTCATTTAGCGGTGTAAACAAGGTGCTGGGCTCTCAGCAGATGAGGGGATGATATGCTGTGAAATGGAAATCTATCCATAGCTGAGGCAACCTGACAGGCATGACAGGATTTTCAACACGTCTCCACACTTCACCAAGATCAAACGCTCAATGACATAATAAATACCAGCAAAGCAAATCTTCAAATGTGGTTGATTAGATCTGATATAGGCTGTAAGTGTTTTTAAATGAGGGATTAGTAAAGGGGATTCTTGCCAACAATGTGATTTAGCCATTCAACAGTGCATCAAGTGCTGCTACAATATTGAGCGTAAGCACGTTGCTAGAAGTACCCCTAAAGTGCAACAGCAGTGTTTTGCCCATGACACTACAAGCAGATACTTCACAATAGTCCCATAACACTTCAGACTGTTTTCAAGGCATTTTCTAGGTCTGTACAGTGATTTCCTGCAGGATCCTATTGTTTTGACAAGTGAATACAGAACAGCAAACAGCTCCTTGGTTTTATTTTGTATTTTTTCCCCGAATTTTAGCATGTGGTATTTTTTTTCAAACTGCAAAAATTACTGGTGTTGCAGTCAATTCAACTTCAATTAAAAGACCTGCACACCTATACAGGTGTTTTCACATCACAGGCTAATTAGACCTTTGCTCTGGTTGGAATTCATGAAGTGATAACGATGATACAAAGCTAAAAAAAAAACAAAGATGAAAAGAACACCGACAACCAGCCAATCAAAGTCCTTAAAAGTAGAAGCTGTAATTAAAAAAAAAAAAAACAAGTGAAAACACTTGTGTTGGTGGACCTAAAGTGTCAACTTAAACCACTTCCAGGTGTCTGTAAATTGATTCCCGTAACATCCTGAAAAGCATACAGTATCAGCCTGAAACTTTGATGCATGCTGTGCATAATGGTCACCGGTAATATACTGCATATGTAAGTAAGGACAAGGTGCTGTTAAATTATGCAACAATACTGAGTACAGTCTGTTTAATGCCAAAGCTAGTTCATGAAAAGGAAAAAAAAAAGTTATGCAGCATTCACTGAGGCATATTTGCTTGCCTAATCATGAATTTATTAGGAGTTATTTTCCTCATGTGCGAATTAGATCTTGTTCACCAGGTGGCCATAAAGCTCACATACACTAAAATTCAATTACCATTATCTTAATACTGGAATGCCTTTGAGGAAGTCAGTCTAACAGTCTCAAGCCTGCAGTCATCTCAATCTCTCGAGGCAGGGAACCTCCGTGGAATGACCTTTTATTACAGGTAGCAGCAGGTGCTCCACTTAGGAAAAATCAGGCAGAAATTGAGATAAGTTTCACATTGATAAAACTAAATTTTACAGACCTAGTAGAGCTTATGAGTATTTAACTATATAACTATGTGTGTGTGTGTGTGTGTATACAACTAAGAAAAATCTGAACAAAACTCATCCTCAGTAGTGGTTTTCAAATGGATGAATACAGGAACTGTTTGGGGGTATACACAACATCTTCCCATGCACACGTGGTCACGACACACAAAACTCACACTGTGGCTTGCAAGTCAAAGGTGCAGAGTTAACATTTTTGTGGCTGCTCTGGGTTGGCTGATTGATTGATTTTCCTTGACAGCACACTGCTGGTGAATATCTGCTTCATCTACAGCAGTGATGGTGATCTTGGTGCACTGCGGGTGGTACCAGTGAGAGCAAAAGCTTTAATCAGCCCTCCACATAAATCAATGCAATGAGTTGCATTATTTTTTATGATGATTTAATTGCGAGATCCTTCTGAGTTTTGGCTTCATGCTTTCAGAGATCAAACAATGCCTCAGTGGGATGCATTTGACCAACAAAAATAGCATTCACACGTGGTGCTTTCATTCCTGTCCTGATTTTTCATGCCTGAATCTCTATCAGGAAAAAAAATCTAAATCGGAAGTATGAAACAAAGACATCATCTCCCAATTTACTGGGTATAAGCAATTTTCTGCTCTGGTAAAATTCTACAAGGGCTCAAAAAATCGGGTTAGTAAATGAGATTTGTGAATGCTCATTATAATAAATATAGCCGCTGCCAGCTTCACCAGGGAGAGACGTGGGAAAAAATGTATAAAAATAAAGCTTATGGAAAGAGATCCACTGATGGGGAGAATAAGCTTGTTCAAACCTGGCAGTGAGTGAGTAAAGTTTTGTTAATAACTGTCTGCAATCCCAATTGGGTTGATGTGAGAAATCGTCTTATATGTTGCTCTGAGAGGAGGCACAGGGGCGAGAGGCAAAAAGTGATTGTTTTTTATTGTTCTCCTAACAGCTGACATCTCGCCATTTTTTTTCTGTGAAATCTCCAGTTTTTGGAGCTCTATCAAACTACACCGCAACACCTCTGCGCAAGGGTGTTTGGTTTTGTCCCCAGCCTACCTACATAACACAGTGTACTGTAGCTGAGCAGGAGAAGCAATGTGTTCACCAGTTTCTATTTTAATGGTCATGGGTTTGCTGGATCACAATGTGAACTGGGTGGAAAGCAGCAGACTCCTGCATTCACACATCTGTTCATTTTAGAATCTCCTCAATAACCATGCAAAGCCAACACTTAACTGTCCCAAACGATCAAGCCTGTGAAGACACTAAGCCATTGCATGCAGCAGGAAATTAATTTGGCAAAGCAAAACATTGAGAAGCCAAAGACGGGAAACATTTATGCCTCAGTCCCTAACGAGACACTTTTCTTTGTTATTTGAGTTATTATCAGTCTTTCCTTTCAGTGCTGCACCACTTTGTGGTAGAAGACGACTGCAATTGTGCCGCTGAGGTCCCAGACCAGTCTATATGAAAGACTGAAGTACAATAGAAAGCAGACATCAGTTCAATCATTCAATCTGTGGCAGAGAAAAACACAGAGTGAGGCAGTTATGTAGCAGCTGTCTGGAGAACAGGGAGTAGCATCACTCTTATTGAACTGAGAGAACAATAAAATATAACCTGGGGGGCAGATCCCACTGTGTCCTGCACAATCAATAAGACTATTTTAAACCTCACTGATGCTGTAGCTGTGTGTGTGTGTGTGTGTGTGTGTGGAGCCACAGTGGAACACACACACAAAAGTGCATGACTATGCCCACACACTCACACAAACTCACAAATCCCATGAAAAGACTGGTGAACTGCAAGCATATGCAAAGGAAGGATGCAGGAGCTTTTCCTTATGTAGAAACATCAGACACACACACACACACAAACACACGCACACTGAAGCACACGGCACAAAACAGACGTGTGCACGTACAGAAGCATAAAAGTGCACAGTTCAGAAGCTTTTGCTGCCTGTGCGTAAAACGCACATCACACGGACGAGCAAGTCTGCACTCTCTCTCTCTCACACACACACACACACTCTCCAACTGACGCACACACATTCTCACACTGTCACCCACTTAATGATTCAATCTGGGGCTGATATAGTGTCTGCTGGGTCTGTGTCTGTCTGTGCGTGTATAATGTAGAATGCGTAATTAAAGAAGCCTTAGGGTTGTCATCTCAGCAGCTGCTTTCCGTAAAATCTTTCATTTTCTTAAATGATTCCATGTTGGCATAAAAACTGAGCTGAGGTAATCCCCTGTACTCTGCTAGGAAAATAACAAACTTTAAATCTGAATCTGGATTGAAGTGATGACATGAACATAAATGTATAAACAGGAACATGCAGCAGATTTATTTGTTATCTAAGAAGGTTGTCAATATCCTGCACCACCATTTCATTTCACTGAAACAAAGATTTGTAACTTTTTTTTTTTTTTGCAGACTTCATGTTCGAATATGAGTAGTGAGGGGTTTTTCTGAGTGATGATTTGTTTTAAGTGCCGGCATGTTATCAGTTTACTGATTTACTGTAACTACATTTCTGAGGTCTGCGACTTTATCGGTTCTTACAGTAATTATCAGTGCTTTATGTATCCTTTAGTGTCGGTTTAAAATGAAGAAATAAGTAGCATTACATATATTATCAACACACATATGCTACAAAAACATCCAGGTATCTGAAGAGTAGATCCTGAAACTCACCTTGGTTGCAACGGCTGAAGCGAGTGAGGACAATTCCAAGAAAGAGTGAAACGAGGAAAAATCTGTTTCCAAAACTCATGTCTGCGGCAACATCTAGCCTTGTCTCAGTTACATCTAGCCGAGAGGTAACCTGGTCAGAGAAAAGCGCGGCTGGATCTCTACACAAACACCGGTACACTAGTCCTGGTCCTTACATTTGGTCCCAGATGATGAGAACTGCCGGGTGACGGAACAACAGGACATCCATCCTTTACTTCAAGGGAACGTCGGCGGTGGCGCGTAACGGACAGATTCTGCCCAAAGTCGCAAAAATATCTTAAATGAAATAAAAATTTGAGACAAGGTGAACAACGCTTAGCTCCTAATAACTTTTAGATGACCCATGGACTTCACTCGCCGATACCGCGTTGTGTTTGAGATTGAAATGTCCTTATCAGTCTAGTGGGTCTCCGTAGCGCACAGAGTCGTGACAGACTTAAGAAATCCTGTTGCAAGCACGGCAGCGTGTCTCGGACTAAGCAGCCCTCAGTCTTCAGTGCGGTCCGCTGTAGCTCCGAGATGAGGACGGCGAATAGAGAAATGACTGGGATGCAGCCGAGGAGAAACTGAAGCAGCGGCTACAGCGGGAGACTGTGCGCATCTGTGCAGGGTGCTCGGCACTAGAGGGGGTTAGCTGACAAGGCAATGGCGTATGTGCGTGTGTGTACGTGTGTTATCTAATTGGTTCAAGTCCCACAATTTTTCCACAAGGACCTCTAAATGGTGAAACAGACCTGCGTGCCTGCGTGATGAGTTTGACCTGATGAAGCCCCTGTGAGAGAGCACGCTGGGGGTAGCCGTTAGTATGTAATGCAAAATGTTGGCAGGGTTAAAAAAGGTGAAGCTTATCTGAAGTTTCTTGTGCGTGGATTAGTGTGAATTAAGTAATAAACTAAACTACAAACTGAATTGTCTATTCGTTAATACTTAATGCATCAATAGCTTAGTTTTAATCGGTAATTCTGAACAACAGACGCACTGTGGTGATGATGTAATCTGCAGACAAAGTCCAGCTCTGTCCTCTAGAAAATGAATACTAACACTCATACAAATAATAACTGACAGCACAGTGATTTATGGGCACATTTTTGATTTACAGTTGGAAGCCCTCACATCAAGTTATAATGCACAAATTTAAGGTGTGATTTTACTGGATCACACTTACTATGTAATCACTGAAATTACCTAATGTAAGATTTTTAGCCCCAACAAGCGTGATGATTTTGATATTTGAGAACTCCCACAATGTTTTAAGAACAATGCTCCTGGAAAAAAAAAATCATCTTCTGTTCAGCATGTATGCTCAACAAACTTTGTCTCAGAGGAAGTGTAGCTTCACGTCCATCCATTTGCAGTGCAACAGTGAATTCCTCTGCTTGCCAAGCCGCCAATGTCAGCCAAGATTAGGGAAGGTCTTCCTCTCATCTTCATGGACGTCTCATCGAGTGAGTAAGCAAACCCTCCCCAATCTGACCGGGTTAAACAAAGCAACGCTGGCTCCTGTGATGAGACCCAGTCAATCAGGACATAGGAACAGCTTCCTGTCAGCACAGAGGGGGTAAATACATCAACATCACGATCCGTCACCACCACTTAGCTCCCAGCCAATCACCAAACAGTTCAGAGAAGCTGCCAACTGACTGCTGACTTTATGTGGCCCAGCGTACAAACACACTGGAGGACGGAGGGGTTGTAGAGTAGAATATATTGACCACAGTCGTCTTTGTGTCTGTTGTAGCTGGGGGAAGACCACACACTCTAAAATGGATCAAGCTATTAATGTCACTGTGCAGATATACTGCAGTCATAAATAGATGGATAAATACTATTTCTCAGCCAATGCCGAGGTTGTAGAAATTTTAGATTAGTGGTAACAGTGTGTGCACTCAAGATTGATGTTGATGCAGAATTAAATATTTTAGCCACTTTCACAATTGCCACTGCTTTATTTTTTATATATATAATTTTATTTTATTTTATTTTATTTTTTCTATTTGCTCCTATCTTTTAATTTTCTTGGTCAGGAAAATTGCAATGTCTGTGAGAAGGAACAATTTCCCCTCAGGCATAAATAAAGGACTTCTGATTCTTATTCTGATTTATGTCTCTATAAGTCAACATTAATCTATTAAATGTTGGCAGATCTTTGTTTTTTTTTCCCCTGAAATATTTTTTTTCTATGTTGGCCGTTATGATTATCATTTCCAATGAATGCACGATCTATTAGTTAATATGCTTCTTATGCTATTCCCACTAATATTAGAAATGTAGAACAGAACATATTGCAGAGGAATGTAGAAGGTGAAAGATGTGTTGAGAGGAGAAACTCTACTGCCACCCCTCGCAATGATTTGGTTTCCTTTGCTGTAATTTTGGTCAATGAGGTGTGACTGTAGTGTATAGGGTGCCTAACAGTGAGCTATGATTCCCCCATGTCCAGAGAGAACAAGCTCCGTCCATCTGTACTCATCGCAAGCAAAGAGCTGGAACGAGACCACATCAGCACAACTGACAGAGACAATGAGACTTTATGGGGCTAATGGATCCACTAATGTCCTGTTCATGATGAAGTACCAGCCCATACAGAACATCCCCACACGTCGACTGAATGCAAACTGTTAAAAAGTTAGGGCTAAAGGAAAATGTCACCCCAAATGCCTTCAACATAGTTGTTGCGGGGGTCATTACAGTATGTTGTTGGTGGTGTATTTTTCACACTCTTAGTGAGTGAGATGCTTACGGGATGACAATGTTGGTCTACAGTTCAGTTGGTTGGTACTGACATTCACGTTCTGTAGAGGATGAATCCTCACGACTTTGGTGAACCTCTGAGTTTTCATAACACCAACATGAAGTTGGAACACTTTTGAACTCAATAGTTACTAATGGACTGTCATGAAATTTGTCCCAGGTATCAATAGTACCCACATCTGTAGCACACAGCTGGTCACAGTGTTCACTTATCAGGTGAAATTATCTTTATCTTGATGGATTTGAACATTTTGCACAAACATTCATTCCCACTTGACGAATCCTAATGATCCTGGTGATCCCCCAATTTGTTGCCTGGGGTTACTGCTAAATGGAAATGTACATTTTTGAGTTTGCTGCTGACTTGCTAATATACTCACAGACATAAGTGTGTTCATAAAAGTGTAAGATCATAAATGTTGTCAAGCCTGCTTATATTTGAATTTATTGAGTCTTAATTTTACATTATTTTAAACAAGGCCTGGTTGTTAATAATATGAAAAACCAAACAAAAATCTGCTGTTGTGCAGTATAACACTAATTGACAAAGTAATAATAAAATAATTCGATTGCAGTGAAGCAAAAATGTATTTCAACAGCGTCTGGAGGGTCTTTCTGTTGAACCTGCAAAGAAACCTCCATCATACTAAAAGGAGCTGCTTGTACATCCACAGGACTTTACACAGTAAGGGTAATAAAAAGTCTGAGCTATTTTCAGTTCTTTTTAAGTGGGTACTTGCAAAGATGAAATTTCAATCAATAATACAATAGTGGTACTACTACTAATACTAATAATAATTATATATAATAATAATCAAGTCCTAAATTTCTGTGTTAATTACTTGCTACTGTAGTGTAACAGTTAAAGAAAAAACACTATAAAATATTGGGCCAGTTTTGCCAATATGTGAATTTTATACATGTTTCTGCAGTATACAGACATTCACTCACTGATGATTTAACAAATTTTAGTATATTTTTCTTCCATGGTGAGTCAGACGTTGCACTTCATCTGTCCTCAATAAACGACTGAGACTCAAAGGTTTTGTATTGTAATAGTAAATTTGTTTTCCTATTTTTGATTATTGCACTGGCCCTGAAGGAACACTCAGTTATTTATGTAAAGCTTCATTCTGTTGCCCAAGGCGAAGATGACATTGAATATTTTCAAACAGCCCAACACAAAAAAGGTGACAGTGGGAAAAAAAACAAAAAACAATTTCACAACACTGTGATTGCTTCAAAATTGCCTGCAGCAATTTAGAGTCTACGTCGTCTTCCAATTCATTTTTCAAAATCAAGCTCAGCTTTTGATTTACCTGATGCGTTTGTATGGAGCCGCCTGGCCTGTAAACACAGACCCTGCAGGCTGATGCACGGTGGAGAGATTTAACCTAAACATGAACATACATGGATGCGCACAATGCTGTGCAGTGACTCAGTCAGGAACTTCTTCCACACAAAAAGTTAAGCCAAGGTTTTACTTTTGTTTTCCCAAGCGTATTTAAGCAAACAAGATGGCCAACAGCCCCAATTTGATTAGGGTAAAAATGTAGCCTAGAAATGGACATATTGGATGGAAAATATTCTGTCTGTTTAGCCACAGAGTATGTTCACCATCTAATCTTTTTACTGTGTCTTGCTGATGTGTGGTGGACTTTTAGAGTTTTTCCAGCTACCTGCTGCAAACACGCCAGATGAGGCTAAGACTCTGTAAGACTAAAGGGAGCCGCAACTTTGAGTGACAATTCGCTGTAGGTTCATCACTATGAGTGACCCCTTTCCACATTGTCTCATTGTTTTCACAGTAATGTAATATGTTGTTACACAGCTATCGATTATAGCAGCTTTTAATAAAGCCCTGTCAAGCACAAACAAATCACCCAAAAGCTAAGGACAGTTTGGCAGGCTGGAGCCAAGTGTTCTATAAAGCATTCTGTGCAACTGAACAGTGCAGGTACAAACTACTTGGTGTTCAGTAGTGTTGAGCTCCACAGTCTAAAACATAGTTTTAAGAGAAATGAAGGCCATGTTTTGGTAGCCTTTTGTAACCATAGGCGAGATGTGTCACCGTCAGGATTTCAGTCCATGTCTGTGAGATGGCGGTTGGCATTAGGAAACAGTGCAGCGCTCGTATTTGGAGACACATTGTTCATCTTTATATATGTTAACGGTATTTGCATTTGTGTATTGGAAATCGTAATTTGAAGACAGCTACATTTGTTTGAGATTATAAAGTTTTAAACATTTAAGCTAACCATTAATTAATCTTTTTTTTTTTTTTTAATTTCAGTTTGTGAGTGGGTAGTTGATAGACACTGCAGAAACACTTTACGTGGAATAAAGAGCAAGAGCATTCAGACCGGGAGGTGGACACCCTCTCTACGTTTAAGAGTAGACTTGAAACTTTCCTTTTTGACAAAGCTTACAGTTAGGGCTGGCCTAGGCTGGTCTCTAGTTACGCTGCTATAGACTTAGACTGCTGAGGGATCTCCCACAATGCACTGAGCTCTCTTTTCCTCTCCCTCTCCATCTGCACATATTTATGTCCCCTTAATGCATGTTACTAACTCAACTTCTTCCCCAGAGTTCTTGCTGCGCTCCTGCTTGAAACCTTCTGGGATTACTTCTGCTTGGTCATAATTTATTTTTATTTGTAACAAAAAGTTACAGATGCTCTAATTTCATGAACAGAAATCTGCACAATGTCACAGTTTAGTGACCACCAAGTGACAGGGGACTTACTCATTTCCTAGATCCGATCTGTGACATTTCTATCCTGCAGGCTTCTCAAATGAATGTGTTCACAGTAATGACTAAACATGCAGTCTAATCTTAATTAAACCTTAATACGTGTCTTACATGCCAGAGTGAAGTATGTTTTCCTCAGGTTTCTGTCCTTGTTAGGACATTTGGTCCTCATAAATAGTAGAAGTACAAGAGCACAAACTCTCCTACAGACCAATTTTTCCCAGAATGACTTGTAGTGTCTATCTTACTGCACACAGACATGCACACTCTCATACACACTTGTGCTACACCTTTGAGGTTGCCCACCTCCCTGGCTGCCTAATGGGCCATGGGCTCTAATCTGGATGGCCACGGTGCTCAGGAGAATGAGCAGAGCAAATAGAGAGAGCAGCTCATCAGGCCTGAGAGCCGGTGTGTCGGTAACCCCAGCTGTTAAAGAGACATTCTCACATCGTTCAGAGATGAGGGAAGGAAACAGGCTGCCTTCACAGACCAGGGTAATTTCCAGGGACTGACAGTAGATAGTTTCTCATAAACCTTTCTTTTTCCCCAACCTCCACAATGTCTGTTCAGGTACTGAAGAAGCTTTGTTTCTCAATCTCACAGCTTTACTGATCATTACTAGATTTATTAGTGCTGTGTATCCCCTTTCCTGTAATATGTTTCGCAGGTTATGCATTTGTACATGAGTGAGAGGCTGTTTACATAACTTGTAAATGCATTTTACAGATGTTGCGCAAATTGACTGTGGAATCGTACTCATTCTAAAACAAGAAATAAAGACATTTTGACTGTGTTCTACCCTCCAGACTTGAGATAAAAAGGTGTGGAACAACATAACAAACCCTTGAATACACCATTGCACACTTATTTGCATAATCTCCCATAATTTCTGCACATTTTCCTTCATAGTGGTTTTGAAAGGTGCCTGGGAACAAATCCACCTCTGTTCTCCATTGTTTCTAAATGTGTTGTTCTCTGGTAGAAATGGAGTACAATTTGCTCACTCAACAGAGTGCCATCAGCAAGCCACTTGTCTTGCAATGAATACTAATTATAGCAACATCACAACAATGTATGGTCACAGTCCATATACAATGTATTCCAAATGGAAATGATGGTGTTGGTGATAACCATAAAGCGCAATAAACATCATTATCACTCAGTGCACCTTTCGGGGATGAGTGTTCCCGTTACTCTTCAGACAGGTCCTGTAATTACAGTCAGCAGTGATGTAAGATGGCGTGCAGCAACTTGACAGTTTCTGAAACCTGCCCCTGAACCCACACCACCCTCAACCCCAAAATTTCCATTAGTAATTGACAAATGGATGGATTAATGGTGTATAAAATGACTCATCCATCATAGGGGCTAAATGGGGTGAGGGAGCAGCAGTCTGTCAGACATGCCTGTTCAGAGCCTGGTTCTCATGACCTCTGTATTGCTGCATACAGCAGTGGCTGTATTTATTTTTCCTGCTGTAAAACACCCATTTTCTGCTGTTACAAACTGTGACAAAAACTATAGTCACTACTGATGTTTACTGTTTACTGGGCTTGCAAACAGATTTGCCAGTCATTGAAGTGCTCATCCTTCAAAAAGGTAGTATTTCCCTTAATCATCATCAGAGGAAAGAGTGAAAGCTGATTTAAAATTCATGCACAAAATAAGAACAATAAATGTACGAGGTGTAAGAATAGCAGGGTGACAACCTGTTAGTCGTTATTCTAAAGTTTTAAAGACACTGAGGATTAGGTTTATTTAAAAGTTGTTGATACCTCTAGGATGCTTATCTTCTTTCGGATGTGAAACAAAAAAACAAATGTCTATAGGCTTCTGGCAAACTCTGGAAAAATTACAAAAAGTCCATTGGATGCTCTCTTCCTGTTTGGCAGTTTGGCCCTCTGATCAGAAGATAATATTAGTATGTCAATAAACATGTCAATACAAACACTTAATGAAATGAAATAAACTAAATTTAGATTAAATGTATTAAAGTCTAACTATCTTAACTTAGCGTCAGGTCTTAAGCTAAGTACTGCAGAGAAGAATGGTGCAATGACATTTAGTCTTATTACACAACCACAGCCATGACAACTGCTGCATGAAAAATTTACTATTCACTACTAATTTATTATTTAAATTATACAATTACTGACACTAGTATATATTTAGCTGCATGAAAGCTACTCTTGTGGGGCACAGATGAGCAGTGACTTCAACACAGGTAGGCCTGTTACTTGCCTGATCTAATATTTACAACAAGTCTGGTGTTGGTCTGTGGTTGACAAGGTGCTTATTCAGTACTGACTAACAACTAACTTGTCCCGGCAACCATTTGAATAAGAATGTAATTTTTTGATTCAGGTATGAGCCAATTTATCTCAAATGAAAAGAAGAAAAGAAAGCTTTGATGGGATCATCTATTTGCATGTTTAATCATTGGATTACTTCTCTAAACACTGTGTGGTCCCTGATTTGGAAACTGACTCATTGCAGGTGATTTGATTTATGGGAAGTAAATACTGTCAACAGTGGACACGCTGCTGTAAAGAATGACAAATAAAAATCAGTGATTTGTTATCACTTTGTCTTTGTGCTGTAGATGAAATCATCCAGAAAAGGTGATGCTATCAATACCTCTACGTCAGCACTGTTTCACAGTTATTTGATGGATGGATTCTGGGACAATTTCTTGTCCCTTTTGAGATACCTGTCCACTCCCATAACCCTTTCTTAAGCAAAATTCTAATAACCCAAGGGATTAGAGGAACCCATCCAACTCAGTTACATCAAAGGAGGAGATAAACAACGACAAGACGAAATTTCCTGTCCTTCATGGACAAGCTGTAAGTTTGTGTGGCCGTCCACGTGGCTGTGTGTCGTCCTGCAGCGCCAGCATGCATATGTGTATCTGTGAAAAGTCAGAGGCCCTACTAACAGTTAAGTGCTACAGTGTGATAAATAATGTAATAACAATGTGTCTGTGCTGCTTTGCTGTACTGCCTCTTCCCCCCATCACTGGACAGCAGGAATGGCTGCCATACTAAATTATACTGTGGGCAGAGCAGCATGGTTATGATAAACTAATGCGTGAAGTGAAATGTTAATAAACTACCTTAACATGCACCTGAAAGTATACTTATGTCACTAAAGATGTATTTTTCTGTAAAATACTTTGTGTTCGCAATAATTTTCAGTTGATCTTGAACTTCTGTGCAAGGGACGGTTCATAGGACCCTTTTATTTATGTATGAGACTTTACTAACTTCTATAAAAGCTATCAAATTTTACATTGATGACATTAATCTTGCAGTTTATGATACAGAAGTATGAATAACGATGTAGGTTGTCCGAAAGTTTTTCAGAGGCTGGAAAGAAGCGACAAAATTTTAAGAGCTCTTCTCGTTACGCTAATGCATCATGTGTGAGGAAAACAAAGTACTTGTGAGTAGCTTCACTGAGAAGGAAGATCAACATCAGACCACATAAAATCTTTCAAGGTACTTAAATGCACCTCTCACCATGGGAACCAATAATTGCGAGCAGTGGCAGAATTTCTGAATAACCTTACAGTTTGAGTGGTTTTGATAAGAGGACTTTACTCCTGGTCTTATGAAATCAGGAGGAATTTTTGTCCTCAAAGTATCTAAAATATTCAGGAAAAAAAAAATACAGTGAAAGGACTCATACTTTTCGATGAGTAGTGACCCATTTTCTGCAAAAATCCAAATACAGAGGAGACTTTAAAAGAACAGGTTCAGAGGTGGCATTCACAAAATTCTACTCCACAAAAGTAAGGGCCTCTTTTCGCATGCCGACTCTTCATTATAAATAAAGTATTTACACATCAAACACTTTGAGTTAGTTATTAATAATACATCCACAGCAGGGGATCTTAACAAAGATTAAAAAAATAATAATAATTGATGCATATGATGTGAAAAGTCAGAAATGGTTACTCTATTTGAAGCTCATCATTGACATATGCACAGTTTAAGTGCAGACATGATATGAATTCAAGTTTCTGAAATCTAATCTAATCTAATATTGAGACCAATCCATATCATTTACTGTTATTGCTGATATCTGATGTGTCCTATAGACGAAGACAAAATCTATACATAAGGATACTGTGAGGGCAGAAATTACTGTATTATTGACAAAGCAGTGTTGGTGGATTAAATCACTTAAATCACAAGCTCGGTCATTTTACAGTAATGTGAATTACATGCTGTCCAAGCGTTAACACTGGTGAAATACTGAAGTACTCTGCATTGCAACTTTGTGGTATACAGCACAGAATAATCAGCTGACGTGTATAAGTTTAAACAACAACACCCCAAAAAACAAACAAAAACAAACAAACAGGAGCACTCAACTCTGACATGCCTGTGGCAATGAAACCTATGCAAAGCCTTAATAAATCCAAAACGGTACAACATTTTGGTCTCTAGTTCACTTACTGTATGCTTTTACACACTTCACTGAAATAAAATATTTGTTACGAGACGATACATTTTGATCAAGGAGATCATTAGGAGAGGGTCCTGTCACAACTGCATTTTTTCTTTATTGCATTTATTCTTATAACTAAACAAGTTTATGTCTGAGTTCAAGCTAGCCAGGTGAGTGTTGCAAACCCTGTTGTGTTTGTGCTCCTTAGATGGATTCCCATTGATGTTACCCAAGCAGAAGTCTCAGCATTAGGGCATTTAAATTATCAGCACTTAAAAATCATTTTAACACTAACACAGGTTTCGCACGGCCCTCCAGTTGAGGTGATGCATTAGGAAGTCTAAGTGCATCTCAGTTTTCAAGTTTTAGCTTTACAATCCAGCACATGCTGTCTTTCTTACAGGGCAATAGTATAATAATATTTTCACAAAGCTGCCAGAACGATAACATCTGAGGACCAACATTGCATATTTAATGTGTCATCAGTTTAAGTCAATGCCATGGCTTTGTCCATTTCACCATTTCTATGTTTCTCAGTCCTCCTGCTTAGTACTGACTGAACAAGAGAGTGAATAATTAGCTCAAGCTATTTTCTTCATGTTCGTATTATAGCAGCTGACGTGGTAATTGCAGCCTTTCAGAGAGGGGGAGAGTATACAGAGAAGAGTATAGCTGCTCAGAGAGCTGCTGCCTTATTTAAGACCTCTTGCCTCAAGTCGGGCTGTCTGTCTGCAGCTGTCACACCATAATCACCCTCACGCAGCTGCTCACACACACACACACACAGGGGCACATGCACACAAAGCTGAATAATAGTCCCAATCAAACATTTTCTTTAATTTCAAAACCACTTTTGTTGTTTTTGTTTGAAGATAATATGGTCGGATAATACAACATCAGCTCCATCCACTGTGGAGTCTATTTCATCTCACTTCTAACCTTGTAAAGCACTCTCAAGTTTTGGAACAGATTACAGATAGTGTAGTGCTGGGGACAGTTGCTAAGCCCAAGGCATATTCCTATAATTAGCACCATAATAGATAACCACAGTCTGTACTCTTCATTTCTTCGCACCCTACGGCTGTAGTGATGAAGCTGTTACCACTTCAATTAGATCAGTGATAACACAAAGCAGTCTTTTCAAACTGCCATCCCACATTCTGGGCCACTGTTTACGCTTTATGAGGGATGTTGTGAAATGTGGCTTTTGCCTTGAATTTCCTGAGGTTCAACACTTTATAAATGTTCATATTTTTATCGCAGCTCAGTGCACACATTCTTCACTGGTTAATTCAATTGCCATTCAGAGCTAAAGCAGCATTTATCAACTCCAGGATATGCAGAGGCTTGAATGAGGAGAGACAATTACATTGTTTAAGTCACTCTGCCATTTGTGCGGCGCTTTACCTTGGACTGACAATGTTGTCTAACAATCAAACAAAGTGGTTCAGTGTGACTGTCTCAGTCACGAGAAAGAGCAGCACTCTCAAGTGATGGGTCTGATTTGTGCCAGAGCAGCAGGCTTCCCTCAGCACTACAGTTTGAGATAAAACAATATGTATTGCTGCTTAAGAATAGCAAATATGCAAACTTAACCTTTTACTCTGACAAAACTGATTAATTGGAAGCCTGCATGGATGGTTTTGATGAGAGCAGCCAAGAAGAGTCATAGATTGCCCTGCCAGCATTTTGTTTAAAACAACAACTAGACAGTCAAGTTTTAATATGTATATGGTGTAGGTCCCATGTGCAAATGTTTTGTGATATTTACTGAGAATATGCAGCAAAAACTATGCTCAAAATGCAATATTTCCCTTTCCATCCCACACAACAGACAAGTATTTTAAATATAATTATCACTGGGATTCCTGATCAGTTCTGGGGTTCATAACATTAAATAACCCAATCATCACCATCATAAAGAGTTAGAATAATGGTGGCATTTTGAACATGAATGTCTCTTCACTTGAAACAAAAGCTGGCTTATCAAAATGCTTCATCTGTTTAAGGGCTCTGAGTTTGCTGAGCAACAGATGGAGCCTGGATGGAAAGAGTTTCCTTACTGATTGACTGAAGCTGCGTGGTGGTGTAAGTCCTGAAAACACAACTCAGTAGTAACAACAAGCTCCCATGAATACTGTATCAAGAAGAGCAATTTCAAAACCAGAACTTTTCAACATATCTCCTGCTGCTAACCTGGGCCTGCCAGTGTAGCTATTGCTGCTGTCCCTGAGTGACATGACACATCATGAACAGTTTTGTCCATTCGTTCATGAACAATAAAATTCAATATTTATCTTCAGAAGTTTTAACAAATTAAACTTATTTCAACAATTCAAACTGAAGCTGAGCTACATTTTTAAATCATTGGACTATTTATAGATATGAATATTTACGGACAAATATTAAAGATTAAAAAGATTAAAGTGACATATTTTTGTCATTGGAGGGAACTCACTCCAACGAAATTTGTTCTCTGCATTTAACCCACCCAAGTGACATGCACACACACAGCAAACCCGGGGCAGTGGGCGACCGCGTGCAGCGCCCGGGGAGCAGTGGGGGTTAGGTACCTTGCTCAAGGGTACCTCAGCCATGGACACCGGGACGGGGAATCGAACCAGCGATCCACCGGTTACGGGTCCGACACCCTAACCGCTGATCCACGACTGCGGATAGTGTAAATATCAAAGTGATATTCTAGTCATAGATTATTGAGGTTGGTCCTCCTTCTTGAAAATACAATTAAAATATATCCTCTTTTATATTAACACAGTTTGATTATTTTACAAAAAATCTTTCTATTCTGGTATCAATATAAATGCAGAAGACCTTGTTCAGGAAATTAAGCAAAAGATGTTGATAACAAAAAGGTTTAGAGAATATCATAATTCACTGCCATTGTATCATAAAATAATAAGCCAGCAGACACAGCATGAGAGGAAAAAGAAGAAAAAACTCATGAATAATAGCTCTGAAAAAGACGTCTAAAAAGACTGGGATTTATTCAGGCTAATATAAGCTATCCTTTGACTTTAAGGCTATCCGGAAAACTAGAGAATTATGTGACACATTCTTAAATGAGATGATGATTGGATTTAAAGTATGAATGAAGGCTGTAATACTTTAATGTAAATCCTATAAATGTTTATTAATTGCATCGCATGAGTTCCCAAACATTATAAAGGGAAGGAAATAAAAACATGATGAGGCTTCAATTAGTCACACAAGTTCTTTCATCCAGAACAGCTATTTTAAATAACTCTGTACCACTTCTGGCAGAAATTAGCTCCCTTAGAAGCCTTTTAATCCACCAGGACAAAAATAAAAGCACTGCTGATTCACGCAGGTTTCATAATACACAAAATGATGATCATAAAAGACAACTGAAAATAAAGAGTCAGATTACAAAACACACCGTGATCACCAGAGGTTAAAAGATTCTTATTATGTATAAGTGAGGAGAATCCAGTTCTGTCGTCCTGCATTAATGTATGCTGGCATAAAAAAAGAATTGTAAGCTGTTGGCATTAGAGTATGGAGCTGAGGAGAGCAATTAGCCTGGCAATGAAAGATGGAAGCCCTTCCATCTGTATTCGACCCAGACTGTCATCCTGTATGTGTGTGTGTGTGTTTTTAAATACACACACACACCCACGACTGTCATTCTGCACACGTTGGTGGGCCCGTGACCAGTAATGTCGTTTCAAGTTGGGTCACACACATAAACAGGTCTGTGTTTGGGAAGCCTGGATTCAGCCTGTTAAAGCCACAAGCCAATAATCTCTCACTCTCACTCAGGGTATGTGTGTGTATGTGCCTGTGTTGGTGTTTGTGTGCAAATCAAAAGGCCAAATCGACAATGTTGGACTCAGCTGACAATCATCTGGTGCAGTGGACCAAAGGCAGGTGTTGAAAATGACCTTGACTGTCCTAGTAAAAAGCAGACTGACACACAGTCTGAAAATATCACAGGAACTTTTTTTTTTTTATCACTGAGCAACACAATGAATAATAAAATTACAATGTTTTTACAATTTTTTAAAATTTCAATCTGGAACTCTGAAATCGCATAAACTAGATTAACGGCATCATCCTCATGACTGAAGGCCATATTAGACATGTCAGACTACAACTACTGGAGGCAATGGACTGTTTTCATCAGCTTATATTCACCACATTTCATGCGTTTCTTTGAAATCAAATCAGAGAATGCTGTATTTGAAGGGCTGGATGGGTACATCTGGAGCTTCTCTGAGCGGGCACCAACATTTCTGAGACTGCAGCTGGGACACAGCAGTTCGACAAAGCCACTTACTGAGAAGGACCCATTAACATTTTAACGTGTCTTCACTCATTTTTCCAGGAGACCAGATCCAGAACTGATGACAATTTACAAGACAATAACTACGGTGGCTGAGAGAGCTCAACACCATACAAAACACTTGCAAATATGCAAAATGCAAGCAAACGAATAAAACATCTTTATTAATTTGACAGCACATGCACAGGATTTCTTTGTTGTATCTGGCTGTGTTGTGTATATTTACACCATACTTGCATAGTATGTTATGAAGTAACTGCATTTCATTTCAACCACAACACAGTTTTCTACCTTTCAGCTGTTCTCTGATTTGCGTGTATAGGGGGGTTAACTTTATTGGGATGTAATCGTATTTTTACTGTAGGCAGTGTTTCTGCTTTGCCCTGTGAAAACTAATAATTTCTCTAAATTTCAACATATATGAAGAATTAGCTGAAACAGACGGTCCTGTGAGGCATTTACATGCATTGTATAGATAATCCAATGGGGTTGTAAAGCAATAGTATACTTATTATTAAAGATCTTTTCCACATCAAGGGAGGCAAGACCTTTTGGTGACATTAAGTCTACAACTATCAATTTGTGCATAACGAATTAATCTGTTATTTAATCATATACAGAATGTCCTGAAGTAGTCAGAAATGCTCATGAGAACTCATGATATCTTCATATTGTCTGTTTTGTCTGACCAACAATCCAAAAATCAAAAATAATCAGCTCCCAGTCATAAAAACATAGAAAATTATGATTGAAACAGTTATTTGTGTACATCATTTTTCTGTCAAGCAACTAATCATTTCATCTGATCCATGATACTATTGATCATATGATATTTCCATTCAGGTTTATTTAACATCATATTGAGGATAATTCAAAGGGGAAAAGCCAATCATTGTAAGGTTGTCATATAAACAAGACTTGCTTTTTACCATTTAATAATTATTATGTTAATATAGTTTCCTATTTGAGCTGTCTGTCCACGTCACATCACAATGTTTTATCAAAGCAGTTAAGTGGTGCATGAATTGCAGCCTACGTGGCATAAAAGTAGTAAAATTCTATTAATAATTCAGTGAATAAATATTTAATCTACTCAGAAAAAGAAAACTGTTTAATAATATTTATTTTTACACAATAGCATTGTGTTTCTATTTTGAGTGTTGCTATGCCTCTTTGCCAATGTAAGAGGGTTAAAACATGTCAGGTTCTTCTTCTCCGCAGTCACATTAAATTTATAATATTTTAACGAGGCATAAAATCATCACACATTCACAACAAAATACTGTTTACTTCCTTCACCCAGCCTGTGTCTGTGTGTGGTAGCATGACTGATTTTGCCATTAGAAGCCCCTAATGATCATTTCACGCTCATAATACCATAACTGTCTGTGGCAGCGGTATTATCGTCAAATACTTCGTTATGCATTCCCCCGTTTTACTCTCTCTTTTAGTCTCGTTCACACTCCCTCTTGTACAATAATCATGTGCTTTCAAGCTGACCATTCCAACAAACACTTGTTCCTCAATATCTTGCACATCTCAGCTGTAATTATTGTTGTTGTCTTAAATGGCTTTGAGTAATTTATTGCATGAGCATATGAAAGCCACAGAGTGTCATAAGAAAGTTACAGATAATTACAACATGGGGCAGAAAATATGGCATAGGGAGAGCATTTAGAAACAGAAGTCTGGTTGATAGGGCTTTTTTGCAACTTGACAAGGATTAGACCACCTCGTGGAAATTAAATTGACCTCATGTTACAGGTGGAATTTAAGTCTCTCATTGTCATACACCTCTTTGTCTGTAAACACATGTACTTCAAACTCGATTTAGTGTAGTGACTTTCAAATGGGAAGTCTTATACCCTAAACTGACTATAATATTTATACTGATTTTTACATAAGCTAGCTATATGAATTGATTTATTTATGTTATTATTCATTACAATGCAGTTTCACTGTCCCATGTTGCAAAAAAATCTAAAAAATAAAAACACTGAACAACAATCAATATAATCTTCTATCTGTGTCATATTAAGAATGATATGTTAAGCCGAGCATGGACACGTTTATGATGTATATCCTGTTATTTTTTTAAAAAGTAATCTTTAATCTTCTTTTAATAAGGAATTCTTCTTTTTTTGGTTAAATTTGTTCCCCACCTTATTGAGACAGAGAGAGTTAAAGACACAATAAGGGAAGAGGACAGACTGCTCCTCCTCCTCCTCCTCTCTGGCTTCCGTGACTATCACAAGGATTCAGAGCTGACTCTAATTCAACAGGACTGTCATAGCTCATGAAAAAATCATGTCGTATAATCAAATCGGAGTAAAAACCCTGCGCTAGGCCTCACGGGAGTCTCCATGCGCCCTGAATATTTCATGTAATGGAGGCTCTCACCACCATGGAAACTCTCAACAGTTCAGGATTGCGTGCAAATATTGACTGTAGTGTGCAGGGCCAAGGGCCGGGAGAGGCCGACTGCGCAACCGAGCCTGAGTGAGTTTTATAAATAATGGTAATCACATGTGACACCACTTGCAGCAGGGGGGCTCGTGGCCACTCGTATCCTCATACTGGATTGCTGTTACTGAGTGCAGTGGCAGAGTTAAAACTGGGAAAAGCACAGCTGAGAAAGAAACTGGCAGCGGATGAGAGGGAGGGCGGAAAAAAAGTGCCCTGATGCATATGAATTGACAAATGTCTGTTTTGGCTGCTGAGAATGGAGCTCAATTGTAGGTCTGAAGAAACATCAAAACACAATTCAGGGCTGACATCCATTGGGCAGAGGAGAGAGGTGGGGGCTGACAGTGTATTCAGGCTGCAAGCGCTGCACTGTGGCTAAGCTGCTGGCTTACAAGGCCTTCTCCTGGTTCTCAATACAGAGAGACACCAGGCGTCCAAGGAATGAAAACTCAGTGAAGGTGAAGAGACTCAAAGTTGCAGTAATATGATGTTTTCTCCAGCTCTTACTGGAGCTGTTTTTAAGTTTTTCATAGAGGGTCTCATGGAGTGGATGGAGCTTCCTGATCTGAAAAATGAGGCAAATGCAGAAACTTAAACCTACATTCTTTCTAGTGGCCAGCAAAGGGGCAAGACCGGTGGTTGCAAAAAGGAGTCCTATTGTATGTAAACTTATACGAAAATGGCGCCCTGCTCAGTTGATATATTGCCTCAATAAACAGTTTCCTAATGGGTTTAGGGTCTCTGCAGTTCAAGCTTCAAGCCTTCTTCAATGCAGCGTTAAGTGTATTTTGTAAATTATGGTCCCATTTAGAGTAAAAATGACAAAAAAGTGGGGCATGCTTTGTTACATGGTTACTATGTAATTGGCAAGTCTCTACCAGGGCTTGTCCATGGGTTCTGAGTCAAACCCAATCACAACAGAAGTGGGCTCTCTGGCTCCATCATCTTGCCCAAACATGGTCACTTCTGGCTCCATAGACCAATATTGCAAAGGCAATATTGTTAAAGTCATGACCTTAAAACAGTAATCCACAAACTCATGGATGACATCATGATGGGTTTACACTTGGTCTCAAGTCAAGTCTCAAATCACTGGAGACAAGTCTCGAGTCTTTCAGGGCATGTCTCAAGTCAAGCATCACTCCCTTCATAGAAGTCCGCAGAAAGTTTAAGGTCTGCCAAAGCAAGTCTCAAGTTAAACCTGAAATTATTAAACACAATTCCAAGTCAAATCTTAAGTCTTTCGGCACAAACAGAGGCCCGCTTGTTCTTCCAAGTCTATAATCAATCCATAGTAGAACTGGTAGACTATAGAGTAGTGACTTGGGATCCCAAGTCTGAAGGCCAAAATCAAGAGACCCTATGCTCTTTGCATTTTCCCATGTGTTGGCAAGTGCACATACTCAAGCGCATGTAACAACCCTACAAACTCACACAACATTCAGAGGATAATCATTCCACTGTAGATATTACAAACACGGCTCAATGAAGTGCAGTTCAGACAGACAGTGTGAAAAGCAAACTGTATATGTGTGTGGGAAATGGTTGGGAGTGGTACCGTTTGCATGTATTATCTGCACCTCTCAGACGTGGTAATTGAAGCTCAGTGCTGTTATGAGTCTGAGTGAGAGGCAAATAAATGCATCTCCTCACTGCTAATGCTGAAATCCGATCCTGTCTGCACATATTTACTGTGGGCAGTGTGCTGTCTGTGCCCGTAAGCCTGTGCATTACGCCTGATTCATCAATCGCCTGTTTATCTCGCCAAGTGAGCAAGAAAAAAAAAGACCTGCAGTAAATTCCCATTATTAGATGAAGTGTGATGAGGCCATTGGGGGAGAGGAGACAGACAGCATGGCTTTGATGCAACAGCAGCCCTTCAGACAGTGGGTGTCGTGTGCTGGGGAAGATCATTAGTGGTATCACTTTGAGATGATGTTTTACGGTGTGGTGAGAGTTGATTTACTTTGATCAATGAGGGATCTGACTCTGGCGAGTAGAAACACAGTAAATTTAACAACAGCGATGTTATTAGCCTCATGGTTCCTGGACCATGAGGCCAACAAAGAGTTTATGACAAGCTGCTTCACATTAGACCTTGGCTCAGAAGGCTCAGGTTTTAAAAATGTAATCGTGGAGTGTCAAAACACCTCTGGATATTTCTTAACCGCTTTTTTCAAAGTTGTCAGAAAGTGTACGCAACACTTTTGATCATTTCTTAAATGTTTTCAACCGCTCATCAATCGCTGCATGTAAATAACATTAAAATTAGCTTTGTGATTTATTTGTATTTTTGGAATGATGCTGTACCAGTATATAAGTCATTTCAGTACATCAACGGATTCAGCTGTGTGCAGTCTCTCTTGCATTTGTTACATAGATGTTAAAACACCTAATTGGACCTTCAAAGATAGAAAGTCTATTTGCATTTAACGGTGCAGGAATCCTATCTCAGGCCTACCCATAGGGCCAGTTAACTAGCTGACTATGTAGCCAGTGTCTGAGCTCATAAGACCCCACGAAGGCCAGCTTTCATTAGGAAGGAACTCCAGATTTGATTGGAAAAGTTCAATTAAAAAAAGAGTAATTACCTGCTTCATACACAAGCCATTGCCAACTGTAAGTGTTAGTGCATAAGAATGGCAAAATTATTTTTCTATTCTTTAGATCAAACTTTCATCTATTCATGAATAGGTGCCAAAATTCTCTCTTTTGTGGAAATGTGGGTTTAATTATTTCTGTCAATTACAGGCTCACAAAAGTAGCGGGAGCTCTGTCAGTTTTGCTTTAATTTTTTCATCACTGTTGGAGACCAATAAAAGTCATCAGTTCTGTTTAGAAGGAATTCATTTTTCAGGGTGACATGTGTAATTAAATATTTGTATGGCTCCTCAGCTGGATCTGTAGGCAGTGTGGTGAGGAGGTTAATTGTGATTTTGTCTTGAGAGTGACAGAGGGACACTGGTGATTTCTCTTGTTCTGAGGTCCAGTATTTAGATGTGCAGTGAAGCTATTTTCCATCTGACTTTATGGCTAATATTTCAGAGTTTCGGGGGGTCAATAAACTGAAGTTGAAATATTTGCAATTTCAGTGATTTTGTCCATAATGTTAATGTCTGTTCTATGACATTTTGATGGCATCTCTAAATTTCGCCTTGTCTCGTATGTTTGCTATGAAAAAAACTGAAGCATGTTTTCTCTGAGTGTGAGAAGACACCTGTTGGGGAGCGGCAAGCAGAAAGCCACAAGCAGAATGGAGATAAACTAAATTCTTTGAGTGAGTAGCAGATATTTTTTACTCCACTCCATTTGCACAATCCTCACCTGCTTTGCTCATCAACAACCTTGCAGATGATTGCGATTTTAATAGCTACTCCATTATAATTTAGATCTGGGTATTATTTAGGAGGTTAGCATTAGCACAGGCTGTACAGCTACCAACAACTGAAAAAGTATAGAAACTAAGGAGCTGGACGTCTTGAATTTGGACAAGTAGTTGTATCTATTGTGAACCAGTGGCAGCTAAGTTTGGGTGGTGCTGGAGAAGTTACAGTAGGCTATGTGTAAGACAGAACAGTATAAACATGAAATATTTCAGGTACACAAAAATATATTGATGAATTCAGAATTTTTATGACATCTAAAATGATTGCAGTATGGGCAAAAATCGGATGTGCTGATTCTCTGTACTGGTGAGTGTTGGCCCAATCTGAGCACACGTCAAACTGGAAAAAAGAACAGTTTAATTACCTGAGCTGATTAAAAGATCATTTGCTCGTGCAGTAATGCTAATGAAATATCGGTGCTTTGTATTCACAAATGATATCAAATTCTATTCTTTCCTGGTCAGAACGGTCAGCATAACCTGAATCTGAAGTTAGACAACACAGAGAACCACCTGGCCTTTAAAATCAGTCCCAAGAGAAAGTTCTTTCTCTCTCTCTCTTCAAAGGGCACGGTGGTGATTCACTACCATCACTTGCCTTCCCCTGATGTCATGTTTGACCTCTTTCTGTTGTCTCTCCTAAAAGGAGGAAAGCACGCTATCCTGTGCTGTCGTTAAGACACTGCCTATTATGTCATTTATAATACATCCATTATTGCCTGTGAGTTCATGAGGTCTAATTCTGTGATAACATGTTTTTACATGTGGTACCTCTCGTGGTAAAAGCTTTACATGCTATACGATGGTCTTTTTCTGGAAAGGGCCACTTTCATATTAATGTGCACTTTCAAGAAAAAAAGAAAATGCCTCTCAATTTCTGTGACACAAAGAAACACAGTAGAAAAAGTCAAATTTCACTAAAACCCAACCTCACACTGTGGAAACTGTTGTATGTTTTTCTGACAAAGCAAAACTGTAACTGTTTTTTTTGGACAATTTATAATCTGAATGAGGCTGTATGTCAGTGTGCAAACAATCAGATTTTGTATTTATTTACTGTTGTCTATGTTACCTGTCCACCATTTCACAGGCCTCATGTATATGTGAAATGAGCTCTGGGAGATATGCTGTTTAGACAACGAAAGCACACAAACAGCTTTGCTGACACCATTCTGTATGTAATTACTTTTAGAGGTTGCACAAATAACAGATGGAAAGGTGACCTTTTCAGAATATTTATTTATGCTTGAAATTTAATCTGTCCCTGTCTGGTCTTTGTTGAAGAGAATGAGGGAAAATGCTCAAATATGAAAAGGAGGCGATGTTTGAGAAAACATTCAGAGAGAAACAGAGAGCTCTGATAAAGGATCAGTTTAACGCGTTAATGAGATTTTTCCATTTAATGTGTAATTTACAGAATGTAAAATTTGATTTCAGTAGAGTCTCTTGGACTTTTTTGAAGATATTGAAAGTGTGATACTCATTTTGCAATCGGTAATAACATCTCTACTCTACGTTTAGTGGCCTGGGCATTCTAATATCCCCCATGTTCAGCTGGTTGCTCATTATTTTCTAGTCAACTGACCTTGCAAAGCCAGTTTGAAGCTCGGTGGCATGTTAATTGCTCCCTGGCCGGAACCTGCTCTGTAAGACCCCAGCCACACTGCAATGAAGCCGACACAGCATGCAGCTCACGTGCAAATCGTCACTCATGGCATTTAAACTCCACAATTTGTCACTGAAAGTCTCAGATTTCCCAGCATTGTTTCTCTCCCACTGCGAGTGAGGGCTAATTCAAACATACTCATCAGCTTATCTCTTCACCGCCTCCCACTCCTGTCTCCTCCCATCTCCTCAAGAGCTAACTCAAAAGTAATTTGCAATTCTCAGCGGCAGAGGAATTGATGTCTCATCTTGGTGCTAGGTAACAGAATTATGTGAGTAATGAGAAAGCAAAGAAAAAAGGAGACAGACAGAGAGAGAGAGAGAGGCAGAAAAGACAGGCATTTTGACATGAAGAATTGGTTGCCTTATCTTCATTATTTTTCCTTGTGGACAGCAGATATGTATCGTAACATTTGCAGCAGACTTTGACATTACGGTTCATGTGAAAGAATTCCTTCATGATTCGTGCCTTTGCACAATAAGTTCAGAATATGTTTGCTAGAGGGCACTGTTCAGTTGAATGGGTCTTGTCTGTTTCATTGTGATAATGACCTCGGTTTTGGAGTTTGTGATGTGCACCTTTTATTCAACTGAGGATCTTTATCTGCAAAACCCTCGCCTACCCCCATTGTCAACATTCCTTTTCCACAAATAATGGTATGGTTAAGGTTAGACAAAAATCAAAGCTGGCAAATAAAGTATGGACAAGTTACCAGAATCATAGTCATTTGGTCCACGGAAAAGTCATACACTAATTGCAGGTCTGTACACACAAGGAGGAAAAAATAGCAGAGCTCAAGTATCCTACAAGACTGACGCTAAACATACACCTGTCTTTATGCCACAAGGCATACAACTTCCTGTATTTACGCTCTATGTTGATTGATGATGTTGGGAGTCCTCAAAGAAGCTCAGTACTCATTCAGCATGAAACCATCCTCAAAGATTCTGTGGGTAAAGTAGGCAAAAACAGCAGAGAAAAGAAATCATAATGCAATGAGCCTTGTTTCATAACATTTACTTTGGGCCTCAGTTCAATTCCAGATGAGAAAAAGTGTCTTAAAATAAATATAATGAGATGCACTGTGGCTGAGATGCAAGGATGAGAGTATACTGAGGTTAATAAAGCTTAATCCACTGAAAATGATTTAGAGAAAAGAATGGTATCACTGCAGTTCTAAGAGCACAAACCACAATTCCACTTCCTGTGCTATACATATCAATCTTCTTTTCTCTTTATGAGTCAGTTTTAAGTTGTCATTAAACGCTTTATGAAAAGGCTCAGTCGTTCACAAGCAAGAATGAGGATTGGTGATTCACCTCTGTATAATACTACATGGACTTGAGGGAGTAAAACCATCATTGGAAAATACAATTGGTTTGCAAATGATTGCATGCCAATTTTATTTATGGTTTGCATAACACTACACTGTAGTATTTACTACACTATGCTTTTTAATACTTACAGTGCATGTGCAGCTTATTTGTGTTATGTGATGTGATGTTGTGATGTCATTTTTTTAAAATCAATCTTTGAAAGTCTTAAAGACACATAATTCAGTGCACCGATGAATGAGTTCTACATGTTTAGTATATTGTTTTATAGCGGAGAGCCATATTGCTGATACCTCTTCATGGAGTGCTTTTGTAGTTCTTTTTTTTGTCCACCATTGGCACATGGAGGTAAGAAAACACATACCTGCATTACAAAAACATCCACTAGAGCACTGCATCTGACTTTTACTGTTATTATCCTTATAATATCCTGTTTAGTCCTTTGTCACATTTATAACATATTAACACAATTAGTAGAATTGTTTTGCACCACAGGAACTCCACAGTATAGTGAAAACCTTCTGTGGAACACCGTGGTATAATGGTGGCTCTTTCTGCATAAAATACCAAGGCAACGACAAGGTCATTGACACTGCAGCACAGGTTGACAGGGGTACCAATTAGTAAACTGGTAAGCCACAAGCCCCTAAGATGTGTCTGAAAAACATGGAATCATAGTGAAACTGTCCAGTAAACCAGCAATAAAACTGTGACAGCTGTGACCACTTAGAAAGCCCGACAAATAGAGTGCACGAGGAGTAGAAAATGCATTACAGCAATTATCATCGCCCGTCCCTATGTTTTCAGATTTTCTGCCTGAAAGCCGTTTATACAGAGAGCTAATGAACTGAAAAGAGATACAAGTGAAGTGAGATTTATCATCAGCTACAATACAGTATGTTGCAGGTCACAGTTACAGTTTGGTGCTAGCATGCAAATGTTATCCTGTTGTATACGCCGGAGTGACGTGTCACCTGGGCTTTGTCTGTCGCTGCAGTTAAGTTTATGGGGAAAATGTCATAACCAGTAACAGCCGATATAGTTGGGTAAGCTGGAGCTCATTTTAACTACTTTGTACAGGACTGCAGCTAATGATTATTTCACTTCTGGATTCATCTGCTGATTATTTTGTCGATAAATCAGCTGATTTGTTTGTATAAATTGTAAAAAACAGTGATAAATTTCATCTCAATTATCCAGAGTCCAAAGTGACACCAGCTAACAATCCAAATGTTATCATTTTTACAAATACACTAAGATGACTCAAATCATTCACAGAAAAATATTCCCATCTGAGAAGGTATGAGGGCAAGCACGTTTTTACAGGGAAAAAATGAAAACCCACAAAAGATCACAAATAATGACTTTTGGACTCTTCCAATTCCATAAAAACCATTTGAGCCTTCTTAGTCAAAAATCAAAGTAAAAAATAATGAACTCTAAAGCAGACAGTTGATGTTTTAAAAAAGCCGGTGAAAAAAAATGATACAAGTGAGACAGCGTCTGAGATTATGAAAGACAAAATGGAAAAGCTCGAGTCAGAGAGGGAAGAGTCTGAAGCATGGATCAAAACATCCTGCTGGAAAAAGGTGGGAAATAAAGTAAATGCCCTGTTCGCTCTCAGATATGCCAAGGAGTCCATCGCTGGACTCGTGGTCAACCTGAAGAGGAAAAGTAACTGCTGCACAGCTGAAGAACCAAAACGCCGCAAGGCGAAGTTTCTTTAGGGGATTCGGGTAGAAGTGGACATGTTTATGAAGCGAATGTGGAACTGGCTCAACCAGAAGACACAAGACCAAGAGGCAAAGAGTAGGACGACTCTGAGGATAATAAGGAAACAGGTGGCAGATCTTTCGGCAATCACAGAGAGACCCTCAGAAAAGGAATATGACACAGTACCATCTGCGGTCAAAGAAACACCAAATGTTTGTGAAGTGATCGGTGTTGAAGAAGCCGCTCGTGTCACTGACAAACCACCTGTCGGTGTTGAATAAGTCAAAACGTCTATTGAGAGCTGAGGTCCAGCTGAACAGGGTGGTAGCACAGGCTGTTCAACATGGATATGATGCAGGACTTCAGGTTTCAGAGGAGCACAGATGCTTCAGTGTTAAACACTGTGGCCTCGCAGCATAGAGATGACGGTTCAATTCCAGGCCTTCACCTTCTGGCTGTGTGCTCACTGTGTTCCTCTGTGGGGTTTACTCTGAGCGCTTCGGTTTCTTCCCACTCTTTAAATTAGGAGAAAAAAAAAACAAAGTGAAACCGCGTCAGATAAGATGGAGGATTCGATTACTCTTCTGGAAGGAGCAGAAGGAGTTTCTTCCAAGGAAAGCTTAATCTCTACAGTTACAGAAACCATCAAGAGCATCCTGGAGGCGAGTGATCTGAGTGTCATTAACAAAGATGACATCTCAGAAGTAGGACACAAACAGCTTGTGTCCAGCACCTCCCAGGATACAACAGGGCAGTGTCTGAGATTATGAAGGACGTAATGGAAAAACTCCAGTCAGAGAGAGTCTGAAGCAGGGACCAAAACATCCGGCTGGAAAAAGGTGAGAAATAAATACAACCTAAGCTGTGAAAACAAATCAAAAGACAAAAGAAAAATTTATGACAGCTTTGCTACTTGTGATTAATTGCGACTTTATAAAGACAAACCTTTCAGTTTGAGCACTAAAGAATTTTTGTTTTCAAAATTCTTACCTTTTTGATTAATCAATTATACTGATGAATTTTCGGAACATGGTGAAAAAAGTAACAACAATGAAAAGTTTCCAGAGCCCATGTTAATGTTAAGCTGTTTGTTTAGTCAAATCAACAGTACAAAATCCATCATAAAGGACCAGGGAAAGCCATATATATACCGTATTTATATATAAGTGTAAGTCCTGTGAGTAAGGTCAACAAAATGTCAAATGTTTCAAGGAATAATATGCACCCTTTTCCTCCTGCTTCTTCTGTGGCTACGATCAACAGAATAAACTCCAACTGTCTCCTCATTGCACAGATGAATTTCTGCTCATTTTTGTCATCAAATACAGACATTTATTTTTGATCACCTTCAGAAATGTTCATCCATTAACTCCCCATTGCAACTGTAGCACAAGGCCAGTATCACCAAACTAATGTATCGGTCCTACCCTGCATGTGTTTGTGGGTGTGAGTGTGCACCCCGGCATCTATGAGAGTGTGTTGCTCACTTGAATGGCTCTTGCTGAGAAGGCATCTGTTTGCATAACAGCCCTCAGGTAATAACAGTAAAAGAACCCACCTGCTGTGTGAAATGAACTTGATGCCATTCACACACACTCCTCACACAGACAGGTTGTGTTTATATTGCAGGTTACCACCAGCAGCCTCCCTGGAGGTCTCACAAGGCTGTAATTAGGTGAAGGGTGGGCTATCCAACCCCAAACACAAATCAACACACTCAGTGACTCAACTGAATTTTGTCTTGACCCATCACTGGACTAGTTCACCTGGAAGATGAACCTGAGCTGTGGGTAATTATTGTCATGTGGTCGGGAGTGAGGGTTTACAGTAACGTTTTATTCCAAGTAAGGTACTTGAATGTAAATATAAACCACCTTTGATTTGTATTATATATTTTTTGTTGATGGATCTGCACCACTCTGGTTGGCATATAATTTAATTCATAGTTTCTCAGACTTTTCTGGTATGCTAAAGTATTTTCAACCTCAAATGTTCAAGTCAGTGAGCTTAAGTATGACTGATGTGAAAATCTGTTTATTTAAAGACAAATTCACATGTCTGAGTAATACATTTGCATATGTTTGTCAGTGATTAGTGGTATTGTGTTCAGTGTGTAACAATTTAAATGCTTAGCCACATTGTTCATCAATGTGCTTAAATGTGGCTGTGTCATTAATTTGATAACGAAGCTTTATGTAAATGTACAATGATCAGCCACAACATTAACGTTACTGACAGGTGAATAACATTAATCATCTGTTTACAATGCAATGTCCTGCGGGGAGACCTTGAGTTCTGGAAATCATGTGGATGTTCTTTGATTCACACCACCCACCCTAAAAATTGCAGACCATATACCCCCCCAGATAAGCCATCTTTACCCTTTCAACATTGACGTAACGAAAATGCATCAATACATAAATTATTGGAACAATACATTATTCCGATATATACACATATAGTGGGTATTTTGACTGTTGGTAGTTTAAATTCATGGTTTAATTGTAACAGTATTTCTGGTGAGAGTAATAGAAAGTGTATTTCTGCAGTCTATTGCTACTTTTTACTTAAGTACAAGATCAAAATTCATCTTCCATCTCTGTGCACGAGCATAAAAAAAAGGAAATGTGTGCACCATTGGCACCAGTCTAACTCTCCTTCAGCCCTTTGCCAGTAATGACCTAATAGCTACATGATGTGCACTAACTACAATGAACTAAAACCCTTCTGGTGATAACATGATTTTCCCTAAAGGAGAGCTGGCAGAGTGGAGGAATGAGGAGGAGAGGCCAGCCTGCTGCAAGATGTATAGCTCTTTGGGCATAATGCTAGAGGGGAAACAGACCTGGGCTTTATCCAGACAGTAATTGCATCATCAATTATAACAGCTAAATGCTTTTTAAGTCACCTGCTGATGTGGCCACCATTAACCTCACAACTCCAAGGTGAACACCGCACTGCACAACGTATGTCAAGCATGCCATCAATGCACACCAACCCTCAAGTCTGCTGTGCATTTTTCCTGATGGACACTAAACTAAAAACATACATTCATATTCCAGTAGGACGAGATGTTTTCTTGCTTGTAAAACTTCAGTTCAGATGAGAACAAAAGTGTCAACACCCATATAAATGGGCTTTATTTTGAAATCAAAGTTCCTTCTGTGCCAGTTTTGTTGATAATGTAATGCAGCCGGTGAGTTAATATGCCCTCTTTCTCTCTCTTCCCTGCATGAGCCTCTGTCTCTGGATCTCTGACTGGGAAATCGATGCTGTCTCCAGCCCAGCATAAGTCAATATGTGTCACAGGGCCTTTTCTCTGGAAACGTTCATATGTGTTGCATAGCTGTGGCTGCGTGAGTGCATTCAAACGGCATACTGAGGCCAATAAAATATCAGGGGTTTTTGTTCTCATATAAAAAGAGGCCAGTTTGCTGGTCTTTATCTCAAAAAGTTGTTTAGTTTATTGGTGAAAGACTCAAAAAAAAAAAAAAAAAAAAAAAAGACTTAAAAGCAATAATTTACTGTCTTGTTGCACAAAAAAAAAAATCTAAATATCTAAGGACATAATGTAATGTTATTAAATTTAGGACTCCTGTAGGGATATTTGCTGAAATCTTTGGCCTTCTCACTTGGTGAAGTTGACATATTTTATTTTACAGAAGAAAACTGGATTGTGTTGTCCGCATTGCTTAAACAACAATCAAATTAGGATTTTTTTTTATCCACAAAAATATCAGTTGTCATTTATTGGTGTATTTACTTGATTATTTACAACAGTGGGCTCTTGTACTGACACCAAAAATATATCCAAGTATATAATCTGTTGTGTAAAGGCATTCTTGTGTGTGTGTTTGTTTTTATTTATGCTACTTTATATTTTGTATAAGAGGAATTGTTGCAGGTTATGTGTGGGTCTCTGTGTGTGAATCCCAGGGGCTGTCACCTGTTTTACATTGCTTTCAAGGCACAGGTCAGGCTACAGGCTAAACCTTCATGCCGGGTTAGAGCACACGCAACACGCCATGGGGCTCTGGGACCAAACCAAGTCTCTCAGGAGGATCAGAGCCAGTGTGCATTATCCTCAAAAACTCAGATTTTCTCCTTTAAGACATCCACTTAGAAGTGATGATGGCTGGCGAGATATTAGTTAGCATTAAGACAATGATAGTCAAAATTTCATTTTTTTTTAAAATTTGTACTGAACTGTGCTCAGGTGAAGCTTGACTGTGTAAAAGCGTAGTCTATGAATATCTTTGTTCAAAGTGATTAGTTTATGAGAGGCAGAAACCAGAGTCAGACAGACATATGTCAGACTAGTGACTGACTGATCTGTGCAAGCAAATGCTAATAGCCACGATGAGGAAAACAAAAAAAACTGTGCTCTGACTTTGTGTCCTATGATTTTGTATTACGGATATCATTATTGATTCTCTTTCTTGAAATGGTAATCTTTGCCAGACAGGTTTGAGAGGTGCACTTTGACATTGTTTTTCTTGAATTATCTATGTATGAAGTTGCTGTATGTGGCGACTTTGTCTTTGTATGTATGCATGTATCACAAACAAATAGGAAATGCAAAATTTCTTTCAAAGAAATATGAAATGAAAATTCCAAAAGCGTGCAGATTAAAGCTGAGTTTATTTTTCAGCCGTTTAGTTCTGTGCGCTTTATATTAATTCTTAAAGTGTGAAAAACCAAACAAATGCAGCAGAATCTAAATTTCAAAAAAAAATATTGTCCTGAGAAGAAATTGAACAAATCTTTCCTTTCAAATCTTTACTTTCACTTTATATTGATCACATTGAATGCATGGGAAACAAAGCTGCGGGACTTCCTCAGAAAAAGGTTGTAATAAACCTGATATCAGAGAAGCTTTAACATTAGAAGATCTTGTGATTAAACACAGGAAATCAATTAGCCAATATACAGACACAGATAAATGTCACGATGATCTGTATTTCTATCAGAGGGAGAGAGAGACGGAGACTGGCCTCCTGTGTCTGTGAGCCTCCAGGCTGTGCTTTCAATCCAGAATCAATGTTACTCCACTTAGAAGTAAATTGAAACAGTTTTTCCATCGAGTCCCCACCATTTTAATTTTCACCTGAAGGGGTCAGGGAAAGGACACTTTAGTGATGATGAAAGACATTTTCCCATTTTCACAGCTTGGTCACGCTTTGACACATCATTATCCCATTGACTTAATACATGGCTTCCCCTCTGCCTCACCCTTCCTCCCTCGTCTGTCAACACCCGTCTCTCTCTCTCTTTTACATCTACTTCTGTATACATCTACCTGTAGATACTTGTATGTATTCCACAATTCACCCTTCTATACTTCCATAACAGTGGTCCTTTTGCTTCTCATCTCTTAATGCTCTCTGCCCATCAGTTTTTCATCTACTGTTTCTCAGTTTTCTGCCATTTCATCCCCTCCACCCTGATTCTCACACCTTTAATGCACTCAATCCATCTCCACACTGAGTGCCTCTTCTTTTATATCATCTTCCCCCTTTGTCATCCTCTCCCTGCACCTGCTTTGTTTTCTCTGCTGCAGTTCCCTCAGTGGGTGCCAGCTCCTCCCTCTTCCACTGTAGAAAATTTAATGCCCCCAAAACAAAAATCAAATCTCAGACTGAGTAAAGAGGTATTTCTGCCTTCCACTCTGCCAGAACAGGGTTTTCACTTCCCAGTCTTAATCACCATCGATAACACAAATATAAGGTCCCTTGGATGTTGCTCCTGAACTTCTCTGCACCTGGGGAGAGCTTTGATAGCCCTTTCTGGCCAAATTTAAGAAAATGGTTCATGCACATGAACACTTGCAGATTAAAGACAAACATATACACACACAAGCCTACATTCACATAGGCAATACATGCATGGACACACAACAGGAAAGATAACTGTTCATATGTGTTCATATGAACACTCACACACCAATGGAACAGTCATTGGGGGCAATTAGGGTTCAGTGTCATGCCCAAGGCCACTTCAACATGTAGACCACAGGGGTCGGGGACTGAATCACTAACCTTCTGACTGATGGACGACCTCTTTCCCTCCTGAGCCACAGCCGCCAATCTATATGAGAAATATACACTTGCTATACGAGCAAAAATAGCACAGAAAACCTAATTCAGTCACACACACACAACCTGCCTGCATGTAACAAGCACTCAAGCTAAAACAGAGTGCAGAGTGTGTATCCCACTATTAAACTGTGGACAGGATGTAGGGTTGTCAAGTGGGAGGTGTTCTTCACTGCTGACTCATGATGGTGTCAGAAGAAGACCTTTGGACAGATACTCCTACACCACTCAAATTCCTGAACACTGGACAAACTTGCTGCAAGCAAATAGAAAGCAACATCTCAACCTCTTACTCAGGTAACAGGAAATAGTCAACTGTAGTACGTGCAGGGAAGTTTAAAACTGATATTAGAATATTACACAACGTCTTTTTAAATGAACATTTATATAACTATCACTTTCACAGACCATTTGCACATAGTCAAACAGTATAAACGAAGAGTATTGCTTGCTGGTGCTGTAACACTCTGACACTAATAAAGCCTTTAGAAAGCAGACCTGCTCCAAAAGTGAAAGCAGAGAAAATGTACTGACCTGGACAAGTTCTCCTGTGAGCCACGGAACAAAATCACTGCACTCTGGAAACATGCAGCAGTGCTGTTTCAGCACCATGGACGGCTACTGCACAGTGGCAATAACATGTGGAGGCTTACTGAGCAATGCTATCAGCACCTCCTACATATACAACAGGCGGTAGACTATCTATGACTGCTGGACATCAGAGCAGTCATTATGGTGATGTACACTAGTCAAAATAGCTACTAAGCCTGACAAATTTCTCTATCTTGATAATGCATCTGTACATCAGGACATATTTCCTCATAAACCTACAACACACATACCTGTTACTATTATTTATGAGTTTAATTTCTTTAGCTAATACAAATGATGTACAAAGGATAACTGATACCTGTCAAAGAATACGAAAATCTAACATTGACAGTCTAAAAACAAAACACTTTTGCAAATATAAGGTTGCACAACTGAATAAGTAATTTCTAACTGAATAATTATTGAATAAATAATAATTATCAGTTCAGGGTCACGCAGGAGCTGAAGCCTAATCCACAGGCAAGAGGCAGGGTAAAACCTGAACTGGTCACCAGTCAACTGCAGGGTTGACACACAAAGACAGACAACCACACGCACACACCTGTGGGCGATGTACAGTGGCCAATTAACCTAACATGCATGTTTCTGGGACTGTGTGAGGAAGCCAGAGTATGCGGAGAAAACCCACGCAGGCACAGGGAGAATAGGCAGACTTTGCACAGAAGGGCCCAGACTCGGACTGGGAAATCGGAACCCTGTTGCTGAGGCAACAGAGTTAACCATTGCACCACTGTGTCACCCCCAAAACATTAATATACAAATACAAATCTGAACACCCTCAACCATTTGGGAATCCTTTATTACAGAGAAGAAATGATAGGAAGGACCAGGGGTGCACCAGTCCATGGTTGGTGGCTTAACCCTTCAACTACTAATATAATCTGACCTAATTTACTCTTACCCAAGTTCTGCATATTATTACAACTGTAAAATTATTTATAACAGTACACCAAGATCAGAGGAAAGCAGTTTCCATCAGTTGAGTGGTTGGTCAGGAGCAGTGCAATCCTGGAGGAGCAAAATAATATTGGAAAACGATTCTTAGGCAGAGTTTGTTCTTTGTGATGAGTCTTATCTGTCTGGACTGTAATAGCATGTGACTGTTCTTGAAACAATACAAATCACTGTAACATTCAGACATTATTTTGCTTTTTCCCATTTGCTGCTCAAAGAATTTACATGAACTCTAACTCTGGTTTCTTACAGCTGCTGTGGCCAGCACTAACTGTGTCCTTTATGTCCTATCCATATTTTAATGGCAGGAAGTGGTGTGTGGGCGTCAAGCGAGGGAGGGCCACTGTGGAAGCTCTCTGCTCCCAGGATAATTAAATCAAGCTTTAAAATGTAAATATACCATAAAACAATAGTGAGCTCCACTGGTTTTAATTGATGCCCATCCTGGATGCTCAATGAGGCTGTTAATTTTGGCTGATGGCTCACTAAAGCTGCATGATCACTGACAGCAGGCCTGAAGATAGAAACCATCATACCCGTCTTCACGGTCTGTCAGGAGTGGATTTGATCAGAAACTTTTTAAGGCGAAAACCCAAAGGAGAGTCGTGCAATTCCTGAAACATTAACTCCTTTAAGCACACACAGCCCTATGTGTGTGTGTGAAATTCTAACATATCTTATCCCTGACTAAGGCATAGCGTACTAGCTCTTTGGCCCCACATTACTTACCAATGACAGTCCAATTTACAGTCAAATTAGAGTAGCAATGAATTGATGTAATTGTAACCTGCTCTACATTGGTATCTTCTACCAAACATTAGAAAATACCCTTTGACTGATCTGGGTTTTGAAGGACGATACAAGGGCTGGCCTTTCCAAAGCTGCGTATCCTACAGCACACAGTACGGTCACTGTTTTTATATGTATTCCATTGTACAGTTCTTGTGTGTTTGCATGTGTGGAAGTCCAGATAGTGATTTATTAATGAAGGAAAGAAGGCCTTTTTTATTCAGCCAGAACTGCTTTAAAACTCTTTACCAGAGTCGAAAAGGAAATATATAATTCATAAGTGCTAATACAGAGGCCATTCTGTATTGCTGAGAGCAGTGGCATGATGTAACTTTTGATGATGCTTCATTATGACCCAGCATTTAAGAATACAGACACTGTTAGTTTTAAACAAATAATATATCCATCCATCCATTTTGTATACCGCTTATCCATCAGGGTCGTGGGGGGGATGGAGCCTATCCCAGCTGACTACGGGTGAGAGGCGGGGTTCACCCTGGACTGGTCGCCAGTCAATCGCAGGACCAACACACAAAGACAGACAACCACACACTCTCACACCTAGGGGAAATGTAGAGTAGCCAATTAACCTAATGTGCATGTTTTTGGTATTGTGGGAGGAAGCCGGAGTATCCGGAGAAAACCCACGCAGGCACAGGGAGAACATGCAAACTCCACATAGACAATAATAATATATCTGTAAGATATCTATCTTATATATCTATAAGAATATGGTTTCAGCTGTTGCAGGAGTGAGAGGTAGCCTTCTACAAGTGCTGTGGATCCTGGGTCATTAATGGTGCGTAGGCAACCCCAGCTACTTGTTATAGACTTGGAAGGGCTTCCTGAAAATGGAGAAGTTAGTTCATGCTGAAAACACATAAACTTGCCAAAAACTCAGAGTGCTCACTCCTCTTTTCCTCCCCCTTCTCTCGCACTTCCTCCTCCACAGTTTCCCAGGCTGACTTTGCCTCCCTTTCGTCATCTCTTCTCAGCTTGTCCCCTGGCCAGCCTCCTTCCCTACCTGTTCTATGCATCACCTCTTTACTTATATGTCCCTCTATACTCTCCCAACTGCCATCCTAAATTTACTTCCCTTCCTCTCACCTAGTTATATAATCTTTGGTAGGCAGAGAAGCTTATTTTTTAATGACAGTGACATGATGATAACCATGATTATCATGTATTTTACTTGTCTGACACTAGACCTTATGTGCAACTGTCTGTTCATGCTGTGCCTTTCAGTATCTTTTAATGCAACACCTTTAATATCTACTGGAAACCCATTGGGCTGCTTTGAAAAATGAAAGTTAAATTTGATTTGCCCTGGTCTCACCACCACCTGAGCCTGCTCTTCTCCCACAGGAAACTCTCATCACAGTGTGATGCAATTTCTTCAATTACACACTCGAGGCATAATGCGCAAAAATAGCTGAATTTCTGTACTAGAACACCAGCAGTCACACATGAAAAAAACGTGTGTGTGTGTGTGTGTGTACTTTGTAGGCTATAATTGTAACTAAATTCATTTGATGGGGTGGTTGGAAAACAAATTTGAAGTGGTCAGTGTTTGGTTTATTGCTTTATGCCTTAAATAGAGTATGCGTGACACAGATAGTTTGGTTTTGACTGACTTGTTAAGTCTCATTATTAAAAAAAATTTTAAAAAAAGGTGGACTCAATGCTGACTCCTAGAAAAATCCTCTCACATTTGAACTTTTCACACAACTACGTGACATCCCTCAGCTCTGGAGGATAAAGAACTGTAGTACCCAGATTAGTGTTCATCTTAACTAATTATCCACAGCTAATTAATGTGAAGGAAAAGCAATCAAAATGGCTACACCTGTCTAATTATATACAAGTCAAACTGTGTGGGGTTTTATCCAAGAGAAGGTGAGTGATGAAAGTCTCAAGGTAGGACTCCCGTGCTGACAACCTGTTTAATTAGGATTAAAGAGGAAGTTGTTAATTAATTAGTGTATCATGGTTGACTGGCATTGGATTCTTCATGGCCAGAGTTAGTTGGTGCTTTGAAGACCTGTGGTCTGAAAACTTCTCAGCAACACTGAAACTTACAAGGGCATTGATTTTACTGTTTTATAATGCCCCAGTTGCTCTCAAAAATATTTCTGAGGAAAGATTAAATGTGAATTTCTAAAAGGATAGGTTGAGGCTGTGGATGTTGCAACTATTACGTGAGTGTTTATTATCAAATCCATTGTGTTTGCTTATTGAGGATGGCCAAATCAATTTAATTCCACTCTACGTTTTCACTGCTACCTCTCGCCAAGGCAGATTCTCATATAACAAGCAAACGCTAACATTATCTAATCACGGATGCCCAGGGAGTTGAGTTAAGGTGGGTCACCCACTCAAGTAAAGAGAGAAAATAAGGTAAGAAACGAGGAAACATGACAGAAAAGAGGAAAATAAGATACGGCAAGAACAGAGAGGCAAATAAAAGAAAGGGGTGAACAGTGAGTGATTATTATTAAGGATGGCTCTGAATCAGTTCAGTTATCAAATCAATTCCTGTACTTTTAACTTTTAAATTTCTTCAAATACCCATAATTTTTGTCATGCAATTAAAAGCCAGATAACGTATCAAACCACTTGTAAAAGTCACAAGAATCCAGGAGATCCACGTACATTACTCACATAGATGCACTAAATAAAAGGGTAGTTGTCGCTGTAATCATTGCTGTTTCGACCCTGAAGTTCTGGTACAATGACTTCACTGCTAAAGATAGTGGACATTTTGCTAAATTTTTACATTGAAATTTGGATATTGCTCAGAAAAAAAACCCACAAAGAGTAAATTTAGTATTTGAAATAACAAATGAGTGCTTTAGATTTTATCCTCCATCTTTAACAGTGTTATGCTATGAAGGAATCATTTTACAACACCAACAACTCTTTCAACCCACTTGTTGGTGTTTGAGTGTTAAGAAAATGCTAACATTATTTAATTTGGTTTGCTTTAATGCAAACATAATGGGCAAAATTAGGCTTGTAGTGAGATGGAACATGTTACTAAGTCAGAAAGCAACAACTGTGACCATTGGGATTGAAAATCGGTGTCACCTAACAGCCTTTTCAAATTACAATTTAAAAACCCAAGCTCATGCCACACTTGTTTCTTCACTTTAGTAAACCCATCCCATGCTGAGGTGTCTCTGTCTCACCCTCCAGGCTGGAAAGTGAGCTGAAAATAACTGCTCTTTTTAGTTTTCAAACCCAAGGCACCATAAGCAAGAAATAGCCCCGCTTTGTCCATCAGTACAGTCCAGGGGGAAACTGAAACCTGGGGCTTGGTTCCCATTGGCACTCGTGTTGGCATATTCATGCATCCTAAAAAGCTGCTGCCTGGGGGCTACTGATAGAGTGGCTCCTATGCTGTAAAGGAACTGATTGAAATCAACTGGAAATCAACCCGCTCCACCTCTCTCTTTGCACTTCAGCATGGAAAACTCCAGATGGTGGTGCCATTTGTGTCTCTTTTTATTTTTGCTTTATTGGCACATAGACAACTGGCACTGAGCAGAGAGGAGACGAAGAAGGAGAGACACTGTGTCTCTCCTTTGTGAGGAATGAAGGAAGGAGAGAGAGAGACTTCATCCTTCACCACTGGATGTCAAAATACTCTCCAGGAGAATGTGTGAAGTGATGTAATGTTCAGAAATATAAAGTTAGAGGTAGACATATGTATTATCTCTCCAGGAGCCCTTTAATGAATATATAAATCGGCAGTATTTATATCGATTATGCATGTAATGTTTCTGGACCTCACAGTGTACATCCAGTGCCAATCCTGATAATGTGTAATAAAACAAATAGTGAAGCTGAACAATCTTTCAACATCTATTTATGTTTTGGAATTAAAATATGTTCACTTTGACATTAAAACCACATTATTATCACTGAACAAAGTCAGGAATCTTGCAGAATCTTCCATTAAGATTCTTGTCTAGCAGTATTGATGAAAATGCACTGTGATATTAATATTAATTGGCAATAGAATATAAGAAGCCAGCAGAAACAGAGTTATGTCTTTTCATTCATTCACATATTCATTTGCGCTCACTATAGTGTGATTGGGTTGCATGCCAGTCAGTTCGTAACATGAGCTGAGCTTAACACAGCCTAACATTGCACAAATAAATAACAGTGAACAGTAACAGCGACCATATAAATGGTTACTGTCCAAACTTTTATGTGCATCAGTTTGCATTGCCTGTACTCTGCATGGCTGCGTGCACCAGATCCTGATCCAAATACACGAATCGTTACAGCTTCGTGGTGTAGTGCTATTGAGTTAAGTAGCATCTTTAATGAAACTTTTTTGTAACATTTTAGAAAGATAAAACGATTTAAGTTGCTTGGCTAAGTTTCTGTATTTTACTTGACTTTCTTCAAAAGATATCTGCCTAACTTTTACAGAATTGTAGGTTTCACGTTCCCGTCAAATTCAAAGCTCAAACTGCTTCATATATAAATGTGTGTTTAATGTAATTAATTGTAAAAGCTACACTACATTGACACAATGAGCGTAGTTATTAGTTAATGCACTTTTACATGTATTAAAATTTCAGCCCTATAACTCTGTGGTCCTTCAACCTCCGCCTGTAAAGATGGCAGAGCAGGACGAGGCACCAGCAGCACACAGAACACTGCTCTGCTGTGCCTTTGCCTGTCCCCCCCCCCCCCCCCCACTCCCTACCTCCCCCACATGTTGTCAGTGTGTTCGGCGTGTGTTTGTTTGGCGTTGTTTTGATCGCCGATGCTTGTGTGTTTGGGCTGTGCTGGCTGGGCGGCGAGCGTGCCCGGCGCAGAGCTGATGGCGTGCCAAGTGCTCCCTGCGGGCTGGCTGTGCCTTCCACTCTGCTCAGCCACCGTGAACGCCGAGCCGACAGACTGCTGCAGGGGGGGAACACCACTTCCTCTCGCCTTCTCTTTCTCTGTCACATACACACAGAGAGGCTGCATCCACGCCGCACACCAGCTTTTTCCCCCCTCGTCTATCTTCCAGTTTTTCCTTTGTCTCCTCTTACCTTTTTCCACTCTTCCATGCCTTTCCTGTTATCCCACAGACTAATTTTTAGTGAAAAATTTAAATCTTCTTCTTTTTTTTTTAACTTTTACAAAATTTGTTGAAGTTCTTCTGGGACAGCAGTTTAAAGAGATTTACAACTGTTATTGAAAGTGAAACCACTGTCAAATGTAGATAATGTTGTGGGCGCATCTACATTCTCCTTGTAAATAACTTTAAATGATTACAGAAAGTGTACCTCTCCCAACACCCCTGCCTGTTTTGGTAGTGACTTTTGGCTGGTGTATGAGCTACCGTTGTCGTAGACACAAGTTATTGCTGGGGTTCAATGTTCTTATTTATCTCACAGCAATATAAGTGTTCAGAGACCTCCATTCCCATTGGGTTTAGCTGGAAGCCCCTGCCTGTGCTCTGAATTGCAGGACCTACTGTTCATTAACATTTACCTCTAATTACCAGGCTCATTAAAGCATCGAATTAGCACCAAAATTCTTTAAGTCTCCTCTGTGCTTAATCGTTAAGCAAATGGAGCGTCGCAAGTTTGAAGTGATTACTATTGAGATGTAAGCGTCACAGCCCCATGAAATGTCACTCAGCTGCCCTAAAAAGTGATTTGAAAAAAACAGACAGAGAAGAAGGACTGGAAGCAATTTACTTCCCCTTGGTGGGAAAGCTGCTTTGTGTGCACACAGGGAGGTCAGCTCTAGCTTCAACCATCACACAGCTGCTATTATTCTAGTGCTACATGCCGTGAGAAACCGCTTCTCCAGAAGGTCAACAACATTTACAACCAGACCAAAAAAAGGGCTGACAGCCGCTCACCTGACAAGCTAATGAAAAGTTCTTAAGCTTTTGGATCAACAAAGTCCCTCCCATTCACACACACACACACACACACACACACACACACACACACACACACAACACCTTTTCTGTGTATTGACTTGAACATGCACACACAGCTGCTTGGTGCTGAGGAGGTCAAGATTAAACCGCTCTTTCCTTGGTTGATCATCCTGGGTCACAACCTTGAATAGCTAATTTTAGATTAATTGATTGGCTAATAGTTCTGACAGAATATACAGCATACAGCACATTAATCAGGGATAAATAAATAAATAATTGTGACTTACAGATGAACATGCTGGGCATCCATGTGTATTACCGTGCCCTGACATACTGAAACTGGCTTTTACAACTTCGAGACAAATGTGTGTGATTTGAAGTGGTGCAGAACGACAGCCATGCTGTAGCGTATTGAACAATGCCAAAGTCTGTTAATTCATGCATGTTTGATTCTAATTTGAATTATTTGCTGGAACAATTAATCTTTTGGACCAAATCAGTCAGCAGTAATATAAAATGCTGCATTACAAGCAAAGTCAATGCTGAATTTTCCATCATAGTGATATGTTTTTGAGGTAAGTGCTAATTTCTATAATAGGTTTAAAAAAAAAAAAAAAAAAAAAAAAAAGGTTGCCTTGAATAAGTTACTATAACATACTTAATAAATAGTTGGCGCAGTATGTAGTTTTTCTTCATTAGATTTGTTGATTATTTTTGAATTTGTAATGTATTTTAACAAACTAAAAACCATTTCATATTGATCTTTGGAGTAAGTTTCAGCTAACTGAAAGCTCTGTATTACAGCCATTCCCCCCTGGTGAAAAAAAACCTCATGTGTCTATCTGCCTCTCAAATTGTTGGAAGTGGAAGGGTCTTGCCTTATGAACAAAATTCTAGTGTGGGCTTTTGAAAAATGATAATGTACTGTAAATACTAAAAACTCAGAATAGGACTTAAAGCATGCTGAAAAGTCAGAGGAAGTTCTCTGGTGCAGAGTGCAGGGTTAGAGATGCCATGGGTGTTTTATTAAAAACCAGCAGGAGATGGAGTTAATGTGGTGTATCGCTATCTGAAATACCTGCTCCTATTACAAGCCACTCATCTCCAACAAACTCTCCCATGACTCTTTCTGCCTCCATACTTCTATTTCTATCTGTCTCTCAGGGTCTCACCTCTCTCCATTTCATGGCTGTTTTCTTCCTCTATTTGCTTGACAAGACAATGGATAATAACCCTGGAATAGCACAGAGACCAGCAAATGAGAGTAATCAAGCTGTCTTGTCCTGGTGGCGTTCAGGTTCACTCATCAAACCCTAATTATCACCCTGGAAACCAATGTTCCGCTTTAATTGTTCTGATGAATGAAATATTACAGAGAGGAGTCGGGCTGCAGCCGAGCGGAATAACAGCTTTTAGCCATAAAACACAGCAGAGTAGGAGGAGGAGGAGGACTGAGAGGAGAAGGAGTGAAGGTGACCCAGGAGAGAATAAGACATAGTGTGAGAGAGCTGGCAAAAGTAATGGATAAATAGAGTTCAGCATGACAGATTTGAGAAAAAGAACAAGAGGGAAATCGGCGGAAAAGGGAATTGTTGAGGCAAACTGAGAAAATGACAGCAATGAGAGAGGGAAGCAAATGACTCAGACTGAGAATGTTTAAGTGCGATTTAATTGCTTCAAGATAGCACACAAGGAGGTGTCTGGCCAGTAATCGAGACAGATTGCACCCAGCGTTTCTTTTTTTTTTTTTTTTTTACATGGCTCCCAGCTGAGTTGTTCCTGTATAAAAAAGCATTGAATTATCAGGCTCACACTCCCATAAACTGTTACACTCCCATATAGCTCCCTGTTGACAAAGAACATTAATAATCAAATCTCAGATACTGAATATCAGAAGCAGGCATCGTAAATTTTAATAAAACACATCTCTGCATTATCTTCTTGGCACTCAGCATGGAATTAGATGTCTCACCCAGAGTAAATTTATCTGTTTCTCTGATTTGATTTGAAGAAATCACACACAAAACAAACCTCCAAATAAAAAAACCAAAAGGGCATGAAATGAAACAGTTGCACACAACATCTGCCAAACCCACCGTCTTTGTGCATTTGGAATTGTTCCTTAAGGGTGTCAGATGAATCTCTCCGCACACACATATGCACACACATACACAACCTGTCCCTGACTACTTATATGAACTCCTAAAAAGTCCTTACTGCCTGAATTTGTACCCAGACAACATGCCCTAATACACTGGTGAAAGGGAGAACGCATTGCCATCAATAATAGAGAGTGTGGGACTTATCCGCAGGGGTTTGTAGCATTATTGATATCAGTTCCTACGCCCCACAGTTGCCTCCAGTGCAGAAACAGCAGGGGTGGAGCCATAGAGGGAACAGAGGGACACGGCTGACAGAGCATAAGAGTAGCAGGAGTCTAGTCTAACACCCACACACACAGACAAAACATTAACACATGCAACTGACATACTTTACATACAGATATGCATGCAGACAACACAAACCTTCATCTATGTTAAATTAGCAGATGGAGAGTCACGTGACATGTGCAAATGCACGTATGGATGGATAGACGGCAGCTGGATGCGTGAACAGAGCTGTTAAATGAGCTCCGCTGAAAACTGAATTGAGAAAGAAGATGAAAAAGGCAAACTTTGATGAGAAAGAAGAGATGCAGAAACTTTAACCAACCGGATGTGCAAATGTACATGACGATTGAAAGTTTTGTGATACTGTCTTCTGTTTAAGAAAAATGTACAGACATCATGCAATTATGTGTCTCTATTAAAGCATAGATACATATCCACTGGACCTATGTCAGCATTTTTATAAAGAAACCAGAATCTACTGAGTGCTTTCATTTAAACCAGTGGAACTTCAGATTAACACGAGATCCTTTAATAATGACAGTCCAAGGATGTTCTGCTACAGCAAGAATGGTAAAATGGTGAAGTTGGATATTTAACTTTGGTCGTGTCAGAAGTTGCTCGAACAATGTTAAGCTGAAATACTTTGCCCGTTGCGTGACTGGCCTCCCTGAACACCTTTGCCCACAGTAAATTATAGAGCAGATGTAACTAGCTCTGTAAAACTATTCTTTATTGTACATTATTCATCACTCGTAAATACATAATGGCCTCAGCTATACAGATAGTATACCCGAGGCCATAATGTATTGTGTAGATGACACACACATGCACACACATGTATTTATTTATAAATACATGTGTATCTGTATTTGTCTTGAGACTATAAACTGAGCCTGATAACCTCTACCTTCTTATTCAGTTTACTTTCTCACTGGCATCTCCCACTACATAGTTCTTTGCTCTCATAAAAACAATTAATTCGCAGACAAACGGATATTTGACCTTCAGATTCCTCAACTAACCATTTCAAATACATTTGTTTTCAGCGTGGACATGAATGAAACATCTAACATTTCATCTTATTCGTTTGTCTACTGTGAAAATCTATTGGGTTGTATAATTGAAAACATAGGCCTGTCTCACAATGGAAATAACCAATCATGAGAGGTCTACACACATAGGGCAGTGACTGGGAGTTGAACACACACCACTTGCTGCAATTTGTCATGAAAAGAAAAAAAATGAAATCGTCGTAAAGTACGTGAGGAGGCTGTTTTAGCGGCCAGTAATAAATCACTCCTAAATTGCATATCCAAACTATTACGCTAACAAGGCGGTCAGCATCCTAGGTTGACTTCAAACAACAGCAGCACAGTTTGTATAAAGAGCATAGTGCACAGTGAGACGCATGCTAAACGGGACAGATCAGAGAACAAGGGTGTGCCTGCAAAATGAAATGCTTCCTGCCTAATGGTTTTTGTCCTTGGGGCTGCAGATGGAGGACCGACAACTGGGTTTCAACTGATGAGGGAAAGGTAAAAGAGCGCAGCTCAGGTTCATCATTCCTCTGGGCAGAAGTGTACACCACACACAGCTGTGTGGCATAAATAATATACATTATGTAATATTAGAGCAGCAGAAACCAGACGTTGACTGATATGGCTTTTTAGACTTTTTTTCTTTTTCTCTTTTGCTTTCTTTAGGAACCAGTGAATCAGTGTTTCTCTTGATTTCGCTATTAGAAAGCAGGAAAAACCTTGAACTAAATGCACTAATATATGAAAATAACATGGCTGAAATCGTTTGCTCAACATAAAGTTCAAAATCTGTTCAGTTCATTATGTTAAACTCAATCTAATTCAATAAAAAAATAATATTAATTGATGAATAATCAACAATATAATAACAAACACAGAACAGAACAATGTAAGAAATTGAAAGTCAAGATAAAGACAATAATTACGCTGATATGTATGGATGACTGCATCAAACAAATAACAAACAAAGCAATATTTAAATGTATTCAGTGGAACGCAGCACTTCAGCCTACAAGAGTTAATAGATTTTTATACCGCAGAACCCACTAACCGTAATGCTGGCGCCTGGAAAATACCAGCACAATCCTGTACAAATTAAAAGTCTTGTTCATGTTGAGGGCAACAAGTCCTTGCCTCTTATCTGCAGTCCAGCTGCGTTGGTTGGTCCTATCAGCATGCTGTTATCTTGGTGCCCTCTTAAACCTCAGCACTGTATGAGCTACCTGGGCCTTATCAGTGTCTGTCCTCCTAGAGAAGGATCCATGGCCGCCGGGCCTTCACCGACCCTGGATCGACCTCTCCTTGGTTCTCCTCTCCCAGGCTTGTTGGCCTGTTTTACCCTGAGCGCTCTTTCACTCTCTTTCTCTCCTTCTTTACTTTCACTCTCTCCTGCTCCCAATGTCATGGCATATCAAGTCGGATTTACAGCAAGTCTATGTAACTTTCTGAATGAGGAAATGCAGGGAAACTCAATGTGCCACCGTAATTAGAACCAAATGTGGCTACAGGGGTGAAGGAGAAGTTACAGTCATTTTAGTCAATAAACAGTGGACTTTAATAGTGATGATTCATCACCAAAATTACAGAATAGAATATGACAAAGAATATTACATCTAAAATTACAAAGTGAGTTCAAACTGCAACAACCAACAAGAGACTGGTAGAAATGTTAGTTTAAATAAACAGGCTAGTACAGCAAAACATACAAGTGCAACAAAAGTATTTTGCCTTCCTGTAAATATATTTTCATTATCTATTTTTTTTTTTTTTTCAAATTCAAATGTTTTATATCCAACAGCAACAGAAATGCCTGCATGTCTCTTCATGCTGGGTATACCGCATTGGTATTCATGATGTGCTGTGGTTAGAGCACCCAGCTTCCAGCACATTACAGCCAACCAATTATTCCATAACAATTGAGAACATGCATATTAGAAATGTCAAATTACAAAACTAAATGTGCTCAGTGCATGCCTTGCAAGACAATAACTGGGTAAACAAGACCACACAGCATTGCCAAAGTCAAATGCTATCTCCTAGTCTGGAACATATATGTATAATTTGTTATGCATCAAATTCAAACCAGACTGTAATATAATAATCTCAGAATAGGAAAAATAAAGGCAAAAAGCCACCACTATGTCTTTGAACTGTGAAAGGACTGGGAGAGCTTCAAGCAGTCATTTATACAGTCACTTATACAGTTATGATACATTCAGTTCATTTTCTAACAAGGTCTTTTCTGTCTGTCTAAGTACATATTAAACAGAAGGAATTACAAAGAGATTTAATGTTCCTGCTGGCTGATTCTCCTCTGTGGTTTTTATATTAAAATTCTAAATGTTTCAAGAGATATCTTTTGTAAATGGCAGACTTATTATTCAAGCACAAGGATTCTGAAATGTGAACACAGAAAATTTATTATTCATTATTATGAAAATAACACAATGAATGGGAAATGGATTTGACAATTAAAATAACGTAATCAGAAGAGCCGGCTGATCCCAGCTGACTACGGGCGACAGGCGGGGTACACCCTGGAATGGTTGCCAGTCAATCACACACACACACACACACACACACTCACACCCTCACACCTAGGGGCAATGTAGAGTAGCCAGTTAATCTAATGTGCATGTTTTTGGGATTATGGGAGGAAACCAGAGTATCCAGGTTAGATAAATATATCTATTATATATCAGTTAATCACCATAATCAAACCATAATCCTGTTAATAAATCTCTCTATTCAATAACTTTTCACACAGTATGAACATACAGACTCGTGCATACATTCATTGAAGATGACATGAAAATAAAAGGACATCAAGCCCACTGACAACCCCATACTGCTGCAAAATAGTCCATCTCTCACCAGGACATTAAAAAGGACATACTTTTGCAAGTCAATTTGTTGCGACTCAGGCTAATTGACAGGCCCAAGTGGCTGCACAGAAGTGGGCTAATGCTATCTCAGGTGTGCTGAGTGTAGTGACGCCGGTGGCTTTACAGTGGCAGTAATTATTGGACTTTCGAAGGTGACAGCAGCACTAATGAGTGTTGACAGCCACACCCCCATGGCTGTTTGTTCTAATAACCCAAACATCAGGCACAGAATGAATTAGCTTTTTCTGTCTCGCACACACATGCACATCACACATTAGTGTGATAAACACCTCTAACGTGTGATGTGCATATTTGTGCATGCACAACAAAAACACAGACATGCACACTTATTTGGGATTTCAACTATACTCCTTATCCAGAGAAGGTTAACTGAGCATGCAGGTTCTTTTGCAACAAGATTACATTCAAGCTGTTTCATTCATTCCCACCCAGTATAACTACAACCTGCTGCTGCTGCTGAGCATCTACGAACAGCTGGGGGTTATGTCTCGTTTCCAAGGACACCTCAAGTCAAACTTTTCTTTATGCCTATGTTTTTCTGCTTGTCTTAGGCTTCAGATCTGTAACTTTCACCTAAAATTCAAACGCATACTTGGTAGAAATGTTGCTTTGATGATGATTTGATTCATTATCATCATTATTAGACTTACAATTTACAATGCTCGCTCGTGAACATGTTTCAGTGCATTACATGTCTGTTCAGAATACAGGCACTTAATGAGCTTTAAGCTGTGTCAAACCACCTCCGCTTTAGACCAGTCAATCACATTAAGTTCAAGGGAGGAATTTAATTTTAATATCATCTGTATGTGTAATGTACACAAAAATCACAAAAGGGAAACAGTTCATTGTATGGCTGCATTACAACCCCTGAGCAACAGGTATACCTGTATCCGATCCATGGGGCTGCACTGACACATTTCCAACCAGGCTCCTAACAGTATTAAAGTATACTTCAATGACTAAGAAGGCCGCACAGTACATGGCAGTACATTTGTCAATAAATATGCTGAGTTGCTGCCATTGACTGCCATTTCATGACATCTTTGATGTATATTAAAAATTGAAAGGCTCAGCCTCTCCAAACAACATACTACTTTTCAAATAGTGTCCTCTATATTGGACAGATATCACACTTAAGAAAAAGAGTACAACTTATAGCTATTATAGCATAGTTGCTGCCCCTATTTCAAGTTAGAGGATGGAGCAGAGCTTGTTTGACTGGGAGGAGATTAAACTAGCATTTACCTGTTAGCCTCATAAATTAGCATATATTGTTGACAGTGCAGAAGTAGGTCTACTTTATGTTTAAGTTGTCTTGACAAGTTAGCCTGTTAGGATACTGTCCTATCTGCAGACTGGAAGATCTATAATGAGCTCCATTGTAAGCTCTGTTGTTAGTGTCTACCAATTAAGTTACCTCCCTAGTTAGCAGTCAGTTTTTGACCACTTATTTGCTGTCTTCCACACTCTATTCCATTTTCCACCGTGGATTTGGAATTAAATAAGGGAGAAGGTGCGTGCTGCTGAGCCAACTTGTAGTGCTCCCCCATCCATAAAAACACCAGTGCTGTCTGGCAGCATTTCAGCGCAGATGAAAAGTGTGCAAGTTAATTCAGTGAAGGCACAGGTGGTAAGCGTCTGTCAACATCTCATCACTTTCATTTTCAAGCATCCAACCCTGGTATCCACCCAATCCAATCCAAAGTACCACATCAACAATACTGCCTTCGCCAATCCCTGCAGGTCTTATTTTCACATCACCTGTTTAGCTGGCTTTTAATGCAAAAACGAAAACAGAAATGTTATGTCTATTTCTAGTTTTATACAAATGCAAATAATTTTGCTGCCTCAACAAATGCAGATTGCAAATACAAGTACTGTGTTTGCTGCTCATCCCTGATCCTTGCTTTAATTCACAGTGTGAAAGCACACTGCATTAGCACAAAAATCCACAAAGCTTTCACGCATTCCTTCTCAGATGGCGTGATATCATGATTTCTCCCTTTTGTTTAAACAAAGAGAACAACAATGGCTGTGTTTAATGATAGCGCAGTGGTACATGCAATAGATCAGACACACATTAATGTGCATTTTACAAACAAACATCTGGGTTATTGGGCTCAGCTAAGACACTGTGAATTTTGAATTTTGAGAGATCATGACATATTAAATAGTTTAAAATTTCACTTGCTGAAACTGGTATTAAAAGTGACAGCCCTAATGTAGCAGCCCCACTATTTGTTATCAAGAAACACTGCTGTATGGATAAAAAACAATCCAAAACAGTACAAATGCATGATTTGCTGGAAAAAGACACTGAAGCAAATAAAAAAATGGTGACACAAAGAGTTCATCATGTATTTAGCCGTAAAATTCCAAATAAATAGAAAAGAAGGAAGAACAATTTCCCTGTTTTTCCTAGCAAGCACTCACAAAGAGCACAGCCCAGGGGACCCGGCATTGCCACAGCTTGAGAGGCAAACACTGTGAACAGCATTCTTTACAGAACAAAACAAGAGGCCTAGCAGAAAACAACTGTGTTCATTTGCTTGATCATTATATTGTGACAACTTATCTGGCTCTAATTTGGAAATAATGAATTATATTAGCTGCAAATCCTGTTCCCTTCTAATTAGTGGCTCTGGGACCAGGTTTGTCGTTTATGAGACAATCGAGAATGGAGTAATTACACTGTATAAATCAATTAGGGCACTACAATTGTGTACAATGTATTTTCCAAAGCAGATTAAATGGTGCTTATGATAAAGACAGAACCTGTCCAGCAGCACACAGTGAAGAGGGAAATTAAAAGGAGGAAGAGGGAGGTAAAGGAGAGGGAAGTGAACAGACCCAGAGAGGAGGAGGAGGACAGGAATCAAAACAGGGCTACAAGGGCAAGGGCATGCTGAGAGGATAATTTGCACTTCCAACTCAGTCTCTCACATGCAGGCAGAGAGACAGATGTGTGCAGAGGGGCAGAAGGGGTAAGGAATTGAGGAAAAAAAAAAGCACAATGTGGTTTGATCAGCGGTGGGCTTTTGAATGCCGACGATGATTTGAAAACCTTGATTTCACAGCTACATTTTGTAAATTGCTTTTAAATACAATGTAAACTGTTAATGTTAAACCATCTTGAGGCAGTAATAAGTGGAGTTGAGCGGTTTTATGTATAATGGCGAGGCTTTCTGGAGTGAAACAATCTGGCTGATTGCATCACGTCAATTTTAGTAGCCATAAGGGTTCAGTTAAGTAATTTTGTAAATAATGCACACTACACTATTGTACTATCTTAGTGAACATGACCTAAACTGAAATAAAGATGAACTTGTATAAAAACAAACAAAGTATACCTTTTTTTCAATAAAAGAAACATTTATAATTTCACTGAAGCAACCAGAGGCTTTAAAAGTGTACTGACTGCTATTTGACATATATACAGTTAAAGAAAACCTGAAAAAACGATACCTGTTGTTACAATGTTTTTGAAATACTGTAAATCAAAACCTGTTATGTAGCAATTTCTACCTGATAGTACTCTGATCTCTCTTTAATTTTGCAGTCACAAGCTGTGAACATTAATTAGACAACTAATCAGAACTGTGCTGGTTCTGCCCACTCAGCCAACAAAAGTTGATTACAGACCATAATTGAATCTTTGACTTGCAGATTTTAAGTTATTTAATTTTTATTACTTTATAACTTAAACAAAAATATTGAAATTTAAATGTATACAGATTTAATAAGTAATCAGAAAGAATCCGGTGATTCTAGTTTGGATTCTCCGCTGTTTGTTGAATCATTTTGATTGTTCATCCATTGGGTTAGCTATTACAGAGCTGTTAAACACTGAGCTTAGGGATGTTCCAATACGCCAGTACTGACGATAACAGTGACATTACAAAAGTCAAACCTACTGATGTTTTGGTAATAGTACACTTAGGACAATATTGTGTAAATAATTTGATTTTATTATAATTTTATTTCATTATGTTTTGGATTTAGTGAGATGTAAGCAAATATTTTCCCCCACCTGTTCAGTCCCTGTTGTTTAACACTTACATGTTGTGTTTTATTGTTTTGTTACTTGTGCGAAAACATAATGTATGAAAAAAAAAACCCAAAGCACTCATCAGCACTGTTGTGCCACTAATGCAGTTGTTTGAAAATACTGCCTTTCACACTAATTTGTACTGTGAAAACCTGTTGCAAAAAATGCACAAAAATGGCTAAACATTCTGCACTAAACGAAAGGCCCACCTGTACACACAAACACTTGGACGGGGTGATTTTTCAGAAAAGGTATTTTGTGAAATATTTAACTGGACTCACCAAACCTAACCCAGCTGACCTGCACGAGGACTATTACACAGCCCCTCTCCACCCTCTGCTACAGCCTGTGGCCCAACAGTGTCACTAACAGCTATTTCTGGTGCCGTGTGATCTGCCTCTTCACTTGTCTACAATATCACCTGTCTGCTGATTTTATTTTTTCTTGTATTCATCTCCCCACTTTTATTCTGTCTGGCTAGGCTCATAGAAGTCACTAATAGACTGAAAAAAAGTCTTGTGTGAATATAATTACAATATGATTAGTATGTGATTATGTATCAAGTATATCATACCTGAAGCTATGTGATGAAAAAAGTGCACAGTGTGCTATGAACATATACAGTGTATCTGTTTGTTCTGACACCTTCTGTTTTCCTTCCACCTTCCCCCAGGAATCATCATAGCTTCAGTTTCATCCAATTATTGGCTCTAAGCTTTGACAACTCCTCCCTGCTCCTCATATATGGGAATCTTTCAAAGCAAACAGAGAATTTGTGGGGGCATCTATACCACGAGTAGCAAACTATAGGGCTGAAGGTCTGGCAGAGAGGGTCAACAATGTGTAGGATGTTACTGCATTTTGGCAAACAAACTGTTCAAACATTGTGTGAGCGTGATGACACGAGTAACCTTCAACAAACAGATCATACGAGAGGAGAGGAAGATGACTTGAAGGAATTTGAAGAAAAAAAAAAATTCAGTAATAGTAAACATAAGAGGAGAAGTGACAAACAGAAAGAAAGATATATATAAGGGACAATGTAGAGATGGTTATTCATAGAAAAAGATTAAATAAAAGGATGAGGAAAATAGAATGTCAAGAAAAGCATTAAGATTTCATGAGGTGGAGATGAAAAATACCTTTTTAAAAATGTTTTGTACTTACTCTGCTCCATTCCATTCATTCAGTGGCATTTAGTGTAACTGAAATATAACAGGCAGCACTGAATTACTACACTGTATTATTACAGGGAACAATCCTTTAAGTCTGTTAAAGCAAACCTGACAAAGGGATATCACTAAGCCCACTATAATCAAAATCCACTTTTCTGACAAAATTTGATATAGAAAGCTACTGGCCTTAAATGTTGGTTTTAGTTTTTCCCCTGGTGGTCAGAAAATCACCATTTGTAGTTAAAAGCACTCTAATCAACACCTGGTGGATGGTGAGGATTCTGCATATGTTCTAACCGCCACAGACTGGGGGCATGTTAGAGCATTTCTGGACTATAAGACTCTGTCTTTTGACCCTGTTGTCAGTGTTTTAACTTTCTTTCACCATCGGCAACATTTATTTTATCTTGAATGACCAGAATAAATCACAATTCTTGCCATTAATTCTTGCCACTTGTAAGTGCTATCACTGTGGACCACGCTGACACAAAAATGTTGCTGTACACGTGGACAGACGTCCAACCCACGTCAATGAATGTCAGGCTGATGAGACAAATTTGTTGAATAATCCTTCTTGTTAGACAAATACATGTTGAGCCTCTTCATCACATAAAAAGACAATATTTCTGCCAGATTTTCCAGATGTATCATTTTTTTGTGTTTTTGATCTTAAAATGAGCCAGGAATAGACAGTAATACTTTACACAAACACATGCACTGTGGGCACAACACTCCTTAGATTACAAGGGAACCCAGTGCTGCACTGTAAACAGCAGAGGTAGTGATGATAACGGCATACTTTTGAGTGACCAAGTCATAAATAAATTAACAAAAAAAAAAAAAAAGAAGAAGAAGTGGAGGCTTGCGTGACAAGAAGTGATTTAACAAGCATCTCTGTCCTACCGTTTGGGGGGTGGAGGGTTACTTCTCTGGCCTGACTCCTCCTCAAATATCACAGTTCCTGATGGTGACAGAGTTTGATGGTGCAAGCAAAACAAATGTTAAATGAAGTTGGTGTTAATCCCTTGCAGACCGGAGGGAAGGAGGTGTGGAAATGGAAAGAGCTTTTAGCAACACACACCATCATGTACATCACTCTGTTATACGATTCCAGGTCAGGCTGTGCTGAATAAAGACACAGAGCGTCCTCTGCTGCTGTCTCCAGACCTCAGCCGTCTCTTGTACCATAATGATGGGTATGTTGATAGCTTATAGAAATATCAGTTTGGATAAGTTATTCGACTGAAAATTCTTGTAACAGGCAAACATACAAAAATTATGAAACATTTAAACTTTTAACACTTTAAACAGTTGTATTGTCAGCAGACTGTAAAGCCAAGTATGCTGCTGAAATGTGAATAAAAAGACTTAATAGAGAAGGAGGTCACCCAGGGGAGAATAGCAGCCAGAAGAGAGAAAGAGCTGAATGCATCAGGAGAAATTGTACAAGCTCGTCAGGTCTTCAAAGAAAACCTTTAATGTGGATTGAAACTGGGTAGCGTGCTCTTGTCTATGAGGTCATTGCAAAGTGAAGACAATCATCAGTTCTGCCCGACTTTCTGAGGCAGAAAAGTGACTGGGAAAAAAGAATGTCCACTTGGACAGAAGTCTGTCCGACTCCTGCACGAGTGGATTTCCAGAATATGATAAATATTGCAGCAATATTAAAATATTGGAGACTCTTGACGTTAGGAGAAATAGTTGACCTGAATGTGTGTGACACTTGAATTCTTGTATTTTTAAACCTATACTGACCACCAAAATATGTAAAGATGGAGCCCAGGTTTTAAAACGCAGCAATGCTGATCCCAGGGGGCAGCCAACTTGAGATGTAGAGGTTTACTTTTTAATCATGGATAGCACCATCACATTAGTAGGTCAGGTTTATGACAGCCTGAAAGAAAAGCATAACCAAGCTTTTCTTGCAGATCTCCCACCTTTTGGCTCAGAGGGGAAAATGCACATCTTCTGATTGAATAAAAACAAATACCAACACATCTCACTAAGATAATGTGTGAAACAATCTGTGTAGTGCGTTTCCAAGCTCTGCTTCTGGTGCCTAACAGGTAGAAATAGACGAGCTGTAATTTTCTCAGAATATCACAGGCAACAGTTCAGCAGTGGCAAAATGAAGCCGTCACCTTTGCTAAGATATGTTCTTGAAAGACAAAGAGGAATGGAGCAGTTTAAGGGTATCATTTCATTTGAGAATTGCACAAGCTGTATGAGTTTATATTTTACAAAATGGAAGGCGCTGAGGAGACTGAGAGGCAAAGACATAGAGATGGATAATGTGGGAAGGTATTCAGACTGTCTGAGTCATAAACCAGGACATCATTTCTATTTCTGCAACAATGAGGGGCTGGAAAGAAGACATTCTTGGTGGAATTGAAGAGCAGTCCCTGAGGTAGCACACGGTTGAAATATATTTAGCTGCATATGTTAAACAGAGTACACAATCAGTTTTTTTTAAAACTTTATAGCCTTTGACTGTTTTTAATTTTTTTTTTTTATCAAGGGTGTTTTACTTTCTTTTTCTATTTATTTTGTGGCATGTCTCTTGATGGGTGCTGAGCTACTGCATGAATGGTTAATGTGTCAAATCTCAAGTGCATCTCCATGCAGCTGAGTTATTATCAGAGTCCATGACCCATGATAATAGATTGTCAAGAGGATATTCTAACACAAATTAGAATGTTTAGTGAATATGAAAACCCAGAGTGTCCACATCTCGGAGCTTTAAAGTTAGTCTGACTCATTTTTTTGTCTACTTAGCCAAATCTGTGCTTGTACTTGTTCTCTTTCCTAACACAGTGTTGTAGTATATAAAATTTCATTCCAGAAAAGTACCCTCGAGGTAAAGTAAACACAGATCCAAAGCGGTGAGCAGCAGTTCACCATCCTGTCCACAGAAAGGTGGAGATCAAAGGCAGCGGTTCTTCCTCAGTGCCTGGGAACACATGCTTTGATCCCTTATTGGCTTGACCTCCATTCGACCTCGTGATTTCAAACAAAGGCCTTTGTTCTCATTCTCAGACCTCAGGAAGGAGGCAGATGAGTACAAACTCTAAAGTTTGAAGACAAGGGAGAATGAGAAGAAAGATGAAAAAGAGACAATATGTGAGGAGTGAAACAAGAAAACAGGCCTAAAGAGAAAATATTCAACATCTCTGCAGGGACTGATGGAAATATACATTGACTGGATAAAATAGTACGACTTGGCAGTTCCCCCCAAATCCACAATATTGTGCTAAAAATGACTTTTTGCACCACTCATCTACCAAGTGCACTTCACAAAGTATTTCTAGGTGAATTATGTGAATTACACTAACCTTTTTGTGATCAACTATCTGACTGGGGGAAATCAAGATGGATGACCTCCAGAGTGAAATTTGGGGAAGTCTATCATTAAAATTGAAAATCAAGTGTTATTTCTGTTACCAGGATAAAACATGTCATGTGGGTTGTCCTCCTGTCCAGCAGTCACCCTGTGTAATGTCCCAGATCACGTTTCCTCATGGGACAACATGTTTCCTCGTGGTTCTTGCAGTACTCTCATCTGACCACAATCAGCGCTTTGGACCAAAATGACCAAACGCAGAGCAGCAAAGCTTTGAAGACTGTCACCACAGCCTGATGCACATGCTGCATCAGGGCAGTATGCATACAAGTTCTTTCTTTCATTTCTTTATCTGTCTGCTATCAGAATCAGAATCAGAATTCCTTTATTTATTCCCGAAGAGAAATTCTTTAAAGACATTGTGCATTGGCCGGGAATCGAACCTGGGCCTCCTGCGTGGCAGGCAAGAATTCTACCACTGAACCACCAATGCAAAACAGCTGCAGCTAGCCGCAGCTAGCGCTGTCAGTCTTATCATGCGTAAGCTAAAACATTACCTCCTTCGAGCCTGTACAGGTTATTCCACACTCCACTGATATATTGTACCATAGTTGCAGATGGAGCCTCTAAAAAAAACCTTGAGGGAAATGGAAAAAAATGACATGGCTGCTGAAAAGTTCAATAATAATAATAATAAGAAGAAGAAGAATAAAGGCTCAAATCACCACCCATATGAGTTTGAAAGTTCATAAAGTTGCAGGATGATGTTTCATCTCAGTACAGAATAACTGAGTATAACAAACATGAAATGCTGTCATGCCAAGAAGCAGCCATGAGTACAAACACACATGCACTTATCCTTCTATATGGTATCATTTCATGGGCCTGTATCCCATTACACTGACAATCATCACCCCCTCCATGTCAAACTGTGTCGGGGACTCTGTGGAAGGACTTTGGCCTTGTGTCACACTGTTCCAGTCAGAATGGAAGAGAAATATTTATACCTGCCAGACAGATAGACTGATGTTTTATTCATCAGTTTAAGACAGTGGCCCTGTTGACCCTGGACTCTGGGAGATGGAGGCTTTTCAGGGTGTGTGACCCCTCATTAACACTCAGTGGGGACATACTGTTTGAATGGATTCACTTTTCTGAATGTGTTTGCATGAACAATATTGAAGGTGGTTTTTTTTTGGGTTTTTTTTTTATGAATGTATTCCATAAAATGTGTTGTTATTTTTATTTGCCCTGTTGCTTCACATGCCTGTACTGTTAGTGTATGCTCTCCATAAATAACAGCCACCAAGGCAGGATTTCTTTGCCCTCTGACCGAGCTGTTGGCCTCACTGTCAGCCAGTACACACAAATTACTCTCAAGACCCTACTTTGAGACAACCCTTGCCATTAAAGCACTTTAAGTCATTTTTATGCAGGAAAAAAAGAAATGTGGTGAATGCTAGCAATGAAACGATTATGTGTATAATGAGAGGAAGATGAACGGAGGGTAAATGATGGTGAAGGAGGGAGGAAAGGTGAAGGAGTTTAGATGAGTGATGACAGTTCTGAGGGTTGAGAGGCCACTCCCACCTCTCCACCCTTCTGGCGCTCATATTCTCAGTATTCTTAACCTTGCCACACCTTTTTTGTCCCTCTTACTTAAGAACTATGAAACACACATGCAAAGCATAACTATAATGCTACGGGCTGATATTAATGTTTTATTTAAAATTTAATGTCACCGAGTTAAATTTATGTCATTTGCATATCAGTACAAAATAGTAAACTCACCCTGATGACTTTTTGCATCTACTCTTGAAAGTCTATGCTGGCTAAATGGCGCTAAGATTGAAAAATAAGGATACAATATGCTGTGAACATTTATGAATGGCTTTCTGACTGCCTGCCACATTCAGCAAACAAATATACCCAAGACAACATCACAACACAACCAGAGAGCATGAAATCACTCTAGAAATAACAGAAAGGGATGTGAAGATAAAGAAACATCCTGACACTCTGTTGAGTGTCTGTTATCCAGAGTAAGCAGGAGAAAACAGATGGGGGAGCTAAATTGGTATTCAGTCAGTCTTGGTGTTGTGTGCCATCTGTTGAGAATGAGATGGCACCTTCAGATTGCAAAGGATAGATGAGAGGACTACTTGCTCGCTGCAATCATCCTGCTGAAGCCACAGCTTCCTGAGCTTTACGACTGTAGAGTGGCACATAATTACACTGTGATGATGCTTAACTTGCATTTCTGTACTGTAATGTGTAAAAATCCATGCATGAATACAGTAAGAGTGCACACACGCAAAAACTGACAAATTCAAGTTGTAAGAATTAAGAACAGCAAACACTTATGAATTTTATCTAACAATTAAGAATTAAAGCCTTTCAGAACTTATGTGATTTGCTGTGTCTGGCCCCCCTGCATTTAAAAGAAACAGCTTATGTATGTATGTATGTATATTGTAAAAATGGCACAGAATTTTAATTAATATTTTAATGTAATTGTCATTTAAATATAACATGAACAGAGAATCTGATCAGTTGTGCAGATTCCCAGTCCAACATCACATGAAAAAAAGATATAAAAAGAAACCATTTAATTAATTAGCTCAGTTTACTCCGACATCACTGACACGTTTTACTTCACATCCTCCATTTTGACGACTGTTTTACACAATAGCTCAGGTCCACAGTTTGCTAAGTTTATGACCTGTTTTGTAGCTTACACTAACTTACATTAACATGTAATAATGTGTACAAGTTATCTATTATGGCTAAGGCACAAGATTTATAACTTTGGTAACATGATGAATTCACTTGGCATAAAAAAAGTCTTTCTTTTGCTCTGGTTTGCAGCCGGGCAGCACGGTGGTGGGTTTTCTCCGGGTTCTCCGGTCGGTACACTTGAATTCAGTAATAAAGAGGTGTGTCCCAATACTTTTGTTTATATAGTGTAATTATTCTTTTTATGGTTACATAGACAAAGGAAGTTTCTCATCTTACCTACTGGCACCACTACAAGTTTTTAAAAGGGCTTCAGTGCATTGTACATACTGTTCACATAGTCTCAAAAGCTTAAATGCAAGGTCTGAGGTCAGGATTTACTGATTCTGATAACAAAGACGGCACACATGATGTGAGAGAAAGGGAGTTTTCATATTTATGTTGATAGATGATTAAATAATTCAATCTACAAACTGTGTTTGTCACATTTCAGCTGTTGAGACAAGATTTACTGTGACTCCTTTCTGCTAATAGATCGTTACTGAATGATAGCTGTGTTTGTGTGTGCACGTGGGCATGTGTGGTTGCCATTAAGAGAGATTTTTTGCACCAGTTCAGCTGGTTAAAGATGGTGTATGTGGTGTCATACAGTGTGGGAATTACATTGCTTGAGACTGTGTCAACCACAATATATGTGTGAGTAAAGTGTCTGTGACTGCCATATTATTGTGTTGACCAGGGGTGCCATGCCTCTGTTAAATGCTGCTATGGACAAAAGCTGCAGACACAAAGCTGTTAGACACAACTAATGAGTGCCATGCCTGTCAGACACACACAGGGCCTGGTTGGTGTGCTTCAGCTTCACCAAGCCAAGCCAAGTTTTGATGACATGTTTCGGCTACAGCCTCACAGAAGGGGGTAGCCAGACTCCTGTGTTCCTGCTAGGCAACAGGGCTGACCGCAGCCAGCCAATAGGCAACAGGCATTTATTGTGGTTTGTGACTAACACACCTGCAACACTCCATCAAGGTAAACAGTCTTACCTTGCTGTGGTTTGTCATGGAAAAACCTTGGATCATGCTGGTGTGACTCGCAGCTGTTCCTGGCATGTATTGGACTGACTAACACTCCCTCCTGACAAAGGAGAACCCACCACACACTACTGTCAGCTCGGTCTTTTTCTCCTTAAAATTATTCTTATATGTCATGTGCTGATTTTAAAGATTTCTTAGATGTCAATACAAACACATTTCACTTTGTAAAAGAATTTATCAGGGTTTTAAAGCTAAAATAGCAATAATTAATAGCAGTTTTATGCATGTATTCAAACTTCAATGCAATTACACACACATACACACATGCACACAGATTTGTAATTGGGACTGTGAGCAGTGCAGATGTGGATATAGCAAGACAGATGCAGGGGTTCAACTCTGGTACCACTGCCTGATTTGCATGAGCTGCTGTTTGCTTGTCAGTCATTAGGACATGTTCAAACCCACAGTTCTCTGGCAGCTGCAATAGTCTCTGAACACAGAGAGTGAAAAGTAACACAGGCATGCCGGTGTATAAGAAGAGCCATGTCAGTGCAGCTTGTGTGACATGGCTTGATTTAGACAGAAATCTGTATAGCACCATGATAAGGCTGGAGCAGCCTTGTCATGGCACAGTACAAGACAAAACAAGACACCACGGCTTGGGGGGATGGGATGGCTCATGTATCACTTTACATTTATCTGTACAAATACTCGTTTCCATATCAGTTTACTGTCTTTTGCATGGATAAGTACTGATGATAAGGGTTAGTAAAATATGGCCCCAAAAAAACAAAAAACAAAAAAATCAAAATAAAGGGTGGATGACATATTGACAAATTAGCACAGACATATACATATGAAATATTTAGTGTTATATTACATTCTGTCTAATGTTACATTCTTTTGTTAGTGCTCAAATTAATAAATGTGCTCTTTTATTTTGAAACAGTCGACATAGGGTATAGTTAAAAACTGCTTTGTGGACATACATTCTTTCCTTATTATTTATCCTTTCTGAGACAATAGCACAGTTAAAAAACTGAATTTTACTTTATGGAAAGAAAAGCTCCCCCACACCAATTTGAGACCAATCCTTTGCCCTTGATTGAGGTGACTGTAGTTACATAAATAAGACATGCCTGTTGTTGATCAGTGTAACAGTAACTTGACCTTTTAGTGCTTCACTACTGGGAATGAAAGCGTTTGATATTAATAGCGTGTTGAGTCCGACCTTGTGGATGTTTTCATGTGCTCTCTTACTGTATTTTTGCCTCCAGGATTCAGCGTTTCCCCTTGTTTAGTGGACAACCTTCTGAGGGTTAATCGATAACTTTGAACTTGGTGAGTAAAATGACTGCAGATCAATAACACTGTTGGCTGGATTCAGCCAGCATGATCACCTCTCCTGCAGAGGGACAAAATGGGAGTAGATAGATAGAGTCTGCAATACAAAAATGTGTCAGAAGCACTCCTAACAAGCACCTCTTATGACAACTGTAGAGTGTTAACATACTGTATCAGACATGCTGTAGAGATGTCACAAAGTTATAAAAGGTAACAAAACAATTTTAATATAACTAGGTGGAATTTGGAATGACTCAAATAACGTCAAATTTTACTACTTCTGTTAGACTATTTCATCTGGTATTCCCAACATCAGTTGTGTTCATGTTATCATTTCATGTTCATATTGTGTGAGTGTTCTGTTGTGAACATCCTCAAACACCCTTGAGCACTTATGTCTGTCACTGCCACTTATCCTACTCTCTGACAGCACCGTTCACAGTATATAACATGGTTTTCTTATTGAAGGTTCTGAAAATTGATCATTATTATTTTCATACTAGTGAGTTGTGAGGCTAAAGCCTTTAAAAGTAGCTGTCTGAGTTGGAGTCTGTTGCCTCTACATTTAGAAACAAAACAACACCCAAAGCACACATACTATCTCTCTCTCTCTCTCTCTTTCTCTCTGTCGTCTACTGGCAGGGAAAATGCAGGAAACAGCGGAAAAAGCAAAGTGTAAAGCACCAGTGGGGGTGGAGGGTGTTTGAGATTGGTGATGCCAGGGATGATGGGATGCAAATGGATGCGTGAAGTGTTTACACATGGCTAATTCCCATCTGTCAATCAATGTGGAGTCTTGAGAGATGGTTAAACCCATCAGACATGATGGGAAGAAGAAAAAGAAGAGATGGATGAGAGGAAAAGAGGTGGATACAGACTGGTGGTGGTGGTGGTGTGGGGGGGGGGGCACCGTTTGTCAAAGAAGAGAAGGGGAGGAAAAGAACCAATCCAGGAACTACTTTGGGGAGGTTGTCCCACTGGTGAACTTACTATTATTGTGACATACCTTACATTGCAAAGAATGATGCTTGGCAAGAATAATTGTCTCATGAGTGTGAAAACTTTAAATGGAGAAAAACAACTTCTGGAAGCTCTAAATCTTGACAGCAGACAGTATTAAATGCTGTGCCCATGCATGTAATTTGACCTTCATTAAAGCTTTTCTGAGCACCAGTGTTCTTTACTTGAAAGACCCTGATTCACACACACAGTTACAAACATTCTCACCTGAACGCTGCCCAGTAAGAACAAAGTCTGATCTAGTGGCCACAGTGCAGTGTTTCACTCCCATCAGGAGATCGATCTTGCCGTCTCTCCCACACAAGCCTGCTTCTGTAACCTTTATGTTACTGCTGCATCGCTCATTCTTTAACCTTTATCAATCCAAGTTCGGTTAACGACATATACGAACAAGAAAACAGATTAGCATCACCAGCAAGGAAGTATATAGATGTAGATAAACCTCACATGAAATATAAGAAACAAAACAAAAAATGTGGTCGTTTAAAGCTGCTCACATATTTTAAAGTGGTGGAAAACAACATGCAGATTAAACCGCTGAATTAAGAGCAAGAACATTTGCAGATTGACCTGTTAAGTGAGGCTATGATGATTAGCTTTAATGTCCTATCAGATCCACTTAAGACAAATAGATGACTAAAAGATGACACACGTCCGGTGAGACCAGGTATTATGCTTCTATATTTAATGTCTAGACATTAAACAATGTCTCAGTGACTAAAATAAACTTGCTGAAACATTTAATGCCAAGCTATTGTCTGCAGCCAGAGACACAGGACATATTCATGTGCCATTTGTTAATGTGTGTTTGGTTACCAAGAACAATCTTTGAGGCTGTCCCAAATTCCTCTGTTTTCACAGAATTTAACTCAGATCTATAGTATGCTGCAAACAGTCACTTTATTTAGGCACAGTAAGTGTCTCTGGGTGAACATTTAAAGGGAAACATGTCAAAGTGATCCAAAGAGCTGCAAAACCTGCACCGATTTCAAACTTTTACTCAAGGTTTTACCCAATTCTGAAATCTTTGAAAGCAAAACTGAGACTTTAACAAGACTAAAACCACAAACCAAAACTTGATACCTTAGTTAAAGGGCAGTTACTCCAGCCATTGCTCTGTTTTACTGATAGAAAGAGTCTGAGAAACAGAAAGATGCAGGGTGACAGAGAGCAGGACTGGTTCTGTGAGACAGCGAGAGGGAAACAGTGAGCCTGTGCTGATGAGCTGTCATCTTGGTATTATGCAGATGCTAAGCAGCTGGTTCACACAAGGGTCAGCCTGACAGGAAGTCAGTACACAAGCAGCCAATCACAATAGGTGCTGGCTGTCAGCAAGGAGAGAGAAAATCTCACAGAAACAAGGTTTTTAGAAAGACAAGCTATAATCTGTAAAGTTTAGTTCCCACTTTCTTTTCAATTACATACATTTTTTCTTATTGTTTATTCAAATAAAATGGCTTATCAAATGTTATCAAATTATTAGCTTTAAAAAAATTAATTCAAGATCATAAGTATCTGCTTGTTGATTGGGATGATGAAAACATCTCATGATGATCAGTTAATTATCTCTGTAATGAGATGATTTCCTTGTTGTCTCACTGAAACAAATATTTCTGCCTTTCAGTAATAGATAAAAGAAAAAAAAAATCTTTTCAGGGTGAATGAAATGTCAAAACTGAAGTCAACATGGATGAGAAGTTCCCGAGGTGCCCAGAATCACGGACAGCTTGACATTCCCATGACAGCTGAGTAAATTCGGTATGCTGACGAGGGCTGTGTGATGTAATCAGAAGCTTAAGAAGTAGCTAGTAAGTGAACCTTGAGGTTGTATATTTGGTATGTCATATTGCATACACCCAACATGCACATTCCCATTATGGCGGCATGTTCCTGTCCCTTCTCATCCTTCTATGAGGGTGTATATTTTAACTCTATAAAAGATGAAATGACAGGTGTCCCAGAGCAGTCTTGACCTCTCATCTCTCCTTCAGGAGTGAGCCTCAGTCAAACCCACCACCTCCACTCTGAGGTGACTCCCCAAGGCCCAACCTTTCAGAATGATGAAGGCCTGTCTGATCTTAATTGATCCACAACTGGGAATAGATGTGATTCTAGATCACCCCTTTTAAACTTTTCTCCTATATATTTCTTATTAAAATTTTGACAGTTGTTCTTCTTGAATGTGCTAGTATACACATGTGTTTGCAGGTGTTTGTCAGTATGGACTAAATCTTCAAGCTCTGCAGAGTCCAACATACTGAATTATACTCATTTCCATTTCCAAGTTGTCATTTGCAAAACAGCTCAAAATTCCACTTACTTGACTCAACATGTCAACTTCTTTTCTTATTCACATACAAAAAAGATTACAGAGACTGAAAAAATTGTGCACATTTGGACATCAGACTGTTGCTTCTTGTCAACTCCAAGAATGGTGACGGAAAACACATCCAGATATGAACGATTACAACTACTGAGTGATTTAGCAGGCAGATTAATACCTTTTATTTAATAATTTTTCTGGTCTTTTATGGGATGTTGCAGTCATCTTCAAACTCCTCTCTACCAGCGCAGAGCTTTGAAACAAAAGTAGGAACATCTAAATTATCATCTAAATGGGGGAGAATCAATAAAAAGTAGATGCTTTGAAAAACATGCAAGAAATGTCTTCCTCATGCTATGAAAAAGTACAGCTCATTTTCTAAAGAAACACCTGTCTTCTCCTCTTATTAAAGAAAGCAGCATCTGTTGAGTTAGTTGTAAGGTCTAAAAATACTGACTGCTTCTATTTCATAGTTTGAGCAATAATAATAAAAAAAACAACCTAGAATTTATGTTCTATGACATGATGTCTCATTATGTTATGGGCCTTATAGATACATAAATACACGGGAAAACACACATGCATGCATAATGTCTGGAGATTCAGTCCAGTGCTCATCATTCCAAGCAATTTAGACAACTGACAAGATGTGCGGTTTCATGGACGGAAAGAAAACAACAAGTGCTATGTATAATGTGAAAGACGCATATGTGCGTGGACGAGAGCAAAGATGTAAGAGGATAATGAGTGAGTGTGTGAGAGATTGTGGGGGCATTGTGTGGATTGTGTGGATGTATATGTAATATAAAAGAAGTAGATTTTTTTTTTTTTAAACACAAGGAGGACAAAACTGGATGCAAAATTCAGCATAAAATATTTTTGAAATATATGCTCATATGTGTGAGCAAAGATGATATGCTGATACACATGGAAGGCAGCAACTATTGTTAAGACAATGTTTAAAATTGCATGATGAGGCTGTAGAGGATTTCAAAAGAATTCAAATGCAGGGTTCAGCCAGAGTTTAAATTAGAATACTGTGCTGCTGCTCATCTCGTTCTTTCTCTATTCAGTAGAAGCTGTGATGAAATGCAAGGAAACCATGCAGTCTTTGTTCATCTCCTGTTATGAACGACAGATTGTTTTTTTCTTTTTTTTGGTCTAATTTCTGATATTATATATTCAGATGTCATGTTCTTCTAAAGGTTTATCTGGTTATTAATGTGTGTACCATTTGTGCCACTCTACAAACCTGTCTTTTCATTTATCTCCAACAAGTGAGCAGGCTTCCGGGCCTTGCTCAAGGGCTCATTAACAGGACTCCAGGCTGTTCCTGAGCATGACACTATTCTGCCACCAGCTCTTAGCTTCAGATAAAAGTGTTCTTAATGTGGCAACCTCCACTGCTACAGTTGCAGAGCAGCTGCAGTTTAAAGGCTGGGACACACTGACTGTATGAGTGGAATTCCATGTACGTCGCTGAACCTCTTGCTTTTCATTTCAGCAACTGTGTTAACAAGTTAGAGCAGCCACAGTGCCCGTGTGAGCATCGCGGTTCCAGCTGTGCTTCATTAGTAGATGCGGTTCTCAGCAAAAGCAGACCCGAAAATGATCTGTGGATAGTCATATTTACATCATACCAGTTTTTCACTGTCACTGGGCAACTGGAGAAAATAATCACCAATATGACATCTTCCCTGCCATCCATCAGCGTTACAGTGTCTATTGGAAATGTTATGCTCCTGTTTAGGAACTAACATTTGTTATGCACTGCTAAAACACATATCTGCAACTGATGGGCGGTTTGATCTGGCCTTCTGGTGTGTCCAAATGTCAGTAATGATGTCTCTTAAGGATCTGTAATATCCTGCATGAGAATAAAAGTACGTTTTTTTTGCAAGATATTACATAACAAGTGGAATTCAAAATTAGGATACATTCCCTCATTCATTATTTGGCAGTATATCTTAAAAGAGTTTTGTACAAAAAGCCTACATTTCTTCCACCTTTCTTTACCTGTTACTGTACTTTTAAAAACAAACTATCACCACTTCAAACACAAAACATAGATAAATGAAAAAAGCAATTTTAGTGGTTTGAAAAATCTTCACAAAAATAATGTGACACCACATACTTTGGTAAATGTGTGATGGTGCTTTGTCTCGTATGGATTTGAGTCAGCCATTGTGATGGAGGAAGTGTAGACTTTTTAAACACATGTACAAGGTATTGTGTGAGCAGAATGATGTGTGGATGAGAACAGTAAAACAGTGACACAGAACAAAAAGAGAAGCAGTGAAAGAGGGAAAGCACACCTTAATTTCCTCATTGATTAACCCTGCTAATGTGCTAATCTAGCCTGGTACGTTTTTCTCTCTGCAACACCAGCCTCATCAAGAGCCAATTAGCTCCTCCGCAGCCCACGACCATCCATCATAACATTACAGACACACTCATCTTTTCTCCCTAATTTTGCAACACACAACAGTCCCTGCAGTCAATACACTTTCCCATGTGGAACTACAATAGAATAGTGGCCTGCCAACAATCAATAGGATGTGAGATTTGGTATAAAGTGAATGTAGCTCACAGAGACAAAAAGAGATGATACTTTTCAAAAGCCAAACAGGAGTTGTAGTTAAAACTTCCATTATGCTTCCATTATCAATTAAGTTGTAGAGGAAATGTCTAGTATCTGTCTAGTCTGGTATCTGACATTCAGGACCCACCTTTTTTTTTTTTTTTTTTTGCACTTTTCACCTGCATGTTAATATGTTGGCTCTAAACACAACCATCTGCAGTGGTGTGGATGTGTTGTTCAACCAGAGGAAAAAAAAAAATATATCAAAATCTTGGTTGAGAGGTCTCAGGCAATGGGTAGACATCTCTGGATCAGTTTTGAAGCGGTTATCCTCTCAGACAGGACTTTCTCAATCACTTTACCTCCTGGGGTCTGATGCTGTTTGCATTTTAACTGTTAGATATTTATTATTATATTATCAGAAACTGAACCTCAGGTGTTGTATTCACAAAACCTCTGAGGACAAAGATTTGCTCCTACTTTGGGGTCTGTTGCGAGCTTCTTTCAGTAGCATGATCACACCAACCATGACAGCACTTTCACAGTGCCCCTCTTGCTTTAGAATACAAAACACGTTACCACTCCTCACTGATGCACACAACCAGAGGGAGTTAGCTTGCTGTGCTATATTCTTCCATGCCCATTTTTTGGCATGTGTGGTCACACCGGATCTAAACTTTTCTTCATAACACAGTTAATATCAAATAAATTAAGTTGATAAGTAAATCTAACTACTACTGTACCAGAATGTGTATAGGCAAGTATTATTTTGTATTGCATTTTGTGAACTAATTTTATAGTATAGCTTGAAAGATATTAATTTAATAAAATACTATTTATAATTACCCCATGTCAATGAAGACTACAGCATCAATGAAGACTATTCTATAACTGTGCCTATTGATTTCACTGTCCGTAACAGACCATTATACAGAGTGTTTTTTTGTTTATTCTTTTCTTTTTTCTTTTTGTTTTTAATCAACTAATCACATTCTCAGAATATTTTGGGAATATGACTGCTAGTCTCTGTAGTGATTGGTTCAGAGAAACCAGTAACTTAATGTCACATTCTTATGTTATTTTACTTCTAATTAAGTTGAAATCAAACAGCATAAATCAGCGTCTGATTCAAAGACAAGAAAGCAGTACATAAAAAAGTAGTTCACTGTGCCTTCAGCTGGTCTCACATGATCATTTCCTGCTCTTCTATAAGACATTATATTTTACATTTTTAAGTTCACCCAAACAAAAAGTGTAGTGTAACTTAGGACAGGAAAACAATATTTCATTATCATCTGTTTCTGTCTTTGGAGATAAAAGGAAATTGGAGCTATTTTGTCCTAAAATGTTATCATTCTGGTGCAACAACATTTCACAGACTTTTGTTTTTAAAACCAACCCACTGTGTATCCATGTTTGAGACCCCCTCCACCACCATATAGGACTAGTTCATTGAACATTTATGGATGCATTTCTCATTCATTCTCTCTTTTACAGCTTCATAAAGTCAGAGCAGATTTGTAAAGGGTAATAAATGCATTAGGGTAGTGATATATAAAATATTTTAACTACATCCTGATGTTATGGGCCTGTGTATGTGTTCTGACCTGTCAAAATACTGCTCTCATCCTCATCCTTCAGAGGCATTACCGTGCCGCATCTAAACAAACCTTCTCGCGCACAGCTATACACCATCTGTCACTTCCACTGCTGCTCCACACTGTACACAAAATTATCACAGCGAATTTACTGTCTTTTCCCTCCTTCTTGCCCTCAAGGTGGAAACTGTAACACGTGACATTTCTGTACTTTCAAGCCAAGTCATTTTCATGTCATTGCCATAACAGACCATGTGCAGTCAATTTATTAAATCCTCCTGTTCCTCACAGGGTCACTGGTGCATGGAAAGGGAGGTTACACTCTCGACGGGTTGCCAGTTTATGACAAGGCTAATACACAAAATACACAATCACATTCACATCTATGTAGGGTTTACCTGGTTTAAGTGATTTGTATGTTCTCAGACCGTGGGAGAGAACACCCTCAAACACATAGAAGGAGAACATGCAAGCTCCACACAAAAAAAGTCCAAGGTTCAAAACAGCCATAAGACTGAAGCAATCAGTTTCTTGCAGTGAAGAAACTGCGGCAACCACTGTGAGCCCTCAAGTCGTCTCCATTCAGTGAAAAACTCTCCAAAATGAATCATTGAAATACATACTCAAAGTAAAGAAAATTCTCTGGAGAAGTGCATTAAGGTACATGCAAATTGGTTAAAGTAGTCCTCAGATTTTGAAATGCTGTTCTCCTGGGTGTGCGTGGCAGTAACTGGACTGAAACTTGAGTGGTAATTGGATAGCAGAGGGTTCCTTAAGGAGCTCTGGAATAATTTCTAATCAGCAGCAGACTTTCAAAAGATGGTCTCAAAAGAGTCCAGGTGGACCCTTGAAAGTACATTTTCATGAGACCAGCACAAAATTATCTAAGTTCCTTCAAGGTTCTTGCTCTAATTTATGAATATATCAGTTATCAAGATTTCAGGTGTTGCATTAAGAGATGTTGTAGGCTACTTCCATAAATGTAAGAATTAATTTTTTTCTTACTTTCCACCATACAAGACATCAGTCATCCTTGCCAGATGTTGTTGTTTAATTTGTACACACAAATAAAATGACAAACACATGCACCACCATGCCAATCTGATACATTCTCATCCCAGCTGGTCACTGGACACACAAAATATCCTCTGGCTGATATCGATACAAATATGGTAGCACTGGAGGTATACTGAAGCCCCATGCTGAAGCCCCATGCTGAAGCATATTCCAAAAAAGTTGTGTTTGATGCACTGGGAATGACACTGAATATGACAAACATTATTTTGACTGGGAATTGCATTGGACAAAGTTTAGTTTAGTTTAGTTTAGTAATAGAAAATAAAAGTAAAAGACACAAGAAATAAAATATTGGCCTCAGTTCCCATAATATACTTACATACATCACATCAAACTATGGCCACACTTGATCCTGATTGACCAGATGGTCTGAGTTATTTTCAGTTAAACTCATGTGTGGAGGGTCATATATACTGTGAATTGTGTATATGCTACATCAACCATAATTACCCCTGAGTGTACCTGCCAATAAAATCTTCCATATATGCATAGCCGTAGCTTCTTTTCAGCTCTTAGTGGCCACCCCTATTGAATGTTTCTTAGTAGCTTACTCCTTTTGAACCTCTTCGGTTTTCCTGGACTGAGTTTGAGAACACAAAACAGAAAATAACAAAAGGCATCCCTCAAGCAGTAGTGCTGAATTAGCAACTTCCTTTACCGATGGCAAAGAGCTGTAAATGACTGTGTAAACTCTTGTGAAGTGCCTGTTTACCTGCCATTGTCTCTGGGGCACTGTCAAATCTAATCCGACTTGAGCCTCGCCTGTCGTGTTCCTGCTTCAAGTTGGCTGCATGCAAATGACTTCTGCATCAAAGCAGATGGAAAGGCTGAATGCGGATGTGCGTAGAATCAAGTGTGGAGACAAATGAGCAAGCCAGCCAACAATTATCATGCATAAACACATTTGATGGTTTTATGTTTGTGATGTTCAGAAATGTTTAATCAACTTTGACTTAACAGGCTGTACGATATGCTACTTTTTCCTGCCTTGCAGCTAGTTTGGAGAGGCTGCCTATACTGCATGGAACAGTATTGTCCCTTGAGTTGTAAACCTGCTGAAAATGATGGATTCCCCCTTATGAAATTGAATGTGCTGTACACCGAGCTAGACTTGTTTACTTAATCTATGATCTAATTTGTCAGAAGTAACATAAGCAAAGTAGTATCCAGTATCATATCGAATATCCCCTGTCCCAGCATAGACTCAATTCCTTCATTTGCAACCTAATTCACAGCAGGTAATGTTACTTTACTGCTGCTAGAAGTAATAATTTCATAGCTAAACACGTTTTCCACTTGGGAAATAGTGTGGAATTGGATGTTGCAAGTGGGAGAGAGAAGACTAATCTAGAAATGGATGTTTATCGACAAGCTCTCACTGTTGTAGAAGAGCAGCTGCTGCCAACCAGAGAATCCACACAGTTCATTGCTGGCCGTCCTCGCCCGTGCACACACACAAAACTGCACATACATCTGAGGCTGTTCGCCAGCTGTCATGTGCCCAAACATGCGCCAATTTATCATGAAGATAAATGCGAGTTTTCCTGGACCATCGTCAACCCGTCACCCCAACAAGACAGAGCCCACGGAAGTGATATCATTATTGAGTATCAGCTTGACTCACAGCAGAAGTGTTCACTGCAGGGGACCAAAGCCTTTACTGTCATCTGTCATGCACATGGAAGAGTAGAGATCAGAGGGAAAGCAGCAGTTTGATGGACAGTCTGATGAAGTAACCCAGCCAGGAGATTCTAATGGAGATATCCATCTGCTTCTGTATGCAAATTAGTCTCACAAAAAGGAGCAGGAGAGAGAGGTGGGAATTACCAGCTAAAGGGCTGTTAGGGGAAGGAAAATGAGAGATTTGGGGTTGAAAACTTGTTTGTCAGACTGACAAGCTGCCATTGTCGCCTGTGTTTCAAAGACAGGGTCACAGTCTTTTCATTTTACCGGTCTGTAAAGTTTTGTAGTATAAATGTATCTTCTTGTGATTTTCTTTTCAATTCAAGTCAATGGTGAGGCAATATTATAAATATACTCCCATAGAAAATATTCTACCCGTTCATTGAAAAGTTGAAGTGATGTATGGGACACAGTTATGCATGAGAGGTGAAAAGGTGTAAAAATGCCAGGTCCTCTATAAGACACATACCATGACTGAATATAAATAAAGACGGGCAGGTCCATGAATCACTTTAGTACAGAACTTCAGCCCCGTCCCTTTTATTCCCAGCAGCCTTGACGAACAGCAATAACAGCTGCAAGACAGTGATCAATCTGCATTACATTTACAAACTACTAAAACAACACTCACCTTTTCTCCTTGCCGCACTGCTATTGCACTGTGGCTGGGGCCCCGAGCCGAGCAGAGAAAGCATTAAACTAAAAGGTCAGCCCTCAGTTATTAGGCATGGTGCTGTTTGCTAATAGCTCTGCCCGGAGAGGCAGCTATTGATCAGGACCCATCCCTGCTCCAACAGTGAGGAATACACACAGTTTGTTTGTTCTTTCTAATTGAGCAGGGTTCACCTTGTGGGTAGTCCTCTTGCATGTACACATACTTTCAAGTGCAGCTGCATCCCATACAGTTGTGTGCATTACAAACAAATGACAAAGATATAAGCCCACATTACCACGGTGCACACAAAAACACAAACACTAACACTTAACTCAAATGTAACAGACCCACGTTTCAGGTGGTCTCACTTCAATTGCTTATTCTGCTGTTTTGACACTGAGTCAAAAGCACCACACTAACCAGACAGGGACCATTTTAACCAAACCAACCATGTGGATTTCCTTAAATTTAAAAACAACAAATAGTCTCGAGGCCTGGCACCTGTAACACATACACAAAGACACACACAGACACACACCACACAAAAGTGCATACACTAAAGAAAATGTGGAATGCACGTGCAAATCTGTATAACTTATATAGTACTGTCAATACCTCTCAGAACACCACACCAGGCTTAATAATAATCAAAACATGCTACATTAGCACTAAATCATATAGTTTAATAAGGTTTGTCCTTCATACGAAAGCTCTTTCTCACTCAGTGACATATTCAAGACGGATGAGAGCTGCATCACTGACAGTGATAGGAGGATTTAATTTGAAATATATGTCAACACGGAGTCATACAACGCACAAAACTGACGCTGTACTGCTGACTGTGGGTTGATATTTTTAAGGGCATTGCGTAATATCAACTATTTTCCCAACAGAGTTTCACTTACATAATTGTGATGACAAAAGTGGCAATATATGACTAATTATATGTAAAAAGTTGAGTCCAAGAGAACCAGGAAAGGCCAAGTTGATATGTTGTTACCAGCAAAAATATAAATTAAAGCTTCAGGTGTAAAATTTCTTTGAACAGAGCTGTTACAGTGAGGCAAGAGAAAGTACAAGAAATTACAAGAAAGACAGGCATACACACAAGGTATCCAAGCAACGAGCCTGCAAGTACAATTCGTCACGATTTGCCTGTAGCAAGCAATGTGCTCTGCAAGATCCACATTGTTGCTACAGTATGTTGCCTCTTTGCCTCACAAAGAAGTTCCAGGAAGGAGACTTGAATTGTTTGAACACTCACAGCAGAGACATCAATTAAATGTCAATCGGGATACCAAGATTCTCAGTCAAACTGTTCTGAACAACAACAAGAAATGCTGCAAAAAAGGTTGTCACACACTTGAATTTCACTGAATGGCACTTCATGCACAATCCCTGTGAATCAGTTTATCTAAAGGATGCAGTTTCAAAACTGACAACACGTTACAATACAGTATGAGAGTTGTGAAAGCCAAAGGCGAGCTTGAGTTTCCTTTAATTCCTGAAAGACTTGCGAGAAGCCTCTTATCTCCAGCCATGAGGCATGTGATGAATTGCTGCAGTTCCACTAAAGCCTTTGTTCTGTGGGAGGTCAATAACTCATCTATGATCACTCAGTGTGACCATCGTGATGCACTCTGATCAAGAGAGTAAGACTCTCTCGGTGATCAACTACAAATCTGTCATCGCTTTGCCAAGAGACACAACCTTAAACAAATTTTCAACAGCTTGATGCCTTTCACGCAGTTTCATCACTGATACAAGTGCCTTGGTGAGAAAAGTTCTATAGGGTAGTTGCTCCACACATAAATCATTTTGTAATTATGCATTGTATGCAGGACCCTGGCATGTTGACAAATTAAGCAATCTGGAGAGGCAATAGTATGCAGGGCTCTGAAATGAACCACTAACAGATACTTGGACCTCAGCATGTTACTTTCAAAAGCCTGCTGGGATTATGAACAACGCTTTTGATCTTAAGGGTTACACTGACTACATCAAGTTCGCAGTTTGGGATAAAGTAGCCCAATTTCTTATTATTAACTCATTTGCATAGAATTGTTAAACTGGGCTGGGGTGGAGTTTAGTTTCGTAACTACTCGGTAGAGAAAAGAATTACAGAACTTTTGCACTTCGGGGTGAACAAGAATTTAGTTGAATGCAGGAGTGACACAACACTAAATTACCACTAAATTATTTTCCACTTTATAGTAATCTATAGTGGTACTTAAATCCAACATACAAGGTTTGCTTTATTCATTTCATTCCACGAGGATATCAAAACCGCATTGTCAGTTAACTCACACGACACATTCTCACAAAAAAAAGAGATTAACTGAAAGGAACAGCACAAATTATTTTAGCTTCACAGTTTATTCCTGGCCTTTAGGAACAATAGATGGGACAAAAATCTTCACCTTCTTCCACTCACAGGTTTTTTTGAGGTTTAAATCATAGCTCTGTTCCAAAAAGCCAATCTCAAAGGCAAGGTGAAAAACCAGCCATCGTATGGGGATCACGGCACACTCTTTCTCCCACTCCCTCCTGGATGGTCATCATAGTGTTGTACTCATTATTACATGCAGAAAGTATCTGAAATTCTTCCTTCCAGGTTGCCCTCTGACCATGTTGATCACAATATTAAACAGGAGCCAACTCCATGACGACACGCTATGTGGTTGAAAGACAGACTATTGGACCCAAGTTCTCTGATGCTAGTAATAATATACTGTAAATCTTGGAAAGATTTCGTAAAGTCACAAGTCTTAGTAGCGGGGATAAACAGGACTCAAGGCCACTATAGTACAAAGCACCGTGTATCAACATAAACTTTGTGATCCTTATAGTTTCTGGAACAATATTATTCACACGTTTATTTTTTTTTCATACATCCCTCATTACTTCTAGTTAAAATCAAACCCTGCGTGTCTTAGCCCACATGTCAAAAATGTTATGCTCTAGTATGGCTTGAAAGACAATGAAAGCCTTCAGAAAACCAGTCTCATTGTAATGAAGAAGTCTAGCTGAAGTGCTCACATGAAAGGCAACACTAAACATCAATGTCTTTATCTAAAAGTCTCAGAAATGTAAAGATTTGGAAAAAGTTATTGAACAAAAATTAAATTTTTAATGCAATTTTTAATTTTTAACAAACAAACAAAATATAGTTGGTTGTTAACTGAATGTATCATTTTGGGTTGCATGTTTAGTTCCGATATAGCTAACCGATTTGATATTTGCCATCAAAACTCTGGAGAAGATCACATCACAGATAAATAAACTTCTTCACAGCACTTTCATAGCAAATGCAAGAAGGACAGACAGAAGAAAAAGTCTGGAAGGAAGGTGATTGTGAGGGAAGAAGAGTGATAGAATGAGAAGGAAATGAAAGAGAGTACACAGAGACAGCAGAGGCAGCACTGTGGAGCTTATTAGGATTGACTATCCCACACTGCAGACACTTTAATAACTGTTCTTTATGTTATAATAACACAGGGCTGCCCTGCCGTGGACGGTTTCAATTTCTCCTCCAGTGTCCATCATGTCCTGGGCAGACTAAGGGCCTTGTGCAGCCTAATCGCAGACAGAGTCAGATTGCCCTCAGCATGGCTTCGTTGGCTGTTAATGAGGCCATTTTCCTGGCACCACTCAGGGGGAACTAATCTCTGAGTGGTGTGAAGTGCAGGGTGCAGAGGGGGCAGAGAAAGGCACTGAGCATGCAAGCTCACTTGTTTTTTATGCTTTTTTATTTGCTGTCTTTTCAGGGATCTGAGGAAAGCAGATAACACCAAATATTGTATGTTGCACTTCTGCAGCCTGAAGCTCCAGCTGGTTTCATCATTAATCTGTCTGAGTCTGATGTACATAAAACCTTCAAGGAATTATTTACTGCATGACACATGAAAAATGAGTGGATAAAGACCTGATTAAAAAGTATTTATATAGATATGGAAAGAGTAGGCATGTGCTAATAGTGTGCTGTTGTTAAATTTGTTTTGACATTGTTTCTTAAGAATTCTGGTCTCAAAGAAACTAATTTGCTGGGACACAAGAGCAACATAACATTGTGTCACAGGTTCTTATCGGCTATATCGATTGGTTGCTGAAGACAAAAAGGGTTTGATCTGTTATGAGTCTGTCAAAGGGAAGATGCCAAGAGATTGCGAGGAACTCTTTTCTTTGTTTTACAAAGTAGTTTGGTTTTGTTTCTGTCTGTGTTTGTACTGTATGTATAGATTGTCCTGATGTTTCCTATAAACAAAAAACAGTTATGATTACATTCAGTTGAAATCATTCAAATGCTTTATATATAGCCATGAGCTCTGACAAATGTATTCACATTTGATTTTCATTTTATCTTTTTGTATCCCTGTAGTTGGCATTTGTAGTCACTTGGTGGTATAGTTTGCCTACGTCAGACAGAAACATACTGAGAGTTTGTACGTAAACAGGAAGTGTAATACCTCAGCGGCGTATTTTGGCGCACTCTGCACTCCGGGGAGTGGCAGGCTGCTGACACCTGGTTTTTGTTAATGCTGCCGAACTTTGTGGAAGAAGATTTTGTATGGGATGGAGTTGGAAAATTTGAGAATTTGGTAAGAGACTTGTTACAGATCCAAGAATATTGTAATTATGTCCTAATCATATATAAAGTGAAGTTTTCCATGTTGTGTATACTAACTGAGAATTTTGAGTATCTTGTTTGTTTTTTTCTGCTCTTGTAGAGATGCCATTGCCGTTTTGTTTTATGTAGTTTGTTGTGTACTGTTTTGTATAGATTTTGTTTTGGGTACCAATTTTGTGCCGTTTTGGAGCTCTTCACTTGCATTGTAACAAAAAGAAGACACTGAACTACAGAACTGTGTTGAAAAAGCACCTTTTTGGAGAGACTATGTAGATAAAACAGTAGATTTTTTTTTTTTTTTTTTTATTTTTTACTACTACAAGAAATAAAGAACCTCTTTGCATTTAAAGGTTTGTGCGGACCATTTCCTGGCTTCAAAGAGCTTAAAAACTCCACTGAGAACCTTTGACTTAAATGACCTTAAATCAATGCAAAGGTGTGAGTCATCAATGGTGGGTTGTCAGCCAGTCCAGCTCAACCATGCAGCAAGTAAAGCCACACTGTAGGACATTAGTCAAGCTCACTGCATCCTTTCTCTGGTGTCGGCAACCAATAAAGGTGGCTTAGTGCTAATTAATGACCCTGGTAGTGACAACAAATCGTTTCACTAGTACTACCTGTGCTATGACAATTGCATTAACATTGCTGTATGTTGTTACATACAACATAAACATTACATACAACATTGCATTCAAGCCCTGTGTTGTTAGAAAATACATGAAGTGCCCTACTGTACATGTAGAAGTATGTAGATGGAGAGCTGTGGAGATTTGAGTGGCAGTGAATGACACTTTCAAGTAAGAATCTGGAGTTTCTTTGTTTTAAATGAACCATTACCAGGATATTTCACTAATTTAGCATTTTTTAATTGTTGTAATTGCCAAACTATAGAATCTATCCCTGAATGTAACCATATGTAGTTGCCATGAACACATACTGTAGAAATCAAAACTTATGAAAAATATTTGCACTAGAAGGTAATTTGCAACATTGCAACATAGTCCAACATAAACACTGTTGTCTGGAGATGGATGGGAATTCTCTAAAAGGTTTGTTTTTGTGGGTGGTGCAGTGGTTAGCACTGTTACCTCACAGCAAGAGGGTTCCAGGTTCAAATCCTGGTCTGGGCCTTTCTGTGAGGAGTCTCCCTGTGCCTGTGTAGGTTTTCTCAGGGTACTACTACAAAAATGTTTGTACTCTCAAGGTCTAAAACTCAAACTGGTCCTCACAAAGACAGAAGAAAGAGAGCATGTTATCATCCACTCTGTATACTGTGGTCCTCTAAATAATCTAATGTTAAAAGCTTATTTCACTCTGTTCCCTGTCAATACACATATTGGCAAATGAGTCTAATTTATTGGATTCACTAATGCTCTGAAATAAATTAATTTGACTGTCTGTTGATGATTAATAGGAGCTTTTAAGAATCTAGATTTCCTTTATTAAATTTACACCAAATTCATCTCCAGAAGCCTCAGCACAGTGTTGCTTTGTCAAATAATGCATTGACTGCAATATATAACACCATACACAAGTCTGAATATTAAAGACCAATTACTTGAAAAAAATGACAGAGTGTAAATTGGTGAGTAGGAGGGTGTGTGCGAGTGCCAGGAAAGAGGAGATGATTTTTTTGCTGCACGTATTCACAGATAACAGTTTAACTGCAGATATTCTCGCAGTAAACTTACGCTTTGTCACTGCTACACAAAACACAGACCTGAAACCTGTACGATCTTGTTTTGCTCCAGATGATGAAGCGTGTCAGTGTTAAGGAGGGAAGACTTTAACCAGAGATCATTTGATTTTGTCTTTCAGTATTGAACTGTCACAAGGCTGCTCACTTTTATGAAATTTTTACATTTAATCATAAAAGGCATCCAACAAAAGACCTGAGCACTTTTGACAGACTTACATTTTTTTTAGGCTAGAGAACTGGCTTTTGTGGGGAAATATTGAAACAATTAAAATTAAAAACAAGTCAGTAAGTTCATCCAGCATGAATGCTTTGAAAAACTATGGCAACCCTCCTTCCAATAGTTGTTTAGATATTCGGCCTGAACGCATCAGAATTAAGATTAAGTTAATTTTGATTTACATGTTGAATTAGATATCTGAACATGACCAGCATCTCCAAACATACACTGATAAATTGTACACCTGCTTGTGTACACATTTAGCCAATTTTCTCCGCTAATACATACATACAACGCACACACACACACACACACACACACCACATGCTGTGACCCCAACACAAGCCCTGTGACCTCTTACCCTTAGAGGGCACTGCAAAGTCTCATTACAGCCACAAAATTCATTGGCACTGTGGGGAAAGAAGAGGAAAAAAAAGGAGGGAAAACAAATGTGAAGGAGAGAAGGAAAGCAGTGGCAGCTGAGGTGATGGAGAAGTGGGCACAGTGTGACGGTGCTTCTTCCAGGTAACTTCAGGACTAGGTTTGTGCAAACTGAAAGCATGCGAACGAAAGGTCTTCAGTCGACTGTGTCAGGAAAATATTCATAAAAAAGTACATTGTGGGGAAAAAAGCTACCCCAGACTGCATAGTTAGGGAGGATGTTAGCAATGAAAAAAGGTGATATATTGGTGACATAAACCTTGGCAGGACAGGATATGTCTCTGTGTGACGGATGACAGTTTCGACACTTAACAACTGGCCACTTGCTTCCACTGACCTGCTTCTGTGGTGTATTTTGGGAAACCTCATTTCCTGCAGCTTGATAAAGGTTACATCTACATTTAGGAAATGTGATTTTGATGAGGCATTTATTAGTGATAGAAGAGACAGGCTAAAGGGAAGATAGAGGTTGAGAGGTAAGAGAGATGACTGAAAAGCTAAAAACTTCATGGTTCAGCTCATGAAAGGTTGAGGGGACAATAAAAGGCAGATAAATACCTGAATCCATCTGGTGTTTATATTTGGACTTAATATTTGCGTTCATAAAGAATGTAAATAATAGTGTGCTTGAGCTGCAGATCAGGAACTGACTTTTGTGGCATTTATTAATCATAAACTACAAAACCAGAGCTTGAGCACATATATATAAAGAAACCTCATACAGTTGCCTCTATTGACTTGAGCAAGCACTTTTAAATGTGCAAGTATTTTTCTTTTCATGAGCAGGACATTTTTGACTATTAGTGAAATGGCTTAGCAACTACTAGATGAATTGCTAAGAAATTTAGTTCAGATTTTGGTGATGTCCTGTGTCATTTTATAGTGGAATTATTGGAGCAACATTTTCCAAGATTTATGTCCAAATACGAAAACACTTATTACATTTCCCCCCAGCAGTTGTGCTTAGCAAATGTGCAACTAATCTAAACTAAACATCACCAGCAGTTTCATGGTGAGCATGCTGGCATGTTGATATTAGTTGTTATTTGACACAATAATTTACAATGGCCTAAACAGTCAATAGTTTACTCTATGATAAGTAAACTTCCTTAGACTCCAGTCATTATAATAGCACCCAAACACTACATGGTCAATGGGAGGCGATTTTAGACATAACCATTTACTCAGTCTGTTATCTGCTACATCTAGCAGTGCTTCTATGCTTCGTTGTTCCACACTGACCCACTAAATACAGCTTTGTGCATACACTGCAACATATAGACATGTTCTTTCTTTCAGTGTTACTTTCTAATACATGGATAAGTCCACTTTGATATCACTAATGCAAACTTTAACACCCACCATAAATCAAATTAAACATTATTTACTATAATTTCTCTCAGATACTTGTTTTTATGCACGCACTCACATGTTGCTGGCCTTAAACACACTTACATTTGCCCACATCCACGCACAGTCTGAAATCATTGTTTTGCCCTGTAGGTGAGTGAAGGACAGTGTGCACCGGAGTGAACTCGCAGTTGATGAGAAAATCTGCTCTAGTGGTGTAGGCTTGTCCCATATGAGCCAGTGCACAAGCAGGTGTGAATGAGTCAATTAAGAGTTTTAATGAGGAGGAGGCAAAGATGAAGGAAGGCGAAGAGAAGATGGAGAGGGAGTGCTGAGCTGGGGAGGTGGGAGTGGATCTGGGTACCTAAGTGAAGGCAGGATTCTGATCTAAGAAGCCTCTCATGTGGATCAGATCTCTGCCAAGCTCTGGCTCTCAGTAGTCTCGGTACCTGTCTGTCTGCTTCTGCCACTTTGTGCTCACCCTGTCTGTGGTGTCTCCATTATAACTCAGTTGAAGAGAGTATGACTATAGAGACAGACGTCTTTGTCGGGGAAGATCTACTGCAGCATGAAACATCCAATGTTGTTTTCATCATCATCTGGGAAAAAAAACACAACTGATGTCTTTTCTTATACAGTACACTGCTTATGCATGCAAGCGTTGTCTGCAAGTTGTCTGACAACTTTCCAAGTAAAGTGACAACCTTCTAGGGACTAATACATTTTTAGTGTTTCATTTGTATAATAATACAGACCAAGTCCACACAAACTTCGGTAACTGCTAGTGTCTTTATTGATAACACCACTGGGGGCTGCCGAAGTCAAAATTGTACATAAAATAGAAGACAATATAATGCAGTCCCCAACAGCCTGTTCACCCTGCTGCTGTCTGGCAAGTGAAACAGAAGTATCTGCTGCCATACCACCAAAGGTCAGAGCAGTTTCTTTCCTTGAGCTGTGAGACTCCTCAATTAATCTTCTGAACCACACCATGAATAATATTTTTTTCTTTGTTTTGTTTCTAGCATTAAGGGAAAATAGCTTAAATTTTGTTTGCCAACCCTGTGTTTTAGAGAGACATTTAAATCAACCTCGATACAGCAGTAATTATTTGTAAATATTTCTTTATTTAGAATTGAATATCTATAGTTTTGTATTGTTAATTTAACTCACTCCACAAGCTAACTGTAAGCTAGTAAAATCAGCTCTTCTTTTATTATCAGCATCAGCTAAAACACTTCACTGAATTTCATTCAGATTAATTTAAATTTCGGAATTTCCAGTGTCAGAGCCTGAATGAAATGTTTACTATTGTTTACTAAACTTATCAAAGGACAAATGGTATTAGGGCAGAAACTCTCTTTTTTTTCTTAAAGAAAAGCTGGGTTTTGCAAATTACATTAAATCAAGTCATTATTAACAGGGCATGACTATTTGGGTTTTAAGGATGATACAGGGAACATTAGTGTATTGTGTACTTTTATTTATGTTTTTTTCTTTTATTTCTTTTTCTTCTATATTCTATTATAATATAGGCACAACAATTCAATTATAGTTTAAAGAAACATGTATTTCAGCTCTGAAAAAATTGTGTTGAAATTCGAAGTTGCAGTTGTAATTTCTGAGTTGTCTTGGTCAGTTAGTTTTGGACACAATTTTGTCACACAGGGTGACCCAATTCTAAAGAATTCATATTTTGTCCTCTTCGTTTTTCTCTGCACATCTACTGCTTTTTGTCCGTTCCATTTTCATCTGTGACCAGCTTCTTTCTGCTGCTCATTGAGTGGGCCCTGTCCCCAGGCCAGTAGGGATAATTAGATTTGGGAATGCAGAGAATAAGTTAATGCTCATCCCAACACACATGCATGCACACAGTCACACAGACACACACACACTCGGTACATTCTGGATTATGCAAATCAGCAGCTCATGCTTCCTTTGAAATGTGCAGAATGAGGATGGAGGAGGGTTTTGCCGAGATAAACACCGGGTTCAGACGGAGGACGCAGAGAACTTGTGGAACCTTAAATGATGAACATGTCTTCCTAAAGTTTTCTCAACTCATTGAGTTTTTTTTTTTCCCCTTTCTGTCACACTCATAGCAATAATAGCCATTTTCGTGTTTCAACAATTGATTACCGATTAAAAGCTCTGCGTGAAATATAAAAGATGAGCACCATCTGAGAAATAGTTAGAACTTAATTTGGTGTGTTCAAGATAGAAAAGCTGCTAAAAAAATACAGCATACGGTACTTTTCCATTGTGTTATATATTTTCTATTGCTGATATATCCAAAATATAAAGAATAATAGTAGAAAACAGTAACATTTTTCACAGATGCATATGTCAGTTGAGTAAAAACCCTTTCTCCCAAGAAATACATTCTGACACAACTATTTAGAGGGCTGAGGAGACACCTGTGGAAGCTGCTGAAGGTGGCCTGGAGGAAGATCAACTTTCCAGAGAGCTCCAGAGTATTTTTTTTTGCAAAAGGTAAACTCCTTTGTTCTTGTGCATCCATTAAGCCAGTGCATTGACTTTGTAGGTTGTTGTTCAGTTAGAAGTGCTGATAAGTTCAGTAGATGTTAATAGCTTTAACATAGGAAGCTTTTGAACATTTTCATTCCAAAATTTCAAGTATTATCTATGCTCTGTTGAATATGGTATTTGGATTTGCAGGCACTGTGAGTAAATGTCAGTTATAATTAACGCACAATATGCAAGAACTGAACATCCTTGTCTGTTTGCTATGGATCACAGTGCACTTCATAAAATTTAGCAATGCACATACCTGTGAAAGTTGTGCTTTATTTCAGTGCTGATGACGGCACTTACTGGGGTCTGAATAGGTATCTTTGTATTTTCTCCTTGTCCCCTGCAGGGCCTCCAACACTCTGCCTTCTCTGTACTGATCCTCTCCTTCTGATGTGTATCCTGTGTGTCTGGATAGCTCTCACTCATTACCTGTGAAGAGTGTGATGAGTCTTGTGAATGAGTGTTCATCGTGGGTGCCTCATGGCTTCTCGCTGGTTTTTCCATATACAAAATGTTGTTTCTCATACAGTAAATGCTTGGGATAATGTGGGGTCCAACCTTAAAAGCTAATTATCCGCTGAAAGAAAATTGCCACAATTAAATTTGAATTACAGGTGCCATTATAAGAGCAGGAAATATTCCAATACCTACTGCGTTTTCTGTTTCAACATGGTGGAAAAGTTGGCCAAAAAAAATATGATTATCCTATTTAAAGTCGTTTTGTTTTTACAGCTAAACTTCCATGAAAATTACCCTCATTGGTGATAAATGAACAAACCATTATTGATACTTACATAATGCACACCCTTAAAGTTGCTGTTTAAAAACATTTAATCACACAGTGTAGCAACATTGTTTAAACATGACTCTCCATTCAGACATTTTTGACCTTGATAATGCATTGTTAACTCTAATGATATTCCTTTTTTTATACTGTTCATTCTTGGGGATATGAAAAATGCATGTTTCTGCAAACCCATGTGCTGATGCTGTACAATAAAATGAATCCATGGATCCTGCAGGCAATGAAATGCCCAAGGAGACCAAAGAGAAAACCGCAGACCTGGAAATGCAGATTCTATTGTTGCCATGAAATGACCCATATCAGAATAATAACAATTTAAGTATGCATGAATTCCAAAGAATACTGGTAGAGAGAAACAATGAATTAGCATGGCGTGTAATTATTATTCATATGTTTGACAAATAGGAAAGGAAGCTGCTGAAATGCAGCCAGCTGAAAGAGAGGAAGAGAAAGAGCAGGACTCCAAAAAAAAAAAAAAAAAAAAAAAGAAATAGAAAATGTTATTAATCTGTGTGTCAGCACCTCTCTTGCTACAACTGTGGAGCAGAGAAATGAGGTTATCGGAGTTCTAGTTTCTCAGCCTAAAACAACTTTACCTGTCTACACTGAAGGATGACGGAATGAGGCAGAAATATAAATAGAAAAAAAACAAGAACAGTGAACAAAATGACAACATGTAATTTGTCAGTCACAAATGAACTCTTTATTTTGTCAAAATTGACGATAGTTTAGGTGACTGAGTTTGAATCCCACTGAATCTAAGAATAAGAATTTCAATGAAATGCTGATATAGGCTAAAACCGTGTATGATACATTTCAGTAAGACACTCAGATAATCTTTTGCACCGAGCAAAATTGGTCAGGAGGTTTTGTAATTGGAAGGCTGCAGTTCAAGTCTTTGGCCTACTCATAGACATACTCTTCCTTTCCTCAACATGTCCTGGCAAAATGCCCTTAAGCGGAGCACACAAATGTTTCAAAAAAGCTTATTAATGGCTGAAAATATAAGAAGATTGTTCTAAATTGCAGCTCCCAGTATGTTGTAAAAACATGCCCGGTGGTTTTGGACAGGAACATGAAATATAAACAATATATTTTTAACTTATAGTGGAATTTTGAATGTCAAGAATGTTTGAAATGAACAGCACATCCTGCGCACTCTGAGAGAGTAAGCTTCTTGTCAACATGTGTCGCACAGTGTAATGTTGTGCTCCTTAGTAGCTGATAATAGCCTGGTCTCTGTCATCTATTAGGCAATCCTATTAACCGAAACTCAAACATCATGCTTCATCATTAGGCCATTACAACTTTGATGTAATCTTGGCTTATGAATTAAATTACCTGTGTCCTACATGACTTTAATAGACTCTGAGCTGGGGTTTATGCCAGCAGTGGGGCTAACGTTGATAGGAAATGAGTAATTCCTCTGGGGTTACAAATGAACCAGCCTTAACGTTTAAAGTGTATGGGAGGCAGGGCAGGGCATTTCGTGCTTTAATGAAAGGAAGGAAGGATTTGATGACAAAGCAGTAAAGTGCAGACTTGATGGTAAGGTGCTGCCATATTTTTTTCCCAAAAAATCCTAATTGCATTGTTCCTGGAGGTCATTCAGGACATTGTTAAGGGACCACATTAATGTATTTGAAAATTAATATATACAGAATAGGAACTGTCAGCTCACTTTTACATGCACATGCATTTTAATTTAGGACACTGAGATTTAATTCTTCACATTATTTTGTCGAGAAATCCCAGGAATTATTTATATCTTACATAAAGAGTGTTCAACAAAATATGCTACCAACAAAATTACAACAAAAGAATCCCTCAGCAAACTGTTTTCTCCTGCTGACACTACCAAGAGTTCATGTTGAGGGCACAGCAACATATCCAGACGCAAGAACATATCAAACTATCACAGAGCTGCAGCAACACTGAAGACATTTTGCTGCCAAACGTCAAGGAGATATAAACAGCCCTAAGGCAGCAGTTGATGAGCCTTTTTACCTAGGTTAAACGTCGCTTGGTACACAACATTTGTTTTCCACCTGCCATTCTGTTTGGGAACCTGCAGACATCTGCCTTGGCAAGAAAATGGATGTCTGTAGAGTTTAAAGGATGCTAAATGCTATAAAGTCTCTTGGAGTTGCTGTTTTGATAGTCTCAAAGATTTTGATTTTGTTCTCCAAAAGCACTGTCATCACTGGCACAAAATATTCCAAACAGAAACAAGAGACATATGAAAACGAAAACTTTCAGAAAGTGCATGATCCATATACAACGTGTCATTCATACTCAACCAGATTAAGACAAGTAGAATTATTGACTGAGTTCTGGGATGAATTGGCCACCTGTACAGTAATGCAAGTGTACTTACAGGTAAACTGTAAAAAAATGTTTTTCTCTTGGACAACGCTGAAAAAAAAAATATAGGAAGCTACGATAGGAAGGAATATAAAATATAGGAAGAAAAAGAGTGAAGAAGCATGACGTCTGTATTACTCAATAAAAGAAATGTGATGGCATCTTATGCCTTTGCAAAGATACACATGAATATCTGAGAATAGCAGAGGAATCATTATTCCCACTTACTAAATCTCAGCTAGGCATGTTGTGGACCCGTGTGTCAAGCACACTTATTGGTTTATCCAACTTCTGTCCCTGAGTGCAGAAAAGTACAGAAACAAAAAAGCATGTAACTGTACCCTAAAAGGTTTGCAAGAAACAATCAGATATGTCTCTAAACAACTTGTGTTGAGGGAGAGACTGGAATAAAGGGAGAAAATAGATGACTAATTCTTCTCTTATTTACTGGCCTTCTATGTACAAATGAATATGTGACACAAATGCCATCAGATCCATTTAGCTTCTAACCTTTTTAAATATACTCTCCTCTCTCTATGTATCTCAACACTGGGATTCCACAGAAAGGTCATACTGAAGAGGGATGAACAGAAAATTCAGTCTGTGACTTTGCATGGTATAATACAATAAACAGTTTTTCTAATGAAAGACAGTTCACCTAAACTTTTGGCTTGGGTGCCGTTTGTGCTTAATACCAAGGCTGACTTTTTGCAAAATGTCTCCATGCACCAACAAAAGCTAGAAAGTTCAAACTGCCTTTACAAGGTGAGTTTCATAGCTGTTTATTTGACGCTGAAATTGTCTCCCTGTGACGGCCTGACAACAATTCAGTTCTTTGTGTGTTCAGTGGGGAGCAGTGATGTGGCACCTGTTTATCACAGACCTGTAAGAACTATCATTTCAGCATGCATCTGTACACGCCAGCACACATGCTCATGCGGGGTCAGTTTGTTGTGTGTGTGTGTATACTGAGAGTGCAGTGATTCGTTTATAAAGGTCAGGCCACACCCGCGTAGTGGTTTGATCACCGAGTTGTGACAATCTCCAGTAAATAACTCCAACACTGTCCCCTCTGTTTTGTCTACACCTCACTGTGCATAGAGATTGGCCTGAGACTCATATAGCAAAATATCAGCTGTGAACTATGAGCTCAGACTCATGAAAGCATATGGTTAGTGTTAAGTGGGGCCACATCACAAAAAAAGGCACCCATCAATTGTGCCCAGCACTTCAGGCTGGGAAAATGCATGAGGATTACTGGAGCGGTTGATGTCAGGTTTGTCAGTGTCAGCAATAACCTGGAGTGCATCTGCATAGAGTATGTAGTGATAGAGGTTTACAGTTTCTGTTTAACAAATGACTCGCCCACTGAGGTAAACTGCCACAGTAAAACCAAATATGTATTATATTTACAGTACTCAGATCTCTAAAGGGAAATTCACAAGCTACCCCACAAATAAACTATATAAATGAGACTTTAACAGCTTTAATGTAAAGTCATGGATAAGGAATACTTTTACTTTTGGCTCTTTAAGTATATTTTGATGGTCATACTTTTGTGCTTATACTTAGGTAAAATGTTAAATGCAAGACTTTTGTTTTTATCAGAGTATTTATACACTGTGGTATTGCTACTTTTACTTAAGCATAAGATCTGAGTATTCTTCCACGTCTATAGACCCGTTGGAAGCAGTCTGGGTTGAGTGGGATCAATAATTATGGGTAACTGTGAACTGCTCTTAAATTTAAACTTTGCATCATACACACATGAGTGTAAAGTAAGGTGTTTGGTTTATCCAACTTTTGTCAGGAGATGAAAAGGCTTTTAAAAATATACACAATTTGAATGCGTGGTTCATCTGCATGCAGCCCACACAAGCATGTTTCGGCCTTGAAGGATGCAGAATTTTTTTTATGGTTTTATGGTTTACTCCGTGACTTTGAACAAACGTACAGCTGAAAGACAACTAAACGCAGGAAATTATGATGGAACAACCTCTCTGAGTGAAATTATCTCATTTATTCAAGATAAAATCGCTTCAGAAACATTCACACACTGACATTTGCTTTACAAGAATTCCATTTATAATATTTCAGCAGTTCAACAGATTCTGCACGTGTGTCAGTAAGCAAATGTCTCAAACATTTACCGGATAAATTGTCAGGAAAGATATCTATTGTTTTTTGTAGAAGCCATTCGTTAATCTCTGGTTTTCTAACTAAATGTTCCCCTTTGATAAATGGCGACGCAACAACGTGGCCTTGTGGGGGGAGACGGGTTGAGATGGGGTGTGAGTTGCCGCTTGAGTGATGCATGCACATATCAGAGACAAGGGTGTATAGAGAGAGGAAGATTTTTCCACGTAAGTGCCTTCAGAGGTGCAAAAGGGGATGTGAAGGCCCTTGGCATCGGCTGGTGCATCTAACGGACCGGAAACAAGGCTTTATATTCAGCAATTTATGATCTCAATGCAAGGAAAGGAGTGTAAAGGGGAGGAGAGGGGAGGGAGTACCGGGAGAGACCTTGGGAGGCGAAATGAAGGACATCTTCCAAGACAAACTCTCATCAGCAGATGTCGATGAGAGACGTCCAGCTAACAGGAACAAATGGGATTGCTTCGATCTCAATTTGACATGTTTTAGAAAGCCTTCCTCTGTTTTGCATTTACTCTTTCTCTCATTCGCTCTGGCATCCATTCTCTATGTACATTATTGAGCAAGCCCACCACCCTGTCTCAGAAGACAGATGGAAGACATATTGGGCTGCAAACACAATACTGTCCTTGATTTTTTTTTTTTTTTCTGTTTTTGATATTCTCATGGGAAGATCAAAATTTATCTTCCTGTAGACTGTAGATAGTAGATGTAGAGGGCTCAAGTTTATGCGCAAAGTATGTAAATTCTAGAAATTCAAAATGTAACTTCTTACATCTCGCCCGTACATTTCTCCATTACTAAACCAGGTTCATCAGTGTTTCAGTATTTTTATCCAAATAAAATGGGTAAAACGAACATAACAGAAGCAAACAGTGACAAAAATATAGTGGTTGTATGACAAAATGCAAGTGGCTAATTTCTCTTTCCTGCAATATCTCTGTCTGTGTTTCCAGTGCTGTCTCCCAGGTTTGCTGTTGGCAGAGTCTCCCTATCTCTCCAGGATGATTATGTTGGCAGGTGCTGTAGTTATGAGACCAGGTGATTAATCCTCCAGGGTGGGGTGGGGGGGACAACATTAAGCTGCCTCTCAGCATTTGCCACCACATCACCTCAGGAAAAACACACCAGTGTAACAGCCCACTGAATATTATCCCGGAAAGGTTGGCTCATAAGCACTGTGGCATATTCCACATAATCCTTAAACTAATTAAAACATTAGACCCCTGCTTTAACTGGGCTGCCAGTGATGATGAGACTGCCACGAGTGAACGACAACTCTCATTTTCCCCCAAACTTGGGTCACGCAGTTTAATTGGAATTAATTTAATAAAAAGCCGAAGATAACTCTGTTTTCCTCGTCCTGTCCCTCATTCAGTGCGTGATTTGGAGATGAAATTGCTAAGAAATGTGCAGTAAGTCTTTTTGATCAGCGTGTTGTTTGAACTGGAAGCAGTCTTCCGACTATGAATGATTCCTCTTACCGGTGTGAAGTACAGTACTATTCCCTTCATGGGAACGCCTTATACTATGGCCTTATCTGGTGCTTGAGTCGAGCTAAATAAGGAAAAGGATTGTTAGGAACATGGTTCAGATCTCCTAGCAGTAATGGGAGATCACTGACCTGTAAAAGACTGCCAGGGATAGAGGGCTCACCAGCACAATCTGTGCAGGTAGATATGAGGTAACATCCAGTGTAAGTAAGTAAGTATGCCTTCTGGCACCTACAGCACTTTAGATAGGAACAGTCTTTGCAGTGATATGTTCATGGGTCCAGGGGTTACAAGTTATTTTCACAGAAAGGCCTAGAACAAAGACAAAAAACTAAGAGACCTTGTTTTCTCAAGAACAAATAGAGATTAACATCTTTACAAGAATGAATTTTACTTTGCATGAGGAAAAGATGTTATGTGCAAGTCACTGAGAACTGCAGTTCATATGTTAAAGATATTATCTTTGAACCTTTAAAGGTGTGTAGAAACAGTCAAATCTGTGAGTTTGCTCTTTTCGTTAATGCCACCCACTTGCAAGCCGGGATCGTACACTCGCCATGTTTCAGTCAGAACCCTAGGATGGCATGACAAACCTCCAGTTAGGGATAGTAAAATTGTAGTCAAACACACCACGTTCAGTACTGTCATTGAATCTGACTCTGAGTATTCCTCTTAGTACTGTGATTCCACCCAATCACAGCAGCCACCTTGCGTTTGATGAGCTACTCATTTGTAGTTAGGGGACTGGCATAATGGGAAAACTGACATCACTGCATTCCCTAAATCTCAATCTGTGTTCCTGCTTTGTTTGCATGAAGATACCTGCATTGAGATGTGGCGCTTCCACTGCACTGACTTTGTTGTGAATGAACTTCACTACAGTGTGAGCTAAACCACGTGTGACCCACTAAGCTATGACAGACAAGTTTGGAGAGACTGCAGTCACAGAAATGCTAATGTGGATACTCAAGCAGGATATTTTATTTATCAAAAAAAACAGCTTTTATTATCATTTTATGTCATTTCAGTTCATCTATATTTGTCTTCTACCTGTCTGCCTGTACCACCCAACCTTCTGCCATGGAATCCATCTGTCTTCCTCTCCGTTTGGTGCAGATGGAGCAACATGACAAGGGCACATGAGCCAATCCATTTCCACCTTGTCATCTGCAGGCATTTCGATCTGCCACAGTGCTCTTCCATCTCGATTAGGGGTGGCCTGTTGGCGGGAGACAAGTCAGTGGATGTGTGCATGTATGTGTGTGCCTGCGCGCGTGTGTGTGTGTGTGTGTGGTGGAACGTGTGGTCTAAGGCTGAGCTAGCCTGTACAGCAACATCCCCTTCTTCCTCCTCCCTGTCATCTACCTGTCAAAGCCAAAGCCATTGTCATGGTGAGGATCTGAAGAACATCGCCACTTTACCTCGACAATGACAATTACTGTCCCCTGGAGATGGGAAATGGCAGGTTACAACAGCCAATCTCAGATGTGGTATTTCTGATTGATGAAACGGTGTACTTTTTTTCCTAGATGTTAGAGACACAAGGGGCGAATGCAGCATGAACGCAAACACACACACACACACACACACACACACACACGTGAGCCATGTGTCAATATTTTCCACCTCTGAAATGATGATGCGGTTTGCAGACTTGATCGATTGTGTGTTGGTTGTCTGTGGCAGCTTTTCATTTGCACATGTATGCACACAGACTTTTTCAACCTGTGAGATACACCGAATGCTACTGCTGCATTTTTAACCCCTTCAGCTGCCACAAGACTAACCCAAGATGAACAATATTCATTGATTCATGACAGAACTCATCCAGTTTAAATTATGCTATATAGTTGCAAAAAGTTTAATCTCTGTAAGTGTGAACTCTAAAATTGAAATGTTAAGGATTTGGCTAATTTTGATAATGATAAAGGGTACATCATCCATTTTCTATGCCACTTATCTGTCAAGGTCCTTCTGCCTTGTCTTATACTGTAAGTTAATCATTACATTGATTTTATTTTGAGTCTAATGAATTTAAAGTCCGAAATCAAATTTGAAAACAATACACTCTAATTCAATGAAAGAAACAAATATTTGATGTTCGTCGCGGTGGACAGAAGGTCTGAAAAGGGCTCAATTAGAAAAAAATCTGAAATTTTATTTGTTAACATTTCAGGCAAACCTTTGAGTACACATGAGCATATAAAAACATGTGCACACTCAGCAAGCATACACACGTATGTTACAATCGCCAGAGTAAAGAATCTACATCAGCTTGCACATGCTTTCATCTAACTATGTTTTTTCAAGGCTTACGTCAACCATAGCCTGGAGGATAAATCTTTATTTACAGAAATGAGCCTGTTTCTGTAGCTGATGTTTGCTTAATTCATTTTGTTAAATCCATGGAGCAAACAGGCAGAGAGAGAAAGAGAGAGAATTATAGAGGGCAACACACACACACACACAACGAGCTGGCCTCCACTGTCTGTTTGTCCTGACTAAATGTGTTTGCTGCTCTCTTCAGGTGAACACAAAGCTCGCCCGTCCATCCAGGATCTGTCACCAACGAGTTTACTGTCATACTGGTGTCCTTCAGAATGCACTGGCTGCATTGGAGTAACTGTTATCTATTGGAAGGTGCAAGTGCAGGTGTGTGTGTGTGTGTGTGTGTGTGTGTGTGTCCTTGCTTTGGTCAGAAAGATGCACTAAAATAAGATAACAACAGCATGTTTACTTTCTCACCAAGAGTTCAGAAAGTAAGTTAAGTTTATTATGTGTCATTTTCTCCAAGCTGGCTGTACACAGGATGACTGCAATATCCTCCTGTAGAGTTGCTTCTAGCAATGTACCTTCCCTTTTTGTTACACAGGCCAGAGGGTGATATAACAGCCTCATGACACTAGGGGGTGAAATGACCCATGTCTGAAGCGCTTGCTTAAAAAGAGGAAGAAAGTCCAAAGCTACACGCTGTTCATTGTGTGGATCTGTGGCTCTCATGAGAGGATAAAAGCCTGAGGCTTTTCTTTCCTGAATTAAACAGAAGCAGGGACTGATTTAAATATGATATACAAGAGGAATACAAATAATTAGCTTCAAGGATTGTAAATTAGAAGTCCTGTAAACTTGTACTCCCAAAACCTAAGCCTTTTTCTCATTCAGAGAAAAAGGCCTCTGCTGTTAGGCTACATAAAAGTCGCCTGTGTCCCATCATTCACTCCTCCCACCAGTCTTTTGATGACTGTTAAACAAAAATCTTTTCCCTTTAAAAACACCATGGTTGTCTCAAATACTTGTACTCGATTGTTCCGACGTCTGTCCTGTTTACACTCTAACAATGTGTGTTTGAAGCAGGTCTTGGTTGACAATAGCACTTTGAAATTACTCGTCTGTCTCTGAAGTCATTGGTTGACAGGCATGTATTTCATAATTCTTTGCATTGTTTGTATTATTATTTGCCTAATATGTTAATGTTTTCTCCACCCACATATATGTTCCTGCGTTTGCCTGACCTGTGACACTAAGTGGATATAATGTTTGTAAAAAGAGAGACTTGCGGTTGTGTGACGCTGGGAACCCAGACATTACTAGCAAATAAAAACTATGCTGTCAAACTGTAAATCAAGACCCAAAAGACCGCAGGTGCAATCTCATACAGTGCCCGAAACGAACATTTAATATCCAAATCTCCAATTGCCTCATTTCAGTAGGCAAGGCCACTGACCTCAGCATCAATCTTTCTGATTGGCTTGATTACTATGGTCTTGACCTCATTATCCTTGCCCCCCTGACCGTCTCTTTCCCCTCACTCATTTATCTCCCCTTTCTCCTTTCCTGCTTTCTCTCCGTGCAAGATCCTTATCAGGCTGATGCTGTTATTTTGTTAAAAATCGGACAGTTCCCTGTCATGTCATTCTCGAACAGCGTGATGGAGGTCCCTCTGTGACCATGGCAAGTCCAAGTTTATAACGTTGATAAGTCTTCACAGTAATTCCTCTCAGTGTGGATACATGGAGAGGTATTTTATTAGCACAGATTTAATATTGGATGTTTTTGGCGTTCTTGAACCATTTTGCTCAGCAGCTTCAGACGTGACCCTGCAGTGAAAGCAGCTTTATTTTCGTTATTCTAGCTGTCATTCTGACATGAAATACTGGGGCAAGCACTCAGCCTTCTTTGCTTTTCAGTCTCTCCTTTGAATTGTGACATGAAAATGGTCAATTTCAAACAAACTAAACACACTGTAACATGTAATGGTATTGCTATGTTAGTATTGATATTGGCCTCGAGTGCCATATCAGTCTGATCCTTCCTCCTTTTCCCACTCGGAGAGAAAACACTGCATATTTTCTCTGGTGATGTTTAAATATCACTCTCAAGGTTGTGGCTGAGAGGCTGTTTGGGAGTTGTTGTCTTTCCTCCCCCCCTTTTTCTCACTCTCACTCTCTCTGGATCCTGCAGTGAAGAATATCAAAGCGCTGCTTATGACATCCCTTCAATTACAGCAATACCCAGTGAGTCCTAACAGCTATATTGTGAGGCTAACTCTACTAGATACAATAACCAAGACAAGCTCAGTCTTTCATATTGAGTTTACTTGAGGTGAAACTCCCAATCACAGTTTTCGTCTTACATTTTTTAATCTGATGTTTATGTTACTGTCTGTTCTTTGTGCTCTCTGCTTTTGTTCAAACTATTCCTATGGAGCTGGCCTCACGGTTGTTTCTCCATCTGGTGATAGTATCACAGTATCACTTTGCAGCATGAAAGAGTTTGCCTGCTTCTGTAGCAAGGTGATGGCTATGTGTAGCAATTATCTTGTTCTCAACATGACAAAAATGCAGTTTTCATTTCTTATTGAGCACTCTGAGTTGTGGAGAAGCTGCAAATGTAATGTAGACATATAATGACCCGCTAACAATATTACTGTATGGTGACCTTGTTAGTGGACAGTTTCCTATTCAAGCTATTTGAGCTGCTTGAATGTCCCATTAGGTGCTGAGCATGTAGTGTACAGGCACCTCCTCCACCTCCAATCCCCTCTGTAGGCTTTACAGTTGGTGCTGCCTGTGCTTCTCTGTCCAAGATATCAATCAAATCCTGCACTCTTCTTTATTTTTGGCTTTTTCAGCACAAATGCACCACAACTGTTAAAATCAGCAAGGAGACATGACTGAGAGGCTCCTGATGTCAGCGAACAAACACTTCAGCTACTTAGTCGATATTTCTTCTCCACTGCCCTTCCTCCATCACAGCTACATTCTAAATTCTTCACATGGAGTAGCGACAATTAAGAAATGAGATGAGAACCACTTCGCCTGAAGCTCTGAGGAGGTTGTGATTGTGAGAGTTTGTGTGTGTGTGTGTGTGTGTGTGTGTGTGTGTGCGCCATTCAGCGCATTCACCTTAATCAGTGAGTAGAGAATCGAGGAATAAGGAAAGGCTACAGGAAACCGACTCGCATACAGTGCAGTTAGCTTGTTCCCGTGATGCTGATAAAGGTGAATTCTGACACTCTGCAAACCGGTTTTGCTTTGTTGTCATAATATCTTGCCATAAGGGATAGATGACTCACAGTTAACACACTGCTGTGGTATTATTACAGACATAGAGTACCATCTGGTACAACAGAGATTAAACTTTACCAACAGCATTCTGCATAGTCATCATATTGTTGATTTGCTTTCAGAAGCAGAACAGTACCGATCACTGGAAATTATTTGTTGCAAGTGACAACCTCGTAAACCTCACTACTCCAGTTTTGGTGATCTCCAAACTTTAGTTTACTGTTTAGTTGATCTTCCTTGGGTTGGAAAAGGGATCATTAGACACTAAGACTGCTATAAACTGATGAACTCAGACAAACACATTGATGATAATCTGAAAATTAACATAATAATCAAGTACAGCATATGTTCCAAAGTAATTAAATAACTGATCCTTTGCCTTAAATACGTGTTCCATCACTGGCTATATCCGGACCAACATGGCAGCTATACATTTTGCAGTTACAGGCTCTTCACCCCTACAGTGAAAAAAACAATATAGAAACTCTGCTAGCCTCCAAAGTTTCAAGCGACGAAGAGTGAACTCTTGTCCCCACCAAACTCTTCTCATCCTCCAAACTTGTCTCTCCTCTCTCCCTCTGACGTTGTACTTCAAACAGCTTTGCACAGCGTGTTATGCGGCACAGCAAAGAGTGACTGTGTCCCTTCCCGTGTTGAGAAAAGCCGCCTGGGTGTAAGGGAGCTTGTCAGTAGAAATCTGTCAAAAGTACTCAGTGGAGTTAGTGGGGCCTAAGGAGTACAATACCCCCAGACTAAGAGGGTTTACCTCACGCTCCCAGACACTGCACATAGAAATTAACTTTGCAGATCAGAAACTCAACGCCCTGGTTTACACCCTAACCACAATCCCCATTGTCTGGCCTTCACAATGTACACAATACACTTCTATTTACTCTATTTTCCAGGTCAGAAATAAGCCTGAGGGTTGCTCCCTGTGCTCTCAATGCTGTTTCTCTCTCTTCATTTACTTAATCACGTCACCTTTCATTTCTTTAGATAAGTAAATAGGCATCCAGCCTGCCCCTTTTCTATTGGCCTGCGCCTGGCTTGTCTTCAACAGGAGGGGAGGTGCTTGAAACTAAGTCAACCGGACTTCTTCAAAACTTTCCTTGCTTGTGGGTGTAACTGTCCTGATAAAGAGTTGAAGGACTGTGTTAACAGGCCATCTCAATCTTGAATCTGAGTTTCAGGTGACTGTGAGGAATTCTGAAGTATGACACAATGATAGTAAAGAAGGTGTGAGTTTATCTTGGATTTACTTTCCTGGTAGACCCTGAATGGGAATATTCAGCAGCCTGTGATGGACTACTAACAACATTAAGGTAAAATCCTCATTTCAGACTGAATGTTTGCTTCTGAAAAGGAGTTGCTGTTTGGTAGTTTTTATATGATGTATGCTGTTGGTTTATTTATAGAAAGTCCAGCCTCAATATGAGGGCATGAGTAAAATAAGACCCAATACTTAATCATCTGCAATTTTTGGAATATCTTAAGTGGACTTCTTTTTGGTAAAGCACAGTGCAATTGTTTGTCACTGGGGCCTCCACCTGCACGGAGATGAAAGAATGTCAGCATAATATTTCCTTTCAGAAACACAGATGAAGGAGCAAATAGATAGCAGGTAGAAAATATTATTTTAAAGAACAAAATGTTCCGTCATAGAGGGGGAGAGAGAGGCTAGACTCCTTGGCAAACTCTCCTTCAGTTCTAGCAAGTTTTTAGGCTAAAAGCAGGAGAATGTGCTCCCAAATCCTTTGAGCAATTTTTTTAATCGGCTCTTCTGGCTCGGACAGGTAGGGGGAGAGAAAGAGAGAGGGAAAGGAAAGAGTTCAGCCAAGAAAACAAAGGATACTTTTACATTCTTTGAGCTCAGAGAAGTTTGCAACAGTTACAACACCCTTCTCTCTTTCTCTCTCCCTCACACAAACATACACAAACAAAATAGGGCCTTTCCTGTTTGAAATCTATCCAGAAATGGGGTAGTCTGTGATTTGAAATGCTCCACTTCTCAGCAGCCAAACATTCTGTTCCTCCCTACACAATCATGTGCTTCCAAAAGATTATGTTTAGGGCCTCTAATCCCAAATGCTTGTGTAGCTAAGGCACTTTCAAAATTTTGGTACGTCCATTTGAATGTATGAGAATTTTTGTGGTTGAATGCATTTCACTTGTCAAAGGCATTCAGACAAACAGATTTTAATCATAAGCACCACTCTTCTTTACTTTAACTTTTGGAAATATTACCTACTGCAGAGTATAAAATGTGTTTCATGTTCAGCAACTGTTGTGGAGATATCGGTTTTTTATTCCAAAACAACATACCCTCAGTAAACAGTCATATTGTGTATGTGTGCTTGTTCTATGTTTCAGTTAATGTGTTTATTAGGTCACCTTTACTAGATTTGTTTAGTGTTTAAAATGTAAAACAACCTGGTAAGTTTTCTCTTCTTTTTGCTTAATGTGTTCTTGAACCCAGTCAGTTCTCGTGGGAAAAGGAACTCGAGTCTGTTTGACTGATGTCGCAGATAAACTCTCTGCTCACGTTGTTTCTCATAAAGTTAAAAATATATCGCAGTGTTCAGCAGAGAGCAGAAATGGTTCATCAGTTATGCTCAAATCTGGATGGATAAACTTGTAATGGTGCACACACACTGATTAGGCTTTGATTCACACTGGACACACCAGAGTACACAGTTGTGTTCTTCAGTGCATTTGCTTTAACTACACTGCATTTGAACTACTACATTCTGTAAGTGAATGGAGTTCTTGAGGTGGACGGGGTGATTAGTGACAGTCCCCGTCCTGAAGAATGAGGAACACATGGCTTTACTCGCTGTATGAAACAGCCTAAAAGCAACGTTGCCTCCCCAAAACTGAATTTACATACTGCTGTTTTTGTTTGTGATGTTTGTTCAACATGATGAGATGAAATGTTAACATATACAGCAAGTTGCAAACTGTTACTGAGAGTATCAATACAGTGTTCAGTGCCATTTTATCTGTTAAATAGTCACACTTGCAGCACAGTATCCACGTGTAGAAATTATAACAGTTTTACATTTTTTTTATGGTTATGTTTCAGCATTCACTGCACTCCCTCAAAATATAACCAGAAGAACAAAGCATATAGATGAGATGTTTACTACAAAGATCATTACTGAATATTTTAATAAGTGTGAAAGTCCTGTATCACATTGCTGAATAAATATTGTTGGTGCACATGAGGTGCTGTTTCATAATTTCTGCTTTCCGTATACCTGAGTAACGGCATGTAAAACCAATGCTGTAGTTACATAACTTTTTAGAAACAAAGAGATTGTGGTTTAAAAACAGCAAGCTTCACATTTAATGATATTTGCTCATAATCTCACTGGTGGTGTCATCATAATGAAGTCGTTGGGTTCACAGCTACACTCAAGTGATTCCTCAGTGTGAGTTTACCAATGGTTAAACAGCCAGCTATGAAGACACAACATGGAAATAAGACATTTTCACCCTACAACCACCTGTAATCTCTAAACTATTGTTGCAGAAAAAGAATCACATTACTACACATATATAAACTACATAAACTCAGTCACTCAGCATCTCTATCCCTTCAAACTTAGACTTCTGCAGATTGAAAAAGAGACATTGTGAGTTTGTCTCCCACTATGTTACCTTTGATTGCGTGTCAGTAAAGCTGTACTGCCATCCACACTGCTTCTTTACACATTCCGCGTGATATGAGCTGATATATTTTTGTTATCCTCTACTTTAATGTCAGTGTTTTCTGGTGTCCCCACTTTATTCTTATTGCTTCTACAACAAGCCATTTTGCTGACAAGAATCATTAAAGCTTCATGTGATTTATTTTTCAGCTTCCTCTCATCCGCAGCGACAACAAACTTAACACACGAAAATAATTTTGTATCCTGAGGAGTCACCTTTGGTTGGGGGGAGGGGGGCTCTTCCACAATGAAGGATCGCTTGGCAGAGCTACAGCAGAGGGCTCAAGACTTGTCTGAGGCAGCGAGTGAGAATGTCACCCCTTTCTCAGTGGTGGCTGAGAATGATGACTCTACAGTGGGGGTCATAACACCACAGGCTGTCTTGTTTGAGGAGGAGCCAGTCATTGAGAATTTCCTGTCTGAGGCTCAGCAAATCCGAGATGATATCACAGTGCTGGAGACAGAGGTAAACTGTTTTGGGGTGGGGGGGGGTTGTAGTGTGGAGTAGATATTTCTCTTAATTGTTTACTTTTTGCCTCTTAATTTCTTAATTTTTGGGAAGCACCTTTGCAGTCTGAAGTACACCTACAAAACTCTTACATTTTGGCTCCTCATTTTCTAATTCAGCATTTCTGTTTTTTTCACTTGAGGTCCAAAGTGTTACTGAACACAAATTTTTGTCTAATCTCAATTCCAAACAGGTCCTTAAATTCAGCCAGCAGCAAAAGACCCTGGTGGCAACAATGCGTCGTTTCAGCGTGATGAAAAAAGAGAGCAGTATAACTCGGGACATCAAGCTTCAGGCTGAAAGCCTCCACCGACGCTTAGATACCCTTTCAAAACAGGTCCAAAGGACTGAGGCCCAGCAGGGACCTATTGCTGTTACAACAAGAATACAACGTTCCCAGCATGCAGCACTGTACCGCAGATTCCAGCAGGTTGGAAAGATGATGCTCCCGCTTTTCTATCAAGACTTTATCACAGTTCAGTTACAGGGAAAGATCTTTCAGTGCACGTTGAAATGATGTATTTCATGTTTACGTGGTTTGGAACATTAGAATGAAGCAAACTCTAATCTGAAAGACAAAAGTTTTGCATTTTCTAGTGGAAAAAAAAGTGTTGTGACGCATACTGTTAGTGTCGGCGCCGACAGAAGGAATATACAATAACGTATTAATAGATAAAAATGCATACTTAAATTGTGCTTACGTAAAAAAAACAAAAAAAGATGAGACTCAAATATTGTTTCATTTTTCTTTGCCCCTCCTGCTCTGTAAGCCTCTATTTTTGCCATAATTATGTCCAGGTAATGCTGCAGTATAATGAAGGTCTGCTGACCAAGCAGGAGCGCTGTAAGCACTTCATTATCCGGCAGCTGGAGGTATCAGGAAGGGATGTGACGGAGGAGGAGGTGGATGAGATGGTGGCCACAGGAAAATGGGAGGTCTTCAATGAGAACCTGCTGAACGATGCCAGAATCACTCGGTCCCAACTATCTGAGATTGAGCAGCGACACAGGGTAGGCTGATGACTGATAGATCAAAGATATTATAAGAATGAACAATTATTTTGTTTACTGTTTGTGTTGTCGTTTCCAAAGAGTCAGGTGCCATTGTGTCTTGATTATTGCATTATTATTGAAAATTTGATGGTTATCACTTTTTTAATGACAGTGATAGCTATAGCCGGGAGTCTTTTGTCTGATATTTGTGTATTTTCAGTACTTGGGGTATGTTGTATAAAGATATCCATCTCCATTTGCTTGTGTTTATTGTTCCTCATATCTGCAGTTTTAATCCCATTATCCCTCGTCCCCGACAGGAGTTGTTGAGCCTGGAGAACAATATGAAGGAGCTAAGGGACCTGTTCATGGACATTTTCATGCTGGTGGAGGAACAAGGGGCCTATATCGAACACATCCAAACCAATGTGGAGAAGACACAGGATTACGTGGATGCAACTAATGAGAAGTTCAAGTTGGCCGCCAGGTACAAGAAGAAGAACCCACTTCGACAGCTGTGCTGCTGCTGCTGCCCTCCCTGGAGATGCTGCTTATAAAACACGTGTTTTTTTTAACTACTCTGGCCATTACAATTAATATTTCAGATGTCTCGCTTACCTTTTGGGAGTAAGCAACGCGTTTGATTCAGGTGCCATTAATGTGAAGGTTATGGTACTGCAGTTGTTGCTGTTGAACAGAGTGACACTGAAGACAGATTCAGCAGAGCATGGAAAACAATTAAGGGGAAAGGCCAGAATCGGTATTTGAAGCACTTGTTTCTTTCAAGAGGATGTGATGCGCTTGCTATTGGAAGAGACAGTTCAGTGAGTGCTACTCACCAACACTGCTGCTTATTGGAGACCTTCACTGTCATCTGACAGAGGTCATGAACAAGGCGAGACCACTGCCACTGCCAGATCAGCAAGATATTTCACCTTTTTTTTCCCCAAAAGAGCCTTTCATCTTTTTTCTGCTTCAGGAGCAACTAGCTAATGGTCATTTATTTTTTTTTTTATATACAATATGTGCACTTTAAGACTTATCTATTGTGTTTCTACTCTGTTCTCTGCAGAAACTAGAACTTAACATGATGTATTAAGAGTTGCTAAGAGATTTTGAGCCATTATGTATTCATTTCATTTTCAGTCCACGTGCTGATGAAAAAAAATGAACTTGTTTCACAGTCAGTCATTAGTCTCATTTGCATTTCAAAGTATCCTTTTAAATGGAAAAAAAAAAACCCCAACGATATTCCTTTTTTCCTTACACGGAGGCAGGGATTGAAGAAAACGAGTCTTGATCAAAAATATTTTTGCCATGGTGACAAAACTACAGAAAATAGAGATGACAGAAAATGTCATCTGTTTAAATATAAGATGGTAGATTTAATTCCTAGAGACTGGTTTTGTATTTTAGAGTGGAAATTGGGTGTATGATGACACTTCAGGTTTAAATGACTGGTATCCATACTCAATACTACAATCATTATCATTAAATTTTGTCGCATAAAATTGAAGCAGCATCTCGAAAATGTGTGATAAGGTCTCGTCCATGAAGGAGTACCAGCAGTATGAGCTAAAATTCAACAGATTGACAGACTCATTTGCTGTCAGGTAATCATTACTGTTTCACTTTAAACTACACGTTGAGTTGAAAATACCAGCTTATTTTCTCTGCTGGGATAATTAATTAGTAATTCATTTCGGGAGCTACACTCACTTCATACTTGATCTCACGTACTGGCAGAATGGCTCTAATTTAGCCTCTCATCAGCTGTGACAGTGATGTTCTTTACCGACTCAGTGATCCATGGTGTCGGGTATCCGGGACAAAATACAGGTGGACTGGGTGTTCCAGAGCCAGACTGGAAAATCTGGTTTGCCTGCTGTTCCAAGGTAGCTTACAGACAGCTACTGCATATTCCTGCAGGGAACAGTGTGTCAACAGAACCGTTAACTTGTAGCAGATGGTAAGAAGCCTCACTTTGGTTAGCTAGTATTCTTTCTCAATAAAATGACAGGCTTTTTAACTTTAGCTTGAGTAAAGTTTAAAAAAGCTGAAATTATTGACAGGAGTGTCAAAAACATCCTTCAGTCAATTTCATCAACCTCTGCAGGAAACAACATCTCAGTGACACGACAAGAAAGAGTCCTCTCAATGGAGCGCTTCATTTAGGTTAACTATTATTTACCCTGCTCCCTCAGGTCTTGCAGAAGAACCAGGTGTGATGCTTGTGCACTGAGGTGCTTCTGTTCGACTGTCTGGCTGGAAAAGTCATTCCTTAAATCTGATCTTCAGTGTTGCATATCAGTCTCACCCTGATTAGAAGAAGATTTTAAAAGAAGGGCGTAAAAATATCATATATGCAAATCAAATAATAATAATATATTTTAATTCGGTGCAGCACACTTTCTAAACCCCCCCCCCCCAACCCAAACATGAGGAAGAAAAATGAAATACTGCCACAAATTGCAGGGTTCTTGAACAGCAACAATGCCATCCAGTGTTCACTGTGATAATTGCCAGTTAAAAAATAAATTACCACTTATATAGGGCTATAGGGCTTATTTCAATTTAGGTAACAATGCAGATGTACTATTCACAAAACAGGAGGAAATTCACTCTCAGAAGTTCTTAGAATAAATATATGGATATCTTTGTGGTGCTGTCAGTCATTACAAACAGCTGATGAAGGTCATTAGTCAAAACAACAGAACATTACTTGCCTCGATTGCTTGGCAAAATAGACGACTCTCAGACAACAAACGTGACTCTCTCCAAACCCTTCTGAATTATCTGACAGGCTGCTGTTGCTTTTTTCATTTTAAACATGTGTTTTGTGAATGTCTTGTTATCTCAAGGAGAAAATGATTAGACAAGCCAAACTATTTTCGCTCTATCATCTCAAAGAAGCGAATGAATCACAGGAGGAGCTGTCATAATACAGAAACATGCAGCATATCCACAGTCACCATCGCAGAGAAAAGTAGGAATAAATTGATTGGAAATTAAGTGGAATTTCTACAAACATGATAACAGCAGAGCAGGAGGGAAGGAGAAGTGCCTGCAGACCTGAGAGAAAGCTTCTGGGGCTGATAGCAGCCGTCCTTGAGAACAGCAGGCCACGAGAGACTGCACAGTGGTCAGTTCAGGAACCTCTGGACGGCTGACCCCCAGGCAGGTCAGCCAGAGTCACCAGCATTTTGTCCCCCCTGTGAGGCAGGGGAAGTAAGTGAGCTGCTCTTTTCCCAGAATCACACTGCTTCACATTCACACAGCCTGGGAGCTGCTCTGTGCAACAGCAGTTTTCTAATGCTGATATGCTCCATTGTGGATTTGTCTTTGTTTACCACCAGCTCTGACCTTCTTATCCAGTATTCCTTCTGAAATCCCCTGGTCAGGAACAGTCAGGACTTTGTTGTTGTTCCCCACCGAATTAAATTTAATATGTGTTTTGTCTACATGCACTATTGTGCGCATGAAGAGCATCTGTTTCAACATGTGATCGCCTGAAGGCAAGTAAAGATCCCTGCCACTACTTCTGTCATCATGAAATTGTATTTTGCTGTTCATTACTCATCACTGTGTGGCTGTGTGGGCTAACAAACTCAAAAGACGTAAATGGTTATGATTTAGTCTTAGATCATTAAAGCGATTCCTGGCAAATTCCTATTTTCAAATGCCTAAATATAATATAACAACAGAATCGTGATGCAGGTTAGGTAAAGAAATATTATTGTAATGCATGGTTGAAATATGTCTTTTTATCTGTGACCACATATTCATCCTGAGTGCCTCTGGCCACTTTCCAAATGAAGCCCTCAATCACTTCTGATTTAATGATAATGTGAACATCTGAGACACATAAGAGTTTATGATGCTGATCATGGCTGACAGAGATACAGTGACATCTCTATGTGACTGCGTTCTGTAGGAGTTTCTTCTATCTGCCCTGTCAGTCACAACATGGATCCAAAAGACTCTATGAACAACATCAAAGCAGCCCTCCTGTGAGTAACACCAGCTGTGGTTAGAGAGAGCTGCCATTATTTTACTGCCTGGTTTTATCACTCCCATCAAAATCTGAACAGAGAGACATCAGGACCTTCAGAAAGTGATAAATCAAAGAAACTGTACAGCAAGTCTCGCAGCAGTAGTAGCAGTTCAAGTACCAACAATCATACAATGCACTGATATAGTCTTCAATCTGCTCAATGTAAAATATTATTTCAAAGTTGTAAGACTGCAAGATTTTTCCTGTTGAATTATTTTCTGGTTAGAAATTGTTCAAGTAATCAATAATCCATACATATGTTCAACTGGGAGTTGGGTGATGTGCAGTGCTAGAGTTTACCTTTGGTTCTTATAGATGATGTTTGATTTGACTGAAAATGGCCAAGAGACTAACTGTCTTTCTACACATGAATCTAAGCCACTGATCTTGAAGACCAGCATAGCCACAGTGCATGTAAAACTCTTTTCTGATAATATAGAAGTAAGTAGGATCAAACTGTGGAAATCAATAAAGAAACTAGCCATCTGGGACACCCTTGTGGCCTTGTGGTTGAGAGGAGATCATACAGCTGCTCTTTCCTGCCTGTATTCACTCTGGTCAAACTGTCAATGACACAAAAATGCAAACATGAAGGTAATAAATTGCTACTTTAGAAGGTTTTCTCATGTATTTCCCAATATGATGGTAAGCAGAGGTTCAAACTATACAGATATGAAAAATGTAAATAATCAGCTGGTTACGTTTTATCAGAGTATGTTTACAAATAGAAGAAATTTGTTTCTGGTTTCTAGTGGCTATTTCTAGTAGACACAGTTTTAAGAGCCATGCTCATCTTAGCTAGGACTGCAGAGCCAAACAAAAGATAAGTACACATAAACATTGAAGTATCATGTACCTGTCTGTGCAAGTCAGTAAAAAAATACATATGTAAATATACTGCATATAAGAACAAATGGACAACATATAATGTCTATATACAGGTTTCTGTGCAAATAGAGCAAAAGTGAGTAAAAGTGCTGAGATAATTGTTGAATGGGTAACAAGTTAGTTTATACACTGGAGGTGGTTATGTAAAGCATGCATCCATCCGTCCATTTTCTATACCGCTTATCTGTCAGGGAGGGAGCTGGAGCCTATCCCAGCTGGCTACGGGCGAGAGGGTTCACCCTGGACTGATCGCAGGGCCAACACACAAAGACAAACAACCACACACTCTCACACTCACACCTAGGGGCAATGTAGAGTAGCCAATTCACCTAATGTGCATGTTTTTGGTATTGTGGGAGGAAGCCGGGCATGCATACATGTCTATGCCTATGTATTCATCCTGCAGATTTAGTCTTATAGTTGCCAGTGATGTTATGTACATGTGACTGCACGGTCTGCATATTAAACTGTAATATCTGTAATTTGTAATCTCAGTGGATGTTTTAAATTCTCCGCACTTTTTTCTAGTTTTTCTGTTCTACAGAATTTTTAGCACGTAAAAGACAACAAAAAGGTGATGGCCACACGAGTGTTAAGACACTGACATTTATGCTCCGAGTAACCCCTTCTAACTTTTACGTCTCTTGCAGCTCTGCCTTTGTTATTCATTTCGAGAAGCTCCTAATAACAGTATGCTTGAGGTGTAAAGGAAACTATAGTCGCCCAAGTTTTGTAAACCAGCTAATGACAAAAGCCGACTATTATTTATTACCTTTTGAAAGATGAATGTTAAGACTTAAATATTCTGTCAGAGTGATATATTAGCCTCAGTAATAAGAACTCTGGGAAGATGGGCGCATGATATCCGTGTGTGAGCCATCTGTGTAGATCCCATGCAGAAAGAGTGAATGCTAATAGCCACATATGTGTGTAGCTGCTGCACTAACTTCTTTAAAAGATATTTTCATCTTTTAGACAGGTGGCTGATTGAATGAACACTGGATTTAATGCTCAGCACATGTGAAACTGGTGTAAAACAAAGGGGAGCCTTTCAAGTTTTGAATGTGCACGTCAGCTCACTGTCACACATTATTTCTGTGATGCCCATTGTTTATGATGTCAGGACGAGAAAACTGAATACTACATTACTGTGTACTATATCTACCCTGTGATTGTGAATAACCAGAATAATGTTTAATAAGAAGTAATTTAGCACATTTCTTTCCCATTCAGATTGATCTTTGTTTATTTTCGCCTATTTTACAGATATGCAACACAGTTTGACTCTGCCCTTGGCTCCCGTTCAAACAAGCTGTTTCCTTCAGAATTTTCCCATTTCTCTACAAAATGATGTTGTGATACTGGCAGATGTAAAGCACGACTTCAGAAGATCTGCGAACACTTTCAGCGGAGATGATGCACGGTGCCACAGCTGCAGCTGTGAATAGAGCCCGCAATCATCCTGTCAGTCAGATTCAATGAATGGAGTGTGCTTTTTATTTCTAAAAATACATATATATATATATAAAATAAACACAAGAAAAAGCTATTTTTCAGATGATCCTGTGTGATTCTGAAAAGATAAGTGGACGAGAAAGAAAGCTGTTGCCACATCTTTGCATCATCATAACACTGGACAACATCAAGCAATAGATTTGAATGGAATGAGGTAAATTCCCCGATTTAAAGTTGAAACTTCTCTGAAGATTTTAAGTATAATATATAATATTTCAGATGAATAGTCTAATTTCAATCTTATTTTTCATTGCTTGTGACTGCTTGACAGTTGAATTTTGTTTTCCATTCAACTCTGCTCTTCTCCTCTTGCTCCAAGAGTGCAGTTTTAACAACAAAACTATTCATCAGTTTCCTTTCTGACCCTCAGGGAGGTGGGAAGTGGCCAGCAGAGGGAGCTGATATCCAAGAATTATAATACCTCAAATTCAGCCCCTGATGGTGAGCTTTCCTGTTCACTACTCAAAGTAATAAAACAGCCCTCCTCAAGCTCTCCTCTCCAATTTTGAATATTTCCATTAGTTCGTCAGTCAGTCTTGCACAGGGCAAACAGTACCTGTAGTCAGTGCCCTCATTAATGTACTTTTCCCTCAACCTCAATAGCATCCCTTTCTCCTCTTCAGCATTGAGTATTGATTAATGTAGTCAACAATAAAAGCTGAGCGGTGGGAGGGCACATCCAGGGCGCAGCTGACACACACATCAGGACAGAGGAGAGGTGAAAATGAACTCAGACGTGGGTGAATAAAACATGTCTCTGAGGACTTCACCTTGTTTCACTGCTCTCCAGGCTCAGAGGGAACTGCAAGCCTCCCTGATGGTTAATCCTCTCTATAATGAGAAGGTAAACATGTTCAGCCTCACAGCCCCACAGATACACACACATACACACACACACTTGTGCATGTACTTGCAATGTAGTCCGGAGCAAACATGCACAGTGTTGCACAGCTGTACAGCTCTAAATCCTGCCTCTGTCTCCCGCTGTGGACGGGCAGTGCACAAGTAAAAAACGGTCTGCTATTCTTTATGCAATGTTGTAACCTAATGACCAGTTATTGCAGGTTTAAACCAGTCTGCTAGCTCTTTGTTTATCTGTCCTAAAACAGGAAATCCTAAACCTGTACAGTATTTCAAGAGTTCATAATCTGGGTCTTTTTTTTCCCCTTGCAAGACATTTTTGACCTTATGAGGCAGCACACAAGCTATTAAGACCAATTGAGCTGATGTTGTCTCGGGCCAGTCCAGTCTGTGTAATAAGTAATATGATCCTGACTCCATGCTCTACTCTACCTTGTCATAAAACTGCAGAAATTGATTAGATGGCTCCCTAAGCTTCATAATGTTATTTACTCTATTGGATAACCGTGTGGGGAAACTGTTGTGTGGTCCAGCGCAGAAGCAGTAAGTGCATTCAGCACAATTTCTGCTATCATAATCAAAAGTGGAAAGTTGTGTCTCGTCTTCAAGCCACACTGAAGTGCTGACAATAAGATAAATTATAGATTGTTTATGCACATGTGTGTATTAATACAGTCTAGACGCTACCGTTTCTCTACTTCCTTCACATGACTCTAGATCTTTACTGAAACACCAGGATTGGGTTTGATAAGGTTTGTCTATGTCAACATTGTATTTGGCCTACAAAAATTTTACATTAACTTCCAATACCATTTTAATCTCTGTATGCAAGGATAAGGTCAACATTTCTAAACTATCTAAAGCTACTAACTTCTTTAAGTGAAAAGTTAGAACTCATTTTTCCTCCCGAATAAGCAGGTCAGTATAGCATTCTTTTACACATAACAGGAAGTACCATGTGGGATTTCATTTGACGTAATCAACAATAAATTTCAAGAAACGTCACCATATCTTCATTCGGAGTCACGTTGCTCATTTTAACTGGGCAAAGAAAACATCTGTGTTTTAGTAATATCTGCATCTGTTTTATCTGCTCATACCATCAATCACCCTCACAGACAGGAAGTGCTCTCTATTGTTCAAATCTTTTTTTTTTTTGATCCTGACTAACAATAAAAAATGTTAAAGGAGTACCTACTGACATGACTTGTGTGATCGAACTACATGTAAAATAACTTTTTATAAAAATACAAAATTAATGAATACATTTTTAACAAAGCAACATAATCCTCATGTGCATGCATAAACAGACAACAGCGCTCATCCTCTATGTGTCCAATACTTCCTTTGTCTCACCAATATTGTCCCTGTTGCTGAGGTGTCTTTTTGTTTCATATGCTGCACGTGAGGGACTGCAGAGAAGCTTTTCCAGTGCCCAGCAAAGGTTAATGACAACAGCACTTATACTTGTCTGCAAAATGGTGCCTCAAATTAAAAGGGATGAATTGGGAACAGCTTAAAGACAAACCATGAAGCCCTCTCGAAACAAAAATTGATTAATACGATTATAATCTCCTTAGCGTTTTCTTTTTTTTCCCCTCCCAGATGAAATATGCACCGGAGCTCCAGTGAGAGAGTTGAGCAGCCAACAATCATACATGTCACTGGGATATGGATTACAGTGGTTTCGCCCCAGTCCAGGACTCACCCTCAGGGACTTCATAAAGCTCCTGACTCCTGACCAAGCTCTCATTAGGCCCACGCATCCCTTTGCCCCCTGTTTGACAGTTTTTGGCAAGTGTCATGGTAAATGTGTGTGTGCGCTGCATGTATAAATTTGTAAGACCAAATCATGTGGATTGCAGCTCAGTGATGATACAAACACACACACACACACACACACACACACACACAAAAACACACACAATAAGACACAGTGAATGGGATGATTTACAGAAGTGGGGACAGCCAATGTGTGAAACATGTCAGTTTAGAAGTATAATCTTCCCAAATTCAGCCGATTATTTATTTATTGCCACTTCTCATTCAGGCAACAGGGCTTGAGAGAGCACAGGGTATAACGTACAGTATGGTGAAACAATAAGATGAGACACAAAGTGAGACTAAAGCCTTCATGCCTTATGATGATTTTCCCAGACACAGAAACGTTTCTTCCACAGTGCAAGTCGATAGTTCTTACAGTTATTCTTCCCAATTTATTTTCTCACTGCCCCAACCCCACCATCAAAATTCAAACCACGGTATTTTAACCTGAAGGCACACTCTGAAAACAAGCTTTAAGTAGCACTAACATAAATAAAAATACATAGGATTCATAAGTCTGAAAGATGTACCATATACAGTAGAATATGTAACATTTCAGCCAATAAATCAACAAGTGAGTCTATGACATAAATCAGAATAAAGTAGCTTCCAATAGTCTCCCACTGAAGATATTATAAATCCATCCATTTTTGACAAAGAAACATTACAGCCTCTGGAGGTTCTGAGCATAAGGGCAAAGAAGATGAAGAGGAAAGAAATGAAACAAACCATCTATTAAAAAGCTACAAACAAGCGCTGTACTTCTGAACAAGCTCTATTTCTTGTACTTTTAGGCCTTCATTGACAAATAGTTTCCCCTTCTGCTTAAATAAATAAATGTCCACATGACCTTCATTTTATAATTATCTCCATTGACACCAGGCCAGTAGGTGGCGATAAAGTCAGCAATATTTTAAATACCAGAAAAGAAGAGCATTTCTCTTGGCGGTATTGATGTAAAACCATGCAGTACTAGCTATTTAGTCATGTATTTATTTATTTTAATTAGGCCTATCTGACAACTATTTCAACGTTTTATTTTTCGCCATCGGACTCATGGCGTAGCAGTGCTGACCAAACGTAAACAAATCAATAGTGTGCCGTTGTTGCTACCAGGTGAATGCTCATTACTTAAATACAAAGGGTATGTGTGATTGGAGAAGAGGATGTTATAATTTCTCAGATGCTCTGATTTCCATGTACACACAGACATCAGCGTTTTGAAAAAACAATAAAAAAATCTTTCCCACGGTCTCTGTTTTAGAGACCTAAAACTGTTTGCATGTGGATGTGAATCCAAACTGTGGTTTAAATGTATATCAAATCAATTTCTTTTGTCAAATTTGATTTTGGATGCCTTTAGTTTGCCCAGTTAATGACAGTTCAGACTCAAACTATTTTTTCCTTCATGCTTGTCAGTTGAGAGGCAATGCCATTCACTGTCCCTTTTCATAATGCATACCATTTTTCTCTGTCTGCGAACAGCCTCTTGTGTCTGTTTAAATGGAGTGTATTTAGAGGAGATACTGGGCTTCACCCTGAAAATGACTGCTGACACTTAACAGACATTCACTGAACTCGGCACTGGGAATGGAAGTAGAAAAAAGGCTAATCATGAATAAATTTTCCCTTCTCCACGTGGCTAAGATATTCTATTTACAACAAATTTCTTTGGGTCTTTATATCCATTTAATGAGATTTCAAATACATGTGAAGTGAGCGGCATTTAAATTGCTATTCATTCTGGAGGCATGGCACTGGAAAAGGGAGGGATTCCACCGGATGACAGAAGAGCTATTACCGTACCTGCTCAATTCGGTGAACAGAGCGGTTCTGGGAAATGCAATAAGCGGCAGGCGCTGGTGGAGATTGTTTGAGGGTTTGAGAGTTTTAATCTATTGAAGGTGTGGTGTGGAAGAGAAAAGAGGAGGGGTGTGAAAGAACGTCAATATCCAAGGAGATGAAGAGCTGGCTTCAAGAGTAAGTATACTGGTGTTTTTAATCATTCTGTCACATAAATATTTCTCTTGTAAAAGTCCTATTAAATAAAGTGAGAATAAAACCTTTAACACACAATGTTTAACAATATCACATCTTGGTGGTTACAAATATGCACACACATATGATTGTTTTAGTATAGGTTAACTGAAATATCCAATACCAACATGTTGCATGTCAAGACAAGAACTAGCTGACTTTTATATTCTCATAATCAATCTGGATCTAACAAAATTGCAAAAGACATAATGTTATTATCAATGACAAATATAAAATAAGTCAATTAACATTAACAATTTCCCTCCTTTCATTTTGTCTCTTATTTCTCTTAGAGGGAATACAGGATATTCAGGTATATATTTTTGGATATTTTTTTTTATATTTGGACATAAATTGTCTGCACTCTGTCTTTTTAAATGCAGGTTGTGCAATAATAGAATATGAGCAAATCCCAAAATGATACCTAAATAACAGTAGCCTGTCCTTTAAAATAACTTTAATTATTACTTTATGCTGACTTTGACTGATTCTTTTCTACAGTAACACAAATCCCAAACCTTAAGCATGAACTAACCACTTCATAGTCAGACTTTTTCATCTTCCTATGCACGAGAAGACATTTAGCGTCACACTTGACAGTTTGTAATACATTATATGTTATAGGTTTTTAAATGGACACGTAGTTCAGTAGTACTTTAAAATTGTGCTCAATCTGTTGGTCAGGGACATTTATTTTTAAAGGAGATGTTTTCTTACTTGATTTAAACACTAAACAATCAGATGCAAGCGGTCTTCATGGCCACAGTGTATTTGACGTGTAGTCCAGAGTAACAACCCAATACACTGCAAAATATGTTGTAATTTTTCATGAAGTGAGTTATAGTGCATCTGAATGCAGCCTGTCATCCCATGTTACACACTGTTCCTTATCGTTCTGTCCTTCCTCTTCCTTTGGATGTCTCGGCTAGCACAGCATTCTGTCGCTGTCTGTCCAAGTTCCACTGATGAAACCAACACCTATGGATTCCATGCAACAAAATGTATGCCGGCATCGACCCATGACATCAAAATGACACAGCTGTTTCACAGTCGTGCCTCGAAAATCTGAATAACACTCATAAATACACATTGGACATTTTGACTTTTGGACAGATGGTTTTCTAATGCAGCAACATTCTTCAGCTAATGGTTTTAAGGGCTTTTGGACTTGCTTTTCTTCACAGTGGACATCAGGAACCAGATAGCAGTCTAATCCATCTTGTCAGGAATCCCACAGTGAAGGGAAAAACCTACTCATACAGGACATTTATCATGATCTTAGCTAATAAGTTGTGCTTGTTATGATTGTGAGTTTACAGCTACTGTGAGTGTGTGGAGATGTTCACTGTTTACCACAACAATGGTGGAAAGTAAGTACCATTCAGGCACTGTACTTAATTGTAATTTTAAGGTACTTGTACTTATCTTGAGTATTTCCATTTTTTGGCAAATACTGTTATAGCAAAACATTTGACAGATTCATTACTAGTTACTTTTGCAATAAAATGTTATAAAAAATAAGTTACTTTTACAATTGTTTGTACAATTGATTATATAGCAAGCTTTTGAAACAACACACTGTTAGACAACTGGTTTCCACCCCTGTTGGCCTCTGAAATACTAAAAGCACTGGGGTCACATACCAAACATCTTTGAGCTGTGAACAGCTGCAAAAAACAGTCCTTTTTCCTGTAAATTTCTCACGTTTTAATTTCATTTTTAATTTTTTTTTCCTCTCCTCTTCCATTAATCATCTCTTGACCATCTGTCTTGTGGACTAAGACTTTCACCACCACCAAGTTTGGACACCTGATGAGTGTGCCTGTGATGCTAGTGTTAACTCCTTCCATCAACTATTTCATTACCAGCCTTTCACCAGGACACCTATACACCAATTACCTAACATACCACAATGCAGCATGTGGTGGCATCCTGATCAATAGGTGTGATGTTCAATAAAATGGGAGAAAAAAGTCAGAGAATTGAGTAAAGAATTTTTTCCTTTCTTTCTGTTCCCTTTCATTCCTTCTCACTTTTTTTTAAATTATCATTTCTCCTGACCTTTTCCATAATCTCCTCTTTTCTCCTAAGCCTCATGGGTCTCCCTGACAGCTGGTTTCACTGACATGTGTTTGCCAACAACAGGCCAGTGAACACTGATCACTCAATCCTCCACTGTCCAAATATTTCAGACTGTTTCCATATCAAACCTGAATCATTGGAAACTCCACAGCATCTCTTATTCATGGCAACCATAAATTATTCTCCCTGATATGAGCTCCAGTCACGTAAGGCAAAGCTGGAGACTGTGGCACACTTTGACAGAGATATAAAGATGGAAAGAGACAGAACGTGAAAGAGAGAGAAATGAATAGACAGACAGTGAGGGTCAGAGAAAGAAATTAGCAGTGGGTCAAAAGACATGATGTAGTAAAAGGAAAGGCAGCTAAAAATAATTGAGCTATTCTCTCTGGGCGCTTCCCCATCCAGACAGACAAAGGGTTAAGTGGTGTGTGTTCTCTAAAATTGTATCACCCTGAATTGTTTATTCAGCAGAACATATGAATGAGCAGGTAGGCAATGTGTTGCTAAAGTCCACCTGAGACATGTGAGCTGTTTGTATTTGATTATTCATTTACTGAGATTGTGCCTGGTCGTTTCTTCTTTTAACCCTTTAATGCTTTAATGTACATATTTAGATTTAATTGCCAAGTACACCGATCATCCACAACATTAATTTGCTCTGTAACATTATGTGGGTGCTGTATGTCAAAGAACATCCAATGTTTGTCAGTGGTGTTAATATTATGGCTGATCGGTATATGCAACATGTGTCTGACTTTTTTGTAATTTTTATTTTGAAAGGAATATTTATGATTTATTTTTATTTACTGCCAGATGACCACAGGTGTAACTGACATTAACAACAGCTCTGTTCTTCTCAAGTGTCCCAGTGAGCCATGACAGTGCAAAAGAGAGCCAGCATGAACAATGGCAGGACCCAGTAAATTTTTGTCCTCATGCTACGTGGTGTAGAATATCTCCGTAGATGGAGAAAAGCATTTCTTTTACAGTAACTATCGTGTGACAAAGGACAAAGTCCTTTTTGATATTGTGTTCAGTGTGAGCAATATTTCTAATATCTGTACAAATGCAAACTTTTGTTTTTTCCTTTTGCGGTGTAGCGGTATCACATTACATGACACGCTGGATGATTTGCCACATAGCCAAAAACACAGTAATGCAGCTGCTAACACAACAGTTCTATGATGTTGATGAGTGATTTCTATAGTGTGTGTGTGTCTTCTATGCCAAACAAACTGGATCGTAATAACATTGCTGAGATAATAATAATAATAATAATTATTATTATTATTATTATTATAATTATAACAATAATGATATTAATTAATGCCATGCATTTTTCCTTCCACTTCATTAAAAATGAAGTTGAACAAGTAATTTGTTTGGTTGACTCGTTTCTATGTTGATTTTTATTATCCTGTCATGTTTACTGTGCACTAAAACCCTCATTTCCTATAGTCTTGCTGACAGATCCCAATTCATGTGCACATGCTTCCAACTAACTGCAAAATGTAACGTGCAAAGTTGAAGATTCAAAGCAAAGTGCAGTCAGCAAACATTTACTCCAGACAGCAACAACAGAGAAAATCTGGTGACATTTACCTAAATGCAATTTATTATCTACACTAAAAACAAGTAGAATCATGGCACACTCAGAAAAAAAAAAAAAAGAAGAAACAGTCAAGAGACACTTTTGTTAAATTGATTTTGTTCTTACAAATTGCTGCAAAAGAATTTTTTTACATTTCTATAACTGCACCTTTTTTATTGAAATGTTGAAGATGAATTGGTTTACTTGGCCAAAGAAAACATGAGTCCCTTCCAGAACACTGTAAATATTTTTGAGATGAACTCTAATTGCATGTTTCCCAGGGAAGTGATTTAATCCTTAGAGATAATGATGGTGTGCTTTTGGCCGAGCAGAAGGGAAACATTATTTGGCATTTTTGTATGTCACACAAAACCTTTGATATGGTAGCATTGGTTTGCCTGATCTTTTATGATGGAACATTTGGATTGGCAAACAAAAATGCTGTGTCTTGGAAATTTCCCCTCACTTTTTTTCCCCCTCAAGCAGATTTGGTATAAGTGAGTCACTGAAAAATTCCTGTCAACAAGGTTCCAGTCTACACTAAATTCTCAAGTGTTCTTCATCATTGTGTGAGGAAATGCCATTACATTTCATTACTGTTCCTATTCAAATAAGATCAAACTCACATACATGAAACACATTCAAGGTTATGTTCCTCCAAGTAGCGTGGGGGCAGGTCAGCTCTGTAATAAATCAGCTCCCTGTTTGGTATTGTGTTGTGTATTATTGTTGAACCCGCTGTAGCTCGGCACTTAAAGCTTCTGATCCATGAAGAGTGCTGGTGTGTGTCACAGTGATGGATATGGCCATTGTAATGCCCTCCTCGTCCGTGTTTCTGTCCTTCTGCGGATTGTTGTGCTTTCAACTTCACATGTTCTTAAAAAACTTCTGCTGTTCCACAAATTTAGGAAGTATGGAGGCTGGAGTTTAACAGTTATTTCAGGAATACACAAATGAAGGTAAGACCTTCTTGTGTGTGTCCTCATGCTTTAATGTCATTGTGTGATCATGTATAGTAAGGTTGGCATTATAATATATTTATATTAATGTCAACAAATCTCAAATAAAATTCATCTCAATACTTTCCATTCAGATTCACAGAAAACATACGTATTTAAAAATTGTAGTAATTCCTAAAGCAGCTGGCCACTACAGATTTCAGCATATGCTGTATAAAACAGATTTATCAAATAGTAGTCATGGGAATTCTAGCTCTTTTTAGTGAACCAAAACATTTGACTCAGCTCAGCAATAAGCTCCCAAATGGCTTTCCACTTAGCACCATTTTTGGCGTTTATAAGCCAGTCAAATTTAGCAAATGTGTTGTCCGATGATTGAAATGTGTGCACATATATTAGTTAAATTATTCAGCATAATTATACTAAAACTTTAAACTTTCAGAATACCATAATTTGACCCTGTGCTCGCTACCCACTTTTTTTTTTTTTTTTTTTAAATAAAGATACATGTTGTGCTAATGAATATTTACAAAACAGAACAGAGGGATGGGGATTCACTACAATGTCCAATCAAAAAACACATACAGTACGTACACGTACTGTGGCTTATTTCTGTGTTTGGCCGAGTTTTATGACAAAACGAAGATTACTACCAAACTTATGCTTCATGAAAAAAAATCATTCGCAATCTTAAACTGCCAAAGGCAAAATTTGCGAAAAATTTCTACCAAGACAGTTGGTATCAGCTTTCACATTTTATTCACTGACCCGCCAGTAATCCCACAACAGACTGCTGTTTGAACCTTCACACAACAGCGAATAGCAATACCACATAAGAAGGTGTAAAACCACCTCAATTCACCCCCTGAAGGCGTTCAAGTGATCTCACAGTTTCCTCGGTGCTGTGGTACATTTATAGTCTAACACATTTGGGAGCCCTGCGAATTAGTTTCCACAGAGAGGGTCCTGGTAGACAGTGCATTCAAGACTCGTATTGACCAAGAGGCGCTCCACTGCTAATGATCTCTACAGGGAGACAAAGGCTTCACACACAATCACACGCACACACACACACACACACACACACACAGGTAGACTAGGGTGACGTCGAGAAGCCAAAGATTATGATTGATCTAAAAAAGGCTGCGATCACACATATCAAGAAAAGGCCTTGCATCGGCCCATTGTCTCCGGCAGACATAGCGCTGCTCACTTTAACGATGTATCATGTGTCAGCAAATATCCAAGTTCATCATCATAATAGGGAAAGGAGTAAAGGGCTTACAGTAGCTCACAGAAGCTGTTGGAGGTGCTGGTGTGACTGGCAAAAAGCCATACAACATGCGTCAAACAAAGACAGAGAATATGAACAGGGAAAAATATCTGGCAGCGCTGGAGGGTGGACAACGGTAACATGAAAACAAATAAATAAAAAAATGAAACTTAAACACACAGAATTCCAGCAGTACTATTTTTGACATATGAGATTATGCAGTACGGTGGAAAATACACAGAAGTGAGAAGAGGAATATCTTTTATTCCATTTCATAATAAGTTGAGCCTCATTCCCATGCGTATACAGAGGAGTTTTTTAATTGAAAATGGAAATTTCTCTGTTTAAGGTCTGATTATCATAGCAGGTGGAGAGCAATTAAAATAAATGAATGGTGATGTGCCTCTGTCGGTGCGTCACAAAAAGCTGGAGGGGTTTTAACACACATTTACACACACCTACTTCTTAGATTCTCTTATCACAGATTTCATTTAACATTTGGCCCACATTCAAAGGAAACAGGAGGCAATCAAGCTTTGAGTGCGTTTCGTGCATGTGTGCGTAAGCACATCTGTGTGTGTGCGTCCAGGGTTAGAGAAGATGGTTTACATTCAGCTTCTGAGTATTGAACAGCTGAGAATGCAGGAAAGCCGGTGCAAGCACTGTGTAGTGTGTCTGTCATCTGCCACATGGAAACATGAAACATTCACATCGTAGATCATCATCATCATCATCCTCATCATGCAAATTCTCAAGCTCACGCCCACACACACATACACTGACACAAAAAAAGGATGAGAGGATGTAGGAAAGTCCCTGCAGGGAGGAGAAAACATCTGAGTTTTAAAGACAGAACTTTTTTTACTTATAAAATGAAAAGTTTACCTCAATTGGATTAACACAGATGTAGTCAATAGAATGAATAATGAAAATTGTCTGATGTGTGCAGTAAAATCTTAAGTTGCAGGTATGTGTTCAGAAAGTTTTGGCTGCAGTTTGCAGCAGATACTGATGGTAAAGTATCACTTTACCACAAGAAGGAAAGCATGCGAGGCCTGTTTCATATAGAGGATGGAGTCAGTAACATAGGGCGGCTCGGTTGTCTTCTGATTGGAGCATGTCTTGTTGATATCATTATACTCCCTCAAGTAGATGCCAGCTGCTGAGTCTCCAAAAATAGCCATAATCCATCACTACTTCAGGTCTTTACAAATGTCTGATCACATAATGTGTGATGTGGCGTTTTGTCAGGAAAAATCAGAACTTATTGGGATAAGGAGAGTGAAAGACCTAACGTAAGAGAAGTTGCTAAAGAAATAGGGGCCAAATGAACAAGAAGCACAAGAGAAAAATACCATAAGAGCAAAGCAAGGATGCACAGAAATGTAGTGAAGTTAGACAGAGATCTCAGAGGTGTGTTTGACAGGAAACACAGCCATGGTGTCATGCTATGCCCCAGTTGGGTGTCGTCTTCAACTTCAGCCCCCGCTGATGGATGATGAGACACCAGTGGGAGCCGACCGGCAGGGCGGGGTAGGGGAATTGGAACCAACGTCTGGAGCAGCCTCCTTTGCCATAAATTAAAACAAGACGGCATGGATTGAATAGCACAAGTTTCTGTGTGTGTTTATATTCTATCTTTGTGAGAACCAAGTTGAGACATTTCTGTGATGTGAGGTCATTTTTGTTGAAAGAATATAATGTATTATTTTAAGTTTTAGTTTTAAATTCTTTTTTGTGCTTTTTATTCAGAATTAGCTTTTCCTTTAGTGTCATTTTTTTCACCCCAATTGTTTTTTTTTTTTTTAAATAAAGCAGGGAGTCTGCATTGTGATGTTTGATCTTCTGGATTTTGTGTTTTAGTTGGACTGGGTTCTACAATCTGTAATTCAGTTGTTTGAAGTAGCACATGAGCATTAGGTAATGTGAAACATAATAGTGAGGAATCACAGTGTGAATGAAGTTGATAAGGACGCGCAAATGTGTGTGAGAGAGAGATACAGTGAAGCTGTGTGAACAACATCAGCCCGTGAGCACACACTTCTGCGTGCTTGGCCATGCATGACTATCCGAGAGCATTGACTAGCATGTGTCTGGAATCTCATATTGCGTCCAGATGTCATGGCAAATCAATTCAAGTCAAAGACAGCCAAATGTGTTTCATAAGGCTCGCAAACCCACGGCAGGTGCGGTCCCTTCCACAGTTTTCAACAGTGTGCTGGTGGCTGGTAAGATGGATGAAAAACCGAATAGACAGAATTGTGGTTATAAAATATCAGCTTTATATTAAAAACATATATTAGCTATAGACAAAGCACAACCTATGTCTTCTACAACTTTATTCCAATATTATCTTTACTCTTAATGTATCAAAGTCTTCACATCAAGTGACAACTGGACATAATTGTCTCTGTTGTTCAGAAACAAATGATAAAGCTGTGAACATCTAATATCAGTCGTGGTTAAAGCAACAACATGCACTCATTGGAGGAAAAATACAAAGTGAGACTTGGCCAAAGCTAAAAAAAATGACTGCATTTTCTCAAGAACAAGTCAATACTTTAAGTTGTGATTTTAGTGTAGTTTTAATCTAAAAAAAAAAAATCCATCTTCGTACAAGAGATCTATTGTGTGTCTCTCTCTCTCACACACACACACACACACACACACACACACACACAATAGAGGGTAAATGAACAGTGTTATGAGTCCGTTTAATACAGTCTGTATCTGATCCGCGAAACAGCACTTATTTTTATGAGAAATCTTATTTCTTCCAAACCGTCCACCTCTCATTCCCACAGTTTGTTCCCACTCAAGTAGTGCAGCTGACCAACAGCAGCTGGTAGAGACGAAACGAGACAAAATGTGAAGTTTCTACGGAAATGCTGTTTGTCTTTATGGATGATATTGACGTCAAATTGACAACACTGACATTAAATCAAACACTGCTGACATATGGTTAATAATGGTTCAATAATATGTATATTGATCACTGACAGTGGCTGAACAGGCTAATTGTCAGCTAATTGTACTCAGTTTCTAATGGCTGTAAGCAGTAAAAGGTTGCCTTTTGTGTACATGTTTTAAACTGTTTTCCTAATTAAGATTAATTTCTTATTAAGAACTCCTGATGAAACTTCAAAGCTCTTGATTTTCATTGCCCTTTAGCTTCTCTATAAGTCACATTAACATTTCTTCACCCCGAAGAGGCTATTTATATGTATTCATAAGTGTGTTGCCCTCACTAATATAGAATGAAGTGACAATACCAAACTCAATAAAATAAGATTTTAAAATACAGTGCAATTTAAACCAAGCTTTATAGAGAAGGAGCAGCTTTACTGGTAAAACTGAAGACTGTTTTACAGGAAATGACACTTTCAGGTATTAATTGAATAAACATTTTCCTGCTATCCCTCCACTTGCTTGTCACTAATCTTGTGTGTCCACTTTTAACTGCAACTGTGTGCGCATGACAGCATATACTGTGTATCTGAAGTTTATATGATTCACTTTTAGGCGAACGTCCATATCAAATGGCCATTATATACCTAAATTCCTGCTTCATTCTTAAAAGTCAGATCACTTGAACAAAGATATTGGTCTTAAATAACAACACTTTTTTTTTTTTTTTTCCTTCAGTGGAGTTCATGGGAAAGTCTCATAAAAAGTTATATATGATAGGAGACGTTTGATGCATTGGTGATTTATGTCCCATGTTCTAGTCTACCTCACAATCAAACTCATGTGTAACAATCACATTCCCCAAGGTCCTTGTTACCAGCACGATCCAATGACCCACATACAAACTGGACGCACTTGCGCATACACATACTCACTCATGGAGGTCTGCTGTACAATCCATGTGTGACTTACAGTATATTTATGAAAAATATCTGCAACTGTGAGCTTTGACATGCCAACTATTTCATACTTTTCAGGGTCGAATCATTCCCATACAACATGATCCATTATCCCAAATTTATATGACAAACAGTCTTCAGAGGAGGGACTGGAGAGGGAAGTGATAGGATAGAAAGATCTCCACTGTAGAGGAAGAGAGACAGAAGGGGGATAGTCTGTCAAATGTCTGCTTTGGATAGTGATGGAGAGAAAATGTACTTGGGGTGCACAAAGAAAACATAATAAATTATGCTCTGCTCCTCATTCGTAACCCAGGATTATCATCCCAAATCCATGCATCACGTAGATGGAGAGCTGTTTGCATTTTGCGCTCATGCACAGCCACATGGAAATAGGCAGGAATAAGGAAACAAACACATTCACACAGACACTCACAACCAGAAGCCATTAATCGACTCTGCAGCTGGGAACCTGTCCAAATGGGCTTGTGTTTGTGTGTGCCTCTGTGTGTGATGTTTTGGTATGAGGCATGTAGTAATCAATCCCCCCCTGTATACGAATATGAGTATTACGCTGCCATCTGTAAATGCACCTCTGAGGGCTATAACTGTAGTAAAGAGCCAACATTAAGGTAAATCAACACTTGCATTTTTGTTTAAAAAGAAAGCAAATGTTTGATTTGGCGTTACAAATATTCAATAACATTTTTCACTCTTTTTTATTGTTTTATAGGCATTGCACTAAATAAAAACCTGCCACATCCTAGCATAATAGAGACTGTTTACTAACTCCAGTCCAATATATTATAAAGGTAGCTATAAGGCCTATACCCTAAAACAGCACACAGATCCTCTTTTAAACCTCACCCATGATGACAAAACACTTTCCCACAATTCCTTCCAGAAAAAAGAGCAAGCTAACCAAACCACACATTACACCACTCATGTGTTATCACTTTGAATCACCATATTCACCGAAACTCTGCCTCCTGCACTAAAGTTTTTGACTTATGCAACTTCGTGTTTCACATCCTATAGTGGCCCTTTGTCACTATCCGCGCACGCTGGTTGTTTGACTGGCTTGTACGCGTGCCTGTGTAGGTGTATGCAGGTGTAAATGCATAACACAGCCAATGTCCAAAACACTGCTGATTGTACTTCAGGTTTATTTAGTCTATATACAGTCAACTCAAAGGTACTCACTTTAACCATAACAATTATTCTGACCTGAGAAGTAACACCATGGCACGGTCAAAAACTGTGTGGATTCCCCAGCGTGCACCACTACCCTGATTAACCCACCTCCCTATATAGATACAAACCATGGCCTAATCAAGATACTGCCACCTACTGGCAGAAATGCATACAACACTTGTGAACAAAGAAAATAACCAATTTGGCTCCTACACACCGGCCCCTAATTGTTAATGGTGTGTAAGCATAACAATTCAACAAACAAAAAACAAAAGGAGCCAAATGTTCTTGAGTGATACATGTACACACACCATATCCTATTAGTGCATAAACCAATTAATCATCACAGGCTTTAAAGAGCAGCCAAGAGCCTCGAGGAGCCGTCAAGTCCACCACTAGGACGATGTCCCCAGCAACAAAACTTCTTTTCCTCTGGTTCCATTTCTGAGAGGTATTGGACCTGTCTCCACCGTCGCTTGACATACAGATCTTGCTTCACAAACAGTCCAGGTGGTACAGCAGGTTTGCCCTTTAGGAGGAGAATATGATTGGGTGTAAGAGGTTCAAGGTCGTCGTCATCATCATCTTCAGACTCCTCTTTGGCAGCCTTGGCCTTTGTAGGTGGTTTAGCTGGAGCAGCCTTCTTGGGAGGTGGGGCTTCTTCCTCTAAGTCCTCCTCATCATCAGATGACTCCTTTGCAGGCTGAGCTTTCACTGCGGCCTTGTCAGCAGGTTTAGCGGCAGGCTTGGCTGCTTTCTTTGGTGGGGGAGCCTCCTCTTCAGACTCCTCATCCTCATCATCATCGTCGTCGTCCTCTTCCTCCAACTCCTCAGCCTTTGCAGGGGCTGCCTTTGCTTTAGCCAGGGTCTTTTTTGGTGGGGGAGCCTCCTCTTCAGACTCCTCCTTGGAATCATCATCATCTTCTTCATTGAAGTCATGCATGTACTGACTGGTGAGCATTTCCTCCAACTTCCTCACAGAGATCCTGTTCACTGTGGCAGAGGGAAACTGTCTCCAAGGCACCACTGCTTCCATTCAGTGGACCATTAACTACCCATCCCAACACAGTTTTAATAGCGTACGGGCCATTCCCGTGGCTGTTGATGACCTCCCATGGTTCCAGCAATTTGGGAGCGTTGATTCCTATCAACAAATCAACATTTGCCTTTATGTGTGGGATGTGAACGTCCGACAAGTAAGGCCATTTATCCAGTTCCTCAGTTGTTACTATATTATTAGTGGTGACTGGCATTTTCCTTTGGCTCAAGACCTCTGGAAGACTATAAAAGTCATTGCCCTCTAATCCAGCCACCTCCAAACCAGTGATGGAATAAGATGGAACAACAGTCTCCTGGCCCATTGTGTTCAACAAAACACTGGTTCTTCTGCCTGTAATATTCAGCCTCTGCCTTAGATCTTCGGAGCAGAACGTGGCCGAGCTACCAGGGTCCAGAAATGCATATGTTTGTATAACATCACATCCTTTTACAGACTTCACTCTTACAGGAAGAATTGGGAGAACACAGTCATCCTTACCGGCCCCTGTATGCCCACATGTTTGGAAACAAGCTGGTTGTTTACTCAGTGGGCCCTTTAGCTGTTGTGAAGCTGGTTGTTTCTTTTGCTCTGGAGCAGGTGGTTGTCTACTAATGTGCAGCACAGTGGGATGAGTTTGACCACAGACTTTGCATGTCAAGCGCCTCTCGCATTCCCGACTCATGTGACCATCACATAAGCATGCAAAGCAAACTCCCTTTTCCTTCAGAAGTTGAATTTTCTCCTTGTGTCTTTTCTCATTAAACTGTTTACACTCCTCCAATGTGTGACTGTATGAACAGCAAAGGCATCCTGCTTTAACTGACTTTCCAAGCTCTGCTGGTGGCTCCTCCTCCCTTTCTGACAGGGTTGTAGATGTTACAGTGGTGGCAACAATATTTCCTTTCACCCTGTTTCCAGGATAAGACTTAAACTGGGTGACAGTCTTTGTGCCAGCCGCACCAGATACAGGATCTTGGATGTCACCGAACAGAGGATCAGAAAGGATTTTAACATGACGCTCCACAAATACAACCAAGTCTGCAAAGTGAGCTCTCTGCTGTGTCTGTTCCATGATTCCATAAGCGATGGATCTCCATTGTTCCCTCAATTTGTATGGCAGCTTTGCAAGAATGGCTCTCATATTTGCAGGCATATCCAACTCTTGCATATACTCCAATTCCTCCATTACATTACAGCAGCCACGCAGAAACAAAGAATATGCTTGGAGTGCTTTAACATCTTCACCCTTTATGGACTGCCAGGCTAGAACCTTTTTCATATAAGCATTAGCAATTTTATATTGATTTCCAAAATGCTCCTGCAGCAGGTCCTTAGCCACTGCATAGCCGCGATCAGGAGCCAAGTGCTGGCAGCTACGTACCAGTTGTTGTGGCTGTCCTCTGGTAAATTGTTCCAGATAGAAAAGACAATCTGCTGCTTCTGCTTTACTCTCCACTCCTTGCTCGAATGCTTTTATGAATGCTCTGTATTGCAAAGGGTTCCCTTCAAATATAGGAATGTCTCTCGGCGGCAGAGATCTTGCAGTTTGCTGTTGCACCAAAGCAGCTGTTATTTCATTTTGTCTGTGCATGATGGTAAGTATGTCCTCAGATGCAATTTGATTTATGCGAGGATGAGTGAATTGATGAGTGATTTGGGGTTGACGGATTTCCTTGTTAAATTGAGAAGTTGTCATTTGACCTTTAAGTTGGTGTGGATTCCCCAGCGTGCACCACTACCCTGATTAACCCACCTCCCTATATAGATACAAACCATGGCCTAATCAAGATACTGCCACCTACTGGCAGAAATGCATACAACACTTGTGAACAAAGAAAATAACCAATTTGGCTCCTACACATCCAAAATAAAGAACAAATGAACTCAAAATTTGGGGCTTAATGTCATCAACCAGCCAAATAACTTGAACTTGTAGATGGATGGTGATTAAAGCAGCATTTCTTGTCACAAATGTTAATTACAACATTTGACACATCAGTAAGAAACAACAACTGTCCAGGTTAAGTGCTAACATGATGTTTGGTGTGACTGATTTATTGATTGGTAAAAATGGCTTTCTGCTGCTGAAAATGTGGCTAATGAGAACACTGAAATCAAAAAAAAACTAAAACAATGAGTAGTAGAATGAATTATGAGAAGTATGAAGCAAGTGGTCTTTTTAAGTAAAAGCACATTCTGAGGACTTTGGCTGATCATAGAACTTGATGGCACCGATGATGAACACAGAGCTTATTCAACAGTACAGAGAGATAGGAGTCTTCTTTAATATTCTGAACTAGAGCAGTGAGAAAAAAAAAAAAACAATCTTAAAGTTTTGTCCATACCTTGTCACTGGAATTCTGGGCTAAATAAAGTAGGAAAATGTCATCATTTGTTTTTATGCTGAAACCAAAATCTTACAACTTCAGTTTGACAGAACTGAACAAAGTTCAGGAAACTGAAAGTGTGAACATGAAGGGAAGCACAAAGACCAGCTGCAAGGTCTCCAACAAGAACATGCCTGCAGATGATTCCTTCACTTCCGATGTCACTTGATTTATGTTGTTTTGGGTAATGTTAATGTTGATTTCTGCGATTGTACGTCTTGTATTGATGTGCACCTTGGCCCATGCAAAGTACATTTCGTTCTACTGTTGTACCATGTATGCAGAGAATAACTTGAGCTTGAACTACTTCATTTGTCATACCACTGGGAACAAAAGAGTAATTTCTTTCTTAGCCTGTCCACTGGCCTTTCTCTTGGACATAGATGTGTCAGGAGAAGGTGGTGCCATATTGTCTCATGAGTGAGACGATGACAGCAAATCATACGCTCTCACACCTGTAGCACATCATTCTCAGCTTCCCATCTGAGCACCTGCTCCCACACTAATTTACTCCACCCGCAGCCCGGGACACCTCCTACATTTCACACATAGACAAGCTCATATAAACCTTTATCAGTGGTTGAGGAAAGGTGAGAGGAGACAGTCACATGTAGCTGGGGACTAAAGTTGCGACTGCTGCACACAAGGAGTCTGTTCTGGTGTGGATACCGAGTATACTTTTGCACAAGAATGAAGAAAAAAAAAACGAGATAAAACAATGACCCGATGGTGCGAGGGACAAGATTGGATCAATAAAAAAAAAAAAAAAAAAAAAGAGTTTGTCCCAGAGCAGTTTTAAAGAACATGTTTGATCAACCTCAGCCAGTCCACTTTTCACATGATCTCATACTTTCCCCATCTGCCCTCTTCCACTCTCAGGTCTTTCTTTTCTATCTACGGGATGACCTCATCTTTTCATCTGTGCTCCGTATCTGAGAATTGTACAGCAGTTACTCGAGCAGCACTTCAGATACACCTGTTGTTGCTGTGTGTATTTGAGCATGCATGTACGTTTTTCAGTATCGCCACTCTTGTCATCTCTGTGTCCCTCTGGTGAGTATACATTTGATGTTGAACTTTGATCGCTCTTCACCTTTTTTGCAACTATCCTCCATAGCACAAGTCCATGTATGTTTTTATCACTGCATGGTTGTTTGCTTTCTGACAATACAGACACTTTCTTTTTCTCTCGCCATCTTTATTTTTGTCATCCAGTGACCGACTGCATACTTCTGACGACTGCAAACGTCACTGCGTAAATTATTTTCTAATGTACTGTATTTTGGATTGTGTGTGTGTGTGTGTCCATATGTGGGGTGCTGATCTTTAGCTTTAATGTCTGACTCCACAGACAAGACACATTTTCCACAAGCCGCTGGTGTCGAGTAGCTTACACAGAGCATACACGCAAGCGCTGGCAGTATAGCAATTTGTTTTTCACTTGGGATTTGCTGCAGTACTTACTTAAGGACCACTGACACAAACACTTAAGAGAGACATAAAAATATTCATTGTACTGCTTCAGTTACCACAAGACTACTGCCTACAGACATCAATAAATTAGCTCCATATTGCTTTAAGTCTGCTGCAGTGCAGTTCTGAGTTGTGGTAATGACAGTCAGCAGGGGATGCTGTAGAGCTATAATCCAGCCTAATCAATGTTTTGACGATGATGATATCCAGGTCAAGTGTTACAGCTGACAGCAAATGAGATCTGCAGCAAATATCACAGGTATTAGATATAAAGGCACCTGAACCAGTCAGATTTGTGATGGTGGTGAATAAGTTTAGCTGTTAAAATGACTACATAGAAGGAGCTTTGTGTGGCACTTAGGTTATGATTTCAGCATTAAATGATGATCAGTGAAATAAATCAGGTGGTGCTACTGTAAGTTTTCAGTATTGTATCAGTCTTTTTTCAGTAAACTAGCCAAGATCAATACTCCCTAAAAGCCCCCCATCAAAATTTTGATCAAGTTTGATACTGTATACTCAATCATCAGTAATTGCGCTACACTTTCAGAGAAGGTTTAGAGATTTAAACTGCTTTTGGCTGATCTGAATGATGCTGGCAAACTCAACTTTGCATTTGATCTCAAACGGAAGTCAAATTAATAATCCATTAATACCATATAATCTTTGCCAAGAAATCAGCATCCTTGGTGTTTGTTTCAATGTGTACTTCGGTGATAAACTTTCAATTTTAATGCAGAAGCGAGATAGCTTAACATGACAGGTCCTCTCACATGCTGAATGCTGTTGTTAATTTGCGAATTTTATTTAACCATCACTATGTGGGAAGAGGAAAAACGTGTAAAAATGTCTGCAAAGTATACAGTTTGACCTTCCTCAGTAGTGAATCGGCAAGGAAGTTGAAAGTGTGTCTCATAGAAACGTAGAGCCCTCAGATGTCAGTTAAGTGCCACATGGGAAACGCCCATCCAGAGGCTTCAAGCTTTAACAGTGTTTCTACAAACACGTCCAAAAACAGTTTCATCATCTTTGGAGAATGAAAAAAGTACATTCACAAAGGTTGTTGCATTGAACTTGTTTACATTTCCCTCAAACAAAAAGTTTGACAAATGAACACTTTTAGCCGTCCTTCACCTGTGTCACCCTTTTAATTCTCTCTCATGCTACCATTTCTTCACTCTCTCCCTGTAAATATATTCTTCCATCTTGACTTCTCTTCTGGTCTCTTCTTTTCTTCAATGAACAGACAAGATAGTTTATCAGTAGATGAGATGAATAGTCTGGGACAGTGATATAGATGGTGGCTTTGACCTGTACAGGCTCCTCAGACTCGTTCCAAATCAATCTACCGTTCCATCACCGTGACCCAGATGTCCATCCTTCTTCCCTGTCTCCATCTCCCTCCCTATCTTTTGCCAATCTCCATTCATCAGTCTTTCTGTCTCCATTCTCTCCTCTCATCTTTTCTTCCAGAATTACTAGTTAGACTTTCTGGACAGCGAGAAAAAGTTTGTCTTTGAGTGCAGTACTTTAGAGAAGAAAGGAATACATGAGAATGAATTGGACTTTCAAAAGTAGTTTGCCCTGAAACCTTTTGTTCTGTCGCTCTCATGCAGTATTCATGTTCTCGATGAACTCTTGCTGGGTTTGCTTTCGTGTTTTTTTTTTTTCCTAACTAATCAGGGACGAAGTTAATGACCTTGAGGCATTAGCAAAACAGTGTGACTCACACCTGCCGCTTCTTTGCTGAGTCTGTGTGAGTGTGTGTGTGTGTGTGTGTGTGAGTGTGTGAGAGAGAGAGAGAGAGAGAGAAGGGGATATGGAGAACATTTCTTTTTCTCCTCTAATTCAATTTCTAGAAAAACCATAAAAGCTGCAGTACAGTTAGACAGATGAAGACCCCATACTTATTACTTGATCCTGTGAATACATCAAAAGCATGTTTTGGTAATTAACACAATATCAATATTTATCTGTTTATTATTTTTTTTATTTAATAAAACTATCAATATCAACATCCTCACATGTGTACATAAATGACCCCTGACTTGAGAACTAGCACAACCAATTACTTATTTTGATGCTCACAGCTCCTTATATTCACATTATATAACAGTATGGGGTTCAGATGCACATTAATTCACATTTCCCTTTGTCTAGTTTCTGAAAATTAGTTAAAAATTTGGTGTAAAATTGGATGGAAACTTGGCTCCAGACACATTCCCACACACAGCAGGTGCTTTTGTTTACAACAGGTTTACAGTTAACATCTGTAACACGGTCCAGCTGTCAAATTCGTTTTGTTTTCTGTCTAAACACATATTTACAATAATTTGGGAACATAAAAACTGGAAGCAACTACTTCATTGTTTTATTGATTAATTTTAACTGACTGAGTTCTTCTTTAACTGAAACCTAAGCGTAAAAAGCTGCTTTTTCTATTTTTTTCTTTTTATTTTTACTAAAAGGCCTCACTTATCATATACTGTATACCAGCTCAATATGTGAGACAGTGCCCAGTGACAGTAATGACTTTTAAATGAACAATTCTTTGAAATCATCATAACCACACTTCAGTAATATGGTAGCTTGACATGGCATTGTGCTATTTTGTCAGGAGCAGAAAGAGATCGAGGTAAATCCCTTCTTCCTCCTTTTGTAATCCTGTGGCTGCCTTCTGACAGGGTATTGGAGCTTTAGCAGAGATGTGAATCAATGATGGTATTTGCACAGTTCTTATCACACTGCCTATCTACTGTCATAGAAACCTCGGGATTACATTCAGCCCCGGCTTACCACTGACAGCAGTGGAAGGAGGGGGGTGGCTACTTTGATTTGTTTCCTTCCTCTCTATACTAGAATACATACGACATTGTGCTTCTTCTTCGTCGTCTCACCTGAAATTTATCCCGACAGAATAAACGGATGAAGGTTTCATTTCAGTCAGCTGATCACAGAACAGCAAGATTAGGTACTGATGTTAAGATTATAGATCAGACAAGAACAGAACCAAAGGATTACAAGGGGCTCCCAACATGCAACGCAGACCAAAACACAAAAAGCTCAGCAGGGAAGGCAATGGAGGAAACTAAAAATCTATTTTAAAACATATATTCGTTATGGAAAGTTAATAGTCATGACATATCTTTTGTTTTTTTACAGATTTTGATGAGTAGCTACTCAACTCCTTTACTTCTTTGTTGTTTTTTTTAGAGTATGTGTAGGGTAAGCAGTGCAGAACTAGAACAAAGAGCTGCAGCACACATCTGTCCTCTCTACTCTGCATGCAGGAGGCCACCTCCAGCTGTCTGCATAATAAACACCCTCTAACACACACACACACACACACACACACACACCAAAAACAAGCAAATATCCAAGCCTACATGTGCACACTCACACACACACATACAAACACTCACATGCAGGCCCAGTTCCTGGTGAACGTTGCTGTGAGCGCCAACATTAAGATGTTGTAATTTTTGGGATAATTAGTTGGCCTGTCAGTTTTATGGCTGTACCTTGCTAGCTCTGAGATTAGGCCTCTGAGACCTCCTGCTCTGCTGTGCACACAGTACTGCGATATTGTCTGTGTGAGAGAAGAAAGTGAGAGCGGGCTGGGGGCAGAGAGCGAATTACAATGCCACTATTTAATTAGCAAAACCTCATTCAACTTCATCTCTTCCATCAGCGATTCTGAACTGCTATCACCATTGAAGAGATAGAGATTTCCCTCGGTCATATATTCTAATGTGTCTTCGCACATACAGTAATTGTAAATTCATTGCTGTCATTTATATTCAAATACCCATTGTAATTACTACAATCATAACTTTTCTGAGAGAAATACGAGCAAAAAAGAACAAAAAATTCAGTCTAAAAAATTAATGTGTCAGGGTCTGCCAGTTTCTTGCCTGCTTCCCTTGTTCTCTCCTATTTTATCCTCCCTTGTGTTTTGCTTTTGTCCTCTGTTCCTGTGTTCCTGTGTGTGTGTGTGTGTGTGTGTGTGTGTGTGTGTCTAGAGCTGGGCGTGGCCACCCACTCCTCTGAGCAGCTTCAGGCTTAGTTTCTGATACTTCAGTGTTTGCTTCTTTGAGCTAATTCTTGATGTCCCTTTACCCCAAGTCCATCTTCGCCAGTCTTCAGATGCCACGTCCGGCTCGCCTCTCTTTATTCCCCGGATCCACAGCCTGCCCAGATGTCCTCGTGTTCCTGTCTCCTCGTGCTCCTTTCTATTCCCCACTCTAACATCCTTGTGGGTATAAGATCTGCCTCCAGTGAGTCATTGTTACCAGATTGCTTGCCCTTTGAAACACTCATCTGATACCAACACTCACAAACACCACACCAACGACCTCTGAATGAATTTTCATTTAAGTTTTTTGTGCAATAAACCTTGTTAATCTTTTCTGCTGTCCCTGAGTCATGTTTCATAAGTGTTTCATGTTTTTCGGGGTCCGTTCAGTAAATTCAAACAAGATGGTGGGTCCAAGTCATATGTCATATATGTTGAAAGTAGCGAAACAAAAAATATAAAATGACAGAAGATAATACAGTGCACAGGTGAGACAACACATAGTTACTTTTTAAATTTTAAAGCTATTCAGCTTGTTGTGACAAATGTACTTTTCCATCACACAGGAAGCTATACAGAGCATTGTATGCTCATGTACATCTACTGATAACGCCCCCCACATTCTCCAAGGACCTTCAAGGGCGTTGTCTTCTAAAAAGATTCAACAATCATCCAGAAAACATAATACATACTCAGGAAATTAGCATGGCAGCACAACAAAACCGGAGTATTATTTTCTTTTCATAAGTAACGAAGGCTGGCTGAGAAGGGAGGAAAGTATAAAATAAACAAGAAAGACAATCCTGTTTTTTTATTTAGCACATGGCTGCAGCTTGTGGACATTTTAAACAATGTGTTTACTGACTGCAGTCCATTAGCTCATACATACTGCTAGTAATTCATTTCCTTAGACAGACGCACACACATACAAATACACACTCTATATACGTATACACATGCACAAAGCAATTATTCATGACTCGAAACAGGAGAAGGTAAGTAATTGAATTATGTCCCATATAAACAATAAACTCAGTAGAAATAAACCTGCTGTTTCCATAATCTCTGCTTTACATCGAGCTTCTTGGCAAGTAGCCTGCATGTAACACACACACACCCACACACACACACACCAAACAAAAGCAACTGCTTCATTATCAGGGTTAATGATTTTGTGGTTTAATCCAGAAAATTTCTGCAGATGGCTCTTTAATGTACACCTTTTTAAACTGCGTGTTGACTTTTCAGCTTCTTCACACTGTGGAAGAAACATGGAAAGACAAACCAGCAGAGTTGTTCAGGACTCTGGCAAATCATTTTTGTGTGATATGTCACAGTTTCCTGTAACCTGGTTTGGAATCACAAAAGAATCCCTCATTTATTCTTTCTCTCTCTCTCTCTCTCTCTGCTAAATGGAAATACATTTTAAAGCAAAATGTTTTATTGCGGACCTGTTTGACAACGCATGACTCATCAGTACCAGGAAGTGAACGTGACAGAGTTATCTCTGGATCCAGACATTTGTTCTTACAAATATAATTGGAAGTATTTACACTTAAGGCGGGAAACCAGAAATGAATTGTGTCCTTGTCACTGCACTAGTGATTTCTGAAGTGTCTAAACAGATTGTAAGATTTGATTGTATATATCACTCCAGCTTCTTACCTAAATAATGTCTCCCGAGACCTCTAAAACCCTTCAGGTGTTTGGATGATAACTTACATTATTATCCAGCTCCTGGGGAAACGGATGACGCTGGATATGGATATTTCTTCCTTCTCATAAATAAAGGACTTAGAGCGAGAAAGGTTTTCCTCACTTTTACACTTTGCTGTCCATATTCAAAGTGTGAAGAAACAAATTGTAAACACTTCAGAAAGAGCACGCTTAGAGCCACAAAGAACATTTATGGGAAAATGTTCTTAGTGGTTAGATGGTTCATAAGTTTTTAGTTTGATCAAAACAGCAAGCAAAAAAAGGAAAATTAAAATTAAAAAAACATTCTAATTCTCACGTACTTTTTTGAGAGATTTACTTTTGTACTACTTTTTAATTCATTTCCTTCCATAATTAATTGACTATGCACTGCTTGTTCTCTGGCTGGTGGGAGAAATCAAATTCGAGGTCACACCAAACACACCATTGTGAATAAAAGGGATGCAATAGTCTAATATTTGCAAAAGTACAAATCAAATAGTGACGGTAATATTTTGTTATTCACTTAAATTCCTTCACAACATGCCAAATATGGCAAATAAGGCAACCAATCAATCTGCAACATTACAGACTTCCCTGAGTGACCTTACAACTTTGGTCAAACAGACGAAAGATATCATGCTGGTACAGAGATTACTGCCTGAAGGTATTACCATAATCACCACACACACACACACACACACGCATTTTTCCCCTGGCTCTGTCCTGGGCAGCATATGGCAGACCTTGAAGTTCAAGGACAGCAGTGTTTCACAGATTTAGGAGATTCATCACTGACACAGACACATCCATGGCCTTAAACACACACACACACACACAAACACACACACACACACACATGCATGATGGAAAAGGCACAGAAAAGCAGAGGAAACCACCAGCTCTGCACAGATCATTTTCTATCTGATGACTGGGAGTGCATGATAGTGGCTTAGACAAAGGCCTCCTTAAAGATAGCTTAACACAGACACACACTAGCAAACACACACCATCTCTCTTTGACCTTGTGTAGATCCAAAAAAGCATGTAAATGTTCTGTCTGGTGCAGACGTGTTCTATCTGCTGACATGAGCTTAAACTTCTCTCAAACAGTTTACATTAAAAACAAAGTAAATCCTCATGTTTACGTTTTTCTATACCCGTGTGAAGTCTGCAAAATTGCTTGTTATACTTGTGTTGATGTGTATGGGATTACATTTAATCCATCAACACAAATACTGAAATATGCAAACGTGCTGTACATGATACGGAGCGTTGATGCACAGACACAAAATGTAGCTCATGTAACATATAGTCAACAAACACCCATCGTTGCTTGGCTCATCCTATCCGTCGGCAGCCTGGCCTTGGTGTCTCAGCCTGACATGTTTGAATAATCCGAGTTGTGCTTGAATAAGCACAGCTCCTACCAGCCTCCCATGGATCAGATGCATCGTATCTGCTGGCCCGAGCATTTGTCACAACAAACAGACACAATTGGCTGGTGACTCAGACCATGTCTAATGCCTCACCTACCATCGTTATTTATATATTTCATCACATGTAAGTGGTGTGTGTGTGTGTGTGGCATCAAGAAAATAAATAAATAAATAAAACAAAAATTAATAAAAACACCAAATACCACCTTCTCAGAATCTGAGAATATGGACATGAGATTTTCACTGATTTATATGAATCTGACCCATGAAGGAGCAAGAATGTGTGTGTGTGAGTGTGTGTATGTTTGTGTGTAGGGCACTAATTAGCCTGTTTGTTCTACATGCTTTATTGGTCCTAGGGGGGGCGACAGGAGATGGGCACATATACACCTAGCTCCCTACAGGGGCCCATCTGTTGTACAGAGGCACGTACTTACACACTGCCATAGAAAGCTGCCATGAAACTGCTGATGAGGGAACACAGATATTGATGGGATCATTCATTTGAGCTGTCCGTTCAGAAATATCGCAAACCTGAGAACTAACACAGTGACACGGGGCACACGAACATGGAAAATAACTGAGACAATAAAAAGACAGGTCTGTGAAAAGTCTGTGAAAATTGGTGCATCTGAATAATTGCTTTAATTGGTCAGTATTAACTCTGTCCTGTTGGAATGGAGTATACTCACCACATACACCAACATATTATCCCAACTACATGTTTAATAAAACTCATCAATACTTAATTTGATGATTTCTGCACACTCCCTTGCATGCAGGTCATCAATTTTCTAAGTTCAACCTCATAATGCTGTTTTTCTCACACCTCTATATGTTTCAGTCAATAGAGGTTCATGACTCTTCTATAAAGATTTAGCCCTCTTTCCTCCCATTTCTGTTCTATGCTTATACATTCAAAAATCCATCCATCCATCCATTTTCTATACCGCTTATCCGTCAGGGTCGCGGGGGAGCTGGAGCCTATCCCAGCTGACTACGGGCGAGAGGCGGGGTACACCCTGGACTGGTCGCCAGTCAATCGCAGGGCCAACACACAAAGACAGACACAATCTCCCACTCACACCTAGGGGCAATGTAGAGTAGCCAATTAACCTAATGTGCATGTTTTTGGTATTGTGGGAGGAAGCCGGAGTACCCGGAGAAAACCCACGCAGGCACAGGGAGAACATGCAAACTCCACATAGAAGGGCTGGGACTGGGATTCGAACCTGGAACCCTCTTGCTATGAGGCGACAGTGCTAACCACTGCACCACCATGCCGTCCCATTCAAAAATCCTCTAAAATAAAAAGAAGCCAGGAAACAATCTCAGTGTTAATATTAAATGTACATTATTTCCTTCTTAAATGCACCGTAACAATGTATTGTTCATCACATTCTTGGTTTTTGAACAATGTATTTAAGTCTCACCTTGTGATTTATTGATCAGAAATGTTGCTTTTGTAGACACACACCTGGATATGTCCCGTTTGTCTAGAACGCACTGTGTGATTATGGAAAATACATTTTTGAAACAAGAAGAGTGATCCATTCCACTCAGAAGTTGTCAGAAACTGCTAGCCTCAAGCCTGTGTTCTCCCCGTGGAATTTATTTAATTATCACACCACACCAACACTGCTCACATGAGCTGAATACATAGTGTTTCAAACAACAGGGATCCCTCACTGTACACACAAAACTCCCCAGCAAAACAAAGCGAGGCAGGGGAGTCGATATTCCACCTTTCTGAGAGACACATAACTGTGAGGCTGAAATATAACACATTGTGTGGTAAGCTCTTTCTCACTTGGCTAACCTTGAATGAAGCCTCAGATGAGAAGAAAATGCTATTTTCACCTCACTCCTGGGCCTCACCATGAGCTATGTGTTTGTGTGTGAGCGTGTGAGTGTGTGGGTGTGGGTGTGTGTTCTATTTTCAGTCAGAGATTGCTTTCATGCAACCAAGACCATCTAATTACTGAGTTACTGGTTTATTAGCTATACTTGCACCTAATGCATTGGTCGTATCTAATGCAATCTAATAACAGTACAGTAATAACAAATTCTGTCAGGTCCTTGTTTCTGAATCTTCACACACACACACAAGACAGAATACTAGAGATCCATCTCTAAATATAACGCAATCCAATGCAACACCCCCAGTAAGAGACTTGACAGAAATGACCAAAGAGTTGAACTGACACCTGCTGCAGCATCGACAAAACCTGAACAGTTGAATTAGTTTTTTTGTCAGGCTATTGGAATAGACTGTGTAGGTAGTTGGAAAAGAAGTCTGCAGCCTCTTCATATGGCTGAACAACATAATGAAGCTTTGAGCTCAGTAGTCGCACTGATAATGATAACATCTAACCCTGAGGTACTGTCTACCATTCTTCATTCCTACCTAAACAAAGGCTTACCGATGCTTAGAATCCCATCACTTTTCATAATTCAGAGAGGCAATCTCAGTCGAAAACATCTCCCTTGTGGCTTCCTGCTGAGCTGTTTTGTCAGTAGAGGGGACCTCTATAAAGTAGGATTCTTACAATGGTTTATTTGTGGCAGCAGGAAGATTTGATAGCAGGGTATGAGTGGTTGAAAATTATTAAAGAGTTGAACTTGAATAACACCACACATGTGAAAGGCCTCAGTAGTGTCATTAAGGTTTTGATGTTCTGAGAAACAGAATGTGCATGTGTGGCACTGATTTGAAATTGCTGCTTTTAAGCAAACTACCAGTGGAGGTTTTTATTATTATTTAAGGGCTCAGTAGTTTCAGTTGAATAAGTCATGTTCTCAGACAACACTCATCATTTTCAGTTAACTTTCAGCTTTAAGCTGGGGGCTGTGGATCTTTTTTTTCTGAGTGGGTGTCTGTGTTTCCAACCTCACATACCAAGCCACAGTAGGGTTCATTCCTCTATCCATCAAACACTCAACCCTCAGCTTTCTGGGATGTTTTTTTGCCTCTATATATCAGACCCCATCTCCTTCTCTCTCTCTCTGTCTGTCTCTTACTTTCTCTTTCTCAGTGGGATTCAGGGCCCCAAACTACTTTCCCTATGGCCTATAACCTCTCAGGTCATATCCTCCCTGTCCCAGACCTTCAGAGTCAAAGCAGCCTTGGGAAATTGTCTGTGGACTGATTTACCGATACATGGGATGGTAGAGCTCCAGGAAGGTCAGCAGGGGCTCACATTGCTTCATTATCCCACGAGCTGGGCCTGTATTCTGGGTTAGTGGTGATTTAGTGATAGGGTGTTCTGGATCTGAAGCATAATGTCAAAGGACACGTGGGAGACATGTAGAAATCTGAGAAGTGTGTTGCAATGGAGTTATGTCTCTGTCTGCAGCTCCATCATCCTCGACAGGCGGGGGATGGGAGGAGAATCACTTCCGGTTCAGTTAGTAGACGGTTTTGTGCAATGAGGATCACACACTCAAGTCTCTTTGTATTTTATCAGGATTAAAATATTCCAGATGTTCAGTATTAGAAATAGTCTAAGTTTATTGCTTATTAGAAAAGTTTGCGTTGTTTTTTGGCAGACTCAACAACAGTGCAAAATTTGAGCAGTGAACAGAGTATCTCTTAGCCTTCCTTCAAGCATGTGGTCTTTATGAACCCCATCTACAGTCAATGAATGTTTAAAAGACATTATTCTTTTTTTGTTCTACAGGCTAAGGTTGAAAGGAGACCATAATGTTAACATGATACTTTATTGGTCCCTGAAGAGAACTTATTTCATTTAGGTCAGAGGTCAGGACCCACTACAAAGCAGCAGCAAAGAGGTGGAAAATGTTCAGGACCATCTCAGTGATGATCTGGCTGTAGATTTCCTGCACCCATTTGTTTTCTTCAGACAGCAGTTTGTTTGCTGTGATGAGCCAATAGAATATCTCACAGGTATCGTCTCACCTGTTTTGTGTAGACTGTACACTGATCAAATGCAAAGGATCTGGTTTAGAATTCGAACAGATTATTAAAGTGTTTGCAGTTTTGTCTCGGGAGAGGGTTTTTTTTTTTTTTTTTAAAAAAAAAAAGGATTATGTGACCTTTTGTCACAGTATTTATGTCAGTATTTATGCTCAAAAGTCAATGTGAAAAAGTATAGGGAGATCAGGATATGCCAAAACTATCTGCAACAGAGTTTTTGTCAGGTTGCACTCACAAAGAGAAAACCTGTGGACATTAATACATGAGAGAACAGATAGAGGGAGTTGTGGATTTAGATAAAACCCAATCTTCATGGATTAGCTTGACTTTCTGCATCCCTCCTGTACATTATCAGACTGCAGTTTTAACCATGTGCATGTTTATTTATCTGGCAGAGGGGATTAAACACGTCGTGTGCCAACAGAACCGTGTGTGCTCCTCATCACTTTGTTTCTTTTAGATTTTCAAAGAGCCAATTAGCATCATCCATCTGTCATTACACTTTTAGATGCAAAGCAGAGTATCTCATAAGCTTGGAATCACACTCACTTGCACACTGTTTAACTGGCTCATGGAAATGGGAGCTCCAAATATGTTTACATGTAGTATAGCATACCGTGTGCAAGGTGTTAAAAATGTTTTTACTATCATTATACTGATCATTTTTGAAGAACTGCATCTGCCTTCCCTCTACCTTCTGCTCTTATCAAGGCTGAGTTAATGAGCTCCAAGCCAACAATCAGGACACACTGATGAAGAGTTATACAAGAAATTTAAGTTACCATAAGGTTTTAATTTGATATATTACAAATGCCTTATTTAGGATGCATCATTTAATTGAATAATATGTCTTGAACTCTCAATTAGTACGCTTTTAGAATATTTATAGAGTGTAGTGATTACTAACAGAGGAAGAATAAGGTCTATTTCACCCATCCCATAAAGCCTTGACACAAACAGTTTACAGTAAATTCATCAGAAGAGAATCTGCTGCAGTAAGGCTGAACTTTTCTGTATAATTTTACCATCAGGAAAAATTACTAAAAACTTCTTAATATAGCTTCTGCCCTGGCTTCAGGCTCTCTGTCATGGTGGTCTTTCATTTATTGCCTCCATTAATCACAAGGCAGCCATTAATTTAGCCAGCTTTAAGAATCACACAGATTTTGTCCTATAACAAACATGAGCCGTTTAGGACATGTTTAGAAACAATGTCCAATCACCTAATGACAGCTCCTGCTAAACAGACAGCCAAGTACATGACATACTTTCAGTTTTGTTCATGTTTAGGGCTTTACTCAAACAAACATCATCAATTTTATTCTGCTGATGTTTGGATTTTTCCAAATGTGGAGAAAAGCTTGTGTATCAGATACACTCTTATCAAGAACTTCCTTTAAACATATGATGCACTTACTAGGTAATAAAAGAATTAACACTTCCTGATGAAATCAAAACTTATCATTCACTCATTAATATCCAGTCTTATCCCTTTGGATGATATGTTGATGATATATTTTCCTAACTACCTAAAAATAAAATGTCACTTGTTGTATTCTGGGTGTTCAGGAAGGCTTTTAATCATCATGTATTTTTATGCTAGATCCATTGATTAGTTCTAAATTAGTATTTGTTATCATCCCTCAGAAGTCTGCCTACAAGTATTCCTACTAACATAATTATTAAAAAAAATATATATTAGAAAAAAAAAAAAAAAAACACATTCAGTATAACAACACAGAATATCCAGGATGTGTCATTACCTGTCCTGTCTACTCAGTAAATATCAATTGAAAATATAATGACATTTTATTTGAAAATAACAATGCTGTCACCACTCATCCATTGTATGGAGGGTTTGCAACAAAATGACAATCTTTAAAACAAATGAATATAATAAAATCTACCTGAAAGACTAAGACTGAGCGAAACCTACTCTCCTGCCCATCCCCAGTGGAAATTACACCCTTGCATGCCAGTGGAGCTGTTAGCAGCCTGAAGCACATGTTTTCATTTTAGTTCATGTGACTTGCAAGTGGGTAATTTTGATCGCACTCCATCATGAGGTTAACAGTGATGACAAGATTACAATCATATAAAAGTATAGAAAAGCCTCCATCACAACCCTCTGCAGTGGGGAAATGAGAGTTAAAGGTATAATCTGCAGCAATGGTCAGTTGCTGTTTGTAAACGCATCGGTAAGCGATTCTGGTGAACGTTTATTTGTTGAGTCTTGTTCCCAAGTCATCAGATATCCAAAACGTCATTATTTGACCACCTGGGAATGAGACTCAACAGCTAAACTCCAAAATTGTTGGCAACCAGAATCTTCTCATGCAAAATAATGAAAAAATAAGTAAATACAGGCAGGCGACAGGATCTCCGCAGCTTCCACTGTCTTTTTTTCAACCAGTATGTGTGTATGTATTTATTTTTTTCTTTAACTAATTTTGAATAGTAAATATTTTCCAGCCAGTGCCATCTGATCTGTTGTGCTGGACAAACTCATGCATCACAGTCTCCTCACACACTTTCCACCAAGCTGACCTGTTTCCCCACATACACGACAACCGCGCACACACATGCATGCACGCAACTGCAGCCTTAAACATCAATAACGGATCAGCAAATCCCCTAGGAAATTTCAGCAGGCCGGCTCTTCACACATTAGAGCAGCAGACATCATGCCAACCGCATCAGCCACCACCGTCTGTAATAGTTACACAGCTTACATTAAGAGGCACAGTATAAACAGCCCATGCATACACCAGACCTTCTGAAATGCAACAGTTGCTTTGACGAATCTGTAATAAGCATACTCAGCCCTAAGGCACGCATTAAACATTAACACTGGGTCTATACAGGCCTGTAATCCAGCACTCTATTCCTTCATGTGAGCCATGAGGCCAGTTCATCGAGCAGAGTGTTGAGCAACGTACATATTGCTTTTTTTCTGAATCAGCCAAAGAATGTGCCACTTCAATGAAAACATAAGTGCGTCTGGTCAGTTTGAACATTGCTGTCTTCAACTTTAGCAAGGTGGTTACTGTTGAGTGCATGCTGGTTTACAATAAGGTATGTATGACATAAGGACCAACAAATACCCTTCCCTCTATGTGGCTGGAGAAGGTAAACGCTGAACAGTTAGCATGCCAACTGGCTACTATCCTGAGCTCGAAAGATCTGAAAGTAGTAAGCAGTCATATTTTGGCAAGTGTTTGCAACAAACTGAACATATGGATGAACATATGGAGTGGATCATGTTGCAAGAGCAGAATTGTTTGTAGATGTTTTGACATTTTTCACTGATATGATCCTTTCTGACAAGCTCAAATCTTGAGGTAAGAACAAAGCACACTACAGATTTTGTTCTTACAAAATATATACTTTGCTCTTTAAAGTCTCCATTTAAATAGTTACAACATTTATATGCATTTGGTGGAGTTACATTCTGTGGAACAGGAGCGTGAGATGACTTTGTGATTTTAAAGTCCTGGATCACGTCATCATTTCCACTTCTATCCAACATCTTTCAGTGATTTGTTTGAGTGGTTGGCAAGGTCCTGTGACACAACTAATGGTGCTGAATGCTACCGACTTCATGGGATTCACCCGTTAACCACACTTCCCCTCTCTCTTTTCAACGGACAGTGATGGCTATGTACCCTCTGCTCTGGAAGCTTCCTGGTGATGAGTGATGATTAGCTTGTGCTTTGATTGTGGTGGTCTACACTGAGGACATGACTTTCATGCAACACTTCTGCACTGGTGACAGAATTCCAGCTTGGCAGGTCAGAATAAAAAGGAAGACTTTCAGTGAACCTTTCCCCAGAAACACACACTCGTTGCCTCATACACATGTAAATGCAAAGCCTGGTCCTGTTTAAAGCAAGGAATTATGCTGCACTGTTCATCCCTGGTATTAATTGAAAGCTGGATAATTTGCTTCATCAGAAGCAGATTGTAGAGTTCATTGTGATGTGAACTTCCTTTCATATGCTTCCATATTGCTTTTGTGTGACTCTGTGAAAAGAACAACAGGATGTTGACTTTTGATGCTGCTACTACAGCCACAGTGAATTCTCAGTTTTGTGACCTGAAATGGAGGCATTGAGGACTTCTGTGAGACTTCCAAGTGCCGTGAAGTTGTTTTATATTCACATCACTTGTCACATTAGGTTTGAGTTAGAAGGTCAGGGTGGCCTTTGACTTTAACACTGGAGACTGTGTTTAAAACATTGGTTTCTTTTTACCATGACGGTAATGTTTCCCTAACCCCGTGAAACACTCTAACCTGAAGCAGTTTCAGTTGCTCAAACTCTACCTTACTTGAACCATAAAGTTAGTATGGTTCATACGTATGATGATTACAGCAGATATGTTTGAAAACACGTAGATGCAACTTATTTTACTTTGAATTCATTGTCCCTCGCTGTATTTTCCCTTTTGTCTTCTGTGACAGTTTAAATTCGAGATGTAAAAACCGTAAAATGGTATCCTGTTCAGTACTGTATCTTTTGTAATCTGAATTCTGTTAAAATGCCGCATTGTGCTTTTAATTTAACGCTTGTGTATAATAACACCACTGCAAGTACTTACACTGCTGCTCCCTCAGGCCAGTGTCAAACTTGAGACGGCCTCTCTGAAACGAAACAGACGTACTACTGCAGCTGCTTAGCAGTTCTTTGGCTTCAAGTTGGATTATATGAAAAAAGGAAAAATTGTTTGTAGCTTTATGTGTAAAAGGAGTACAGAAAGACACAGAAGTGCACAGAAGTGGGATTAACAAAAAAATACATCAATGACCAAAAAGAGTAAACAAAAGATGTGTAAACTAAGAAGTGTTAGTAAGATTAAAACAAAGTGAACCAATATATCCAACATAAGAAACAGGAGTTAAGAAATTTATAAAAATGCAAACCCTAAATGACAAGCTATTGAATTAGTTCAGTCAATAAATATAATAACAGAAAAACAGTTTAAATTGTGGCAAGTTGTCATGAAATCCTAATTAAAATTTCAGTAAATATATGCTAAATTATATAAAAGTTAAATGTAAGCGGTAATAGTAGAAATTCCTGCAGAAAGGCACCTGAAATCATCTCTGTTGTTGTTGAAAGAAAAAAAAAAAATACAGAAGGAAGGTTGTGAAGAAGTACCAGAGAAAAGTAAATTATTTCACCTCATTTATTTGCTTTACATAACACCCAACCATTTTGCTGCAAAAGCGTGAGAAAACCACACCTGATCTGTTAAATACTTGCAAAACCAGAAACAATATATACCACTGAGTATATATACCAACTAATAAAAAGACAAACAACTACAACCCCAACATGACTCATTTAGAATTAATAATTTGCCAGCAAACTGTTGAACTATGACAACAAAATGTCCAGCAAGTACCTCAAATTTGACTGAAACTATAAGGAAATCTGAGAATAACCAAGGATGGATTTTTTTATTTTATTTTATTTTAAAGTGTCTGGTTTGAACAAACTTCTGTCTGGCAGCAGGATAGACAGAGAGTGACACAGCGCAAACCCGCCTGTGATTGTGATTCAAACCCACATTATGTATGATATATATCGGGTAGCCAAATATGCTTGATGGCATAGTAATTAGGAGCCATATATTTTCCCTAACAGTGTGACGCCAGAATCATTACTGGCATTGCTGTGATGAATGTTTCATGAGGCTTAGTGGTTATGAATATATTTGTTCACATTTTGTATGTACATATTAAAATTTTGGAAACTTCCACTGAAAGGTTGTTTGAGAACATTTAAGTTGCTGTCCAGTTACTGGTAACGGCCAAGCTTGGATGCTGCCAGAAAAAAACCAAACAATTAAATGAATTAATAATCTTTCTTGACTATATTTGTTTTGTTTTTTTTGTTTTTTTCTATTATATGGATTCATCTTTACTTTTTTATGTGAAGAGTAAAGTTATATATAAAACACTGAATTCCTTAACAGTTTTTCAGTCTTAATAACATTGGCACACATTGTTATTGGAAGCGTCACCCCAAACATTTGATTGTTAGTATGGGCCTTTGGTCTATCAGTCTTTATCAGGCTCTGGATCAGTGAAAGTACTGTGGAAACAGCGAATTTAGGCCAAGCGAGAGGAAATTTGAAGTACAATAATCCTCACGCAACAGATGTAAACTGAGCATAAGGAAATGTAAATACACACCACTCAGTCTTTCTGAAAATGTAATTTGTCTCACACACAAACAGGCCCACACACACACACACAGTTTAACAGTAACATACAGTATGTCCATCTCTCATAGTCGCACACAAACACTGGCGAGTCCATAAGTGTGACAGCTGACTGTACATACAACATTAACATGAAACTCTCCATCCCTCTCTCTTTCCCTTTGTTCTTTCCTCCTTCTCTCCATCACACTTTGCTGGCACTTCTCTTTCTGTCTTTCCACTGTGGCTGAGCCACACCAGAGGCAATCTTTCATCCCGAGAAGTGAAGTGCCAACTCTCAATGTACGGTAACAAGAATAAAACTCAGTCATCTAAAAGAGCTCTGCTTCGTAGTCCACTACAGGCAGGGTGAAAACCAATATGTAGCGGTTTCGGGGTTCAGACCAAAGAAGGGAAGCAGCTGCAGCTATGCCAGTGCCAGGATTGCATTTCTATCTCCACATATTGACAGAAAGTTCAAAAATTACCCCAGAGCTCAGCCTCAAAATATGATTAGCATGGACCCAGATGATAATGGCTTTTACATGCAATTACGCCAAAGGGGGAATTATCCAGTGTATGGGAATAATGTAGCTGGGGAATGAGACAATTGCTTGCTAATGTCTGTTGTTGTTGGCGGACCCAATGGAAATTTATTTATTATCAGGTTTTAAATTCAGACAGGCTGTGTCTGCAGTAAATGATATGATGGATATTCTTGAAAAAAGCTTATGATTCTTTAATTTAGTTAATTACATGGAAGGCTTTGAAAGTTTTTGGACAGCAACAAAAGAGATGAGCGATGAAAGATGTGTACAGGACAGAACACTCGCAGCTCAAAATGTGCAATCAGTTGTGAAAAGTAACCAAGTAGCTCCACTAAAGTAAGTTAACACTGAGATTTACAAATTTCCACACATCAAAAATAATTTTCCATGTGTGGAGCCATAAAATTAAGTGAGAACTCAGAGGTGGTGGAATTGTTGCGAAAGCTTGTGTGGGACCTGTTGTTTATTTGAATCAGCTACCACAAAATCTGGAAGATGCACCAGCTAGCGAAATGTGATACTGCTGGGCTTCTGCTGCTGATTTTAGTGCATGAAAAAAGAAAACATGGTGTCAGTCTTATCATCCACAGCTGCCTTTTTTAAGTAAATTAATGAGAAAATCCACTATTATTGAAAGCAGCAAGTATATTTTGTAATTAATGAACACAGCTAACAAGTGTTTTTGTGCTTGTCTACTAGGACATGTGCAACCTGAAATAATATTATTTATTGCTATATTTCCTAAAAAAACAAACAAAAACAAATTACAGATGCTGTCTTTCAAAGCTGTATTTTTTTTTCTCTAATTAGAAATTATCACCCTGCAAGACCTTCAATTAGAAAGAAAAAAAAAGATCTTATCAATGACAAGCATAAATAAAGACCAATCCGTTTAGAGGTGCCCATTTTGTTTGACCTGCTTTGAATTGAAATTTCATCAAAACAGATAAAATAACTCAACTGAGGAAGTTGCTGACATCTAAAGTCTAACTTTTTTATTGGATTGTGCCAAGACAGCAAAAAGGGATGTTAAAAAAATAGGAAGTCGTAATAAAGGTGCTTTTTTTTTGGACAGTGGACTCCAACAAAATCTTTCTTTGTGACATAACTTGATTTCCAGAAGTTCCTGAAGCACCTTGGGGTGAGACCCAACAACAAAGAGAACAAAAACTCTTTCCACAAGACATAAATGTTTGACTGTGATGATATTTCCAGCTGATTTGACCATGGCTTACAATATCATGGCTGTAAGAACTGTCTTAACACTTTTCTAGAACAGACTGCAACAATACATACATGTAGACACAACTCTGTTACACAATCCAACCCTTACTATAAGCACACCCAAAAATATACTGAAACTACAGCAAATCCCCCAAGCAAAGTCCTCAGAAAGCTATTTTTCCTCATCTTTCTGCCAGTTTACTTCTATAATCAGGACAAAAAAAGTAAACACAAACAAACACATATGCATAAATGCCATTTGAAATAATAGATAAAAAAAATAAAAGGAGAAGTGCCAGCATACAAATATTTTAGCAAAAACTGTATTTGTTGAATTAAACAGCTGAAATGCATCATTCAAATATATATTTTTGCAAGTATATTAAGTATATAAATAGAATAAATATAATAATAGTAATAATAATCAATCCACAGAAAACCAGACAAAATCTACAGAAGCTCAACCAAACTGTCTCCACTGGAGGACAAAATGCTGATAGCTTGACATATGATTTTGACCATTCAATATGCCACCTTAACATTATTAGTAACAATCGCTTCCACAGCCCTCTGCTTAATTTCTATTGTTTGGATAATCTCTGATCTGATTGCCTATAAAGAGCTTTGGACGGACCCCACAATGTCTGTTTTTTCACTGAGAGTCAGCTGCCCCGTCTGGCGGTGTTGGGTGACCCCGAGTCAGAATTCTGTGGCTTGTCTTGGTGTAAACAGATGGTCTCCACTCTGATGACTAGTTTCTGATCTCACTCAGATAGGGATTCAGGCTGTCAGATGAGATTTCCAAGCTCTGCAGAGGTGAGACAACTAAAACAGTTTGAAATATGGGGAGTATAAACAAAAGGCCTGGGTCCGATTTCCTGGGACAAGTTCGAACTGTGTGTGTAGAGTGACAAGCTCTGATGTAGGAACCTATGGTGTTTTTATATCTTTACGCTATGTATTATGTATATGATTATGTTGTATGCATACATTTATTCTTGACAAAAAAAAGAAGGAAAAGAAATGAAGAGCCTAAAAAAGCTTATTTGGTTGGGTGATTGTTTCTATGAAGCTGGTTGTTCAAAGAATTGTTCAAAATAGATAAATCTGAACATACTGCACCACACAGTTCTTTACTTTTTACATCATTTATTCAGTTCTTAAAAATTTAAAGTTCAATAAGGGACCCCAGGTTTCCCTTAAATCAAAAACCTTTTGTTGCAAGAATATGCGTCATTAAATACTGTAAAAATATAACATTTTATTTTTTCTTTTAAGTTTTAACCTCAAACTTACTTTAAACACCAGCTGAAAACTTCAAGCTTCTTGTAACATTAAAGTAATTTAAAGAAAAAAAAAAATCTATGATCACCAAGAAGCACAGTGAGCCTCCTCTCTCTTTACATGACATAACATTTTATTTTAGGTAGTCTGACGCATGTCAGTACAACCTAACATTAACCATACTGCTTTAACTTTAGAAGTTATCACCAATTTTACCAACATTAAAGATGTAAACTTACACAAAGTTACTCAAAAGTGTATTCAACTAACACATCTAAACCCCCCACACAATTTATGAAATGTTAGCCAATAAATGTTGTGAGACCAAAGACGTGACTACATATATAGAGGTTGACAAGACTAGAGATTTTTTTGCCAATAAATGTTGCTTACTTATAGCCAGTTCTAAATCTGCTCACTTATCACTTACCATCTCTGTGTCCTCAATTCTTAGATAAGCAGAGAAATGTTGTCCCTCTACTTCTACCATTCTGGTTGTGACAGAGAAAGTTCCCTTACTGTGTAAACGAACCACCATTTCACTCTTATTGAGCAGCTTTATGAGTACAACCTGAGGATTGTTCAACAATTATTGGTTAAAACTGAACCAAATTAAATCTCAGCCAAAGAATCCTCATTTTTTTAAGATATAGTATAAACAATGCATGCTCCTTGCAACTACATGTTGTCACAGAGTGCGTGGCCTTAATGACAACCAAATGTCCTTGACCTTTACTCTCACGGTTCGTTCAAATTCCTCATACACTGACTATACTCTTCCATCGAATGATGTCAGTTTAAAAACAGTGCATATTCCCTGAAATGAGGGAGGAAGGAGGACTTTCCACATGGGATGAAATGATCATCCCTCCTCCTGAAGCTCATAAGCTTGATGAGAACCAGGGTAACCGAACAAAGTTGCTTAATACAATGAAAATATTCCTCCTGATCTCTCCACCTTGCAGTTCAGAGGGGAGCAAGTGAGAGGAGAGAGGATTTGGAGGGTTTGTGTGGTATTTGATCACACTGGACCTTTATTAGGCTCTTTCCTCACATTTTCCATGCAAAGAGGCTGAGGCTCTAGCAGACCATCACATCATTACAAGGTCTTTGATAGACACACCTTTGTTATAAGGGAAAGTAGGCAATATGCCGCATGTGTGAGTGTCTGTCTGTCTGATCTGCCACTCTGGTCCATTTCAGTTTGCAAAGGTGCTCTCCAAGCTCAAATATAAAATTTGTCCTGAACTTTAGCTTCCTCTCTCCTCCCTGAACTAACTGTTTTTCTGGGTATCTTACGGAGTCATATTAACAATAATCCAAAACTAATTGTTTGTATCCTGTGTATTGTGTATTGCAATTCATGTGTTAGATAAAATATCAATATTAATTCAGAAGAAAGCAAACTTTTACAGTACATAGTAAAAATATATTGAATGCTATTTTTAGGCCATTGAACTAAGACGGAAAAAAGCTTCCAATGAAGTGCATTAGAAAAGCCTAAAAATGTTTTGGTAATGCAAAAATGTTAAATATGAGCATAACAATCCATTGGGGATAAGAACTCATTATGCCTCTGTGCACAAAGTTGGGTCTCATTTCACACACACTTACCTTTACTTATAACATAATTCTTTCCTACCTTTAGCTCAGGGATCCATCAGTTTTAATGTGATCACCTGGTGCAATAGCCTTTCGAGTGCCATCTCATGGTAGCTTTAAAGCAGGGGTGGTAATAGGTATGTAGTTATTGTAGTGGGCTCACAGAGGGCTGCTAATTTGAATCTTTTTCATGGTGTGATCCTCTAGGGTTGTTGTTGGAAAGCTCCTAATCGAGATCTATATTCTCAAACAAAACCAGTGAAGCAGCTCCAATTGTACAAGTGTGATTATGTATAAATTCAAAGAACAGCGGTGTTGGATCTTAGGAGAAAAGTAGTGGAAATACAATGCTTGACTGCAGATGAATTATTTTCGTTTTTTTAGTTTCGTTCATTTCAAATCACAGTGTTCACCGATATTTTGTTTCTGCCAATTACAAAACTTACTTTCCCCTATACTCAGTATACACATTTTAAAATCACTGCAAAACACACAATAGTGTCTATTTAATGCATCATACTCTCCATACATGCAAATATATGTATAGATATAGTCAGACGTGTGATCAATAAAGCTAAAAGGCTATTACCCCTAAATGTTAGGTTTGTTCCTCTAGTAGCCTGCGATAATGCTGCATTAACAACATAATGTCTCCATTAGCACAAAGTGTCATCTTACCAAATCAATACTGACATATCTGACAGTCCCCCACAAGTCTGTATGTCTGTCTATCTGTCCCCTGCTAGCTGTTCATGTCATTAGTGCATTACAACAGGCACTTCCCTGAACTGTTTGGACTGCTGTAACTGGAGAGGAAGTAAGAATCAGAGCATGAAAACCCAGCCGGCACGGCCTGGCTTGTTAATGTCATTTTCCCTCTTATGACAATCATCGGAAGTGGAACGGTTTTTTTCATTTCTAGTTTTAGCAATCAGCCCCATCCGGTTCTTGAGGGCCCTCACAGGGCCTGCAAAAGTCTTTCTACATATGTACAGGTGAACATGTTCACATGAACAAAATAAGTCCCACAGAAATGTCCCATGTATGCCAGTTGAGCTTTGGAGTTCCCTCCCATCCTCCTCCGCAGACACACACAAACAATAAGGTCCCAGTGAAAGGAGGACTGAGATCTAAGGCGACCTAACCAAGTTTGACAGTCAACAGCCCTATTAAAGCAGGCCCCACTGCAACCAAACACAGCAGTAATTGTAAATGTCAGGCAGAATTAACACAAAGATAAGTCGGTTTACTTCCCTTATGTGTATATATGAGAAGAAGAAAGGGAGAAACATTACAGCACAGCCCTAAGACACAGCGTCACACAAGTCAGTCATCAACAGGCTTCACAGAATGTCTGCTGTATAATTTTAATCATAAAAGAAACATGATCCATGCTCAAAAGCATCAAATTGTACATGTTGACTGTATAAACAGATTACATACATGTGAACAATGTGACATGTGTGACTTTTCAACGCAATACATTTACCATAGCCATTACACTTGTATGTATATTTCCACATTCTCTTCCTCTGTATGATCACATTGCAAATCAAATGACTGATGAAAGGACTAACCTAGGGCTGGACTCTTCTACATTCCTGCAGGACTAGTGTGGTATCATTGACTGACTGGTTGGCTGTGTGACAGATGGACTGTGGTAAAATCTGCACAGGCTTACTTTGAGGAAAGGCCGGAAAGAACTTGTCATGTCTCCTCTCCTGACATGGAAACACATCAGAGAAAAGAGGAATAAAGAGAACAGAGAGAAAAGAGAGACAGAGAGTGTGAGAGGGATAGAAATCTTGCTTTATGCACTGTGTGGAAGTATTCATGCATGTATGCCGTATGGTCTCAGCAGCATGTCTGCTTCTGTCATTTGTTGTTTTCACTGTGTTATGTCCCAGTCGCCCACTGCTGTGTATTTATGTGTGCGATCAGGTGTTGAATTTGCTGGTTAGGTCAGAGTTCCTGGCCTGAGTCCTTCTAGGCTGGGTATAGATCAGTTTATGATTGCTATGGGAAGAGCTACCCACACAGCAGCTCCATCTGCAGCATTCAAAGGACTAGTATTTCTGCATAAGGCACTCTGAGCTAACCATCATTTTGTCTTTAAAGTCTTTCGCTGGAAAGCAATAGTATAATTTAGAAATGCAAAAAAAAAAAAAAAAGGGTGAGATTGCATTATATTGCATTTTTATTACCATTAGACTTGTCGGTAATGCCTGTACCAATCAGAAATTACGCTAGAGGTCTTTTTTTTTTCTTGTCTTCTTTGTTTTCTAATTCTCTGTCACAATGCCTTGCCTACATTACCCACAATGCAACTTAGCTGCTGACAGTTTGATTATTCTTGCAGCAGCTAATGCCACCTCCAGCTGCCAGCCCCAAGCAGAGTTGAGGAGCGAGCTACACAGGTGTGGTAAAACCTCTTCTTTCTAACGCCACACCCCAACATTTATTTTCAAACTTGTAGTCTTTGGCCCCATCTGATGCTGACTCAAGTGACATCACATGAGGAAATTCAACAAACTTCACGCAGTCCAAAACATCATATTTTAAAAAGTAAACACTTATTTGCATGTGCTATTGCAGTAAAGTGTTTCTTTTAAAAAAGAAAACAAAAAAACTTTGATTTCAGTCACTTGGCATCAGCCATTCACCAGTCGTTTATCAAATAAACTTCTGACTATACTGAACAAACACTTTTTTCCAACAACATTGCACCCACCAGAGAATAAATACAACTATTCCTTAACCACTGCAGCAGCTGGTCAGCAATGGCTGTGACATCTTCAGGAACTCAGCTGTTTAAGTCAGAAGTGACATTAACATGTGGCCTTGCAATTCATGGAGGTCAAGCTGAGCGAGAAGGCATGGAAAGTGCTAGAAACACCAGTAGTCAAAGACAGACCTTGTCAGAAATGTATCCCTGTGTCCCTGGCCCTCGACCCCAATCATAAAACTCACAGACACAGAGGAAACCCTCCAGTAAATCAGCCTGTCGCTGGCTGACACACCGGGTTTGATCCTAGTGATATATAGCTTTAATATCTGTATGGAAAGATGGGCAGTGAAGAGTGCTCAAGACAGACAAAGAGAAAGTGAAAAAGAGAGCAAGATGGACATCGCATCTCTTACAGTGATACTTGTATGTGACAAGATCTTTCATTATAAATGCAGCAAGAGCAATAAGTGAAAATGGGGCTGCGTTCACAAAGATACATATAATACTATTCACTACATTAGAAGAACATTTTCCACCTCATAAATACTCCACAAGGCACAAATTCAGTCTTGCTAAACATGAATGTAGCAACAGCAGTTTACATGAGACACAGTTAGGCCAACGGAATGGAAATGTTCTCAATGTGAGCAATAAAGTTAAGCTTAAAAGATTCCTGTCAGGAAATGTGTTAATGATGCTGACACAGTAATGGAATTCTCTGATGATCACTAAGTACAAGTCGTGGTTTGTTAACCAATTATTGTATTTATACTGATGAAGGGAATCAAATCGTGCGTGGAATTTAATGTCATTTTAGATATTTGTAACACATTTTGTGCATTAGGAATCACTGCTTACTGTAACTCAGTCACAAAATGGTGGACAGACAGTGCAGACACTGATGTGTGGGATAAGGACAACAAAAGAATAAACTTACTCAGTAAAGGAGCAGAAGCAAACAAAAGTCGATGGGGAGTCCGGGTTAAAGATTCCAAAATGAAGAATAATCCAAATAACTCAGGGAACAGCAAACTGAAGAAACACAGAAGGCAGCAAACACCAACAAAGTGACAACACACACACACAATGGAAGAGCACAGGTATATATAGACACAGGTGAAACAATCAAAAAAAAGGAGGGAAAACAGAGACAGGAAATGACACGTTAAACAGGACAGAAGGAGATTAAAACTACAAAATAAAACAGGAAACTAACTAAACAAAAACTTCAAACCAATACACTTGCCAGTTAGATGTAACAAGGCAGCACATGCTAATCAGGTCATCTTTAAGAGGGTTTTTTAAATTCATCAAACAAAACATCAATTGGAGAAATACATTTGCATATCATATACAGTAAACTATATAAAAAACTAATACAATATGAAATATGACTATTTTACAAACACGTTTATATATGTAAAATCATCAGATATTTTTAAATTACATCAAATATATCAGTTATATATATCAGCTTTTTTGAATAGTTTCAAAATCTTTCCTTTCAGTAAAACAATAAACCTTTTGCCATCAGCGTCAGTACAGCATAGGCCGCTCTTACTCTCAAATTGACCTCCAAATGTCCTCTTTTTGCAAAAATGTGTAAGAGCTGTGCCAAAAGAAAGGCTATCATGCTCAGCTGTGTGAAATTCATTCACATGAATGATGCAAAGAGTGTAACAACAGTGTAAATCAGACTCTTATTTAGCATCATGATATCAACATCATCCTGCTTTAGAAGGAGAGAGAGGGGGAAGGAGAAGGAGAACAACAGAGGACTATTTACTTCTGTTTAATTAATCCTAGTTGGTTGTTAATGTCTAAAATTTGATCTTAATGAACATTAGGTATGTTACTATGTGATGCCAATGAAGTGGAAATGACTTGAAGAACAGCAGAGAAGCAAGACAGAAGGAAGAGAGGTGACGATAAAGAAAAAGATACTGAACTGAAGGGAGGAGGGGAGGAAGAAAGAGAAGAGGAGAATAGACAGTGCCAGAGATGATGTAGAAAGGGAAAGACAGAAAGACAGACAAAGGGAGAGAGAGAGAGAGCGAGAGAGAGAGAGAGATGACAGAGTGCTGACATCAGAGGGCCAGCAGTCCCACCACATCACTCAGCTTTCATGGAAAATCAATTCTTCCTGGTATGGACAATGGTGTCAACAGCAGGCAGGACCAGCAGCTCCATAAGCTCTCCTCAACCATTAACATTAAGAGACAGAGTGGTAATAACACTCACTCAGGTATCATTACAGTCACTCTGGTCTTCATATTGGCTTCTGGGCTGTGTTCCAGAGTAGATTTTTCATTACTGATAATGTAATGAAACTTTTTCAGACGTTTTGTGGATTTTTTTTTTTTCATTTTGAATATATACATATTGAATATAACCAACAAGTTGTTTGAATGGAAGCATCAATCCAGTTTTCAAGTAGAACACAAATAATATCTGTGAATCTCATCACCACCACAATCCACAGTGGATTTGCAAAGTGCACAAGGTTATATTTAGTGGCTGTGGTGGTTCTATTAGTAAGAATCCTTTGTTTGTTTCAGCCATACCACATTTCCAGCAGTTCGACGAGCATTAAACTTCACTGTTTGGATCATCCGTGCAAACAATGACTGTTTTCAAAGAAATGCAGGCAGCATAAACCAGTTTGAATAGCAGTAAAGGCTGAATGTACACACAGTGGTGCTTTGAGGTAATGTTGGCATACTTATCACTAAGTTTAAAATGTTAGGATAACAAACAACTAATTTTCACTATATGCAAAGTAATAACTGAGGCTGATGTAAATGTCTTTATTTTTATATTTGTAATTGTACAGAATTGTAAGTACTGGGGAAAAAGAAGTAATAATGCCAGTGAAGGAAGAAGTCACAGGATCACCAAACTCATTGGGATACACTGTCAGGGAACAATGAATATCTTTCAAACTATTAACTTGTAATAGTGTCAGTTGAAGAGGTGACGAGCTCAAGTCATTGACAAGCTTTCTTTGGACGGCTCAGTATTGACTTTTCCACCCATGACAGCAGCTGAAGTCTACTGCTGAAGTCTAGCTTGATCAAAATATACTTTCCACTTAAAAAGATAAAATAGTACTTTTGTCGTTTTTGTAGTTGTCCCACCATACCACCACTGGTGAGCAGGCTGTGATGATAGCTTCACTTCCCTTTGTGATGACACCATTTGTTTAAGTGACAGAAGAGGTCGGAGCACTGCAGTCTTGGGACCCGTGTGTGTGTGTGTTACTTTGGTAATAAAATGATTGAAGAGTCACTGTGTGCTTAGGTTCCATAGAGAGCACAGACATAACAGAGCCAGCAAACAACATCCATCTATCTGTGTGTATGTGTGTGTGTCTGTGTGTGTGCACGTGTAGATGTGTGTGACAGAGACAGTATTGTGACAGCTGAGTGCTCCCTACAGTGTACATGTGTACATATAAGATCCTTTTTGTGTCAGCACTGTCTTGCTTTGACCGTGTTCTTGCACATTCTGCACAACACTGGAGGGGGAAAGCCTTAACGCTTCCACAGTTTATTGCCACAGACAGATAAACATGGTTTGTGACAAGGATAATTAACACATGACATTCTGGTCTTTTATCAGTGAACTTTGAACCCAGGAAGTGAGCTTGCAAGGATGACATCCTCACAGCAGGCCACAGGAGTAGCTGAACAGAGGGGTATGAGTTTGCAACATGACGTCAGGCCCTGCAAAGCAGCTGCACGCAGCTGGAGGTCAGTTTTTACCAGGAACTGGGAGAGAGAAGATGAGGCCATGGAACAGCCATCAAAAGGGAGGAGACATAGCTACATGGGGAGGATGGGATATGGGCCACTGTCTGTTTGTTTGTTTGTTCTTTTTTAAAAACTGACTAGACTGACTAGAACTGGTGAACTTATTTGGTGAAAGCTAATGATGACTGTATTTCCTACTGTGTAAAAATGAAAACAAATAAATGTGCAGGTCAAAATATGCACCCGCAAATTGTCCTCAAGTCAGCTTAAACACATTGGCACGTCAAGTGCAGTGTGTGTTTCTGCTCTTTTTCCTTACTTCGGTATTTATGCGTGCATAGGCTTAACGAGATGGTTTGGCCTGTAAGGAGGGTAGGGATTTTTATGCAAATAAAATTCAAGATAAAAACCACAGTGGCAAAACTGTCAGTGATGTGACATCCGAGCTCATAAAGAAGCAGTGCCAGTGTCGAAAACCTGGAAAAAACAGAACTGTATTTTGGATGATTGCATAGTACCACTGTTCAAAATGAATGAATTTTACACATCATGACTTTGTTTTCTCATTATCATTGCTCTCCAAGTGGAACCTTTCTGTATCAGTTAGCAGCTAGGGGCATGCATTCCAACACCATGTTGCCAAGCAAGATGATGAATGGTGCTGGTTAATCTTCTCCCGCATTTTTGCATTATCATATGCCACTGTTCAAAAAGTTCTTTCCTACTTGCACAGAACTGCCACAGGTATCACATTGCCAGCACAACTGCCTCCCATCCTCCTCTCTGGGGATTCATCTTCCTTTAATTTTCACGCTCTTTACCTCCCCAGCCTCCACCCTTCCTCTGTCTCTGTCCATCACTCTAGTGGTTTCAGTACCATGGAGGTGTTTTATATAAAAACAAGACTGAATTGGTGGTGTTGTCAAGCATACTGTGTTCATTGTTTCCTCCATTGGGAAGGGATATGTCCTGTTTTTTTCTTTGTGCACATCTGCCTGGGAACATCTGGAGAGTGTCAGCCTTTCAACACTGAGCAGAGCAACCATCACTCTTTCCCATCTGACACATCTCATCTCCTCCCAGCCAACAAAAAAAGAGAAAACACAGATCTTCCACATTAAAATCACACAACAAATTGACTTTAACTATGGCTGATCGGAAACAAAAGGTTTTATTGAATGTGGCCGGGGCAGCTGAGAGGAGGTGGCAGCAGGGTGGAAGGAATTAGAAACAGAGGTTGAGCTGGTTAGGTGGGAAGCTGGTTAACAGATGTGGGAGGGCTTGTGGACAAAGTGCAATAGGTCCAGCATAGACAGGTGGAGTAAATGGATAGACAGAATGTTGCTATTGTAAAGCACTGTATATTCATTGATAAGACATTAAATACCAATATTTTAAATGGTATCGGTTTCCAGAATAGACACACAGCAGTGGGGATGAAGTGAACATATGGTTAAGTTTAGGTAACCAAAAACACTTGGTCAACCATAGGGAATTGAAGTGATACACACTCAAGCATTTCTTGGCCTGCCAATACTAAAATAAAATCATTTCATGCTGTTTCAGTTTTTCCATCTTTGTGTGCATAATGTATCAAACATTACATCAAATCTCCCAAAATCATTTTATGTTTCATTTATTAAAATAAAATTTATATTGTGTCCAAGGATAAAGTATGTAAAAATAAATAAACATAAATAGCATTTTCTTCGATTTGAATTTTTATTTGTATTTTCATAAAACCTGGATTCTCTCTCTTTTCGTGAAATATATCAAAGTCACCCAGGGAAACAAACTATGGCAGCTTAAAACACTCAACTGGCTGAAGTGCACCAATCAGAAAAAAGCTGCTTGAATGTTAATTGCATAGTTTAGTCTGTAAAAAGACCACACGTTCCCTCAAGCTCACACCCTAAACTAAATTAAAACTCGGAAAGTTTGTTCATAGTTTGTGCATTTTTACTATGGATATTTAATATTATACATTATACAGTTTTTTTTGCTTTTTTTGGCTGAGTGAATTTTGACCTGTTCTTGAAGTATTTTTGAAGTACTCAACTTGAAAATGGGTATTTTGGTATTTTTATACTTTGCAATTTTGGATTACTTATTATTACTTTATTATTCCTGATGTTCGAACATAAATGGTGAACACCTCTCTTGGCTATGGGTGACCGCTATATGGACTCTTTCTCTGTTCATGTCGACTGCCCTGTGAACTCACTGATTTGAAACACCTGTCCCACACACTACATATGTCAGTTAGATGATTGCTGGCTTTCATCCTGAAGAAGGCAGGATGTGCCAAAAGACTGATCTATGGAACATAAAAAATAAAAAAATAATATATATATATATATATATATATATATATAAAAGATGACATCTGAGTTATGAGTGTCAGACTCCCACATCTTTTAAACATATGGAAATACACTCAGGACAGGACTAAACTAAATGCCACGGCTATTTGCTGGTCTGCTACATCATCAAGTGATAAAATAAAAACACAGGAGCAGGTGTGTCATTATCCATTTTTTGGAAAATATTTTGCGAATATTTATTATAAAAATATAAATGTTTCCACTACAAATCATTTTACATTAGTAGACAAGGCCATCTACATTTGCACACGTAAACTCTCACACAGACACACAAGTCGTCTTAAGACAGAAAATGAGGGATCTGGATATAGGGTGCATAACAGTATTGCTCTCTCAGATGTCCCAGGTTTATAAAGTAAGTCAAAAACCAAAAACACAGATAGCACTGACACATAATTTACTGTATGCTACAAAAAACATCAACATTGCGCTGTATAATGTTAACAAATAAATAATAATGTAATCATAATCGCCTTTTATTTGTAGAAAAGAAAAAAAACAGAGCAGACAAATATAATTCAAAATAAGATAAAATATAATACAGATGATTTTTGTCTCCTTTTTTAATTAAAAATGTTGCACAATTTTTATTTATTCTTTTATACATACAAACATTTGTACAAAGAAGGATGGCCATGTACATATAGTGGGATCTGTAGCGCTAGTTGCTATCATTACGATGGTTTACATTATGTACATGCTAATTAGAACACATAGCAGCAACAGCAGCATCCACAGGTAGACCAAGTAACAGAGGACCGAATGACGCACTGAACAAGGCTGGGTTTCCCAAAAGCACCAAAAAAATCACCCCTGTCCATTAGATAAGCCATAGCCAAGGCAATAACATTTCCATTCAAAGTGCTCAAATAGTTTGTACTACAGTAAGTGCTTGGAGGAAGCTTAAAGACAGCACCCTCATGGTTAAATAACCCATCCAACAGCACAAAGTACCAAAGTGCCAGTTTATAAATACTGGATATATGTTGCACTGAGGGATTGACTTGGGTGACATCAAAGCAGGAGATTAACATCTTTAAGTTTGTACTTCATAGTACAAAGATCATCTAAGTTCTAAGGTGCCTTTAGGAAATCCCATCCTGGATATATGATATTCTAGGATACTATCTCAGAAAGCAATCGTTTATTGGGAGTGTTGCATCTCTTTCGGGGCATTTTCACACATAATTACTTCAGGGCAGTGATTTAAAACCCGATACCCCTATGAGAATACAGAAGAAAGACGGAGACTAACTCAAATCTGGAGCTTTTTGCCTGACAATCCCACCATGATCCAACCTAACACGAGGAGGCACTCTACTTTTTGCGTTACACAGGTTTTATGGATTGAAAACTAATTTTATACTAGAACCAAAGTTCTTTTTTCTTTTTTTTCAGGAAAAGTATGCTTTAAAAAAAAAAAAAGTTATGAATTCAGACCAAAGGAAAATGAACTAAAACATCATCAGATCAACAGTCGTGAAATGAACTGATCATATGCAGTGAACAAAACCCATTCCTTAGAAAGAAAATGATACCTGACATGGTGTGGAGTTGGTGATGCTGACCTGTCCTACCTGAAGAAGAAACTCAAGTACAAACTCACTTCTAGTTCAAAATACTTTACTCTTATCAACTGCTCTTTTCCAGTTTCCCCTTTTCTTGCTCCTGTCTCTCTGAACTTCCACTGCCAAATCCTGGCTCCGCTTCATTCTTTCTTTCTGTTTCCCCTTGTTAGAAGAAGTAGAACGAATAACTTACACATCCTGAGATTTCACACAAAGGGCATTGGGTTGAGGGAACAGCACTATAACTGTACAATATCTGCTCATCAGCACATAGAACATAGATGTTACCATAAAGAAAATTCTGTGTGTGAAGTGTATTATGGCCCCTGCACCTTCAAAGCACAGCGTTCAATGCATGTACATGTGAGAGATTCATGGCTTCCATACAATGAGACTATTTAACTGATCAGCGTAATTATTGCTTTTATGTGACATATCTACTGAATGCAAATGCTATAGGTTAGAGCTACAGAGTAAAACGGCTCGGTCATCTTCTAGGTGTGTCCATACCAGTCCAGTTCTCCCATGGATTAAAACAGTAAATGTAGGTCGTTACAACGAAATCTCACACATCAGACCTCATTAGTCCAGGGAGGGCTCGCATCCACGTCATCTGCTGCTGTCTGCCGTGCTCCTCTACACAAGGCATCTCAGCCGTTTCACCGCCTCGTTCCACAGGCTGCTGGTGAGGCATGGTGGCAAGAGACTGTGAGCGTACCCATCCCTTTGAAATGTAAAGGAAGGCTATGCAATCAAGCTTAGCCAATATTGGAGAGCTCAGGCTTTATGTTTGTCTAGTCCTTCCCCTATATGTCCAATCCCAGTTTGTATCCCTGGCCAGGTTCTCACTGACCTCCTCGGCTTCATCTCTGCTCTCTCTACCCTTCTTTTGGTCTGTAAGGCATCTCAACTTGGGCATGAAGGGACGGTGGGTTGAAGAGTCAGTCAGTTATCTAGCTGGCACGCCTGTACCGAACTCTTCCCATATTTCTGTCAGGACATGGTATCGCCTTTCAACGACACAACGGAAGCCCTCATTTGAATCATGTTGTATTTTTCTTCCATTTCCATCCATTTCCAGTTTAAATATGAAGCCACCATGTTGGACTGTGATTAGCAACCACACTGACAGACAGGTCTCTGGTGTTTTATTTGTTGGGTTCACTTTTTGTTTTTTTTGTTTTTTTTAAACAGGAACTGGGCCGTTCTTGGTGTGAGAATCTAGGGCTTTGAGGCTGCTCACGATCTTCTTCTGTGGTCCTACGATAGTCACTCCAACCTTTTTCAGATCCCTGGTTTGTGAAAGAGGGGGAGAGAGAGAATGAGAGAGAGAGAGAGTGGGGGAGAGGTGGAAAGCCAGGGAAAGAGATGTGACGGAGGGAAAGATGGGGAGAAAAAATATGGAAAGTGTGCGTTAGTGTTGGAGGATGTGGCACACATGTGACATGTGATGACATGCTCCCAGTGCTGTTCCCTTCACTTTCCTACGCATCTGTCATTCACAAAGGACTGCATTTCCCAGAGGGCCACTGGGCTTTCACATTTCTGAAGGTGGCCTGTGGGGGAGGGATGTTGCCTCCACCCTCCATCACTATCAGCAAGGGATGTGGGCTTATTGGGCTACTTTGACAGCTGCTATTATGACCCTGTCAGGGGAGGAAACAGAGGCATGCGAGGGCCAAAGAGGCATAAAAGACCTAGTTTCCTGCAATGCACTGAACTGGATTTCTCTGAAAAGGTATGCATGTATGTAGAAGGGACCAGCACTGGTACATGTGTAGGATATAAATCTGTTAACTTGTTAATACACTCTGAAGCTCTTAAAAGATTAGTTACATGCATTCAAGTGTAAGAAATTAACATTTGTAAAGAAGGACTGTTTAGAGCTACTGCATCACTTTCGTGTTATGCATCTATACATCAAGTACACACAGTAGTTAGTCAGTTCAGTGAAAACTTACAGCCTTGTTTGAAATGCACTGTAACAACAGCCTTAAAACAGATAATATACATGGAGCATTCTTGATATTACAGTACAAGTCACAGAGTATGTTGAGACTCTTCTGTTCATCTTGTAGTAATAACAATGGTATTGTATTAGTAAAAGCAGTGGAGTTGCAGTCGGAGTGGTGGCATGACTACGACAAACACTTTCAGACATATTTGCGTTATCAGAAATGGTCACAAGAAAGTTTGTATTATTCAGATGCAAGCAGGGCATTTAGTTTTCCAAAAGCAGCCGAAATAGCAGACATTTAGATACATCTTGACCAGCCAGAAACCGAAAGTGACAAAAATCACAATGCTGCTTCACTCTGTGCCACAATGTAAAGGGATAGTTAACCCAAATTAAGTTATGTTTTAAATATAAACTATACAATGTATTGTGTATTTCCATAAAGTTTAGATTTGCGAGACAGTGACTAAGTTTCCATCCGTACACTAACAATGCAAAACTGACAACTTGTACTAAATGTCCTGACAAATATCAAAATACATGCAAAGGACATGGCAGCCTGTGTGGCTTAATATTGTTTACTGGTAAAACGCTGTCATGCTAGCTTGTACATCAAAATATTTCCAAATGCTATTTTGTATTTTGGAACATGAAATTAATCAACATTACTCAATATCCTACACCAGTATTTGCATGTGTTTAAATGGGTAATAGTTACAACTGGATGGAAACACTGCTATTGATTTATCACTTAATATTGACAAACTATCCCTTTAAAAGTCAGACAAGTGAGAGCCAATCAGTGGTTCTGGAGGTTAGTTAGTGCCCCAGCCTACGTCTTTGTCCTCCACCCACCATCCAGAGCGTGAGGAGGCGGAGAGGAGCTGGACGTTAGAGAGTGGTGATTCCCATGGACGGCTCCCATTCTGGGCAAGTGGCAGGTGTGACGTGGACCTCCGTCAGAACCACTCTACTGAGACACAGCCAGGCCCAGCAACATTAACACTTTAAACCGGATGTCATCAATATGTGCTTTCTCTACACAGGTATCTACGGGACATCTTGGGTGTAATAAATCAGGCTTTATGTACAAAATGTAAAACAGACATCTATGCTTCTGATAGAAAAAAGAAAATTACTTTCAATTATTTTGAACAAAATTTTGTCATGAAAAGCAACTCCTATGTTTGTGAACACTGAAGCAAAAAAAAAATGTACAGAAATCTCATATAATCTCATATCTCATAGTTTTTTAGCAATAGAATAGTTAAAAACTATTAAATCAAATCTGATAAATAACTTAAAAATAGTAATAAAAAATAAAAGTAAAATACCAAAAGCAATATTTCAACAGATACTATTATATTAGACTACACTGATGGTCATTTTCTTATGAGCTCATAATTCAGCCTTATTTTGATTCATTGCTATTATTATCCACTTTCTTTTGGAATTCTTGGAATACTTATGGAATTCTTCTTCAACTCATAAATTATATGTCAAAAACTATGCAATGTTGTGTCCTTGCTTTCTAATATGTCATTCAGACAAGATTTGATGTTTTGATCACAGTGGAGATGGAAAATGTAATCACCGTTTTACATTTGAAGTGCACAATAGTTCATTTTTGTTGTGCCTTAACACTGTCCTGTTGAGTCAAAGCACTTATGCTGTAATCTTCTTTTTGCAACACAAAAGTTACATTTCTTAACTAGTGTGCTCTCCTCCTATTAAGAGGAGAGCATTAATCAATTTTTTTCCTCATCTTAATCACAAGGGTCTTTTTTTTGTCAGGAAAGCCACATGAGTCATCTCTAAAACAAACAGTGATTAAATAAGAATAAACTGCTGAAACATGAAACATAGGAGGTAGACTATCATTATTAATCAAACTGATAAAGAACTGAAACTAACGACACACAGAACATCACATAAAAAAGATTAACAACTGAAAGTTTCCCTCGACAACATGTCACAGTATTAACTTAGCAATTTTCATCATTCATGAGCAAGCTAATGCAAGGTATTGTTTTCTCTAGTATTTCTTTGTGAACAGAAATGAAGCATCTTTAACCACTGTATCGCTTTATAAATAAACATGAGCAAATTATGGGGTATGAAAATGCCTTTTTCAACCTGCACCAGTGCGAGTTGATAAGTCTGTCCTGAAAAACCTGTGTATAGATCATACTGTACCATATGTGTTCGTAGAGGAAAATGTCAGCGCCTTGTGTCTTCATATAGTTTTTCTTTGTCTAACAGTTTAGGCCAGGTCCCCCCTTTTCCTCATTCAAATACCTGAAATGGACTTTGCATTCACTCTGTCCAGATGAAGAAAACAGTCCAAATGATGCAGTATTTCCTAATCAATCCATTCTATCCAATCTCGAAAAAAAAGACTCCAATTACTCCAGCAGATGAGTCAGCACACTGCAGCCAAGTATGATTACTGTTCCTCAGAGGTCACAGCATTGCCAAGCCTTGTGCTGAATATCAAGGACTAGATTAAGACTGTACAAATCAATAGAGCAATTTTTACTGAGCAACGCACAGTCTCTGCTATCCAATCCTGCTAGCCTTGTAGCTGAGCTAGCCTTGTGTGCCTTACACAAAGCCTTCAGTGGATTAATACTGGACTGATCCAATTTAGCATCTAGCTATAAGAAAAAAGGCATCATAGACCAATGTGATTTCTTCAATGCAATGTTACCCGTGTACAGCTTTTAAATACTCAGTGTGCAGTGCAAGCTGTTTTGTTTTGTTTTGTCACGTAATGACTGAAGAGAACTTTCCATTGAATAAAACCCATTTAAAGAATAAATGGCATGAGAAAGGTCAAGAGAAAAAAGTCTGCCTTTTGTGTACCTCTGAGGAGGAAGAATGAGAGTGAAATCATTATGCATAAGTCTCATTATTATCCCAAAAATCTCTTCCACAGCAGTGATTCAGAAAACCCTTCAAAGAAGGCTCCACTTTGACCCTTGTTACTTTGGTGTCTCTGGTTTAAAGCATGACTGCTAATTTTCCTAATTGTAGCAGTATCATATTTCTGTGAAGCTTTATCTTTGAGTAATCAAGATTTAAAGTCTATCTCCAGCCCTCTTTTTCTTTTTGTAGTACTTTTAAAGGTCAACAAAGTCCACCGTTCCTGATTAATGAAAAGGACACAAATTACACATTGCTGCTTCTAAAATACTAAACCCAACACCATTAATGACTGTTGTTTTGGTAAGCTTTGGACAGGACTTACAGCTGGCTGCAGCACTGACCAGCACTCCCCAACTACCCCTGCTGCTACCATCAACACAGTGAGTGGCTGCTTTGATCACAATGATTAGAAATGTCTAATTATTTATCAGGTCACATTCCACACCAATTAAACCAGCAGCAGGCCAACAGAGGGGGGTGATGGGGGTGGAGACAAGGAAAAGATTTCTGTTTCGGTTTGACAAAAAAAGAAAACAAAAAAAGCATAGTCAGCTGTCCTTGTTCTTCTCAAGTAGCTGCACTCTGAACTGTAAGTTCAAACAAGGCTTGTTTATCAGGTAAATCTCCCAGTATGCCACTGAACTCAGACTGATAATTCATTTCACTGCAGGACACAGTCAGGCCTGAGTCTTGATGCCTGAGCTACTGTCAAAACACTTACTTCTTACTAACATACTGTGCATCCTGCAGTGTGTACTCTCCAAATGTGATTTCTTTAGATTTGGATTCTAAATATTTTTTTTCAGTCTTTGCTTTGTATTTTAATGCCTCATGGTACAGAGAATGCTATGCATACCTATCTGACAGCTATGCCTTTATTTGCTCTTTCAAAGGCCCTTCTCTCTGCTCTTTTATCTTGTCACCTCTCCCTTCTCATTCTCTCCCTCAGTAGTTTCTCTCTTATTCCCTCTCCCTATGGTACTCACAACTCCTCTCCTCTCCTCTCTTTTCTTTTTTCTTTTTTCTTTCTGTTCCTCTCTTTTTCTTTTAAAGCTCTCACCTTCTCCCTCTGTGGCCATACTTGCAACAGTGAGAGCGTGGCTAAAGGCCTGTCATTATGAATTACCATGACTCTCATCTGGACACCTTTCGTAAGGACTCTATAGCTTTCTTTACTTACTGAGAACAAGAGTATGTGTGAGTTTGTGTGTGTTCTTCACCAAGAGCCTCTTCAAATTCCTGGGCCTTGAAATGGGTACTGGGGCCCTGTAAACACTGCTGACGTGAAAGAGCAGGGTAGTCTAGTGTGTGCGTGTGTGTGTGTGGTTGCCTTACTCTGTGGAGGTCTTGGCCAAGGTGTCACAAGAGCTGTAGCTGACCCCAGAGAAGGCCTCCTTGCAGGGCAAAGTCCTCATTCCATCCATCCAGTCACCCACCGTCCCCATCGAGGGAACCTCAGCACTGCTCCTGTCCAACAACAAGTTGGCCGGCCTGAGAGGATACAGGTGGGACAACATAAATAAATCAACACATGTAAAATGAATAAACTCCCCTGGGTAATGGCCTGTAAATATTCAAATGCATAAAATGGAGTTCATAGTTAGTAGTGCATAGTTTCAGAAATACAAAGTTATTATTGTCACCGTGGTCAGATTTAACAGCACTACATCTTGCACTTGACATGTAACATTATTTGACTGGTTGGTGTTAAATGTTTTATTGATATACACCACTGTATACAGTCTGCTGGTGGGAGATTATAAATTCATTGAAACTGAAATGGAATGCAGTCAAATTTTGGTAATTAAGCAGCAGTGAAATTAGAGAAACAATAAATCGAACAGAGTGAAATCAAATTAAATCACTGAAGTCTTAGCAAACCTATTATACAGCATTAGATCCATGAAATACATTTTTTTGTATTCTTGAAACACGTTTACTGTAGTCAAACTCTATTTATATGTTTGAATATATGTATTATGCTTTCTGCACTTGCATTCCAATACAGAAATAAAGACTTGACTCTAAGCCGCACTCATCAGACGCACACTGTTGCATACAGTAAACCTACAAAAATGTCTTCGGGCTTTGAATACAGGAGGGAAATCAAATGTCACAGAAAATATTTCCTTAATATATTTAACATATTCAAGAGGAAGATTACTAACAAAAGCAGCACTGGTTTCTGTCTAATGTCATTACCATTTCCTGCAGCACTTGCACAATGCAGCAAAATGCAACATTAGATTTGATTAGACTTGATGGTTTCAATTGGATCAAATCAAATTAAATGCACCGCATTGGGCTTTAGAGTGCTCAGTCAACAGTACAGGGTGAAGGAAGGGCTGCGGGCTCCGTGCTGACTTGCTCTGATTGATGGTTGCTGAGGACGTGGGAAGAGGAAGGATAAGAGAGGTAGACAGACACACAGAGAGCTAAAGAGGAGAGTTGGGGAAAAGCTAAAGAGAAGACAAAGGTGATGTGTCTTAAATGGATGTGGTTTTGCTGTTGTGAAACCTGATCACATCAAGGCAAGAAATGGGAAACAAGGTCAGAAACACATTAAGGTCAAACCGGGACTCAACACACAATGACCAATCAAACAATAGCCAAATAAGGGACTAGTTACAGCTCTCTGTGGTTTTATTGCTGAATATGTGAGTGGCATTTATATCTGGGCAAAGGCACTCATTTTTTTATAAGGACAGGCTGCACCTGTCTTGCAGCACAGACAAAGGCACCTATGTCAAGACAGCCACAAACACACACACACACACACACACACACACACAAGGGAAAAGAACCTTGCAGACAAGGCAGGACAGAACAGGAAAAAATGGTTGTTCTCCCTCTGGGAATACTATTCATAGCCTTGTAAATAAACTCATTAGAATACCAGGAAGTCCACCTCTGCCTGACTGATCTGGATTGGCAGAGATGTTTGGAGCCACTGGGTATGCTTTCCATGTAAGGGAATCTCTGTAACCTTTATCCTCATAGAACAGATTCCGCTTTAAAGGAGCAGTATACAAACAATAGAATGTTACGAAAATTATTAAGCTGCCATCACATAACATTGACAAAAACACCACACTAATCCAACGAAGAGGTAAATAGAGAGAAGTAAAGTGAGATGACATCTCAAACAGAGACAGGAAAAAGGGGGGGGGGGGAGATGTGGTGGAGTGGGTGTTGTTACAATGATTGAGTCTTTTCCTGCCAGATCAGAGGACTGTCAAAATTCTGAGGGCCCCCCAGGACCCCTTGGAGAGAGTGGTTTGCAGGAAAAGGAGGGAATTGGGGGCTGGGTGGGAGGTGGGGTGGTTTGCATGTGAGGAACAAAAGGAAGTGTGTGAATCTCCCTTAGAGGACAGAAGAATATTTTTATTTTTTTAGAAAAATAAATGTAAAAACACAAGTACATTTTCTCTACATGCCATAAAAGATTGTGATGATTACGATTGACTTTTTTTCCTATACATTTATATATACTTCTTAGATTCTAACTTTTGGGCTGTGAGGATAAGAATGTTCAGTTTTCTAGCTGGATTATTGATCCTCTCCTCTCCTGTACCCCCCTTCTTCTTTTTCTGCTCTGATCTCATCTCCTCCTTTATTCTCTACTTTCTTTTCCCCTCTCCTGTCTCCACTGAGAGATAAACTGCAAATGACCTTGTTTCCCCTCCCTTATCATTTTCTTTGTTTCCTTTGTTGTTACATTTTCAGCAACATCTCACGGTGACTCAAGAGACAAGATGATTGGAGAGGAAACGGAGAAACAGAGGAACGCGATGAAGAGGAAAATAAAGACAAAAGAAAGCATCTGTCTGACGGCAGAGGGGGGTTTCAAAGCCCTCATGGACTTAACACCATATAAGAATGCAGAAAACACTCACTCAATCAGAAGGAAGTATAAATACACCAGCAAGAGAATAAAGTCTACCCCCCCATTTTTGTTTTCGTTTCCCTTTTCTGCTCCTTCTTTTATTCTTTTGACCTCCAGATAACCAGGGCTGCATATTCTCTTGTTTTTGGAGTTCTCAAGAGAGGAGTGAGGAGGATGAGGAGCTTGAACAGACACATGTGGGGAGGTCAGGGTGGGAGGATTTCAAGTCTCAGTTTGTTACACTGTGTTCCCAGGTTGTCATTGGTTAGACTGATATACAAGACAAATATTATATTAGTTGAAACCTTGATATGTGACCATTTAGTATCCTCAGCTGGATGTGATGGATATGATGTATGCTTAAATCAATACTACTCAGGTGGTCTGAGGGAAGCTATTAACCCAAACTGATTCAAGTGTGACATTTTGATTTGATTCCAGTCATGCATGCAGAGTTCTTACTCTTAATTCATCTTACTAATCAGCTTTTGATCAGAGTTTTTGCTGGTTTTAAAGGTGCAACATGCAGCGTCGTATAGGATGTCAAATATTGATGCTTTAGATTGGTGGCCGAATCCAAACCATGAACCCAAAGCAATATTTGATGACTAAACAATCAACTATCTTGCACACAATACATCCTTAAAACTCCACTGACAAAGCATTGGCATTTGGATAATTTCATTTAAAGGCAGTCATGGTCGTCTTTAATGTACTGCATCTGCAATGACTCCTCCAGTTTTCAGAATACATATTTGACATTTTTCATTTACTAAACTGATGGATAATTTTGTCCTTTACCTGCCTTTATCTGTCTGCATTCTTTTTCCTTTCACTAATGGAAACATTTTGTTTTTCCATTCCCAGTCCCAACCTTACAGGCCAAGATCCACACCAGCGTAGACCTTAGCTCAGTTCCATATGCAGCCATGGCCCAAGTCCTTCACAAGGGAACAGGTTGGCTCTTGTTTCAACCCCAACCATATTTCCAGTCCAACCACTGAAAATTAACCAAAGACCTTTATTCTCCAGGCAAAGGTCGTCTGAATTACAGAGAGGCCTAATGTAATAAATTTGATATGTTGTTACAGGTTCACAGAGGCTTGTCATAATTCATTTAGCCTTGTGTGGCTTGCGGAAAAAGTTTATTATGCAAAAATCCTGTATCAGCTACATCTGTAGCAGTGGATTATTGACCACTGCGTATTAGCATTGATTGACATGTATTTAGAAAGAATACTAGTTGTATTCTGGCACTTAGTCTGCAGCAACTGCCATGTTTTATTGAACACAAAGAAATACATTTTCAGTTTGAGGACGTGTGGTCTTATGTGTGCTCAATGTGCTGTAAAGCCAATCGGATAGACAGTGGCCTCTAACCCCGTTGGCCCATAATTAGTCTCTGACAGCCAACCTTGACCCCGTGACCCCAGTCCCTCTCCATCCACACGCGGGGACAGTAAACTCTGACCAGGTCCCACCCCTGAAGCCTCCAGATGCTCTACTCTGATCCCAAGCGATGGTTTGGGCTTTGTGGAGGAGGGGGTGCTCCCGGCCAGGACAGCACTGAGACAAACGAGGTGTGTGGAGCTGAGTGCAGCTGCTCCTGCTGTGTAACTGCCACCACCACCATACACACACACGCAGAGACACAGTTCTCATAAATCACCACAGCCGCCTGTGTTAGCCAGCCTGTGCTCGCCCGGTGTTAAAAGCCAATCAGGAAAATTACATGCAAACTCCAAGGGACCTATTTCCACTTTCTTAAGAAATCATTAGTCAATGTTATGAGCTTTGACGTCTCAATAATACCAAGGCCCTCTGCTGCACAACCAGCAGACCCACCCCCCCATCCAACACCTTCCACTCAGCACTGAAAACTGTACATGGAGTGCCTTGGTGCCCCATGGCCCCCTGGGACAAAATGGTGGTCCCAACAAAGGAGCAAAGCATAAGGGAGGGTAAAGAAGAAAGAGAGGGAAAGAGTAGAGAGCTATCTGACATTAGATTGCATGGGAAATAGATAGAAGAAGAAAATAATTTCAAATTTTCTTAGATAAATAGAGGGAGAGGATGTGATAAAGTTAAGCTGATTTTCATGTAACAGCCTGCAACAACAGGAAGCAGGAAGGCAATATTTATGTCAAGCTCCTTTAGTGCCTGGTTCCAAAAACAAACAGGAGTGCACGACAAGAGAATGACATTTAGCACTAATGCAAAATCTCCCTTTTCTTCCCAGCTGTATCTTGTTGTCTGGTTATTGTCCATTACATTAATAACAGTAAATTGTGTTTCATTCATGGAAAATAAAACTAATGCCTTATGACCACTAAGCAGGGAGTGCTTTGACCTACATTAACCCAAATGTTGCAAGTGGAAGGTAGAATGAGAACTACTTCCAGAGTTGGACTGCCTGGAGCCAGATGTTTGTTAGGTGCATAGGATTTTTGACCATTGTAAGACATTGCAAGTTCTACAAATGCAACCAGCAGTCACTTTTGCTTCCTTTCGTGTTTTCTTTTTGTGTGCTGTTTCCTGTATTCACACAACAAACACCACAAGTGAAAACAAATAAAAGGTGGAATATCCCTCTGATACCTGGATGTAGTGTTGGCCGTGATTTTGAGGCTACCAGGGTTGCGGATGAGTTTATCCAGGATGCTGACAATCTGTTCAAACTTTGGCCGGTTGTTCCTCTCTTTCTGCCAGCAGTCCAACATTAGCTGGTAGAGCGTAGCAGGGCAGTCCATGGGTGGGGGGAGGCGGTAACCCTCATCTACAGCCTTTATTACCTAGATGTATAAAGGAAAAGGCAAGATTTCAGAAATGACATGTTCAGCATCAAAACCAACACATACTATGCTTTATTGCAGTAGTGATTGTTTTTAATATAATCAGGGTTTTACATATAAAAAGAATCCTTCTGGAAATGCTCAGTATATCATTACGCTCTAAACTGTAAGTTGATATAATACTTGTTCTGTTAACATAATCCATTTTGAAACTAGCTGTTGCATAGCCTTGTGTTGTTTACTTTAGTGGTTTGAGGTTGTAAGTATTCCATAAACCCAATTAAAAAAAAGCAATGTTTGAATGAATGGGGAGGATAATAAATGAAACTAAATGATGCTGCAATGACGTGTTTCTGAATGAATAAAATACGCAAAGCTTCTACAGATCCATTCAAAACACACTCCGCTACACCCTCAGAAAATGGTCATTAGGTTGAAACAACAAAGATCTTCGTTGTTTCAGTCTTGATATTTTGAAGGTTTGACAGTACTTCTTACCCCTATTAACTACTCATAACAATGTTTTCTGTCTGAAGTGTCTGAAGTGGCCTTCTGCATCTGTGGAATTCCTTTGTCTCCCTCTTACATGCCATATCTCCCATCATAAAACCGGCACCACCTCTGCAGTGGTAGGTGTGCCACACATCGTCACATGACAGTACTCACATCCTGGTTCGACATCTCCCAGTACGGCCGTTCACCATATGACATCACTTCCCAGAGCACGATGCCATAACTCCAAGCATCACTGGCTGATGTAAACTTCCTGTAGGCAATGGCCTCTGGAGCCGTCCATCGGATTGGGATCTTACCTCCCTGAGAGACAGAGAGCAAGGGAAAGATTATTTCTTCATTCAGTTAGTCAGTCGATCAAGTCAATCAACCATTCAATAAAACAGTACTTTGGAGCATGACCTTGCTACCTGATATTACAGTGTACTTTAGCTGATTAACCCTAACCCTAAGAATGTCTTAGTGTCAGTTTCATGGTATAAATTTAATAGGTATTTCCCTGTTTCCATGTAAGCCATTTTCAGTTTTAAGCAAAAAGTATCGACATCAACCTTAAAGAAAGAAAAACAAATGCATTTGTAAAACTATAAATCAAAGTTTCCTGCAGAACTTCTCACTGTAATGTCTGCTGCACAAGGTCACTCTCGATGAGAAACGGGACGAATGAAGAAAATGGGGCTAAGGAAAAGAGGTCGAGTGCCGCCAAAGCTAACAAAGACGTAGGCCAAGTTGCTCTGCTCATGTTTGGTGCTGTGGAGTCACACACATACACTCTGCTCTCACTTTTTCTCTGACCTATGAACAAAACACAGGGAATCTAACTGCTCTTCCACTCATACTGTAACCACCTGCTCCTCTAAGGGCAAGCTGTGTTAACACCCCAAATCTGTCAGCTTGTGTGGAGTGCTGTTAGTAACTGTAAAATGGCAGAGTTTATTATTCTGTCTTATTATTTTTTTTTTTTTTTTAGATTTTGTATTTCTGGGAGAAAGACAAACGGCCTGCTGGCTGTTTATTTGACAAGCAATTCTTAGCCAGTAAATGAAGCTGTGTTTAAAGGGGCTGCACGCATGGTCTAAACCACAGTATCCTATGATGAAAATGGCCACACACACACACACACACACACACGCTACATAAATGTCCGGTGTGTGGTGTGGCTGCTGATACTGTTTAAATTTATAACAACAACTTAAAAGTGAAATAGAGTGACATGCCTTTTTTTTTCCATTTTTTCATGTGAATGTTTTCATGTTTTGTTCTCTCTGTTTCTCAAAAACAGAATTGTCTTAATTACTGGGTGGACTCACTTTAAAGGCTTTGTTATGAAGTTTTCTCTTAAGATGTTAACTTTTCCTTGCCATTGTACATCAGGGTGGTTGGTGTGAGACATATTTCCCACAGTTTGGTAAAGGGGCTGTGGAAATTCCATTGCTGTATCCCAAACAGTCTTTCTTGTTCAGGTTTTATGATATCATCATAGTCACAAAGAAAAGGTTATCTGCAAGCATCACTTAAGCTGAAGCAATAAATATAGCCAGAGACTGGCAAAGAAATGTAAAAAATAAGATTCTCCGTGTCTCAAAGAGTCTCCTTGGCACACAGAATTTATTAGTCACAATAACATCTCGAAAAGTAAGATATCTTGCCAGTGCAATATGCTTTCCTTAATGGCTTAGGACATTCGTTCCACATATGAAATAATTCCCCAAATTCTGTGGAGTCTCAAAATACACTTATGGGATAAAAGCAAAGCACTGGTGAGTGGATCGATAAAGCATTTGACCCCTCACTCACACAGGCACAACTTTCATCAGAGAGCATGATTCTTGCAATGGTTTTCCCCATGACCTCCCCAGTTGGTGAAGGTTTGCCATTTCTGTAATGTGATACACGGAGGCCAAGCTCTGTGGATTTATGTTGGTATTTATCACAACTCTGCTTTTATTTATGAGCTCTCCCTTACCATGCTAGGAGAATGGATGTATGTCCGTTTGCTGAGAATACCTGAGTATACTGTAGACCCACAATGTGTTTGTGTGTGTGTGTGTGTGTGAAAGAGCAGAGATGTACACGTGTAGCCTCTTTCATAAAAACCTACATGATTATAAAGTAGGTATGCATGAAGACAAAAACATTATTGATTGCTTTTTGGTATTTTTTGATTATTTGTGCTCAAGGAAAAATAGCATTGTTGTTGTTTAAGTAGAAAACAGACAACTTTTCAGCCAGTGTCAGGGCTACTGTAAAGGGAAATGTAATATGTTGCATTGCAGCATTCGGGGATTTTTATGTAACAATGCGTATTAAGCCACACACTCCTCTGAAAAATGATGTGCCTGAGAACAGTGTCCAACATATTTATTCATGCTGTCATTTATGTCCTTAATTGTGTTTTTGTTCCAGCTCACCCTGGTGGTATAAGCAGCCTCTGGGTCATCCTCCAGGACTCGGGACAGGCCAAAGTCTGACACCTTACACACCAGATTGCTGTTGACCAGGATGTTTCGAGCCGCCAGATCTCGGTGAACGTAGCCCATGTCTGACAGGTACTTCATGCCTGAGGCGATGCCGCGCAGCATGCCAACCAACTGGATGCCTGTAAACTGGGCATCGTGTTTCTAGTGGGAAGAAAGAGAGAAGAAAGAAAAGACCAGGACACTGTCAATGCCACACTTTTACAATATGTATTATATAAAACACAAAGGGAGTCTGACCTTTCTTAGTATTTGCATAAAATGAAACCTCTCTACATTAGTATCCACAGCATTTTCATTAACCTTTAAAAACCACCTTTGACATTCTGTACCTCATCTTTAGCTCAACTGTGAAATACCAAAGGCAGAGATGCAGTAATGTATGGAAATTAGGATCAGACGGATATATAACTGAAATGGCCTTTTCTTTTTTTAATCCATCCAGTTACTGTTATCTCTGATTCACGTGATGCTATTTTATTATGTATTTACTGATGGCCAATGTGATGTCTAATAAAACTCTTCAGAAAATATGAGGTCAGAACTTAATGGAAACTTAAATAAGATCACAGAGAAATCTGCATATACTAAAGACCCTACTGTATATTAGCATAAAATGATGTTTGAAAAGTGGTTGAATGCAGCATTCAGAGACTGGAGAAGATACAAACACAAAACCCTTTTTTTCTGTTTACATTGGCAAGTGGGAGTGTTTACACTGCTTTACACTGGCAAGTGTTTACAAGCAAGCCTATATGTCTGGATGGAAAAGAAATACAAACAAAGAAGGCATGAGGAAAGCCTGCTATCTATCTGTCTGTCTATCTATCGTAGTTTTTGCATAGACTCTATTTAGCAGTCTAGTTTGCTCTCTGTTTGTAAAAGTTTGCGTCATTTGCGAGATTAAGGTCCAAGACAGAGCGTGTTTTCCTTTGGAAACCAACTGCGTTCCCCTCATCTCCCATTTCATCTGGAGCAGCCTGTGGTCAGAACCACCTGGCTCAGTCACCTCAAAGCTTTGCAGATTCGGAACACAGACATAAGCTATCCTGCGTTACCTATGAATTTGCATGTGTGTGCCTCTGCACATATGACACATTTTCAGTGATGAAGAGCAGGCCTCTGGGAAAATGTCAGGAAATAACAGCTACTCCTCCTGCAGGCATATGGATACTGTGCAGACACATGTGGAAAAGGGCTAAAACAGGCATCGGTACACATGCTTTCATGCCAGTGTTGTGGCTTGGCTGTTGTGCTCTGGCTAATTTCAGCAAGGCAGGTCAATTCTTCTCATAAGAGAGAGGGACATGGCAAGAATCAAATTCACTCCTGGCCAGAAGAGCAGGGATACAGTTCATAAAATCTTGTCATCTGATAAGCCCTATGTGGCAGGTCCTGCTGAAACAGTCAGAAGAGCTAAAATCTCAGGTAGAATATTCACTAGAATCTGCAGAGTTGTAAACCATTTTCTTTTTCTTACATGATGATAATGTTCAGAAAGAAAGGTTTAATCTGTGCTTAAACACATTGTGGAAACAGAAGATAGAATCTGAGCTAGTTAAAACTAAACTCATCAGCACATGTACTGTATTTTATTCCCTCTCTGATGAATCTCTCTCTCTCTCTCTTTCGGAGATTTTAACTCACGTTTTAACAAAATGTCACTATTCAGAATTTGACAAATGCAAACTTTTCAGACAAGCAAAGATTTGCTGTACTGCTGGACAGACGGACCTGAGTGATGTTAGATCAGATTGTGTTGTACAAATGTAAGACCTTTTCTCCACATTAACGTGTTTACTGGTGTGTGTTCTACAATTCTCAGCCTTGCCATCAAGTGTTCCTCAAATGTCTCAGAATGTGTATCTTTATAACGCAGTCCAAACATGTGTGTGTTTGTCCATGGTTGTACTTACTCTCAGGAAACTGTCCAGGGATCCATTCTCCATGTATTCTGTGACGATCATGACAGGTTTACCTGTGGCAGAAGGGGAGATTTCAATCTGTAGTCACATCATATCACTTGTACCACTCACAAACTGAGAACAGCACCTTCTGTTTGCTGTACAGCTGAACCATCAGTCAAACAGCAGACACTCAGAGCCCAACATCCCGATTTCAGATTTATTCTCTGAAACTGGTCATAGGGAGTTAACAGGGAGTGCTGTAACTTGACTTAAAGCAGACATACATGGACCCTGATCGGGACCAGGCTGAACTCAATCTCTTCTCTGTCTGTGACACACACATACACACACACTCAGCAAAATGAAATGATCCTAGTCATGGTTTAAGGGTCCCAGCAGGTCAGCTGTCAGACTGTGACATCTTTATTTCTGTGGAAGATCTGGCTATAAACCCCCGCTGCCTGGTATCATCTGTACCTGATCAGACGACACGGCCAGCACATGGTTTATTACAGGGGGTGGGGGCTCTTTAAGAAACCTTTAAATCAGCCATTATTAAATGAACAGAATGTCAGGACTTGTTTGTGTCCCAGATGGCTTTGTTCTCCCTGCTTCACTCCTGACTTACCACCAGCCGTATGCTTCTTTTCCATTTTATTCTGATTAATGTGCCCTCCTCCCCCTGCCCCTTTCGTTCTTGACCTACCTTTGCTCTATCATCCCTGCCTCTCTCTCTCTCTTTCCCTATCCCATCCTTCCTCTTTTCTTTCTATCCCTTTTGCATGTAATAATGTAATAATGCAACGCAGACATCTTTATTTTTTTTCAGGAATGACACGGGCTGAGTGGAAAGGGTGGTGGAATCAGCCGTAAAAGAAACAAATCCATTGCTCTCACTGGAAAGAATAAACTTTCCATTCATGATGGAAGCTGGCTGACTCGATATCTTTAATTAAATTTGAGCAGATCTGAACTAGGCATATTGAATTACGAATCAAAATGTCCAAATGAGTGAATCGGACACTGGCAAAAAAAAGTCACAACAAACAGCTTGAAATGAATGAGCAATGGCAGGAGGTTTGTTGACCTTTACTAAGGATGAAGAAATATAAATATCTACAATTATGGACTTCCTGGTTGTGAAACATGCATGCTCCAATTTAAACAAACATTTTTTTTGTTTTCTCAGTTTTCACCTGAAAAGACTTTCTAATGCAACTTTTTCACTATGACGTGTTTTCCTGCTATTTTGCAAGTATTAAAAAAAAAAGAGATTTAGGTCTCTTAAAACTTGAATTGTCTCAATAGCTGAAAAACTTTCATTTACAACTACAGTAAAAAGACATACAGAGATACAGTTAAACACCCCCCCCCCAACCCCCTATTCCTAAGAGGCTGTGATGGATCACTCAGTTTACCAGTGGATGGTTTTTATAGTTGCAGTTGGGAACACACACACACACCCGGTCCTGCCTCCTGTCCACCGCCCTCTTCCCTTCCCTCTTTCTCTCTATTCTCAACGTTGGCAGCAAAGATAAAGGCCCCCAAGTCCCATTTGTTCTGTGAACACAAGTCTCAGTGTGTGTGTGTAAGTATGGATGTGGTGTGTGTGTGTGTGTGTGTGTGTGTATGTATGGGTGTGGGAGAAAAGAGTACATGCATGTGTGTGTGGGTGTGTGTGTGGCGTCCAAATATGCAGCCTATGGACCAGCCAAAATCAGCACCAAGGTAAATGGGGTGTGAAAGTCTCAGGATTATTAAGAATTAACAGGAGCAGCTTAATAAATCACCCTGCAGCAGTGTGTGTGTGTGAGTGAGTGTGTGAGTGTGTGTGTGTGCGCCTGCGTAGGTGTGTCTGAGAACATATCAAATGGACCTCCTAAAACTATGCCCTGCACTCATGCTGCTCCAGCACGCTCGCATTTGTTCAGGGTATCCCTCCAAAAGTCATGTAGACACACACACACACACACACACACACACACACACGGTCTTGTTTCCATCACTTTTGGGGACATACAGGCTCACATTCATTTCCTGGAGGCTTAACCATCACCTAACTATACAATAACCTAACAATAAGCATTACCTGCCTAATCCTAATCCTGCTCCTAACCTCAATCTAATCTTAAAGCCTAATATTTAATGAATTATGTCGTGAGCACTTGCATTTTGTCCTCACAAGTAAGACGGGTCCTCAAAATGTGACTGTGCAAACAGATTTTTTTTTTGTCCCCACAACTACAGGAATACGTGTCCACTCTCTCTCTCTCTCTCTCTCTCTCTCTCTCTCTCTCTCACACACACACACACACACACACACACACACAGAGTACTAAATGTTGGGCTTCCCCTATTAGTCTAAAAGCAGTAAATGAAACCACACAGGCTTGTGTTATTGCAGCATTTCTCATTGGCCAGACATTAAAAGGAAGAGTGGTGTAAGATGTATTAAACAAACAGTCTCAGTGAAGAGGGATTGCACGCATAAAAACTCACGTTCAGGATGTGCTGCGTTCAAGGCTAAATAACAAGGAGCCGAGAACAGAGCTGAATGTGTGAGTAAATGTGTTTTCCTTCCTGTCGTTCCAGTTATTTTTAGTTTTTATGTCCTAATTTTGGCAAAATTTTTCATTTTTAAAGTATTTATAAAAACTGATTCAAAATCCCAATATTTGCAACTTTTGACCCATGACTGTATATGATTCCCCAAAAAAGGAAAAAAACAATCACGAATACATTTTTGCAGCATTATTCCAGCCAATCTGGACTGAAACTGAAACATCAATGTGCAGTTTCTGTCCCTGTAGGGATTTTTTACCAGCCCACCTCTATAACTGCAGAGCGAAGGCAAGAGAAACAGAAAAATAAGGACCATCGATTAATCAACACAATATGGTCTGAACGTCAGGGTCTGCCGCTGTCTGGGCATTGCATTTAATTCCTCACTTGGCGATACTGTTTTTGATTAGAGGAGTCATGCCAGTAAGCAAGTGAATTCAAATGACCGAGATTAAAAGAGGCAGGGAGGAATTAAGACAATGAGATTATACAAAATGCACAGATGAAGAAGAGAAGAACAAATGAGGCGAAACAAGAAGAGCCAAAAATTGAGAGTAATAAAATGAGGGAAGTTCTCCCATGTATTTTATTCTACTCTTTAGAATAACCATAGTGGCAGAACTACTTAACAAGCCTGGTGCCGCAGGGAGAGATCGAGGCCAGGGCCGTTTCTCAGCGACAAAGTTCAGACTCATTATTTCCCTTTTCTGCAGTCATTCCTTTTTAAAGAGGCCTTCTGTGTGCTAATGATAGTCTTATAAAGAGGCCCAGAGGGGAGCGAGTCAGAGATATGGATTTATGGATTTATGCCCGCTTTGGACACAGGCTTTGATCAGAGCACATTGATCTGTAGAGATTTACACCACGGCAACTCAATAAAACTCCTGCACTCTTTCACAGAAGTGTCGGCCACTTTATAGCCATTTGTCAAAGACAATTGCAAATCCGGAATCGGTAAGACTCTCTGGTGAAGCCCAATCTCTATGGGATGTGAATGCAAATCATATCTCTGTCCTATTCTATTTTATTTCAATGTATTTTCTTCTGCTCTGGGCTTGTACTTAAACTTTATTTGACAGGCATTATTGCCAGTTGTCTACCTGAATTTGTATTTTATTTTAAGTCACCATCATAGTTTATGAATAACAGCTATTTTATTTTTTACAAAATGACACCTAATTTTTTTTTTTTATTTAAAATTAGATCAAATTGCACATCAGTGACTAATGAAATTGATTTTTTTGTTTTACAAATTAAATCCCCTTCAATGTGCCTTCAAGTCCTGTGTCATGGATGTACTTACTGCGTGTCACCACTCCCTCCAGCCTGATGATGTTCGGGTGGTCAAACTGTCCCATGATTGATGCCTCAGCCAGGAAGTCCCTCCTCTGTTTGTCTGTGTATCCTCCTTTAAGAGTCTTGATGGCCACACAGATCTCCTTCTTGCTGGGCAGCTTCAGGCGACCACTGCACACCTCGCCAAACTCACCTAAAGATAAACCAAGAAGAGCTGTTTACCTATGACATATTGTTGTCAGGATTCCAGCTGTCTGACTGCTACTAATACCAGAAACACTGCATGTAAAAAACAGTTTAATATTTAATAACGTGCATTTTTACTGTCTTATGATCATACAAACGTAGATGTAGATATACTACATAGCATTGGCACATGTTTAAGAAATGGTCAAAGTGTTTTGTCCTTATGAAAATCCATGAATAATTTAATGTTTAAATGGTAGAACTTCCATCTTTAGTTAATTATTTATGGCTTAAAGGAACTGACTCAATATTTAGAAAAGTTTTTAAAAAGTAAGGGAAATTACGGTGTTCTTCAACCTGGCTTTTATTCTCACTGGCTAATTGTGTCCATTCAGACTATGGGTCAACACTTTCACACAACTTTCCACCTCCACTGTGGACATTTACAGCAGCATTAGCCTAGAACAAAGAAAGTAGTGCAAGGCTTAACTTTCCAAAAATGTTTGTTGCGCAAAAAACATTTTAAAGACACAAAAAAGACAAAAAGATAAGCTCTGTTCAAATCGTAATCGGTTTCTTAATGGATTTTTAAAGTCATTTAACCTTATCTGGATCGTTAGGCTAATTTCACCACCGGGATCACTGCAAACCAGCTTAGCATGAGGCAGAACAGGACGTGCGGTTCTCGTGGACTGAATCAGAATGTTATTTGAGCTGTCATAATATATAATTTGAACAGATGCATTGACCCCTTACTGCCAAATATGAAGCTGTAGATCAAAGTGGATCTTGGTAATTAGCTCTGTCATTACTTAACTCCTATTAATCAAGAAATGCATTTATTGATTTTGGAGAGAAATCACTGCATGATTATGTGTCGACCACTAACCACAGTAATGACACCATGTGTGGGAATAAACTTTGAAGTTTATCCACCCAAATACACATCCCAGATATCAACTCCAAAACTGAACATACTGTACAGCCAAATAGCCTTTCAACTTTCAATGACGTATTAAAAAATCATCGTGACTCAACATCCGCTCTGGGAGAGATCAAGTAGCATTCCTCGCTGGTGAGGAGATGTGTGTGTTTACCTCAGCACATTGTGTGCCTGTGTGTGTTACCGTGTGCCTTTCACAGCCACATTACAGCTGGTGGCTGAGTTTCAGTTGGGCTCCTTAAGATAAGTGGAATGTGTATATCTGTGTACATGTATTCCTGGTTGAATATATATGCATATTGATTGTGCTCATGTGAGGTGATGTCAGCGCTAAGACATGCAGATCGCCTGAAGTCAGGTACAATCATTCCCAATAGCCCTCTAACAGAGAGCATGGGTCAAACCCTGGACTTGAAGCAGTTGGGTCTGGAAGAACTTAAGCCAGAATAATTACAACCTGTCTAATACAGACGCATGCCTGTTCTTCCATGCTCTGTTCTGTTTTTCTGGCCCACAGCAGTGGACAGACGAGCCAGACCGAGGCACCTTTTTCGATGTGGTCACTCCGAGAAAGAAGATCTTGGTCTAATAAGGCTTGATTAGGGACACTCGCTCCTTTCCTGCTCAAGGTATCCCACTTTGATGTTAAAACCTGAGCCATGTAAGCAAGGTGGAGCCTGTGTTCTGTCTTTTAACACACAATCACGGATTGGCAAGAGGATCAAAGCATTGTTAACATGTTTAATGAAGACAGATGGGGATTGAGGCAGGGATGGTGAAAGAAGAGGCATGTTGTGTATTGTTCAGAGTGGCGCTTATATGGTTTCCCAAAAATCACACAGATGGGTGGTACATTGTGCTCAAGCTGATGGACAGAAATGTTTACATTGTGGCTTGAGCTTAAACGTTCATCTCCGGTTCTCAGTTCACATTTTCTTATTTTATAATACAGTTTCAGGAGTCCTTTCCAGCATAAATAAAAATAGACTTTTTCCACAATGTGATGCTGAACTTCATGTAAGTATGCAGACGCACTAAAATAAATATACTGTGCCGCAGCTATGCACTGTGCACATTAAAAATGTATAGTATACTGGGTGTGTGTGTCGAGTCCTTCAGTTTGGACTCAACTGCGTGTGAGGCTGTTGGCGTTCAACAGATATTGGTTTTAGAGGAATGATAGAGATAGTGATATTAATTATATACTTCATATTACAAATGCAATATTTCTTCTCATATTGTGCATTTGCTATTATTTTTTTAGTCCTTTTATGGACCTGCAACATTGAATGAAATGTGAATTGGTATGCACACATTTGAAGAGGTTAATATTTAACTGTGTGAAAAAAAATGCCAGTTTAATACCAAACCCACAGATCACCAGTGAAGTAATGATAGATTCTAGTAAAAATGGGACATAGTAAATATTTTGTGTCAGAAGTAGACAACACTGACCTGTGCATATCTGATTTTTAATTAAAAAAGCCAATAGCTAATCATGTATAATCCCAGCTCTATAGAGATTAACATACTTTGTCTGTATAGTATGAAAAATGCATTGTGGAGTGTAGCACAGTCCAACAGAGTCAGGTATTAAGACTCTCAAGCCGTCTTGACAGCTTTACAGTGTGGAGGGCTGGTGGGACCCTGGAGACAGGCCTGCTCTTATGTGCTGTGTGCTTTAGTCTCCGTCTATTCTGCCTGCACTCGACATGAATCACAATGCATTACCCTCCCGTCTGAACTTCTGCTTAAGTTATCAGGGAGTGCGAGAGGAGAGGAGAGGAGAGGAGAGGGGCTTGTTTAAGTGCCGCGATGATTAGACTTAATGAGACATTAGACAGAATTAGAGCAACAGGCAACTGGTAATGAGGAATGTAAAGAAAGAAGGGAATGAAAAGGATAAAAATAAGGTAGAGAAAAGGTAGAAATGAATTAACTGAAGGAACAACCTCTGATTTCACCATCTCTCCCTTCATCATAGAGGGGAGGACTGAATGAAAAAAAGCTGGGGAGGCCCTGAAGCCAGGGCACAAAGTGCTTCTCATTCCCAGCTGTGCAGTATATGGCACAACATTAAACTAGCCTGCTGCTCTGAGAATGTACATATATAGGAGCACTACATGCACTTCATTTGTTTTTTTTAAATGTGATCTGCTTTTGGTGTGTCTTTGTCATTTAAATAGAACTGTGAACAAGTATGAAAGTAAGGCACTGAGGTGTAAATAGCAAAGAGGAGGTAAAGGAAGAAATCTACTTTTATTTTTTTTAAATCTGTAGTAACTCTGCATTGCCTGTTTTATGCAGATAAACTTCTGCTTTGATGACCAGAGAAAAGTGACCCATTTTTTAAAATAATTTATGCTGGTACTTTACTCAGTGAGGCGGTAGTTAATTGCTCATACTTGCCTGAATCGCCATTTGTACAAGCAAAGCTATCTACCAGAGTCTGCATATCTTTTCCCCAAAAACGTTTCAGAATGCTAACACTAATGAAAATGAAAAAATAAATCAAAATAAATACAAAATTAACTCATTCATTGATACTCAATCAGCCTTAGTTTACATTTCCTCGCCTGAAATAACCTGTATGGTGTCTGTGTGTGCAGCAAACTTTGGTCAAGTGTTTTCCTGTATTTGCTCTTACCTGCTCCCACCACTTTATCTATGGCAATACAGGAGGCATCCAGCTCCTTGGCAAACTCGTGCACAGCCTGGCTTGGGTCCTCATAGGTGTGGGGGTCTACATAAGTCCTGATACCCGGCAGACGCACTGCAGCAGCAGAGAACATGATGCATCAGTCAGAAACCATTTAAAATTCCATGTTCCCACATCTGTACGTCCTGTGAATGCTTAAATCACCTTAAGCTTCGAAGGACCTTGCTAGTGATCAGCTTTACTACAGAAAACAAGAGTCAAAACATATGGATGATAAGCAAAGTTAGGTCTGTGCTGAACACTGCACAACAGAACCAAACGTTGAAAGATGTTGTAGTCTTCCTGCTTTAAGCAGCAGCCAGATAATACACTAAATCACGTATTAGGTTAACAACGGCTTCCAGATGCTGATAAATTGCTGAACAATATGGCAGTAAAACAGTTTTTATGTGTTTGAGTAAATCTCAGTCAGGAAAATCATAGCCAGATGCACAAATAGTCATCAATGTGCAGCTGATTTGTGATACAAACAGGCTAATTAACTGATCAAGTATAAACACTGATTTCACCTTTTTTCCCCTCCTTGCTGTTTTCCAGCATTGTGTTTTTTTGCTTAGTCTTGGAACACACATTTTATTTGTCTCAGTCACATAGAAAAATGTCAGTATTACCTTTAGCTTAAACTCAAGGAACAACTTTTGCACATAAAGAAGTTTGTGGATTTTGTCCCCTTCAAAGGCAGTGTGAGCAATCAGAGCAACCAAACATGTTTCAATGAGCATATAAGCATGTTAGTACTGCTTTAAGGCAGATTTGAAAAAAAAAAAAAAGTACAGGAACCTATCCTTTAAGTAATAAAGTTGCACTTTATTAGTCCCTGCAGGGAAATTTATACTCAGCATCTGACCCATCCTGACAATTCATGAAGCAGTGGACAGCCACATTTCAGTGCCTGGGGAGTTTTGAGGCCAATACCTCGGTCAAGGTTAAAGGTAGGAAGGAAGGAGTATATCTAATAAATAACACATTGTATGTGAATAAAAGAGAACAAGCAACAAAGAGGGAAGGGGGGGGGGGGGGGGGGGTAAGAAAAAAGGGAGTTCAGGGGGGTAAGTTGTTACTTTAAAATGCTATTATACACATTGTTCCAATTGCAAACAGAAATGTGAGTGACTATTTGGTCACTGTTCAAAAATGCATCAGTGAAAAGGACTTTTCTCTGAAGTAAACCCTATAATTAGATATTGTTTAAACCTTAATTCTCAGTATTTGCTATAGCTGCTGGGGAAAACAGGCTGATCTTGTTCCGTTTCCAAATGAAGCCTCCAGGATTGGTTTGCAAATGGACCGAGAAACCTCTTTCTCAACATGGTCTCGGTCCGATTACTGTCTTCTCATATGACCAAACGAACCGAAGAGAAGAGGAAACCACTTGAAATTTGGAAAAAGCTGCACTATAACAACCACTGCTGGTAAAGATGTGTGCAAAAAAAAACAAACAAACAAAAAAAAACTAACTAACAAACAAGAAGTCTCCCAATTGTAACTATACCAGATTACAATGAAAGTAACTATTTGAACAGTAAAGATCAGAGAGGATGGATCTAACTGGGCCTGAGGAAAACAGTCCGGTACTTACAATGGCCGTTGCCAAAGTGCAGTCTTTTCTCATCAGGATGTTTGGATTTGCCGTGGCAACAAAACCTGCCAATCCAAACAGAGAAAGGTCATAAGTAGTGCCACATCTCCCAATAAGACCTCACCCATTGGCCCAGTCTGGAGGCTAGCGAGAGCTCTGTGTGTGTGAGAGAGTGTGTAAGTGTGAGTGAGTGTATGTGTGTAATCCCAGCTCTTATAAGCCAAGAGAGGATCAGTAAGTCTTATAATGAGCCATGGATTTATACTCTCTCTGAACAGTGCTGACTGCCAACTTCTACCACACACACACACACACACACACACACACATATATATGTATATATATATACATTCCTCTCCTATATGCACACGCACACCTGAATACAGCTTGTTACATTATATTATACATTAATTACAGGGGAGAAATACAGGTAAACTGTCGTATTCTAAAAAATACATACATATAAAATCAACTTTCAGGTGCCACTGAAGGGAAAGAGAAAACACTAAGTGAGAGTCAAATCAAAGGGCTGGCGGACAGACCTGCCAATCAGGACATAGAGCAGCACAGTGAGCAGGATGATGGCCACGGCGGAGGAAATGGCGATCAGGACAACCTGGCTGCTCTCGCTAGAGATGGAGAAGGCTGCTGAAAGACAGAGAACAACGGATAATGAGCAGTGTTAAGCTTTTTTCTTGTCCAGTTCTACCACATCATCTACAGCATCTGCAGCAAATATTCATCTGATGTAGCACAATATATTCAGTTACCAAAAGAGGCTATATAAGTCGTGTCTCTAGAAACAGATGTGAAAAGAATGTTCTTGCAAAGATCTCTTAACAAAAGCACAAGCGAACTTTGTTCAGACTTAAACTCTGTTTATGTCCCTAATAGCGTTTAAGTAAACCATGAACATCAACTGTTTAATCTCTTTGGTATTGATTTTTAACACTAATACCATTGCAAAAATTCAGCAGCCTGAAGCTGCAACAGCTGATATTTTGGGCCAGTGAATGCCCCAATATTCAAGGTCGGATAGTCCTGTGGAAAATCACAGAATCCAAGACTACAGAATAAGAACGAAATCTGAAGCAGATTTCAAACTAAATAAAGCAGAGGAACACAGGATAAATAAAAAGTTTCAAAAAATAAATAATAAAAAAATATCTATACTTAATTCCAAATGAGAATGACTCCAGAATCTCATCACTGTAATTTTTTTATTTTAATGAATTTATTTATTTTCTTTATAAATGAACATTATTGGCCCTCTGCTCAATGAGAAAACGTTACAGATCAGTCCAACCACATTTTCAAGTACAGCAGTAAAATATTTACTTAAAAACTTCTATCCTGTGTTGAACTTACAGTCAGGGCTGGTCTCAAACTGAAAACTGGGGCTGCTGGCTCCATATCCAGCAGCGGTGCGGGCTCGGATCTGCAGCAGGTAGGCAGTGTTGGGCTTCAGACCGTTCAGAGTCACGTTACAACCCCGGGCACGAAGGATGGTGTAGCTGGTCTCCTGCTCCTCCTGTCAGACAAGGCAGACAAAGGAAGAGAAGGACAGGAAGAACGCAGTATCTGTGAGACAGTTGGCATTTTTTTTTAGTCTGGGCTGGAGCTATTAACGAACACAAAATTCACAAATACGTACAATACAACACGATCATCTGCATGTGCACGTTTACTCACATGCACACACTCACTCGTACACAAACATGCACAAGCATCCCAGACAGTTTGGCAACTTTCTCCCCAGTCTGATGAATTATGCTTTTTTTATTTTATGACTTCTCTCCTACTGATCTCCACTGATAAAACAACAGGAGGATTTACACACCAAGCCTGCGTTTGCCACATTGTTTCCAGATGTGGAAGGGAGAAAAACGGTGGAGGAAAGAGTAGAGGGCAGAAAGCAGATGAGGCAGAGGGGAAAAACATAGAAAATAGTCCCTTTACTTTGGCTCTGCGTGTGCAGAGTTACTTCCACAGTTAGAATAATAAGAGGATCCAATCCAATAGTGCAGGAAAAAGAGAAATTCACAGTTTTGTTAATTATTTACTGATTTATTATTTTCATGTTTGTGCAAACTCCATGATTGTCAGGTGTTTCTTATATGGTTATCCTGACATTAGGAAAGAGATACAATTGATAGATTAAAAAAAAAAAATCAATTTATCTGAAAAAATTATGTATACTGAACATTTATATCTTTGTATATTTATTGAGTTTATGTATAACAGTAAAATATATGCAGAACATTTGCTTCAGCCAAACAGTGGTGTCCCATTTAATCATTTACTACTGTGCAGCAAATGTTTTAAAATGCATAAATAATGCATAAATAATGCATAATATACTGTAAGCAATTCTATTCATCGCTTAGTTTTGTGTGTGAGATAATTAAGGAAGAATAATATTATTAAGAGTCTTTTTTTACATTACATTAGGTGACAAGCAGGACAGGAGGCACAGCACAGCATAAAAAAAAATCAGCACCAGAAAACACTTTAATTATTGTTTGAGTAAAAAAAACAAAAACGTTTTACAGTAAAAAAATATTTTTTCTCTGTCTGTCTCACAGTGTATTTGAATTGTCCAAAGTGAAAACTGTTGGGCCCATCCGTGCTCCAGACGGACTTGCATTTGCATTATTATCGACCAGATTTGACGCTATGAAACAAATTGTTAAATAGTGGGGAAACAGGACAAGGCCGAGCTTAAATCTTAATGAGAGCCTATTAGGATGACTTCAACAATCCCGAAAATGAGCTACATGTTTTACAGTGTAGCCAGGGTCATAAAAATCATTCAAGGCCGAATCATGTTCAGGCATAGTCAAATCCTCATTTTATAGAGCCAGTTATAAAGAGGCACTCATTGGTACAGGCACAAACACTCAGACATTCACACACACACACACACACACAGACGCAAAAACAGCGTCTAAAAGAAACTTCATGCTCATTAATAGAGCGGATCAGACTTTTATGGTGCACAAAGCTTTTTAAACTCCTGTATGTGCGAGGAGGTAACTGATACACCAGACCTGCACTGGGACAACTCTTCATCGCAACCATAAATCTACTCGCAGCTTGTCACTGTTCTGCATTCAGGACATTGTGTGATCCCCTGAAAATCACACACAGGTGTGGCACATGCACCTCTGTGTGTGTGTATACAAGTGTGTGTGTCTGTCTGAGAGAGAAAGAGAGAAAGGGGGGGGGCAGATACAGAGTGACAGAGACAGAAATTCAGGTCAGACACTTTTCTTTTATGCATACTGCAGCCAGACAAGCTGTGTGATTGTGAACTGTCCGCTTGTGTGTGTGTCTCACCAGAGCCCTGCTAGAATTTAATATGGCCGCTGTGCTGCGTTCTGCTTTGGCAATCTAAACAAAGCCGTGGCAAATTATAGCTTGTATAAGACACTCACACACACATGCACGCACACACACACACACACACACGTGCCAACACACACGCACACACACACACACACACACACACACACGCACACACAGATGCAAACTTCTTCAGATCCAAAAACAGGAGATGTACAGCAGAAATCTTGTAAATACAGTCTTTCAGACAACATTCCTTCCATCTAAGACTAAATAAACAACCCAAATTAAAGTGGATTTGAAGTTTTTTTCCCTGCGCTTTAGATCACAGTGATAAAACATGCAAAAATAATCAGCAAAATGTATTCCCACAAATTCTATTTGCACAAAGTGCACTTGGAAATGTCTTATCGGTTGCAGAGTGCCCTTTAGTTGGTTAAAGCGACAGGAAGATCATATAGTTAGCTTGGGATTTCCAAAGATGAAACACCTCAGTTCTTCTGGGAAGCTTTGTGACTAGGAATTCCCAAGAATATCACCAAACATTCCCAAAGAATCCTCATATATAGGACACATAGTGGGGGAACAGCCCTCAGACTTGGGCCTCCGGTTTCACAATCGTGTGACACAGTGGTAAGCACTGGCCAAAAGAGCGGTGCGAGCAAACTGGAAGCAAAAGACGGGCAAGGTGGGGTTGATTAGAAATTATGGAATGCAAGGGCTTTTTTGGTATGAGCCACAGCAGCTACTGATGGCAAGTTTACAGCAACACAAGTTGTAAACTAAATTACTATTTCTATCCCAGTGTCCATTACTCATTCAACCACACTCATGAAAAATGTGGTACGATGGGAGGTAATGCGATCAAGTGCTTAACATTAGAACTTTTGACTGAACCTGACATGAAAAACAACAGAACATCTGCTTGAGCTTAGTAGCTTTGCAGTAAACTTAGCACTCTTCTCATTCTTTTACCTACTGTTTTTATATATCGCAACCCTCTGCAGGTTTGCCTTAGTTAAAATTCATCCTAACATACAGCAACATGCTTTTCACTGTAGCTACTCAACAGTGAGTTTATAACATAATCCAAATAATGGTATAATATAGGAACATTTAGTGCATCAGTTCCACTAAATCATTTTCTTTCAAAGTTCCCTTTAAGGTAGAAATGTAGCAATGAAGATGTCATCATTGCAGTTGTTTCCAAAGCAGTATTTATTTTATGTAACACTGGCTAAAGTGTTAAATTATCCAGCGAACTAGTGGGTCATTTATTTAGTGTCATTTTTACGATTTTGGAAACAACAGCTGCCATACACATTGAAGGTTATTTATGTTACTGACCTGCTAATGCCTCACTTAGAGATCACGGAGCCTCCAATGACTCAATATAATTTATGTGTTAACATGTTTAAGTGACGTGATCTATTGGGTACATATGGGAGATTATGAAATCCATGTTTTCATCAGTAGACAGGAAATGCATAATGTCCAATCAACACTTAAGATTCACAGTGGCATGAAGCTAAATGACTTGTGACGATTAATATTTGTGTTCTGCCTCATATTGTAGAGTTCAGTAGAAAAGCCCTCAGCTATACAAATGAAATATTTCAACTTATAAAATGCCCCTACATGTACTGCTTTTTATGCAAAACAGCCTTGTTTGATTTAACTATTTTGCCTTGTGTGATATTGTGTGGTTGTTGGTGAAATGTTCCTACATTAAGAGTAGCCACTCGGTGGTAAATTGCTATTGAATTACATGATAACGTACACTGTGTATTTCTGTTCTAAGCCTGTGCAAATACAGACAGAGAAAACCACAAACACATAAAAGCAGAGAGTCTGGTTGATGCTGCAAATCTGAACATCTTCTTGCTAAAAGCTTTCTTTTAATCTCTGTCAGTCTGTTTTTGTGTTTGGTTTCACCATCCTGTTTATGTGCATATGCAATTATATCTGCGTGTGTATGAGTCTCTAAAAGCCTCTTTCTGTCTCATAAGTGAGTCATGGTGTGGTCTCGATGTGGGGAATTTGTGCACCAACTCTTGTCCTTCTGTGGCCTTGAACCTTGGCATGCTAGAGGTCCTCAGTGTCCCTCTGCCTGCCACACGAAGAGGCCTCTATCCTGGGTTGTTATGGGGGTCTCCTACGGTTATCCCTGTTCGCTTTTCTGCATGGAAGAGCCTTTTGTCTGGGGTTTAAAATCCCTGGGTATGTATGGCTGCTGTGGAGAATCTGCTGGGAACTTGGCTTGTGTGTAGGTGTGTGTGTGTCCGTTCTGAGTGCCCCCAGCTATTCCTGAGAGATGATGTGATTAACAGGGATCAGTGCAAAGACTCTTCTTTAAACTCCTTTCATTCTTTTCCCTATCTTTTTTTGAATGAATGTACATTTGTGATTCACGAGCATGTTTGTGACTGAAAAACCACAGCACGGAATTAGACCTCAAGTGAGCTTTGACCCAGTATCAGCCATTAACTTTTCCTCTCGCTATTTTCCAGCCTTGCTTTAACATCTTAGGTAAGGATGGCTGAGCAGGGAACAGAGTTTAGAGAGGAAACAGCCTCTGTCGGCCTACTAATCAAGAGATTAGGGGCCACTGTTGGCATTCAAGCAAACTGTGATCTGGGACACACACCGACACACACACACACACACACACTGAATCTGCCAGAGTGATTAAACTTGCATCCACGGCTAATTTCACCATCAAATGTCAGCCATAGCACAGCACTGGCGCTGAAAGGCACTGTAATTCGTTCTGCACTAATTTCTCTCACAGAAGAATGAGCGACCCCACAGAAACATTTACTGTGTGCCGTAAACTTGTCTCCATTAAGAATAGGAGGGGAGAGGAGGACAACATATGAAATAGAAGGAGAGATGAAAAGATAAGATGTGAGGTGGAAGTAAGGCAAAGATGGGAGGAGTGAGGAACAGAAGAATGAAAACAGAAAGATAAACAAGAAGATGAAGAAGATTTTAGAAGTACAGAAGAAAGGTACAGCAGTAAAAAGAGGGGAGGAAATACTGGACATCATAGGTTTCTAACACGCACTAATACTCTTCTGAAATAATCATAATAATCTATCCATACATATATCCTCTGAAGGGTCACAGGGGCTGGAGCTAATCCCCACTGACACTGGGTGACAAGCAGGTACACTTGGACAGGTCGGCCGTCAGTCACGGGGCTGACAGGTGAGGACAGATTACCCTTCACGCTTACGGATAATTTGGAGTTGCCAATTAACTTGCATGTGTTTTGTGGGAGGAAGGCGGAAAGCCAGTGAAAACTCACACATAGACTTGCAAACTCTACGCTATTTCAAATTTCTTGTAATTTGATCTCTAAGACTCATATCAAAATGCATGTTATTTTCCTCACACTTAACCATAATCATATCATATTTCAGTGTGAACACACAAACATGACACGGCAACCACAGAACTTAAAAGCAAGAATTTGCTTACTTTCTAGCCAAGAGTTAGATGAAAAGATGTGAAAAGATTAAGACCACTCTGGTATCTATCTGCCAAGCCACCAACAACAGTGCTGGGATGTGAGGCCATTTTGGTGTAGAGGCTGCACTCGACAGTGCAACTTCAGGAGCATTGCACGACACACACTGACTGAAAAAGCATCTTCCCTTCCACATTGTAAATAAAACCAATAAAAGTAGGGTCTAGAAAGGTTGTATGATTGAATTATTTTATCCCAAGTGGCCAGAGAACCAACAGGAAGCCAGCAAGCTCATCCCATGGGTTTTACAGCTAGCCCGGTTTGGTACATCCACCCATCCATTTTCTATGCCGCTTATCCGTCAGGGTCGCAGGGAAGCTGGAGCCTATCCCAGCTGACTCGGGCGAGAGGCGGGGTCCACCCTGGACTGGTCGCCAGTCAATCGCAGGGCCAACACACAAAGACAGACAACCACACACTCTCACACCTAGGGGCAATGTAGAGTAGCCAATTAACCTAATGTGCATGCTTTTGGTATTGTGGGAGGAAGCCGGAGTACCCGGAGAAAACCCACGCAGGCACAGGGAGAACATGCAAACTTCACATAGAAGGGCCCAGACCGGGATTCGAACTGGTCGAACTCTTGGTATGAGGCGACAGTGCTAACCACTGCACCACCGTGCCGCACCCGGTTTGGTACAAGGGTAACAAAATCCACCTTAACATTGATTCTGCACCAACCTTTTCATAGTATTTGATCTCATAGTCAAGGATGATGCCGTTGGGTCTTTCTGGCTGCTGCCAGGACAGGGAGACACTGTTTCGAGACGTCTTCTCCTTTCTGATCACTGTTACTGGCGAGGGAGCTGGATGGGAGACATAGACAGACACAGAGAGAAGATGAGACAGTGAGTTCCTTTATGGTGAGGTTGAGTGGAAGGTCAGTCCCCTGTGCTGCATCCTGTCGATTGTCTATGGTTCCTGTTAGCCTAACTCAGTTTGTTGCCCAGTGGGGCTGCATTAAAGGCTGTGGCCCAGAGTTGGCGGGTGGAACGAGACCACGTAAAAACAAGCTCAAACACATCATGTGCATTTCACCTCTGCAAGAGTGTTTCAGTAGATTCTGTCATTAACTCATCAAAACAGAACTTTTTACACTAAACTGTCTTGAATCAAGATATTGGAGTTTTGTAGTAACAGCGTTTTAATGGTGCATGTTAGTGGTAGTTACTGCCACCTCAATGCTCTTCTCCTTCAATATTTACCTGTCTCTGTTTCCCAAGAAACCTTTACAGATTAAACCTAACCTTGAAGCGTTAAGATTTTCCTCTCACATGAAGAAGGATCTATTTTTTCTAAACTTATGTTATAAATCAAGCATGCACTGAGCGAAAAAAAAAAAAAGCTTTGAATTGTGTGATTCTAAAAAGGGTGTCTGCTTTTTTCCTGCGAAAAATTCTCAGAAGGAAAGATAATGATGCCAGGATAAATGCAGGGAAAATAGAATAGTAACTAGAGGCAGCAGACATTGGAAAGACTGCCAGTTCCAAATTGAGAGGTAATCTTTGGGAGGAAGCACTGGCTAATTTCATCCAAATACAGAAAAAACAAAGCTATGCTTGGTTACCTAACTCTGAATCTGGTGAGAATATCAAACTCCTATTCAATCATTTATTAAGTTTCACAAAAACATTACAGTAGTCTGTACTTCTATTTCTTAGGAAGCGATTTCTCACCAGAGTAATATGGTTTGTTTTTTCAGCTTTTATTGTAGCGTCTATTGTTGCTTAGTATTTTCCATATTTCTCAGGAAAAAAAAGTTGTGTTTTTAATTCAAAACCCTACACACCATCTCTTTCCCTTTCTTTCACTGCCGTCCTGAGCCCTTTCGGTGTGGTGCTTTCTCTCTTGCCAGTCTTCCTCGCCAATCCTTCACCCATGCGTCGCCTTGCCTCAGGGAGTTCACATGGTCCCAATCTAGTAATTCAGCACATCCCTCCCCTCTATCAAGCCCTGCACCCCCACCCTCATTCTGTCTCTCTCTCTCTCTGTCTCTTCACTCTCTTTCTCATTTCCCTTTTTTACTGCTCTCTAATTGCCAGGCAGCTCCGGGGCCAGCCCGGCATCTGAGGCATTGACTTTTAATTTTATTAGACCACGGGAAAAAACATGTTTGTCTTTGAAATGTTCGAGCCTTTCTTGATTGTGATTATGTATCTGCAGAGTGTATCTGTGTGCATGTGTGTGAATGTGTGTGTCTTTTCGTGAATATACTTGTGTGTATTTCCGCGGGAAGTTATTTTTTCTCCTGTAATGAATCCAGATGGGGAGAATCTGTTTCTATACCCCCTGCTCCTCTTCTCCTCCTCTCCCTCTGGTTCTGATAGCGGGGTGAGGCTGTGCTTTTTATTGGCTCTGTGGTTTATAGCGGTAATGATTTACTGTGTCTGGGCCGCTTGGAGGCAGCTTCAAGTTCCTCTCCTCCTCCTTTAACTTCTTCTTGCTTCTCTTTCTCTCTGCATGTCTATTGCCAAGCACTTATAATTTGCTGTCACTTTCTGTTTGTGTCTGTGGTACAACTGTAAAACTGATACAGCACACTAGGCCCATAATGGCCTTAAAAATTGGCCTTCAGCGTCACTCACCTGTGATGTGAGGGGGCACGATGCAGCTATTGGAACATATCTAGTTATTTCATGCAACACTGATGTACTATTGGAAGTAATAGTAGCTTATTGGCAGCGGTGGAAGTAACATGATCTCGTAATTAAATGTTCTCCATTACAAGTAACTTCCTGCATTCAAAATCCTCCTTAAGTAAAATGACAGAAGTATTATCAGCTAAAAACTTAAAGCATCCAAAGTCACAGTACTCTTTCTGCAGAAGCAGATGCCTAAATTATCAAATATTTCATCATTAGTTTATCATCAGTTATTCTGCTGTTAGCATGGTTATGACAATGAATGGAGAGCAAAGGAGGTGGAAGGTTGGAGTGCTATCTGACAGCACCTTGACAGCACAGCCAGGACACACTTCTCCTTCCCAGGGAAACACTTAATCCGGCTTTTAACAGTTTTGGCATCTGTATGTGTGTGTTTATGTGAGAGAAAGTGTATAGACGGGTGGGGCGAGTGCACTGACATACCTAATCCTTGTAAACTCTCAGGGCTGATGGAGAGTGTGCAGCTGCAGGCTGAGATATTTGTGTGTGAGAGAGAGAGAGAGAGACAGACAGAAAGAGAGAGAGGACTGTGCGTACGTGCATTTGTGTGTGTGTGAATGTGCATGTTAGGAAAGGTCTGTGTTTTTACGCTTCTACATACGTGCATGTGCTTGAACTACAGTATGGAAATACCAAGACCTATCTATCTTCTCCATCTTTTCTGATGATCACTCAAACATTAAAGATGGCTTTCAGTATTCTGAGCACATACAGCCATCTTAGTGTTGATAAGTCCTCTTCACATCTAATATATATTCCAATTACACAGAGAATCCCCCTGACAAACCACACACAGATTATAACTGTTACTAACAGAAGCCTCCAAAGCTTTGCCATAACATTTTATTGCTTTTCATTTGAACTGTCTTTACCTAAAATGTGTAGCACTTTACCTTTCTCTTCATAAAATTAAATTACTTGGGTCGTGACTTATCTTCAGTCTACAAAGATGTGCATGTATGTGAGCAAACACGCACACAAACAAAAAATCTATATTCACGTCTGATCCCTGTCTTGTCACTTTAAAGGGGTCATGTCTGGATGCTGTCAGTCACCCGACAGCCAACACAGCAGACATCTGTCAGGATGTACTATGGGGACACACAACCTTCAACATCTGCATGTTTAACACACTGACAAGTTTCCTCTCTGGAGAGTTTACATACGATATGAAAACTTTTAGAAGACAGTTTATGCAAATACCTTATGATCATCATTAAACTGTTTTAAAGTGAGCACAGCACAGTCTAAAAAGAGTGACTGCACAGGACTGCCTTGTTGATTCTACCTAAAAATAACCAATGCACCCTTTGTAGTAAATGACTCTTATGCTCCTGAAATAAATCAGGTACAAGTTAGTGTCATGTCTGCATCTGAACCAAAACAAAAGGGCTTGATGCACTGCCAGGTCTACTGCATCAGCAATGCTTCACAACATACCTACGCCGAACAATCCGCCGAAATTCATACTACTTGCCATCTGTCTATCATCATCGATGTGATGGAGAGTCTCACTCTGATCGTGCTGTATGACAGCTTATGAGAGAAACTCCCATCTGTTCACTCTGCTCAAAAACACATACCGAGAAAGCTAAATCACCTACTCAGGTCTGAAACAAATAAAGCCCTACAGAGAAATCAGGGAAACACATCAAGAAGGAGAGAATAGCTGGGTGTGGGTTGACTTAAGAAAGTGACAGGTAGAAATAAAGGATCCTGTGTCCAGATGAATAGAGAAAGGGCAAAGAAATAAAAAGACATAATGGAGAGAAAAACAGATAAAGCTGCTGAACTGCAAACACAAAATGTCCTGTGTAAAGGCAAAAGTGTGTAAGTAACAGTGAACACAGAGGGACGAGGATAAGAATGAATTGATGTATTATGGCGAGACCTTTGCACATTCTTCGCTGGAGTCAGGGATTTTTGAGGTTTGGCACTTTCTACTGCAGCTATATATTTTTTTTACTCAGAGTATCACTTCTCGTTTTCTTCTTATTCTTCTAAGGGCTGGATGTGTGGAGAGATATTCATATGAAAGACTGATGGGAATTTTAGAAGCCCATCCTCACATTAAGAGTGTCTGTTAAAAGGTTGAGATGTTTTTTTGAGAAGGAGGAAGACATTTGATCCTGGTTGTTAAACAAGAGAATAGTGGCCAGGGACTACCTTGTAAATGTCCATGGTCCATGCTGATGGTTGGAGTGCATATGTTTGGAGCATATAAACTATAGACTATTGTATTATATGATAGGATATATAAAGAGAGAGGTGTAAGAGGATGCAACTTAGAGAGGTACTTGAATATTTTCCATGTGTTAGGTAGTTGCTATTCCTTTGTATTCACACACTTTTGCACACACGTATGCACACAGTATGAGTACATATTTCTTCCTGCATTTGTACCACACATCTATTCATTACACCTGAGGTGTGGTTCACAGTCTTATGCCCACTTAAAATAATGCCTCAAAGAAAGCTTTCAATGAGAATCAGCCAAGTAGCTCAATCAAAAGATGCTCCAATCAGTGAATCTGGAAGGAGAGGTTTAAATGGGATATGACTCGTCGTGCCTTGAAAACTCCTAAACCTCCACTATTCAAAGGGTAACTTTGGTATTTTTCAGCCCGGACCCATTATCAGTTAATCTGATTATTATTTTCTCAGTTAATCGCTAAGTCGTTTTGTACATAAAGTGTCAGGGGAAAAAACTGCATATCACAGATTCCCTGAGCCCATCTTCTTCAAATGTTTTGTACATCCAACAGACATAAACTTAAATACAATCAGTTTACTATGATATAATAGAGAAACCCCCCCCCCCCCCCCCCCCCCCCCCTCATTGGAGAAGCTGGTCCAACCAAACATCTGGCGACTTTGCTTGAAAACTTACTCAGCTGATTAATTAATTATCAAAACAGTTCCCAATTTATTTTCTGCGTACTAACTAATCAACTTATCATTATCGTTTCAGCTCTAAGTGTGAGGCAGTGGTTCTCAGCCATATGGCAGGAGTAAACAAGATTTCAGTCTAAACAAAGCTTAAACTCTGCAAGTGATCGCTTGGAATGGAATCTAGGACTTTGATAAGGACTTTGATAAGGCCTTTATGCATCTACCCATCTGCCGTGATGTCTCACCGGCTTGGTTGGTGGTAATGGTGACAGCAGCGTACTGCCTCATCTTGGGTGCCAACGATGACACACCATTCTGAGCTTCGATCTCAAATGTGTAGTTAGTGTGAGCCAGCAGATCAGCCACCGTCACTGTGGTGTTGTGGAGGCCTGTGGCTCTCGGCAGAAAGCGAACGTTGCTCCGGCAAGGCTCGCAACGCTGGGTTCCACCGTTGCTGCCATTGGCAGCAACTCCACGACAGCGTTTACAGAGGACAGTGAAGGTGATGTCCCTGCGCCCACCACTGTCCTCAGGCCAGCTCCAATCCAGGATAACTGAGGTCTCGTTAATGGAGGATATCACATTTCGAGGTGCTGAAGGAGGACCTTGAGGGAGATAAAGAGAGGTGAGATGAAGGTGAAAACATGGAAAATATTTGTCACCATGCTTTAAGTTTTTCAACATGTTTTCAACATCTTGTGACAGCAGTTGTATATTGGTCAGTTTCCCGGAAAGACAATGGTTGTTTCGTGAGGTGGTTAAATTGCAAAAACAGTATACCAACATGGAGATTTGCATTTAAGGAAATGGTATCGTGTGCTACACAACATGCACCCATAAGCCACAACAATAAAACCACTGATAGGTGAAGTGAATAACATAATCATCTGTTTACAATGCAATGTCGTACAGGGAAACCTTGGGTTCTGGCAATCACGTAAATGGTTTTTGACACACATCACCCACAGGACAAATACACCCGACCCCATGGGGGCAGCTCTTTCCTTCAGCAGCAGCCTCCCCCCAGCTGGACAAGGCACCTCGTCACATTTTGAAAACAGCTCAGGAATGTCTCAAGGACCACAACAACGGCCTGCAGACTCGCCAGATCCCTCCTCTGATCAAGAATCTATGGGATGCACCAGAATAAACCCAATCCATCCTCCCAAAAGGGGGGCCTCTCACCTGGAGGCCCCATCCTCAATGCATAAGGAATCCAATATTTTGATGCCAGTGACTACAAAATATCCCCAGAGGTCCTACTTGACAGGGCAGAGTGGTTTTGGCAGCCCAGGGGGATTTAAAAAATATCAAGCAGGTGGTTTTAATGTTGTGGCTGATCAGTACTTCTATCAGTGATTCATGATGGTATTGTTTTATAAGGGTTGCATTAATATGAGTCTGCTTCCCTCTCTGTTTCTAGATTATTAAGGGAAGGGCATGACATGTTTTTCCACAAAAAAAGTCTGTTAAAGTCAAGCTGACATATAAAAGTAAAAATATCTTATCACAAACAGATTTCTCTAAATATTTCCAGATTTTCATATCAAAGCTACAACTGTAATTACATGGAAGACAAAACAAAACTGCCAAATAACTCCGCAGAGAACTTGAGCAGGAGAAGGAGGAGGGAAAGAGAGTGAAATGGGCTTGGATTGTGTCTTGAGATAAAATGCTTTGTTTGGTTTGTTTGACTTGACGAGAATTTACTTCACTCCCAAACTACGCATAGCTCCTGTCCTTGTAATCAAAAGATTAAAAAGAGAGAAATCAAAGGAAAAATACACCAAGTGTTTAGCTGAAGAGAAAATCTGAAAACAAAATCAGGCTATCTATTGAATGTTATGAGAAATCTAGTAAATTTTAAATGCAGTTATGCAGTTTTGCAGTTTCTAGACTAAATAATCCAACTCAATTGAAAAGATATAATGAAATGATAGAAAACAGATTTAATGTGAATTCATCATGTTGCAATTAATACATAATTCACACAATGTAATAAGCCATTACATTAAGCTGTTACAAATTTGCTGTTCTGAGTAATGGTAAAAGAAAACAGTTTATGGTTTTGTATGATTTCAAATGAAAGCCTCCACTTCAGCCTCAACGGATATACTATGCAGACAAAAGTATTCAGACAGGGGCTGGCTTTCAGGAGCTGGGCTGGTCCCCTTACTTCCAGTAATTCCAACTTTGTGGCAACAGTTTGGGGAAAGCCCTTTTCTATTCCAGCATGACTGTGCCCCAGTGCACAAAGTAAAGCTCCATAAAGACATGGCTATATGAGTTTGGTGTGGAAGAACTTGACTGGCCCACACAGAGCCCTGACATCAACCCCATCCAACACCTTTGGGATGACCTGGAAGGGAGGTTGTGAGCCAGGCCTTTTGGTCCAACATCAGTGCCTGACCTCACAAATGCTGTAGGGCATAAATGGGCAATTCCTACACAAACACTCCAAAATCTTGTGGAAAGCCTTCACAGAAGAGTGGCTGAGAGAGCTGTTATAGCTGCAAAGGGGGAACCAACTCCATATCAATTTCTTTTTATTTAGAAATGCAATGGTCAGGTGTCCTAATACCTTTGCCTGTAGAGTGTATAATCAAACATAAAGAATTTGAGTTAAAGTACAAACAGGTAGCATATTGTATCATAAATGTGAAATCTTTCTCAATCATTGCGATCAGCCAGTAGCAACATCTACATCAAATCATTTGTTAACATCTACAACTGACTCCTTTTCCAGTGAATAGTTGGTATTCATTATTAAAAATGTATGTATCACCCGAGTCTGTGTATACTAAAGCGAGACTGTATTTTTTTTTAATACTCATCTGACCATGACAGTCTTCTGGATAACGTATACAGCTAATTCCACTGACCACATTGAATTCTTGGACCTGTAATCCCCATCAGATATTACCTGCACAGCCATGCACATGTACACATGCAGGCAATCATATACTACTTCCAAATGTCAAAATAATACATTGCTGTAGAGATTAACATGTGACATGAATTATGGTGTGTAAGAACTGAGAATGTGTGAGTAATCTGCGATCCCTCACAAACGGATTTATGTATTGACAATTCTCTTTAGGCTCCTTCCAGCCTTCTACTTATCACTGGAGATGTCAGCAGATGCTTAAACTTGAAATTTTGGGAGGAAAAAAATATCTCACAGAGTTAACGCAATGGGAGATGATCAGCAAGGCGGATCAGCTCTTGCATTTTTATGCTAATCTGCAGACGGTGCTGTGGGACACAGGGGAATGCACTGATGCATTTGTAATTGGTGGAACTGAATTCTTGGGAGTGGACAAACTATACTTTATACACTGTTAAGACAGCTGTTACAGAAACATCTCATGTTAAATACAGCAGGAAATGCCATACACAAAGCATTTTTTTTTAGTATTTAGGCTTAGTTTTTAGTTCTTATAATCTCATTTTGCTGCCCTCTAAGATTTTTCTGCTAACACTTTCAAATTTTCAGAGTCAATTCTAAACAACCTCTATCACACTGCTAACAGCAAAATCACCCTTCTCAGATAATCATGATCGTTATCTTCGAACAACGCATCTATTCATTTGCAGCCCTTGCGTTGCTCAACCTGTCCCAATGATGGGAAATTTGCCTATTTGACAAGATGGTGTTGAGATAATCACATCAGGGACCTGCTGTGAAAGTCTTTCTAATTAGACTTCTGTGTATGCCTGTGGGCGTCCAATTTGTATTTTCTACTGTTCTCCAAACGGCGAAAGATTTTTTTCTTTCTCCCTAGCCCATTTAGGAACGGATGTATCCATAACCTGACATGAGGGAATGCAGTGATTTATAGTTTTATGGGGAATGCATTTTGGATGGCTCGCAGGAGGCATCTGCATCTGCAATCCATTTGCATCAGTGGGCTACAAAGGGAAGAATCATGTAAGAAGCGGAAAGGTGATAAAGTGTTCTTGGGCAGCCATTGCTCCGGTGACCTTTAAATAATTAAGGAATTTAGTGCTCTTTGTTTATTAGTCATCTATTGTTACTTGTGAAATGGGAACTTGCGCACTATCATAACAATCTTCAGCTGTTTTAAATACTACGTTGGAATCCAACTACAAACAAGTCCCACTAACTAGAAAAATACACTGTGATGATTGTTTTTATGGGAGAACCAGTACACCAGGAAATCATTTTTGAGGTTCAGTTCTGAAGCATCTATATACAGAGTGTATATGCATATTTTTGTAGCTTTGTTTTGTAAAGACATGTACAGCAGTAATGTAATAAGACTTTGCATAACAAACATAGTAAACATGACTCACAGTGAAAGGCAGAAAGCACTAATATAGAACACTGAAACTCAGTGAAAGCCAAACTAATAAGTTTCATGATCCATTCAAGGCACGTTTAAGAAATTTGAGTACTCAGCTTGTACTCAGCAAATTTGAGCACTCAAAAATTCTTCCACCCCACAATGGGTGGCTTCTCTGGTCAGATATATGGGAAAGCACACTTACGGGTACAGGCCATGGAAGCAGGGTCTCCCTCAGCACGGAAGTAGTTTTTCTCGCAACCGCAGTGCAGCGATCCCTCGTGGTGAGAGAAACTGTGAGGCGGACATTTTGAACACTCCATATTTCCGAGTGTGGACTTGTAGAAGCCAGCCCTGCACACTGGAAACAAAAGAACACAGACAGATGCATGAGTGTCATGCTGAACCAGCACACTGATGGCTATCTAATAGCTTCGTCAGAGCACCTAACAACAGCAAGAAAGAAATTAAAGATGGGAATTACTTAATTCACACACGCGCACACACACTTAAATGGCGAGAGGAGGTCTGAATGTGAATCTGCTGTTAATGTAAGAAAACTTCACTGACTGCTGGTGAAAAAACAATAATTCTCTGAAATGTCTTTGTCCCTATTCCTCCCTCTTCATCTCTCAGAAGGCACAACATGAATAATGCAAATTGTCCCCTCAGATAAAAGGGCTGTTCTCTTTAAATATCTGAGGTATTAAATCTGCACTCAGCAGCTCTTTTAACTCCTACTCACCACAAATCTGTTGCAATCTGTGCAAGTAGGGTGACACTCTACCTGTGTAAAGTAAATTGCATGTGTAAGTGTGTGTTTGTGTGTCTGTGTAGGAAGGAAGATCAAGGGGAACTTTTTTTCTCTCCTTTTTCTATATGGTTCCACTCCTTTATTCTTTACTTTTTTCTTCACTTTTAACAGTTTGAGACCCTTGTCATCTTACCTTGATTGAATGCTGGGAAACAAAATATTTAAGACTACAAAAAGCCTCGCTATACATTGACAGATTCAATTTTGCTGGCCATAGACAACAGCGTTTAATATCACAGTAATGTACTTCCAAGCATTAAAGGTATTTCTACTGCCAGTACACAGAAACTACAATTTCAAACAACACAGCTCGCATGATTAAAGCAGGATTCAGTCAGTAATTTCCAAATATGGCAGAAATTCAATATTTTAACGCCTTTTAAATCTACTTGGGTAAATTGTGTTGTCATGACATGGACTTGAAAGATCTGGATTCTGTTCTAAACATGGAAATTTTCCACCTAATCCCATACTGTTCCAGATATATAAAGACAAACGTGCATGTTCGTTCTCTTTCTCTCCCTCACTCACACACACACAACATTAAAAAATGGCGCGCAGCGCTAGCAGCGAGCCAGCAGAATGTGTGGGCTCAGCAGAACAGGTCTGACAGATCCCAGTGGTGGACAACACACTTCTGCAAAAGCCAACACTGCTGATACTACTGCCATATCCATCACTGACACTGGCACACCAAGGTCCCCATGCTGCACTAAATACTCCTCTACCTCCCCTTTACTCTGTGTAGTCTATGTGTGTGTGTGCGTGTGTGTGCATGCGTACATGTGTGTGTGAGAGAGTAATACAAAATGAAGTGGGTTTAAACAGCCCATGATCCTACTGTTGGAATGACATCTACAACACTTGCTGACACACACAAAACAGACCACCCTGATTGGAGGACATACCAGGAAATTAGACCTGACAGCCAGGGCCCAAAGCCAATCAGGTAAATGAAGCAGCGAGATAACCACTGGGTCAGCAGATTTACACAAGGAACATAAAACAGGAGGGTGGATAAACAGAGAAAAGTTAGAATCAATTAATCTCATAACAGTGGCAGACTGAGGCTTCATCTGATCCCTCTATCCATAAACAACCTTTGACAGAGCACACATGCCCCCAGCAGTTCACCCTCGGATAACAGCAAACATCACTATAAATGCATTCACTGGACCACTGGGCTTGAATCCAGCTGGACCTGTTTTCATTTATCTGCCATATGTGCTAACTCCTGGCATCGCACCTCGCCGTGGACATGAAACTATTTACTTATGGAGATATGCGTGTTCACAGGGAAAGCTGTTCCAAAATCGTGTATGGCTCTCAGCCCCAAAATCCATTGGTTCCTACTGAAGACGTAACTCTTTTGGGTGACAAATATATATTTTCATTTTGAAAAAGTCTAAATAATTTCTTTAAACAATTAGAAAGTGGGGATTTTAGTTTTTAGTAGACTACTCACACAGGAGTAAATGCTGCATTTATTGAAGACTGTTTTCAGTAACATGCGTTTTGAGCATAGGTGCATAAATATGGTACTGGGAGTTTGTGGGACTGCACAGAATTAAGGGAGGGTCCATTATGTTTGTGTTTATCAAGTTTGCAATACCAGTCTTTAGCTTCCCCTTTATGCATTCAAACCACTGACATACGTATACAACAGTGGATGACACATCTCCACCTCCACCCACTGAACAAAACTGAAGCCATGATATCCCTGATATAAGTGCTGCCATCTAGCAATTGGGTCAGATAGGTGATGATGTCATTCGGCCTCAGAATGACATCATCACCTATCTGACCCAATCACATCACATCATCATGACGTTTGACTCGTTTTTTTTTTTTTATAACACCAAATAACTTTCAAATTTTATCAGAAAAATAAACACTTGAACATACATCAGCATAAAAAAAACTGTCTAAAATGACAGCAACCATCTTTGGCAAAAATTCATTTGACCTGCACTGCACAGTTTTTAGTTTGGTCCACGGCTCCTCTGATAACAAGGAGGGTGAGGGGTTTATGACTTGGCATCACTTTTGGAGAGCTATCATATTATTTCCCATTTGACCTGACATATGTTACTACATATAAATATACCTATCTGCGTCTGTCTGAACATGGCAGGGGGCATGACTCAACTGCACACACAGTCAGGGCCAGAATAGAAACATGTGAATTCACACAAAATCCAGCACCTTCCCACAGGATTATTTCTGTGTTTCAGAACACAACCACTGTGAAACAATCAGAGATTAATGCATAATTCCTCTGATTTAGTCCTTTGTTTTCATTAATGCTGCTCCCTCTCTCCATTCACTGTGTAGCTCGCTTGACCACTGCTGCTATCCGTCTCTCTCCGTCTGTCTTACTGAACCTGAGTAACTCTGAACGCATTGCACATGTTCATTTTTAAGAAGTAAAATATTACCCTGTGTCATGGTGTGGCTCTGTAATGTGATTTCAATAGTTTATGCACATATAGCAGATACCAAGTACTTACTTAGTTGGTAAGATCAGTGTATTATTATTGAAATGAATACAGAATATCACCAAACGTATCCTTTAAACTCAGCCCTGTGCTTGGAGGAATTACTCTGGCAAGTCAACACTCCATAAACGTAAGGAAAAAAAAGCCTCATTTCCACTTAAAAGTTAAAAATATACGGGGACTTCTGAGTGCATAACACAGCCGTGAAACTTATTAGGCATCGAGAGGATCTCATAAACTTTCAGTGTAAAAATTAATAACCAAAGCTTACGGTACGAGGTTTTCATATGACAGTATAGTGATATGTTGTATTTTCTTGACCGCAACCCTAAAAATATTTTTATAACAGTTGGAGAAGGATAATAAAGGTCCTGTTTCTTCCCTGTGTGTCTGCCAGGATAAAAAGCAGCTATGACAGAGGCTGATGGTAAAATCAGATTCAGCTCACAGGAGGTTAACTACTCATCTAGCGGAGAACCGAGGTGTGTTACTCTGACATACACCAGCAGTGTGTGCAGGGGCACAAGTGGATAGTATGATAGCCTGTGTGGTAGCATATGTGTGCGTGTGTGTGTGTGTGTGTTCCCCAGGAGAGGAAACACGGTAGCTCTTCAGATGACAGATTATGAGCGAATAATGAAAATACATGGTGTGTGTTTGTGTGCGTGCATGAAAATAACACATACAGAGACACACACATTTCACAAGAGCTTCAGGGCCTTGACAAATAAAAGAGAACACGTAATATTTGCAGATGAGAAAAATACGAAGGTCAACCCTCCAGAATCATCTTTTATTAATTTTTGAAATCAATAATAGCAGCAGGAGAAGCATGTGAGGAGTGTATCACTGTTCGTCATTTGTGAAACACAAACACAAATACGCGTTTTAAATTCTTACAAATACTGGCACACTCACAGGGGTGTGCCACAATGTCTTGCTTTCACTACATAATGACAGCCGAAACACAATCTCATCATTCACTATTAAAGAGTAGTGCACACTTAGATTTACACATGTGCACACACGTACACAGCTGCAGCAGCCACATTTGATATGGTGGTTGTAAAATAACTGGGGCTGCAATTTGCTCAATCAATAGTCTAGGTCACAGGACACCCTCATCAATAATTAACATGACTGTTGGATGGTCTCGTGGTCACACGCAGACCCTCTTTTTACTACATGTTAGTTGAAAGTCTGGCCTGACCTTGGTGAGGCTGGATTGTGTTACTATGCAGCTCTTATTGAGACCAGCATCAAAGGATTTTGAGATGACAATGAGAATTTATGAGTCAGAATGGTGAGTGAGTAAAAAAATCCAAGAAATGACAGCAAGAGCATCACAAATCCATTTCATGACCATAATCTCGTTGGAAGCACTGCTAAGCACTTACTAGATACACTGTAATCATCAGGGAGAAAAAGTGACCAAAGATTGCACCCAGCGTGTTCCATCTCACATGACTCGTGTCCTCTTGAACTCATTCGTTACCTGTAAATTGATTGGTGCCTGGTAGTGAAAGTGGGAAAGTACCTCTGCCCTTGACCCCTAATTCAGTCAGCCTAACCCGAAGCTCCAGTTCTGGTCTTCATCTTTCACTCTTTCCCTCTCTCTCATATACACTTCAAGGTTGAAACTAGCTTCAAGCACAGCGGGAGAAAAACAATAGCCCAACAATTGATTTCCTGTTTCCATACCACCTCCGCTTCTTTTCTTTTTCATGCCGACAAGATGCCAATGACTTTCACTGCCTCTCTCCTCCCTTTCCATCTTCCTCCACCTCCTCTTCATCCTGTCCACCCTCCTCCAGTTCTTTTCTGTGGCTTCCACCGCTTTCTTTCTTTTGCTCCATCCTTCTTTCCTAATTGGAATAGCTCTCTTTGAAATGGAAAAGTTATTTACTTTGACAGCTTAGGCATTTGGCTGGCGGTCTTATCCGGAGCCACTGGTAATGTTACTGGAAACATGGCAACAGTAAACATCTTGCCCCCCTGCCATGAAATCCCCCTTTGGGCTAACCAGTAACAAGTTACAGAAATCTGGAAAAGGTCAGAGTCTTTTATGAAAGCGTTGTGCATTTTGGTTGGAAATTTTCACTGCCTAATAATTATGCAATTGTTTAAAAATAGCGCAACATGTTACAGCTCGGGCACATTGTTGACTAATGAGAAAATACCTTGAAATGCGAGCATAGTTACATTTTTAACAATGTAATTATGGTGACCTCATTACATCCAAGTGTTAAATAGTTCTGTTATGTTTCTAGGATATATGACACATTTTTCACATTTCAAAGATCGAATTTTGGCTAAAAAATTTTAGATATTTACCCTCTACAAATACAGCTATAAATGTTGTCATCTGTATCACCTCTTGAACACTAAAAAGGCCAAGAGATAGCCATATGAACAAGCACATATGTGACAGAAAAAGAAATACACATCGATATACTGAAGGCTCCATTTCACTTGACTATATGACTCTAGCACGCAAAGTGACATAATCAATTACGATGAATTACAATCAATTTGTTAAAGCTAATATGTCCGTAACCCGATAAAATGAACTCATTTTTGTCAGAAATAGAAATGAAAGCAATCATCAAAATGGATAGGTCGTGTCTTGGGGGCAAATTGCTACGCATTCCGTCTCTGTTATGTTCAATTATTGTGTCATTTGCCATGATAATCACAATGGGAACATAGTGGAGTTTATTCATATGTCAGCATGGGGGACCTTTTGCGTGCCAGTCTTAGCAGGAAAGTGATTCAGTATTCATCACTCCGAGAGAACACAAACTGTCCAAACTAAATCTTATTTCAGTTTCTCCAAAAGAGATAAGAGCTGCCAAAGCTAATCAGAATATAACAAAGCTCTTAAGGTTGTAATTGCCGACATTTGTATTGTGTTGGTTTCAGTGCTGAGCTGCAAAAGCATATGTTAGAGGATCAGGTGGGAGATAGCAGGAAAATCAAAAGGATTTAGTAGTTTCTTTGTAGATCTCTTAGAGATCTGTATGATTGTATGATGCCCAGAAACTGCTTAAATTCATCACTTCTAGCTGGTATATGAAATGGGCAGACACTGCAGGTCAAGAGGAAATGATGAAGGAAAGAAATGTCTACAAAATTAAATAAATCTTGCGCTGTTTCACAGAATGAGCTCATCGTTCACACATTTGAAAATGGAATTGCCTATTAAATTCCTTGCCCACACTGTTGCAATAATGCAATATGTGCAACGAGAGAATGAGAGACTAAGAGAGATTTTAAAAAAGTTTTCATTTTCAGTTGTCCAAGAAGGTCTAGTCTATAAAAGGCATGAGTAAAAATAGAACAATATTACAATACTGAGTCTAAGAGTGTCTTAGTTCAAATTTCTCAATAAAATTAGCAATAAACCAGCTCTGTGATAGGAAAACTAAGAACTGTTCTCATCTAGCTTTCACAGAGCATCTAAAAATGGGCCACCAGATCAATTTCTGACCCTGATGTTCAGTTTTATCAATGCCATGACCTCATAAACTGCATTTTCAGTAGCCATAGAAATGGGTTGGCTTCATCAGCTGAGCAGTTGAGGGCCAGATTGGAGTTTGTGATGCTAACTGCAGGCTAATGGCCTGGAGAGACCCTGCTATTCAAGTCTGTTTATCTATACACACTCAAAGAGCCTCTTCTGCTGCCTGGATGCAATGTGTGCACGTGTGCATGTGCATGTGTGTATATGTGTGTGTGTGTGTGTGTGTGTGTGTGTGTGTGTGTGTGTGTGTGTGTGTGTGTGTGTGTGTGTGTGTGCACGTGTGTGTGATTCAGAGTCCAGAATACTAATCATTATACTACACAACCACCAGCAGCAGTTACTTTGTGAATGTGTGTGCGTGTGTGTGTGTGTATGTGTGTGTGTGTGTGTGTGCACAAACTGGCACAGTAAATCTTAATTAAGCGATCTGATCCAACACTGATTTGCATAATAAAGCAGCCTGATGAGGGGTATAAGAGGATGAAGGGAGGTAGAGGAGGAGGATGTGAGGAAGTGAAATAGAGGAGGAAGAGGAGGAGGAAGAAGTGCAAGGTGACAAAGGTCTACATTACACACAAAGCAGGAAGGAAACATGTTTGCAAGTGAAAGACTCAAAGCCACACAAGCACATCAACAGCACACTAACAGAACAAAGACTGCAGTTGTGTGTGAAGTGATGCATCTTTTCCACTATATTTTCAAAGAAACACTCATTTACCATAATTACCGCTAAACCACAACACAATTATTTCCAGCAGATTAAGGGTATGTTCGTGATTGTTGTTATGTAAACATCTAACGAGTCAAACTGTGCTGCCTGCACTAACAGTAAAAGTAAGAGTAGCAAATTTTGGCCTTCAATTATCAACCTAACCTCAGTGACTATAAAGAAAAGAAAAATAGGTCTCCTCTCCTTGTTTCCTCCATATCCTTTTATATTCACCAAAGGTTCTGCTCAGTTCGAGGGGAAACTGGCAGAATCAACACATCAGATGTCTACTAGAATATTCTTGTTTGCCGAGCTGCTGCACTGTGGCATCAGACCCTTTGAATTAAAAACACTCATGGGTATGTGAACAGAGTGCTTTTGAATGCCAGATTTATGGAGATTTCAAAGACAATGGTGGAAAATTTGTCATAAACTTTATTATAAATAATGCCTCCAATGATTTCATTAACATTGTAACAATATTTAAAATGACACAGAATGACACATTTTGACATTGTTATTATTAATAACAAGTTCAATGCAGGTCCCGTCATAAAGTACAATTGTGTCTCCAAGGTATGGGAGCACAGGGCATGTAACGAAATAAATGGGGCACGAAAGAAAAAAACAGTATTTTAATAAAACAGCATGCATTTGTGTGTGTGTTCAAGTGCTGTGATGTGAAGGACAATAAACTGGAGCAAAACAGGGCAAGTACAGTGCAAACCCCACCACCACACACACACACACACACACACACACACACACACACACACACACACACACACAGAGGCATGGATCAACTCCCTGCTGTATCCATCAAGGATGCAATAACTGTTTCCTACACTCCAGAGATTAGCCAGGTCAGTCAGAAAATCCAGGACAACCTCCCCAAACTCTGAGGTGATGTCAATGTCACTGCTACAGATGCTGTAAGACATTTATAACAATTTCATCTGTGCTTACTACATCCAAGTTGCATACTGGCATCTCGGTCAGCTCAATGTATGTGAAAGGAGGAGGAAGGAGGTTGAAGGGAGTTGACAGCAGAAAGACATAGCAGGAGACAGTGTGGGAAATCACAGTCAAAAAAGATGAGAACATATTAGCACATTCCCACACACACACTAACAATAAACCTATTTGTCTAGATCCCTCACACACCCTGACCCCTGTTGACATTTTCAGTATGTCAAAGTATGTGTATGTGTGTGTGTGTGTATCTGTGTGTGTATATATGCATCCTTTTGTGTTGTGTTTGAAGATGACGCTGACCCCTTAATGCCCTCTCACTTGTGTCTAAACACACACATACATACACACACACATTCCACTGTTAGACGCCTTAGAAACACACACACTGCACAGCCTAAACAGCCTTAAATCCATTTGCCTCCACTCATCCTTTACAGGACTATTGTGCTGCATTGAATACAACTGATAACCAGCCATTTACACCACACACACACATTCATACAAACACCCTTGCTGTCGTCATCTTGGTGATTTAGAGCCGGACGGACCATTGTACCGTAATCCCATGTGTGACAATAGTAGCCGGTGGCAACCATGTCACCATTTCCACGCTGATATGGGAAAATTGATGGAGAACTCAAACAGTTTTACATCCTTTTCTTGACTTCCTGTCGACAAATACAATTTATACAAGTACTGTTACTGGAATAAAATTCTAAAGCAATGTTATGTCACAATAATGCATGTGTGTGTGTGTGTGTGTGTATGTGTGTGTGGTGAGTCCTTTTTTGCTAGGACGATTTTATTGACTACGGCCAGAGAGGACATACTCTCTACATAGAAAATAGGGCATGTAAAATGCTTCTGGACACACACACACACACACAATGATGGTGACCCATTTCACTCAGTGTGCTCAGTAGGCAAGACCTACACAAAGTAAGAACAGCTACACCATTTTGAACCTTTGATTACAGTGTTAGTTTACTGGAAACTTTGAACTGGATGTACTGAATACAAAGCAACATTTTTATGAAATGCAAGTATTTTAAGTATTGCAATATTGTGTGTGGTTGAATCTTGCAGATGATGTTAATATTATTTCAAAACTTTTCCATGGTTGTAATTCCACATATTTCTGCATTTATTTTTCCAATTTAATTTTAAAATTATTGCATGTCGGCTGTGTTTCTCTGTGTTTCCCATCACTGAATAAACTCATTGATTTAATCTCATAGAAATCTGAATTATGTTTTCTAACTCCAGTTTAAGGTCCCTCTAGTGTCTATTGTAATTCAGATGAATAAACGTCCATATGGTTGCTGACACTGAGCCCCAGTCAGGGAGTAGTTACTCTGACTGCTGAGGTTTTGGTGAAGAAGTGTAGTGAAGCCCACTAGGGAAGACCACTTTCACTGCTGGAGCACCTGAGGACGAGTGAAGGACACACATACACACATATATGCATAAGCTGTCAGAGACCTACACACAAGCCTCAGTGCCTGACTGCTGCCATATGCTAAAGAGCCCCCAGGCTCCTCTCACTTCAGACAACTGGACAGTGGGGCTTTCACACTTCCCACCGTGTGTCTCTCACTGGGATCTCAACCACCCGGAGTGGAGAATGTATGCCGGAATGAGTTGAAAAATGAAGGAAAATACAAACATTTAGTTCTAACTAATAACTCCTGGCTGTTGTTTTGTAGTCCATATCCAGCATTGTCGCTATCACATAAATCACATGTCAGTTGTGCACCATCTATGTGCACTGTTTTCTCTTCCAATTTCCATCTCTCTGTGCAGCCCTGAAGTCAAATTCTATCAACCTACTGTACATTTTTATTTATTTATTTAATTTTTTTCTAAATATTGCTGTGAACTATAAATGGTTTCATTCTAAAACAAATAATGGTAACACTGGTGTTCTACTGTCTGAAATTCCGACATCTGTTTTGCATTTATTGCCAGAGAAACAATGTAAACTATCATAAAAAGAGGGATATGATCCATAAGCTTTTTATCCACTTTTAGTTTCCACCGTTTGAAGCCGAAACTGCTTCTTCACTCTTCGAAACACTTAGAAAATCGTTTTTTCTTCAGTTTAGAAGTTGTATTAAGGAAAAGCCCATAAGAGATGCACATGTGTTGGGATTTGAATTTCAGCAGGAAACAATGTTGTGGGCAGCGGTGATGAGAAATGATGGTGGATGCTAAAAATAAAACTCCTTCTTCAGCTTAACCATCTACCATCTACTGTTTTCTCAAAGCAATTATCTAAGACCATTTAATTTCATAATCATATCTCACCTCATTACAAACCAAACCAAATATTTCACCTGCGTCTCATTAGTTCTCACCTTGAAACTGAACATCCCCTCATGAATCTCTGACAGAAGCGGGAAGGTCAGAATCTCTTTGTTAAGGTCTGAGAATTCCTCAGTGTACGTTTCTGCAGCATGCCACGGGGGAACAAACGAGAGGCAATTTGATCAATGTCTCAAATAACAAAATAATAATCACATTCACAGCTCCTTTCCAGTGTTGCAGCACCTTCCCCTTGCTATGTAATGCATTCAAATTTGCCATATCTCATTTGATGTCCTGTTATTTTTCCAGCAAAAGAAGAAATGTGAAACAACAGCAAGACACAGAAAGTCACAGACATGATTTAGCCCAGGTACTGTACATCACGCAACTGAACAACCATCAAATCTAGAAGCTAAAAAAAAACCAAAAACAAAACAAAACATTGCTGACCAAGAGCCTGAATGACACTCATCTAAATCAACCTTTGTGAACAATGAAAGTATAATTATATATCATTATAATAGTGAATAATGAAATGTGTTACTTTCATCGGACTGTTATTTTGTACAACAGGCTCTAATTGTTTTTTACTGCTGTAATCTACTGGATGGAAAACATTTCAGCATGTTACCATGGAAAATCAGTGTATAATATTATGTATTATGTAATGTGCCTTTCACGTTGGATAAAAAATTATGCTCTTGTTGTACAACAGTAAGAGACTCCTTTTCTACTTTAAAAATCTTGCACTGATTGTCACAGTGGCTCAATCTTAGCAATTCCACTACAAACTTGCACTAAAAATGCACCAAATGACACATCCTGGACTCTGGACTCTGGCTTCCAACGAGCCACACACGTAGCTGAAAGAAGCCTAATTTTCTGTAATTGGTGGTCTATTTAGTTGCTATCTGTTACTCAAACTTCTAGGATTTGCCTTGGCTACAGTGTGAGACCTATTGAGTCTGTAATGGGTAGTGATACAAGTTCTGTGTTTTGGTTGGATTCTAGTTGGAGAATGTAATCACTTGTCTGAGTGTTGGTGGTGAACTCTTAGGGGTGTTTCCCTCCACTAAACCCAATGAATGTTGGGACATTGTCCAGTCCCAGGACTCTCTGGAAAGGATTAAGTAACTAGAAAAAATTCAGGAATCCATAACTGAACCTCTCAATTCACGACCCACTTAGGACAAGTCTGCAATGCTTTGTGGAAATAGCAAAAATAGGATCTCATCCAGCAACAGGGACGACCACTGTATGAGGGGGTTATGTCCATATGTCCTCCATGTACACATGCCCAAATGCATGCATCTGTGTGTGTGTGTGTGTGTGTGTGCAGCAAGATTCCTGGGGCAGGTGTCTCAGCAGTGGTTGGGGCAGAGCAGCTCTAAATCACTCCTCAACTGACACACCTCACCACAGGGTGTCCCACCATGTGTTACTGCTAAGAGGGAGAGGGGGAGAGAGAGAGAGAGAGAGAGAGAGAGAGAGGGAGAGACCCGGGGTAGCGGTTACTGGGTCACAGAGAGAGAGATAAACCTCTCTATAAATCAGCATCTTGTGATATAAGCCTAGGTTATGTGTGTGTGTGTGTGTGTGTGTGTGTGTGAGAGAGACAGACACAAAGAGAGAGAGAGAGAGAGACTGTATGTCAACATGCTATGCCCTTGGAAGTGTGTGCTTGTGTGTGTTACTGCATGCATGTGAGCATCCACTTGTGTGTGTGTGTGTGTGTGTGTGTGTGTGTGTGTGACAGACCAGCGCAGGTGAACTACAGACGGGGCCAGACATCTTGGCACGATCCAAGCACACATCAAGATTCTCGGCTTACCCCCAACTCTTTCGTGACTCCTCCTCTCACATCATCTTCAGCTGCTGCCATACACACAGATACAACTGCACACTCACAAACACACACACACACACACACCTATTAACACCTATTAACACCCGTGTGTTAATAGGTGTTAAGTGTTAATAAGCATACATTTTGCTTTGCTTTTCTGATTTTAAATATCAGAAGTAATTTGTGAGTATGTGTTGTTGTGTGTTACATATGACGCACACAGTGCTACAAACCAACACACGCATATGTGCTGCGTACATAAATCGGCACATCCCGCTGTGTGTGTAAACAACATGTGTGCATACTGTGTGTGCAGTGATGAGTCAACACTGACGACACAAGCATAGACAGAATTCACATGGGTCCATTCAAAACAAACTTCCTGTTGCCTACTTATCTTAGAGCGTATTCACACACACGCGCACATGCACACACACTTACACATTTCTAAGAGCTAAGAGACACTCTAGAGACCAGAGAAAAGTAATTAAAGCAACAATAACAAAGAATATTAACATATGAAGACAGTTTAAGATACTGCTGGGCAATTTATAAAGGCATGAGTAAAACCGCAATGTAAATTTAGCGGAAAAATCGACGGGCAAGAGCCAAGCTCCACCAACAGTGCGATAAAGCGTGTTGTCATAAGATGCAATTATTATTATTACCGTATTGCATTAGACTGAGGAGTGATGAGGACAATGCAACACACGAAACATGTAAAAGTGTATGAGGTAAAATGAAAGTCGAACCAACCAAGGTAACAATACAAATGTATGATAAAAATGGCGTAAAATGATTTGCTTCAAGTTTTGTCTCCTGAAAGTCAAAATTCAACAAATGGCATACTGGAGTGCACATTACTTTTGCTCAGGAATGACTTTCTAAACTTTCATTTCTGTGACTTTGTGCCGTAAGGGTGTCAGGAGTGGGTGTTTGGTGGTAGAGTTGAGACGCTTGGGAAAGTGCAGGTTCAGCAGAAGTGTGTTTCCAGTGTGGCACCCTGAAGAGCTAACATTATAGTCGGGGAGTTTGCGGATCCCTGATGAAACAAAAGTTAAATAACCAGATTCAAGCTGTTATCCTCCAAAAGCAATGCTTGCAGGCTTCACCAGAGTTGCTGCTATGTGCCCAAAATGATGCACTCAAGCTCAACCACAAATATTGAGAATATTTCCCCTCACACGGTGTTCTATTATTGTCGTACTTCGGATCTTGTCAAACATGATGTATGGATATGAGTTTGTACGGAGTTAGTCACACTGATAGAGCTTTTGTTGCTTGAGGATTGAAGCAACAACACAAGCTGAATTTAATCAAAAGCTTTCAAGGGCCTCTGTGTTGTGCCAATCAGTACATATACAGTATACATACACAACCACATCTGACTATGAATCAAAGGAGCACCTCCTTGCAAAGTAGACCCCAAAGCTGGCTCACGTTGTCCAGATGATATTAAGCTTTTAATAGCAATCAGATGCTGGTCAGTCTGTGTCATCCACAGATTCCTCCCTGACCACAGCTAGTGAAACTTAACTCAACACTCTGTGAAAAGTGCTGTGAAATCTGCCTCACCCCAGTCTATAAACATGGAGGGAGGATGTGTCCCGTGATGGTCCAAATGCTGTTTCACAAGTTCCACAGGAAGAAAAGATTTCTGTTTTCCATCCTTAATAAAATCATATTATGACTGCATTATGTAAAATTAACGGTAATTATTACAAACATTCCAGTCAAGCTCTTTTCTTCCCACAGTTTCTAAGGTTTGTTGAAAGGCTGTCTATGTGGCTAACTGCCTAACTGTCAACAGGACACCAGCCAAACCAATCAATTAACTCTTGTTCAGGGAAATGATCCTTTAGCTGTAGCATCACTGGTTAGCGATACTGTAGGTAAATGTTTTGACAAATGGCAAGAGCAGTAAGGGCTCTCATTGCAGTCGTTTTTCAAGGGAAAAAAGTTGACATTCATCATAGCATTGCTTAAGAAAGGACTGTAAAGAATGGACTGTCATGGTCCATTTACATTCAAACCACAATTTGTGTTACTTTTGTGTATTATTTTAGTATTATGGGACATTATTAAGGAGCCAAATATATTGTTTCTTTCTATTTGAGGAATTATTTGCAATTAGCCTAATGGCGAATGTTTGGAAAAACACAAAGCTGGAAAGACCGTCTCTTTTCCTCCCTCTCTCTCACACACACACACACACACATATATGCACTGGTGTCCCCCTTAATACTGGGGCCAGTGACAGGCTGAAAGGCGAGAGTGATGGATGGGCAAGGCTTAATCACCTTTAATCAGCTCTGTCCTTGAATAATGATGAACAGCCCCTTTTACACACAGAGAATGCAGTTAGAAAGAGGAAAAAAGAGAGTGAGAGAAGCTTTCAGTTGCATACTGTTTGTTGAATTCATAAGTAGTGGCAGATGCCGTCCCTCCTCCGCTGCTTTCATTCCATACATCCACTTGCTCAATGCAGCACATTCACTTTTTACCAGGCTCCTGACTACTGCTCACACGACCTCATCCATGTTATCTTTACTGTATAGCAGAATAAAGTGACAACACACAGGTATCCTCATTTGGCTCAGCAAATGCTACAAGGAGGTGCTGTTTTGTTATGTCTGCCAGTTATTTACTATAGAAATTCTATGTAAAACTGACATATAAATATACTGCAACTCTCAGTGCCAGGCGCTGTGAAAAGGTGTTAAAAGCTTACAGACACTCAAAAAAGAAGTCCTGTTGAACATAACAGTTAGAAATTTCCTGCCATTTCATGGTTGAATGCAACTGAGTATGTCCCCTCTCTGCCACCAGGTTGTATGTAAATTTTTCAGCTTCAGCAACATTTGAAAATAAAGCATGTGATTTCTAAATTGCACTGCACAGTTCATGTGCAGTACCCAATGAGAAATTCAGCTTCCATCATTCATCAAACATTTTTATCGTTTTCATCATCATCATTTCCAAATGATCGGAATGTAGCATGAGCCCCAGCACCCGGCCTCATCCTCTTGACCCCTCCCGCTCTCCCATCAACCAACACAGGCATGGCACGGTTGACAGGCAGCTGAAGGGCAGTGCTGTCAGGGAGGCCAAAGGCTGAAGCGTGGGGGGCCTGACGGGGCGGCTGAGCCACAGGACAATGCCATTACAGTGGGGATGAGGACTGCATGAATGACCTTAGGAAATCATGGGGCCAACAGGAATGTTCACCCGCTGGGCGCACACATGGTATTTCACTCTGCAGCGCGGCGATAACTCCCGCTCTCCCCCCAGCAACAGCCGCCAAGAACAGCTCATCATTAAAAAGAAACCTGGTGAAGGGTTCTCATAGCAGGCAGATGCAGAACGTGGGCACAGTCGCATTTCTGCAAACATATGGACGCTGCTCGGAGTTCACAATTCACAGACTCTCTTGAACTTGTTAACCACATACCTTGCTCTTTTTAGATCACTAACTTACTTTATATACATATTATATACAGCTTTTATCTTTGTCATGATTATGTCCTCAACAGTCTAACAAGTCTAACAGCTGAGAACTCAAACGCACGGCTAAAACCCTTTGATTCATTTATGAAATACCTGCACAAACCAACTCGTTTATCTCATTTTCTCTCATCCTGTTCTGATCAAACACAGAGTAGGCAGTCTTCCATTGCATTTGACAACAATCTGTGTGAGTGGCCTCCCATTGAGGGAGCAGCCTCATGTGGCCCCACAAAGGAGCCGACAGGAGCATGTTACAACCCCACGTAGAGAGTTCTATAGTGTGCGTTACATACTCTTCACCAAAAACAGCCACGGGTTCCAATAGTTCACAGGCTGACAGCAATCGTTCCATCTAAACTCCCTGAGCCTCAGCACAGAACGGATACAGCAGAATTCTCTTAAATTCCATTCACATTTTCCTCACTTTTTTGCGTCTTAGTCGCTCTCACTAAGGGATGGATGGAGAGACACACAAAGAAATATGTTTTATGAGAAATTAGACATACTTTTCTCTGAAGCAACGTCTGTTTCTGATGACAGTGGCAGCCAGTCACAGCTGGATCAGCTGTCAGTCAGTATACATATGCACTTTGCTAAGAAGTGATAATAATAAAGGCAATAATAGCCAATAAAGGCCTGTTAAGCACATATTTAAGAAAACACCTGCACATGAATAACAAGCTTCAGCTATTTTTGACAGACTCTTACTTAAAATCTCTTTATTGTACATGCAGTTTGTTTTGGTTTCAGGCAGCATAGAAGCTTAATTTTCACTCATGTTCTGAAATTTCAAACAAAATGGCTGAATACTGCATAAAAACAACTTCCAATGCTAACCATATGTTAAGAATGTCGTGCAATTAACTGAAAGCGCGGTATGCTCCATCTACCTAAACAGGCTCCCTCATCTTTCCCATGCACTGGAAGCATCTGTGGAGCCAGTAAAGCCCCTATTCTCTTTCCTTATTGTTTTTATAGGCCCATAAATAGTCCAGGCTAAATTAATGAGGCCACAGAGACGGTGATGGAGGAGTTCGGGGATAAAAGAATGGAAAAATGAAGGGAGTGATAGATGGCATCATTATAACGCAGCACATCTCACTTAACAGAACTGTTGGCTTTGGAAGTTGCATGTTTTAGCATGTGCCAATTCTAGTCTGGTGTTGCATCAATGTACAAATACACACACACACACACACAAAGTAGACAAAACTAACACAGCTCTTTGAAACACTTTGTTCGCACACACATACACACACACACAAACACACACACCATCTAAATATGAACATCCCCACAAACACACAATGTGGACCAATCTGGACCAGCTCACCACATACTCTATATACACCAAATAACCCTCCCAAGAATAACTCATTCACACACACACACACACACTCAGACACACACACAAGCACACCATCATAATTAGCTCAGCTATGAGAAATGAAGATAGCCTATTCTTTCCCCACCTGGGGACAATTTACTGAGTATCTCAGTTAAGCTGAACACACTGGTAATTAACACTGAACCCCAGTCAGTTAGCTGGCTGATAGCAGAACTCTGCATTATCGCATTGTTTTAGGTGAAAGCCCACTTTTTTTTTTTTTCAGTAAACTAGAAGCCATTCTTCACTGCAGCATTGTCACAGAATTCATACGAAGTGAAAGACTAATTACTGTAAAGTGATTTTTACAGTAATTAGTAACAACCGTCCAGCTCCCTGTTAGACCCAAAGACGTCATTTTTAAATAAAGTCTCACATAACATAACATATATTATTATACGTTATATTTATTCATATCAGAACTAAATCATACTGAAATGTATCTTTATAATAAATCAAGTCAAAACTATATAATGCAGAAAGAAAAAAAAAATCCAGTTACACTGAACTGTGGAGTTGGGGGTGGGAGGGGGGCTGACACACTTGATTAAAGATGCTTGCTTCATAATTAAAAGGTGTGTACACCGTTGGTAAATGTATGACACTGTAATTAACACCTTATTTTGCTGATAATGGGATGCAGTGCAATCTATCAGCGATCAAGCAGTCACATCTCCCTCTCCCGGTCCTTCCATCTCTCAACCCCTAAATTTCTTTGCATGTTGAGAGAGTGTGTGTCACTCAGCACGACATTAGCATGGTAAGTGCATGCAGATGGTAAGCCAGTAACCTTTCAGGAGCCATTTACATGTAAATCAATGGATTAATTGGCCAAAGCTCATTAGAGTTGGGGGTCTCATCAATACCACACACCTCAATTAGCCGTGGCATTGAGCTGTCATCACCAACCCTCCCCCTTCACACGCACACACACACACACACACACACACAGAGAACATGATGTTCATGACTGGCTTGGGATATACCAAACACTTTGTTTTAGGATACAAATAGTTAATTTTGATAAATAAATGTGGTTTGATTCTTGTGAATGAAATCTAAAATTGCTAAAAATCACACTGCATTTAAAACAATACCAAATACTCTCAAATTATTAGCATTAGCACATTAGCATTATTAGCATTAGCACAATTTATCAGTAGTTCCGTCACACTGGTAAATTTGGACATCCTCGGCAAGAGCATTACGGTCACAGAGCACTAAATTCTGAATGATTTGCAGAATCTGATGCCACCAGCCAAGTAATTCAGATGAAACCAGTCTAAATTCCTGCGCCTGTATTATGCGATTAAATCAAAAAGGAAGACAAAAACTGATGTCCAAGTTTTGGTGAAAGTCCAGTATCAGTCTGCACACATCAGTGCAACACCAACAGCAAAACCAGTCAGAATGGCAGGGAATCAGACAGCAGTCAGTGAAGAGGCCCTGCATTAATCAGAGAGATTTCTCTAACGTTCCTTGAGGCTTTGCACTTTGGCATCGCCTCCAGGTGCTGAAATTGAACACTTAATAGCAAAAGACTAGCAGAGCGGAAGAAATAGAAAAATTGGTCGGTTGTATCGCTAGGCGTGGGCCGTGCTACCTTCACCTTGACAAATGCTTGGTGCCATCCATTTGAACAGGGAGAGATGAAGGGAAATGAATCGGTGGAGGTGGGAAATCTGTGGATGATGAGTACAGTAATCTTGTTGGACACTGCTGTCTGCCATTTTTCTCTGCTCATCTTCACAGTGCTTCTAACCTTCCATGCATATTTGTGTGCGTTTGTGTGTGTATATGTGTGAATGTGTGTGGGAGAGGGAGGGTGTGCAATTTGTGAGAAAGGTCAGTGCTCATCTCCACAGTATCCCTCAACCTTTAAAGGTTGGATCCTTTGTCCTGCTATAAGTGACACTTTATTCTAGACTCTTCAAGAGAAGTGACTTAAACAAAGACAGAGAGAGTGGGAGAGAAGCCTCTAGTTTACGGGCACAGCATTAAATATATTTGGCACAAACACTCATTGAGACACAGTGAAAGTATTGAGAAAGTCATCGTTAAGGGACTAAGATTGTGCAGCTAACTCAAAATACTGAGCTCCTGTAGCAGCAGAAACCTATTGATATCATGAAGCATTATCACAGCCTAACACTACTGACATAATACCTCTAGTTCATACCAGTTCATATTATTGTTTTAAAATCGGAACATAAGTAGCAACAGATTTCAATGCAAACATGATGCATGTTAACTAATGTAGGTGTAAATATAAGACACTGGTAAGCCTGATTTAAAAAAGAACACTCTGAAACAGGTAAGTAAAACAACTCAGATGTTTGTATGTGAGAAAATGACACAGACAATGCGACAATCAGAATTTAATTAAAGATATGAATTTACCGAATTGTATTTTTCTTGCTATTTCACCAAGAGTGAATAAAAGAAGTTTGTTTGACAATTACTGGAGAAAGCATCTGAAGTGTACATACATACACTTTCATACCTACACAATAGTCAATATAATGTTTTGCCAGATGTCAGAAATTGGTACTGGGAGATAAAAACTAACCTATTCAAGTCAACGGTTCTTATCTAGATTGCTTGGTCAGCAGAGAACACAAAGGCAAACACAAAGTGAGAAAACACACACACACACACAGTTGCGGAACTTTGAGGTTGTCCGGTGTGATCTGGCTTTGCAGTTTCCGTGCTTGGCTGCTCTGTTGTGTTTGGCATTCAGAGTGCAGGGACAGCTAAAGGCGTGATCACTGAGGCCTGACCGCCTTTAATCAGCACATGCGAACTGACACACACTCATGCATACGCAACAGTAGTACATATCGCACACCGAACGACCCCCTCATCTCGCACACACGCACGCATTCACACACATGCACACCAGAGGGCATGTCATTCCCTCTGACACACATTTCTAAGTCAACTACCATGGCTGAAGGTAAAATGTCACCACTCAGCTTCTTGCGCGTGGACAGGGGAGGATAGAATGTACAATAAATGAGTGCAGGAACCTTTCCCTTTGTCTCTATCAAAAGTGGGTGTAGGCAGAGTCAAGGATGCATGTAGTCTGAGTCTATGGATCATTTCACAACTGTCTGAGAAATCACTGACTCTTCCAAAGGAGCGCAATATGAGAAAGTTAAGTAAGTTAAGTTATCTGGAGACTTTATCTTATGTGTATTAACACAAACGTGCGTGTTTTTGCAATGTCCACTGACTTTGGGTTGCTCAATTTCTTTGCAGTTAAAAAGGGTTAAATTCTGCACAGTTATCTGTGACATCTTCACCCCAAAGTTCTCTTCACTGAGCTTCATCACTGAGAGTGGAGCCAGTGAACATAAAAAGTAAGGAAAAAAGTAAAAGTAAAGAACAACCCTTTCAGTCTTATGAAATCTTATGAAAAGATGTTTACCTTCATGAAACCCAGATCTAAACATCAAAGTCCAGACATTTGCTGTTGATATCATGTTAAATGAATGTTACAATCAATGCCAAGATATTACTTTCACCGTATAATGTCCAAATAGATCAGCCAGAGCATTTCCCACAGGATACATTGGAAAGCTCAGTCAGTGTGCGTTAAAAGAGCGCAAAAGAAATTGGACAACCTTAGGACCTGTAACTGGACCTGAAAACTCAAGTGCAGAATTTTCACAGGCTTTCATTCCAGTCCTTGAAAATTTTCTTTAAACTCGCCTCTGACCAGGTTCCTTTGATCCACCCCACCTTGCTCTGAGTCAAAAAGTGGAACGCGGTTGACTGGCAGCCCATCCATCCCAAGGCCATGACAGAGCAAAATGAACATACATTTTGGAAACTCTGGAAATTGATGTCTTTATAGACACATGCAGACAGGAAGACCTCTGATGAAGGACTGGTTTGACAAACATAAGTGAGTGCACAGAACAAGTTAAGGCATATTTTAACCTGAGCATCAGAATGTGTGTGTGTGTATGTGTGGTTGCATGTGTGTGTGCGTGTGCGTGTGTCTCAGTGAGAAGCAACTCCTGCTGTGGTAAGCACTTTGTCTTCCTTTCCTCACCTCTGCTCACTTCTGGTTTCCTAATGACCTGTATATATTGACAGACATGTCTCTCACGCTTGTGTTGTGCACTTATTCTCTCTCTCACATACACACACACACACACACACACACACACACACACACACACAAGCACACACAGATCCCAGAGGAGCTCTGAAGCCTCACTTCCTGCAGAGCTGATTAAGATGGAATACACAAACAATAAAAACACCAAGGTTGCCAGAGCAAGGTCAAAAACTCACATGAAGACACAGGTATGAAGGAATAAACATCTTCAAAAATACAATAGTAAACAAGCCCACGGTAAGCCCGGGATCAACTGGGCGTGATTAGTCCTCATCTGTTTTACGATCGTTTCTGAATCTTGCTGAGATCTCAAACCATAAATTGATATTTGGGATACAGCCAGTTGCACCTTGATTGGACAAACACAAAACCTGAAGTTACATGTTCATATGTCACTGGATCAGAATGGGCTGAAATGGAACAACAGAATAAGGCTTATAAACTGATAAATTCAGTAAAATCTAAAACCAACCAGCCCACTCACAGCAATTTACAGCACCTTAGTATCACCAACATTACAATTTTTATTTTAAAAATAAAGCATTAAAAACAGCCTCCAGCCTTCTTCCAGCATCAGGTCAGTGTCCCAGCATGTCAAGTTTGTAGTATAGTAGTAGTATGTGTCACATAATTTAGCATTAGAGAAAAAATGCACCTGCTGTCATTGTAGAAATGACTGCAGATTTCCAAGCGCAGCGGTTCTGACGTGTCACTACATCAATTTTTTTTACTGTCTATACGGTAACTGGAAAAGGCCTCAATGCAGAGTTACCACTAGATTTCCATGCTGTGCCGCTTACTCTCAAAAGCGTTAAAACAGATTTTGCTGTCTTTGCCTGGCTGTCATTAAATGGTACAGTGTTTGTTGAAACGGAAAGGTTGTTATCCCGACATCTGTGATGCAGCACAGTGAGATCAGACAGCTGCCGGAAGACAGACATTTATGTGGTGACGCTTAGGGTTTTTCCAAAATTGAAATGACACTCGGAGGCTTCTCTCCACTGAACGAATTGCGGCTGCACGACGAGATGATGCGTTTGACAACTACTCGCAGTGTCACCATACATGCCTACAAGATGTGTTTAGATAAGTGAGACACTTGACAGCCGAAGCTCCCTCATGTGTCTAAGGTTGCAGATGAGGGCATCTTCAGCACCAAGGACAGCAGACACCTCACAGAATAACTTTACAGTAATAGGCCTATTTTATTCACGAGTTAGATACAGAATGTGATATAAGCTTACACTAACAATTGCTTCTAGTAGTAGGTGTACTTATGACAGACTAGAAGTGTCTTCTATGACCCTCGAATTGTGCAGGTATTTAAACTCTGTCCCCTGCTAAAGGCCAAAATCAAAACAAAGCATGTGGAAAAAATGAAGAAGAAGTGAAGTTAAGCTCTAATAATATTAGCAGGAAGAGGTAATTTACGGTGAAAAAAGGCAACATGAAAATGAGTTGATGATCATGCAATAAATCAATAACTGGAAATAATTACAACAAACTAATAAAAAATAATAAATAAACAGATAAAAATGATTTAAGCTACATAATGTTTACCCAACAAATATAATTATTTGTTCAAAAAGAATTTTGTAATGTTTCATCCATCCATCTCCATTTATGCAAAATAAATATAAAACTGTGAGGAATAAACCCTTTTATCGACTTAAATAACTACTGCTTTAAATTGTGAGAAAGAAAAGCAAAATATTTGTTGACTTTTGTAAATGTTACTGTTTTTATCATCTGACCTACATGTCAAGTTGTGGTGGAAAACAGTTTTATTAGCCAACTTAAATGGAACATTTGGGGGCAATGCACAAAGGATTAGTGGAGCAATGCTGACATAGTAAATAAATAAAATAAACAGACATGTCAGCTTTGAATTGATAGCAGTAAAGTCACAAATCACAAAACAAGCATTCTGCGCCAAAGAGTTTAGAGAGTCTCTATCCCAGCCCCCCCTCCACACACACACACACACACACCTCTTCTTCCACCTCCCTCTCCAGCTAGCTCCCTCTCATCTATCAGGAATGATGGAGAGACTCCCCTGTTCTGCTCCCACATTTCACTCCCCTGTTACATTACATGTGTATCCAAACATCCACTGTGTCTGTCAAACAGGATGTCTCCCTGTAGTGTCCATCCTTCTGTCCTTGCCTGTCCACTCACGCACACACACACACGCACTGGTAACACACACTTTTAATATCAGGAGCACCACAGTCTGTCGGTGTAAATCCACACCCTCAGTCTCCACAAAGACAAACATACACACATATCTTCATAAACAGATAAATTAAATATATGTGTTTTTTTTCTTTTTCTTATGTGTTTGTGTGAACATATGAATGCTAAACACAGACCATGACTCTGTGTACATTACATATGCAAAACCATGCATATACCCACACACAAGTCCACACACACAAAGACTGACCACTGTGAAGTGGTCGTGTCAACTGACTGGGGCCTCTCCAGCAAATAAACACCCCATCTATCTATCACCCAATTTCTGTTTCAGGCTTGGTTGTGTGTGTGCGTGTGTGAGTGTATCTTTGTGTGTGTTAAGTTGAATTCCTGAGCCTGTGGTTACCAACAGCTTTGAAGTCCCAACAGCACCAGGGCCCAGGGGTGACGGGCTTACCCGCCACCCCCAGACTGCACTGGAAGGCCCATAAAGAGAAAAGCAAACAGACAATAATACCCCGAATGAGCAAACCTTTCCCGCAACTTTGGCTACAGCCTCCTTCTTGGCCCTGGCATGCCAGAAACACACTCAATCAGGCATACTCGCACAAGCACACACACACAAATCTGTATACACCATACAGTATATGAGCACGCACAGCATTACTTCAGAGCCTCTAATTGACAGTATGTTCATTATCCCCCTCCACCACACACACACACACACACACACACACATACACACATACACACACACACCTCTGTCTCTCTCTTTAACTCCCTCCAGTCAGATTTCCCTCCCGGCTGCAGTGTTCCTGTATCAGTCAGTATGATTTGCTGCAGGCTTCTCTGCATGTTTTTAATTAGCTTAGGAGTTTATTTATTTAATTATTTATTTATTTGCACATCAAGGTTGTAGAAGATCCTCAAAAAGTCAAACAGAAGTGGAGGGGTTCAACATTTGGGCAGTGAAATAAAAACAGCATGGACTAAAAGATGAACAGCTCTGCTTGGACTGTGGATGCACTTCTAAACACAGTAACACAGTTGCCTTCAACACAGAGCAAAATGAGTTTATTGATGGGGCACCACTCAGACTCTAGGGAATTCAAAGTACTTTACAGGGTACAGTACATACAAATAAATACTATTAAAATAGTAGAGTCTTAAAGTAAGTATTAAGTACAGCGAGCTGTCATTCGGAGCAAGCCAACAGATGCACAGAGTAGTTAAATAGAATATAATAATGTGCTACAAGTAAAAAAAAAGAGCATAAAAAGAATGATGTGATGCAATGCAACTTGACACACATGCGTTGTGGACTCCAAATAATCACTAAGAAATTCCTGAAAAGCCACCGGCTTTCTCTGCAGAGAGCTCTCAGTTGCCTCTGAAAGAGTTTGTGTTTTACTCATTCTGATTTTAAGTAAGCATATGTTTCTGCTTCATACGTTTCTGCTAGCTGGGATGGGATTCAGTTTTGAGAGAAAAAAAGATGGAGAGTCATTACATCCAGTATATTTTGTATAGTATTAACACTGTGATTCAAGACCTTTCTCATTGGAGCACTCAGTCCAGGCCTTGTCCTTTCTATGGGCCTCTCCTCTCATTTTTAGCTCCAAAAAGGCAAAATGCCAGGCAACACACAGCCAAAAGGCTGCAGCAAAGAAAGCCTCCACATTAAGCTAAACTGACAAGAGAGGAGGAGACTGATGCAATGGAACACTAGTGTTAGAGGAGAGAGAGCCATGTACAGTATAACACTTCATCCACCCAAACAAACATGCACATACACACACACACAGGACAGCATGAACTGATGCTATCGCCTGGACTGGCTTTGAAAATGTGTGTGGTGTGGAAATATATGAAAAACACCTGCTCTCAATCACGACTGTGGAGGTGGCCCTCAACAAGGAATCGAAGGGCCAACAGCAACACGCTATTGTTGTACTCTGCAGCTCAAATTGTGAATGTGTGCAACTTTGGTATACGGAGTGTAGCAGGACGCTGCTGGAAAAAAAGAACAATGGCACAGAGAGCTCAGTGAACTGGATAAATAAAGGCAACAACACACGCGAGTACAGTGCATGGAAAAACGTATTTGGTGACAAAAGAAGACAAGAAAAGAATCTGTGATGTACATTAGTCTGTTGCTGGATTAGAGATACTGTCATTGCAATTTAGGGGTTGTGATTTGGGTGTGAGAGTGTGTGTGTGTGCGTGAGCGCGCGCGTGCGTGTGTGTGTGTGTGCAGAACTGACATGTTCTTGTGGAGAGCCTGGCAGTTATATAATGGCCAACACAAACAAACAGAGACCTTCCAAGGGACCAGAGGAGAGCCAATAGCTCCACGAATTCACAGCACTCAGCCTCAACAGTCTGGTAGGAAAATATACAAGAAAGCACAGTTCAAAAAAACAATGCGGGTGATGAGAACAAATAATAAAGAAAAAATAAGCAGAAGCGTGGGATTTCTACAGCACTGCTGGACCTTGTCTGCTTTCATTAATTGGCCTGAATGCATTTGATCAATGAATATTTGAAGCAGAAACCAAACTAAAGCTTAGCAGGGAGTTTTGTTTTTTTGCAAGAAAGAGGACAACATGTATGGCACACAATGTTAGCCCAGTTCCTCTTTGAATCCCTTACAAAAGTGGGAAAAAAAGTGTAAAGCATATTATTAAAATCATCGGTTTAAATGAACAGTTTCCATATTTCCATTTCCATTTTATTTCCATATTTCTTTTGTTTAAAATAAAATACAGTATGTTGCATTAAAGGATTTCTAATCACTAGAGGGCAGAGATACTCCAAAAGAATCTTGAAACAAAAACAGCAGAAACAGAGCAATACTGGCATCCCACTGGACTCCTCTGTTTCACTATAGGATGAATGTATGTTCATTAGTGAGATATTTAGCACTGGTGCTGAGAAACGTATTGTATGAAGGTCTGCTTTTGCAAGCTAAAACTAAATGAGTATCTTAGCCAGCCACACTGGATTTCCGCCATTATGCACCAACCAGCAAGGGACCAGCAAACCAAAACAGTCAGATGAAACAGAAGCACAGACACAGTGGGACTGGCAACCCTAATGACATCAGCTGTATGAAATCAAATGGATAAAATGGACAGTAAATCATTTCAGAGAACCTAGACCTGAGTATTTCAACAGTCAGGTTGATGTGGGTTTGCGTGACAAAGTCAACGAAAGATGTGTTATGTGTATGCTTGAAAGCCAAACATGTCAGTGGATGAGGGCAGCAGCTAAATCACTTAAGTGACAGAGTGGAGAGTGATATAAAACATTTGACATGAGATGGACTTTAGGGCTTTGAACCGGCAGCCAAGACATTCAGCCACAGGGGGGAGCGCAGTGGAAGGGAAGGAGGAGAGGATGTAAACAAGGGGAGAGAAAAAAAAGGCCTGTTATTTGGAAATGCTGAGATCATTGCGGTTTTCAAAAACTAACCATTTTAGAACATATGCATCATCAGTGAAAAATGAGCTATTACAAATCACTGAAATCTTTTGAGTGCCTGAAAACTTGGCAAACTATCTTATAAGTTCCTTACTCTCTTCTTCCACTTACAATAAGATACAATAAGTAATGCATGCTGAGGCTTAAGTAGGCTCGAGTATATCTGTCCCCGTTTCTGTGTATGTGGATTTACCGTATATGTGCGATTATAATAAGCATTATGGTGCTGGCAAGTTTCAGGATTGTGTGTCTTGATAAATCCAGTAAGAATGTAAACCTGCGACTCTCCTCACCATATAGCAGAACAGCTGCTTGCATTTGCAACACACAAACACACCCACACCCACACCCACACACACACACACACAAACTTGAAAGACAGACATCCGTTTGCTGTTTTAGGATCAAATTAGGGTTGCAGGAATTTCACACCGATGGTAGATAGGAGTTAGTTCACCTGCTCCAGTCTGTTCTAATGACAGATGAAAGACTGATTTAGCAAGATTAGATCTGGCCTCACATTCTAAGTGGAAAGACTGAAGCCTGCGCACAAACCATACAGTAATCCAGATGATGACTGATGCGTCCATTCGCCTCGTACAGTCTGAAAAATCTCATCTCCTCTCACTGCATTTCTCCCCTGACAAAAGATCCGATAAGATCTTCTGCTCTGATATGGATGATGAAATATCAAAATATGTTCACAGTAACATACCCTGTATGCTGTGAAACGATGAAACGACACTTACAACTACCGGCCACACATGCACATACATGCGCACACACTTTCATAACAGCAGTTCACACATGGGGTCCCATTGCCAAAGCCAGACTGAATTCATGCGTTCATTTGAAGGCGCCACTGAAAAAACATCCTGGCTTTCACAAACATTAGTGGCTACACACACAAACACACACACACACACACAGACATACACAGGCACAACACGCGCACACACACACACAGCCCAGTGAGATAATCACAGTAATACTAGAGTGTATTCTGTTAAAGCCCTTAAACACACTTTGGAGTCTGTATAAACAAAGGCAACTGCTCTCATACTCTCTCGCTTCCTCTCTCGCTCATAGACGCGCACACACACACTTGCAGAACAGAGACTTGGGTAAATGGAAGATGCTGCTTCAAGGCGTTCAGTAAAAGAAAACAAAGCATGAAATATTCACCGATGGTGCTCCATCCACATCTGACTCAGAGCTAACAGTCAAAACCAACAACACTCAATGAAAACGCCTCAGTGTGTGTTTGAAACGTACATTTTCTCAAGTCAATTTGATAATAAATAAACTCTATTTAAAAGGAATTGGATCCAAATACGACCAAGTGAGGGGTCCAGTTTGAGTCTTTGCAGTCTGTGACATGTAAATACTTGAGAGACCATGGTGTAAACATCTGTTTCATTTTGTTTTATCTGGCTGTACCACTGTATATTGTAGTTTTCATCTTTTTGCTATCTGTCTATAAGGTGACCTAACCCCATGCACTCATCTATCTGTTAACACAGAGGGTCTGAAGACCAGGCTGCACACTGGGGCCCCTGACGGCTGCAAGTGGGGGCTGTGGGGGCCTGTTGGTGCAGCTGTCCCACTCTAGAGTAACATAAGACCTTATTAGAGTCCATTAGACCTCTCTGAAACCAATAAGAGATTGTCAAATACATCCAAACATTCGCACAATTCACAGAGAGACAGGAAGTGAAAGGAGGGCGGTGAGAAGGGGGGACCAGGGGTCTGCCATTTGTCTACATAATGCCCCGTTCCTGTCTCTATAACTTTAGTCTTTCCAAATTTGGGGGTAAAGGTGAAATTTGTGGACTGAACATTCAGTAAGTTTGATGTTATAACAAAATAGCGGATTTCACCTTTAATTTATTAAGATACGATAAGATAATTTTGCTAAAGACTTTCAAATGGCATCTACACATGGGACATTTACAATAAAAAGCTATTCTAGAGATATTTAAGGACTTCAAAACCTCTTTTCATAAAGAAATAAGAGTTTTTCATCTGACAGCTGTGACAAAGTTTCTCCTTGCATCTGAACAGTGAGACCAGCTCATATGGAGTCCACAGCCCCAGAAAAAGAGCTTCCCTTTGCCCTGACAGCAGGGGCCTGACCTGGGAGACTGCCTTTGATCTTTAATTATCACTGGGCAGGGCTCTGGAGAGGAGAGGAGAGAGATGATGAACATGTGAGCATTTAGGACCAGCGACAATAACTAAATCTAAGAGAGCTAAAGCCCGACTTTTCTTCAAACTTCCAGCACTGTTTCAACTTTAAAGCCATGGAGGAACCGCTGAAGTGCAGAGGCGACTGCTTTCAAACCAAAGATCCCGTGTCTGACTTCTTAAGCAAAGTGAGGAGCTTGCTGAATCTGAGAAAAGAGGAGCACATCTAGACGGACATGGGCCACAGAAACCAACCAACCACAACAAAGAGGAGGTGGGTTTCTGTGGCACATGTAGCTTCTGTCTCTAGCTTCTGTTTTATCCCCACTGTGAGCTGTTTTTCTTTTTGATAATGTTCAAAAATATATATAGAATCATAAGTAGTATACACCACAATTTTACACCATATACTTATACTGCGCAATGTTATGGATAAAATTATTTGAAGCAATACTTTCTACAAAAATACAGAACACTATGAACACATCATCATGCACTGAATGAGCTACTGTACTGATGTAAACTATAATTAATGTAAAGTGTTACACCAACCACAGAGGCCACACACTGCCAATTTAATTTTGCAGAATTATCTAGTTAGTGTTTGTCTGCGCTCATACATTCAAAAGGTAATATAAAAAAAGTAATGAAATAATGACATACTAATAAACATACTTTGGGGAACCCATTACACTGAATCTTAATCAGACTGGGTTTGACTGTTACATGTTGAGATGAAAGACTCGTTATGATATTTAACCTTTGAACCCACTGGCTGCTCCATCCCAAAGGGACTTCTTAATGTTTTTTTTGTGAAGTACTTGAGGGAAAGTGAAATAAAGATGGACAAGGACAGTCAAAGGACAATTACAATTAATAAAGAAGCCGTCTGGAAAACTGCTGCATCTGCTTGTGAAACCGTCAGCTAAGGCAGCGTTTCACACAGCAATGTGTCAGTCTCGTTCTGTAGCGCCAGGAGCCAAAAAAAAAAAGAAAAATCTTAAGTGACTGCTGTCATTGCGACATTTTGATTCTTTTTAATAACCAGTTGGCAGCAACTCAAATCAGTCCCCCTGAAAAACATGTGGAGATGATGATGTCAAAGACAGTCTGAAAATGAAACACAAAGTCAGGCAGACAGACACATCCTTCTTGACTTTTCCAATCACCTCCAAAAGGCAACTTTGGAGTGAGACTGAGTATCTCCAGACGCCGATGTCTACCCACTCATGACTCTACCAACACCCACAACCATCACCACAACTATTCCATTATTCACCATCCACTCCAGGCCACTCTTTTCCTTTGCATTATCAGTTCCATCCTTGCTACTCTGGTAAAGATCTTCCCATACCTAATGATGTGTCAAAGAGAAGATTACTATTGAACTACTGCATATTGCATCCCATAGCTCGTAGAACACACTACACACACACGGATGAAAGTACATATGTGAATATCTATCCACCAGCACTGTGGGATTCTTGGGTTCTTTTGAAGGCACATGTAAAATCCACATGCACACATTGGGCATAACGTACACACATTTTACGCAACAGTTTGACATCAGGCATTAAAGGTTCTGCACTGACAGAGATGAAGTGTGACAATCTTCTCATCAACAGGCATGCCTACCAGAAATTACATTTACACACAACTAATTTGCAACAGGGAAGCATAATGATGATCAATTACATTTTACTATAATGTACTTCGTATACCCGCTATCCATCCTAACACCTTTTTGTGAATCTGCAGCACATAAATGTTATGTTTCAAGCAGTGAAAATTATGTTTCCTTTATAAAGATATTTACTATTGCATATTTCTAAAGGATGGAGTTGCTCATCATACACTTGCAGCCTTAGCAAACTTTGCATTTCTGTCACATGGTGCTTCAAACAAGGACAGAAGAAAAAAGATCAGATTATTTTAGGCTGCAGTTTGCAAAATGGCACAGGTGAGAAAGACAAATGATCAGTGGTGATAGATCGGTGGTGAATAAAAGATTAAAAGGATTGCAGAGAAAGTATTAGAGAACTAAGAAATAAAATGCATGACTGAAAGAAAAGCTGTCTTACTTTGGCAGGTGTTGCTTCTCTCCTCGTACCCTGGGTTACACAGACACTTCCCAATAGGCACAAGCCACTCCCCCTCTGTGCTGCAGTACATTCGTGGAGGCTCCTCCTCTTTGGAGTGATTGACACATGAGCCTTTGACCTCCACCAGTGACTGGGAGTCCATGGGCACCGTATCAGGGAAGGAGGCCAGATTCCTCACAGTGTACGGGCACTTCTTGAAGTAAACCCTCACTGAAACTAAAGCTACACAGGCGCCCACGTCCTGGAATGCCAGGTAGAAGCCCTTCTTGGACATAGGACCCACCTCTCGCACCTCAGTGTTGAGCTTGAGAATGCGATCTCCGAGGTCCATTTGGGTGAAACTTTCATCAGCGGCGATGGTGTCAATCTTTGAGAACTGATGCTCTCTGAAGTGGCTGCCCTGGTCATCATCTGTCTCCAGGTAGAGGAGGTTGAAAGTCTCTTTGCAGGTGCCCAAGACCAATGGGATGGAGTTACAGTCCCTCAGGGTGAACTTCAGCTCTACGTAGATCTTCTGGGCTGACTGCCGAGGGATCCAGTTGGTGCGAAGCCAGTTGTTCTGGCTGTACTCCATCACATTGCAGACCTGGAAGGTCCTGATGGGAGTGTAGTGCTCATCCACACCACTGATCTCCTCCCACTGAAAAAAAACAGAGGGAAAGAGAGAAGTGGAAAAAAGAAATGGAGGGAGATGAAAAGGAGAAACAAAATAGAGAGACAGAGAACCAGGTACACGGGAAATTTTAGGGAAAGAGAGAAAACAGGGATGTACAGGAGGGGATTGATGTAGACGCAGAGTTATAAAGAAAGAGGAGGAAGAAAGTGGTGAAAAGGGTTAGATTAGATAAGAGAGAAAAATAAGAGTGACAGAGCAAAAGGGTAGAGGTGGAAGAGTGGGGTTAAAAGAGAAGAAAGAAGGAGCAAAGATGTTCGAGGAACGTTGAAGAGAAAGAGTAGGAAAGAGGGGAATTTGGAGTCAGAGAATGAGGAAGGAAAGTGGAAAGGAGGGGAAGATAGCGGAGAGAAAAATAAAGTTATCTCCACCCTGTAAGCATTTACACATGAATTATTTAGATTCAGATTCACTCTTGCTGAATACTAAGCATCTAATAAACACTTAAGGGTGAAAAATCACACTACCAGATCTCTTGTAAATTACTCAAATTAATTAAAAGCAAATTTGCTGCCTTTGCCAAATTTTCTGGATTAGAGCACTGTGAAAATATCTCAGAGAAAAGTGTGACTTCCCATCTCAATCCTACTAAAATATGTGAAGCTGCATAATTGCTGTTAAACATCATCAAAATCTTATAGTGTTGTTTTTCCACCCTTGTACTAACATGTTTTTTTTTTTCTACAAGTGCGGACTTTCAAGCTGCAGTCTTGGTTATTTGCATCACAGTACTACTGCTACTAAAGGAAACGTGCTGAATCCACTATGAAACAAAAGAAGCTACGAAGTATAGACAGATGTGAGTGTATACCAGGAACGTTCGTGTCTATCTTACATTTTCCCTCCACTGGGAGAAAGCAATGAGGAGGAGAGGAGAAGAAAGAAAGCGGGGTCATTCCTTTTGAATTCAACACAGCGGGAAGACTCATTGATCATGCGCTTTGGCTTCGCTGTCCAGGCAAATCAACACTGAATCAGAGCGATGATGAATGGGCAAACACCTGAAACACTGGGCTCATTGTGATTAAAATGACAGTCATTAGAATGAATGAGCCTAAATGCCTAAATGGATGCTTTTTCTATTTTTGTTCTTTACGTGAAATTCAGAATGGATGTAAGTCTGAATGAGCAGTGCTTTGTTCAGAGAGAGAGAGAGAGAGAGAGACCAGGCAAAGAGAAACACTTTATGGGTAAGTGGAAACTGAATTATCGCTCCTTTCACACAAGCATTAATGGAAACATAAACCCACGCACACTTATACATTCACATAAGGCTCATGTGAAGTGTTTAAAGTCCCGTAGCAGGCGGACACAGCAGGTGCTTTCAACCCGAACACAGAAATTAATGACGAGCTAAGAAAGTCTAGGTTCTCTATTACATGGTTTTTTTTTTTTTTCTGTGTGTGTGTGTGTGTGCGTGTGTGTAAGCAAATGTGTGGGATTGAGTGAGTGGTATAAAGCACATCTATGAGGGTCTGGTGTTCAAGGAGCTCTCAGGCTGAAGGATGGCCACTTGCTTTTCATCTCACAGTAAAGTTAATGAAACACCCCTGAGAGAGAGAGAGAGAGAAAGAGAGAGAGAGAGAGAGAGAGAGAGAATAACAAAGCACTCTTTGCAGGAAAGAAAGAAAAGCAGAGAAAGTGAAAAGAGATAGAGTTGAAAAATAGCAATAGGAAGAAAGGCGGGAGAGATAAAGCGAGGAGTAAAACCGAGGCGATAGATTCCACTGGTGTTTAGTCTCCCCCGTCATGCCTTCCTTGGCGTCACCTCATTCATCAGAGTGGAGTCCACGCTCTCTATAGGTCCAACAATAACAGGGGAAAGTAGACAGAACCGAGCGGGGCTAAATATAAAGAGGTGAAGCTAAACTTAACATTTCACCTCATTTTGCTCATGAGTTTAATCACTCGACTCACAATATATGTAGAAATAATCACGTGGTGACATGCAAAAGGGTTTGATGATAGACCCTGACACAACAGAAAGCTGACGGGAGACAAAGTCTGCCTCTATGATTAGTGATTCTGGTGACATTATGTTTGATAAGATGATGTACTTACTTGAACGTAATGAAAAGAAGACATGTTAATCTGCTTTATTCTTTATGTATTTTTCTATCATGGCTAGATGTCTTTCTGCCAGGACTGAAAGCAGCACAACCAGATTTAACTAACTTTGTGCAGTGGGTGAAATACTAAACGGAAACGTTACCCGCTAAAAATACTCATGTTCTGTCCAGAAATACATAAAAATAGGCCACTTCTGTCAATGAAGATACTCAAACCTCCAAAGTTTGAATGTGTGTAGAAAACCATCATGAGTTACTTACACAATAACTTTTGTTGCAACAGAAATTACATTTAATACACTGCTGAACAATCTAGCAAAGTTTTTTGAAACCATACAATGTTACAGTGTTTTGTTTTTTTAAATCAAATTAATGAGGAAATGTTTTAATTAACACTGCAAAATTGTTGTAGGCCTACTGCTGTTTTCTGTTTTCTAATCTTGCTATCTGTTTGTGGCATTGTAGTGTAATACATGATTAACGTTTTTAGGGTTATGTTTAGAGAAAGATATTGAATGTGGTTAATGTTTTCTATATTTGCTCCAAAACCACCATTTTTTCTTAACCTTAACCAAAATGTTCTTGTAGTAAACACATTAAATAATTAAATAAGCAAACCCTAGTCTCTGGTGCCATGGAAAAACATAGAACATTCAATTTTAAATACTTAAAAATTATATTTATTTTATCAAATATAAAGAGCACACAGCATGTACTGTATCTTGGCTCTGTGTCTTTATTTCTAACTCTCCATGATCTGTCATCTAATGAAAAACTTAAGAGCATGAAGTAAGTGTAAATGGAGCAGACGTAAGTATCCACTCTGGACTGTGCCTACCCGGTCTCGTCGCTTCAAGAGCTTACCCACTTATTCAGAAAATTATTCTTACATTTCATTGTCCACATTTATTTATTTATTTCCTTACCCTGAAAAGTAAGCTATTCTGTCAAACTTGTTTTTTCACAGAACAAGTGGTCTGAAGGTGGAGTGCACAGAGTGAAGCAACTGAAGCATCTGAAGCAACTCTTTTTGTTTCTGGTTTTGGGAGGGGTCTCAAGTTGGTAGTACATACACAAACATAGAGTTCAAAATCAAACCCAGGTGTGTGTGTGTGTGTGTGTTAAATCCAATCTTAGAGAAGAAGATCTGACTCAAGCAAGTCTCTGCCAAAGTACATGAGACCTCTACGATGTGAGGATCCCACTCTGGGGGATAGCATCCATTACACGGACCTTCCCTCCTCATCTTTCCCTCCCTAACCATGACATCACAAAAATGACTTCCTCCAACTTTGAACCGTTTCCCCTGGTTTGGTAGCCAAGGCTTGTTTTATTGTCCTTTGCTTGGCAAAGAGGAAGAGAGAGTGAGGAAACAATTAGAGAATGTCTCAACATAATTATAGTGCTCCAGATCCCCAAAATGCTAGGAGACAGTGACTTGTTCTGTGGTTGGGTGGAGGACTCAATTGCATGGAATGAAATGGTGCTGCATCCCCAGAAGCTTGAAGATCAGAGCGCTAACATGTTCTATATACTGATTTGAGCAATCCTATAGTCAGACAGTAAGAGTGACACTATTGGATGGTTCTGTTTAATGAATACATTTTACTTCTCTTCTGCCACCAGCAGAAGCTACTCCCAACCGGAGCTGTTTGTATGTCAACTAGGATAAATAAAGGTCTAAAGCGAGCAGCCACCCCCTTGTTTCTCTCGGGGGGTTGTCTAATTGATATATAACAACACTACGACCCTACAACAGTCCTCGTGACCTCTTACCCCGACCCCCGATGGTCACAGTTGGGGCACAGTTTGGAGTGATCTTGCCCCTGGTTCCTCTGATCTGTGCTGTAGGTAGGTGAAGCAGCTAAAGGGACAGTAAAATGGAGTGCGGTAACTTGACCCGCTCATGACATTACAACTACGGCAACAGGCACGTCTCAGAGTCACCGAGTCAGCACACCAGTTCACCCCACTTCAAAAGACACGCAGGTCAACGGGAGTTAATGGAGCAGTTTATGGGCCAGTATAGGGTAACAATGCTTTTATTTCGAAACGAGTCTTGTTTTGGGAAACGAGATTAAGAATGAGCATCCTCTAGTCCAAGGTTTAACAATAGTGGCTTTTGTTGATGGTGTCATTGAATTTCTCCTTTACATTCAAATTTTTTACGAAAAAAAAACCCCTCTGAATTTTATATATCTTGTTTTTATGTATTATCATTACCCTTTTTAATATAATTATTTATGTATCTGACATGGCTTGATAAATAGGGATTTATCATAGAATCAATAGGGAAAAGTTCATACATAGTGTTATTTACAACCGTCCATTATACTTCAACAGGGGGTGGGGGGGGGGGGGGGCGTCCACAACAAGTGCGGGGGCAGCTTATGTTCTGAGCTCCATAGAGGTCATAGGGGTCACAGACAGAACAACTGCAGCATATCAGTCAGAGGACATTTCATGCTGGTCTTACCAAAAGGAGAACCCGAATACGCACTTCATTCCTTCTCTTCTTTGTCCTCCCTCGTGTTTTTGAAAAGCTCCAAGCCTTGCCCTGCTAATCCATGTTTACGCTCTGCTCAAGGACACATCAGCAACAACTGCTGAAGGATTCACTTATTTTCAATTAATTCCAAAGAACCACATCTGCACTGCATCCATGGGGTGTAATTGATCCACACTGGTAGGACATCTGTTAATTTGTTATTCATAGCTTTCTGATTATACAAAGGTCTAACATTTCTATTGTAGAATAATAATCCATTGTTGAGGGTATTTGATTTAATTTTGTAAAATGTTGTCATGCTCTGTATGTTATCAATAAGATGGTTTGTGTCAGAAAGTAACTACAACACACTTTAAACTCCCTAGTCTTCCACTTTCTCTCAAGTCCCTCGCCTTACCCTGATAATCCTCATTTATAAACGGGCTTTTCTCTGAACTCTCACTCTTTCTGAGGAGGAAGGGAGAACGTTTTATGCTGGCCAAGATGATTTCATAGATGGGGTGGCAGCAGTGCTTGGAAGCTTTAAGAGCCCTTGGGTGACTAAAGAAGTTGAAACAGCAGTCTGTACTCAGAGAGGGGGAAAAAGGGAACCTGACTGAAGTGATGGACCTAAATATAAAAAGCCATTCTTTCAAAAATGTGTTCCATATTTCTCATTATTCCTGACAGTGTAGTTCAGAAACTGCAGCTGCTGTTATTTGCTGTACATGTCAGGCCTCCTCATCGTGATACAAAGGTTCAGTCAGTGCCATCGTTACCGAGCTTTTATAAAAGAGTTACAGCTACATGAAACCATTTATAAGCAGAGTATTTCACTGCACAAACACTTTTTGGGAATTTTTTGTGATGCTGATTTTCTTGTTTTTATTGAAGCGTAAAAAAAAAAAAAAACTGTTCCCGTAAATGATGCAAAATGAGTAGCTTTGAGTTTGCTGAACAGAAGCAAACATGTAGCCTTCAAGAAGTTCTGTCTAAACTTCTAAACAATATTTAAATTATTTGAATATCTCACCATTTCAGTTAAGTGTATCAAATTGCACATTTTAAAAAAGAACTAGCTGAGCAAAAACAATACTCAAGTCAATATGAGACCGTCCTGGCAAAATCTTCAATGCAGTTGTATCCCTGATGAGAAGTGCCCATTAATTCTATTTTGTATGCACAGCCAGCGTCTGGGGTGTTGGTTTGTTGCTGAAGAATGCTTTCAAAGCACGCGAGAATGTAATCTTTAGCACTCTTTAGTCTTGTGAAGGGCTAAGCCCCCCGGACACTGCTCAGCAATCAGCCTGCCTCCCAGACAGATAACAGTATATCTGGATCACACGCAATCACACTCACGGACACACACACACACACACACCACACACTTGTCAGTCTAGTCGGTGGCTCCAGAGCGAACATCATGGGGAGGCTAAGCTCTTAATTTGTTGTGACCGGAGCACGTTGTGTCTCGGTAGGCCAACAGCCGTGGCCTCTTCATCAATGTGAAAGAGTGTGTGTGTGTGTATGTGTGTGTGTGAGAGAGGGCTCAGTGCCACTGCCACATTATGAGAAATCATTTGTGAACAGCAGTCTCCTAGGGCAGGCTGCTTATCGGAGCGCAGTCAGTGGATGACGTGAGTAATTACAGATGATTCACCTTGAGGACTTGATCATCAGCAATATCTCTCTCTTTCATCCTTTCCTGTCCTTCCCTCTCTCTTCTCTCTCTTTCTTTGCTCTCTTCATCCACCACCCCCCTTTGATCCTGTCCTATTCCCTCTCTTTCTCTCAGGACTCATTCTTATTTAAGAATGACTTTGGCTTCCATTCCTGCAGCATTTTTATGAACTCTCACTCGCTTTTCTTCTAAACTTATTCAAAGCACATAACCTGAAATAAAGCAGAGCTCGCTGCGCACGCTGCATAACCTCTGTCACACATTCCGACATCCGTTGGCATGCATTTTTGTACTTGCTCACATGTGAATAACTTGTATTAGCACGACATTAATCTCTCCCTTGAAATAGTCATACAATTGTTCTGTAGTCTGCAATTGTCTTTGGACTAAATGCATTTTAAATAGCCCTGCAGTTTTTCCTTTAGGTCATTTTTTTTCATTGTGGTTCGACCTCATGAAGAAAGTCAGTCCCAGCATTTTGACGGTGCCAGCGGTGTATACGGCCGAGGGAAACAAGGTTTGGCAGCTCCACGGAACAAATGACTGGATTACCTTAAGCCACTGCCAAGGAGTAATAGTAACACTTAATACAGAAAAAGGAAGAAGTGTGACGTCTGTGTGTGTGTGTGTGTGTGTGTCAGTGGGCCAACCCTCAGGCACAGTAGTCTAACTAGTTAGACAAATAAACACTCAGCGAGAGCCCACTGGAGGGAAGGAGAGAGGGAGGCTATCAGCTGCAGACATTGTTTAGTATGAACAATGTAGCTACAACATTGCTGGTTGAAAACTGTTCAGTTCTCACATGTAATATATATTTTTTTCTTTTGGTCAAGAATTTCAGGAACAAAACCCTTTTTGCTTTGAATTTTATTATTATTTTTTGTGTTCAAATTCAGAAATCCAAACAATAAAGATTACATAATTAGCTTTTTTAAATTATTTATACAAGCACAACACTCTAAAAGTGTGCTAAAAGATGAGCGACTGTACTAAAGTAAGTGTAAGAGATGGAACAATGTGGTACATATTTTCAATTAAGCACAAATGGATTAACAAGTGAAATCCCAACAGTGGAGTTACAGTTTTGACATGCAACAGCAATATAATATCAGTCTCTGTTGTTGATTTACTAAAAAGGGGTAAGCTTATGGACTTTACTGTGTGGATGCTTTTGTGCCTACAACTTAAAATCCTTTAATGCCTTAATCTTTCTGTAAACACCAGGACATACACGCAATACATTTTCCCTTAAGTATCTTGACCATATGGCAAGCTCTGAATGCTTAACCCTTAACCTGCGAGACAGAGAACGGACAAAAACGTCTAAAGAAAAGTGGGTTAATCTGCACTTGGCTCATTGGGTCAACATCACACAGTGAGAACCACGGGGGTTTGAAAATCCTGATTTCATGTGTTGTGGGCCTGAATCCAACATCCAGCCCATGCAAGTGGATCTATCTCCAAAAATGTAAGGATATTCAGACATGATGTGGATATATATAGAGATAGAGGATACTCACCCCATGCGATGGGTAGGAAATCCATCCTAACTCCCCTTGGCTTGCTTTAGAGTCTAACAGGTTGACTGAAGAGAAAAAGAGAGGGAAAACAAAGAGAACATATGAGAGTCTAGCCCTTGTTAGCCCCAATTAGTTGTCATCTAATCCCAAAGGAGGGATCACCAACCTCAAGTACTGATCATGACTCTATTTACTCAGCTGCCACACACACACACACACACTACATATATCCTCTGCTAACCAACAGTGAGAGTTGGCTTTCTTGTGTGAGGTTGGCTGGACATACTGGCTACAACACAGACACCCTGGAGAGGTACTGAACTAAAGTACTGCCAATATTTCAAGAATCATGTTTATTTTCCAAGTCTCACGGTGTTGACCCATTTGACCCCCATTCCACCTAGCCACACAAACACCCCTCAGTGATTGGACTGTCACCAGGTAAAGCAAAAATGCCATCAAATCTAAATTCATATCCAATCGCCAGCTTCAGAAGTGGCAAGAAATTTGATTGGCCACACTGAAAACAAAGTAGAAATCCATTTAAAATGACTGGAAATACAATTTTCTGTGTGTGTTCTGCCACAAATTCATTTGTATCAAACAGAAACCAAGATGCAGAAAGAGACGCCCATGTCTAATAGATGGAGTATGACGGGACAAGTAAGACAAGGAGCTCCATTAGCGTGACAGTGCAAATTAAGGCTTTGGGTTGGCGAAAGAGGTTTCATATGACGAACGGTGCGGTGCAAAAGTAGCAGCCGTGTCAGGATTTAAGATGCAACACAGCGCAATTTTGGTGTCATGACTTCTTGGTAATTGCACTTCTATTGCTGACCTCCTCAGACCAAGATCGCACGTACACAGTGCAGAGCACAAACAGAATCTGCTTACCAACTCTTTGCATACATGTGCGGCCAAACCGACTAACATCTTCATCGAGCACAGAAAAATGAGCGACAGCATTTTCTATTCTTAGTATATACATATGGCTGCAGTGCGAATGATTGCCATCGAATACAACTGTCAGTACGGAGCATGACTTATGGTGAGAGGAATGTGAAGGCAGCCTTACGCTCCATGGATGGCCCCACTTCAGTAGCCAAACTGTCCCTGCCTTAAGGTCCATGACAATAATCAAACACAGCTTGTGAGTACTTCCATTTCAAATAAAATAACACAACTGTTTACATAGCTTCTAAATAATGAATGTAAGCTGGCAATATAGATTTATATGAACTAGATTTTGAGTTTAATTTTGATTCCTGCAAAGCAACACACTGCTTCATTTTAGTGTTACTGAGAATCTACTGCAGTGTGAAGAAGAATCAAAACAACACAGATAAACCCAGTGGGCTGAAGTGTGACCAAATGGTGTCACAGCTTGGGACTGATTGATATAGTTGTTTTGTTTTGGTTTTTTTTAAGGCTGAGAACAATACAGATTCTAAATGATCAAGAAGCCCGATAACAGATATTTGGGAAAGATATATATATTTTCAGTAAAAATAAAAATTTCACTGTCAGTGTTTAAAATATCCAGTGATGGAATGTGTAGTTTTCTCTACAGCACTATACTTCAGTGGGATACACGTTTGAGGTACATGAGCTTTGCTTGAGTATTTCCTTATGCTTTTACTCTACTACACTTTGGAGGCAAATACAGCCCTTTTTACTCCATTACATTTATTTGAATATTTGAGTTATTTTTACTTTTCAAATTCACATTATTAATACAAAATATAAGTACTACTATATGTCTACAATTATAAACAATTATTCTAAAATTTATTCATACAAACAAAAATGTTGAATATCACAGCAGATAATTGACCTGGTCGATAATCTGTCTATCCCTAGTGACACCCATAATGAACAAAACTCATATGTACGCACATTTTAAGGATGGTTTGTTTTTTCATTTTTGTCATTGAACAAAAAATGAGTTTACTTTGTAACTTTTATCAAAGCGTCTTCTCAAGTATAAATCTTTAAAATTATTCTGAAATGTGTTTGTGATTACTGTGTCACATTTTGAGGTGCTATTAATTCACTCAAAAGAAGAGAAACACGTGAATTTACATCTTTCTGCAATTACAAACTTGTGCACCAAGTGACGTGTAGTAAAGAAAGAACAGAACGAGGATAAATGATCGGCTGATGTAAATAGAGCGATAAAGTTCCATTGTTCCGTTTAAGTTCAAACATGAAGCCTGTTTCTCATCCTGCTGAGATCAAATCAGTCCACAGCTCAGCACACACAAGCTTACACACACAGACACACACACACTTACCCATGCGAGCGTGCACACAGACACAGCAAAGTGAAGCAGCAGTGCAGTCAGGCCCTGCAGCTGTAACTCTATTCACTGTGAAAATATGAGGAATGCAATCTCCCTGTATTCTCCCATTCAAAGCTCCAGTAAGCAAGAATGCACGCATCACCAAAGACTCTCAAACAGAGTATTTGTGGGTCATGAAGGACTAAAACTATTTTAGTCAAGCAAAATTTGCCCCTCACAAGCAGCGAAATTTGCAGGGGAAAGTGATTTTGTCGCTGCGTGAACTAATTGTCACCTCACACTAGAATAAGGGTTGAGATGTAAGCCGTCATTATCTTCAAGTCTGATAACTATCAGCCAGTGTGGCAACAAAAGCCAGAAAGGAAAGCGGAGAAAGGAAGAAACACACGGAGGGAGACTTATTATCACATTCCAGGCTCAAAAAGCTACTAAATTGCTCACCTGAGCTGCAGTCATGCTAAGCCACTCAGTCAGTTGAGTGGCAGTAGACACATTCCTATTAGAGTCTAATGAAGCTATCTGTTCATGTCAGATAATAGCAGCTCAGCATCCAGGGCCATTGCTTCCAATTTACATTTCTCAACGAGCCGAGCCCACCACTCCAATTGAGCCGAGCGCTGGAATTTGAGAGCAGAAAATTAGACGGCTCTTATATCGCAGGAGGAAAAAGCCCCCTCCAGCTGCACTTGGCTGGGGAAATCAGCACCCACATGCGCACACTCTCAAATTCATGAATAAACACTAACACCGTGCACAGTTATGAAAAAACACAAATTCACACCGAAAGATGTGCCATAAAACAAATCTAGAGGAGTAAACACACACTGAAAAACATGACTGGACTAAACAGATGAACACACATCCACGCTGAACATAAAAGTATGGACCCACCCACATATACTGTATGCATACACTCTTGGAGATGCTCAGCAAAACGTGTACATTCTGCTGCACATGCGTACTTAAGCGGGCACAGAATAAGAGCATACACAAACATTTGGTGACAGTCTTTCTTACTCTCGCCCTCTCTCTCTCTCTCCCTCACACACACACACACACACACACAGTCAGTTAGCATGCTAGCGTCAGCCAAGCATATAGCCCCTGCCCCATCAGGGAGTGCCTCTAAACGGGAACTAGGAGTATTAATAGCAAGCTGAGCCAGCCTGTCTGGGAGGGAGCAAAACACCACAGAGGCAGAAACAGGTGAATCAATATATAACACACACCTAGGCCACCATCAAACACCCAAACAAATCGGACTCTGACAAATCTACAAGTTTGATGAGTACATTGATTTTTTTCATACACGGCAAGTATGAGTATGAGCACCCTTATATATACATATATTTTTCATTCTCATTTTTCCACTTCCTGCTGACCCTGTATTGCCTGGCATAGCAGGCTCTGAAATATTAACATTAAATAATGGAGAAAAGATCTGCAGGGTGCACACGTTGATGTCTTTGTTCTCATAATTAAACTACTAAGTTAAAGATCAAATGGTCCCTCGTTTCAAAATATGACACAAACACAAATAATACGTTGGAGAAGTGAGAGGAAGAAGAAGCTGTAAGGCAGAGACACAAGTGCGGAATCAACACATGGCTTGATCAGCAAAGCGGAGACCTTCCCATCTGGAACAGAGTAGAACAGAACAGAAAAGTTGCATGCACATATCCTCTCCTCTGTCTGCCTGAGAACAGGGTGGAGAGGGCTTTGTCTTTGCCGCTCTCTCTGGTTCTCTGCATGTGAAGGTTGGCAGGCCGCAGTGCAGGCAAAGCAAGGCGACTTGTGTCTGTGTTAAAGGGTGAAGTGTTCACCTCCCATTATGAATTATTCAAGTGCAGAGTCGCTCTGTCTGATGTTGCTGCTGCTTGCCCAACCCCTCTGCCCCCATTCCACTTTCTTTCTTTCTTTCTTTCTCATACCTCATGCCTCATGTGCATCATATTCACACTTAAACTCACATGAAGGCATACAGCTCTCCTGTGCATGTGCGGTATAATTTCATATCTCTGTATTCACAAACAGAAACACACCCACACACAGCCCTTGTGTTTTGATCTAACTCACAGCCCAAAACACATGCTGTTTAACTGAAGATGCCACTTTTCATGTGCAGCTCAATGTTTGGCCAACAGACGCATATAAATATAGGTTTGTAGTATATGTAGAGAAAGTGATTTATTTTTAAAGGTGCAAGCACTTTTCTAGCACCTCTGAAAGGTAGCATCGCTCACAAACGCCCATCAGTCCCAGCGGGACTGCTGAGTCGGGCTCTCCGGGCCAAGGCTCCCCAACGCCGGCTAAAAATACCCGAGGCCTCCCGACGCTCCGCAGCGGGCCAACATCACACCACGCAACCACTCAAAGGAACACAGTGCACCACAGCAAAAACAACTGACAACTTCATTTTCTATTTTTTTTTTTTTACAAAAAGAAAACTGGGTGAAAAAACAATTTTAAACAATATCTCACACCCGCCCAGAGTAAAACTGAATCCGCGACTTTAAAAGATATTCTCAGGGATTTTCTGTCGTTACATCAACTTTCTGCAGCTACAGGATCTTTGACCTGAAAGCCACGCAGTAGAAGTTGTTCTTGACACAATGTCGATCGAGGCACGGTGCCGAAATGTTACAGATGATTACAAGAAATAACACCAGACTTCTGGCTTCCTTATAAACTGGGAGGAAAACAATAAAATAACAACATTAACGATAATAGGCCAAGTTTTCTTTCAAAGCTGAGGTTTGTTTTCCACGAGAGTTTATTTATTTTTTCCTGTCATTTAATTAATGCATCTATTGCATAAAGTCCGTAAAAAGTCCCATAGACTCTACAAGCTGACAGAACAGGCCTTGCATTAATTTTCTAATTTTATGATGTGGCTTTGATGTATTCGGCAGAAATCTGTCAACAAGTTTACAGCCGATCATATTATGATAATCGTTTTCTTTTTCGAGTTTACAAACAGGCACCTTTGCTTAACTCTGAAAGCTCTTTTATATAATTTCCTGTGCGCTTGCAGGTTAGATTTAATCAGCAGCAGCAGCCAGTCGGCATAAACATAAAAGTCAGTGCAACTTTGTTTATCCTTCACTCATGTGAACACTGAGCTGCAGCACAAAACAGCTGAGATACCTTCAGTTTAACCTGAATATCATTACAAAAAAGACATGTTGAGTGACTTTTTCAAACCAATGATCAGTCCCAAATGTGGCTCCCTTGGACACAGTAAGAACTGCAGCGTCTTTTGGTTTGATTTATTCCACAAAGGGAAATGCGGATCGTGCAACTGATCTGTGAATTTGCGACATGATATCCTGGGCTGTGGTTTTTTATCTCTTCTACTGATTCACTGCTATGTTCTTCCGATTGTCTCTGGAAAGTGGATCAAAGTCAGATTTATAAAGCAGAACTGTTTGCACGGTGAAACTTTTTAAAAAAAGCTCCCCACTAGTCCGAAGTGTATTTTCGACGTGTCGTAGGGTCATATTTGCATCATGGCAGTCTGTATGAATTTCTATACGACACAGAGACGGAACGACTCGACACTGACACACTCTGGCAGATTTATGTCTGGGAAAGGTGAATTAAATCGAATCCAATTCAATTCAATTGAAACTTAGCACTTTTTTCCCATTCATACTAACTTGGCGAGTAGTTATCCCTCTGCGCTTTCTCCGTTTCAACACCTTTAACGCATCTCTCTCTCTCTCTCACACACACACACACTCACACACACGCACTGTATTGAGACTATTGTAGATTTTGTCAGGGTGGTGTGTGTTTTATGTGGCTTTGTTCGTTTTTCACTGCTGGGGTCACTAACACTAAATATCCACCAGCTTTAAATCCAAAGAAACTGACTGTTATAGGAAATAATACATTTTGTTATTGTTTATAAAAACTTTCTCAGATCAATATTCAGAGAACCGATTTGCAGTAACCCTAACTGACCTTCTCGTGATCATTTTTTTTAAAACAGCATATTTTAGTCGAATCATACTTTCATGTCAAGTGTTAAATAAAATCCATGAGAGAGGAGCCCTGCGATCTCTGCGTCACACAAGACGAGGCGCACAAAGGAGACAGAGCTGCGAACCGGTCCTGTTTAAATACTGGACGAATAGCCAAGCACATTCACCAAACCTTTTCGTTACGAGACAAAGAAAATCAGGTTAAAACTTGTCAAAGAACTGCGTTTGGAGGAGTTTCAGTTTGTTTCGGTGGTTTGTTTATTGGTGATTTCTTAATTTCCTGTGGATTACAAATAAACTCAAGTGAAAGAACAAAACCGATGGATTGTGTGGCTTGTAGGTTGTGGATTTTCCCTTTAGAATATTTCTATTAGACTATGACGTGGCCTCGGAGCCAAACTTTCCAAACTCATCCTACAAAACCAGGATGAGTTACTTTGTTCCTTCCTAAAGTTGTCTACACGGGCGGCAGAGGGAGATGGTTTGGTGTCTTCTTCTGAACACTGAATTACTGTTTATGCCATCACCGTATTCACACGCACACTGAGTATTTTATTCATTCGTCAGGCCTATATATTTTTTTTACAGTAGGCTAATCATGATCCACGTCCACGCACATACAGTGTGACCCAAATCTTCACTCAAATGCATTTTCCCCCCGTGTGGACAGTTTTAACCTTCACACAACTCAGCTGCTCCTCCAGCACCCGCGTGCCTCTTTACTTTTTACTTCAGCTCCACTTCAAAACACTTTAAGCAAGACAAGCAGCCCACTTGTATGACACAAACACCACTTAACAGTGGAAGTGTCTTAAAAAAAAAGGACAGAAAGATTTTATGAAAGTTAAGAAATCTGCAAGTAGAAACCAGGAGGCTGCTTCACTTGTTTCCAGCACTGTTTCATATATTTGAAGAAGAGATTCTGCTGTGCGTGGATCGGTCTGCTGTGGGGCTTCAAAACACTGTCACATCCATATGATCACTGAGAAGAGAGCGAGACTCGCGGTGGAAATAAGTGAAATCAGCTGCACATCCCTCACTTTTCATCCATTTAATGAAACGCTGGATTTAAATATGATTTAAAACACACAGTCGTTCCTTGACTTCATAAAAAAGGACAGTTTACAAGATGCCCATTGTAGCCTGCAAGTCAACTGTTTTCGGGTGTAATGAGGTCAGAACCGTAAAAACAGAAGCCGCGTTTTTACGCACTATGCGATTTTACTAATCTTCTACTTATTGGCTTTAAATCAGTGTGACTGGAAAGCCAAACGAGGGGCGTCTACCCCAAAGGAATTACTGGATAAAACAGATCGGCATTAAACCTCTCATGACAACACAGACATCGGAGTTTCTTTCCGTCTCTTCGGTCCCGCATTAACTCTGGCGATGGGCGCTTTGGGAGCTGTCTGCCCATCGTTCGGTTCATTCATCCCCATTTAAACAACTATGAACCGTCTCGTTCGCGAGATAAACCGGAATTAGGCTTGCTTGTCTGCCCTTTTAGGTCTACTTTCAAGTTTTTGTGTGTGTGTGCAAGTCTCGGTGATAATAGTGATAATATCCCCGACTCTGAGTGTCACAGCTACGCGCTTCGGATCATCTCATGATTAAAATTTGGACAGTATCAAGTCCGCGGTGAGCGCACAGCACCGTCCGCGGCGTGTGCCGTAAAGCGCACCGTTCACACACTCCGCAGCGCACACATGCACATAAACACACACGCCTGCAGCCAGAGTTCCCTTACCTTCATTGGGAGGGTAGATGATGGGAAACGCAGGAAGAACGCACAATAAAAGAGGTAAAATGAGAAGGAGTGATCGCGAATTGCAATCCATGGCGGCGGATCAGAGGTACATAACTCCATGAAGCCACTGACTGATCTGAGAGCGTCTTCTCTCCACTCAGCTTTCTCCCTCTCTCTTGCTCCGTCTCCCTCCGGTTGGAGCACTTTTCCGCTGGGTCCTACAGAGTCTGACAGACAGGAAAACGCTGGCAAGTTCACCACAGGTCAATTTGGAGTCCCCGCGGACGTCTTCTTGACGCGAATGACATCCACTCAGCAATATTTTACAGCCGATGCAAAAATGCAATTTGATTCACTAAAATGGAGAGCGAGAGAAATATTGGAAATCTCTCCTGGATAAAAGTCCAAGGTGTATGTTCCTGTGACCTCCTACTGTAATAATTCAATCACATTCACCAAGTATATCAAGTATCACTTACAGTATTTCTCAGTTTTGTTCTTACAGGAAGTTAGTTAAGAAATACAGTTGGTTTGATTCTGAGCAGGAATGTTAATAGGCACCTGATGCTTTTAAATAAACAGCCCAAAGTGGCCTGTAATTTTGAGTCATGGGCTACAGAAGGAACATTTTGGGTTTGAGCGTGACTGTGTGGCAAATCATTATCGCCAACTTGATTTATGTCAAAAAACTGGAGCAGCTCACAGGATCCTGTCATTGTTACAGCAGGGTTTGAAATGGCAGAAAACAGACTGTTTTGGTTATTTTTTTTAACAGGAAAAGTACTGCAGGAACACACATGCAGACACACAGGGCCTTTCAACAACTCACTGCACGTGTTTGAATCTTTGAGTTAATGCGCATATTAACAAAATATTTTTCATTCATATTATTGTAACCGTGATGTCTTATGAGAGTCACAAATCGAAGTTATGATAAAACATGTTTTTGCTTAAATACCTCATTTTTATGACTGCTTACATTTACATCTGTCTAATTTGAACATAAATAATGGCCTAACCTTAAAGTAAAAACCTCAACTGTTAACTGTTCTGTTTCCATGCTGAACTAAATGACAGACCTTCCTTCGTTATTGTTTGGAGGGACGTATTGTGCTTGTATTTGGGTCTACTTTGTGCACAGTGAGGACCATTAGGGGCCCCAGATACCACAATACTTGATCCGCACTCAAAGGCTGGTGTGGCAGTGTAACACCCGGGCCCTCGCCGAGACGCCAGCTGTTGTGGTGGGGGGTTGGAGGCTGGCGTTTGGGAAGGCGTCTGACGTATGGGAAAAGTTAAAGGGCACAGCACACGCAAGCCAACAACACAGCCACACTGGGATTTCTACAGACTTTTAGAAAATTCTAATTACTTTACAATCATTTCCTGGATGTGATTTACAGTACTGTGGGTTAGAGCAGTCTGTGTCACTCAGATATGAAAGAAATTCCTCTTGCATTAAATAATACAAAATATTTTCTTTGATGAAAAACTTTATAGTGATTATACTTCAATAGTTGGGATTTTTCTAAATCTTCCAAATCACTAATTTTAACTAATGCAAATGTTATTCCACTGAATGATCTTTTTTTATTTCTATTTTTTATTTTTTTAGAAGAACGATTATGCAAACCATTGCCCTGTGGAAATGTGTCTAAACCCATATCAGTGCTGCATTTGACAAACATCACTTTCACAAACTTCCTTTTTATCAGAAAATTTTTTATTTATATTTGCCTTTCTCAGTACATTCAGTTGCTTATAGTGTGTTCAAAAGTATACATACACACACACACACACACACACACACACACACACATATATATTACAAAGCGTTTAATGCTTTGTGAGCATTGTCTTACACAGATTTATTAAGTCTCAGGTTGTCAGTGGAGAGAGTAAAGAATGATGCCAGGAGGTCTCCGGCCACATTATTAAGTGGCCATGGCATGTGGATTTACAGCTGGTTTCAGACTTCGTCATACATCATCTTCTACATCCCACTAATTCACTTATTACGTACTGAAAGAGATTAATACGAGAGGCTCCAAGGCTAACAATCAATTCAAAGGCTGGCTGGTCGTTCTGAGCTCATGGTTTACACATATGAGGGTGTGGTTTCAGTGGAGGACAAGAAAACAAACGCATTTATTTTTAAATACTACATATTTATGCAAATCGTCTAAATAAATATACTGGAAGTTGGAAAGGTAAACGAGAATTCAGGAATTATGTGCTCAAGTTATTTGTAATTTGAATAAAAGGCCCATTAAGCTTTACATGCACTTTTTTTAGTGAGGAAACAGTTGAAAATCAAGTTGTTAATTTAGTTATTTGCACCAATAGAATGAAATGATTGTTAGTCAGTTGCAAAAGTTCTCCACAATACAGTATTAATTAATATGATTAAATTGTACAATACAAGGAACTTCATGCTGACAGTTAAACGTAATCAGTAGTGATCCTGTTGAATTGGTTTTCTTAGAGTCGCTGATCCTGTTTTTAGTCAATAAACCTGCATGTTAGTTCAAACTAATTGTTGGAAATCTGTTTCTGATTGTGGTGAATTGGAAAAATGCGATGGGTCCCTCCCGTCTATCCACTCCACCATTTTTTCCCTCTTCTCAATGAGCGCTTGTCCATTCTTGAACTCTTGCCAGTGGAACAATCCAGTACGAGATGGAGGAAAATATTGATTTAGAGCCGCAATTGTAAGTCATGATGTGTCCTGACATGGCTGTATGTTGCTCCGAACTCACAGAACAGATGCTGTTTATGGGCACCTTTGAAGCTGCTGAGGCCTGGCCTTCTTACACAGTAACATACAAACAAATAAACAGATATGCTGACTGTGTTTACTTCTTGCTGTCAGTACCCTCTTCCTCCCTGTGGTTCTCAGGCAGCACATTCCTCCATAGTCACAGCATACAGAAGGAGGAGAAGCCAGCGGGCTGCTGGCATGTAACACTATCCCCCCACACCAAACATCATAGCAGGGACGCTTTCTTACCATCGCCAGCACCGCCGCTCTCGGCTCTTTTCTCTCATTTTTTATTTTATTTTTTTGCAGCACTACAGGGGATTCTAAAACAGAGTTGAAATGGCCTGCTTATTGTTCTAATTAAAGCACAATTATTGTTTGGTTTTAATGCACATTATACCCATATGTATCATAAAAATACTACTACAGAATACTTTGAGTCCATTCAGGAGGAATGATAATTAGTGCCAATAATAAGAACTGTTGCTGTCAGGCAGAACCATGTGTTTCCCTTGTCCCTGAAAATAGAATCAGAGAAGTTTTATTTGAGTTTATTGAAAACAGCAGGATGGACAAACATGGCAGCGTATGCTCTGTGTCATTTGGTGCCTTCAGAGATTCTGCGATATTGTCAAAAAGATCAAAAGCAGTTGAAGCTTGGGCCTCTGATTGCCATTTCCGCATGTTTCACATAGAAGCAACCAATTTCTAGTGAAAGTTTGTGTTATAACATCAAGCAGAAGAACTGCATGTTCATGTAATTTCACTCTTATCTCATGAAGAATTTGTCTAGTTGAAGTGTTTACGCAAAGAAATCAAATGCGTCTGTATTTCTTTTATCTGCATGCATGATTAATTGGGTCGTGGTTCATGTGGCAAATTCTCCTTCTCGCCCACAGAGACAACCCTGATAGGACTGAGTGACCTGCCCTAGCAGAGCTCTGTTAGATGGAGCTGGGCTTCCTTCCCACTACAAACAACTTTCTGTCCACAACCAGCCAAAATAATGTCTCATCAAACTGCTAGTGCAGTTGGAAGATTAAATTATTTCTTTTATTGTTTTAAATAAAAGATAAGATTATTGTCAGTTGTTAAAGAGAGGACCATCCCCCTCTGTGCCGTTCTGTAAAATCTGGTAAATTAAATTTGTCAAACCATTCGGGACGCCCTTCAGTGAAAACTGGCTTTCCGTGATTTGTTGTTTACAGTGTTTTATCACAGGCTTGTTTGTGTCATGACAGAAACACTGGTCAAATATATGGTCACTCGTTTGCCTGTGTGAGCGACACAAGTATAAACTGTCGGTTGTGTTATTTCTTCAGAAAAACAACAAAATGTCAGAACAAAAGCCTGAGACAGAAGGAGACGAGTTATACAGATTTCAGTTCATGAATGCACACTTCAGCTCTTTAAGTGATTATGTATGTCGCTGTCTCTGTCGAATAAAAGCTAAAAGCCCTAAAATGTCAGTGCAGTAAAAATAAAATCATCACTGAATCAAATGTATTTGTTGTGAAGAAGAGTAAATTTTGGTTTTCCCGACAGGATATTCAAATCAGATACAGAACGGGAAGCTTAACAAAAGAAAGAAAGAAACAAGAAAACAAAGAAAGATGTGTGAGTGAATGGAAAATCTGAATGTGAAACTTAATTACAGCCACCAGACAAATGTGCTGGAGAAAAAAAACAACACATTTCTCTGAAAAGGGGGAAAGGTGAAAAATCTCCTGAAATGGAAAGTTTGAAGTAAAAGTACCTCAAAATTGGACAGAAGTACTATAATCTTTCTAAGATTCTACCCGAGACTCCAAATATCTCACAACAAAGACAACAGAAAGATGAATTACAGTAAGCCTCCATCTTGAGGCTATGCGTGTGTGATGTAATGCTTTTGTGTTATACTCAGAGGTCATTTGTCAGTTAAACAATACTGAAGAACACAGTAACAGTTGCAGGAATTTCTGTTTATGGTGGTGTTTTCTCAGTCCTGGGGAGGATATTTCTCATGCAAACCAGAGTGATCAACCAGGAACGAGACATGCAACACGTCCCATGTTCCTGAAGACCTGGAATCTGACCAGTACAGGAAAGCCATCATGAACTCACTAGACGCCTCTACTCACTTATTTCTACAGTATATGTTTAACCAGACATGAATGTTGCTGATTATTCCTCTAGAAAAAACATACAACTCTACCACCGGTTCCCTACCTGGGAACACATTTAAGCAGCTGAGAAATATCCCGAAACAAAACAGTCTGACATGACGGTTTATTTACTAGAGGACAACTAAACAAGGCTAAACCATAAGAGCTGGTAATTACAGGGGGAGGAAACAACATTTGGTCTCCTTGATGGCATTGAGGTTTTCTCACAAGGAGACACACAAAAATGCAAACAAGCAGACAAAAACTCCCCGGTTCCTTCTCTCATGCACACACGCACAACACAACCAGTCTTGTGAAGAGTGAAATTTACAGACAAGAGTTTGGTTATAAATCATTAAAACCCACCCACTGACCCATTTACTTTCAGTTTTACAGATACAAATCTATAATCCACAATCTGTTTTCTTCACTCTTGCATTCCTTATTTTCAACATGCCGAAACTGTGTTTTGTCTCCAACTCAAGTAGAGTTGAAATCAGAAGTAATTTTGGATCCAGAAATGTGAAAAATTAATTGTTAAAACTGATAAAAACATTTGTTGGAAGTAGAATACTCAATCTCTAATTTGACTGTAGCAATAACCTCATTTCATGCTGTTGCAGCATAACAGTCGTGGCCAAGTACTGCTTGAGATAATTAGCTGAAGTGAATGAAAGTAGTGTGTTTTCTGGGAAGGAGTTCTATCCTTATACAAGAAGATGTCCATCATAGAATCAGCTCTCATCAGTCTTTGAAGAACAGTGTCTTAACCCCAGTCTCACTCCCTCTGCAGTTCCATCTGCCAGTATTGTCTTGGATACTATTCCTCCTCCATCTGCTAGAGGATTAGATTCATGTACACACACACACACACACACACAAACACACACACAAAATGACTCAGGTTTTACAACAAAGTCTGCCAAAAAAGACCTTGGCTGCAATACACTCGACTTCCAGAACAACTGCAGTTTTAACATTTTTATCCATAAAACCAACTTTCATAGTATATTCACAAACAATGAGGACAACGGGTCACTGTCATAATGTGTGTGTGCATACCTGTATGCTTTCTAATAGCTTCCCTGTCAGAGCAGTAGTCCTCCTCGGGAAGACAGTCAGGTCTGTTGCTGTGCTGTTGCAGAGACGTTTAACTAAAATATTCAGGAGAAAAGCACCTTAATTATACAGATGATGGAGTAGAGGCCCTGCAGTAGTGTGTGTTTGTGTGTGTGAGTGAGAGTGTGTCAGTATCACACAGCTAGCATAATAGCATCTAATTGGCCTATGCTTCTGCAGATCTCCCACTCTTATTGGATGCATCCGTGTTGTCTAGACTGTTTAGCCATTACTCTTTACTTCATTGTTTATTTACTTTTTTTTTTTCCAGAGGAGACACATTTATATATGCAGATATACAAACACATCTTTACACAACACATATGCAGCACACACATACGTAAGCTACATGTAAACACACAAGTGTGTCAAGTGAACACAAACATTCGCTCACTTCTCACGTGTGGTGTATTGTAACAGACTTTTGTGTTTACTTCTGGTGCTGCAGGAAGAGGAAGACGAGACAAAATGGAAGACGCTGTGGAGTCAGGAAGCACACATGCAAACACAAACGCCCACCTACCCACACACACACGTGCGCACACACACACACACACACACAAACTTGTTGTCTGCTTCCTGCCAAAGCTACTAAATGAGGTGTTCCTTTTTCATTAATCATGGCTGCTGTTCAGGTTCCCTGAGTGACACACAGTTGAGTTGTTGGGGGAAAAAAATTGCAGCTGTAGCACTGAGTGACACTGAGCAGCATTGCATAGGTACTAATTATATTACATTAATGTGTTTATTTCAGCACCTTCTCATTAAATTTTACTCTTTCAGCTTGCATGAAGCATTTTCATTAAGGGTATATGGTTGATTTATTAGTAAAGGAAAACGTATAAGGCCCTGACGTAGAAACATGTACTGTAGATACAGAACAACATGAGGATTAATGTGCTGCACTGATGGATGATGTAAAACAAGTGTTACTTTGAGACATTTAATGTGAGCAACATTTAAAACAGAGCAGGATGTGATGCAAATGTCCAAATAGTAATGTCTTTGTCTACCATTGTAAACCACCCTGTGGATTTTTGTGTTTTTGTCATCTGCTCCTAGTTTCTTGCTTGTGGAGCTATGAACAGTTGGCAGGGATGGTGAAAACCAAGGCTATGGGTGTGGTGCACATCTACAAATTTAATCCCAACTGCGTTAGTAAGACCTTGTGTTGAAACATCATAGTGTCCTGGCTAAATCCTTACTGGAAGCCCTGTTGGAATGTTGTTTTGTTTGCGGCAGCACTCTTAACTCTGCTACGATGCATAATATACAGATTGCAAGCTCACTGGTCACAGTTAAAAGTTTCTGACAGTAGAGCTATTCATTTGTCAAACATCACGAGACAAAACCTTTCCATCACGAGGTGTTTTAACTACTGCAGAGCAGTTTCAAGAACTGCTTTCTTTGTGTTTCGAAGAAGATTAGAAGTAAAAATAAATAAATAAAATAAACTACTGTACTTATCATCAGATAAATGCAATATAAGTTACTTTAAATTTATTATCATCTGTTAAATTCCTGTTGAGTCAAAAAAGTACCAGACCTAGACTTTTTACACGTTGGGTGCTGTTTTGAATGCAGTAATAAACGCATATTTACAAGGAGCTTACTAAGCATTAAAAAGCTTTATAGAAACTGTGGTGTAGTGGACTCTTTTCACTGACAAGCAAAGCAAAATCTGTCAAAGAATTTAGGAAAAACATTAGAGGAACATGATGCTGAGCTGCTGATGTGAGCAAGTGAATAATTATGTGTGCTCCTTGTACTGGGAATGATTTTATTTGCTCAGTTGAACATAATCACATCAACTCATAATAAGAGGTTGTCACATTAGTGATTATACATTGCTGACAACGCTCAAATAGACTGCTTGTCTCACAAACTTGCACACCGGGACAAAAACCACCATGTGTGAAAAATAAGACATTCTACAAACTTTTTGCTACCTACAGTCCATCTGCTTTACATGTTCACTCTCTTCCAGCTCAATTCTGCCATCCAACACCTCAAAGATATCCAGAATGTGCATATGTTCTACCCAAAGTGCACATAACAAGGTCCATGAAAACATGGTTGGATGAGTTTGGTGTAGAAGAACTTGACTGGCGAGTCCTGACCTCAACCCCATCCAACACCTTTGGGATGAACTGGAAGATTGGAGATTGTGAGCCAGGCCTTTTGGTCCACCATTAGTGCCTGATCTCACAAATGCTCTACTGCATAGTTGGGCAAAACATTCCCACAGAAGCACTTCAAAATCTTGTGAAAAGTCTTCCCTGAAGAGTGGAAGCTGTGTAACTGAAAAGCTGTCTGTGTATTTAGAATGTGATGTCATTAAAGTCCCTGCTGGTGTGAAGGTGTCCCAGTACTTTTGTCTTTATAGTGTATGTAGAAGACTGCTTATGGGCAGCTTACAAACCAGTGACTCTATCATTGCTCATCACAACCAACCCGGTTCCCGTAAAACCCAAACAAGACTTGATCATAGATCAGGTATGTTGGCATCTATTATCCCATTATTTGTCAGTACAGTCTAAGTATGTATATCCTGTGGCACACATGGTTACCATCAGCAGAACTCTGACCGCAAAACCGCAGTGTTAGTCTAATCTCTAAATACCGTGTGTAATGGGCCCTGTGTCATTATGTTGCCTTGCTTTATGACACACACGCAGTCCTCAAAAGCAGCACAGCACTGCGTGTGTGTTTGTACCACATTCAAGAGAAACACTGCAATACTGAATGGCAAGACACTCATCAGTTGTCACAGCTGCCGTCTTTCATGTGAAGAGCGTCTGATGCTCTGCCTGTCTTGTTTCAGACATTTTAAATGAATTCGGGTGAGGGCTTAACATGATTTTACAAACAAGCAGGCGCACAGCCTCAGTGCTGATGCTTTGCGTCAGACTTTTATCCACGTCAGTTGATGGGGGCTCATGACAAGGCTAAAAAGTAGAGACATTTGGGTAAACTTACATTATCCTCTGCCTGTCTTCAACTGTCACTATCTAAGTCTCTTTATATGTCTGTCTGACTCCTTTTTCTGCTACCAAGGCTCATCCTGAGAACAGAGAGATTACCTCCATTTGTCTTCATTAGCATATTAGCTAACAGGCCCTTTGGTGGAGCCCGTGGGAAACTGCTGTAATTGCTAAGATAGCTGTAGACTGCACCATTGAAGGAATCTATAGAGCTGTGTGAGTGCGTGTTTGAGTATTTCAGAGATGAACTTCACCTTGTTTCATGCTCCTCTCCTCATGCCTTATGTCTCTGTGTGTGCACACTGTGTGTGAGAGCAACAAGGAAACAACAGCTCAGAAAATTACTTGCAGCCAGCTGTTTCTGAATCTCATCATAGGAATTTATCAACAAGCATAATTCTGGCACCAACCTCCTATGGTGCGCCGAACATTTCCGTGAAAGGAATCATCGCACAACTTTCCCATCCTCACTTGTGAGAGCTAGCTGCTTATGAGGAGTATTTTTGAATTTTCAATTCATTGGGATGAATGCAGGGGTGAATTATCCTTGCATATCCGAATTACTAGGGAGGAGAGGTTGTTTGATCCGTTCTAATATATGGATGATTGCAATACACTGTGATTCAAATTATGAAGCATGCACTCATCCTCAAAAACACCCTATACAGTCCAACTGGCAGCTGAAACGCTCCTAATTGCAAGGCACAAACAAACACAAAAATTACAGCAACTGTGCCCAATTAGGGGATATTTTTGCATTGCTTTCTTTGGTTCTATGGTTGATTAGCTGCCTGTTCAGGTAAGCAGTTGGCACTGAGTGCATCTGTAGTTGAGAGAGTTCAGGTCAGAAATGTGATGCCAAATTTTCCTTTGACTTTAATGAAATTTTTCATTATTCTATAGTTGACTGAGAGTCAAGAGATTTAATCTTAAGAGAGTTGTTGCCTACTTGAAATTAAGACCATTCTTTCTCTTGTTCAACTGTCTCATTATTGTTTTACAAGGATGGATAGGAAGGCCACAAAGGGAGATGATTTATATATATATATATATATATATATATATATACAAACATTATTTGCATTAGTCAACAAGGACTATGAAACCTGCTGTATTCTCCAACAATGCATCATTGTTGGCAAAGACAAAAACACACACAACAGTGTTTACCTATTATACACATGTAAGTGGACAATACTTGAATTTGTCCTCAGGGCGTCTGGCTTGCGTGTAAAAACCAACCAACATACGCATGCAAGCTTATTATACAGTCTAAAGCGCTGTGACTCAGGCCCAGTGGCACAGTTTCACTGACACACAAGCTTAGCATCAAGCCATCTCTTACCTTCAAATGACCGTTTTGTTTTTTTTTTCGTTGTTGTTGTTTGTTTTTGCTGAACCTAACTGTTACAGTAGATAGCAATACTCTGTGCAGTAGAAGAACATCATGTCACCCAGTCGAGTGAAACTGTTTAAGTGGCTGTTTGGTATGATTCATTACTTGGACAAAACCAATTTATTTTAAGCTGTGTCCTGCTGTCACCAAAGGACGCTTGCCTCAAGCTGAACATGTTCATTCTTTTTCACAAACTGTGCATATGACTATTGTTGCCCTTCTCAAGTAATTATCTCAGGTCAGTGGCATGTCTAACCAGGGATGGCATACACATGAACATGCAGTCTTACTCATCTGTCACAGCAGAAAACAGTGTTGAGTTACAAAGTTGTCACTGTGAAAAGCAGTTTCTTAGCACGGCATTCTTCTCATCCATTTTTGCCTCTGACCTAGACAGGCTAATCGTGCATCAAATGCCTTCTTTCATGGTGCTGTCATTTCTGAGACATGCTTACCAAGACTTCTTTGCAACTAATATTATTTTTATGTGTTGCGAAGACCTTCACCTTGAGAAACCATCTTGACAAAAAATTGCACAAAACATAAAATTATTTTTGATGATTCATCTTGAACTTGTCTGTTACATAAATGTATCCAGTCAAATAGGTAGATTTTTTATGCTTTCTCATATCAGTGGGGAGCTCACTCAACTATTGTAAAACAGCAGTTGGTCTGGATTTTGTTGAGCAATATGTAGTCCCTCTTCGTAATGAGGGATTGTTTGGCAGTAGCAGAGAATATTGGGCAGACGTTTATGTAACTTAGATATGTGTAACTCTCCTTTCAGTAAACCCTTGGGTTATAAGTGGACTCAGTCTGAACTTTGAATAACTAGTGCAACCCCTGCTTGGTATACAGTGTGGATGGCAGTGAGGGTGATAAAAACAATAACAAAAAAACACTGAATGTACTAGAGAAACAGATGTTAGAATGTGAGCTCCACGTTCTCATCCCAGCTTCGTCACATCCTTCCACGCCTCATCCGGATGTAAAGTACCCACTGGTGTGTGTGGCTGATACACAAAGACTTAATAAGTGATTAAAATGTCACATTGGTTAAGTTTAGACACTAAAACCAATTGGTAAGTCTCAAGAAAAGATCAGTGGCATGGGTTTTCTTTCACATGGGACGCAAACTTTCTTGAGTGAAAGCGATGCGTTTGACCTACAAAATCAACTCTCACTTTGTAAACTACATCTTGTTGCGCAGTTGCTCCCATCATCTAATACTGACGCGAATGTGCTTGCGTTGGAGGTACGTTAAAATCCAGCCCTGATGCTTAAGGTTCTGGATGAAATGCCAAGGGACATGCCAAAAAGGCAGCATTTGACGCCCTGGTAATCAGACCAGGCTCAAGGTGAGATTGGCTTGGGCCTCCTCTACAGAATTGAGTAAATGCAATTAGAGGTGCCATGCTGTCTGCCAGGGTACTCCAGTGCCACTTAGATTCTGCTCATTTTGCCAACCCACCCATGCTTATACTTCCATTATGCCATATCTCCTTTACTAACCTTAATTCATCCATCCATAGGAGAATGCTTGCCAGGGGCAGAACCATATGAACAGTTGTGCTGACTGAAAAAAAGTGTTTAATTGACCTGTCTGCTTAAATGAAGAAGGGCAATACTGCTTGACTTTTCCACACATTTTCTGTCCTCATCTCGACTTCCTTTTCATCCTGCCCCTCACTGTCGGAGCAGCACTTCAGAGCCAAGGCCATTCCAGGTCCTGCCAGGTCGGAGAACTCAGTTACATGTCAGACATCTCACTCTGACACTCTATCCCTCCCTTTCTTCTGTCTCTGCCAACCCTCTACCTCATCCTCCCACAGGCTTTCATGGAAAGCTGCCCTCTTTTGTTGTGCCAGAAGCCGCATCCTAGCAGTCCTCCACGCCCATCCTTCTCAATCATACCAGAGGTCTTCAAGATGGATTCTTTTACTCGGTATTGAAACAATAAATTATGTGTCAGCACAGCTGAGATACCTGTTAAAAGACTGATATGCTATCTTGTACTGGTCTCACAGAAATACTTAATCAGTATTATTTTATTCTGCTGATACTTTATTGCATGCTGCTCTGTGTCTTTTGTCTTTGAACTGATGATCTATCTATCTATCTATCTATCTATCTATGTGCTACTGAAACCATTATTATTTTAGAATAGAAACATCAGAAATAGAAACATCAGAATGATATCGGTTAGACTCACAGGCAAATACTGGTAGGTTTTGAGGTAATGTAAGTTTAGCTTGATGTACAGGTAAACTTAAATATTGGCTTAAACCAGTTGCACAGTCACATGCAGGCACAATGCCAGGACAGTGAGCCAAAAAGTTAGATAGCTTTCTGCAATATACATCCAGACTCCCACCTTCACGCCTCATGTCCATTTATGGTCTGATGGTTTGTTTCTGATCACCTACAGATTTACAGCAGACCACCTGCTAGACTCACCAAGCAAACACAGACACACCAAGACATGCAGACACACACAAAGTACAACCAGCTGGAAGACAGCAGAGATCCAGTAAAGGAAAGCTATGATTGATGTCTAAACACAGAGGAACAAATGAAACCAATCAAAACTAATCAGGAATGGCAGCCCAATACAACAGAGGCTGGGCAAACATACGGAATATGCCCGATTGTTGACAAGGATGTAGCTCCATCCTTTGATTACAATAGCAGCTTGCCATACTGTATGCAATCTGTTTCACTGTTAGCCTCAGTTCAGTATACAAATGTTTACCTTTAGCAGTGGACGATAAATGTTGACTTTCATGGGAAATAGATGAACCATTATTTCCTGACATTAAAGACATTTACAGGAAACATTCACACGCTGTTTTGGCTGTGTAGAGCTTGTGTAGAAGCGAAGTACAGCGAGTAGGTCCAAACTGCAAAATGTTGACATTTACGGTTATTGTAACATAATATCATTGTAATAGTGTTGTGCACCTGAGTCACCGGCCAAAAGTATACACTCAGTTGGCAGCTTATTATTTACACTTAGCTAAAACTATTGAAGGCTACGAGCCTGTAATGAATCCTCCGTTTATGATTGTAACAACGTCCAGTTTTTGTTTTCGAGAGGTGTTGATTCAGCAGCCTTCCCTAACTGTTATCAGTGTGTTGAACAAAATGTTTCCATGCATTGTACTGTTGGTGGTTATATTGTAAGTAACAGTTCAGGAAAGAGAATTTAACAAAGCTGTAAAAGCATCTCTCATTAAAAGAGCAGCTCTGTCACCATCTCTCTAACTTTCATTACTTTAATTTTTCAAAATTACTCACAAAGTTCCAAAGATGCAAAATTATCAATACCAAAAAGATTGAATTCTTAAACTTTTTTATTCCAAATACAGACAAAACCATGTGTTCTCTTAAGCATGTGGTGCATTGGGCTCCCTCAGCCACCATAGAAAGAGAAACAACAGGGAAATAATGGAAAGTTAACAAAAATTTGAGCAGCGTACAACTTATGATGCCAAAACATGGTCCTGATTGAAAAAAAAATGTTGGTACTCTTGCAAAAGTACTGTTTCTGAGAATTTTAAACTCACAAATCCATCTTACCATCAGAAAGATGACGAACAGTCCAAAAAATATTTGTGAGAAAGTTTACTGTGTACTGGCCTTAAAGCTCACCCAAAACAGGGTGGGAACCTATTAATGGTTTAAAAGTAATTAGTGCAATATAGTAATTAAGTCTTGCCAGAATTACAGTACATATGGGTGTATCCTTTCTTCTGGTAATCCTAATTACACTGTGGTCTGCTGTATCCTGTGAAGCTGGAGGCGTTGGTTAGACAGTTTATTTAAACAGGAATAGTGAATTGCAGCAGTGTGAATGACATTCTCCAATCTGAAGGTTATTCATTAAGTCTTTCTTTTTTTTTTTAGTTTGTTCCAAACATGTTGACGGCAGATGTCTTTCGTCTCAGCCAGTTACTGGCATCGCAGGCTGCTGGTAGTAAAATATAGTCACAGTAACTGTACCATTAACCATATCTCTGTGGTGAACTTACTCACCCCTCACAACACACACACACACACACACACACACACACACACACACACACACACACACACACACATTAACACTTCATGGCGGTGCAGTTACTCACTCTTCATAAAGCAGCTATGTTTTCTTAAGCAACCACTCAAGGGAAATTAACTTAAATTCTTTGTGTTTGTCTCCCTCAACAACACACCCTCACACATGCACATAATGCACTTCAGGGGGATATATGAGCAGATTGTGTCAAAATGTTTAATCTTCTAACCTTATGTCAAAGCAAATAGAGCACATTAAAACAAGATCTAGAAAGACAATAGTTATCCATCTTCTGACTCACCTGTCTAAGTGACTGCCAGGGTGTCAAATTACCTGACTGAGTGAGACTTCCTTCAAGTATCACAATTACTATATATGATTTTACACAATTTAGTGAAATAATACTTTGAGTTTATTCATTTTTGCAGAGATGGTGCATGTGTTCAAGTCCATGTATTTTGACATTTCATCATTAAAAGACAACATGATATCAACAATGTGACGACAACATAGCAGCAACATGGAAGAAACAGGCCCGCAACATGGTGACGACATGGCAACTATATGCTCCCATCCCTTTCGCCTCACCTGATAACTGTCTTTGGCCATGATTCCAACAGAAATCACAATATGGGAGGTGCAGGGGGTTGGAGCATTTGGTTGCAGGTACCAGAAGAAGATAAACCACAAACCAAAGTGCTTGCAGAGAAGAGAGAACTACCATGATGCTACAGTCTGACATGCACACACCTCACCATGGGCAGACTTTGTTGAAGAAATAATTACTCTTCTGAATTTTGATTGCTGTGCCTTCGTTATTACTTCTACAATTATTACCAGAGAAGGCAAGCCAAAAATGACACCACAAGGATCTGGAATCTCCCAAAAACAATTAAATGTCTTGTGGGCAAGCAAGCACTGAAGGGATATATTCTGAAAATACAAAGTAATAAAAACGAGCTGATTGAGGTGTTTAATATTTGGCATGCTTATTATCAAGTAAGACAATGACGTGTTACATGGTTACAAGGAGAAGGGTCGTGTGTGCATGTGTTTGTGCATGTGTTCGTGTGTGTTTCTGTGTGTGTGTGTGTCAAGTCAGCCATCAAAGCTATGGAGTATGGAGAGCTTAGGAATGCCAAGGGTGTTTTGGGTTCATGTCTTCATTACTGTGTCAGACAGCAATAATATTAAATTATACTTCACACACTACTTTAAAAATTCCACTGTTTTCCTGCTGTAAATAAAGGGCCAGATGTCAACTTTTTGAAGCATAGGATGGAGGAATGCCATAATGTACTTGCTGACATAGAAAAAAAAGTAAATAAATCTGTCTGGGTTGTGTCCCATGATGTTATAAAATGTTTCAGAGGTTTCATCTTTCAATCCATAGTCGTATGACTTCAAATCTGAACCAGAAAAATGTTACATGAAACAAATCAATGGTAGATCTATGCTCTTCGAGTTTTAAAAGCACAGCCAAGTCAGAGTCATTGAGGCCACATACCACCAGTGAACCACCTTGGAAAGGAGTACGTCCTGTTTTCCAGGCAAACACAGTATTGAGTTGTTCTCCCAACAGGCCTCTCCTCTGCTGCAGCTAGCTTAAGTTATTACACAGTGTGAGGATGATGATGATTCCCCTGGAGGTGGTCAAGAGGTAAATTGGAATTGAAGTGTGGGGTTTCTGTGTCCACTGTGCAGAGCAGGGCCCAGACGAACCCTGGGGTCTTCAGACCCCTTGTTAGCAGACTGGCCTACATGTTTTCATTCGCTGGTAAACTGCAGGAGGTCAATTGCTGCTAAATTACCAGCTTTGGCTGGGAAAACAGCATGCAGATAATTAGTTCACTCTGCCTGTCCACACGATTAAGTTTTCTGAAAAACAGTCTACGAGACGATTCAGGGCTCCAGTGCTGCAATTAGACCAAGAGTAGTCCAGCATTTGTGCCTGTACATGTATCTGTGTATAAGGGACAAGTGGGAAACATTAGAGAGAAATGCGGGTCAGTGTTTCGGTGAGAAAAACATCCCACAACTGATGCAACAGTAAAAGTGAGACACCTAATCCTCATTACATTTTAGCTGCTTATACAAGAAAAAAAAAAAGAGAATTTTACATAAACCATTTTTACTAATGCTGTGTACTGAGTAATTGCAAAAGCCAAAGAAACACCCAGGATGCCAGTCAAACAAAGAGAAATGATCAACTACTATCAATCACTGCACCTTTCTAAGTTCCCTCTTTTGATGGGGAGATATTGAGTCATTGCAGTTCTGCCCAGGTTTTGAACCAAGTACTAGTGTTCAGTATAACATTTTGAGAAAGGACTAGTTTTGTTTTTTAATGTCTTGAGATGTGATGGAGTTATCTTCAGACCCATTTTAGAAATAATTGTACTCTGATGAGTACATGTTTGTAGTTTAAGAGGTAACTTTCTGATTGCACTGCTCAATTAGCCACTGGGTAGGGGTGAGCAATCATAAGCCTTTCCCTGCATCATAGTACTGCCTTAGGTTTAAGTCATGAGGAAAACAGTAATCCGAGCAATCTCAGGAATTCTGAGCTCACTGGTATCTGAAGGCATATCAAAGAAATGTGGAAATTTTACATGTAATAAACAAATTACCTTGATTATAATTATACATTTCAGGTTTGAACTGATTAACTTCAGAAAATGCGCATACAAGGTTAAGATCTTGTGAAAATTTCAATGCTTCAACTCCATTTAATGGAATAAAAATAGAAATATAATTCTAAGAAAATTAGCTTGCATGATCTCAGTTAAATAATTGAAATTGGATTTGAAATCAATTGAAAAATGGATATGGTGTGTTGACTGTAATTAAGTAACAAAATGCACTTGCTGGCTGGTCCAACTTGCTTTCTGTGTTAGCAGTTTGTTATTTTTTTAATTAAAAGAAATTAATTTTAGTTCACCTTCACAGTGTTCACTCACTGATTGTTGTTGCTGATTTTTTTCTTCTTTCTTTCCTGATAGATTTATATCGCCACTCAGTCAAAGCATGTACATCAGGTACCTCTAGCAAGTCAAACCAAAGGTATACATTCTGTACCAATGAGTAAAACGGTTTCCTTTTACTCTATACATTTACATTAATGTTTTAGACACTAAAACACTGCACCTCCGATTCCAAATGAATACTTTAAATCATCTGTTTAAAATAATGTTGGTCATTTTCAAGTCTTTCACAAGGTCTTTTTGTCTAAGACAAAAAACAAATGTTGACATTTGCAATGGAACGGATAATGGAATAATGTCCAGGTGGAGGCGACACTGACTGGCTGTCTAAGCAACCCTGTTATCTCCAATTATCTGTAGCATATAATCCATGCAGTAAATAGAAAATAATATTTGGGCTGTGGACACAAGGATTTCCTTGCGTGTGGAGACAGAGATGTCAAACACAGTTATCTGCTGCACATGCAGCTCGCCGTGGGCGAAGTGCTCAGCTTTTAATCCTGGACTGACCGTTACCCATGATGCACCCATGGGCCAACAGACAGAGCAAACAGACCAGCACATGCATGCATGGACAAAATACTTGCGTGTATGCTGTGAGTATGCAAACACATTGAATGGAGGGGTTCATTCATGTGGGTAAACCAGCCACACAGGCACAGAATACACAGCACATATAATGTTATTCTATTATCGGACTCTCTCCAGCTATCTCCATCATACAGGCCTCCTGTGACCCAGGGGTCAAAGCTGGGTGTGCATTCTCTCCCAGTGACCTTTGCTGAGGTTAGCAGGGGAGACCCCCGGGGAGGATCTCCAGTAGGGACAAAGCCAGGAACAGAGCCACACACACACACACACAAAGCATAGTGGTTAACCCTATTTGTAAACAACTAAAGGAAACAATTCACTGCCTGTGTATGCCAGTGTACACATACCTGAGCCCATACCCAGACCTGGTTTAATCTTTTGTTTTGACGTAAATGTATTTTATTAACTTCTTCATTTAGTTATTTTAACCTGAATTTAAAAGCCTAACCCAAATGTTGGCTTGTACACTACATCACATCAGTGAAATTTTCCTTCCTGTGAAACCAAGTTTGTCTATATTGTCCCTGCTAAATAAACAAACAACTCTACTGACCATAAAATACAGGCAAAAATCTGTTGCTGCCTTTTGTCTGCAGTAACAGAATGAATTGAATTATTTTTTGGTGATTGGATCACAACAAAATCACCAAGAAGGACCACACTGCGGACTGATTATTTATTAACTATTAAGTAACCTGGTCAGCAGGAAAACTGTCTTCTTATACCAACATCCCATTCAATTGAATCAACTTTAATAGCTGAACATTAACAATCTGCACGTACGGTACATCACGAGCTGTGACACTACAGTTAAATTGATTTCAGTAGTTATTTTCCAAAATCACTTTCAAATGTGAAATTCAGTCGTAAGCTCCATAGTGGGCCTTATTTTGTGATATCAACTCCAAAATAAGACTTTCCTCCAGTCTGCAGGACACAATGGCTTCTATTCTCACTGTGAAAATCTGTGGGACATTATTGGCCAAATCTCCTCCCTATCAGGGCCTGGCTTCCAGTTAATCCACCTATTGTTATTCATTAGGTCCCTTTCTTATCGCAGCTTCATCTGTGACCTTTGACTCTTCTGTCAGTATAGATTAGCTCATCGGCTCTGATTAGGACATCATCTGCCCCACCTCGGGGTCAAGTTCATTATGTGCCATCCTAATTACAGATTCATCTAGTCTAATTGGATATATTGGGTTGAGCTAACAAGGGTCATGTGAAGATACATAAATGGTTAAAGATTCATTTCAGCAAAACCAAATCTTAACCAATCAAGAGAAATTCATTGAAAAAGATCATATGGGGGTCACTACTGTTCTGCTAATTTCAGATTATTGTGCTGAGAGGAAGACATTTCAGCTTGCAACGAGTAAGCCTCCACTACTAGGACTAAATGAGTGTCATTGTGAAACATTTCCTGAGACCAATCATCAAAATAATTGAACCTTTCATAGAAGTGCTTCACCCCGGTTCCCTCATCTATTTCCAATTCCAGTTGGTAGATGTGAATGGTGCCAATAACTCACGGAGATGGAGTGAGGGGGAGAAGAAAAGGAAAGAAGAGTCACTCCAGCTCTTTTATGAACAGTATAATGAAATATACACCTGACGTTCGGAAAGGACCTTTTTTTTTAACCTCATAGAAATGGAATATATAATGAGGCTATATTTAGGGTTTGATAACATGACTGCACTGAGTAATGAAATAGCGAACGTGAGGATTCATTACCTGCTGCATTATGATTTAATCAAACTGCACAAAATTATATTAATTTTTCTCAGACACAAAGGCTTCCTTCATATCTGGCCATTCCCCTTGAGTCTGCATGAGTTCAATGGTATTACTTTCACCTATAGCGAAAGGTCTGTGGCAAAAAGAGAGGTCATTTAGTGGTTGTGGTGGTGAAGACCACTATTACTACTACCAACCAATGGCAGCAGGGCCAAAAGAGGGATAGAGGGAGTCATATAGTCCTTCACTGAATACGACTTAATGATATATACTGTTTAAATGAGCAAATATGGTGAAATTACTAAATAAAATGCATAATCTGCAATAAAAATGGATGTTAAATAGACATTTAGGCTCATTTTTTTTGCTTCCCAAATAGCATTTAGATGATTTACACACTATTATCAAATAGGTGGCAGCAGAGAAGAGTGACTTGTGTCATGGTAGCTTGGACTTGAACAGCAGGACATCAACACAGAGGAAGACAATATGCTTTACTTTTGGTCCTGGCAAAGTTCTGGCTAACTGCTAGCAGTAGTGCCAGTACTTTATGTTGCTTTAGCTGCCCCCTTCGGGATCAGACCCAGCATGGAATTTAGACAGATGCAACTGATTTAAAGAATTTTCAGAAAAGTTTAACACTAGCAGGCTGTTTTCAATCCTGGTTCAATTTTACACAAGTGCGATGTGGAAACTTGAGGGGGAAAAAAAGCTGCCTTTGCTACCAACAATCAAAACCTGGTATTGGTCATAGATCTGCTGTTTCTCCCCCTACATTGCGTAGGTCATGTCTGCTTGTTTCAAATCATCTACAGACTTTACATTAGGTATGTATAGACATGAGCATGAACTTATCTGGCCAGTAGCTCCTCGCACAGGTCAGCGGGGCAAAGAGAGGGAAATAGCTGGAAAATTGGTTTCACCTGTGAATGTGTTTTTTTCATTGTTGTGCAGTACACTTTCTATGACTGCTTACTTTTATATATACTATACATTTTTTTCTAGATATACATCACAGGAAATATTAATTAGACAAACATTTGTGTGAACTTATATTTTTTTACTTCATTTGTTCATTCATTCAACATTGTTTTTAAGTGAGGAGCACAATTATTGTATGAAGGTTTGGTTTTATGCAGGAGCTGCATAGTGATACTCTTCATGGTTTGGGGCAAGGGCCAGGGCTGGGGGAGCAAGAAAAAACTCATTCAATCTTATGCTAATCTGCAGTGACACATACGTGTTTTGTGATAGACAGGATCACATCGTTTGGATGTCCCTTTCAAAAGAGTTACAAAACACTGCTAAGGTTAGGGAATTACCACGATCATGGTTAAAAGAAACCCATGCTGACTGTTGGTAGAAAATGAGAAACCATCAGCGGTCTCCCCCTAGGACAGGTCCCAGATCTTGTCCTTACCTCCCTCACTCGACTTCATGGCTTTATAAGATACCCCACTTTTCCTCTAGAGTGCTTTCTCACAATATCATTTGGGATATTTCTGCAACTGATGCTGTTTTTCTCTTGTCAAATTTTTCTGTGATTATTTTTCCTGAAAAATGTAAGTAGTTAGCTATGCAGGATCATGACATCACCAGTGATTTAGTTATTGGCAGTGATTTAAACATGACTTGGATACAATGCATCACTAACACCACAGTCAACACAGCAAAAGTCCAGTCCCAGATTTTTTGCTACTACCTTCCTCAGTCTTTAAGCGCAGTGATTATCATTAAAAACACCTAAGTAAAGTAAGTAAGTAAAGACTGACTCTTATGACTTGAACCAGCCATCTCATCTCTTGACAAACTGCAACACCAGCAGCTTAGTGAACTGTATAGCTGTACTTGTCACTCCAACTTTATGGTATTAAACAAAACAGAAGTGCTTTGCTACAACAAAGCAAACTCAATTTCCCGATGAAGATTATGAAAGTTCTCAAACTGAAACTAAAGGGAACCTTGAGGTTGGGTTTTTAACTGCCTGCAAGGGCAAGAATGGCCTCTGATCTCAAATACAACATATAGGACTGTATTTCACTCCTATTTCTTGAAAAAAAGGTTTTGCAGTTCTGATCTGTCCAGGTTAAGATATTGTAATATATCATTCTGTGAATTTGTGTTTCTGAATTTCCTGTTTGTGGACGAACAGGAAATTCAATTAGGTTTTTGGATAAAATATTGTCATAGTATCAGATCTTGAGTTACCCATTAACCTCCAACGTCGTATGCGAGTATCAGCATGTCTCTTTACCCAAGTAAAGTTATCTGCCAAAGAGGATTGTTTGTTAATAATACCACTGACCCTGTAATGCTTGCTGCCACTGCAATACCTTATTGAGATGCACACTTTGCAAGGTAAACAGTGTTTTAATGGATCCTAAATGAGGTAATGCAAACGTGGCCTCTCCTCCTCTTGCCTCAGGCAAGGTTTTGAATGCTAGAACTGTTACACACCCTCTTTTATGTTAATCTGCTCCTCTGGCTGCAAAATAAGAACCACATGTCTGGCAGAAAGGTCTTCAAAGTGCACTGACAAACTTGTCTTTCATGAAGTGGATGCTGTAGGACCTGGCAGGGACACGATCTGCCTGACTGAAAGTCTAAGACGGACAATCTTAGTTGAAGAGGTCTTCCAAGATATTGATAGATGTGGTTATTTAATAAATTTTTGGCAATCCTATTTAAGAGAGACGCCATCCTCATAGAGATCAAAACATTTCTATGAGGACTCACAGAGTTACCTCCTTCTCTCTGCTACCTTACTCTCAAAAACCTACACTCACACTTTCTCCTTCTAATTTTCTGCACTAAATGCATTTTATTTGACCAAAAGCAACACACATGCACCTTGATTTGACACACGCACTTTGTTAATGTCCAGATTAAGTCTATCACAGGGGTGTGAGTGAGCTGCCCCTCCATGGACAGCAGGTGTATTATTCAAGTCTCCCACAGATCATGTTGTAGAGGGAGAGAAGAAAAACACTGCAAGTCATGACAGTGAATTGCTGTCAAAATACTGATAAACAAAGAGTGTATGGTCATGTCACCCAGTTACATTCTGTGAAGCTGTTGGCACAGCTGTACTCTGAATTAATTGGTGATGTCAGATGATCACCAAAAAGATTGCAATACATCCTGAAGATGATGTAACTGTCTCAAAAAATTTCATTTTACGCTGAGCCAAACAGTCAACCTCATTGTGGCATTAGATCAAGAGTCAGGTGATCATGGGTCATTACAATTCATCTTGTCACCAAATTGCATTGCAATCTAGCAAATATTAGATTTGCTAGTCGTTATTGTTGCTGTAGAATTTGGACATTTGATTGATTTTATCCATCCACCCATTTTCTATACCACTTATCCATCAGGGTCACGGGTGATTGATTTTAAAAGGGCTTAAATGAACTGACAGCAGTGAATCTAACTCTTTTTCACCATTTTCAATAAATCCACCTTTCTCCTTGTCTCTCCTTTCACTTTGTCTCCCAGCACTTTTATACGAACCAGCTCTTCATGCTGCTCAAACCATCGATTTACCGTCCCCATGTCCGTTAAGACGCAGCCTTGTTCAAGCAACTTTAAGCCCCCAGATGTGTTATTCTAATTAAATCTATAGTGTAGTTTTACTTCTTTGACAGCCCTCCATCTCTATGTTATCCATCGTGCCTGTGAAACAGAGTGGTATTCACTCTGTGTAATTGAAAGATTTCTCTGGAATTGCTCCAGGCTTTAATGTGTCTGGTATTTGCAGCTCAGGGCTGTTTGCCTATTTCTTTTGCACTTCTAATACATTAGCCATCTTGTTGTGATTTAGTGCAGCAATAGATCTTTCAAAAGGCCAAACAATTGGCCATTACGGTTATTGTTTCCTTGAATGCTCTGCACTTGCAGTATACACTTGGTGACTAAAAAAAAACCCCCAAAAAAGGCTGTTACCGTTTGTGTTCTTAAAGTGACACCTTAATAGCTATTAATGTAAATAACTGTTTTATTGTTACTAATTCTATTATGTTTTTCTTTTATTGTAATATTTACAAAAAACTTTTCTTATCCTCATCAGCTTTTTTGAATTCCTGCAGCTAATCACTGTCTGAACTGTGATCCAAGAAACCAACTGTGTCAAGCAGGGGTCTGAAAAATTCCTTTCCTGGTAATTATGAGACATTTATACAGTCTCCTATATCTCAGTTAAAACAGCATCTAACAAGTTAGTGATGCACAAGGGAGGGAAGCGCAACCTGAGCCCAACTGTAGGTTTACACAGCCAGCACTGTAAGCATAGTGCAATTATACCCATTTTCATGTGATAATACCATCTGTAATGCACATAGAGACTCAGTGTTTCCTCGCTCCTCTCACTTAAAATTATTACCAGACCAAATCGACAAATTCAAGGAAGAAAGGCAATACTGTTTGTTTAGCCTGTGACCAACCGTGGCCAACTCTCCGTGCACGCGTAGACTCACATGAGAAAGAAGTGGGAGCTCGTGGAGAGTGAACGTCAAAGTGAGAGGGCAGCTGTGAGAGAATGCATGTGTAACCCATTTCACAGAGCCACGCCATGGGAAATATCCACCTTACTCTCAGCTCCTATTTCCATAAGATTAATTCAGGGAGAAATAAAAACAAAACTGCAGCACTTGTTAATTGGGTCATATTTCAACAACTTAAACAAACCCGCCCATTAATGATATTAAAACACACAAAAGTGAAATGTTTTTTCTTAGCCGAGGTACTGGCTTCCCCATGAGCACGGGAAAAAAAAGAACCCAGGCAGTGAATAAGATCGTCTCGGGTACAGAACAACCTGCTCAAGCTTTACACAAGCCTAAATCCAGTCCACAGAGAAGTTTGGAAAAGTCTTTACATCTTTGTGGGAACGTACAGTGAAAGGTGGAGTGGATCACTTTCTCATTTCCTCTTCCTGTCACTTTTCCTCGGGTGTATGTGTGTTTGTGTGTCAGACTGCGTCCCTGTCTGAGCCTGGGTAGTGGTCATTAACCACAGAGGACGTTATTGAATGGCTCAGTGGTCATTTCCCTTCCTAATACCAGCATTTACCTCTTGAGCATCTAATTTCCACCCTTAGCCGAATGTACACTCACTGACAACCACACACATACTGTATAGAAACCCCTCTGTGCTACTTTTTTGTAAATCTTACAGATGAACCACCAATGCTTTACACACAGCCAATCATTATGATTACTAACCACACTGTAATTACATAGACTTTTGAAAATGGAAAAATTGTGTTTTTACCCAGTGCTTGGTGTTTTCTCAAGAAATGTTTGCTGGCTATAAGAACATGAGTAATTTGACTCAAACAGTAACATGCAGTTACTAACCAGTGACCAATTCTTGCCATATATAAATAGGAAAGTTAAAGTAGTAAACCTTAAGATTTTCATTGTGAATCGAACCAAATTTTTTGATAATATTTACAAGTGACTTTTTGCTTCTATATATTTAATGTATTTACACTCATCTATTACCTCTCTTTGTAGCAGTTTGCACTACCAGTGATGGAGTCTGCCATTCAAAGTGAATACAAATACTGTGCATATACACAAGAGATTTACAGGACACAGCTCAGGTACATACTGGGTGAAATTTAGAGGACAGGAGCCTCTTCTGCAAGTAAAGCCTATAAATTTGCTCAAGCAGGGATTAAAATACTGTACTAATGTGGGGCTACTGTACTCTTCTTGTTATGCTAGGATGAAATTTGGAGCTCTGGAATCCAGGGGTCAGTCCCATCTGAAGCCTCCCTTGCACAATCAACAACCCTAAACTCCCATTACCCATGCAAATCCAATCTCTGAGTGTTGATTATCCAGAGAAGAGAAAGAAGCTGAAAGTCTGAACCAGGATCCGGTTCAGTGTTCACCCTCTTTCTTTTTTCTCTCCTCCCCAACTAACTGTCACCCTGTATTGTTCATCATGTATATCATGAGTGTTTGTGCATGTCTCCCCTAACTGCAGCCTGGTTTAACCAAAGATGCTTTATGGACTAGTTCAGTAATTTCTCTCCCTGCCACAGTCAGACAATACCTCTGTACCAACAACTGTGTTACAGCTGCTCAACTGTACAGGCACCACTATGTCAGCACAGATTGAGACCATGCTACAGGAATTAGGCACACACACAAACACACAACAACAAGTGCCACATGCACACACAGAAGAGGCACACATATACACACACAAAGGGAAGCCCACTCTTACTGCCAAGTGAATCGTCGGATTTGCATCTCATTTCACCGGTGTGGGTGCATTAGTTTTAGTGTGTGTGATTTTTTTATAGGTCTTTGAATACCTTGGTGGCACACAAAGGCTCTCTCTCTCTCACTCTCTGTGGAAAGGCCTGTACCACTGCAATAGGGAACAGATTTAGATGCGCAGTGACAGCTTAATAAACTGGATGTCTTTGAATGCCTCCATCTGCAGGGGGAGGTGTCTGGGTGGCTCGGGGAGCTGCTCAAGATGCATCAATAGGAGGAGGATCTTTTTCTGGTGGTGCTAAGGCCTGCACAAAGCCCACAGTGGCTGACCTACAAAATGGTGGTCAAGATGGGGCTTTATGTTTAAGGGCTGAAAGGGAGGAGAGGTCTGATTAGTAGGTTAGGGAGAGTTCAGTGGCTCTGTAAGGCTCTGGAAGACCTGCCGACTGGGGTTTGAATAGGCCTGGTGGCATGGTAAACAGGCTGAATAGGAATCCAAGGCGAGGGGAGTGAAGCAATAGCACTAGATGGGAGGGGAAGCGCTTGTCTGGGTTCGGGGAACCCTCGCAGGAGCTGTGTAGAGGGCACTGGCCCTGAGTCTATGACCCATTGAGGCTGGTGCTCTGTGAAAATGGGGCTGCATGGCATGGTGTTAAACCAATCCCACTTCACAGTTAACCTCCCATTTATTCATCATCAAAGCAGGAGAAGGGCTCATGATCAAATGCCTTGGACCAAACTCAGGTAAGCTGTGAGCCATTTCTTCTATTACAGTAAGTATGCACAGCAAGGGAGCACACTGGAAAAACTCTCCATATCAACTTTGAACACCTTGTCTCCATATTTTACATCTATCCTGTGTGTGCTTATAGTGCCAACCAGGTATGAACAAAAGATAAACCCTACCGAAAGACTTTAATAGTTTTAGGCCTTTATAAACTACTCAAGCAAGTGCCAAATTCTTATGAATTTCCTCCCTTTTCTCTTTCCAGCCCTCTCTCTTGCACACTTTCATGCCTTCATATGCCTACATTTCATCAGCACTGTACACATCTCTGGTTTTGTTTTTGCCATTGTCCAACAAAATTGGTTTGGGGCTCTCTGGGGTCCCATTTGAGTCATATGCAATGTAGTGTTTTCTCCTCTTTCATTAAATTCAAAATGGGACCCATCCCAGGAGGGGAGGAGGAGGGTAGGGGGGGAGAGAGGGAGAGACAGAAAGGCTGCTTCCAACAATTGTGCTCAGCCACAGACATAAGTGGAGAACTCTTTGGTTGTTTTTTGTCTGTCAAGTATTGTGACATTGGGATAGTCAGACTTGTTGTTATGTTTCTTTATTGGGATAATTGAATAGCAGGCATGTGGTTGTTCTCTTTACAGTTACTCTATTCATTAGCTTTCCCAACTCATTTTAATCCAACAGTGAATAACAGAAAAGATCATTCACTGCGGTGAATCTAACCAGTGCTGCTGTACTTCATCCATGCAGTTGTATATCCTCTCTAACTGCTCCAGCAAGAGTTTCACTCATCCTCTTTTCCCATCCCAGAGATCCATTTGTGGAGTTCAGCACCAGTCCTCCCAGCTCAATCAGAGTGAATTAGGTGAGCTGGAATGGAGATTGCTCAGTACCTTCCTCTGTGCTCCGGTGTCCAGCAATTATGCTAATGCTAAGCAGTGGCCCTGTATGCGTAGCCCCAGGGCCGAGCAAGTGGACCACTCCCCATTCAGACGCTTAACCCCAATCTAATGCTCCATTAGTGCCACAATACTATAGTTCTCATTTTGAATGCTAACTGGCTTTCTTTCTTCTGTGTTTTTTTTCTTTTTTCTTGCAGACATGCCATAAGCTTACACAGAAGTCTGTTAGTAATCCACTCACTCCACTCAATATGTCTTTGTATGAATTGGTTTCCTTGAGATGAAAACGACCAATGGTATGCTGACTATTCACATTTTTCTTCAAATTAAAACATATTAAACAAGGGACTTTGAGCAAAGAAATCTGAATGGAAACTTCAGATTTGGGCTTGATTTTCTCATGTTGTTTTGTAAACCAACTGTCTATTCGACTAATTTGCTGGAAGAAAAACGGGTGATACCTATATACTTTTACCTTCTGTGTGTGTGTGTGTGTGCTTGTGTGTTTGTTTTTTTCAGTATGCTGCCCTTTGAGTTTGGGGGAAGAAAACTGTTCTAAATTCTGAACATCACGCTCCTGTGTCTAGTCTTTCTTGTTCGAGGAAGCATGGTTCTTGTTCTTTACTGGAACTAAATCAACATTTGAATGTCACAGAGCTTTGTGCCCAAAATATTTCCTAGTGATCTGCTCCCTTCACTGCAAAACATTCAGTATTCAATTCAAAATGTATCCGAGCATTGTCATGAATCTAATATCTCAGCCCGGGTGGACATCTCCTAATGAGTCTGTCTGGGCCTGTTTTCCTGTGATATCCTTGGATGCTACCTAACACTGTGACAACACCAGTCTGGAGCCTGAGCCTTTTATATAGTGTGAGACAGAGTGGAAACGGTTATTAAATTCCAACAGAGATTCTCATTCTGAGAAAGACTTGGCTCATTAAATTAAAATAGTGAGGATTTTTGTTTGCGCAACAACAGAAGAGCCTGCTAATTGCCTTTTTGATATGAGGAGCTCTTGACTCCAAAATAAATCAATCCAACTTTTTAAATAAACCACAGGAGCTGAGAGACAATGATTTTGAACACAGCACGTAAACTTGCACCCACTACAGAGGAGATTGATTGTTCAACTTGAAAAAAAAAGGCACTTAGTGTCTTCTTCTGGCTCTCCCCAGAGTTCAGGTAAAATGTTCTCACAGCAGAGATCCAATAACGTTCTAACTTCTGCAGCTCGCACGAGAGGAAGAAGGGTAAAGGATAATGCTTGAAATTACACTGGCAGAATATGTAAGTCTGATCAAGCCTGTTGGAATCCTCATCCCTGCATGGCCTTCCTCATTTGGACAAACTAGAGTTCACTGTGGTTAAGCTGAACCCACTAGCCCACATCTCTTGGCTCACCGAGTGTTCCTGTGTGTGCGCGCGCTTGTGTTTGTGTGTGTGTTTGTGTCTGTGTGTGTGTGTGCCTGCAAACAGGATTTATCTAGCATGTCGTACACAAGGCTGTGGTGACTGGCAATCTGGATGACCACAGTGGGAAACTAAGCCTCACAATATAGAGTAAACTCTCTCAGTGCACACACACACACACACACACACACACACACACACTCAAAGACAGTGAAAAAGATGCTTGAAAATCCTATTTGCTTTGTGCTTGGACATGGTATCCTGGACCCACACAAACACTGAAACACTAAGGCAAAGCCTCCTTATTCTGTCATACACACAGTAACATACACACTCACACACACACACACACACACACAGAGAGAGAGAGAGAGTTGGGTCCTGTTCCTCAGCTCTAAACCATTATGATAACATGGTTAGCACCACTGCTAATGAGTTGGATTGTGAAGGGTAAATATGAAAACCTTTAAGCAGACGAGGAGTGCATGTGTGTATATTACATTTCATTTTCATTTACATATTTATGTACATATTTATAGCCTAATTATCAAACATTAGAGGTCTAAAAAGTTATGCCTGTTCCACCAAACAATCTAATTTGATTAGTGGGCATGTTCAAGGCTTTTTAAGGTTCCCTGCTGCTGCAGACACAGACACTTTTATGTGAACGTGCTTGTGGTTAGACTGGGAAAATGTGAGTTGACTTATCAAGTTGATAACCACTTTCGTGTTACTGCCCATCACCACTAAGACGTCAGCCCAAACAGGTCATCTTTTCATCCCACATTAATGTTTCTGTCACCTGGTTTAACAAATTTCATAACATGTCCTGTTTGGTTGTCCAATGACACCAGTGCCATCCGCACATAACTGTAAACAGGGCAAAGCAAGTTAGAACTGTGAGCTGTAAGTGTCATACATGCTGCTCTGGACGCCATTGTTTGTTTACATTTTTGTTCCCAGAAATTTGATTGGTTGAGGACCAAGGCGTAGTCTGGCATGTCTGTCAATTAAGTCATAGCAAAGATTTATGACTTTATAATCACCTTACATGAAACAGTGAATATCCTAACAGATCATAATGTCTTTCTACACCCTGGCTTCTCTATTTAGGATTAAATATAATGTATACAGATGAAGAACAGATTAAATCAACAGTCATCACTTACTACTTCACTCGTCTCTCCCTTAACTTGCTGCCTTGTCTTTCAGTCTCTCTCTCTCTCTCTCTCTCACACACACACACACGCATGTGTACTCTTTCAGAGGGTTTTGACCAATGTAAGCAGAAACACACCTCTCCGCAAGGACAAAGTAGTTATTTTTCACCCTTTCCTGCACCAGTCAGCAGCAACAAATTAATATATTCTCATGTCAATCCACACTTGAGGAATATGTGAAAGGAGAAGAGGTATTTATAGATTCCTCTCACACTTAACCTTTTTTTTCAGTTCCTTCCTAGCTCTACCACTCTATTATCTGTCTTTCTATTTAGCATTTCAAAAAGGTAATCTCTGTCTAATGTGATCATATGGATTTCTGCTAAATTAAGCTCTCGATGATGAGAGAGACAATTGAAACTCATTATTTTAACAATGACATGAGACATTAAATACAGATGACATTATGATGTACATGAGAGAGTGATGTCACGCAGTGATGCTGCATGAGATTGAAGGAGTAAGTTATTGTAGTATTAGTGTCCTGTTCAAGTTTTCGTCAGGATCTGGATTACTGGACGATACTGAAACTACTGAAATACTGAATATTGCAAACAAGAACAGATAATTAATACTTACTTTTGATGGTGCCAGTCGTCCATAATGTATACAAAAATTGGTAAAAAACACCAATAAATAATGCATAACTTAAGCATGACTTCTAAATCTGTTCCACCTCAGGGTGCAAATTGCTTACTTATCTTTAATTAGCATGGCGCGTTAGCAACTTAAAAGAAATGCTATGAAAAATAAACTGAAATCTAATGATAAACGCAGACTCATGAAGATAAATGAGACCACTGAGCTGAACGCTGGCTTGTGTTGGGGAATTTAAATGGAATGAAGTTGAATTCACAAAAAAAAAAAAAAAAGAGACAAAAGAAGGAAAGATTTACGCGGGAAGCACACAACTGTCGGTAGCAATTTGCATCTATTGTTCAGTCTTGAAAGTGAATCATGTCTGCTGTGCCCTTGCCTTGGTCCCTACAGCCTAGATAGAGATGGAAACACAGAGAACCAAAGAAAACATTTCTCTTTCTCCATTTCTCACCCTCCATTTATCCTTCCCCTCCCCTCATCTTACAAAGGAAGAGACCATTACAAATGTCACGCTGACAGGTGGGAACTATCCATCACTCTATCACTCTATTAGAGCTCCTGTTTGTGGGATTTGTAGCCGCCCAGTTCACAGCGCTGCTTAAGTGTGGGTGGGCTAAACAAGCAGCACAATGAGTACTACTCATCTGAGGCAAGGACTACAAAGAAGAACACATGTGGATAAAGCTAAAGGTAAAGGTATAATCAAGTATCACTCTCAGTACTTGTGCTTTACTTAAAATCATGTTCTTTCAGTTGAAAATATTGCATTCAAAGATAAAAGCATTAATCATTTATTTTTAGGCTGGCATCTATTTTTTGAAAGGACAATTCTTGCCCTGACATATCGCTTACACATAATTTCCACTACTCAACTCCTCTCATATGAGAAGAGCGGAAGATTGGTACCGGAGGTCACAATGGTCTGATTAAAACCGGGCAGGGAGAGAGAGCACACTGATGAAAGCTAAATGGCGCCGGGTGATGGAGCGAGCAAAACAAGCAGCCAAATATGGTCAACTAACACCATGCTAATGAAACTCTGTGGTCATGGTCATTAGGATAAGTAACAGTTGAGGTCTGCGGGAAAAACACATCAGTATGCATCATTAATAATTTATAAACTGTCATGTAAATTTACACACATCTGCATATGTACACACATCCCAGTAGAGATGATTGGTTGTTGTCATTTACCTTGTTTACAGCATGTCGAGTTTTGTCCAGCTCATCTTCTCTGTGTTTGCATGAGTTCATGTGTCTACTTTCTTATTATAATATCCTAAGCCTGTTCTAAGATCTAATATTGAGTCCTAACACAACGTTTGGTACTGTGACTGACAAAGACCATGATGAGCTGCCCAGATACCAAACATCTTCACAGTCTCAGTGTCGAGCCTTGAAACAGAAAATTGCTTCATGAACAAATGAAATGTCTCAAGACTGACAACTGTGGACTTTGATCGATTGTTAAATCTCACGTTCAGGTGGAACAGCGTGGATTCTGTCTGTGTTGTGTAAACATGAACCAGCTGCTATTAACCCAAGCAAGAATACTGAAGAGATCATTTGCAGCTAGCCTTCGAACCTTGCATGATCAAGATGATTGGAGGGTATCTTGGCTCATGTTCAGATATCTGGAAAGAGAACAACCAGTGCTTCTTCATGGTCAATGTAGTACCAGTGCTCCTTAATGGTCAGTATCAGTTGGGTCAAGCATCTTATCATTTTATCTCTTTAACTTTTCCCTAAGTGAGTAAAGCTGCAGCAGTGGAGAGGTGTGCATACATAAATGTGTCATTAAGACTGTCAGTGCTTTGATAATGATGCTTTAACAACTACCCAGAGAAAGAAATTGAATATGCAGAAGGTCGAGCTATTCCTTCATCGTATGCTGTGTCTTCCTCATGCAACATATCCTCTTTTTTGAACATTTCTCCACTTATCATTCAATCATTTCTCTTTTCCTCCTCATTTGCTTCTTTCCTTCCATCTTTTCTCATAATTTCTCATTCAGCTTCATCATTTTCGGAAATAATATACAGGGCACTGGGAATAGATTTTAGATTTTATCTGCTTATCTGCTGCAGCTTTGGGGAATTGAGTATTAGTTCTGAATATTGGCATTGCACATAAAGGACCCTATTTAAATCATACAAATGTTTTTCTCTTTTTTTTCTGTTAGAGGTTGGTTGTGCCTGTTGAAGATCATGATTTTTCATTGAAGGCTACTGTCTCCTCTTCATCAAAGCCGCTAAATCCCTACAGTTGTTCTCAGTCTTAACTATACCACACCTGCTTTTAATTCGTGTCGCTGGCCCAGCTGGCAAACGCAGGGTCACTTCAGGGTCCTGTTTCCAGGGATGTGATCTTTCACTACAAACGAGAATCACTAAGCTTCCCTCTGGAGGCTGAGACAACACAGAGGAAAGGGAATGGGGAGACTGGAAGGTAATGAGTCTATTAATTAAAAGGTTTTCTCAGTCTCAGTCAGGATACACTTGAGTGCACACACACACACACAAATCCAGTCCCAAAGGTTTGTAGATGCGGCACAGGTGACCGGTTAATTCCTGCTCTCTTGAATCTGATCAGTGACCTCTCTGATTTATATGAGGTGCATGAATTAAACCGCCCTCGTCTATTCATATTAGAGGCAGGTGTTGTATCTAATCCAGTCCACGGCTCCCTACTTGAGGAGGGAATTGAACAGCAGCAGCAGCAGCAGCTATATTATAATGGTAGTCTACACATGAGCCTTCTTGGACCTTTGATCTCAGTGTGACAACCAGTGGAGTCCAGTCCAACCTTGCACCCATATAGTCCCTAACGTCTGCAGATCCGGCAGAGGTGACCTGTCGTTTCCAGTTCTTCTCTCCTTGTTAAGTGTCTGATCATTGAGCTTCGATTTTTCTGCCACTGATATAAGGTGTATGTTTATGTGTGTGTGTGTGTGTGTGTGTGTGTGTGTGTGCTTGGGGTAATAAAGGAATAGACAACTAGGCTCTGTAGTCATTGATTAGACCCAAGCAGACCTGATTCTCTTATATCCAGCAACCAAAAATCAGCAAGGTGGCTCCAATGATGTCTCTCTCTCTCTCTCTCTCTCTCTCTCTCACACACACACACACACACACACACACACACACACACTCCATCGATCACTGTGACATGCACTGAAAATGACAGATACACTGACAGTAATCAGCACTGAATGTGAAGAAAGACTTTCAGGAGACCAAACCAATTTATTACTGGCTTTGACTGAGTGATAGACAGATGGACACACTGATGCATGAAGACAGGTGAAAAGAAGAAAGTATAGTGGGGGGAAGAGAAAGATCAGAGGAGGCAAATGGAGGCACATATGACGAACTGACAAAACCAAGACAGAGAGGAGGGAGAAAATGATGCATGTTGGAGGTCAGACAGGAGCATTTCCCCCTATTTGTGGCCTCTATCTGCAGTATAGGGTTACATACACACAGACACACACACACACACACACGTGGACACACGGACACACACCCATGCACTCTACCTCTACATGGAGACTGAGATTGGATTATTGATCGCATTGAGACAGACAGATCTCAAAGGACAGCAGAGGTCTCTTTATACGGGGGACTTGTCTTGTGATAGTCACTGCTAACAGGAAAACAATAGGTGACCTTAACTCACGAATGGTCAAATCAACCCTCTCTTCAGTGACTGTCATGAAAAGGGTTCAACCACGATATATGTTTGTACTATAGTTTTATCACATTAGTCACATTTATCACAATGATTGATGGATGCCAAACATCAGAAACCAAGCTTTTGTTTTGTTAAAGGAGAATGCATTCCATGTTTTTATATACTGCAGCATTGATAAAATATATTAACTTTCTTTGATGTACAAGCCCACGCAACTAACATGGTTTCAGTTCTTCTGTTGTGCATTTTACTAGAATCCACTGAAATATCATTACAATAACTACAAAGCCTTTTTTCTTCCAATTTTAAGACCAATAACATTGACATTTACATTTATCTTCTGACATAAAAGGCAGTACATTATTTGATTAAAATAATAAAACATTAGACAGAAACCATATATACCCATATCATGTAACACACGTATGCAAACATGGAAAGCAGAAGCTGACAGATGATCTTTACCACCGGTTACCAGAGAAACCTGGAGACTAACCTCTGTGATCCACAACCAATTGAGAGAGATTACTGATCTGAGTTCTGAGGAAGACAACTGGATGAAACTTCACTTGTCCCTCAGGGAAAAGTTGGCCTTTCAGCTGCATGATAGGATACAACAAAGAAAAATTGAACAAGTAAGTACCCTATAAAGAAACTGTTGTAAGCTTCACCAGAATGTGTTCATGTGCAATGCTAAATGAAAACAAGTGAATTAATAACATATACCTTATGCAGGGTGCACAAGGGTGCTGCATTAAAGTAAAGAGAAACAAAGAAACAAAGGAGTGTTCACTGCATTTGTCTGAATCCTTCAGTCACCAGCCTTAATACTTGCATTTGAGTGCATCTTATTCATAATAAAGAGAGACATTCCATGAGAATAAAGTGGCGAGATGCTCATGCACTGGCAACAGGAGGTCTCTATTTAGACATTTCAAGGTGAGTTAGAGCCCCTGACCTCAGCTGCTTTCCCATGAAGAGATCCTATAATGGCTCTTCTGGGGATATCTTGTCTTGCACTCAACATACAGCAGGCTAAGAAAAGTATGGAATAATAGGACAGAAGTACTATACCTTTATACAACTCAATAAGAGGGCAGAGGCAACATACACTATATACACAAAAGTATTGGGAAATTACACCAACAGGGACTTCACTAACATCACATTGCAAATACATAGATAGTTTTGCAGCGATAACAGCTTCCACTCTTCTGAGAAGGCTTTTTTTTGGGGGGGTGTTTCTGTTAGAATTTTTTCCCCTTCAGGCAGCAGAACATTTGTAAGGTGAGGCACTGATGTTGGATGAAAAGGCCTGGCTCACAATCTCCGTTCCATTTCATCCCAAAGGTGTTTGATGAGGCTGAGGTCAGGGCTCTGCGCTGGAGCACAGTCATGCTGGAATAGAAAAAGGTCCTCCCCAAACTATTGCCACAAAGCTGAAAGCGTAGCATTGTCCAAAATGTCTTGGTGTGCTCAAGCATTAAGATTTCCCTTCACTAGAAGTGGGGAGCCGAGCCCAAGCCCTGAAAAATATCCCCAATATTTTTGTTAATATAGTGTATCTCAAGTAAACAAATATATTTGTTGTTGTTGACTATTTCTAATGTGTAACCCTATAAAATAATATAGTTAGCTACTGTTACTCATGTCTCTGACATGTGGACAGATGCTTGACAGTTCTACTGTATAACGCCTAGTTATGGTTATTAAGCTATAGTTGTCCACTCAGTTGGCCAAGGGAAAGAGTTTGGCAAATGTTCAAATGCACCACAGAAGTCCCATTCCTCATGCTTTCTATTCATCCAAGAGGACCCAATTACAACTTTTTTCATGTGCATGCAGTTGGGGATTTTCTTAAAATTGTAGACTTTGAAACTTTATCTTTGTAAAACCATTAATACACACCTTTGATGTACTGATAGCCACTGAATTATGCTTGTTTACTTTTAATACTAGTATGATTTAGTCCAAGACAGCAAAGTCAACCTTGTCTGTCCCTGTCATTTGTTTTAGCCTGGGGGTGTCTTCTTAACCCTTCAGGGGCAAATTTTAACCTGGGTATCATACTTCAGTTTCCCCCAGACAAAAACAAACCAGCATGGAGATCATCTGACGCTAATGGGGCCATTCATCATAATTTACTGGTTGTGATACACACACATTTATGAATCATAATGGCTTTCTTTTAGTCTCCTAACAAACCAGATATTATCTGCAGAATATTCCACTTCTTCTCGGATCTGTTTCACATCATTTGGTATAAGTGTGGATCCTTAAAGATGCAGGAAAGGATGTGGAGATGCAGAGAAATCGGACATGCATTCCTGGGTTGAAGCCATGGCAGGTCTGTACAAACATGCTCCATGTGGTAGGAATGATCAGCCTGTGAGAGGTCACTTTTTTTTTTGTTTGTCTCGTATCCCACTGTTTGGACAGGTCTCCAACAATCACACAGATCTCAGCTCACCAGGACATTTAAACAAGTGCCCTGCATGACAAAGCTCCTACACACATTTGTTACGTATTAACTTGCAATGCAGTGATTCCCAGCCCCATGCTATCTAAATATTTAGGAGAGCTTTAAGATAATTAGTGATCTCAAGGAACATGCTGAATCAGTTTGAGAGTGTGTATTTTGTTTGGAAAGTATTGACCAGAGATCATGGAAGGGCTAACACTGACAACATACTCTGGATTTTGACAGACAGTCGTTATTCTGATCATTGATTCATTCTCTGACCTAAGAGGAAAACTATCAAGAGAGGCCCTGGTTTCCATCATTTTTCAGCCCTGGTTTGAGCTTTAAAATGTGTTTAAAATCCAAGGCCTCACATCGAAAAGTGTTTATTTTACCTACATTTTTAGTTTTTGCATAGACAGACAGTTAAACCACAGGTTTACACCACTATACCACCAATGTTGGTATTTTAGAAAATGGAGTTTCATCACATCAAGGTGAGTTGCTAACTAAATATTTAGATAAGATTATGAAGATTTAAAATAGCAAATAATTCAGTGTGTTTTATTACATATCATAAATCATTTATGGGAAGCCCTTGCTAAATTGAGTCCACTACAGCAAACAGCATTGCATTTTTCTGTTTCTGAAAACAGATATTGTACGGAAAAAAACTTAAAACTTAAAATTTAGGGAAATTCAAGGCACAAACATTGCAAAGACAAAATCACCTTCTGTGTGTAGCTTCAGTGTAATTTTAGTGGTGTTACTTCTAATGTCTACATGCCAAATCTTGATAGAAGGATATACATGTCATGAGGTCATGAACTCATAAGCATAGAATAACAGTTAGTAATTATACCGCTCTTACTCTCTCCACTGTTTACTATCACTCTTTTTTCTGCCCTCTCTTCTTCACTGCTCATTTCACATCTCAAACACTGATGTGTGTGTCAGTTGTCTGTCTGCTCTCGGTGATTCGCAGTCCTCAGTTGGTGTCAGGTGCTGGCACAGTGTCAGCTATTGGAAAGGAAGGCTCGTGAATCTATTTCAGAGTTTCCCTCTACTGACAACAAGGTGGCAGTGAGCAGGGGGAAAGTGAACCCTTAAGTGTCCTTATTCAGCCATTCCTCTCTACCCAGCAGCACCCACTACCCTCATCCCAAAGGACAGAGGCAACCCCTCTCACTAATTATCACTGAGAAGAAAATCCCCCCGTAAAGGAACAGATAAAATAAATTGGAATATCCCCCTCTGCAATGTGACATCAGTGTTTGTGTGGCAGGATGGAAAAACACCAATGCAGAAAGTCAGCTAGAAAGCAAATTGAGAATAAGACATTTTTGGCCAGAGTGTAGGGAGGAATCTTTAATTAGAATGTGTTGAGAGATCATAGTTTCCCTTAGAGCTATCGGGCCTTTTCATGTTTATATAATGCATATGCATGGGCTGGAGCAATCATCTGAAACCAGATACCCAATTCCACACAGTGTACCTCTAAAGGTTCACCAAGTAGAGCATTTCTGGACCTGAGAGTTGCGCTGAAAGGTGGGGAAAGGTTGAGGTCTGAAACAAACATCGGTCGACATCTGAGCTTTGGGACATACAATATCTATAAAATATGAACAATGCAACTTATGAATCATTTCTTCCAAAACACTGAGATCACAGGAAATCATCAAGTCATGACAGAATGCATTTTGGGATGTTGGTAATTCAAACGATGTGCATCATCTAAAAGCTGAGCAAATATGGTAGCACTGGTGTGAAAACATGTCATCTCACGGCCCTGAGCCTAAAAGCTTTGACGTCTGCCAGCATCGTCAGAATCAGAGCAGATCCCCGAAGACAATCCGACAGCAATCACAGCGAGTAACTCCTCCACCCTCTTTCCTCATCTGAACCAGCAATAATATGATGCTGGATTAATTTTTGTTCCTCTTGGTAAGCTATGAAGGAGAAGAAAAAAAATGCTTAGTGTCCAAAATAATGAAACATTCCATGACATGTCCTTATCAGCCAAATGAAAAAATCACATTATCTTCAAAAGGGGTTTTAAATGCCCGCCCGCCCGTTTGCTCGCTACCTCGAGCTGCACGGGGAATATCAACTGAGAGACAGTAATTCGCCCAAGCGCTTAATATTCAGTTCTCAGCTATGTAATATGCAAATTCATGGGGGTCATGCAGAAGTCACATTGAAAAAAATTCCTTAAACTTAATTTTAGAGGCAGTTCAAGATTTTTCTAAGAAAATCAGCCAGTTATGGATAGGGTTCAATTAAAGTCAAACTGGCAGTCTCCTCTAGGGAGCACAGAGGTCCCTGCAGCCCTGACACAAGTTGATCTCTTCAGATTTACTGTGTGTGCACTCTTTTAAACCCCACAGCCACCACATTAACAGCAAGCATTTCCATCAGTTTCCCATAGGAATCTAGAGCAGCAGCAGAGAGCTCATCATACAAATCAGATGGTAAAGCCTTGGAGGCCTATGGAAAGAAAACACACTTTGTGCAAGAGAAATTCATATTTACATGCACTTGACAGATTACAGTATCCATACATGTGAAGTCATGTGAGGGCTCTTTATCTCGCCTCTATTTTTCACATGCACACACATACGTAAAATTCAATAGGATGGTGGAGAAATCATCATTCACACTATATTGATCCACATCAACAAAAATCCATGCAAATAAATTAAACTTACATGCATGCATTTTTGCTCATTGCATGAGATCTCTTCTCACTACAAAGCTGCCAACTGAAAGAAATGTCATTATTTAGCAGCTTTTCAAGTGTGATCTGTTGGTTGGCGAAAAGGATAGGCTTGTTATAAACATCGACGCCCCTGAGAATGGGATATCGATCTATCTCCAGCGGCTCCAGATTTGTCATTTTGTTGTGACTGCATGCTTTGTAAAATCTATTGTGATCTGATATTGCACGTCCGGTAACAACCGGGGATTGCTGTCCTGATGATGGCCCGGATGATGCCGAAAAGGGACGAAGGAGGCTGCGGTACAGCCTGCACTAATAGCTGCCAGAGAGGAAGAATTAGCCATTTGAAGATGGGCAGGAGTGATAGCGGGATCATGAAGCTATTAACCTCTAAACAAGCTGCTGAGAGCCCAGCAGATGGCAGGGCTGATGGTGAGAGCGCTGCCAGATTGGACTGTGAGCAGAACGACAGGCCAGACTTCTCATGGATGCTGATAGAGTGGTCCTCCCGGGCAGAACAACATGTGTTTGCACAATGTGTGTATTTGTGAAGGCAAATATGTAAAAGGTTTGGGGTATGTCTGCGATCAGAAATATGTGAGAGCTCTCAAAGTGGGTGCTATATCTGTCATACCCTTTCTTCACCTTGGGCCAGTATTGGTCTCATGATGCAGTTTGTCTTGCAGTATAGTTCCATAAATTTTACCTTTCTTCTTAAGGAAGTACTTAATATATTCCAGTATGAAACCCCAAACCCTGAGCCAACGGAAAAACCATGAGTGTAACAGGGCGCTCACAACTTCCTGACCCTCACCATCATCTTAATAAAATTTAAAACCACACACTTTTATATAATTTGTGCGTACCACAATTGAGACCATCAGACATCCATCTATCACTTTGCTCCAAGTTTGCTGTGTGCGCATGATTGTGTTTGACTTCTTCTAGCCAATTGTTTACTCTTCGTAACAACAAAAAATGTGTTCAAGTTGACAACAGCCAAGGAAGAGGTTAGAGACAACCACACAGGACTGAGACTGAAAAACATCAAAGCTCAGTCAAGATACGTGTGGAAGACAATTTCTCCCAACTGATGACACCAGGATGGAAGCTGCACATGCATGCATTACGTCTGGATTAACAGTGTAAAGATACACATAGGAGCAGCACTGTGCAAATAGACATTACTTGTGGAGGCACTGGCATTAGTTGACAGAGTTGTAAGGCACAGTGCTGGGATTTGATCGCAGGATGATGGTGGGAATTGTGTTTGATGTCTGGCAAAGGGTTGAGGCTTTGACTAACGCAAACTCACACACAAACACACAGAGTCTTCATGTCACCCACCAAGTAGAGAATCATGTTACAGGTACCAACTGCATAAAACAAGTATGAACTCAAACACATGTGACTATTGACTCTAATCCTCACATCATTATCCCTCAAGAAAGTGCGCATTCATCACCTTAATGTTTGGAAACGTTTTAAATTCTTAATTTGATCTAAGACCAGGACTACCTGTTCCAAGTAAAATGTCCTCTGCATTGGAAAAAAATCCTCATCCTTTCTGTGCTGCTGAGGACAAGAACACCCACATGGTTCTTGGTGGTGATTTAACATCTGTGCAACAAAATCTTTGCATAGCTCCTCTATGACTTCACACATTAATCGCCAGTCCGTTTAAACTGAGATGGGCGCGGTGATCGTGTATGTGTACAGAGATATTATACTCATTAGGGTGGTCTTGCAAAAACATTTTTTATGAGATTTATAACCACTGTAGAAAACATGGCTTTGAAAAAGCAAAATAAAATAAGTCATTGTTGCGCACATTAAACAGGAGCCTAAATATTAAAAGTAACATTCCTCAGTTTTCTCTCTGTACATGACTTATGACTTATGATTATTATAGTATGCTCATGTGTAGGATTTAGTATCACATGGGGGTTTAGAGGAACTTTTTCACAGCTCTGAGATGTTAGTTCTGACAACCGCCCTGCTTACTGTATCTGCATGGCAAGAACTAGTCATAATGCAGCTTTGAGAGACTTTTCTAAAGCTTACTTCAGTGTCAACATGAACTCGTGGGATGGCGCATAAATAACACACTGTTTTAAAGGCCATTTTCGGCGTTGCATGTTTGCATGCCATTTACGACTGTTACAGAGGATGCATCATTGGTGTAACCATACTGTAGCTGACCATAAGTAGCTATGCTACTGACCCATGTTTCCGATACAAAAGAAAAAAAGGGCAAAAAGTGGAATGATAATGTGTATTCAGCTCCAACACCAAAATATTATCTGGGAAACCACTAAGCCTGAACATGCGATCACATAGAAGCTTACAAATAATTATTAGAAATCTTGCAATTGCTCACATATACAGAATTTATCACAATTTTTAGCACAAGTGCGACCCCTGATTCCTTTTCCTGCACTGTGAGAAATTATGATGAAACATTTCAGCTGAATGCCACATTTATGTTCTTGAGGGGATTTTCACACCATGTTATAATCTTGCTCATTTCATGTTTTATTCAGACGTGCTTAACAAGAGGCCCTTGTTAAAACGGCAATTGCTCTGACAAAAAATAGTGAAGGTGAGGCCATGTTTTAAAATGCTAAAAGGAAGGTTAAGATTTTTGCAGAGCTGTAGTTGTAAGGTGAAAGGAGAAACCAAAGTAAGGTTAGGGGGGGAAACAAGTCTAATGGGAAACACTGGAGGGATTCTCCATGAACAACATTATTTTACTGGTGTTCCTAGAGGCTTCAGCCTTTAGCTATGCCAGCAGGTACATAAAATGAAAGTCAGAGAAATGAATACAGACTAAAGTTAAGCTTTCACAGCTTTTCAGTGCAGTACTGTTGCAGGTCAACAGGATGTGAAAAAGGTTGTAGAGTGCGTGGATGGGTTGGGTGGGGAGAGAGTGAGTTAATTAGCTCATACTTCATAAAGGCATGTGGCTTTATTATCCTTATAGATCCCTATTGCATTCAGCTCAAAGCTCTGGGTAGCACATGTAATCCTCACAGCTGAGAAGTGACTCATAACACGTACACCCTCACTCAGACAAGCACAATTTGTTTTAAAACTGCACTGAACACTTCACGATCACTACATTTACTCTATAATCCACCTACGATGGCCTTTGCCTCTAGTGTGCGCAGGGAAACAATGACGACGCAGATGGTGATTGCATGAACTACATCAACCCCTTGTGTTGACAGATGTTATTGCTTAAAAGCTCAATTTATTTTAACTTTGAGTGCTGATTACAGAGAATACCTCACTGGTAATCTCTGTTTAATTCAAAAGAACATTATGGATATTATCTCCTAAACTGTGTCATCTTAAGTTCACATAACTGCCCAGAATGTCAAATGACAGATCTTACTTAAGTTACTTTATTAATCCCAAGCTGGGAAATTACTTCTCTACATTTAACCCATCACTGATTGAAACACACACACGCAACATGCAGTGAAACACACAGGAGCAGTGGGCTGCATCAAGCGCCCGGGGAGCATATATTGGGGGTTAAGTGCCTTGCTCAAGGGTACATCAGTCGGCTAAGGAGGGTGGGGACTTTATCACTCCACCACACTCAAATTTTTCCTGCCCGTCCGGTGGGGGAATCGAACCAGCGACCTTCCGATCACAAGCTGCTTCTCCAACCTCTAGGCCACGGCTGCCCCCGCTATTTTTTTTTTTTCTTAACGGGATAAAACTATTTTGTTTTTTCCACAATGTAAATATGTGAGGTAAACCTTTCTTTAAGACCAGAAGAGCGTCACTGAGGCTGGAAATAACACAAATGCACTCACAAAAAACTTTTAATCATGAGCAGAACATTTCCAGAACAGTTTAGATTAATTTACAAAGTGAATAGTTTTCTCTGTATGGATCTGACCTTGAATCACTGTATTGTGATTACAAATGCTATGATTTATGTGACATTATTGTATTCATACTGTGTTATTATCCTTTGTTAAATTTAAGTTTGTTTTTTCTCGTGTCAGCAGCAGATTCATAATATTCTACAACTCCATCCTGTGATATTTGTCCGACAGACTCAAACTTCTGTATCATTCCGGAGCCTGCTTTTCTCTGTGTGTCCTGCAGTTGTTTCCTGCCTTTCACCATCACCCCACCTTCGCTCGAAGCCAGTCATCAACCTCTAAGTATATAATAGCAGCTGATGTATATACTCATTATTCCAGCCCTTTATTGTTCTCAGAAGGCACAAGGCAGTCTTAGCATTCCACTCCTTGTCCCTGCCTGCTTATTTCTGTTTGAGCCCGTTTGTGCTATTTCTTAGATACGAACTGCATAAACAACATAATTATTATTTTTATACACTATGAGCCTTTAAATATTTAATCACGTTTAACCTATCCATCTCAGCCTTCTCAAGGGACTGTCATAGGAAATAACTTTTTTCCTGTTCCTATTCCGCCCCTCCACCCGATCAAGCCCCACCAGCAGCACCGCTTTCCCCTCGTCTACTTCAAACACAGGCAATACTGAAAGTAATGTGGGACAACTGAACAAACAGCGTCATTGCTGGCCCTGGCGGTGTTTCTTTTCGGACACATACACACACACACACACACAAACACGTACAACACACATAAATGGGTCTTATAGCATAGGAAATGAGAGTGTGTTTGGGGCGGGCTGTTAACAAGGTAAACAGTGCTGGGGGTCACTGTGGGGTAATAGTTCTGTTTATCGGGGGGACCAAGCTGGTTGGCTATTGACATCTGTAATGAGATTAAGACAGATGGGGAGGAGTGGGTGGAAAGATAAAGTGAGTCGGGGGGGGTGGGAGTTTACCTCAGTGAGAAGGTTAATATTAAAAATACAGAGACTAAACAAAAGAGGATGATTTTAAAAGGCAAACAGAAAAAAAGATGTTTGTTGGATAAATCATTTCTGTTTCTCTCCACAAAGCTGATTCTATTTAATCTTCTCATTCTTCACACTTAAATGGTCACTATATAGGGGTCCTGACTCATCATGCAAGAAAAGCACAAGTAGAACACTAATGATGAGAGTTCCAGGGAGGCAGTATGCGCTGTACAGGATCTCTGGAACTGGAAACCTTGATGGATTTAAGCTATTTTTAATGTTATCACTTCTCAAAACATCTGCATGAAAAAGACTTAATGAATACATCTTTTATTCATATATGACAGCTTTTGAATGAGGGTGACACAAGGGTCAGTGCTTCAAACCTTACGCTCTTTTAGAGTGCATTTGCATGTGTTTGTCTGTGTTTTAACGCAAGTTTCTTTCCAGCGTGTCAGTTTTGACAAGCAAGCCAGGTAAAATGGAAGCTCTAACTTGCCAGGAAATGGCTTTAGATAGAGCAGCTTGTGTTCATCATTTGGCAAGTTTTACCTGCATTAAATGTAATGACAATATTGGCTAATGTTTGTCTTTTAGCTAGCTTGTAAAGACACTGGAGCACCAGGTTGCTGCAGACTTGTTGACAAAGATTAAAATGACACAAAAACAGATTAATCAGTATGTGCATTCATCATCATCATGTTTCTCTCCATTTCCACATTTTGTCAGCCTTCAAACTGTGCACAAGCAGCCACAGAAAACACAAGCATTTTACCTCATGAAAACATTTTGTCTGCTAATTAAAAATGTATGCTCCTGAAGTGTGAAAAATGTGCTCGTAAATTTACACTGAAACCCAAAAACCACTATTGTCTTTCACTTTTTTGCTTTTATAGAAACAGCAATAGAAGAGTTGTGAGAGTCAATACAGTACATGAAATGAAGGCTAGTGGAACAGAAGCTCAAGGACTGTGGTTCTCTATTTGTCTATGTACTGTTTACTGGCCCTCAGGAGGTTGTGAAATAGAGGCAGATCTTCCATCTCTGTAATTCCATTTCTCTTGTACAGCACATTCACCCTGTGGTGGTAATAAAAGCTTTATAGACTATTGTACTGAAACATTTACAATGAAGTGTGATCAACACAAACAGCCCTCCTTGTTAAAGTGCAATACATTAATAAATGTGCAGCGTTATGCCAAGTCTAAATGAATTGTATGTCAAATTAATCAACACCTTGTCACGTTGCAGGACAAATATAACAATGGACAAAGCGTTATTAGGTTTTTCAGTGTTGAAGCTTAAGCTCAAACCTAGCTCTGCTGCCATGGTAAAAGATGCTGTTAAACCTGAAGCAACAGTTGTGTTGAAGCTTATGTACGCACAAAAAACACAAAAAAAGTCAATGGCTGCATTCGAAAACACCTACAATACTCGCGGTACGTACTGATTTGGCAATAATATAGCATGCAGTATGCAAACAAACCTCATCAGCCCAGTCAAGCTCAAGTTCTGTGCCTCACACAGCAAAGCAGTGTTGAAACAACTTGTTAGACCTACAACAAAAAGTTATTTACAATTTTGCTATGCTATTTCTTCACTAAATTCACTTAGGAGAATTTTTGAATTATAGAGCTTTCTAATATTGGCAGTTTTATAAAAATGATGATGATGTTGCCAACCAGTCCAGCAACCAAAACAGAGACAGGTCCTCTTTCTCTTTTGCTGTCTCTGTTTTGTTTTATTTCCTTATATTTCTCTCCGCCCTCCCGTCTTTTATTCTGTCCCTCCTTCTCACTCTCCTACTGACCGTGTGTCCTCTCTCTTTCAACCTTTCTCTGTCTCTTTTCCTGCCTGCAGCGTAGTTGTGAGTTAACCTGTTGGAGGAGAGTAAGGTCTGCTGGGTTTAATCATCCTGAGGGCTGGCTAGGTGGCTGCTGGAAGCTCGTCTACTGAGACTAATTGGAACAAAATGCTCTCTTGTTCTCTGAGAAAAAAGATAGACGAGGGGGGATAAAGAGAGAATCATGTCTGCAACTGCAGGTAATTGGAGGAGCATGTTAAGAGGAATGGAATATGGAAAAGAGAGCATGAGTGGATATGTGCGTGTGTGTGTGTGTGTTTTGCATGCACACTCTTAAGGGTGAATGAATGTGAATATGTCCGTGATAAACAGAAAAATATGTGTGCCTGTTTTGTATGCACATTTATATCTGTGTATTCCTGTGTGTGTGTGTCTGCACACATACCTGTGCATACAGCAGTGCATGTTCCACAGTGACACATTAACAAGCTCTCAGCTGGTAGATGTGATTAAAGCAGGGTGTTTCATCAGTGGCACTGCAACAACCCCAACTTGTAATGTCATTTCAGAGTCACTTTCCTCTCTAAGATGCCTCTAAGTGGATTTAGATGCAGCGAAACAGAACAGAGGCCAACCCTCACCTTGATAATGGAGTGTGTTAAGGAACACAGTGAAGGGCAAATGATCCCAACCCCGAAGCTATATCAAGTAGGCAACTTGCTTTGTTCTTAGTTCAGGTCGGCCCTTGATTCATCAACATGCAGTATGCAAAGTTCAAACGTGCATGCCTCGTAGTCTGATTGAGTTTGGGTCATGTTACCAACACAAATTTCCGCAGAATTAGTGTGTGACCAGATCAAAACCTTTTCTTTAAAAGGGGCTTGGTGTAGTTGTTTTAGTCCCGCCCTGAGTGCAACTGGTCAGATCTGAATTGATCCCAGAAGGAAGGGTACAGTTCAACTGGACTAGACCAGAAGGTCTGAAAACACCCTCAATGTATTTGCATATAATTTATTAGTCCATTGTAATTCATGCAAAACCGCAATATGTGGACTGGATTTTATTCAATCAGGAAAACCTGCTCCATCCTCTGATATTCCCTATTCTGCATCTGATTCCACTGTTTATTTTTTGTTATCTTGTATGCTTATTCAGTTCTTCCACACCTGCTCACCCACCTGCACCTGTCCACCAGTTGTGTCCATAGTGTACCCATCAGTCCATCACCTGAGCCACTCGCTTGTCTTCACAGCTGCTCCTCAATCCCCAATCCGTCTGTGTTTAAATATCTCCTCACCAGGGCTTGCCAACAGAAAACAAGTAAAAAAGAATAAATGTGGTGCAGCTTCTCCTGGGAGGTGTTTGAATTTCCTCACACACCGACTCAATTCAGTGACTGACATGGATATGACTCCCAGCACTGGTGCCCATGTAGCCTACAGCTACACATAGTAAACATCAAAACAATACACTAGTTACGTCTCAAGCCTTGGATTGATTTGATTGCAATGATTTGCAACTGTGTGATTGCTGAGTAGAACTATATAGAAATAAAGATAAATACAGGGTAATCAATGAAGTGAAGCTTTCTTTGGAAGGCCTTAAAAGTTCAAGCAGCATCATATCAAAGTCCACCTGCACGAGAGCACCTTGAAGACTGACATGATGACACGAGAGTGAACTGTGCCACATCCTCTCACTGCTCAGAATTGCTCTCCACTTGCCTTTAATTAAAAGACATAATCCCATTAACAAGCAGAAATAGGATTAATACTGCCTCAGACTCCAGCTGCTGCTCTGTAATGAGTGTGCGTGCGTGAGTGCGTGCATGCTTGTGTGTGTGAGAACGTGTCTGGTCCTCCAACTCAGAGATATCACCAATACCACATGGGTGACGTGGTTGAGAGGAAGCAACAATAGGAGATTTTCATGACAGGACAAGAAGAGCAAAAGAGAGACTGAAAGATCAGAAACCATCCTACAATCCAGCGAATTAGTAGCTTTTAACTGATTTCCGTTGTTGCATTGCTGGAATAGCGACTGACTGCTTTATTTTATCATTCGAAATAACAACACTGCTGATTTCAATATTGTTTGGATGTATAAAAGGTTCTTTGTTAGACAGTATTTTGTTTCTACTGGGGAAAATTGTTTTGTTCTGAAGGCTCATGAATTTGGTGAAAGAAAAGGGTTAAAACAAAGAGAAGGAGAGAATAATTTCATGACAAATGAATGTGACGAGAGGTCACAGTCTTTCCCGCCGAGACATCCTCCCTCGCCGCCGAGCTAAAGGTGAGAAACAATGACCGTGAAAGGATGACATGCCAGCACAACGCCACTATTGTAGGAATAACAAAGGCTGCTGCTGAGCAACAAGGATAAGAGGACACGGTAACAGGGGAGCGTTCAATGTTCCTGAGTCGATTATGTTGTTGTTGCCTCACAGCAACGCCTCCCTACAACAGTCCTGTCCTCTAATGTATCACCATCCTTATTCTCACATGTGCTTTGTCATTATCCCATTTTCTGTGTCCCTGTGCCTCCATTGTCGTTGTCAGCTTGGAAGATTTACATGTGACTATAGCTGCATCTTGTGCTAAGTGAGTACAGATAAGAACTTTATGCTTTTATAATTTAATAGAGTAATAATCAAGTGAAAACATGTCTAAGACATCACATCAAGGATCGTTTAAAGACCAGAATCCCCTCTTAATTAGTTTGGTGAAGCTGTTTCACTTCCTCTACAGAACTTTACTCAATTTAAAGAGGTTATTCAGGTTATCAGTATTCTTCTAATAACAATGAAAAGGTGGGTCACATGTGGTGATGGACCTACAGAGAGTTATCGACCACATCTGGGGCTCCCTTCAGCTTTATGGAGCTTTACCATGAGTGTTCGCTCATCATGTGTGCTGCAGATTTACAGTTTTGAATTGTTCACCCACACTAACCTCCAAGAGTCGTTTTGGCCTGGACGCTGTTTTCGGCAGAAAAGTTGTAAGAGGAAGCTTAAAAGCAGATTTTCCAATAGAAATTTTAAGATTTTTATTGTATGTGAAAGAGTTTAATGTTCAAAGACTGTCTTTCCCATATATCTTATCCAAATTGGAGATATGTTGTTTTTACAGTGGTGTTATGACAATGATAAAAAGAGCTAGGCAAGAGTAACAGTTATGGTGGTGTATGTTGTTGAGAAAAGCAAAATTGTAGCTTTAGGTAGTAGAAAAGTAAGTGACCTTGTGTATCATACTTCACGGTCATCTACAGGTCAGTATTCCTACAGCCAACTCTGTCACTCTGTCGAATGTGTGTGCGTGTGTGTATGTGTGTGTGTGTGTGTGTGTGTGTGTGTGTGTGTGTGCTTCATGTGTCAGGGTTTGAACCAGTGAGTGGTAGAGTTCAGAGGGCTTGTCTGAGCTCTCTCTGTGGGCTTCTCTCTGACGAGGCACTAAAGTGACAGCACCAAAGCATGGACACATCACTGACAACTAAGGTTAGACTGATAAATGCAGCCAGAAGTTGCGTTAAAACCAGATATACTTGTCAGTGTCGTCCCCCCTTCATATGTTAAAGTTTAACATATGAATTGTCAACTTAATCAATATTATTCTAGCCTTTGAGAAACCCTTGGCAAGAGCACACCCCAATGTGTCATTACATTAGTATTAGGTAGTGTAAGTGCCGAATGACGATGGTGATTTTTAAACATAAACATACATTTTTCAAAATGTTGGCTACCAACATTTTAAATCCAAAAATTGGTTGGTGCCAAACCCCAGGCTCCTCAACATCAGTGAGCGATGTGAAATCTGGGCATCACAGAGCGATCAAGACCTCCTAAAGCAAAGAGATTAGTGGTCACAGCAGAAACCACATCTAACACCACCAAATACTTGATCTGAAGGCACCCGTGTGTCAGAACTGCTTGTTGGACAGTTGAATAAGTAACCCTCTCTTTCCACACCTTTCAGAAATTGATCGAAACTGACCGGCCAGCTTTGAATATGGTCATTGAGATCATGTGGTGGTCAGTCAGGTCATGACATGAACCATTTCTTTTGTACCCTGTGCCCGCGTGTGCCCGTAAAGGCAGAATGTAGGCAATAATAAATGTAACAGGAGCAATGCAGCAATAAAAAAAGAATACAAAGCTTTATTTCAGTTTCACTTCAAATTCCATCAATCCAGTCATCTAGACAGTCCATGTAATCACTCACATTTCGAGAAAATAATCTCTTAACAAAGTGAAACAATCCCCCCCTGACAAACGGGTGAGTTAAATGACCTGATTGGAGATATCTGCAATGGATTAGACTTTATAGCAGAAATGTTTAGGACAGCTCCAGAGAAACCGGGCGACTCACACAAGGACACAAACAACAGTGTCACAAGTCTAATCGTATAAAAATGGAAACTTGGCTTCATTAGCAGATGACTGGAATCACATGTTGGCACTGAATAAAGATTAACAAAAAGGTGGGTTAACCACATTATGATTTCCAGTCTTTGATTTCATAGCTTTTACAACCACACAGTACTTTGGAAAAGGCATCAAATGATGAATCATTATTCCTCTAAAAGATCATGTCTTCAAATAGTTTTCACCATGACGTTATGCTGGCTGTATAAAGTCGTATTCTGACTTTACCCTATGTGGATTTATTTCAGCCAGAGAGAATGATAGACAATTCTCTAATATATGGACCATTTAACTGTGTGTCAGTTGAGCTGAGGTTGGATTGCCCTTCTTTCGGACCACTTAAGCTTACGTCGCTGTTGTGAGTGACATGATGGAATATATATCAGTAATATGTCAGTGCAAAGCCTGGAACATGAAATGGAGAGAAATGCCTATGCTGTCTGCATAGAAATGCAGCCACACTGTAAGGCTTTGACATAGAGATTGCATAACAGCTCATGCATAAAACATTAAGCTATGCATATGCAATGCACACACAAGCAGGCGGGCATATGGTGTAACCTCCTATTTCCTTTTTTTGTCCAGCCAAGGAACCACAAGATCGTGGAGCTGACTGTTTGTACTGAATGTGCATTCTCACCTTTAGGTGCACATGTCCATGTCAGACAATGTGCCCTTCTTGGAGAGCTGCTTAATTGGGAATCTTCTCCTCCCCCTCACTCTCTTTTTCAATCTTTCTACTGCTCACATTTTCTCTCCACCTTATCCCCTCTCTGGTCCGAAGAGGAAGCCCATCGAGTAATGTTCATCAAGCGGAAGTTTGCAAAGGACTCATAAGAGAGAGGATTAGGATTTAGCAGGTTGTAGTCTGAAGGCGATAGCAAGGGGGCGAAGACGCAACCAGGATCATGTTTGATTTTAGTACAGCACACGTGAGTTGATTCAGAAAGGGGGAAACAAAGTAGAACATTAAAGGGAGCCAGACTTTCAAGTGTTTTTTATTTAAATCACTTTGGTGTCTTCTTCGAAAAACCAGATAATGATGGCTCACAAAAAGGCCACAAAAGGACTTTAGAACTTCAGGCCATTCGAGCTGAAGTTGGGGTGGGAGGACACTGAAAAAAGCTTGACAATCATTAAAAGTGAGAAAAACTTCAAAGTGAAACTGGAGATAGTTTCGGGGATAATTATGAAACTTTGAGCAGAAATTTGTCCCATTTTTCCATGCACCCAAGAACCAGAATCTTCCTCCTCCGCCTCCCTGTCCTCGGGTTCACCTCTGGCTTGTTTTTCCCAAGCTGTCCTCCTCGTTACCTAGCTAATCCCAGCCACTGTCAAGATTTAAATGCTGCTTTCAGCCTGTGCCATATTTTCAGCATTCAGCATTCAGCATCCAGCATCATTTCCCCGAGCCCGACAGACAAGGAGGGAGAGAGGAGGAGGAGGAGGAACTGGAGAGGAGATAAAGAGACACACTCCATGGATTACACAGGCACATACACACATAAATATGCATATACACATGCAAGAACACATTGTATTAGCCTCTGTTTAATTAGCCCGGCGGTTTATCAGGGTGATCGGGAGTTCAACACAGTAAAGTTTCCTGTAGATAAAACAGTGTTTGGGGAAGCCAGGTCTAATGAATGCTGAGCAGCACAGAGGGGGAGGCTGAGGAGGAGATGGGGGAGGAGGGGAGAGAACTGAAGGAGATGAGAGGAGGATGACAAGAGGGCGCTTCAGTTTAATTGCTTACCTGATACTTTCCTTTCCTCCTTATCATCCTCTTCTCATCTATTACAGCAGATGAGGAAATTGCCTCCGACAGATGCATCCGACACAGAAATGCTTTCTTTTATTTGCCGGGAAAGAGTTGAAGGTTTATGATGACAGTTTAACTGCGATAGTAACTGACAGGGCCTGCTATTAGGACATCCACGAGTTTTGTGTTGTGAGGTAGGATCACTCAATACAAGCTGACTGAGGCAGCAGATTACTAGATTTTGGGCAGATTTCCAGCACCTTCAACTTGAGCTTCAAATGATGTTTTCAAATCTAAATTGAGCCAGTAGTTAGTGGGACTCCTTTGCGCTAAAACCATGGCTGTGTTTGCGTTTGTGGCAATGCTGATGTGGTAGTTTTCCTTTCTGTGAAGAAGCTTTGTACACGAAGCACACAGCGAGGTAGTAAGATAATATACACAGCAGGAGGATGAGCAAATAACTGCTGAGTGTTTAAATTCACTCTTACACAGAAATTCTTATAATTTCTTGTGACGATTTGCACGCTCAAATCCAGGAGAGTTTTGCAATTATAAAACCATGTTCATAATAGACAGAGCCATACTCTGTAATACATACACTGTAACGGTTTCACAGACGTCTCTTTTATAATGGTGGTCTATGGGGAAAGTGCTTTTTGGGCCACAGAGGATTTTTTTTCGCTGCAAAACAGCAAGAGGCCACAGGGAATAATGTGATATCTAAGTCATACATTCATGGTCCCGGCATGGCTGGGACATCAGTTTTTAGTATCCCATGTAAACAGTTTCTGTTGGGAACTTTCAACGTGTTTTTGTATTTTGTTGTTTTCTAACTTTTGTGAACATGTTTTCTGAATTTTCTTGTGCTTTGTCTACGTGTACGTTTGAAATAGAGTAGGTGGTCAACTTTGCAAAGCTGGCAACCAGCACCGTAATACTCATTATCTCTGACTCGTATTTCAGGTTTCGTCAAGCCAGCTTGTGTGAAGAAAACCTGGCTGTACCAAACTTGCTTTGTAGTGTACCCCTGTGACCACTTGTGTTTGTTCATGTGTTTGGATCTATTTTTAGTGGTACAATCACGTTCCTCAGCCTCAGCAATTACTTTAGTGAAAATTGAACCAACAGGAGAGCAGATAAAACCTATGTTGTCATAAATTGGAGTTTTAAGATCTATTTAAGATTAGACCTCTTCTAGTGTTTGGAAGGTTGTCATGCACCACCTTTAAAACCTGCGGGGGTCTTTAAATAGAAACTGAACAAATGTCAACATCCCCCAATTTGTCCAGAAAGCTGCTGCTAAACTTTTAACAAAGGTATTACATGATTATATAGTTACTCCACTATATGAAACCAGTTTGAACATTAGGGACAGAGTAGATTCAGGGCTGTGATGAAGTAGATGTTAACAGAAGATGCCTCTCTCATATTTTCAGTATAAATTACTAGCATTTGAAGTGCTTCAATCTTAGGTTGCTGTAGTGCCACGGTGGAGAGGAAGGGTCATATTTTACAGCATGAACCATTCTGAGCCAAACAGGATGACAATATTTTGTGCATTTGCCATCATACAAAAACAGCAGGTCTGATTAATGAGTACCAAGGCATACTGCTTCAACATCATCTGCTTCTGATAGCATTTAAGGTAAAGAATCAACTTTGCATTTTTGTTGGATTCTTTTGTTTTGCGAGCAGCACATTATCACACCCACTGTCACAGTTGTGTCCAAACCATGTTGGGACGTTACTTGATGATAAGCAAATGATCTGCCAACTGTTATTCAAAGAAAATGAATTCAATAAGCGGCAACAGTACCCAGATTCACCCTTGCCAGCGAGTGGAATCATTCCCTCCCAGTTATAATGTAATCACATCCAATTAGGCAAATAACAAAATGGTATTCAGTGTTTCAACAAGAGGGGAAGTGTCATCTTACTGCCTGTGTGTTCAAGGGGATAAGCTAGTTCCATCATTCCCTATCGTCCTGCCGCTGTTTTCATTTTTTACCCCCCATAGATTTCACTTTCCAATTTTCCACTGGTTGTCTGGCCAAATCATTAGAGAGCCCCGAAGGAGAAGAAAAACTCAACCATATTGACTATCCGTCTGCTGGGATTGTGATCCAGAGAAGGCAGAAAGGCCCAGGAGTGAGTGTATCTCCTTTTATAACAGCAAGGAGGGGCATACTTCAGTTTTGATCATTATTATTTTTTTATTATCATCGTTTTACTTTATATGAATGTTTGAAGGGTTTCATGGTAAATAAGATGCAGTACCTTTGGCATACTGTAGGATTTAGTGAGTCAAAGTCCAGGAAGAATCATAAAAGAAAAAATGTGTACTCCATCTATTGGGAGTTTCCATGAAGGTCAGTCTGGTTTTCACTTTATTCCTGAAGGTTTCAGCACAATAAAAAGGCAACAAAAGGATGATGGTGAGAAATTGGAAAAAGGAGAATGTATGAAAGAGAAGACCAGCTCTGAAAATCAATCGTAATGGTCAATTTAAATCAATCTTTCCTTCAGAAAGACAGTTACATCATTTGCATTGGAGCACATACATGTAATTTAAAAAATGAGGAAGGTGGGCCACAGAACCGTGACCAGTAGATCTCATCCAAAGTTTCAAAAAAATGGGATATTGACTTCAAAAACAGCAGCGCAGTGTTTGTGGAGGCTTTGATGAGCAGTTCACAAAAAGAACTTTGAAAGCCCGAGATTCCTTTCAGACGGAGAACTGGCACACTGCGAAGGAAGAGAGAGGGAGCCAACATACACCGTCTGGTTCCAGCACTGGGTAAGCAATGCACACACACACACACACACACACACACACACACACACACACACCAAATGGTCAGACAAGCACAACCAAAGAGGAATGTGGATTATTCATGAGTCTGTAATATTACTGAACAGCTGGATTGAAATATATCGACCAGAACACACACACACACACACACGCACACACACGCACACACACACACAGAGCACAGGCCTGGCAGGCCGTATTATTGATGTCATTCTTTGTTCTCCTCTCAGCCCTGTTACCCCACAAAGAACCCCAGCCAATAGGGGTGCTGATGGTGAGACTTTAGTGACCCCATCTGGCAGGGGATTGGTTAAAACTCAGAACCAAAGAGAGAGGAGGATGAAGAGAGATAGACCACCCACCAACAACGGCAGTTCCGATTGGATAATCCACAGCTCGGCCCAATTGTTAGTCATCTTCCTCAGTCAGAGAAGTTGGCCTTTGTTATTGAAGGGTGTCTCAGTAGTGTGTGGGCTTAAGCATGCGGCAAGAAGGAAATTGAAAATTGCTGATCTCTGTCTGGCGAATAAAGAGCAGCAGCCCACAGCAGGCCGTCAGCTTGGTTATGCCACCCACTCTGACAGCTCTGGCTCTTTAATGGAGCGCAGGAGTTTCACCGAGACTGAATTTGAGGCCTTCGGCTGGATATGATGTAAGATTTCTGTCTGCTTTGGTGTGTAGTCACATGCAAACATGTATGCTTGTGAAGAGGTCCAAAACGTATTGTAAATGCTTGTTTGTGTTCATAGACACATGCAACTGTGTGCTTGTGTAGATCTTAAATTGACCCCTTCTCTGGTACGTTGGTTAGGATAGTGGCTCTGTTAAAACAACTGCAAAATCGACACAAATGAACTGGTTTCATGCAGGAAAAGTTACTACTGCTTGTTAATAATATTTCAAACATTACTAAATGTTTTCCATTGCACGTCAAACCATATGTGGAACCACATTAACATCAGAGCATAGAGGAGTGCTCCCAAGCGTGAAAATTAGGACCGCTCAGTCCAAATCAATAAAAGAATGGCAAAGAAGAAAAAAATAAACCAAAAACTTTAACTTTAACACTAAAATTATATCGATTTTTTAACTGTTCTTCAGGCCTCAGAAATATTCAAAGAAAACAATTCTGGAAAAATTCCTTTTTAAAGGGGTACAAGTTATAAAGTTTGATAAAATTAAGTCTAATAATAATAATAATAATAGTTCTCGTGTATTAACCCATAGAATCATTTACTTTACTGTGTAGATAACCTTTGTGTTGAGTCTGTACTGCGCATCTACATGGTTATGTGGTTTTGCAAGTATGTTTAAGTGTGTGTGTGCTGTAGGTAAACGTGAATACATGTGTATGTGAAGGTAAGTGGTATGGGCCATGCAGTTCGCTGGCACTGCGATTCTGCTGTGAGTCAGAAAAGGTTGTCTGAAGGTAGAGGAAGGATTAGAGCACTTCAAAGCAATGTTCACTTCTAAGCTGGCTGATGCAAAATCCGCTTTGTGTAAATGGACAGCCGGCACTCCAAAAAAATTTTAAAAAAATCCAAGCCTGGAGCCGAGTACAATTCAACTGTACTCTCAATACTTGAAACAGACTCAACTTAAAACACTTCTAAATAGGATGTGCGAGACTATGCATGGCAAGTTTGAATGAACAAACTCTGAAATATACAGACTCAGAAATTCTACCAAATTATTATATTACAGTAAAACACGGGATTTTGTGGATTTGTGTATTGGCAATACTCACTTTGTGGGATAAAAGTTTCAGATATTTCATACTCTTTACAGTTACATGGTGTTTGCTTTTTGCGAAGAGCTTCTGAATTATTTGTTAGCCTGTCTCGGGACATTGTACAGAAAGCAGGATGGTAACACAGATTTAATTAAGATTTCATGTTAGATTCAGCTTAGGGAAACCAACGTTATCATTGGAAAGTACCACAGTAAAAAACTGTATTCACCAAACCAGACTGGACCAGATTCAGATTTGGCCAGTAGCAGTCAGATTATTCTTACTGCAGACGTTCAGATTTACCACTACTGCTGATAAAATAAACACCACCATGCCTGCGCACACACACACTCTCTCACACACAGAGGTAGAGAACTGCTGGCTGTCTGTGTAGTGATATTAAGATCAGGACAAGGGAGGGTGATGGAATAGCTGCGGTCAGAGTACAGTGGCCAGCAGGGCTGCTTCGGTAAGTCCTAAATCACCAGGAAACCAGACTGCTGCTATGATGGATGTGTGTGGCACACCCCGGATCAGGAAACCTCCAATCGGTCTCCAAGAAGAAGAGATGTTTCAATAGGAACACAGTAGGCTGGCAAACAACACACAGTGATGAATGCACGCAAATATGCATGAACACAAAACCACAGAGAGATGCACACAGAGTAAAAACCAGAGCAGTTTAGCAGATTTATGTGAGCAGAGGTGCTGTGGTCAGGTGAATAGATTGGGTAGCTGGCAAGGTGGGGTGAGTTCTGTAGCCTCAGCGGCCAAGTGAAACCTTCTAATCATTCCAATAGGCTGGCTTATTTATGTGGATAAATTATAACTGGAGGACAGTCCACCTGCAATGGCAGCTCCTCCCCGCCAAAAGACATCCACAGTGAGCGTTCACATCTTACAGGGAAAGGAAGAATAAGTAGGACATCAAAGAGAAATCAGTCTCTCTCAGATTTTATCTGAGTGCGAAGCAAGCAAAGCTTCACCTCGTTTATCTGTGACTTTACATTTATTTATATATGCTTTTTGTGAGCAGAAATATTAAAGTAAAAGAAAATACTGATAAACATTGCAGTGTCTTCTTTTCTTCAATTATGCTCATTGAATTTGCAATGATTTTTAACATGCTGACATAAGTGCAATTGCTTACTTTGCTTACTAGATTAATTACTAGAATAAAAACAGATAATTAATTGTCTTTAATTGTGAAATTTATAAGAAAAATATTGCTGAACAACTTAAAACTAATTATTATAGTTTTGGATGCTTTTTGCCAATAAAGCACAAAAAAGAAGAGGTTACTTATTTCAAAACTGGCATGAAAATAGAACTGCATCTTTTTCTGTTTTCTTTGTGGCAACATTTGTTTTACTTATTTTGTTTGAACTCATTTGATGTGGTTAAAAGGAATGTGACTCTGAACGTGCTGTCAGCTGGTACTGAACGTTAAAGGCACTACGAGGCACGAACCCGCTGGATGCTGATCAGGCCCTCGACAATAAGGAGTCAACATGAAGGAGCACTTGTCGTTGTCCACGCTGGGTGCATGTTGTGTTTATCCAAACAGATTATATTTCTGCCAAAGTATCCCAGCCAGCTCCTCTCCTCTTATTCCACACTCTGCTTTTTTAGCCACAATCACTGGAAACTTCTTTGTGTAATAATCTATTCCGTCCGGCTCAGGAAAGCTCCTATAATTAGTGTAAAGCCACAACAAAAAATGTTCTCCAGTGCACCAGAAAATGATTCTTTAGATCTGTACTATAAGTCAACAATTACAGTGAACCCATAAATGGTTGTCTATAGCACCATGCACAAACTATTTTGGTACTGAGTAAATACATGGAATAAAACATTGTTAACTAGAAGTGATTAAATCCAAATGTAACTCAAATGTATCGTAATTTGTTTTTCTCAGTTCTTTTCTAAGAGGGATTTCAACAAAAGAATTTTTAAATGGGATTTTGCAAAACCAAAAATTTTTGAGCAATACGTCAAACTGCCAGCAGAGCAGCCAGGTCGAGTCGGAGCACAGGGGATTGAGAAGGGCAGAACCCAGAGCCCAGTCAGAAGATGATCTACATGTTTTGTTGCCCGAATTTGGACAAATTTGGTTGGAATATTTTATCCATGGTTTGTGGCCGGATTCATTTTTATTCACTGCAAATAAACTTAATTTTAGGTTTTGCTGGTGGGTGTTTGTCTGTGATGACAGTTTACCTGCTATTTAATTCCTCTCTAAACTTCTGTGTATAGGTGTAAGTTTGTTTTTACGTCTGGTTGGAGAGAACAGCCTGTCTGTCCCACCAGTCTGAACTGTCTGAGACAGCTGCCCACTCTGAAGCAATCTGAGAGATCACTGGGCGTGTCGTCCTATTTCTCTTCATGTCAGGCCACAGAATGAAGAAATCCATGAGATTAGAGCATGGTTTGTGTTTGCTGACAGACCGGTGACAGGCCAGAACGAGACCAAGGGTTTCATATTCAGTGTAGTACCACACCCGACAGATGTATGCACTATATTTGTTTTTTTTTTTAAAGCGTTTATCCTTTAAAAATTACTGGGTTTTCTTCCCAAAATGACTAGAAACCCCATAATTCTGAGTAATTATGAGATTCAGAGAGCAATGACAGCAGATGGAAGTAAATTAATGCAAATATGAGCAGTCAACCTTACATCACAGGCTTTTGGGATTTTGTCCTTTTTTGAACAGTTTGATGATGGAAATACAGACAGGAGGGAGCAGGGGGTTTGACGTGCAAAGTTACCTTGCTTAAAACAAAAACATTGCAGTCAAATGGTTCAAAGTTTAGAGTTAAAAAAAAAACAAAAAACATGGAATTGATTGGCCTTAAGTCCCTGCTGGGAACTTTTTTTTTCTTTTTTTAATTGTATAAGTTGACACAATTTCTGTTCCACTCATTTTTAAGTGACATTTTAATCATGAAGTTTAGTATGGCTGTAAATATGTCTCCGTACTGTTAGTACTAGAGTGTGTACAAACACAGTCGGTGCATGTGATTCATCTTTCCATTGGTTTAGTGTACTGGTACCAAAATCCTTAGCAAAGTAGGGAATCACTTGAAACACATTTTCGAGATGCCACATGTCACGCTGATGACAACATATCAAAGAGTAATTTTTCTAAATGCGATTTTAAATGGTTGCAGATGTCACTTTGTATGATACTGATCCACGGTGCCGCTCGGCGCTCTGTGTCTCGACCAGCAGGTAGGCAGCAGAAACCTTTTCCCGAGTCAGCGTGTGCATGGCTGCATTGATTAGGTGTGACTACTCAGGTCAGGGGCCAAGTTGGGGTCACCTGAGGGTCAAGCGTGTTGTCCAATAAAACAGCGTGACCTCCAGACTGGATCCGGTCAGTATCCTGGTAACCGGCACCACCCCCCTACCCCGAACCATGAGAGCACCGTCCTGGTGGTGATTGAGACTGCAGGGCTCCATTCTCTTTTCATCAGCTTCAGTTCATCTGTTCCTATAACTTGGCCCACATGAATTAACCCGAACAAAAGAAACAGGGGGTCAGTAAAGCGTTTGCCATTGTCAACACGGAGAGCAATTAAACTGAATGTTCGGTTTGAATTGTTTTTGGGTGAAAACAATTTTAATGCCAAACAATTTGTGACTGTGCATACAAAAACAAAGAATATTTTATTTGAATAACTGTACTCCAATATCAGCGCAAACACACAGTATACTATCTGTACACTCACCATACACAAATGTAGGGTACATTTATACACTGCACATTCATGTGCTATTTATGAAATATTAAACTTACAACAGAACTTTTCAAGAGTTTACGTTTATATACAACCATTTGCAACAACAAACACATTTTGTGGGGAACCCCATGCAGACCAAATTACATTTTCCATTAACACAATGAGCAAAAGCCCTTAAGTAAAGGACCTGTCAAATTGCAAAGTGATGATACTGAACACAACAGTAAAAACTGAAACACATTCCGTTTGTTTTCCACCAGAACAGGAAAACAGTATCCGTGGGTAGTGACTACAGCATTCTTCAACGTTTTTCTTAAGGCACTAGCTGCTCTTGGTTAAGGTTAAAGAAAGATCATGGTCTGATTTAATACAGAAAATGTCTGCAGTGCTTTGAGACAAGATCTGTTATTAACATTTTCCCAAAATCACAATCTTTCCCAAATGTCAACCAAAGTGCTTTTGTCGCCTGAACTTGACCACAGGCAGGAGTGTGGACACAAATCCTGGATTCTGGTATCACAGTAAAGCACTTTATATGAGTCCAGTGTGGTATGTAAATGTAGTGCGCAGAAAGGTCTCTGAATATAATCCAGGCACGTAGAGACGTAGACCATGGTGATAAAATGGTGCCTCATCAAACAATTTAGGAATATACAAATGTCATTTTTGGGATAGAGGGTTGCTACTATATAGTTTAACTTTGGATGCAAAGCGCACATGTGTGTGTGTTTATGTGTGTCCACTTGGTAGTTCACAGGTTAAATGTTACTGAACTTGATGAGACCTTATTTCTTCACAGGCCAAACCATCCACAGGCCATCAATGCCGCACCATCAAAATGTCCCACTGATTTGTTTTCAAGCTATTCAAATAAGTCATTATATTAGAATAACATATGACTTGATATCTAATAATGTCATGTGAATTACAAAGAGATTTCCAATGAAGAGGAGTCAGCGATTCCAGGATTACATGCTTGAATTCAATAAACTGGTGTATACTGTAATAGGAAACCACAGAAAAATCCATACTTACCACATCATCTGATAGAAATGTCTGCTTGCTGCGCTGCAGGACTCTGTTAAATCTATCAAAAACACTTTGATCTCCTGCTAATTTCATAATAATATGTAGATTACAAAAGAGTAATAACAGACAACAGTGTTAAATCATTGCACCAATCAAACAGTTATTTAAAACTCCAGACTATGGATCGTTAATGGTGTGTGTCTGCTGGGACAAAAATAAAATAAAAAAATAAAGAGTTACAGGCTAAGAAGCAAATGCTTTTGTTTCAATGATCTTTCCATACAGATGGTTGTTAAACTCAAAGGATGAGAAATATAGGGCTTCAAGGGGAACTTCACATTTATAATATCACACACATATAAAGGAAAAATTTTATAGTCTTCTCTGGTCAGACCAGCAGTGTGACCAGTATAGCTTTCACTTTCACTAACTCATAATAATACATCTATTAATGTCACGCTTAGCTGGAGAGTATTCTAGTAGTCTTATTTTTGTTTTTCTTTTTTGCCATCACACAATTATTTGGTCAATTTGTGATATGATATGCCTGGTTTCATAAAAGGATTTGGTGCAGGTAAAAAAAAAAAAGTAAAAAAAAAAAACTGATGTGTCTGCTGAACTCTTAAGATTCAATGAGATACTCAACAAAACTCTGAAAAGTGCTGTTTATGCACTATGCAAGTAGCTTACATGGAGTCAGCATGTTTTATATATTCTCTTTTACAGTGATTCACAGCCTTGGGCTCTGAACACCAAAGGTGTCAAAAAATATGTCTGAGGGGTCACAAAATGACCCATTAGAGGCAACAATGTTTTTTTTGTTTTTTGTTATTTTTTTTTAGACATTCCTTGAATCTTCTTTTCTTGTAAATTAACTTTTTTTTAACTTAAGCTTTTCTCAGACCTGCAAGATGTTGAGATAAAACATGGAGCAAAAAGCAAAAATCACCACAATCATGTTTGTTGGATGAGGAATTGCTTCTCGGGGCTCCTGACAAAAATAACTAAGCTAAAATTGTAAGTCATTTTCATTTCAAATGTTTTACTAATTGCCAAATGATACAGTGGTAATTGTGGTGCACAGCAAAGAAGGTAAACATGGAAGTCACTTCTGCTTTTTTGTCAATTGATGTTTTCCCCAGTTTCTCTGTTTTATTATTCTTAAATCTGAATTGCCATCAATGCAACAGGACATTCAGGTACAAAACCTGGCATCATGTCAAGTGTGTAAGTACATCTGCCCCATCGACTACACTTGTCCCTGATCTGTTTAGCAGGTTGCTTAACACAGACACAGTCCACAGACAGCACTTGCAGGACCCCTAGGGAAGGCTCCCACCAAGCACCAGGCCCTGACCCTGAGACTCATGACCAGGATCATCCATCCTCTGGATCATGACACTAATGACTGCAATGTGTGTCAAGTGGTTCACACGGTGATACTGCAAACCTCCAGCCAGTCCTTTCTTCCCAAACACCTCCACCACAGCTATAAGGTCGGTTCTCCCTAGTGTCCACTTGATGTGTGTATGCAGTACTTGGGTCTATGTGTGTGCGTGCTAGCTAGAGGAGCTACTATATCTGCATAAAGACTGTGATTTGCACTTCAGTATTCCAAATATTCGCTCTCCCTGTATCTAGTAATGAGAATGATGTTCTCCCAGTTTTCCCAGATTGTTGCGAATAGGTGTGTGTGTGTGTGTGTGTGTGTGTGTGTGTGTGTGTCCATGTAAACCTCAGTAATTGGGCCAGCTCTGCTCTCCCTTGGAGCCCCCGGAGGTAGAAAAGCTCAACGTGCCATTACATCCCCCTCCTCGCTCCCTTCATTCAATTCGTCACACACCTCCTCTACTCCCTGCAAGTGTTTGCACCTGTGTGTGTGTGTGTGTGTGTGTGTGTTTGTGCACAAGTGCGTCCGCGTGCATGTTCAAATGCACGTATGGCTATGAGTTTGACGGCGCGTCCTCATGCATGGTGTGTGTGTGTGTGTGTTTGTTTGTGTGCCTCATAATGAAGCCATATGGCCTGTCTGTTAGCATGCGAACTGCCAGCACTGGGAGCTGTGACGCTGGCAAAGAGCGCTGAGATGAGACGTGATTGGCATACTCTTTTCTTATTCTCTTTTCTCCTTTCATATCCTTTCTTCCTCTTCTGTGTCCTTCATTTTCTTTTGCTCTCCGCTCCTCCTACTTCCTCCTGTTGTCTTCTGCCCATCCCTCTGTCCTCGCCTCCCCTCTTCTCCTAAACTTTTTTACTTTCTCCTACTCGTCTGCCCCCCCAATTTAACTCTTCTTCTCCTTCCATTTACTTTCATCTTCTTTTGCTTTCCTCTCTGATCTGTTCCCTTCTCTTTTAGTAATTACACCCACTCCTCAGTCTTTTCCCTCCTCTCCCTTCTTGTCCCTTGCCCTCCACATTAGTCCCTGTTGTTTTCGTGTTCCCCTCCCTCTCTCCCAATAAGATTAAGTGGTGTGAAACAATTCGTTTCCACATTTTCCTGTGAAGCCCGGAGAGGAGACTGTGGCCTGACCTAAATTTACATGTTAGAGAGGGAATCTAGATGACAGCACATGGAGGAGGGAGAGAGAGAGAAAGACCAAGAGATGAGGAGGGGGCGTCTGTGTCCGTCAGGGACTTTCTTTGGACAGTAAGAACAAATTAATCTCTGTTTCTGTTTCGATGAAGAATTTCAAAAGTGAAAATGATAATTTAATTTTCTTTCTAGACTTTGATACACTGTCTGGATTAAGCTTGAGTTTAACACTGCAAATGGAAAATATTAGATAATAAACATTGTTTAAGACAAAAAAAATAAGTACATTTGTTTAGATTGGTTGTTGTCTTAATAAATGTATAAGTAAATGTTAGTTTTTATATCATAATGTGTCTTAATAAAGTAAATAAATTGGTACAAAGGGGCGTTTGACAAGGACAAACATCGCAATGAGTTACTGTACAGAATAGAAAAAAATGGAGAAAAAATATGGTCTGTAATTTATTAAGTTAACATTCCGATCACTAAATTCGATCCGATTAAATTTCATATAGTTCTAATCACATGCACACTGTGGTTGTTTAAAGATGGTAGAGATTTGTCTTTTGCATTTTGCTGAATATATTTGTTTGAAGGCTTGGTCTTTATAGCCCAGTGCAGCACAGGGCTGGAAAAGCAAAATGTTAAAACCCAAAATATAAACATGATAAATAAGACTCCATATAACTCTGAAACAAAGCGTTTCTGCATTAGCACAGATGAGATATTACTTTATCAATCAGAATAACACGGTACTGTTTTCTACTATAAAATATAAAATTATGAATGAATAATTATTTTTCTTTTTAGAGTCTGAGAGTTTGGAGAGTCCACAAAACTGAAAATCTTTGTCCTCAGAGTGGATACACACACCACTTTATGACCTGACTGTTCAATTAGCAGTAACACTATTATTGCAAAATACTGCATTTGGAAATCACTTTTAGACATCAAATCATGTCTATGATAATGTCGGACAGGACATAATAATAATTGAACATAAGAGTTATATTTTCAAGACTGTCAGTGATGTCCCAATCAAAATGACAAAAAAGGCCACTGAATGTTTAACATTTTCAGATAATACCTTACTCTCCGTAAATATTGTTAAACTATTGAGGAAAAAAAACAGCAACTTAGAATTAAACCATCCTGTCATTTTTTCTGATTATTTGTTCATGCTGTTGCAGACACAATTATTCCATCATTATAGATCACTTGATTGTTATTTAACATTAACAATTTGCTAACCCGAGCTATCCGAAAATTAATCATCCTGGAATCTCATTCACAGTCTGCAACTAGTAAGAGGAAGAAGATTTTCAAAATAATATCCATGTACATATAGTACAAGATAGTATAAGATAATGGATTTAATTCCAACGTGGTAGCAGATGAATGGATTGAAATCCTCTTCAATACACGAAATAGTTACGAGACATTTCCTGCAACATTTTTCACTTAAAATCCCACATTATAAGGTAAAAGATTAAATTTCTACATCAAATTACAGGCATATATACTGTATATACTGTAAAGCTGAAAGTTGCTTTTCTTAGAATGAGTTACTGTTGTGCAGAGAAAGAGAACAATTCAATAGTAGAACTTTATCCGGGATCTCTTGCTCAGATTTTTTTTTTTTTTTAATCTGTTCATCCCGGGCTCTCCCTCTGCCTCTATTTTTGTCTGCCATGTGTCCTCCACAGGGAGCAGAGGAGGTAGACTGCTTCCACATGCATGGGTGTGAGAGGAGGATTGAACACCCCTTCACTTGCTGAGACACATGGATAACTCAGTTTGGTTTGTGTTTGTGTGAAAAACACTCACGCAACGGGCACAAGTCTTAGTTGAAGGGAGTGGGCCTTCCACTGTGTGTGTGTGTGTGCTGACTATTTGTTGGTATGACACTGTGCATGTGTGTCCCTGCACGTGTGTGTGTTTCTGTTCCAGCTAGGTGGCATGAGTTAGGCCTCTGTGTTTGCCAATGTTCCCGTATGTGGGATGGCAGCAGCTTGCGTGATCAGAACAAAGCAAGAGAGCATGACAGAAAATCCCTCACTACCCGGCCTTTAAAAAATGCAGGAGGCCAACGCACGCAGAAGCAAGTAAGGTAAATGTATAAATTATGGACCAAAAAAGTCTGCTTCAAAAAGAGGGAGAGATCCCCCACATGAGGCAGCAAACTTTATTGCATGTGAAGAGTGGCTGCAGCTGCTGACTGTTTGCTGGAGTTCCTTCACTCCATCTTGCTAAATAATGTGCCAGCACCTTTCTAATAAATGAACCGCTCAGAGCTCTGCTGCCAAATGTTTGGCTATGAGCCACAATGGTTCGCGTACAGGTTGGCCTGCAAAAACATTTACTTAATGGTATTTCCACTTTATTATTATTATTATTGTTATTTATAAATCTTTCGAGCAGATTTAGAGGTTTTATATTCTGATCTCTCATGTTTTGTGTTTCTGAAATCCTGACTTACACAAGTCACACTGTGAATGTGGTAGTCACATATAAATCATTTTACAAATATGGAATTACTTGCAATAAAAACAAAAAGATATATAAAAGCCAAATAAGATGAAGATGTTGAAAATGTGCATGTGTCACTTTCACAGACAATAATGAAATCCATGTGTATATTTTTCATGTGAAACGAAATGTGTCCATATTTCGGGCTGTTTTTTTTTTATATTATGCTCATATTAAAATAAGTAATAATATTTTTAATGCTAAAATGAGTTTCTCTGATTATCTTGCTGGTAATTTGTTGTTCAACTGATTTTAGGCCTACTTTTAATGATCAAAATAAATAACAACCTCACAAAAAAAAGTTATTTAAATGCAAAAGTTTTTTAAAAAAAAAACCTTAGTAGAAGTCTGATGAAAGCATTTAAAAAGCATTTAAATATTTTTTTCAAGAGGCAGTGAACAGAAATGTAGAAGTAGTTTTTAGATGTTTTTAGAAGTAGAAATATTTTTTGTTGTTTTTTTCCCCCCAATATGTCAAGAACAGTGTTTTTAATTTTTTAGAAATGTCTCAACTTTATTCACAGTGCTTATAGAATCTCACATTAGGTAGCTGTGCTGTGTAAGTTATCAACTCATAGTTTAACTATGTGACCTCACTACAGGGGATGAGTGTCTGAAATACTTGTTCTTATTTCTATTATTTCTGATTTAATCATTTTCTTAATCAGCAATATTTGCTAGGCTACTAATAGCTTACATAAAACAAAACATATTTCTTGCATTTAGTTCCATTATACATTTGATTATTTCCTGAAATCATGCATAGTATAACTCTTCTGTCCTGTCATTACTCTTGTTATTCTATAAGTTTGTACTAAATATGGTAAATAAAGTTCCTCATGGGGGTTTCAAAAGGTTTCAAGCTTGTATCTAACTTTATCAACTACTGCTTTGAGGAAAACCATCGTAGTTCAGGCTTCTTTTTGAAAGATCTTAATCTAGATTAGTCTAGAGATAATCTTGTGATTCTTTGCAAATTTATGTAAAACTAAATTGTTTTATTGTTATAACCTAAGCCAAAGAGCGAAGCATTTCCACAAGCTTTCAAAGGCTTTTTTAAATTGGTAGCAGGAATTTGTGTCAGCCGTTATGTTTTCGCTCACAGTAGGAGACACAAGCAAAGTCATTAATAAAACAGTGGGCTATAATATGAAACGTGTGCTCTTTATCTTTAATTTGGAGTTTGTAATATTTTATTTTCACTAAGGGTGTCTTGATTCAGAGGTGCTATATTTAATGCCGTAATTTAACAATATTTATGAATTCTGTACAGGAAACTGTCCTGACTCAAGTCACATCATACAAGCACATGGCCAAGGTTTCATGTCAGACTACCAAATGATTCAGCCGCTTTCCTTTTAAGCACTCAGCCGCTGTGTGTTCTTTTGTGCAAATGTGCAAAAAGTGTCTGTTTCCAGTGTCTGTGTGCGCGTGTGTTTGATGTGCGCATGCGCATTCGGCGGACTTCCTGGAGTCCTCTTTAAACTGTGCATCAAAGCATGACTAACAAGTCAGCACACGAGTCAGTCCTTGCCCGCCATGACATCGCGGCGTCATCGCTGGGATTGAGATGTCGCCTATCATCTCCCAGACAGGCTCAGAAAATCTCCACCACTCAGAGTTTGCATAGTAACATACTGTTAACAATGCATTTTAAGTGGTCATGGCTTGTCCGTTGTAACCCAAGTCAAATTTGAGTTATGTGTTTCACTGCCAAGTAAAAGGAAGGCTTTACATAAAAGGTGAGGCATAAGGTAATAAAAAAAGACCACAAAAATGCAAACAACCCATAAGAACACTTTAAGCACCAGCATCAGAATGTTTATACGCTATGTGAGGATTTTACATGTAATGAACAGAAATTACAGTGGCATATAAAATAAAGGCAATACACATGAATATCACATGGAGAAGCAATGAGTTACATCCACATACAAGCATGTATGTAAGCACGTAACTTGATGGAGCTGTCTGAAGTCAGCACTGAAGAAATATAGCATACTGTAAGCTGAGGCACTCTGATATATATATATATATATATATATACTGTATGTACATGAAGGAGCGTATGGAAGTTCTCTGCATGACTCATGACATTCAGCAGCGAAGAGCAGCTCGCTTACAGAGACGTTCACACAGCTGCCCGAGGCTGGACAGAGTATCCAGATTACATAAACATAAACACTTCATCACAATGTTTACCTTCCTCTGGACTAAAGACAGCATGGCACAGCAGCTTTACTCTCACCTATTTGTAGGTGCAAGTTGCAAAAATATTTGTTTGATAGGAAAGGCGGTGAATTATTCAGGGATTATTTAATAATGCAAAGAAGCGCGGGGGAGACAAAACCATGGCAGTGAAAACTGCTCAGCCTTTCTGCCTGGAAGCTCTTGCCACAGTTACAGAACACGCCATATGTATTGCCCTGTTTGTTTCTAATTGGCAGCCATACCTAGTCATCCTAGACACGCAACCTTCATCCGCACTTCATTTTGCACTTTAATAGTCCCTTACATATATCCCATTACTGAGCAAAGTAGAGAAAATGCAAATTTCCTCATTTGCTTTCCCATAAGCTGGAAGTCCCCTGGATGCACCCAGAATAGCACATAACTCAGTGACATTGAGTGCACACATTGTGTTTGAATGTGTGTGTGTGTGGGTGCGCATGCATGTGGGAGAGTGTGTGTGTGTATGCCATTAATCTGGGGATCCTGCAGATACCAGTCAGACACACAGACAAGTCCTATCGTTAGAAAACAGCTGCACTTGTCTCCAAACAGAGAAGGCCCTAGCAAAGTAGAACTAAAGCCCAAATGATATAGCATCACAAAACACACACACTGACACACACACACACATTCTACTGGGCTGATCTGTTTAGGTGAGTCACCACTTCTTAAAGAAGCAGTGGGTGGTTATGGCACCAGCTTTAAATAGACAGCATACAGCACAAAGTCAATCTGCAGAGTAACAGAGACTGACAGAACAGAGAGAGAGTGAGAGTGAGAGAGAGAGAGAGAATACGACAGGGAACACAGGAAAAAGAGAGAGAGATTGGGAGAGTGTATCTGAGTTGTGCTGAGTGTGTCGTGCTGAGCTGGAGGGCTAGGAATCATCTCACATCCGTCATGGAGGCTGGTTGCAGGGTCAAACTCAGTACTGTGGCGAATGGCCCTGTTATCGCACAGCTTTACATTCGCTGCGCTGCCTTTACTCAAAGGCAGCAAAACAGGGCTGGAAGACAACCAAAAATAGAGACGCCCAATTAGAACTGCTCCCAAAGCTTTGATGGAATTAGCAGTGAAAGAGGGCTTGCATAACCCACCCTCTCAGAAAACGACAAAATGTGCAGACAGCATATGCAATCCTTGTCCTATTTACTGGAAATGAGTCCTGGGTCAATTTTCTGGTGCTGTGAAAAAAAAAATTACATAAATAAATGTTGCAGAAGATAACTTTCTCTTACTTGTTGTATCTTTTTGGTAAAACTGATTTTTGCTTTCTGTTACATGAAGTTTGGCCCTGTGCAAAATTGTTGTTGTAGGACCAAAGATATGCAGACATGCATCCTGGTGTAGAACATCCGCAGCTTGCCTGCCTCAGGCCACACTGCCTGACACTGCAGAAGAGAGAAGCTTACTGAAATCTCACCAGGCTACTTCATATATAGCACATAAGATTCCACCATATCAAACAGTGACAGATGTAACTCAAGACACCACCAACATTTTGAGTAAATGCTACTTTGTAGGAATCAGATTTGTAAATATTTAAAATCAATATAGAAAGAGCGTATCTGAGATGGTGAATGCTGTTAAAATTTCAGTTTTGTGCATAAAAAAGGAAAACTATGCTATGCATTTGAGTTATCATGTCATGTATAAAAAAATGTCCCCCAAGGAACTGATGAATATCTAAATGAATACTTTTAAAGAGCTATATAATATAACTGAAGTAAACAAGCCACTTACATTTTCCAAAGATGGTATTGCCAGTTATAAAGTTAACTATTTTTGAACGGCTATTGCATTGTTGCAAATGTTTTTCCTTTGTTTTAGCTTTGTTTCTCTCTCCTTTCACAGCAGGAAATGATGTTTTTTCATTAGCTCTGCATTGGCGCTCTGCTAGCTATGTACACACACACACACACACACACTGTGAATTAATATTTTAACATTATCATGCATATGAAGAGGAGCTTTGAAAGGCTGCCAAATTTGTGCTTAATGACAATTCACTGTTCATTTAAAACTCTCAAGTTCTAAATAAGAAGGGATTTTAAAAGCCACAAATATTAATTATTCTGTCAGCCTTTGGCATCTTTTGTAGAAGTTAAAAATATAAAACGGTGTCTGCTGCAGGTGAATGATCACTGCATAACCATGAATAATACTTTTGATATTTTCAACCAATTATTTTGCATCATAGGTGCCAATAACTGCCCTTTTAACCAGTAATATTTTATTTTTTATTTAATGTTTACATTTGTAAAATTTTGATTATTGCCAGATGACCAAGCACAATTTCAGTGCGATAACAGCCCCTTAAAGGATAAGGATGGTGTTGTTGTTGTTGTCAACAAATCCCATGAAAAGACAAAAAAACAATGAACTGAACTGTACTGATTCTGTTAACAAATATGATCTACAAAGAGCCACCCTGTTGCATTGGTTGTCATATCCCTTCATTATGATGAACATGGGCACTGCAAATTATTTGGAGTGGATTGAGAAATAAAAAATAAAAAAGTAAAAAACTGCACCACGTGTGCTAAACCACAGTTGAAATTAGTCCCAAACAAGTAAAACCAGGCAGGGGTTAACTGCAGGTTTTACACATTGTTACATAAAACTCATATCATCAGATTAACAGACTAATCATTCATGAGAAAGAATGTTTGTGTAAAAACAATAAGAAGACATTTCAATAATCTGTGATCAAGAGGCAGTTAATGGGTTAAGCCTATGAGGCAGCTCCCCTCCTGCTCCCTACCCAAGCAGACAGAAAATGAGGGAAGAGAGGCTGGTGAGCTTCGCCCTCCTCCTCTCACTATGTAAGGAGTCGGATGGGTCGGTGGGGGGTGGAGCGAGTCAGGGGGACAGAGAGCGCCGCCGAGCGTGCCTAATCAGACAGGACAGTTCCTGCTTATTATAGAACCAAGCACGGATAATAAAATCTGAATCAAACTGCCGGCTTAGAGCCTTGAGAGAACCTCCTCCTCTTCAATTTTTAAAGTTATGGAAGCGCTTGACACTGAGGTGGATCAAGTAACACCAGTTTGCGTGCAAATTTTTACTTAGCGAGCCAGCACGGGCCAAATCTGCGCAGCCAACATGCAGGTGAGCATCACTGTCGCTCCAGCTAATTACACCACAGCCTTACCACCGTCTACCCCCTGACTCACTCGGCCCACCACTCCCACGCCATGCCATCTCACCAAATGTCACAATCATCCCCTTGAGTGGGCACGGTTAATTTCTTTAAATTAGTTTTCACAAGTGCGGTGAGCGCAGTGACAAATTCATGTTTTGGCTGCTGGGAACTGGTAGCAATCACGGAAACACCAAAATACCCAAACATACTGGAGAGAGAGGCTTGGGAGGATGCAGGAAGAGACAGGGCCAGCAGAGAGGAGGCTGGCATCTCTGAACGAGCTGCAGGCCGGCCTTTATCTCTTACAAATTAAACTCACATGTGGATGATTTTCTAATGATATTCACTTTGGGGTGAATATCATGCAGCCTGGATTAAGTTTTCCTTCTTCAGATCATGATTACATTATATTATATTATATATCTGCCAAATAAGTATGAACTGTCACTCAAACTTGGGTTGTCCGTGTTGAAGACAGGAAGCACCTTACATCAGCCAGTCTTTGTTTAAGGTAATTTAAACACAAACAAATAGATATTGTGCTATACTGTCATCGCGTTTTATACAACCCTCTTTAGCCTGATTATGTGACAGCCTACATGAACATATAACTTAAATGTATGTTATTTCCACCCATCATAGCTGCAACCAAAATAAGTCCAGGCAACAAGGGAATCAAGAGGGCAATGTAAAACAGTGCGTGTTCAGGAATAAGTAAAACCTTTTTGATCTTCAAGAATTCTTGCAAGTAAATCATTAGTCTACACAAACAGAGTTGAGCCAACTGAAACAGGCACAGCTCTGAATTCCTATCCTGATTTATAATGTCGAATGTGGAAATAATTATACATCATCAGCTTTCTCAAATGTTTATGTTTTCAAATCACCTCATGATCTGAGTGGGTTGATTAGGTCAGTGATGTGAGGGTTTAACCTCCCTAATGAAAACTGAGCAGGGGTTTGGTAAATACAAGCTTGTTGATTTGCTCAGAAAGCCTCCCACTTTGTTGTCTGAGGAAAAAAAAAACCTTTCAACTCTGCAACAGTACAGTTACAGTTGGTCCGATCCAAGGAAGCATTTGATATTTAAGATGTATTGTGGCAATGGTGTAACAGTAGTTGTATCTCACAGGTGTCATCAAGAAAAATAAGAACTTATTGGTGCCTTTGAACAAGTAAAATGTAAATATAGTGATGTGATAGGCCAAGGATAGTACTACAAAGGAATTAATTCAGCATTTATAGGCATCTGAATGTAAATCCTCTTCTGCTAGCAGGTTTCTACCAGTCCTCCCAACCTGCTTGGACTAAACACAATAACTTATAACTTCATTCATACATTTAAAGCATTTACCTTTTTGTTTTGGACAAACATGCAGTAATAATCTCAAATTTTGTCACTTAATCATTATGTAAAATGTCAACATTAATTCTGTATATTAATGTCACTAATGTTCATAATAAATATTATTTCAAGAACGTAAGTAATTCATGAGCTCAACTCATAATTTGTGTACATAAATTAGTTTTCCTCTCCTTGACGCAGTATTCAAACACCCTGCATTTGACCATCAACTTTTGCCCACTTGACAGTAGGTGTACCATCTGTGCTTGCAGCCGCCATCTGTAGTGCTTAGTCAGACCAAATCATATGTTTGGTCATGTTTGGCTCTGTGTATTTTTTTTTTGCTCACCTGTAAAAATCTGTCAAAACAACATTCCCCTTTCCTGCCCTATTTCACAGTCACCAGGCCCATCTTTCTGTCCCGACCTCATTAGACAACACGTTATAGAGCAATTCATGAATAAAGACCAGGACAAAGTAGTATAAAGAACCTCAGTTCCTGCAAAAGTGTTGCTGTGTGTAAATGCACTTGAAATGCGTTTGCATGCCAGTGCAATGTGCAAATAAAGCATATACCATACGGCCAACATTGTTCAAGCTCCTAACTCAAAAGCTCTTTGTCCACGGTGACATTAAAGAGCATAATGCAAGCCAGTTCTTATCACTTGTGGGATTCCACTTGGGACACCTAACACATCCACACAGCTGTGCGGTGTTTTGAAAAGTTTATTACAGGCGGAAAGACAAGAGCAATGACTCACAGTATGATATCATTAGTCATGTTTACAATAATAATGAATTCACAATGTACTTAAGCCTTTGGGAAACCTTTCTTTCTTGTGCCTTGCAAAGGTCAAGATGTGTCGTGTGTCAGTATCACAGCAGCTAGTGGAGATTCAGAGTCATTCTTCAAACCACTTCAGTGGGTTTTGTTCTTGCAAACAAACATGATCTGGTTTGCATGGTTTAATTACTACAACTGAATCAAAGCACCCAGTATGTCAAAGACAAAGATTTGACTCATTGTGAGTCACTAAAGTGACCCTTATTTCTGGTTATTTCATAGAACCAAAATCTGATAAAAGGTGTTTGAACACAGCAGTTCATTTAAACAAACCAGGTATAATTATTGTAATGCTAAGATTCTGCTCAATGGCAACTAAAAAGATGAAATATTGTAAATATGCACTGCAGAAGAACTGCACCAATGCATGACACTCCATCACTATTAGACTTAACAGACTTTGAAAAGAAAAGTTCACATTGAAATTCGGGTGACAGCAGACACTAAACACATAATAATGTAATGCACACAAACACACACTCATAAGCCCACACACATACATACAAAGTATGAACACACACTCACATTGTGTCATTTGTTCTCAGCAGTAATTTAGCAGTCTGTGATGAGATCTGGCAGGCCAACATGACAGGATAATGACTAGGCTGACAAGTATGAGCAGTACAAGAAACAGAAAAGGGGAAAAGGAAGAGGAAGAAAAAGAAGAAAAAGAGGATTTTGGCTCTTTGCTGGGTGTGTTTTTGTATGTGTGTGCACAGGCGGACAGAGGGGGATCTTAATTACTGTGATAGAAAGTGTGAGAAGGCTTGATAAGTTAGCCCCCAGGTGGCATTGACAATAGAAGGTGATTTACGTGAAGGATGGAAGGATATAGAGGGTTCATCAGGTAGAAAGAGATGATTATGTCTTGAAGGGTGGTGCATGCACATGTGTGTGTGTGCATGTGCGGGTGTAGATGTGTATTCCTGTAGTTGTGGGGACAAAAATCTGTTTAGTGCAAGTCCACACAAGTAAATCATTAAATATTAGGGTGAAGACTTGCTTTAAGGTGAGGCTGAGGTTAGGGTTAGGATTAGGCAAGTAACGTTTGTTGTTATGGTTAGGTGGTGGTTAAGCCTCCGGAAAATGTGTATCTAATATCTCCAAAAGTCATGGAAACAAGGTTTAGTGTGTGTGTCTGTCTGGGCACAGACATGAACACTTGATCATGAAAAAACAGGATTTAAACTGCTAGTATTTTAATTTGAAAATGTTATCAAGCAAAACCACAAAAGAAGGGAGAGCCAGTCAAAAAGAATTTTAATGAGATGGCTGTTTCAAATGTTATTTCGTGGAAGGGTTTTTTGTTTTTGTCTTTTTCTAACTGAGAGTCTCCTATATGAAAAAAAAATGTAAAGACTAAATAAGTGACTGATTCATAAAATCATTTAGTTTCTGTCTTACTGTAAAATATGTGATAACTGAAAAGGATTCTTTTCATGATGTGCCACTCAAGATCTTATAGACAAAAGAAGGAACTGATGTAAAAAGAAACATACGACAGTTAAAGGTGGAATAGAATGAGGCTGAAGATTAGCCACTCTGAAAATGATGTGAAATGACTTGACAATATCAGAGAAAACAAGAACAGAACAGATGATTTAGAAAAACAAAGGAAAATATGTTGACAAAAGTGAGATGAAATGGGAGCATCAAGATGAGACCAAAAAGGAGAAATATGATATGAAACAAGAGAAGCTGACATGCATCTAAATAAGACAAGAGGAAATGAAATATGAGACAAGGTAAAGTGTGAGATAAGATGAGATTAGTTGGCATGAGATGGGAAAACAATGAGAACTAATGTGAAATGACAAAAAATGAAACAGGATTAACAAAGGTGAGAGAAAAAGAGACAGATGACATAGCAAAAGGAAGGCACTGCATCGAGGCTGAGTCTTTTCAGTTTCCTAATAACAGTACAGAGTGTCCAAGAAGCCCGCAGATCCTTATCAGCAAACTGCGTCCTGTCCCCCTAATCACTGCAGATGTGATAACTGAATTATCCGTCTCCTCTGATCTCTCCATCTGATAGAAAAACCACACTTCCTCCACTCCAGGGCACAATTCAACTCCAGTGAACTGCCACCATTTCACAGTCTTGCATCTGCACCCCAGCTCTGATCGTATCTCTACAGTTCAGCAGCAGGAACAGGAGAGATCACACAGAGTCAATTGCCTGTCATGATGCATTGGGTAAGAGCCAGCCGTGAAGACCGATGGTTGTAATGTATATGTCATGGCTCATAAGCAGCACACATTAGTATCAGAGCTTTACAGTGGTCATTGAGATCTAAGTGGTGAACAAGAACAGCATAAACATTCTTTCAAGTCGTTTATTAAGAACATTCATGTAAGATTTGCATTTCAATAAATAAAATGTACACTCAAACAAGTTCTTACAATAATGTAAGAAAATACTGCAAGCATGTGCAAAATTTTTGCTTTGCTAATAAATTTACATATACAGAGATTACAAGAATGAAACTGAAAAAGATAAAGAAACGGATAAAATAGGAACGTCTGAAATTAAAGTTAAGCACCATATTAAAGATTTTAATAACTTACTTTAGATTAAAGTAAAGAAATTAAATCAGTTATGTGATATGTGAGTCAGTAATCAGACTGTTTTGAAGCAGAGACCAGTCAAGGCATCAGAAAACAATTAAAGCTCTTAAAGCGAGCTTCATGAAAAACATATGAAAGGCAGCCAGAATCATGTCTAGGTCCATCTGGGACTGTCTCTGAACCCAAATGCATGACTCCCAAAGCTTCAAAATAAAGTTTTTATTCACAAAAGTACAAAACTAAAAATCACTTTTCAAAGAGGAAAAAACCTACACTCAACTGAGAAACAAAAACTCACTGGACTGAAGCTAAGCGAAGTAAACGAACAGAAAATCACTAGAACAAAGTAACAAAATAACGAGAACTGGCAATGGCATGGAGATGACAATGGTTGTCTGACACAAGGAACAAGGTATACTGGAACAGGACAAAGGGAGACGACAACTATATATAGACACACACAAGGTAAGGGCGCAGGTGGAAACAATCAGGGCGGAGACAGGCAATCCCAAAGGAGGGAAAACAGACAAAGGGAAAAAGCAAAGCTGACGACAATAGACAGACAGGAAGTACTGACAAAATAAAACATTAAATCACAAGACAACATAGACACAAGACACACTAGACACAAAACTGATAAATTAACTTTGTTTCCTGGGTGTACTCCGCCTCTCGCCCCTAGTCAGATGGGATAGGCTCCAGCCCCCCCCCCCCACCCGCGACCCTGACGGATAAGCGGTATAGAAAATGGATGGATGGATGTTTCCTGGACATGGCAGTCTCAGGTTGAGAAATGGGTCCTGCTCTTCATTGGAGAACTTAATCAGAATTTCATTTGCCAAAGCAGGTCCTCATTCTTAGAGCTTCTTCCAATGAAAATACTGACATAAGCTGATTGAAAACATGTTGGGCATAATAACTGTCCAGCTAACATGACATATAACATAGCATATGACAATTTGCTCTTGAAGCAAGCTTTTATTCAAATCTCAATCCATTCAAAATGACCAAATAAAAAAACAAACAAACAAACAAAAAAAACAATAATTGTCAAATAATTGTGATTCATAATGCCAACATCACTGTGGGTAAGGCTTGGAACTTTAATCCACCATTTCCTTCCAGTACACTTACTTCATCTACAAGTTGTTGTTGTTTTTTTTTTTGTTTTTTTATGTTTGATCCCAACAAATGCCAGTCCTAGTCAGGTGATGTTCAAAATAATCCTCACTTCACCGCTGGTTCTGGTTGTTACTACTGAAATGTGAGACTTGGTTATTACTTGGTGGTCATTTGAATTGTTTCTTTGCAACACAATAAAAATATATTTAGAACATAGAGTCTCATGGGAAGGTGCTTCAGCACACCTCTAAATCAGTTCTTTTCAGTACCACTAAAAAACCTTTTCTGTCATGAGGGTGTTTACATCTGTGCCTAACCGGCACCCTTTCAAAATACTGTGACCCACTGACCTGCTCTGAGGCCCAAAAGTTTGCTTTATTGAATGTTGTTATGTTCAGCTTGATAAAAACGCCACTGTTTTGTTACAGGAAAATTGATTATCGCCACAGAGCCTTCCACCTTTCTCATCCTCTTCAAGAGAGAGATGCAACATGATAACAGATAGCCAGCTAATGAAGCATGAATGATTAAAGACCCCCACGGGGAGAGGTTGTCAAACACTGCAGACAGTAAATCTTTTTTATTTGTGTCATCCTCTGTTCACTTTCAGCTGGGGGCAGGAGATACGCAAAGAGAAAAAATTAGAGGTGCTGAGCCACAGGGTGAACTTGAAGGAGACCAGACAAATTTGCAAGAAATAAAACAAGACAAACAAAGAGAATAGGAGACAGGCAAAGGTGTACTGAGAACTAGAATATTAAGTAAAGGTGCTATTGCTTTATCAAAATTTGACTTACAGTGCATCTGGAAAATATTCACACCACTTCACTTTATGCACATTTTGTTATGTTACGGTCTCATTCCAAAATGGATTAAATTCATTTTTTCAAAATTCTACACATAATACCCCATAATGACAAAGTGGAACAAGTTTGCTTGAATTTTTTGCAAATTTATTAAAAATAAAGTATTCACACCCTGTGATCAATACTTTGTTGAAGCCCCCTTGGCAGCAATTACAGCCTCAAGTCTTTTTGAGTATGATCCTATAAGCTTGGCACACTTATTTTGGGGCAGTTTTTCCCACTCTTCAATGCAGAACCTCTGAAGCTCCATCAGTTTGGATGGGGAGCGTCGGTGCAAAGCCATTTTCAGATCTCTCCAGAGGTGCTCAATAGGGTTCAAGTCTGAGCTCTGGCTGGGCCACTCAACATTCACAGAGTTGTCCTGAAGCCACTCCTTTGCGATGTTGGCTGTATGCTTAAGGTTGTTGTCCTGTTGGAAGATAAACCTTCACCCCAGTCTGAGGTCCCGTGCACTCTGGAGCCGGTTGTCAGCAAGGATGTCTCTGTACATGGATGCAGTCATCTTTCCCTCAACCATTACTAGTCACCCAGTTCCTGCTGCTGCAAAACATCCCCACAGCATGATGCTACCACCACCATGCTTCACAGTAGGAATGGTATTGGCCAGGTGATGAGCAGTGCCTGGTTTCCTCCAGACCTGTCATTCATGCCAAAGATTTCAATCTTTGTTTCATCAGACCAGAGAATTTTGTTTCTCATGATCTGAGAGTCCTTCAGGTGCCTTTTGGCAAACTCCAGGCGTACTTTCATATGCATTTAGTGAGGAGTGGCTTCCGTCTGGCCACACTACCATACAGGCCTGAATGGTGGAGTGCTGCAGAAATGGTTGTCCTTCTTGAAGGTTCTCCCCTCTCCACAGAGCAATGCTGGAACTCTCTCAGAGTGACCACTGGGTTCTTGGTCACCTCCCTGACTAAGACCCTTCTAACCCGATCACTCAGTTTAGTTGGGTGGGCAGCTCCAGGAAGAGTCCTGGTGGTGCCAAACTTCTTCCAGAAATCTTTGCAGCAGAAATCTTTCTGTACCCTTCCCCAGATCTGTGCCTCGACAACAATCCTATCTCAGAGGTCTACAGACAATTCCTTTGACTTCATGGCTTGGTTTGTGCTCTGACATGCACTGTCAGCTGTGAGGGCTTATATAGACAGGTGTGTGCCTTTCCAACCGACACAGAAAGAAAATATATGAACATATATTTTCCAACATATGTGCACATATTCGAAATTGTCCCCCACATATGTCTTTCAACTATATGTACATATATATGTGAGGGACCAATTTTGAATATGTGCACATATGTGGCATAGATAAAAAACAGATATAAAACATATATGTTAATATATTTTCTTTCCGTGTGGAGCTTTATAGTGAAAACGGTGTAAACAGCAAATGTACATGTACATCCATCCATCCAGTCTGAAAAGCTGAAAGACTAAGTTTCCATTTTCAGGAGACTGAATAAGATACAGACATTAGGTTGTTTGATTATTTAATCTTATTCCACTTCCTGTTACAGATATGAGATGTAGTTGAGCTCCAAAAATGTAGTAATTGTACCTTTAAATCTGTTATGTTATGCATAGTGTTTTCAAGGTCTAGAATGAACATCCTTACTGAACAACATACTTCTGTTTTGTCAACCATATATGGATATTTTTTAAAATGTTCTTTATTATGGTGGAAATATATGACAACACTACAATCTTAGGTTGCATAAAATATTCTTCGTTTTGTTGGCCACAATGTAGCAAAATTCCAGAAAAAAAAGAGGAAAAACTTTTATGAATGTAAACAGCGGCCAGTTGCATGGAAACACCAGTATCATCCGAGGCTTTGCTTCCACGTTGGAAATGGGAAAAATCTCACTCCGTTGACTTTTTTACCAATGATCATAAGAACGATTGTGGCAGTTAACGACGCAGCACGTTTGCACTGTGTTTTAACTTGTTTAAACAAAGTAACAGAATACAAGAGCAGCGTCACGCATGCAGTCGGCTAAAACACACTTCAGTTGCCCGCAAAGCCCACAATGCACTGCAGTTTTCCCACTATGCTACATCACGCTTTCGAGCCCTATAGCCTTCTAAGCCGGGTGTTTCGGTTTGGCTTTATGAGTCGGTAGTTCGCCCTTCACCGCAATATGGATCGAGTTGATGATAGATGATAGAGTGGGAGGCCACTTTAAAAATTGCTGCATGCAATAAAACAATCAAAAGCTATTGTCTTATACACTGAATTTTCTTCTGCAAACCTCTTACCCTAACCCTAACCCTAACCCTAAACCCTAACCTCATCTGCATTGAATTAAAATAAGTACAATCATAAATACATTTTGTTTGAACATATATGCACATTACATCATTTGCAAATAAAGTGAGATATAGGCATTATGTATGGCGTATATGCAAAAAGTCAGACATATATGAGCTGCGTATAAGGAATTATGTATGACATATATGCACCTGACTGTGGCATATATGTGGATATATATAAGTCGTATGTGACACATATATTTTCCACATACATGCACATATATGACCCTAAATATGGCATACATGCAACATATATTCTGCATATATTCTGCATGTATTTGGATATGTGTTCATGTATTTCTTTTCTGTGTGGGAAATCGTGCCCAATCACCTGAATTTACCACAGGTGGACTCAGCTCAAGTTGCAGAAACCTCTGAAGGATGATCAGTGGAAACAGGATGCACCTGAGCTCAATTCTGAGTGTCATGGAAAAGGGTGTGAATACTTTCCAAATGCACTGTGAAGACTAGTAAAAGCACTTGAATAAAATGGACTGAGTAAATGTTACTGAGTTACATTTTGATAATTGTAGCAGATGGGCCGACTGATAAGTGAAGGAATTTGATGATTTGTCCAGTGTCAGTCCAACAACACTATAGTGAGTGGAGAACATCATGCCACCAAGTCCTTATGTCCAAGCCAACAATAAACTACATTTCTATAGACGGACTTTACAATGATCTTCCACTGAATAGCTTCACACTAAGCAAAAAAGAGTACAAAACTCAGGCAATAAAATTCATGGCCACAAATATATAAAACAAACTATGGAAAAACTCCTTGTGTGTGAAGAGCAATATACAGAAATGACACTTTCACACACATGCACACACACAACGCTACACTGATAAACAATGCTGTAGATATAGGCTACAAACCTGTCTACGCATCAGTCTGAGAGCCTTGTTACACTATGGAGTCCTACATCTGCTCTTGCTTTAACTTCTTTTCTTGGCCATTCTGAGTGCACATTATAACCAGTCCACTTAGCCTCTCTGTCCCAGTATAACCAGTCCACTTAGCCTTTGTAGCTCACTGAGCTCCACAGAGTTTTCAGACATTTTGAGCTAAAAGACTAGTAGAGGGCTTTGGAGCAAAATGTGGATCTTATTAATTGTACAGACATATTTAAAAGGCCCTGGCAAATGACCTGCCCTGATGTGAATTGAGAATAGTGTGCAAAAACCAAAACATTATAATCTTCTCATCTTAATACGGGCCATTAGACCACCACATTAAACTCCTGCACACACACTCACACTGTTAACCCCAAAGAAACCTTCAACACACACCTACAGTGACTCAGCTTTGCTTGCCACCCTCCATCTCTCCATCCTTCCTTTGATCGGGAACCCTTAGTAAACGGAGGCAGGATTTACATCAGTGGTGGCAAGCTGCTCTCATCACTTTGCTGTGCCAAAGCTGTTTCTGTCAGCAGTACATTTGAGGCACCCAACATGGAGGAGAATTACATCAGCTCTTAAGGCACAGCTTTTCTGTCAGCTAGACCATGGCTGTGTCTCAGAGCTCCTTATTTGACCTCAGATTGATTTGTTGGAAGTAAATCTCACTGTTGTGTGCGCAAAAAGTAAAAAGCTCTAATGGCAGTCTGTTGTAGCCCATTATTAGTTTCTGTGAACAAATCAAACATTGAGAAAACAATAAATTCCTAAAAACTCCTCTCTAAATGGTGTTTATGGAAATTAATGCAGTCCCCCTGTGATATGGAGATTTTCCAACTACGGTAGCATTTTCTCTTGCTGTAGATCAAACTGTTCTTATGCTTACACAGCATGTAATGAGGTAGTAATTTAAAGCCTCTTTAGTTATCATATAAGATTGTATTCACTTTGAAAATTCAGCAAAAACCCAACTAATTCTTCATAGGCTAAAGCTGTGATCTGTCTTTGTGAACAACTCAACTTTTCTTCTTTGAAAAAAAATTCTTTTTCCAGGTAAGTGTTTAATTTAATTGAAAATGATATTGATCCATACCCTGCCAGCCCACTACCCCACCCACAGAACAGCACCTTGCACCGTGGCAGTGCCCAGGAGTTAACTGGCACCCTTCAAGCTATAGTGCGGTCTGTGAATGTGTAAAAGCACAAAAACCTCCACATGTATGAATATATGCTGCAGATTGACCTTTATCTTACTCTTGTCATTAACTGGTGTATCTGAAGAGGTTCTTAGATACACCATATGGACAGAAGTATTGGGATGCCTGACCATTACACCAACTTTAATGACATCGCATTCTAAACGTAACGACAGTTTTGCAGCTATAACAGCTTCCACTCTTCTGGAAAGGTTTTCCACAAGAAATTGCTTCTGTGGGAACCTTAGTCCCTTCATGAAGTAGAGCATTTGTGAGATCAGGCACTGATGTTCAACAAAAAGGCCTGGCTCACAATCTCCGCTCCAGTCATCCCAAAGGTGTTGGATGGGGTTGAGGTCAGGGCTCTGTGCCGGACAGTCAAGTTCTTCCACACCAAACTCATCCAGTCATGTCTTTATGGAGCTTTTCTTTGTGCACTGGGGCACAGTCATGCTGGAATAGAAAAGGGCCTTTCCCAAAATGTTGCCACAAAGTTGGAAGCACAGCATTGTCCAAAATGTCTTGGTATGCTGAAGCATTAAGATTTCCCTTCACACAATACTTTTGCCTATATAATATAGCTAATTCCGGACTTTTAAATCTATTTGGTGACAAGTGCTGAATGGCAGCAGCATGAAGAGGAAAAAGAATCAACAATCACCCACAGCATATTCCAATTATCTTGATTAATATCCTAAAAAGAGGATTTTTGGTTATCCATGTATGCTGCTGGTCAAAGTGTCTCTAACACAGATGTCCCCCATTACTGTACAATGTTTAAACAGACTTTCACATAACAGAGGTCTCCTAATACAAATACTGTACGTGAACCACCAGTGCTATATAAAGAATGATCAGAATGTGTTCTTAGCAGAGCAGATGGTTGCAATTCTGCCGGCACTAACTAGCGCCGAGCGATTATGTGTGATGATAAGTTGCTTCTCAGTTGAAAGCCTATCATTAAGACTTTAATTAAAGCAGTAGCCAGGGCGGGTGACACTGTCTGCCACAGATTCCTTGTACCAATGGAGGGAGGAGGGGATGTCTCACACACGCTCTCTTTCTGTCAGAGCCACGTGGTGCACATGTGTGCCACATGAATCTTTTTTTCCTTTCGTGTAAGTAGCTTGGTATACACACTCACACAGATGGCAGTATCTAAGACTGAGGGCAACCAGTGTCGCCTTGTGTGGTCGAGCGTCTAGACAATGTGGATGCCTGATGGCATTTCTAACGGGGAAACCTTTCACTGGTGGACACAAGAGCCTGTCAATGTCATTGCAAACTTTTTTTTTTTTTTGCTCATTATCGTGTCCAAAACTGTAAGTGTGTAGTCATTATAATAGAGTGGGGATTTTTGTGCAGCAGAGACATTTAATCACACTGTGCATCTATCTCATTCTTTGTTCTTCTGTGTCCCCAAAGAAAGACTCTTTTTATTACAAAATTGAAATAAATACTGTTCTGTGCATTTGACGCTGGTATAAAAACAATAATTCCATCCTTACAAGGGACAAGCGGATAGCCTGGGCTCTGTGTGACTGGCCTAGTTTTTGGGGAGTTTTTGCAGATGGATTAATAAAACATGGCTGGGAATAGATGTTGTACCCCAGACGTGATTGGAGAGTCAGACGAGGACAAAGTCGCCTATCAACACTTTTAATGTTTTGGCTCAGTGCTTGTTGGTACAAAAGACGTTCGCAGCATCCAATGTAAACAGATATAAAAGTTTTAGAGCACTCTGGCTCAGACACGTTAGCTATCGTTTAAATTACTTCTTCAAGTATTTCCTTATTTTAGATTTGCTGATATGTGGTACCTTTAATTCCCACACATAAACCTTCTGTTTGCAAGTGTATTTTAGAAATAGCAATTATTATTATTATCATTACAGTGATTTATTACAGCTTTGGCTCTAATTAAGCATATTAGAATTAAATTTTATTTTTGCTGGAGATGTACAGATTTGTTGAACAGTACAACAGTACAGCAACAGTACTAAGAGTCCAGTGTTTTCAAGGTCCCTGGATAGGAATATTTCTGACCTGCAAACTCCATTAAACGACTGTAATCTTGATGATTTTTTGTTTGTTTGTTTGTTTGTTTGTTTTTTGTGACAAGATAAAAGATGTGAAGACCTAGTAGAGCATCAGAGGTTTCCATGTTTTTGTGGGATCTATGTTAGTTGTGTACTTGCGTCTGGCCATTTTTTAATTGCAAAGGATGCACAGCAGAATTATGTCTGCTTCTTCCAGTTATGTCAAATATATCAATTTCATCTGATATGGCAGACAGTAAGCACTTAAACATTATGGTTGTTGTTTCATTACAAATGTCCTGGAATACAGAGCCAGATAATAAAAATATATCGCTGTACAAATACTGTGTTTACTAAGCCTAGTGAATAAAGTAAGTATCTTAAAATAATTGCTTTAGAAAAAGAACATCACTTAATTCTGACCTTCTTTGTGTCTCCCTCTCTTTCTTTGCAGCTCACTGTCTCTTAAAGAGCACTTTGAAAGCCCCAGGCATCTGGCAACAGCCTTATTAAAAGAATATACAGTTAAATTGAATGCCATCAATACCAATGAACTGCAGGCGCTGCATAAAATGTCAATCAGCTTCCTTGAGAGGCTGGCCATCGACTGCTGCTGGAATGAGCTGATTTGAATGCTCCTCCGCTTTGTTAGTGTCTCAGGATTTATAGAGGCAGGAAGGAGAGTTGACTTTAGATGACTTCTGGCAAACTGAAAGAAAAAACACTGCAAAAAACAATGGTTTATTTCTTACAGCAGCAAAGGTTTCTTTATACAAAAGTTATTTTTTAGAATCTCCAATGCAGGTAGAATCTTTGTATTCATTGAACTGGCAGCAAAATTCATATTTTTGAATAGCATAATAAAAAAAATGTATAGGAACTAAATGCCCTTTTTGCCAAAGCATTTGCCTGATCCAGTTTTAGTAAAACTATGACTTCAGTGTTTTCTATAGCTTCTCCGGATGTCTGAGTCGTTTCTTCAAAGCCTGTTTCCATATTTAACACAGCTGAAGAATGTGATCTCTGAAGGTTCAGTTACAGTAAGTGTTAACTTGATCTTTTATTGAAACAAAGTTTGACTGATGGATGTCATTTCAGGCAGTTTAGGAGTGTTTAGTCCTATGGAGCAAACTATCCAAACACCTCAAGCTGTTTAAATTAATGCTGTACAGCACAGTAACCACCCGCAGAAAATGAAGATGGATGACCTGCCTATGAAAAACATTCTTTGGTCAGAGGTCACACATCACCTCACATGCAGGCTGACTCTCAGCACGTAATCCACTGTGCGAGACTCAAAACAAACACAGTCCTATCGAAGTCCGTGTTGGAAAGTGTTTACCTTTGATGAGTATTAATCACTAATACAAGGATAGTAATGCACAGGAGCCACAAGCCGAACATGCACATGTTCAGCCTGGTCTCATCAGTCTGCATATAAATAATGTGATTTAACTTTCAAAGTTCAATCTTGCATGCAGGTGATACGCCAGTCTTTCCTATTAATGTCTGTGGAGATCAGATCCATAGTCAGGTGACCTTTGTTGTCATCCACAGTCAGGTTACAGTGTTGTCGCGACAACAAGATAAATTCATATACATAAGTTACAGTTTTGGTTATGTTTAGGCAACGAAACTTTTCTCAGGTTTAGGAAAAGATGATGTTATGTACCTAACACAAGTTGCAGCCATTAATTAAGGAGTTAAAATAAAAGTTGACTTTTGGTTTCACACGGGACAAGTCCACCAGTCTTTTGGGTGAAAGTCCAGTTGCCATTTGACCCATCCATCAGCCCCAACCTCCATCCTACTTAGACATTCCCACTCTTAATGCAGCATCAAAGCACATGCACTTCAAAGTGACCAGGCTGCAATATACATACAGTGATATACATGGTTTCTTGTTTGCAAAAAAGGCAGAAGAAAGTTTTATTTATTGAGGGGAAGTAAACAAAATATCTCAAATGTTTTAAATCCAATTGCTTGTAATGGAGTCATGATCATCATCTCTGCTATTACCGCTACTGGTCCTGAAATGAAATTTCAGAGTCATCTTGTCCCCTATTAGCTGAGCATTACATTGCAGTCTAGGGAAGGTCAAGGTGACACGTGTAGACTTGTTCTGCTGTCCTCCTTGACATGCAAAATTCATTCACGGCAATAGCTGTGAAGTTGCAATTTCCTGTAATTTGCTAAGGGACGTGCTGCGAGGGACTATATACAGAGAAGTCAACCTTCACTTGTTCTCCCTCTGTCTCTCCTCTTTATTTATTTGTCTCTTTTTTCCCTCTATCACTTTCCTTGTGACCCTTGCTAAATGAAGTATAAACAATTACAGTCTCAAGCCATACGATACAAAGCCCAGAAATGTTCCACTGAATATGACTGTGTCCTCTAAATGGCTGTGAAATTGCTATGATTTTCTGTCTTTTAGCAAAGTGCTTCAACTTTTGGGTGAAGTTTCTAGTCTCAGTGAATAAATACTGTTAAATTCTGTGATGCTACTGTTCTGGATTGTTATTGCACATCACAGTAGTTTGCTGTGGAGGATGCATGGTGACATTAAAAAGAGCAGCATATAGTAAGTCACAGTCAGAACATTGTTCAAAGGCACACTCGTTTCGGTTTTGAAACATATAGTATAGATGCTACTTCTGTACAGAGTTTTCTTAAAGCTTTTTTATGAACACTGCCTTTTTGTAGCAAAGAGGAGGCTTATAAAGTATTTCTTTACAGCCAAAGCCTCACGTTTTCCCTTGTAGCTCTGCACACAAAAGATAAAACTAAATAATTCATATGCTACATTTGTAGTGAAGGTGTATCATTCTATGAAACGGTTGGTTTAGTCTCTAAACTGGCAAAAATTGTGTTGTCAGCACAGCCAGGTTGGACCATAAGTGCTTACGTCTGCTTAAATAGTGCCACCCAGCTAAGAGTGCCCCCCCACAACCACCATCACACACACACTTACACAAAACAAATCCTCCCTCACGTGTCTGTTCATCATCACAAATACCTCTCTGTCACAGGAATGGGAAGCACATCATGGGCTGCTTGAGTTATGATCCTTCCTATGAATACAAAGAAGAAGCTTGTATCCTGCAATGGATATTCAGTAGGAAGAAGTAGAATAAAATGGAAATTGTTTTGCTGACACATCTGCAGCGGGTTGCTATGCTGCCAACTGGCAGCTATGACAATGATGACATATTGACAGAGGTTCCATGGGGGACACTCCCAGCTCCATTGCTTTGCTGGGCTTAGGGCAGGAGATTTCTGCTTTGGGGTTTCGTCGGGGGAAATCTAGAAGGGGTTGATGACGCCTGCGGACCTCTTGGATGAGGATGGATGAGGACATTTGGCTGTCAGTAGTGAGAAGGCCTATCTGGCTTTGTCAGAGGTCCACAAGGGAGAGAGAAGGCACAAGGGGCTTGGTCTCAGTTGGCAAATGCAGCCTTCTTCCTCACATGCATTCCTCATCATCCAAGTCTTTCACAGGCTAGAATTGGTGGTGGTTTTTTTTGTCTCCGAATTACTTTAGAATGCCAGGATGTTTTTCAGTCATTGATTGCTGAATTTGCATAAAAAATACTTCATCTCTGAGATCTAGTGTCTTTACCAAATCATGGTATTTTTCTCAGTCAAGGTAGGTGCAAGTAAAAGTGCCAAAGGAGCCACCTTAGATGACTGGGAAGTACATATAAGAGCCCTGTGAGAGACAGTCATTGATTTCACTGTCTTTCTCTGTCTGTCTTTGTTGTCCAGGGCCTTCAGGGCATCAGTCTGGTATCCCTCAACAAACACACTGTGGGGGGTGAGCAATCTACGGACCAGTCCACAAGGTGCTTTATCAATCAATATGACCTTCTGCAAGAACATTCTTCCCTCCGTCTGTGCCTTCACCCTCCAGCGTCTTCAGCAGCCTACACTGTCCACTGGGTAATGTAGGCCTTCAGCACTCACAGAGTTGAGGCAATCTGTGCTCATTATCTGGGTGTCCTTTTAAAAAAAATGGCAGTTGGTTAACATAATGATGTGAGGCTCTCTAGCTTGTCTGCACCATTCAGTTCAGCCAGGAGGAGTACAGTATATTTTCAACCCATTGGCATGACATTGAATTGTTGAGTCACTCCTTGGTGAACCATTAAAATCAGTCCTAGAAAATCTCAGGAAGGGGGTGAAACAAGAAATGGATTTAATAAACGACTACAGCCGTCTTGGGAATTTGAGTCCGGAATGTTTTCATTTTCCCCGACTGAGGAATGGTTCGCTAATTGGGTTACGTGGGCTCAGTGAGGAAGTTGTCAAGCTTCAGAGGTTTTTATTTGTGCCTGGCTGTCAAATCAGAGCCTGGGGCAGTGACCCTCTGGGCGACGCCCCCATGAGGCCTTTTAAGGTACAGCTGTCTGATGAGTTAGTCCAGAAGCCACACATTCCCAGAAAATCCCAAGTTTTGAAGTGATAGGGTGACAGAAGGCAAGAGGCCACACAGTTTGGAATTATGAGAGGGTTTTAGTGCCCCTTATGTCAGCTTTGGGCTATTGAGGAGCAGTAGCAGCCAGACTTGGCATATCAGTCTCAACTCAATTTTAAAGGACAAAAAACCCCAAGATGATAATACTGTGGATGATACACCCTGTCGACATCGACATAGACACACATTTGCAACTGCACATTTTGAAATTTGGATTTGCCTGATATTTATGTGTTTTTAGGTGACAGGTTTGAAAAATTCAGATTCACACCAGTGTTGCCACTAAGCTGCTGTACTTTAGCTGATTGTACTACATTGGATCTGAAGAAAGTATTTGTACATGGGCTTGAAAATTTAATGAGTCAAAGGTAATAACATGGGCTGACGTTGATTTTCCTTGCAATTCTGAGCAAAGTCTGTAGCACTGCTATAATTGAGGCCACCCTGCCAGTCCAGATGTTGGGATTTTACCAGATGTGGTCCACCTGCTGGGATGAGGACACTGACTTATGACCAACAGCTCAGAACAACTTTCTTCTTGTCCCCAGTCTTGCAGAAAGAGACTAGCCAAGGTAGAGAGCAGACACAGCTCACAGCTGCTAATGACATACAAATGGCCAGCCACTGATGACACAGAGGGTGTGTTTGCATGTGTGCCTATGATCATAGGAAGCAAGCTACATGAAACTAATGATTGTCAACATATGTTCATATTTACTCTCAGATTTACAGATACAGAGTGTGATAATTTACCAATCTAGTATTAGTATGATACCCGAAAAATACTATAAAATTAAAAAGATTTTTAAGATGACAGATCTGGATTTTAATACTGGCCAATCATTCCCATCCACCTAAAAGCAGTTATTCTCCAGTTGCCTTTCTATTTTGAAACATAATTGTGAAATGATAAGAACACAGTGAGACAAAGAAATCAATTTAAAAAAGGCTTATTTCACACCATACATGAAATGCAAGGTTGTGCCCATACAAATATGCTTTCATGCCTGTCCATGCATGCATATGGGAATGAGTCTGTGTATGTGTATGCCTGTCTAAAAGCAGCTACGGTGGTGGTAGCTTCCTGGGGAATTGAAATTAATGAGTGTAATCAGAAGCAAACAGCGAGCCAGGCAAGGGCAATTAATACAAGCAAGGCGAGCAGAGCTGTTGGTTTCCTCGGCCAGGCACGGCTGGAGCCGAAGAGATGGAGGATTAAGATGCAACCACAGACGAACTCCACAGCTTTTCCACACACAGCAGATGTCCATGGAGGGAAGGCGCTGGGAGTCTGGCATCAACACGCATCCGCCAACCGGCCACTCGGTCAGCCCGGCCCAATACGAGCTGACAACCTCCTGGCAGCATTCTGATAACACCATCTTCTCTGTTTAGTTCGAGAGCCAAGGGAAGGGCCTTGCTGGGGCCCAAGCACCGCATACGAAAGGAACTCAGTGCAAAGCTACACAGTGGAGCTACTATGTGTGAGAGAGGGAGTGAGACAGAGGAACACAAAGAGATAAAGAGTGAGAGAAAGGGGGGGGGGGCATTGTGTGCAAGCTCAACTCAAGTACATTTCAAAGTGAGGGACATTTTTTTTTAACCCTGTATACACTCCATGTTGTTCTGATTGAAACATCCTTGTCTGCATGCATTCCTTCAGGCATACATATTTTCTTCAGTATAAATAAACACACTGGACCCAGCTGCCTTCAGAAACGGTTCTGCTTGTTGTTTTCTTTAATTGACGCTAAACGAGAGCGTCACCGCCCAGGATCTTTTCACTCAGCCTTCGCTTTGTTGCCTTGAATGGCGTTGGTTCCCTCGGCGGTCTCACATTTCCACTGTTTACGTGAGATAATGATGCATGTGTAAGGATACACCGCCAAGCCAAAAGAATGAGCTGATACGAACTGTGACGGCTGCCTCGTTGGTCCAAACCAATTTGTGTTGAAACGGAACAATGATGTCACCTCAGACACTGGGGAATGTAATGAAGAGAGATGCTGTAAGGGCAGTCGGTGATGCATGCAGAAAATAAAGGACTCAAGTACCCATTGCCAACGTGCGCTCAAAGGTCATGTGAGGTCAAACAAACATGAGGCCAAAACTGATTCTACAGATGCCACAATGTTGTTAAACTCATTCCCTTTTGTGTAATGTCCTTAAAATGGAAATGTTATTACTTTGTTTGCATCGTGAGTCGAAGTAGACCTTTCCAGGAAATTACCACTGCTTGGTAGCAAGAAGTGACCGGACAAGATGTTGTGACGTCTTGTCCAGACGTCCTCCTTGGATATTAACAAAATACTCAGTACTCAACACATCAATATTAAGATTATTTTAGAATATAAGGATAACATGTGTTGAAGTATGGAAGAACAACAATTAAAATCTTTATTAAAACCTTGCAAGAGGCCACAGCAGTCTGTCAACTCCACAACCCAAATAGAAAGCAAAAATGTAACCCCTTCTCAGCAAAAGATAAGGTTGGAGACTTGTGGATTGTGGCTTTAACACCAGTGCCAAAAGCTGTTGACCTCAATCCCTCCTCTACGAGTTATGTGGTTGTTTCTGTGCACACTGGTTTATAAAACACCAGTGGGTTGGAGGGTAAGTCCAACAAAATGACAAAACAACTCCGTCAAACTTTGATTGAATTCTCCTCTAACATGTCTTATCAACAGGAGAAGTATCATTGCCTGGTGATTGATTTTCTTACCATTTCATAAATCCTGTTCTTTATTGTCCAGAGAGTGCAGGCTGTAGAGAGTATTGTGTTTAAGCTGCCTCTGACACCTTCATGGGTACAGATAATTTACTGACACTTCAATAACTTGTGAAATACGTGCTCTTGTGCCTATGAAAGGCAACAGTTTAACATGTCTCTCTTTTAGAAGCCCATTACTTTAATGGAGGACAATTCAAACTCAAAAAATTTACAGTTTTCCTTGTGGCTGTGGCCAAATAGAAATTCACTCATATTGCTCTTAGGGATTGATGAGTTTCCTCACGCAATAGTGTTAAAAGGATTTTCCCCCACTCTTTTCTTGGCCTGGGATCAAAGTCTTTCCTCTCTCTGGTGTAGCTTGTCTGCCCTCTTCTGGCCTCATGTTGTCATGAGGTCAGATCATATTGACCCATCACAGGAAGAAAAATTAACATATTATTTTTTGTATAAATCTGTGCTAATCCAAATCATATTATTATATAAAGAGCATATAAAGACATCACTTCAAACAGGGACTCGTTGAACTGCCCCAGAAAATCCTGGACGTCTGCAGGCTCCACTTAAAGAATTACTGCTGTAGGCATTGAAAAAATATACACTTGGCATTAATGGATCTGTAAAGCCATCAGGTTGTCAGAGAGTGAAAAATGGCT